>NW_026622930.1:24850448-26247948 GCF_023065955.2 Ursus arctos | reverse complement strand
GGCTGAAGAGTTACTTCTCAGATATATTCTTTGGTTCCCTTTGACCGACCTCCTAGATTTTGTTGCTTTTGCAAAGCGCTTTGTTTTAAAATTGTATTTTAAACTCAAATTTCCATTTGAGAGGCAGCATAAAGAAGTTGTTTCCCAAAGGGCTGGTACTTGAAATGTATACAAACCTTATGACCGGTTAGCTTCTTTAAAAAGTTATTTAGGGGCACCTGATGGCTGTCAGCTTTGTGAATTCCAAAGTGTTAGCAAATGAAGAAGGGAAATCTTGTTCTTATCAGGAGCATCCTAATTATGTGTATAGATACATAATGTAATACATAGGAGGTCTCTTCACCTTTGACCCTCTTGGGAGTCTCTTGGTTATTTTAAGGAATGGACCCATAAATCCTTTTCTTACATCACTTAAAGCAAGTTTTAAGACATAACCAATTTGCTGCATTGCATTGTTACCATTCACTCCAGAGTAACTGCCTTGGAATTTGGCCAAGATGAAAAAAAGTTAGTGATATCTTTTCCTTCATAAGATAGTCATTACTCTAAACTTCTGTTTTAAGTGATCCTTCCTACAGAGCAGTCAAAGATGAGTAGAATAGCAGTAACAAATGAATTCCTCCCTTAAGAAAGAAGATAGAACTAAAGTGGAACAAATAACTTGTTATGATTTCTTAAAATAGGCACTTTTAGCAATTACTAATCTACCTCAGATTCCCTAATGAAAAGAGAGTCTTTTAGTCTACAAGCTCAGATTTACATATAAAAGATTTCCAAAAGATAGGGATGTGGTACTCTAATGGTTTGCCATTAGAAATTAAGGACACAAGCAAGTTGTTTTAAGTAAGCAAGATGTTGTGCTTGGCACATCATCAGGAGAAAACACTTGTGATGCTGGAGTAAAATAGGAGAATAAGGGATTCTGTTGGCTTATACCGAATTAGTACCATCCCACCAAGTTATTTCCCCCAGATTCCTCTTGTTATAGAGATCAAATTTCTGTCCTCATTCCCAACCCATTCTGAAATTCCCAGTGCTTTTGTTGTCAAACACTGTCGGAGTTAGTCCAAGCCAAAGTACAATATCCATATCCTTCTCTCTACTAGACTTTCTCTGGCCTTTTGAGAGACAAATGAATTGTTTTTGGAGGGAGGGGAGGAGGAATCAGACCCGTCTTTAATACAAATACATGAACACTGGTTTGCTGGTTTTGCTTTTCTGCCTTTGCACCCTTGTCTGTATTGAACTTCTTTCATTGCTTTGAGTGTTCATTGCCTCCAGCTCTTTGGTGAGAGCCAGAAAAAAAGAGTGGAAGATGAGGCTTGAGAAGTGTGGGGGCGAGACCAAGAAGGGCCTTTCTTGTAAGCTTGTTTAGGCTTTCTTACCTTTGTCTAGAATTCATCCCAGCTTTCTCAACCCTCTCTCCCTGCCTTATAGTTGTATTGTTTTCAAGGTACATGTCAACTATCAGGGTCTCTGTGAAGCCATCCCTGAGCTCCCTCATCTGGTTGGTTCTGTTTTTCAGATTTTAAGTCCCTTGCAGACAGGGACCATCTCACTCATCTTTTTATCCTCTGTAGCACCTAGGACAGTGCCTTGCAAATTGTAGGCTCTCCACAGAGATTTGTTGAATAAGCGGCAAGAGTTGTCACCTTCTAGACTTAGGATACTTCGGCTTATTAGATTACACGGGTTTTCTTCATGCCAGTGCTGATCTCTGACGATGAACCCTTCTGCAAATTTATTATTCTTTGGTTCATATTTTATTTTTGGAATATGTCATTAGAGATTTTAATGGCGAAAGATTATAAACACACACAAAGGTAGAGAAAATGGTATGGTTTCTTCTCTAAACCCATCATTCAGATTCAACAACTGTCAAGATTTTATCATGTTTACTTCACCTATGCCTTTTTTTTATTGCTGCTGACATATTTTAAAGCAAATCTTAGCTCTCATGTCATTTCATCTCTACATTCTTAGTCATATTTTTTTGAAAAATGGACCTTTTCGTAGGTAAATACATTATAACACCTACAAAAACTAACAACAGTTTCTTTGTATCATCTACTACCTGACCCATTCGGACTTCCCCTATTGTCTCATCATCCTAATTGGAATTAAAAATAATTCCTTGATATCATCCATGTTAAACTTCCCCAGTGGACTCAGTCATGTTTTAATGGTTTATTCAGATCAGGATCCAATATAGACGTTGTGAAGCAGTATCATTCTTTGTTGTGGAAGGAAGTCCTGTGCATTGCAGGATGGTTTAGCAGCGTCTCTGGCCTGTAACTACTGAATGTTGGTAGCAGCCTCCGATGGGAAACCAAAATGTTTCCAGACATTGCCAAATATCCCTTGGGGGTTAAAATCACCCTCAGTTGAGAACTTCTCATCTAGATTAGACTCTTCTATTCTCTTTTTCTACCCCATGCCATTGAACTTGATGAGAAATCTATCTCAGGTGTTCTGTAGAATGTCCCACATTCTGGATTTGTCTGCTGTCTGTCTCTTGGTTTCTTATCATTTGACTTGTTCCACTCTCTTTCACGTTTCTGGTAAACTCTGAAAGCTTAGATTTAAGTTCACCTTTCTTCTGGCAAGTGTACTTCATAACACGGGTGGTGCTATGTACTTCATTTGCATGCAATCAGGAGACACACAATGCCTGGTTGTCCCACTATTAGTGGAGCCAAGATTGATTAGGGGTTAACAGTCTGGTCCCTCCATTGTAAAGCTTCCCATCAGTTTTGCCTCTAATGTTTCATCTGTGATTCATCCGCTGATAGTCTTTGCCTCAGTAAATTAGTTCTTCAATGAAGGTTATTACGTGGTGATTTTTTTCTGCCATTTCTTCTACGTTTACTATGTGGAATTCTGTAAAGAAAAAACTTTCATGACCTAGGACTATTTAATTGGAAATACAGTTGGTATAGGAAAGATAGGATAAGTGCTTAATATTTGATTTAGTTTCTAGTTTTCAGAGTAAAGCATTGGTGATTTAATGGAATGTGTGTTTTGAAGAGTTAACTTTTCTATGTGTTTAAAGGACTGGCTAGATAAGGTGCATACTAGCCTTTTTTTCATAAATCGTGACTTTATTTATCCTTTTATTCTCAAAATACTTAGGTAAGTTGACTTGGATTAGAATTTTTAGTCATTTATTTAACATTCAAGTATTTGAGTATTTGAGTAGCAAGTCTGTGCCAGGTGCCGTGCTTAGTTTAGTACCGGAGATGAAATGGTGAAGAAAATAAGACATGGCACTTGCCCTCATTGACTTGTCCCAGTGGGAAGAACAAGACATTTAATAAGTAATTAAGAGGAGTACAAGGTGCTGTGGGATTATAAAATTCACAATATCACTAGACTGTTCCTTGAGGAATGGGACAAGGTGAGGGGTTTTCTTTTTGTTTGTTTTCTGGTTTTAAGCTCACCATTGTATTTACAGTGCCTTGCTTAGGGTCTAGCAGGTAGTAGGTGAAGAACAAATATGTTTTCAGTGATTGGATATAGCTGAGAGCTGTAACCTAATTGAAGAGGCCTCCCTTTGTAAGTGATATTTAAGTGAAACCTGAAGAATGAGTAGGAACTAACCAGATAGCATTCAAAGTAAGGCTTACTGAAAGCTCAGGGTGAGAATGGTAGACACAAATCATATCAGGGAGGGCCTCAGGACTTTCAGGCAGTAGGAAGCCATCGAAGGATTTTATATAGTCGAACGTGACACACTGGCATTTTTGAAAGCTCATTGTGTTTGCTGTCTGGAGAGTGGAATTGAGAAGGGCAAGGGTGATTTAGAAAGAATACTGAATAGAATAACCCAGGCAAGAGATAACAGTGGCTTGGACTTGGATGGTGATAGTGGAGGTGGAGGAAGTGGAAAGACTGGAGAAATATTTGTGCACTAGAATCTAATTGGAGATTGAGTAGCAGTGGAGAGGGAGGTGTCAAGGATGATTCCTGAGTTTCTGGAGTAGACTGCCAGGTAGATGGTGGTCCCATTTACTAACAAAATAGGAAAACCTGGAAGAAGAGGAAGAACAGGTCTGGGAACGATGTGAAAGGACGAGTTTAGTTTTAGACCTACTGAGTTTGAGGTCCTTGAGCCACATGATTCCAAATGGAGATGTTCAATTGGAAGTTAGATATAGGTCTGGAGTCTAGAAGTGAGATCTTGGGAGACATGACAGACTTGTGAGTCATCAGCATAAAAATGGTATTTGGGGCACAAAAATAGATGAGGTCTCCTGAGGAGTGTGTGTAGAGTAAGGATAGAGTTTAAAGGACATTGAGCCTAGACCCAAAGAATCTCAGTATCTAGGGGAACCAACAGAAGAAAGACTAAATGGGTAGATGGAAAGTCAGGACAGTGCTGTCCCACAGAAGTGCAAAGAAGACTGTTTCCAGGAGGAGGGAGTGGTCAGCTGTGTCACTACCACTGAGAGGTCAAGCAAGATAAAGACTGTGAGTTATCTTTTGCATTTACTGACATGTAGATTATTGTTGACCTTGGCAGGAGCAGTTTCATAGTGACTGAAGCCATATTGCATTGATTTGAGGAGTGATGGAAGGTGAGGAAATGGGGATGGTGAGTATAGACAACTCTTTCAAGAAGTTTGACTGAAGGAGAGAGAGAGAGAATGAGGGCAGGAGCTGGAGGAAGAGGTGAAGTAAAGGAGCTTTATTTTTTAATTTTAATTTTTTTTAGATGGGACTAAGATTATCTGGTGACCTTAATTCCTGGAGTGGAATGTGAACCTCAAAAATATTGAAAATAAATGTTTTAAATAAGTCTAAAAAATGGAAGACCATAATTTTGCCAGATTTCTCCCCACCACTTGCTTTAGGAAGTAGGACATAGTACATTTAGTGTTACAGGCATTTATGATAACCTGGATAGGAAAGGCAACCTTCCAAAATTAATCTCTAAAACATCTCTCTCTCTCTCTTTCTCTCTCCCTCTCTATCTCTCTCCCTTCCCGCCCCACCTCACACATTCTCTGCTTGGAAAATCATTTAGTACCTAGTTCATTACTGTACTGGTAGCAAGTGGTCAGTAAATGCTTGCTGAATAAATTAGCATCTTTTTGATAATGATATTTGTGACAAATAGTTCTTACATCCTTTTGAACTCTCTTCATTCAATTTCTTTTTGAATGTGACATATGCAGTGATTTTCCTCTACCTGTGGACTAACATCCCATGTGAGATGGAGTTGTCTGATATGATGGCACAATCAGAAAAACTGGCTACTAGTTTGGCTTTGGCTTCATTAGGAAGTCCAGGCAGGTTTTATTCCTTTCTAAAATAGAACTAAATCACTTTTCTCTTGGGGTCACTGAGGACATGTCTGAATGATGGTCATTTGTAGAGCTTTAAAAATGGGCCGAAGCCTAGTCCTAGGACCGAATTAGATCTGGTTTCTGCTTATCGGGTTCATATGAAATAGAAATTGACCTACAGTGCATATTGTCAGCAAATCAACGAGTACTCGAGCTCCTAATAAGGCAAAGACTAGGTCTAAGACAAAGATGGGAAGCATTGACAATAAGGTGGGTACATACAAATAGATCAAGAATCTAGATATGTACAGTTTTCATGTCTGTTGCCATTGGCTTCTAGTTTATGAAAGATGGTTTGCATCTTTGTATCTTTTAGTGATGCTTTCAAAGAAACTAAAAACAAGGGAAACTTTTAACTTCTACTTGAAAGAGACTGAGTTTATTAATTTTTTAAAGCTGAAAGATAAGCCTGTTGCTATTTTCATAAAATAGTGGAAGAAAATTGACGTTGTTTTAATAGTACATTATTGTCAACTATCTTGGTCAGTGTGCTGCGTTTTTTTATGTTCAGTAGGAAAAGTAATTATATCTCTGGAGCTGATGTTTATGTACATGGTAATTAAAAACAGAATAGCCCAGTCATGACCCAGACTTCAAGATGTAGGTAGTGAGATGGAATTTATTCCTCCCAATAATTTGGAGCAAGTTTCAGGTCATAGAAATGAGTGGCCTGGAAGGGAAATCTTCAGTTGATCAATAACCATTAATTGATATTCTCCTGTGCTCTAGCACTATGCTTAAGCACCAGGTAGGATATAAGAAAAGCATGAGACAGCTCTCTCCCGAGAAAATTACATTCTGTGAGTAAGCAAACAGATAATGAAACATTATATTTAGTGAGAAAAGAGTATATATTGTATATATTTTATGCATTTTGTTTGCATGTGGGAAACTGGAGAGGATGTACAATAAAATGTTAACAATATAGGAAATCCTGGTTATCTCAAAAATAATGAATCCCAGTGAATCTAAGCAAAACGAATCCATTTAACACAGGTACCAAAAGTTTGTTGTAAAAAGTAAAAGATTTGATTTGGGACACAATCTTAAAAAACAAAGCCCAAAATCATAAGGAATAGCTGAGTCTTAGAATGAACAAAGGATAGTGTTGATTTGGTTTCTGTACTATAATTTTTGTTATAATACCAACAAAATTATATGGCAGTATTATATGTCATCTTTTATTTTGGTTTTGGATATATTGAAAAAGAAAGTAGAGATTTATCAGTTTTCCTAGGGGCTATTTTCAACCTTTGATACTCATATCATTCTCTTTTGCAGTTCCTATTATAAAAATATTTTGGTTGTTAACTGGCAGGACTTCTGCTAGATCCTCAGCTATCAGTAAGGGGTTCCAAAATTCTCTGCCATCACTTTCATAAAATCCTACATCCTTATAATTGTAGTAGGAATACATGCTGTTGTTAATTATGGAAGTATAAAGGGTAGTACGTGAGTGAGTATTTTAGTGTTATGACAACTTTTTTCCTCATGCACCCTTGTAACCGTAGGGAGTTATATAATGAATACTGGGAAAATGAAGGTCCTGTAGTTATGTCTGAGTGGTGAGATTTTTTTTTTATTTTAATTAATTAGTTATTGCTTATTTGTACAGTCTATTCTCTTTATTTGAGGTATTTGTGTTCCATAAAGTTGCCAAGAACATTGAATTAGTGAATACTAAACCATTGCTCCCAGGGGAAATGCAGGGTTAGGTTCCTGTGAGCCTTTGGTTTGGTCTCATTTTTATCAGCCAGTTAATACACCTTGTTTTATATGTGTTCCTGTTTAATGACACCTTATTTTATACACTTTGCTGATTCATTAACATTGAACTCACAGCCAACAGCGTAACAAATGTCTGAATGAAATTTATCTGACGCGCAGATTTTCTGTGTGAAACACATCACAGATTTCTTGCACTTAGGAACACTAGACAGCACACCACACCATGCTTGCAGCCATTTTAAGCAGCAAAGGCACCAACAAAAAGCACAGAAATCTGAAAAATGTGGTTCTAAGTAGACCATGAAAAGGACCCTTATTTACAGTATGAGAGCTAAACAAAAAGGCAGAGCATGGCCTCGTTCTACCACAGCAGGAAATGTGCAAGTCAGGCAACTCCGATTTTTCAGTGCTCTATTACTCATGTCCACAAATGACAGCCAAAGTTTCCTGAGTATTGATTTTGGAGTTAGAAATAAACTTTAGCAAGTAGGCATATTTGCAAATATAGAATCCATGAATAATGAGGATCAGCTGTATTTTCTAATTATTTCTGCATTAGACTTGTTATTGTTGTAACTTTTTTCAAGTGGAAGCACAAAACAAGCTTCAGAAAGTTAAATTACAGTATAATTTGGAGGACAAAGCTGAGACTTTTAAAATAAATAGTATTCTGAAACACAGTATGTTCTCATTTATGTGTATGTAGCTGGCATACAACAGGTGTTTAAAAGAGGGAAGAACACTAGAGGAGAGAGAAGGCAGAGAAGAGACAGAACTATTTGGTCATATTCATTAATTACAAGACCCCTTGGATAAACCCACACCAGCCAACGGCAGGTTAAAAACAAGCAGCTGAGAAAACGGAAAGGATTTCCTCTGAGCATTTATCAAAAAGACTGCTCTCACTTTCAAAAGTATGTGTGTTAAAAGAGTAGAGAAGTATGTTGAATTAAGATATATGGTTTAACTTAAATTTATAAACTTGGGGGAGGAATTGAAAGATCTTGTTTACTTATTTGCCTTTCTCAGTCCAGCTTTACCTTTTCTTACATATAGACATGTGAACAGAAATACAAATGCAGGTCTCTGTCAACACCAAGTTGCAGATTTATAGGATTTTCAATTAAAATTCTTTTTTTTTTTTTTTTTAGATTTTATTTATTTATTTGACAGAGAGAGAGAGACAGCAAGTGAGAGAGGGAACACAGGCAGGGGGAGTGGGAGAGGAAGAAGCAGGCTCCCCGCGGAGGAGCCTGATGTGGGGCTCGATCCCAGGACTCTGGGATCACGCCCTGAGCTGAAGGCAGACGCTTAACGACTGAGCCACCCCGGCGCCCCTTCAATTAAAATTCTTAAAAATGCCTTCTGTTGTAGGAACAGCAGCAGTATTGGTATCGGCAGCACCTGCTTAGTTTGCAGCAGAGAACAAAAGTGCATTTGCCAGGACACAAAAAAGGTCCTATCATAGCAAAGGATGCACCTGAGCCGGTAAAAGAAGAAGTTACTGTCCCCGCTACCAGTCAAGTACCAGAACCCTCTTCATCTGAGGAGCCCCCGTTACCACCACCTAATGAGGAGGTACCACCTCCTCTCCCACCTGAGGAACCCCAGGTAACCATAAAATTAATACTTGGTGTTTAATAAATTATCTAGCTTTGTTTCTGATTCTTTTATATATACCTTTGTCAAAATGGATATATGTTTTTATGTGGTTTTTTCTAAGTACATGTAAAATTCCAATACGGTAAAATTAGACAAATGCCTGATTGAGTTTAGAAAAGACATTTTTCTTTTTTTCTTTCTTTTTTTTTTTTTTTTTTTTTAAAGATTTTGTTTATTTATTTGACAGAGATAGAGACAGTCAGTGAGAGAGGGAACACAGGCAGGGGGAGTGGGAGAGGAAGAAGCAGGCTCCCAGCGGAGGAGCCTGATGTGGGGCTCGATCCCATAACGCTGGGATCACGCCCTGAGCCGAAGGCAGACACTTAACCGCTGTGCCACCCAGGCGCCCCAGAAAAGACATTTTTCTGATGGTTGAAGTGAGTGAAGAATTAGACACTCTTCCGAATTGAGGCTCTGTAAGCACTAACAGGATGCCAGCGTGTTTTCACGTTGGCAGCACAGCGCAGTAGTTACGAGCTTCAGCTTCTGTTGTCAAACTGTGCTCAAGCAGTAGTCGAGGCACTGCCACTTGCTGGAGGCGGTGACTCTGTGCAAGTTAGTTAACCATTCTGTGCTGCAGTGTCCTCATCTGTAAAATGGGTATATTCAAAGAGTGGCTATCTTAGAGCTGTCGAAGCATTCAGTGTGATAATCCTTGTCACTGAACATACTAACTGATACACGGGAAGTTCCCACTTTGGTCCAAAGGTATTTGTTCTCCCAAGAGCCTATGTGGAAACTTTATTGAGCCATAATGATGACATTGTAGTCTATTGGTTAAAAGTGGCTACTGTGAAAAAGAAAAAGATTTCTCCTAGAGTGCAAAGGACATAGCTGTAAACTGACTTTTTTGGGGAAATGGTTGCCCTGTTTAGGAACAGCGAGATGATTATTCCAATGAAGACTATGGAATTTATAAACTCTTTTGTGTTAGTATTCATGACCCACAGTGTAAGTAGAGCCAGGTATTTTCTGTAAACATAAAAACTTTTCTCAGTCAGCCAGAGTTATAGAGATTCTGGACTTTGTAATACAATACTTAATGAAATGTTCAGGTTTTTTGTTAACTTGGTTGCTGTTTTATTACTTACATACAAGCGTATTCTCTCTTCTGTCTTTAGTCCGAAGACCCAGAAGAGGACGCTAGGTTAAAGCAGCTGCAGGCTGCAGCCGCGCACTGGCAGCAGCACCAGCAACACCGGGTTGGCTTCCAGTATCAGGGAATAATGCAGAAGCACACGCAGTTACAGCAGATCTTGCAGCAGTACCAGCAGCTCATACAGCAGCCGCCACATATGCAGGCAAGTGCTTCCTCAGCCGGCACGTGGGAAGTTGTCCCAAGTCACTTAAAGGACTTGTCATTCCTGAAAGAGGTTTAAATGTGCAGAAGGAGAAAAATTAAATTAGATGTTTCCAAGGGGGTTCCAAATAGTTCTCTGGCACCTCACCAGGGACTTGGGAAGTACAGCTTTATGAAAATGCTCTTGGGGTGGGGCAGGTAGAGTGGAGTCTTCTCGTCATGTCAGTCCAGGCAGGTGTTAGAGGACCGTTGCTAAGGTTTTAAGAACCAGAGATTCTTACCATGTGGGTTCAAGTTGCCTACAAATCACTTCAGTGACTGACAAGCAGAAATCCACCAAAAAGGTCACAGCAACCACCACAGAAACCTCAGGAAATGCACCACAAAAGAAACTTGTTCTTCTTGTATCTTGAAGACACAAACTTGTGTCTGTATGTCTATAGGAATAGATCATTTTTCAAATCCTTAAAGTGATCCATGGTAATATGAAAAACTTGAAAAATAATTATTGCCGAGATAGGTATTTGCTTGTGTTCAGTTGGTTTCTCCAACTCTGTGATAACTTACAGAAATGGGTCAAAGGAAGAAAGAACGATCATCCTTAAGGAGATGTAACAAGTTTATCCTTACTAGCCTCCCAAAATCTTTAGTGTTTTCATTCCCTAAGACTACAAATGCTCTTGATTCATTAATATTTTAACTTGTGATTAGTCCTCTTGTATGAATGTCTTGAAATAATTGTCACTCCTTTGTTCGTAGACCATGTCTGTAGACGTGCAGCTGCGGCATTATGAGATGCAGCAGCAACAGTTTCAACATCTCTACCAAGAATGGGAGCGGGAGTTTCAGCTGTGGGAGGAGCAGCTCCATTCTTATCCTCATAAAGATCAGCTTCAGGAGTATGAGAAGCAGTGGAAAACATGGCAGGGACATATGAAAGCAACTCAGACCTATCTCCAGGAGAAAGTCAATTCATTTCAGAACATGAAGAACCAGTATATGGGGAACATGTCAATGCCACCTCCTTTTGTTCCGTATTCTCAGATGCCTCCACCTCTACCAACAATGCCCCCTCCGGTATTGCCTCCATCATTGCCACCACCAGTGATGCCCCCTGCCCTGCCTGCTTCAGTGCCACCGCCTGGCATGCCCCCACCTGTGATGCCACCTTCTCTACCAACCTCTGTGCCCCCACCTGTGATGCCTCCATCTCTCTCTTCTGCGGGGCCACCCCCGGTTCTTCCCCCGCCTTCCCTCTCTTCTGCAGGGCCACCCCCGGTTCTTCCCCCACCATCTCTCTCCTCAACGGCGCCTCCACCTGTCCTGCCCCTCCCACCATTGTCTTTAGCCACACCTCCTCCAGGATTACCTCCCCCTGGGGTTCCACAAGGGATACCTCCTCAGTTAGCAACAGCCCCAGTCCCACCAGCCTCCAGTTCTCAGAGTTCACAGGTTCCAGAGAAACCTAGACCAGCACTGCTTCCCACTCCTGTGTCTTTTGGTTCAGCCCCACCCTCAACCTACCATCCTCCATTGCAATCAGCTGTTAGCCCATCAGAACAAGTGAATTCTAAAGCTCCTCTGAGCAAGTCTACTCTGCCATATAGTTCATTCTCATCTGAGCAAGGACTTGGGGAGTCTTCAGCTGCTCCATCTCAGCCAATCACTGGAGTCAAGGACATGCCAGTGAGGTCAGGTGGACTGCTTCCAGATCCTCCTAGAAGCAGTTACTTGGAAGGCCCAAGAGGCCCAAGGTAGGTCTGCCTTTGTTTGGTTGGTTGGTTTGGTTTGGCTTTTTTGTTGATGTAGGCTGAGTAGGCCTTGATGGTATAAAAAGCTTTATTTACACGATTTTTATGTTCTCTTTGTACTTTTACATACATTCCTGGTTTACAGTTAATAATGTTAGTATTGTTCACTTATTAGACGCGACATAATAAAATCTAGAAGTAGTAACATGCCCCCATTTCTTTGATGTCAGTGTTTTTATCCTTTATGTAGAGATTATAGTCCAGGATGAATGTCCTGTTTTAGAGAAATGCTTATCAATTTCTTACTGACTTTTTAGCTTCAAAAGTAATATTTATTAAATTTTATCTTTTTTGTTTTTTTCTCTTAATTTGACAAATAACTGAATTGGTAACTTTTCTTTGTTAGATAATATGCCAGCTGTTTGAGATAAAGATGAATAAGCCAATATTCTAGTGAGATAGGCAACAAAATTTAGTATAAGGGTAAATAGGACTTTTATCCATTTGTTCAGCAAATATTTATTCCTGCTCTGTGCTTATAGCAGTGAATATAACAGAGCAGACAAAATCCCTACCCCATGGAGCTTATTTCCTGTATATTTCCCTCAATTTGGGAGCTGTTTTCCTTTTGTCCGAACCACATTTTTATTTCGAAAAGCACACAGAAAAATTTACTAGTAGTCTAAGTTGGTTTTTTTTTTTTTTTGCTTTGCTTTTTAAAAAGTGTTAAATTCATTTTTCCAAGTTTGTAAAAGTATATTCCCCCCCCCAGGTTGACCTAAATGTTGATTTTCCTATAGAGAAACTTTATCAGTCACATTTTTTTCCCATTGGAAATTGTGATAGAAATACATACTCCTGGGGCGCCTGGGTGGCACAGTGGTTAAGCGTCTGCCTTCGGCTCAGGGCGTGATCCCGGCGTTATGGGATCGAGCCCCACATCAGGCTCCTCCGAAATGAGCCTGCTTCTCTCCCACTCCCCCTGCTTGTGTTCCCTCTCTCGCTGGCTGTCTCTCTGTCTGTCAAATAAATAAATAAAATCCTTAAAAAAAAAAAAAAAGAAATACATACTCCTTATACTAAATTTAGATTGTACAGAAAAATATTTTAAAAAGTGAAAGTCACCTAATTCCACAATCTAGAGATAATAATTTAAAAAATACATGTCATAAAAAATGAGATCATACTCAGCATATTATCTTGTAAACTTGCTTTTTCCACTCGTCAGTACATTGGTTAGTTTTCCATCTCAGTGTCAATGTATCTAAAGTATCATTTTTAATTTAACCTTAATTTTGACTTTTGGAAACAAAATATATCTTTTACTTGTTCCCCAAATTTATAACTCTGAAAACAACATGGCACGAAACTCCACCATCTTATAAGGTGTTGACAGTTCTCTAGAAAGTTTATTTCTTGCATTGAACCTAAATGTGTTGCTATAACTTCTACCTGTTGATTCTAGATCTGCCTCTGTGGCAACACATAATTAACATGAATTCCTCTGGGTGCCAGAAGCCTTGCCAGAGGCTTTACATATGTTATCTCATAGAGTCTTTTCAGCAACCTGTGAACTAGGCTAGTTCATACCCTGCATTTACCCTTTACAGACTGGGGCTGAGAGGTTTGAGTAACTTGCTCAGCATCTTACAACTGGGAGAGTAGAGCCTGTCCACACCCAGTGGGAGCAGAGTCCCGGGGGTCCCCAGAGCAAAAGCACTAGTTAAGCACTGTGTTTAATGCCTTGATTCAGTGATACTCATACTGTCAGTGATTACAAGTGCATTTTGTAGTCTTAATTTATTTGGCATGTGTAACTTATTAGAATTCCTACTTATCTCTTGGATTAAGCATTGCCTTTTAGATCTGGTGACTAATTTGCTATCAGAAAAGTACATGTTTAACACCTTGTGAGACATCGATTTCCTGCTCCCATTTTTTCTGTCATTTTACTGTTTTCTGTCTTTTGCCTACCAAATCTTGTTGTAAATTTAGGACCTATTTTAAGTGTTTTCTTACCTTAGGGTGCAGTTAATAATTTCACTGCTAGGAGGATCTTAGCAATTATCTAATGCAATATCCCCTCTATAGCAACTCATATTTGTGTTGCATTTTAGTTTGTCATCCTGGGTCTTGCACATAGTACCTTATTATTTCTCCATGATCTCATGAAGTAAACATATAAGGGAAGCTGAGATTTGGAGAGGTTCTAAAGAGATGCCCCAGATGACATTGCTAGTAAATGATTGAGATGGAATTAGAATCCAAGGCCTCTGATCCACTTTTTTCTTTTAAAGATTTATTTATTTATTTTGAGAGAGAGAGCGAGAATGAGCATGTGCGAGTGGTGGGGGTGGGGTGGAGGCATAAAGGGAGAGGGAGGGAGAGTCCCAAGCCAACTCTGGCTGAGCGTGGAGCCCAACGTGGGGCTCAGCCTCACGACCCTGAGATCATGACCTGAGCCGAGACCCAAGAGTCACACACTCAACCGACTGCACCACCCAGATGCCCTGATCCACTTTTGAGTTCATTTTACTTCCTGTGACAAGTCTTTGATGGCCTCTGGTTGAACATTGGCACTGTGATAAGGAATACCGCCGTATAAGGTGTTGACAGTTTTCTGGAAAGTTTATTTGTGTTGAACCTAAATGTGTTGCTATCACTTCTGCCTGTTGATTCTAGATCTGCCTCTGTGGTATAACACATAATGAATTATCCTGTCCCCCTTCCATAGCGTATCCCTACAGTTCTTTAAACACTGCCCTCTTGTCTCCTCCATCTTGCCTTACCTGCCTCTCTCTGCCATCACAGAAACCCAGATTCTTCTTTTCTTTTCACACTAACATTGGTTTTAGCTTCCTGCTGCTACATTGCTCATTGTCTTGCAAAGGGCCTTGGATTTGTCAGTCTCCTTGAGAATGAACACTTACTTCAGATGTAGGGAACCATAGAACCTGTTACCAGCTTTGTTATAAATAATGTACATGTGTAGCTGAACAAATTGCTTTTTTTGGTCAGCGCTCTCACAGTGTTGACTCATGTTGAGCTTAACATCAATTTGGCTTCCCTGGTCTTTTTCCTATTAGATGTTACTAAGCCAAGTCTCTCTCATCCTGAACTTACGTAGTTGTTTTTTATTTTGTTTTGTTTTTCCTCTTTTTCTAGTTAGGTTTGGACCAACATTTTAGTCTGCTGAAATCTTAATAAATGTTGATTATATTGCTTTTAGATATAGGATGTTCCTCTCCAGCTTTTTCACCTGCAACTTTGATAAGGATGGCTTTTTTTGCTTTTGAATTGGATCCTGCTCACATTATCTACCCTGTTTTTAAAACCTTTTCCCAATCTAGCTTATGTCAGTTCCACTTCTCTTACCCTTCTACTTCTTTTGCTCACTTCGCTCATATTGAGTATAGTTTGTGACTATTGCCCAGGCATGGTTCTTTTTCCTCCTGTGTAACTAAAAAAAAAAATCAGCAGGAAGCTGGTAAGTGAGTGAAAGAGACTGAGGTAGGAATAATCCACACTGTCAAGGAAAATTGTGAATTTTTCTTACTAGTTGAATTCAAGAGTTTGCTATAAATGTAACTGATACAGTAAGCCACTCTGTTTTGTTTTGTTTTTTAAACAAAGCTGGGTAGAAAAACAAGAATGGAGAATACAGATAACTGACTTACCAATAACACACTGTTAAAATAAAGTAATGTAAATTACTTTGAGTTTCTGCAAAATCAGATTTAGGCCACTTTCTAAAAACTGTGGAGTTTTCCAAAAAGTCAAGTGATAGAGCTGCATCGTTTGTAAATACCACACTATGGAGCATCTGGGGTAACTGTTTCGAAATTGTGTGTGTATATGTGTATCATTTGATTCATCAGGTCTTCTAGAAGACTACCACTGCTCTAATAAACTGTTAGGTCAGTGGATGTTGGTTTCCCAGATCCTTTTATTTTTCAGTCATGAAATTTATTTATTAAAGGGTAATATGCAGAGATGTGCACAATCCTGAGCGTATAGCTTAGTGATTTTTCACAAAGTAAACACACTCATGATATCACTACTGAGATCAAGACATAAAGATTAGTAGTGTCTGAGAAGTCCTCATGCCCCTTCCCATTTTCCCTCACCCCAAATATAACCCCAAGATAACCACTATACTGACTTTTTATACCATAGATTAGTTTTGCCTGTTTTTGAAGTTTATATAAATGGAATCCACTGTATGTACTCTTTTGATTCTGGCGTCTTTCCCTTGACATTATGTTATTGTGAGATTCGTCCATGGTGTGCGTAGCTGCAGTTTGTTCATTCCCGTTTCTCTACAGTATTCTATTGTGTGAATATACCACAATCTGTTTATTCTAATATTGATGGCTATTTAAGTTTTTTGGTTATTATAAAGAACACTGCTTTGTGTCTTTTTGGCGCTGTATGTGTCCCTTTAGAGGTGTGTGTGTGTGTGTGTGTGTGTGTGTGTGTGTGTATTTAATTTTGTTTAGAGATAACCAACAATTGGAACTGCTTGATTGGGGGTTATGTATGGTTCTACTTTGATAGATGTTGTCAAACAGTTTTCTGAAGTGATTGTGTCCATTTACATTCGCACCAGCAGTTTTTTTGCATCCTCATCAACACTTGGTATTATTAAATTTTTAAATTTTAGCAATCTTGGTGGATGTCTAGTGGTATTGTAGCATGGCTTTAATTTGTATTTCCCTGATGACAAATGAGGTTAACTTCTCTTTCCATATGATTATTGTTAAGTTGAATTTCCTCTTTTATGAAATGCTGATTGAAGTCTTTTCTCAGTTTTTCTGTTGGGTTATGTATTTTTCTTACTGATTTGTAGGAGTTCCTTATTAATACTAGATATCATCCTGTGTCTAGATTGTCTCAACTATCTCTCACTCTGCAGCCCTTTGTCTTTCTTATCCTCAGTATACCAAAAAAAAGTATCATATAGATCCAGTGGACCCTTTTTACTTTTTACATTTTAAAGTAATTTTACAAATAATTTACAGAAGTAACAATAAAGTGATAGTGAAAAACAACTTATTAGACATTTTTATAAAAATTTTACAAGAGCAAAACTCTGCATCAAGTGAATTTTGGCACATAAACGTAAACATAAAAGATGAAATAATCCTGTCACATGTTCTTCTGGCAAAGCAGAATGGTCCAGGTTCTTGGCACAAAATATTATGTGATGACACCCTTCCAGTTTAATAACTAAGTGGATGATAGTACATTTCCTTTCTGTCCTTAGAAATATATTGTTCACTCATTGAATCTTGAGTTTGAGAATGTTAATCTAGGGTACTGTCATCTGAGGACTTACAGTTGGAGATTTTACTGATATCGGATTCATATCTTTCTTAGATCCTAGAGTGTTTCTGTCTCTGTGTTTATTTTTTGATTTTGACACAGCTTTCTCTCTCACTTTTCTTTGCCATTCTAGTCAGGAAATGAAAATTTCTAAATTCCCAATGGTGTTCAATGAAGCCTAAAAGTAGGCTGTAATATTTTGGGCAATACAAAGTGGGGTGAGGTGACAGCTGTTTCCACCTTTGCTTCATCCTTTAAACTAATCCATCATTCCTTCATTATCTTCGTATTTTAATCTCCTTTGGCATAGTTAGGGATAATTGATAAGTAATGATGAGTAAGTAATGAAATCTAGGATAAGGAAATTGCAGAATGTTTTAAGATACAGAAAGAAAATCACTTAGGATCCCATAATGTATCTTAAATTTATGAAAGGATCTAATGGACCCATTTAGTAATTGCACGAGAATGTAAGTTTTATTCTCTTTTTTAAGAGGTAAATTTTCTCTTTGTTCTTGGGAAAGCCTATAAGAAAAAAGTCAGGAAATAGCAGTCCTCATAACAGAACTGTTTATTTTTATTTTTTAAGTGTTTATTTAAATTCCAGTTAGTTAACATACAGTGTAATATTAGTTTCAGATCTTACAATAACGGTGATTCAACACTTCCATACAACACCCAGTACTCATCACAGCAAGTGCACTTCCTAATCCCTATCACCTGTTTAACCCGTCTCCCCCCATCCACCTCCCCTCTGGTAACCATCAGTTTGTTCTCTATAGATAGAATCTGTTTTGGGGGCGGGAGGCATCTGGCTGGCTCAGCTGGTAGAGCATGGGACTCTTGATCTCGGGGTCAAGAGTTCAAGCTCCATGTTGGGCATAGAGCCTACTTAAAAAAAAAAAGAGTCTGTCTTGGTTTGTCTATTTTTCCCCTTTCTCATTTGTTTTGTTTCTTAGATTCCACATATGAGTGAAGTCATATGGTATTTGTCTTTCTGACATTTTGCTTAGCATAATACTCTCTAGCTCCATCCACATTGTTGCAAATGGCAAGATTTCATTCCTTTTTATGGCTGAGTAATATTCCATTATACACACACACACATATGTATATGTATATATACAAACACACACCCCACACACCCACTTCTTTTTTTTTTTTTTAAAGATTTTATTTATTCATTCGACAGGATAGAGACAGCCAGCTAGAGAGGGAACACAAACAGGGGGAGTGGGAGAAGAAGAAGCAGGCTCATAGCGGAGGAGCCTGATGTGGGGCTCGATCCCATAACGCCGGGATCATGCCCTGAGCTGAAGGCGGACGCTTAACTGCTGTGCCACCCAGGCACCCCACACACACCCACTTCTTTATCCATTCATCAGTTGATAGGCACTTGGGCTGTTTCCGTAATTTGGCTATTATAGACAATGCTGCTGTAAACACTAGGGTGCATGTATCCTTTTGAATTAGTACTTTTGTATTCTTTGGGTAAATACCTAATAGTGCAATTGATGGATCAAAGGGTAGTTGTCTTTTTAACTTTTTGAGGAACCTCCATACTGTCTCCCTTAGTGGCTATACCAGTTTGCGTTCCAACACCAACGGTGCAAGAGGGTTCCCCTTTCTCCACATCCTCACCAACAGCTGTTGTTTCTTGTGTTGTTGATTTTAGCCATTCTCACAGGCGTGAGTGTAATAGACTGTCTAAAACAAAAACAAAACAGAACAGTTCTAAAATTAAGATCCAGTGAACCCAGAGGAACCTCAAAGGTTAATGGTGTCTTTTGATTAATAGAAATTACTGATTTTTTAAAAAGATTTTACTTATTTATTTGACAGAGAGAGAGACAGCCAGCGAGAGAGGGAACACAAGCTGGGGGAGTGGGAGAGGGAGAAGCAGGCTCCCAGCGGAGCAGGGAGCCTGGTGCGGGGGTTGATTCCAGGACCCTGGCATCACGCCCTGAGCCAAAGGCAGACGCTTAACAACTGAGCCACCCAGGCGCCCCTAGAAATTATTGATCTTAATTTAGTAGTCTAATTTATTGATCTTTTCCTTCATGGTTAGTGCTTTTTTGTGTCCTGTTTAAGAAATCTTTGTTTACCCCAAGGCCATAAATATATTATCCTATTTTATCTTTTATTGTTTTACCTTTTATTTTTAGGTCAACAATCTATATAGATTTGATTGTTAATGTATGGTATGAGGTAGGGGTCATTGTTTATTATTTTTCATATGGCTGTCTAGTTGACCCCAGCTCCATTTATTGAAAAAGTCATCTTTTCCTTATTACTTTGGTAGTATCTCTTTCATCATGAGTCAAATGACTATACGTGTGAATTTGTTTCTGGGCTGTCTTTGTCTATCCCTGCACCAGTGTCCTGTTTTAATTACTGTAGCTTTGGTAATAAATTTTGATATCTCATAGTGTAAGTCCTCCAATTCTTTGTTTCTAGATCAGAGGTTGGCAAACTTTCTCTATGAAGGACCAGATGGTAAATATTTTTAGGCTTTGTAGGCCGTGTTTGGTTTCTGTCAAATATTTTTCTTTCTTCCTTTTTTTTTTTTCACCTTTAAAAATGTAAAAAATCACTCTTAACTGGATTTGGCCCATGGGCCGTAGTTTACTGACCCCGGATCTAGATCGACTTGACTACTCTTGGTTCTCTCTGTTTCCCATGTAATGCTTAGAGTCAGCTTGTCAGTTTTCAGAAGCCTGCTGGAATTTTGATGAGTGTTGCATAGAATCTGTTGATCATTTTGCAGAAGAATTGACATCTTTGCATTATCTCAGCTTCTGATCTGTCACATGTACTTTTTGATTGGTTTTGGGATTGAAATTGTGGACCTCTTCCATTCTGTACCTGTCTTATTAGAATTAGCAAGGGATTATAAACATTTCATAATTTTACTCTCTGCTTTCATTTGTCATGGTTGTTCCTGTTTATAGAGATTACTCTTGGGGGGAATTTTGATTTTAGGATCTTGGTTATACATATTAGAAAATAATTAGAAGAATTATCTCACATGAAAACTAAAAGGGTGGGAATTTGATTTCAGAATTTAATATTTTGTAATTCCCATGGCAGCTGATTTGAGTATGTTTATGTAACTGTTGTAACAATAAGATGTTATCTTGTTTAAGGGTATTTGTATTTCTGCATACGTCTTAAGTTTTTATACCCAATTTGGAGTCTTTTTATGTCAAATCTTAAAAGTTTTATACATACCTCTAACGGTTTCATACCTAGTTTTAGGGTTTTTACTTTTTAGAAGCTTATTAAATGCCTAACTGTACAAATTTTTCTAAATATTTAAACACCAAATATTTGTTTTTCTTTTCATCTAATCAATGGGCAATGCATGTGTTTTTGTGATTGTATTTAGTGAATATATGCTATGTTTGTACTTTATTTCAAATGTTTCTAAATGTTAAAAAGGTCATAGCATTTCATTGTATTGATGTAAACATGACTTATTTTTGTGCATACTTTTAAATTGAGTATCTCTTAATATATTTCTTCCAAAGGCTTAAACATTCTTTACTTTTATAAATACAAAAGGTTTTGATAGTCTAACATTTTGTTACATCCTTGAACTTTGAAAATTTGAAAGTGCAGTGTTGATAAATAATTGCCATTTACATGTAGTGTTGAAAGTATATTTCAATTGCTTTAACATTTTCTCCCCCCCCCCAAATAAAAATAAAATGATGACCCTTGGCTGTTGATCAGCAATTTAATCTGAAAGCACAGCGCCCTACCCTTTCATGGAAACCGCATCTTGTATGTGCAGGCACGAGGCTTGCGATAATGAGTTCATTAACTTTTACAGCCTTGCCACTGTGTCCTCTTCTTGCTTATCTGTGCATCTTCTAGTGCCTCTTGCTTCCTTTATCCTTTCCTCTGGCCTTGGCACATGCTCTTCTCTTTGTCTGGAATCCCTTTCCTATCAGTTTTTGCTTTACCAATTCCTATTTTTCCTGCCCTAGGGGGCAGGGAGCACTTCAGTAATTATGTGTTGAGATCCCTCAGTGAGTCAAACAATGGGGATACCTCCGTGAACAAGGCCAACGTGTCCCATTTTATCAAATTGTGTTCTAATTGTTGATTTACTTGCCTCACTCTTCCCCTGGACTGTGAACTCCTTGAGTTAAGTATCCATTTATTTCCAGCACTAACATAGTACCTGACAGTTAGATGTTCAGTCACTGTTGCTTATGCCAGGATGTCTCAGTTATGGCTAAAATTCTGAAGGCATTCACAGTTTGGTTAGCGAGGCAATTCGTCTGTATTCAGATTTGTTTATAACACTGGATGACGAGCAGACAAGCATTCTTACTGACTCTCGTACCTTGTGGAGGATCGTCTTCTCTTATCACTTACACGAACTAATGATTGCTGAATCAAATACAAAGCCAATGGTTTTACACAATTTTAATGATCTAAGGTGTTCTTCCAGGCACTTTGAATTAATAAATGTAACTTCAACTAAACCCTCACAAGCCCTGAAACAGTATCATAAGTAGGTAAATAAGTAAGTAAGTGGCCTCCATCCTGAGCATTGCAGTGTATCCTTTGACAAGTCTCCGGTCGGCTCCTTGCCCTTTGCCCAACAATGCCTGTGCCAAGCCTTCACCACTTTGCAGAGACCAGCTGCACTAGTGCTGCTTTCTTTGTCTCCGCAAACGTTTTTATTTTGCTTTGTATCTTTATTTCAGCTTCCTGCCTCCCAGAGAAAATCAAGGCTTTCTGGCCCAGTGAAATTCACTTCTTGCCCTTCTGTTTCCCTTACCTTACTATCCTCAACTTTCTTCTTCTAGCCACAGAAGAAGCCCTTCTTTCTCCTGGTTGGGGCTAATCTCTCTGTGCCCCTTAAAGAAATTCATTTTACATTTTTATCAAAGTGGTACATCCAGATAGTTTTTAAAAATCAGGAAAAACAGCCAGCCTAGATGTGTTTTCTAATGACATCTTTTCTTTAACTGTTTCTTTTGGTAGTTAACTTTCCTATTACTAAATAATATGTTCCTCCTTTCTTGACTTAGCCATTTTAGATGCTATATATTTACTTACAGGTCTGATAAAGACTTGTTTCTTATACTACTCTAACCCCATCTGTCTAATATATTTATATCACTGTTTTTAGAGAAGTAAACCATGTTCGCTGTAGAGATAGGCAGTGTGTTATAATTATATTTTCTTTAGTGTAATGACTTTTCTAGGATTTCCAATTGTCTTCTTGAAAAATGTTTAAAATAATCCTCCAATCCCAGTCTCAAAAACACCAGCTCTTTTTTCCCTGAGGAGATCTCTCTCCCAAATTTATGTATCTTCTTGCTTTTCACCTGGGCGGGTTGGGTGGTTGGTTGCTCAAAAGATCTGCCATATGGCTGTTACTCCAGTATTTCCCTTGACTATCGGCCTGGATTGGATTCACTGTTTACTGAACCTCCTGGCTTCCTGTTTGTGATTTAGTGCCTCTTTTTCCCAGAGTGCATTCTCAAGTAACTTACTAAGAAATTGTGGGTTGGAGGTAGGTACATTTTCTGAGTCCTTTGTGTCTGAAAATGTTTTTATTCTAACTTCACACTTGATTAATAATTTGGATATAGAATTTGAAGTTGAGCATTAAAAAATTTTTAATTTATTTAAACTAAAAACAAAATTAGTTCACCCATTTCTCCCATATCCCACCCCTACCTCTGGCAGCCACTAGCCTGTTCTCTGTATCTATGAGCTTGGCTTTTTTCTATTTATTTATTTATTTATTTATTTATTTATTTATTTATTTATTTATTTATTTTTACATTACAAATATAAGAGAGATCATACACTATTTGCCTGACTTATTTCACTTAGCATAATGCCCTCAAGCTTTATTCATGTGTCACAAGTGGCAAGATTTCATTCTTTTTTATGGCTGAATAATATTCAGTTCAATATTCAATTTCTTTATCCATTCTTGCATCGATGGACACTGAGGTTGTTTCCATATTTTGGCTATTGTGAATAATGCTGCCGTGAACATGGGATTGCATATATCTTTTCAAGTTAGTTTTTTTGTTTTCTTCAGATATAAATACCCAGAAGTGGAATTGATGTGTCATATGGTAGTTCTACTTTTAATTTTTTGAGGAGCCTTCATACCGTTTTCCCTGCGGCCCCACCAATTTACATTCCCACCAACCGTGTACAAGAGTTCGCTTTTTTCCATATCCTTGCCAACACTTGTTATTTCTAATCTTTTTGAAACTAGCCATTCTAACAGGTGTGGAGTAATATCTCATTGTGGTTTTGATTTGCATTTCCTTAATGAATAATGATGTAGAACATCTTTTCATGTACTTACTGGCTGTCTGTATGTCTTTGGAAAAATATCAGTTCAGATCTTCTGCCCATTTTTATCAGGTTGTCTATATTTTTGCTAGAGTTGTATGAGTTCTTTATTTTGGATGTTAGCCCCTTATCAGATATAATATTTGCACTATTTTCTCCCAATCAGTAGGTCGCCTTTTTGTTTTATTGATGGTTTTCTTTGCTGTACAGAAGCCTGGTAGTTTAATGTGGTCCCGCTTATTTTTGATTTTTGCTTTTAATATCAGATTCAAAAAATCATTGCCAAGACCTACGTCAAGGAGCTTACCACTTATGTTTTTTTCTAGAAGTTTAATGGCTTGGGGTCTTACTTCCAAGTCTTTAATCCATTTCGAGTTAGTTTTTGTCTATAGTGTGAGATAGCATTGTAGTTGCATTCTTCTGTATGTGCTGTTCGATTTTCCCAGGGTCATTTATTGAAGAGACTGTCCTTTCTCCATTGTATATTCTTGGCTCCTTTGTCATAATCTGTTCAGGTTTATTTGGGGGCTCTCTGTTCTGTTCCATTGATCTGTGTGTCTGTTTTTATGTCAGTACCAAACTGTTTAATACCATTTACGTACTACATACTGAAGTTGAACATAATTCTTCCTCAAGGTTTTAGGGTCATCATTCTATTTTCTTCTGTCACTTACAGTAGGTGCTATACTCTTCTGATTCTTTTCCTTTTTAGATGAATTCTCCCTATTGTCAGAAACTATTCCCCCCCCCCCCGGTATTCTAAAGGTTCATAGTCAGTTTTGTTTTGTTTTGTTTTACTAATTATACTCTGTACTTAGTGAGCTAGGCCCTTTCTGTCTGGAGATTAGAGTCTCAACTCTTAAATATTGATGCCATTTCTTCATTAATTTTTTTTCTTGTTTTCTGTTTTTCTCTTACTGGAACGCCTCATTAGTAGGTTTTTGGACCTGCTAGATTGATTATATTTGTCTCTTTTCTCTTTCATTTGGTTATACTTTCTAAGATACTAATCCTTTTATTGCATCTTATTTGGAGAATTTTTAAAAAATTTCTGTAATTCTTTTGGTTCTGATCCTTTTTTATATATAGCAAATTGATTAATAGCTATAGTATCTTTAAGAATCTCTGAGAATATTATTTGGTGTGTTTTTTTTTAAGTGCTCTTCTGTTTTTTGCATTATCTCTGTGTTCTCCAGATTTATGACCTTACTTACCTTTGGTCTCTTCCTTTCGTTTTGGAGACATTCTGCAAATATCTAGACATTAGAATAAATTAAGTATCCATTTATATTTAATAGTGGGGGACACAGACAAACTAATTGGAAACTCTGTGTGCATATGGGGGGCTTATCAGCTATTGTTGCTCCCACTCAGAAATTCAGGCTTTGATTTTGGTGGTAGGGCAAAGAACTGTTTGCTAATGTTAGAGGACCTTCAGATTCAAGAATTTAGGGACATTCAGCCTAAAGAAAGTCTGGTGATGGTTCTGAATATAGATTTTAATTTACATATTTTTAGCCCCCAAGTCTTATTCCTGTCTTTCATGGTATCTGAGAATTTTGACTCTCTGGGTTTCTGTGAGCAAACCAGCCCCATTTTTATTGTATCCCCTTCTACTACCAGCATTCTAAACTGCAGCTTCTTCTTGCTCCATATGTTACCACTCATGTTTGCTCTTTGTCTTCCAGATTTTAAAACAAAATTCCCATTGCCGGTGGTCCCCTTTCTGTTTATAATGCGTTTATGTATATTGAAATTCCTTGTGATGACTGTGTGGTGTCAGTTTGGCTAGGCTATAGTACCTTTCCCAGAGCTCCCTTATATGTTTCTGATTAGGGTGGGTCACAAGGGAGATTTTTGCATCTGACGTGAAATATTTACCCCTGGACAACTGAAAAAAGATTCTTACCTATTCCCCCAAAAAGGATATAAAGTTCCTTTTTTGTCTTTAGAGAAATCTTCATTCTTCTGGCTGGTTCACAGTCTCTCTTTGATACTCTGTATTTAAACTCTGAGATATAAAATTAACTATTATTGATACATCTTATGTTAGATGATAAAGAAGAAAAATCAACCAAAGATATTTGACTAATACATATGTATATATTTAAACATACCAAATTAAGGTCATAAAGTGTGACAGTCCTTTCTGCAACTGGTCATGTAACCATAGTTAGTATTTATAATTACTTTCCTTCTTCCACTGCCCATTTTGTAGTCCCTTTGTTCTCAGCATGCACCTCAGGTGGTCCTGGTTTTTTCCTGGTGGAGTGACCCAAACCTTCATTCTTGAAGGGTCTGGGCTGTTGACGGTCCTGTCTGAATTGAGTTATTGTAATTTTTTATTGTCTTTAATCACAGGACATGGAAGTGCTAAGAGGTGTTCTAGAGGATCTCCATTCCAGACATAGTCCTCCTTACCCTCATTGTGCAGTAGTAACCCAGTTTCCCCTTGCAGCTCAGGACCAATCACCCCCAGCCAGTACGGTAACTCCGTTCTTCGCCTTCTGATTCAGAACCCAAGGTAGCCAGGTGGCAGTCTCAACTTGAGTTTAATGGAGTTACTGTTGTGTCCCCTGATGGGAGCATTCCTCCCTTTGAAACTAAGACTTCTAGACCAGCTAAACTTGACGTCAACAGGGATAGGAAAGAAATGTTTTATCAGAAAATGAATTTATTATTCTTCATTGATTTCCCAAGCAAATAAGAGAAAAACTCTTCTCTTTCTCATTAAAAACATGAAAGGTATCACCATCCATTTAGGCCTAAGCCAGAAACCTTGGAATCATCCTCAATTCTTCCCTCTTGTCATCATTGTAATCTCAGCTATTAGAAAGTCCTATCCATTTTACCTTTCTTCACATCTCTTACTTTTATCTCCTCTACATCCTCATGTCAGTCACTGTCTTAGAACAGGCTTCACTTTCATTCACCCAAATTGTAGAAACAATCAACAGTAAACTTTTCCCACCTATCCATCTGCTACTTTTCTGCTAGAGCAAGCTTTTAAAAATCAGACCATCTGTAGTGGCTCTAAGTCTCATTAAGTAATTCCCAACTTCTTACCCAGCTGAATTAATTCATCGATGGTAACAAATCCAAAGTCACATGCTTTAATAAATGTAGAGGTTTATTCTTTCTCAGCACTTACGTGATGGCTGTACAATGTCAAGAATCTAGGTTCCTTCTAATTTGTTACTTTTCATCCCCTAGTATATTGCCCTTATCTACATCATCCAAGATGCTTCACCACCATTGTCAGAGCCAGTATGAAAAAGGAAATGGTGAAGAGGAAGATGTGCCCTTCCCTCGAAGGGTATAACCCAGAAGGATGTGCTGGTCATTTTCACTCTCAGCCCATTGGCCAGAGCATGGCTCCAAGTTCTAGCTGCAGGAGAATTTGGGAAAGAGAGTCAGTCTTTAGTTTGGCTAGCTTTTGTGTCCAGCTACAAATGAAGAGGCTCAATTACTGTAGGAAAAGGGGAAATGGCTATTGGAGGAGCACCGGTAGTCTCTGCCGCCCAAGGCATACAAGGTCTCCTGGAGGTTGATTCTTGCCTACTCTTTACCTTGTCTCTTAGTTCCCTCCCTTTCCACTCCTTTCCTGGCTCTCCCTACTCTGTCTCCTCTTTGCTGCAGCCGTGCTGAACTGTTTGCACTTCCAGACATGCCGTGCTGACGTGTGTTTCTCTGCCTTTCCTCACAGTGCTTCCTTATCCGTAGACGTCCTTGCCACCCATTTCCCTTATCTCCACTACACTCCGTTAGCCTGGCCTCAGAGAATTTGTCTTTCAAGACTTAATTTAAGCATCATCTATTGTATAATACCGTTACTGGACAGCAACCCCCCCCTTACCCTGGTAGAATTGACCATCCCCTCCTCTGTTGCCCGTGTTACATGCAGATAGACTTCTGTCATTGCACCTTTGGGGACTTATTTACACTTAGATTCTCTTTCTCCTCAATTGTAAACCCTTTGAGGGCAACAGACGACAGTTTATTTGGATATCCCTTGGATGTACTACATACTAAAAATTTGCAGAATGAGCAAGTCGGTCCATAACAAATTTTCAGGGCACTGTCCAGACTTTAGAATGTTAGGGTGCACTCTTAAGATATAGCTGGCTACTGCCTTTTTGAATTTTTGTCAGTCCAGATGATAATGTTAGTTCCAACAATATTTGTAATCATCCTACAGTATCTTACTGATTGTTTTCTATTTAGTTTGTAGTTATATTTTAATTCTGAAAGTACTCTCAGAATTAGTTGTGGCATTTTTTTCCCCATTAAAAATGAGTGGACTTTTCTGTCTACTAAGTCACAATGTTTATAATTGCTTTTTAACAACTTAGTATATCAGTGACTTGCTGCAGGAGATGTTTTGGAGTGAATTACAATAATACTGACATGATTTCCAAAGCCTGTCCTGAGACCTTCTGAGCACTGCCACTTTAGTGTACTGATTCTAAGATAGATGCCTCAGGATTTATATGATGACTGAAAGAGTCATTTTTGTAAACAGATTCTAAGGCACGATTGCCTTAAATATTCTTACATGGAGAATATTTTTTTCTGCTTTACTGTCTTGAGTAATATCTTTTGTTTTACTTGTAGATTTGATGGTCCTCGAAGATTTGAGGATTTAGGGTCAAGGTGTGAAGGACCGAGACCCAAAGGGCCTCGTTTTGAAGGAAATCGCCCCGATGGGCCAAGACCCAGATATGAAGGTCACCCAACAGAGGGCACTAAAAGCAAATGGGGAATGATTCCCCGGGGGCCAGCATCTCAGTTTTATATTACCCCCAATACATCCCTCAGTCCTCGACAGAGTGGACCACAGTGGAAAGGCCCCAAGCCAGCTTTTGGACAGCAACATCAGCAGCAACCTAAGTCACAAGCAGAACCTCTTTCAGGAAACAAAGAACAATTAGCAGACACCAATAGTAACCAGCAGAAGAATTTTACAATGCAGTCAGCTACATTTTCCATTGCTGCAGATATAAAGGATGCCAAGGCGGCTCAGTCACATGAGAATCTAAGCGACTCTCAACAAGAGCCACCTAAAAGCGAAGTCTCGGAAGGGCCCATAGAGCCTTCTACTTGGGACCAGAATTCTCAAAGTATGGAGACTCAAATGGACAAAGCCCAAGCTGTTACTCAGCCTGTATCCCTTGCAAATAAACCTCTACCTTCTCAATCTGCTTTTCCCTCAAAACCAGGGGGGATGGAGGGAGGAGCAGCAGTGACAACGTCATCATCATTAACTGCAGATAATGATTTTAAACCTTTGGGTATTGGTCTGCCCCATTCAGAAAACAGCCAAGAGAAAGGGCTGCCTCGGCCAGATAACAGAGATAATAGGTTAGAAGGCAATCGAGGCAGCAGCTCATCTTACAGAGGTCCTGGGCAAAGCAGAATGGAAGACACACGGGATAAAGGACTAGTAAATAGAGGCCGAGGCCAGGCACTCGGCCGTGGCCCAGGGTTGGTCAAGCAAGAAGACTTTCGTGATAAAATGATGGGTAGAAGAGAAGACAGTCGAGAGAAGATGAATAGAGGAGAAGGAAGCCGAGATAGAGGGTTGATGAGGCCAGGAGGCAGTCGGGAGAAAGTGCCAGGTGGTCTGCAAGGCAGCCAGGACAGGGGTAGAGCTGGCAGCCGAGAAAGGGGACTACCTCGGAGGGCTGGCAGTCAGGAGAGAGGACCTCCTCGAAGGGCTGGGAGTAGAGAGAGAGTACCACCACGAAGAGCCGGGAGTAGGGAGAGGGGACCACCTCGAGGGCCTGGCAGTAGGGAAAGGGGACTGGGAAGACCAGATTTTGGTCGTGACAGAGGTCCATTTAGACCAGAACCAGGAGATGGTGGGGAAAAAATGTATCCATATCACCGAGATGAGCCTCCTAGGGCTCCATGGAACCATGGAGAAGAGAGAGGGCATGAAGAATTCCCATTAGATGGTAGAAATGCTCCAATGGAACGAGAAAGACTCGATGATTGGGATAGAGAAAGATACTGGAGAGAATGTGAACGTGACTATCAAGAAGATACACTAGATCCATATAACAGAGAGGACAGGTTCTCAGCACCACCATCTCGATCTCATGATGGAGATAGACGAGGCCCTTGGTGGGATGATTGGGAGAGAGATCAGGATATGGATGAGGACTACAACAGGGAAATGGAGAGGGACTTGGACAGGGATGTGGATCGGATTGGAAGACCCATGGATATGTATGATAGAAATTTGGATAATGAGTGGGACAGAGATTATGGGAGACCACTGGATGAACAAGAATCACAGTTTCGTGAACGGGATATTCCATCTCTTCCACCTTTACCACCCCTCCCACCTCTTCCACCTTTGGATAGATATCGGGATGATAGATGGAGAGAAGAAAGAAATCGAGACCATGGGTATGATCGAGATTTTCGTGATAGGGGTGAGTTGAGGATCCGAGAGTATCCAGAAAGAGGAGATACATGGCGGGAAAAGCGAGATTATATCCCTGACAGAATGGACTGGGAAAGAGAACGGTTGTCAGACAGATGGTACCCATCTGATGTGGATAGACATTCCCCCATGGCGGAACATATGCCCTCCTCACATCATTCTTCTGAAATTATGGGGTCGGATACAAACTTAGACTCTGACCAAGGCCTTGGAGGGGTAATGGTTCTCAGTCAGAGGCAGCACGAAATCATTTTGAAAGCTGCACAAGAACTGAAAATGCTTCGGTAAGTTGACTACTTAAGATCATTTCTTTTAGTCAAAACCACGTTCAGACTGCTCTTTTAAAGTGATGTGATTATTTGAATGGAATAATTTTGCTTCAAGTTCTTATCTTGTAATTTTAATTTGTAACCTGGCCATTCAGTGCTGTTTTAGGGTTAGGATATGTATTTAGGAACTATGTTAATTGTAAGCTTATGTCCTGAAATGTGAAAATTTTATAGCCACTCTTGGCTTTTATAGATGTGTTGCTGACATACCATATACTTGTGCATGTTTCAAGTGTCAAACTTCAACTCTCCAGTGCTCTGGACTTGACAGAGCTCATCTGTAACATTTTTTTTTTTTCCAGGAGGCATTTTGTTCTTTGGTATTAGATCTGATAGACTTCATATTCACTAATCTTTGATAAAACTCTGGAAAGTGCTGTAAGGTTTTTCTCTGTTGAAGCTAAGAATGGTTTACCTGAAAGCGTCCTCAGATTTGTCTAACCATTGATACTTTCTCTCTGGGGTGTTTTATCTTTCCTTATAACTAGAAGCAGATATCTCCACTTGAGGATGTTACTTGTTTCTGCATAATCAAATATTTTCTTTGTGAAATGGAGACTAGAACTTGGATTTCTTGATTTACAATCATCTAACTATGTACAAATACTTACATAATGCTTCCCAGGTAGTAGCAATTAAAAAAAAAAAAAGCTAACATTGCATGCTTACTGTGTGCCAGGAACTGTACTGAATACTTTGTATATATTCATTTAATCCTTAAACCAACTGTTTCCTAAGATAAGAATTTAGGAGTCATTGATAGATTGTAAGCTTTTTGAGTAATTTCTTAGGAATTAACAGTGTTTTGAGAAAATAAATTAATGATTAGGTTTTGATATATTCCAGTGTATTATGTTTCCTTCATTTTTCAATTCTGGTCTACATTTGTGTATTATACCAATTGAAATTATAACTGAAGCTTTATGACTCGGAAAGTATAATGAGGAAAAATACCTGTAGGTCAAGGTGAGAGATCTGGTACCTCAGGCAGCACAGCAGATTTCTGTCTATAGAAGATATGCTCTGAGGGATTGGACTCTTCCAGATTACTCGTGAAGAAGATGTAAAAGCATGCTAGGGAACATTTAGTTACTATACTGTTCACTTTTTAGTTAGAGACACCTTTAATTTAACCCCCACTGTGTGCTGGGCACTGTGCTAATAATAATTTAGTGTGTACTATCTCAGTCCTCCTGTCTCAAATCCTTTTATCTCGAAGGCCTGCAAAGATAAGTAGATGTATCCTCCTCGTATCCTTGCTTCACAGATGACACTAAAGCTCAGAGAGGTTAAGTCCGCTTGGCTAATCAGTGGCAAACCCAGAATTTGAGTGCAGTCTGTCCCACTCTAAAATCTGTTTTGTTTATGGAGAACACCAGGCTGATTGGTGTTGCCACGCTGCCCAGGTTTCTTATCCTTTTCTTTTTAAAATTTCCTTTTCATCCATTATTGCTTTATATGGAAATGCTGAATAAAAGGTGCTTCTTCTTCACTGTCCGTTTTTATAAAGCTCTTTCTAGGCAACATTAAACATAATTAAAATATATGAAATGATGGGTAAGAATTGTCATAGTTGAATACCAGTAAGCTATGTTGTATTGGTATAAAGTCATAATATGATTTCTATGAGGCAGAAAATAAACTTTTTATGTATTTGACCCTCATTTTGTGTCTATTTGAGTCACTACACCCAATGGGGGGAAAATTGTAAAAGGTCTGAAGAGGTTATAGTAGATGTTACACCTGTTTAAGGTGGGCATTGTAAGGAAAAGTTTAAAAAAATAGAGGGGAGGGGGGATTTGACCAGAGATTTGAAGAAAAGCATGAAGAGTTATAGAATTACTCTTTAGGAATATGAAATGTCATTTTTAAAGGTATAGAATGACATTTGTTCTCACTGTATACAGCAGGGCCATAAACTAAAATATGCACAAGAACCAGACAGGTAACTAAAGTGAGTGAAAGTGGGCCAGTATAACTCTACTTACTGAGCGTGGTGAGGATTGTGCCAAACTGATTGATCTAAAGTGGACAGCCACTACTCCAGTCAGTTCATTGTTGACATGTGGGAACGTAGGCCCATTGTTACCCAATCCCTTTAAAATATGAATTTATATGTGAAATATTTTGCTTTGTAAATAATGGCAGCTAAGTCAGATTTTAAAAACTGATGTGAAAGCCAAATTAAAAAAAAAAAAACTTTCTAGGCCATATTCGGCCACCATTTTGCAACCTCTGGTCTAGAGCCTTGAACAAAAAACATAGCGAGAGAACTTTTTGTTCAGTGAAAGAAGAACATGACAAATAGATGATTTTTTAGAATAGGCTAACGAGGCAGATTGAAGACTCTGCCCCTGAAGACCCTTAATAATGTGTAGTCATGTATAGGTTGCAGATGACTGGTCAGTTAGCTGTATGAAGGCAAGAGAGTGTTACCCTGCCCGTGCTCCGTGGCCCTGTAGAGGGTTTTAGAGCAAGGCTTTTAGGTCTCTTTTTTGTTCTCTGATACCAATTGTAGTCACTTAGGAATGGAGTAAACATGCCTTAATGTACCATGGCAATTTTATTTGTTCACAGGGAACAGAAAGAACAGCTTCAGAAGATGAAAGACTTTGGGTCGGAGCCACAGATGCCTGACCATCTGCCGCCCCCGGACGCCAGGTTGCAGAACGCATCTTCAAGGCCTGGAATGTACCCGGTATGGGAAAATGTGTGCTCAGGAAATGAAATGATTCCTACTTTGTATGTTTGGATGTTGTTTGCTTTTTTTTTTTTTCTATTGTAGTAAGAGTAAATTTCCTCTATAAAAAATGTAAATTTGGGGAAAGTAAAAAGCTAATGGTAACTGACCTTTGAAAATCTTTTAAATGTGGTCAGAAGTGTGACAGATGCATTTTCCCCCTAGGTTTTGATAAGTACACCAAGCACACCTGAGCCACATGGCTTCATGTTCACAAAACATTAGAATTTTCCTCATCATCTCTTGTTCAAATAGTCCTATTTTCATCTGGGCAGTGCAGGGGCTCCCCATGAACCTTGTTCCTGTAAGCCTCCTTGTCTCCCCACCTCCTCGGGCTACTGGTTCCTCAGCCACAGAAGTGATCAAACATATGCCCCAGTTCAGGCAGTAAAGTTCTGTTAAAGACTTGTTTGATCAAGTTCTCCCTTTGTTTTGCATTTATTTTTGTTGTTATTTGTTGTTTTACCTTTAAGCCAGTGATGGGCTTTAAAAATGTTGTCATGCAAATAACTTTATAACAACACAGTAAGAGAAAAAAGACTCAAACCATTTCATGAAGTTAACTCTTCATTTTTCAATGTTCCTTTTCATCCTGGTCTAACACATAACACTCATACATAATTGTTAACACCAACGGCCACCATGATGTCACCTCTCCATGTCTCATCTCCCCACTCGTGTGTGCATCCATCTGCACCTGGGTGTCTCCTGTCACTCAGCATATTCAAAGTGGAGCTCATTATCATTCTCCATTAAACTTGTTCTTTCTCCTCACCATCACCTAGTCACCCAAGCTGCAGACCTGAAACTCAGCCTTAACTCTTTCCTTTGTCCTGCCCTTCCATATCCAGTCATTCTGTTGATTGATTTTACTACCTTTTTAATATTATTCAAATACACTGTCCTGCGCTTCCCCACAACCTCAGTTCTAGCCTTCATCAGCTCTTGCCTAGATTATTTCAGAAATGTCCTCGTTCATCTCCCCATCTCACTTCCCTCTGACCCATTCTCCATTCTGCTGCTAGAGTGATTATTTTACTGTATTTCAAATTTTTGAGGTATAGTTTACGTGTCATAACTCATTTTAAGCCTATATAGGTTTGAGTTTTTTTTTTTTTTTTAAAGATTTTATTTATTTATTTGACAGAGAGACAGCCAGCGAGAGAGGGAACACAAGCAGGGGGAGTGGGAGAGGAAGAAGCAGGCTCATAGCGGAGGAGCCTGATGTGGGGCTTGATCCCATAACGCCGGGATCACGCCCTGAGCCGAAGGCAGACGCTTAACCGCTGCGCCACCCAGGCACCCCCTATGGGTTTGAGTTTTGACAAAGATGAAGAAGAACAAAATTTCCATCACCCCAAAAAGTTCTCTAGTGCCATTCTGTACCCCTACGCTTCACTGATGGGACTTCTGGCCAAAATGGACATGCAAAAACATAAATCTCACTATGTTGCATGTGCCCTGGCTTTAGAATGCTGCCCTATTCCCCCATGGCTTTCAGGATAAAATCTAGAGCTCTTCGCATGACCTTTTATGTTCTTCCTGAATTGGCCGGACCTCCGCTTACCATTACCATCACTCTCCTACACTCTACTTTCCTTCCACATGGAGCTTCTTACAACTCTGAGGTGTGCCAGGCTCTTACCTCTCCATCCCTTTACACATGCATGTTGTTCTCTAAAGCCAGAATTTCTTTTCTTTCTCTTCTTACCCCCTTCTCCAACTAGTTCATTCTTGATCATTTTTTAGAACTCAGCTCTGTATCTTCTCTTCCACTTGTGTAAGATGGTTGCCTTCACATGTACCCCTGTAACACCTTGTACAAGCCTCTGTCATAGCCATTATCCTTTCGTATTTTGTCTGTTACCTTGTCTGTCTTTTCTTCTGGACAGCTCATGGGGCACCTGGGTGGCTCAGTCGGTTGAGTGTCTGCCTTTGGTTCAGGTTGTGATCTCAGGGTCCTGGGATCGAGCCCCACATCGGGCTCCCTGCTCAGTGGGGAGTCTGCTTCTCCCTCTGTCCCTCCCCCTGCTTGTGCATGCGTGCTCTCTCACTCTCTCTCTCTCAAATAAATAAATAATTAAAATCTTTAAAAAAAAAAATCTTAAATTCCCAAAGTGGGATACTTCCGTTATAGAATAAGGACATTTTTAATGATTCCTGGAATACAGCCAATGGCTCTCGAAAATAGTTGTAGAACATGCATACTAGAGCCTTGCAAGTGTCAGCTACTTAATATTTTTGGTAGATTTAATAGTTTTAATAAAATGTTTTAATATGCATTTTTGATAATTAGTGAACATGAGTTTTTTTCCATATTAATTGTATTTCTTCTTGTAAAAATTTTATTTTGTTCTTTACCCATTTATCTCTTTGACTCTTGAGGTTTTTCTTACCAATTTATATTATTATTAATGTAGGTAGTAATCCTTTCTCATATAAATACTGTAAGGATGTTTTGTTTAATGTATCTATTGCTTTCACTGTGTAGTGTGAAAAAAAGACTTCTTGTATTTATAGACATAGTCCCAAGAGTTCTTAAGATATTTGAAACAGGCCTGGATAGCTCCAGACACAATAGTTTTTGTCTTATGTTGGCATTTTCTTGAAGTTTAAAATGCCATAATCGAATGTGTACCCTTAGATAGTAACCCTTTGTCTTTAACTGTAGCTTATAGTGATCTCTAGTTAAACAGCGTTCCTTATGTGTTGGCCAAATCCATTTTGTTACTCAAAAAGTTTGTTTTTAAAGTACAGCCCATACGTGAGTAGATATGTAAGTAATATATATTGTTGGCTGGTCTATATAAGGGCTAAAATAGTTGTCAGTGAAGAACAAACAAACCAGAAACAACGAACTAAGAGAAAAGTATAGTGAGCATTTGAATCAAACTTACAAAGATTAAAATAAAATTTGACAGTTGTTCCATGATTCATTGTTTGCATGTATCATGGAGCACTGCATCAAAAGCTAATGATGTACTGTATGGTGACTAACATATCATAATAATAAAAAAATTTTTTCACAGTTGGGTTTCAATATTGAATAGATAGGACCTATCTGTCAAGAGGTTCTATCTCTTTAATACACATTTCTGTTGACATTTGGTGATTGCTTTGGGAAAACAAATGTAAACGTTGCATGCTACAGTGGCACTTCCTCTTGGAGAGGTTACTAAATGTCCTATTCAGTTTCTTTGTTTTGTTGTTTCCTGGTGTTGATGTATGTTGGTACCAATCTTGCCACAAACTACTGTTGTCAACCAGACAACTGAATAGAAATGAGAAGGCTAGCTAGAGTTTCTCTCACTGTAAATTCACTCTTCTTGTAGAGATAGGTCACCAGAGTGAGAAAGATATAGTAGAGATTCTTAACCAAGTGGTCAACATCAGAATTATTTGTGGAGGTTTTGTTTTTAACTAATGCTAGGATCTCCCCCCTACAAAAATTCAGTAGGTGTGGGGTGGACCTGGGACATTTATATATAAGTGGCTACTCCCTAACTTTTTAGGAAGGAGAAAAAAGAGAGGGCGGTATATTGCGGGGGAGGGGATGATAGTGTTGAGGACAAGTTTTTTTAAGTGGGAATTTTATTCGTACTTAAACCTATAAACCAACCAACTGGTACTATTATCATAATACATTAAAATACAAAACATCCTTCTACAAATACTAGAATAATGAACAAATTAGGAGTTATAGTAAAACAACACAAGGGGCAGAGGAAATTCATGAAGCACGTTATAACTTAACCCTTCACCATAACAATTGAGATTATTAACAAGTAAAGCCTCACAATGTCAGAAAATACAAATAATCCTTCATCACACCCCTTTGTATTTTTACTTTCTATTCTTGAGGTAAGAATCTAGAGCCTAAAGACATCAAATTAGTGTTGTATCTAGTTATCTATAGCCAGAAACATGCTGTGTTGTTCCTAGCAGCCAATGCTACTGAAACCTCTTTGATGAGACTCTATTCGTACCCCCTCAATTGACATGATAAGCATAGTGAGAAACAGAATATCAAGGCAGAGATACAGGACCCTAGAAGACAAATCCTGGAAGAGGTAATACAGCCACTCCCCAAACTGAGATCGAATAATAATATACTTGTCACACATCTTCAGGCTGTATGTTCACAGAGTCATTTGGGAATAAATCCATTACTTACTGGGTGCTAAGATACTTAGCAGTTTGCTGTATTACACTATGGCTTTCCCCAGCAGTTTCTAAGGTAGACTCCACATTGGTGACCGATGTTGGCTGGAACTGGATCTGGGGCTACAGGGATTCCTCTCCACAGTTGTGGAGCTCATTGTGCCAGGTCTGGTTGTTCCAGGCTTGGGGACACGAAATCTGACTGTTGCAGGAATGGTTGCTCCATATTGAAAGGTTCCAGGAGTGTTCATCAGTTATCCCTGGTGATTAGAAGAGAAGCCTGGGTGTTCTGTTGTTGCTGAGCTGTTCTGAGTCACACTGTTGCTATTTGGCCAGTTCTCTTTCTGCCACCTCTTACATTTCATTCTCTGGTTCTGGAACCAGGTCTTAACCTGCTTATAGCTAACGTTCAGAATGTTGGGAATTTCTTGGATCTGCTGGAGACTGAGGTATTTCTGTCTCTGAAATCTGTCACTGGGTACATATAGTTGGGTCTGAGAGAACAGGGTTCTGTTCTTCTGTTTCTTGCCCAGGGCCATGTCTTCCTTCTTCACTGTTCTTTCCTCTATAGAAGCGGGTAGTAGTTTTACTCTGGGAGTGGTGGAAGAATCAGGCTGTCCTGAATAAGCAGATCCATGGAGGGAGGAAGAGGAGAGACGGTCTCCATGTGGGGTGTCTCAGCAGATGACATTTGCAAGGATGCATAATTTTCTTCAGGCCCATAAATATCAGGCATTGGAGAAGAGTCCCTAGAATTGGGTGCTTCAGGGCAAGGTGGACATTGGGGCTGAGCTGGGTCTGCACTCCTGTTGCTGAGTTGAAGGTAGAGGGAAGAAAAAACAAAGAGTGAGATTGGTTTGTTTAAGATTTTATTTGTTTATTATTTGAGAGAGAAAGAGAGAGAGAGAGAGCAGGCAGAGGGACAAAGGGAGAGGGAGAGAATCTCAGTCTCTACCTAGCGTGGAGCTTGACGTGGGGCTTGATGCCACAACCCTGAGATCATGATCTGAGCCAAAATCAAGAGGGGACGCCCAACTAACTGAGCCATCTAGGTGCCCAAAGAGCAAGATTGTAAGAAAAGCCCTAGGCTTATGTATCTAGGTGGGAGAGCTTAGAGAATTATTATCTCCAGATGTAAGAATATCAGATGGGATGAAGTGGGTCACCACCACAATAGCAAGAGCCAACCAGCCCAATCTAGCAAAAGGTTGAAGACAATTTTTTTTCCTTTTTCTAAATAACCAAATTGAGGTATAATTTACATTGCATAGAATTTGCCCATTTTAAGTGTGTGATTCAGTGATTTTTAATAAATTTTACCAAGTTGTGCAGTTGTCACCATAACCCAGTTGTAGAACATATTTATTATCCCAGTAAGATCCCTTTTGCCAATTTGCAGTTTGTCCTCATTCCTACCCCAGGTTCCAGGCAACAATTAATCTACTTTTTGACTCTGTAGATTTGCCTTTCTGGGCATGTCATTTAAATGGAATTCATACAAAATGTGGTCTTTCATGTTGTAACATGAATCAGCACTTCATTTCTTTTTATTACCAAGTAATATTCTATTGTGTGGAGATACCATGTTTTGTTATCCATTCACCAATTGATAGACATTTGGGTTATTGAATAATGCTGCTGTGAATACTTGTGCAAGTCCTTGGGTAGATATGTTTTTCTTGGATAGACACCTAGGAATGGAATTGCAGAGTGTATGGTAAATTTATGTTTAACCTTTTGAGCAACTGTTAAGCCATTTACCAAAGTGGCTGTACCATTTTACATTCCTATTAGCAATCTAAGAGGGTTCTTGTTTCTCTATATTCTTTTTTTTTTTTAAGATTTTATTTATTTGACAGAGAGAGACACAGCGAGAGAGGGAAACCAAGAAGAGGGAGTGGGAGAGGGAGAAGCAGGCTTCCCACTGAGCAGGGAGCCTGATGCAGGGCTTGATCCCAGGACGCTGGGATCATGACCTGAGCTGAAGGCAGATGCTTAACGACTGAGCCACCCAGGCGCCCCTGTTTCTCTATATTCTTGCCATCATTTGTTAATGTTTTATTAACTGTAGCCATTCTACTGGGTATGAGATGGTATCTCATTATGGTTTTAATTTGTATTTCCCTAATGACTAATGATGATAAACATCTTTTCAAGTACTTATTCTGGTATCTTCTTTGGAGAAATGTTCAAATTTTTTGCCCGTATCTTTTTTTCTATTGTTTGTCTTATCATTAAGTTCTAAAAATTTTTCATATTCTAAATACAGGCCCTTTATCAGATACATGGATTTGCATATTTCTCTCTGATGTTGTATTTTAAAACACAAAAAGTTTTTTTTTGAGTGACTCCAGTTTATCAACTTTTTCTTTTATGGACGGAGAATAGGATTTTAATTTCTACTGATGTGTGTGAATACATGATGGTATGCTTATCCACTAAAGCATTTACTCTGTTCTCCAGCCTCCAGGGTCCTATAGACCACCCCCTCCTATGGGTAAACCACCAGGTTCAATTGTAAGGCCTTCTGCTCCACCAGCAAGATCATCTGTTCCTGTGACCAGGCCGCCTATCCCAATACCACCGCCGCCGCCGCCACCACCTCCACCTCCACCTCCTCCTCCCGTAATAAAGCCACAAACGTCAGCTGTGGAACAGGAACGCTGGGACGAAGATTCTTTCTATGGTCTCTGGGATACAAATGATGAACAAGGACTGAATTCAGAATTTAAACCAGAAACTGGAACAATTCCATCTGCTCCAGTGTTACCACCCCCACATGTTCACCCTTCCATTCCCCCTCCTGGCCCAATGCCTATGGGTATGCCACCAATGTCCAAACCACCGCCAGTGCAGCAGACTGTTGATTATGGCCATGGCCGAGGTGAGTGACGGTGACAGGTTTGTATTTGGGATTCTCAAGAAATTGTTAGCTGCCGCTTTGTCGTCTGTAAGCTTCAGTCTTACAATGTTTTTTCCCTGATTTGGTTCACTAGATATGTCCACTAATAAAGTTGAACAGATACCCTATGGAGAAAGAATAACTTTGCGCCCAGATCCACTACCTGAAAGATCAACTTTTGAGACAGGTGAGAGTCCCAGAGAGATCAGTATTTTTTAACCTTTTAGGACCTAATTATCATGTGATTTTCCTTTTGATAAGATTATCTGGGCCTCCCTTTAATATAGTTAAAAGATTCATAAGTTGAATAGAGAACCATAACTATACTAGTTCTAAAGTTAGATGTGCACCTTTCTGCTTTTATTTCAGCCAAGGGGATGTGACTCTTCCCTTGTACTATTTGTTTTCATAGAGCACACAGGCCAACGTGACCGATACGATAGAGACAGAGACCGCGAGCCTTATTTTGATCGTCAGAGTAATGTCATGGCAGATCATCGAGATTTCAAAAGGGATCGGGAGACACACAGAGACCGAGACCGGGATCGGGGTGTGATTGACTATGACCGGGATCGATTTGATAGAGAACGCCGACCTCGAGATGATAGGTATGTTGTAAAAAATATCTTTTGGCCAGGTGTACAAACTACCATAGGCTTAAGTTCAGGAAAAGTCGTCGTATCTAGAGGAAATTCAGTAAACGATGAATTCTCCTTATACATGTGTATGTATAATTTGAAGAGGGAAGAACAGTTCCAGACCAATCTTCAGAAAACTAGATGCTCGAGCTTTGTGAGCTTTAATTCCAGAGAATTAAATGGGAGGTGGACATAGCCAGTAAGGAAAAGAAATAGTATTGTCAATAAAGGTGCAGTCATTACTTAAGTAGTAGGCAAACAGTGTATTTTTGCAATTCATGAGCTCTTTAGATGTGTGTATGCAAGGCAGATCTAAATGGAAAAGCAGAAAAAATAAATAAAAATATTGATTATATGTAGCAACTAACTACACATGGAGAAAATTGGGCAGATAGTAATATTGCATTGTAAGACAGAGACCTCCAATTTTTTTTTTTATTTTCTAAAGCACTTCCTGTTACATCTTCTAGGACTCAGTCATATCGAGATAAAAAAGACCATTCCTCATCCAGAAGAGGGGGATTTGATAGGCCATCCTATGACCGGAAATCTGACCGACCAGCCTACGAAGGACCATCCATGTTTGGAGGTATAGCAGTGCCTTATTAACTATGAGGATGTTGAGAATGCAAACCACTGGAGATGTTTGCCACTGTAGCTATGGACTTAAACGTTCAGAATAAAATGTACTCACAGATTTTTCAGAGACGGCAGCATTATTATCAAAAATAGCAGTGTAGGGGCGCCCAGGTGACTCAGTTGCTTAAGCATCCAACTCTTGATTTCAGCTCAGGTCTTGATCTCGGGGTTGTGAGTTCAAGCCCGGAGTTGGGCTCCATGCTGGGTGTACCGCCTACTTAAAAAAAATTTTTTTAATTTAAAAATTAAAAAAAAACAGCAATGTAATTAATGAAAGAAAACATAAATTGGTCTTTTGTATTATTAAAGAAATTTGGAGGGGCGCCTGGGTGGCTCAGTCGTTAAGCGTCTGCCTTTGGCTCAGGGCGTGATCCCAGCATTACGGGATTGAGCCCCGCATCGGGCTCCTCCGCTGGGAGCCTCTTCTTCCTCTCCCACTCCCCCTGCTTGTGTTCTCTCTCTCGCTGGCTGTCTCTCTGTCTGTCAAATAAATAAATAAAATCCTTAAAAAAAAAAGAAAAAGAAAAGGAAATTTGGAAAACAGAAACAAAATCAGTTAATATCCTACCACCTACCATAGCACAACTATTATAATTTTGTATATTTCTTCTCATTCTCTTTTCATGTACATATCAATGAAGTTGTAATCAAAGTGTAAAAATAATTTTTTATAATAATTTTTTATTATATTATGTTAGTCACCATACAGTACATCCCTAGTTTTTGATGTAAAGTTCCATGATTCATTACTTGTGTATAACACCCAGTGCACCATGCAATACGTGCCCTCCTTACTACCCATCACCAGCCTATCCCATTCCCCCACCTCCCTCCCCTCTGAAGCCCTCAGTTTGTTTCCCAGAGTCCATAGTCTCTCATGGTTCATTCCCCCTTCTCTTTACCCCCCTTTCTTCTTCCCTTTCTTCTCCTACTGATCTTTCTACTTCTTATGTTCCAGAAATGAAAGTGTAAATATAATTTATCATACTTATTCCCAGTGATATTGTACCATATACATTTTTCTATATGTAAACCTATTTTAGTAATGGCCCTATCATATTCCATTGAGTGGATAAAATATAAAACCTTTATTGTTGGACATATAGGTTGCTTTTAGTTTTTCACCAGTATACACTTAAACTAGAAATACATACCTGTTTGTAAAAACAAGCTTTCCAAGCTGGTAACTCTTGTTCATAAAACTGTAAAGCTGAAGTTATAGACAGACTATAAAAATCACACTTGGGACTATCCAGCAAAGTGTGTATTATTATTCTTCCATGTCCTGTTGCTTAACTTTTTCCTAAATTTGATACAAACAAAGATGATTTCAGTATTCTTCAGAACATTCTGTTTGCCTGAAATCATACCTAAATCTTTTTATTTTCTTGATTTTAATAGATTTATATTACTTTAAACTTTCTCTCATTAAGGTTAAAAGTGGCCCCTAAATCATCATGAATTATATTGCCTTAGCATGAGTGAAGACAGTTAAAATTTAAAATAATTACCATATAAATAGTAATTTTGTTCAACTGCTTGCATCCTAGGAGAACGAAGAACTTACCCAGAGGAGCGAATGCCCCTGCCAGCTCCTTCACTAAGCCACCAGCCACCTCCAGCTCCACGGGTTGAGAAGAAACCCGAATCTAAGAATGTGGATGACATTTTGAAACCACCTGGCCGAGAGAGCAGACCTGAGAGAGTGAGTCCTATGTAGTTGACTAGCTTTCTTGCAAATCAGAGGCTGATAGGAGATCTTTTTAATATCCTGAGCAGAATTTCTCTACTTTTCTGTGACTTTTCTGTAATATCAGATTCAAAGTGTCTTACCATCTCCAAATCATCATATTTAAGAAATTAAGAAATTAGAATTCAAGAAATTAGGGATTACTTGCTTGGCAAAAAAAAGATGTTGAAGACTTTAGAAAACAGTTCATAAGAGGTCCATTAATTGCTCTGTTATTTTGAATTAGGGGAAAGTGGATTTGGTTTTATGCCATGTGCAACAAAAAGAGGGAGAATTAGGAGACTTGATTTGCTTGGGTTTATTTTCCTAGTGACCTCCAAACGTGTATGTTCTTTTTTTTTTTTTTTTAAAGTTTTTATTTTCATTCCAGTTAGTTAACACAGTGTTACATTAGTTTCAGGTGTACAATATAGTGATTCAGCACTTCCCTACAATACCCAGTGCTCATCAGAACAAGTACACTCCTTAATCCCCATCACCTGTTTAACCCATCAGTTTGTTCTCTATACTTAAGAGTCTATATATTGATTTGTTTCTCTCTCTCTCTCTTTTTTTACCTTTGCTCATGTTTCTTAAATTCTACGTATGAGTGAAATCATATGGTATTTGTCTTTCACTGACTTATTTCACTTAACATTGTGCTCTTTCCATTTATGTCTTTGCAAATGGCAAGATTTCTTTTTTTTATGGCTAGATAATATTCTATTATATATATGTACCACATCTTCTTTGTCCACTCATCTATTGATGGATATTTGGGCTGCTTCTATATCTTGGCTATTATAAATAATGCTGCTATAAACACAGGGGTGCATGTATCCCTTTTTATTAGTATTTTTGTATTTTTTGGGTAAACATCCAGTAGTGCGAGTGCTAGATCACAGGGTATTTGTAATTTTAACTTTTGAGGATCCTCTATAGTGTTTTCCACGGTGGCTGCACCAGTTTGCATCCCCACCAACAGTGCACACGGGTTCCTTTTCCTCCACATCCTCACCAACGCCTGTTTTTTCTTGTGTTGTTGATTTTAGCCAGTCTGACAGGTGTCAAATGTATACATTCTTAAGTTTATATTGCAAAATAGTTAGATTCTGTTTCAGTAAACTGATACTAGAAATTTCCATCAGGTATTTTGACTACATCTGACTACACAAATCACTGTTGTAAAGTTTATTTCATCTATTTTTAGTACAGTTATTCCAGCTTTCCTGTGGTTGCTCGTTTGCATGATTTATCTTTTTCATCCTTTTATTTTCAGTCTGTTTTTGAATCTAAAGTATGTCTCCTTTATACAGCACAGCATATAGTTGGATCATGTTTTTTAATGCAGTCTGACAACTTCTGCCTTTAAATTGGATTGTTTAATCTACTCACATTTTGATATTGTTATTGATACAGTTAGCTTAATTCCATTTTGGGGTTGTTCAGTTGCATAGAAATACAACTGACTTTTGTATATTGACCTTATATCCTCCAACATTGCTAAACTCATTTATCTTAATTTTTAGTGGATTCCCTAGGATTTTTTATATACAAGATCATGTCATCTGCAGATAGGGAAGGTTTTACTTCTTCCTTTCCGATCTGAATGCCTTTTATTTCTTTTTTTTTTTTTCCTTTTTTTCCCCTAGTTGCCCTGGCTAGAACCTCCAGTACAGTGTTGAATAGATGTGGTGAGAGTAGGCATCCTTGTTTATTCTTGATCTTAGAAAACTTTCAGTATTTCACCATTAAGTGTGATGTTAGCTTTGGGTTTTCAGTAGATGCCCTTTATTAGGTTGAAGAGGTTCCCTTCCATTCCTAATTTGTTGAATGTTTTTATGATGAAATGATGTTGGATTTTGTTGAATGCTTTTCCTGCATCAGTTGAGATTTTTGTGATTTTTGTTTGTTTTTTCATGTGTGTGATTTTATTCTTTTGCATGTGATTTTTGTTTTTTTATTCTATTGATAATGATATATTGATTACAGTATTTGGTTCTTAGATGTTAATTTGCATCCCTGGGATAAATCCCATTTAGTCATGGTGTATAATTCGTTTTACATGTCGCTGGATTCCCTTTGCCAGTATTTTGTTGGGGATTTTTGCATCCATATTCATAAGAGATAATCTGTAGTTTTCTTGTGATGTTTTTGACAGGTTTTGGTGTTTTGATTTTAGGGCATCTGCTTGATTTGAAATGCTGGACTCACAAAATGAGTAGGGAGTTGTTCCTTCCTGTTCTGTTTTTAGGAAGAGCTTATAAAAAGTTCTTTAAATGTTTGTTGGAATTTAGTGATAAGACTATGTGGGACTCTGAGCTTTTCTTTGCAGGTATTTTTTAATTACTAATTTAATCTCTTCACTCGTCATGGGCATATTCAGATTGTTTATTTTTTCTTGAGTCATTTTCAGTTGTCTGTGTCTTTAAAGGGATTCGCCCATTTCACCTAAGGTATCTAATTTGTTGGTATATAACTATTCATAGTATTCCTTTATAACAATTTTTTATTTCTGTAAAGTTGGCAATTGTGTTCCATCCTTCATTTCTGATTCTAGTAATTTGAGTCTTGTCTCTTTTTTCTTAGTCTAGCTAAAGGTTTGTCAATTTTGTTGATCTTTTCAAAGAACCAGCTTTTGGTTCTATTGATTTTTCTTTATTGTCTTTCAGTTGTCTATTTTATTGACTTCTGTTCTAATATTATTTCCTTCTTTCTGCTTTCTTCAGGTTTAGTTTGTTCTTCTTCCAGTGTCTTAAGGTGGAAGGTTAGGTTATTGATCTGAGATCTTTCCTATTAATATAGGCACTTATAGCTGTAAACTTCCTTATAAGCACTGCTTTAGCTGCATCCCATAAGTTTTGGTATTTTTATTTATCTCAAAGTATTTTCTGATGTTTAAATTTCTTCTTTGACCCATTGGTTATTTAGGAGTATGGTGTTTAATTTCCACATACTTGTGAATTTCTCAAGTTTTTCTTACTATTCTAATTTTATTCCACTGTGGTCAGAGACATACTTTGTATTATTTCTGTGCTTTCAAATTTATTAAGGTTTGTTTCATGACCTGTCATGTGGTGTATCCTGGAGAATGATAGGTCACTTAACTATAAGACCTCATTGTAAAAAAAAAAAAAAACTTCCCTAGTGATTTTTTTGGTTTTTCACTGTGTTTCAGATTGTTGTTATAATGAGAGGATTGCCTGGCAGTGGAAAGACACATGTTGCAAAACTTATTCGAGTGAGTATGGGAGAGCCAAAAAATCATTTGCTTTTGTTAGCCACTTTCCTTCTTAGCAAGTAGTGTGATATTGATACACGTATTTCCCATTTGATCCATTCTTCTTGGCCCACGTGGGAGATGCTGTCCCATAAAAATTTTGTTCTGCTTAGACAAATATTTTTGCCTTTGCTTGATTTGAAACCACCAGAAGATTGAGTATTATTTGGCCATCAGAAGGAACTTTAGTGTGAGCATTCATTAATTTATTCTACAGATTCTCTTTAACTCTCTTGACTGTATGATTCATAGGATAAAGAGGTAGAATTTGGAGGACCTGCACCCAGAGTTCTAAGCTTAGATGATTACTTCATCACTGAAGTGGAAAAAGAAGAAAAAGACCCAGATTCTGGAAAGAAAGTGAAAAAGAAGGTATGGCATATTCCTCTCAGGTTGTAATCTGATTCATTAATAATATTGAAAGGAAAACATGTTCAGAGAGCAATGTGGCTTTTTTGAAGACAAAGATTTCTCTTTTTTGAACACAAACTTTAGTACTTAGGTGTGAAGGAAAGACTACAAAGTCATCTCTGTCTAGAGGCTAACCAGGGAAGAGGTTTAGGATGGTTCTTTGTTTTTCTAACTCCATATCTCTTTGCGATATCTTAGGTCATGGAATATGAATACGAAGCTGAGATGGAGGAGACCTACCGCACCAGCATGTTCAAAACTTTCAAAAAGACTCTGGATGATGGCTTTTTCCCCTTTATCATCCTGGATGCCATCAATGACAGAGTTAGACATTTTGACCAGTTTTGGAGTGCAGCAAAAACCAAGGGTTTTGAGGTAAAAGAACTTTACAGTACTTTGTGTTATCATGTAAGTGTTACAGTTGTTTGCTTAATCACTATTCATTCTTTCTTAGGTATATTTGGCTGAAATGAGTGCAGATAACCAGACTTGTGGCAAGAGAAATATTCATGGAAGAAAACTTAAAGAAATAAATAAGGTGATTTTTGGAAATGTAGAAAGTGGTGTATTCTAAACTTCATTTTGTCTGTATGATCACCTTTGTCGGGAAGTTCTTGTTTATCCCCTTTACTTTCAGAAAATCTTTTCTGCCTTCTTTAGCAAATGTTTCTTATCCTTTGTATCTAAGTGAAAGAGGTGTGGCCTAGCTCTTCCAGGAACTGGCCTGTTAGACCTCACAGTATTAGTTAAAATTGTCTCAAATACTCGCTTGGTCTTTCTTTGAGTAGTTTCCCAAGATAACTTGACCTCCTAAATCTTTCAATAGATGGCTGACCACTGGGAAACTGCACCTCGTCATATGATGCGTCTGGACATTCGTTCTCTGCTGCAAGATGCTGCTATTGAAGAGGTGAGTGTCCTTTGCCTTGAAAGCAGTACAAAAGGGACCTTTCTTTCACCTTTTTTACTTGGAAAAATTTTTAACTACAGGAAACTTGCATGAATCATATAAGAGCACCTATACAACTTTCATTGAGATTTTCTGATTGTTAATATTTTGCCACATTTTTCTCTATATAGATATATGTGTCTTCTTTTTTTCATTTAAATTCATTAATTAACATATAGTGTATTATTAGTTTCAGAGGTAGAGGTCAATGATTCATCAGTCTCATATAACACCCAGTGCTCATTACATCAAGTGCTCTCCTTAATGCCCATCACTGAGGTACCCCGTCCCCCCCACCCCCTCCCCTTCAGCAACCCTCAGTTTGTTTCCTGTGATGAAGAGTCTCTTATGGTTTGTCTCTCTCTCTCTGATTTCATCTTGTTTTATTTTTCTCTCCCTTCCCCTATGCTCTTCTGTTTTGTTTCTTAAGTTCCACATATGAATGAATCATATGATAATTGTCTTTCTCTGATAGACTTATTTCGCTTAGCATAATACCTTCTAGTTCCATCCACATAGTTGCAAATGGCAAGATTTCTTTTTTTTATGGCTGAGTAATATTCCATTATATGTGTGTGTATCTTCTTTATCCATTCATCTGTCGATGGACATCTGGGCTCTTTCCATAGTTTGGCTATTGTGGACATTACTGCTATAAACATTAGAGTGCAGGTGCCCGTTCGGATCTACATTTGTGTCTTTGGGGTAAATATCTAGTAGTGCAATGGCTGGATCATAAGGTAGCTCTATTTTCAACTTTTTGAGGAACCTCCATACTGTTTTCCAGAGTGGCTGCTCCAGTTTGGGAAGTTTGCATTCCCACCAGCAGTGTAAGAGGGTTCCCCTTTCTCTGCATCCTCGCCAACCTCTGTTGTTTCCTGAGTTGTTAATTTTAGCCGTTCTGATCGGCGTGAGGTGATACCTCATTGTGGTTTTGATTTGTATTTCCCTGATGCTGAGTGATGTTGAGCATTTTTTCATGTGTCTCTTGGCCATTTGTATGTCTTCTTTGGAGAAATGCCTGTTCACGTCTTCTGCCCATTTCTTGACTGGATTATATGTTTTTTGGGTATTGAGTTTGATAAATTGTTTATAGATTTTAGATATGGCCCTTTATCTGATAAGACATTTGCAAATATCTTCTCCCATTCTGTCGGTTGTCTTTTGGTTTTGTTGACTGTTTCCTTTGCTATGCAAAAGTTTTTAATCTTGATGAAATCCCAATAGTTCATTTTTGGCTTTGTTTCCCTTGCCTTTGGAGATGTGTCTAGCAAGAAGTTGCTGTGGCCAAGGTCAAAGAGTTTGCTGCCTATGTTCTCCTCTAGGATTTTGATGGATGTGACATAGATATATATGTCTTCTTATTACTACTATTGTTATCACTGTAATGGTAGACCCGTTTGAGAGTTAAGTTGTAAACCTCATAACCCTTAACCCTTCACCCCTAATACAGTATTTCAGTATGTATCTCCCAAGAACAAGGGCATTCTCTTACAAAACTAGAAGTCCCAATTATCAAATTCAGAAAATGTAACATTGATAGAGTACTACATTAAGTAGTACAAATTTCCTGAATTAAATTTCCTGAATTATCTCATATATTGTCCATATTCACATTTCACCAAACGTTCTCATAATGTGCTTTACAGCAATTTTTTAAAATCCAGGATACAGTCCTTTAATATAAAAAATTACTTTCTTGGGGCACCTGGGTGGCTCAGTTGGTTAAGTGTCTGCCTTTGGATCAGGTCATGATCTCAGGGTCCTGGGACCAAGCCCAGCATTGGACTACTTGCTCAGTGGGGAGCCTGCTTCTCCCTCTCCCTCTTGATACTCCCCCTGCTTGTGTGCGTTCTCTCTCCCTCTCTCTCTGTGGCAAATAAGTAAATAAATTCTTTAAAAAAAAAAAAAAACAACTTTCATACCCATGTCATTGTCCAGAAAGACAAAGAATTTTTGAAGAGTATAGGCCAGTTGTTCTAAAGAATACCCCTCAATTTGGGTTTGTCTGGTTGTTTTCACATGATTTGTTTTAGGTTAAACATTACCAGGAATGCTACATAAGTGATATGGTGTCCTTACTGCATCATCTCAGAAACCATATGATGTCAATTTATTTCATTCCTGGTGATTTAAATGTTGATCGCTTGGTTCAGGTGCTATCCATCAGATTTTTCTACCTTTATCCTTTGTACTAATCTGTAGGGAGATACTTTGTTAATACCCTATTCCTCAACAAATTTCACTCATTGATAATTTTTGCCTAAATCAGTTATTTATTTGGTGGAAGTAAATGTTTATAATGGAAAAGGAGAGATTTTTCTCTTTTAATCAGTTGTGTACTTCTGTTTGGTTTCAGCTCCTGTGAATGAAAGTTTTCTATACTTAATGTTGTCATTGTGTTTTTATGTGTTTTTACCTCCCAATGCCAGTCCTCTACCTATTTCCTCTGGTTTCTGTCCCAGCCATTCTCCAGATACTTTCTCAGCAAAGATTTCCGTGACAGTAGATAATTCTCACTTCTGTTGCTTAATTTTGCAGCTACATATGACTTCGTCAACCATGTCCACCTACTTGACAACATTTTTCTTTTGGCTGCTGCGAGTCCACCTTCTCTTGGTTCTCCTCTTGCCTCTCTGCCATCCCTTTCCATCTCCTTTGCTGGATTTTCTTGCTACTCAGTCCTAAACTACTGGAGTTCTTTAGGGCTCTATATATCTTAGGATCTTATCATTCTGCACATTCGATATACATAATCTTTCTGGTAGCTTGGATTGTCACATATTTGCCCTTAATATTAAATTGTGAAGAATCAAATTAATTTTATCAGTATCTTAACACTAATTATGTCTTGTGGAGGGATTATGGGTGATTTTTATAATCCTGCCATTATTTTCCATATTCTCTACCAAAAAACATGTTACTTTAGTACATCTCAAATTCACCCTGTCCACTATAAAATTCATGCAAACCTTTTCCTCTTTTGGTATTCTCTAGCTTAGTAATTAGACCCACCAATCCTTGGTTGCTGAAACCTTGACTCCGCTCTCTGTTATCCTTTGCTCTTTATTCTGTATTATACAAACTTTCAACCTTATCCCTCCAGCATGTAGTCAGTCTACAAGTTTTGTCAATTTTACCTTATAAATACTTCTCTAATCCATCTACTCTCTATTTGCATAGCTACCATTCTGGGCCAAGCTACTATCATCTTACTTTTCACTATACCCTTTCTTACGTTTTGAAATTTGAATCATACACATGTTTTATTTGATTGGAAAAGTACTTGCTAAAGGTTTTAAAAAGAAATCCTAGTAATCATAGGCATTCAGAGCAGGTAATCATCAACTTAGCATCGATTATTATACTCTACTTCATACGAAATTATAAAGATGGATATCCCAGGTAAATGAAAGGTAGTACTATCATTCTGTCTTTTTATAAGTTCTATTTCAAAGTTTAGGGTTTAAAAATTACTTAGGATGTAACAGTGATTCTGTGCTGTCTTGCTCTGGGCACCTGTGCTCGTTTCAGATCTCAGTGAGGGACTCAACATTTTCCTAAATGTTAACTCATCTTTTTTTTTTTTTTTAATTGGGGTGGTGTAGGTAGAGATGGAAGATTTTGATGCAAATATCGAAGAACAGAAGGAAGAAAAGAAAGATGCAGAGGAAGAGGAAAGCGAACTGGTAGGAGACAGACCAACCACTTTGAACAAAGTGTCTCTATTAAAATTTTTAAGGGTTTAATCTCAGATCTATGGTCAGATTACTACTGTTGATTTGCACCTTAATGGTAAAAGTTTCATAATCATCTTCAAGGAGACTTTTGGATACTTTTTCTTTTTCCCCTGACCAAAAGAACCTTCTACTGTGTTGCTACACGAAAATTTTAAGAATGCTAAGAAATTTACCCTGTACTCACTCATCTACTCGTGGGTGGCTTTAGGGGAGAATACTTTTTAAGAAATCAATTACATATGAAAGGGCATTCTTACATTCCAGCAGATATGTGGTACAGCCTACCCAACATATGCATAATTGTCTCTTCTTTGCTACAAGATTTCAGAATTGAGTTTCTGTCAACTGAGGCAGAAGAACCTCTAGAATAAGGCGGCAGAGGGTTGCCACTGACTGCTGGATTTGTTCTTCTGCATTTTATCCTATTAAGTGATGGGGAAAATGATTTGAGTGTGTAGGCAATGCATTTTGTTTAGGCTGATTAGAGGCTTCCGTAGTGTGAGTTCAAAGTTCCCGTGTACCTACTGTAAATGCTTTTGATCACACCTCTGTAGAGATGTTTGCCTTACCCTGTCATTGAAAAATATGCGACCTGTAGAATTATGTTACTTTTCAGTGTTTGCTAATGAGGCACAGAGATTAGCAATGCCTTGAAACAGTGTTGCTTTTTTAATTCAAAATATTATTTGGTTTATTTAATACATCAGCCCTTGCTAAAGCTGCTTCTCATATTCTTCTGGAAATGTACAAAGTGAGAACCCTGATCCCTACCCCTAGAGAATACAGACTCTCTAAGGAGTGGTCCCATCAAACCCATGTGTGATATAGAGGACTCTGAAAAGAAACTGTGTGTACATAGAGATGGTGTCAACCTCTACATTCCTAGATTTCATATGCGGATTAAAAAATAAGCTTTAAAGTTAATTGCATTTGAGTCTCAGTATGTTTTTTCTTTAAACAAAATATTTTTCTTAATTAGTTTGTTTTTTGACATATATGATCTAAAACGTAGGCAGGAAGTTCACTTAAAGGCCCACGCTGTTCTGGAATATGGCTAATGACTTCTTTAGCTACTTGCAGCGTGTGTACTAGAAAGTGATCATGTGAGAAGTCTATAATGTTAGCTTTCTGAAGCTCCGTCTTCCTTTTGTGGAGATTTTAGTTCAGGATAATGGTTCATAACATCTAACTTTTTAGGGGTAGGTCAAAGCTCAGAACTTTTAACTGAATGTACTACTTATTTTGAAAAGTGAAACATGCTGTAATACTCTAATATTACATCAAAAAACATGGCAAGGAAGCCTTAGTACTCTACCCTGCTGGACTATCTCTCTTTTTTCCAAGTGGCCTAACATTCAACCAATGAGAAGATGATACAGTTTCAAGGAAGAACAGGGTGGTTCCAGCAGGAGGAAATTAATATACTCATTTTGCTTATCTTTATGTTGTAAAACTTCTCTTAACCCATTCAAAAATGCAGAATCCAGATCTTCTACTATTGGGTTCTATTCCAAGAGTAAAAGATTCTTGGAGAATTTTAACCAAAGGGTTAAGAGCAAGTCTCATGTCATTCAGACCATTTTAATGGAATTCTCAATAAACTTTGCATTTTCTGCTTTGTACTGATCACTGCAACTGGGCGAAATCCAAACTTTTCTTGGTTAAGAGAATCCTTTTGGGGGATCATTGGTATGATATTTTTCCTTCTTTAGTGCTTCAGTGAACCTAGTAGATATGATTCAGAATTTATAAATATGTAATTCTAGTGACGCTTAAGGTTTTCAGGTGATTTCTGAGATATGACTTGTACAGATCTCATCAGTACTTTTAGCGCCATCACTTCCGCATAGCTTTGGCTTGGTTTGTTCTAGAAATGTATTTGGGAAAGATGGTATGATTTATAACCTGAAGTACTACCTAATAAGTTGAAAGTGAATTATTAGTCTGGCTTAAAGACTAGAAATGTACAACACCTATAGGTTTCCTGGAAGAACTACGATGCTCCAGTACTCTCACACAGCAGCTATTGCCGTGAAGCGTTCAGCATCCTTTCCAACCTACCTTTGTATCAGTCTGTTCCATGCACTTGAAGATTCCCAATAGTAGAGATATTAATTCTTAAAAGACACCTTGGATGAATCTGTTCTATATAATAAGCCCTAGTATTAAAGTTCTGTACGTTAGGATCTAATAGAGAACAGAGTCCAAGTGAAGGAAAAGAGGAATCATAACCGTACACCTGCTAGGTGAATAAGCAGAAAGGATCACTACATAGTTAAATAGGTATATTGAGAAATTTGAAAATCTTACGGGACTTTGTTTGAAATAAACCACCCAGGTTTCTTTTGTTTAATTAAATAAAATGTAAATTGCCTGTGGAGATTTCTGGTTTTTCGTATATTAGGAAAATGTCATTTTAAAAGACATTGAAAATAATAATCTAGGTTCCAACCGATGAAAAAGAAATACTCTCACATTGATTCAGTAAAATCCAGCCTTTGTAAGATCTAACCGGTAAATGGGTTGAGTCATTTTTAAATGAAGTTGGAACTTCATAGTTGTGTTCAGTGATACCATGTTTTCTTCTTTCGAGTACTGAAAATTACACCGCAATATAAAGTAGCTGTCTTGAAGAACACTGTCTGTACCTCATGGCCACTATCACTTGAGAATCGCAGTTGTATTTAAAAAATAAGCTAGCTAGTTATTATAAATCCTCTGCTACTCTGATGATATTAATACTAGCACAGTAACAACCGTACGTCCTCACCGTAATTTGCTATCCAGCTGTTGTTCGGTCTACAGTTGTGTGTCCCCAACTGTAGCTGCCTCAAAGCGCCTTCATGATACTATTTTGAAGTGACGACTCTGAAATCTGGGCAGTGAAGTTGGGTGAATTGGGTAATTCAGTTTCTTCAGAGATAATGAGACTGTGTTTTCCCTAAGGATATGTATATAGAGATATATATAACTAGTGAGTGGAAACTGAATCCGTTCCCAGTTTTAATGCTTTTCCAGTTCAACAGTGATATGCATGTATGTGTCTCTTTCTAACCCTTCGAGCTTCTCTCTGTGTGCGATTTAGGGTTACATTCCGAAAAGCAAATGGGAGATGGACACATCTGAGGCCAAGCTAGGTGGGTATCTCCTTTTTCCTGTTTTTATATGTGATACCTGATGGTAATGGTCATAGATCTTTCTGCTGTAAGAAGAACAAATTTCCCCAAATTTCTGCTTTAAACCAAGATTTTTGGCCTACCTTACATCCTCAGTCTATTTCACTAGCTTTCAGTTTAACTAGTTATATCTTGTGACAGAGTGAAAGAAGAATATTTAGAAGAATTGCCCTTACTATCACTTCAGGGTTTTAGAGTAAGCACAAGTATGATGAATTTAGCAATAAAATACTGTCACTTCTAAAATCCATTCTGTTATATTAATCAGAAATGTTAGTGCTGATGAGGTTTCTGCTTTTTTAAAAGTATATTTAACTGCAGTCCAAAGTTGAACCTGATTATGAATACTTTGGGAAATAATAGTAGTAATAATAATAAATATCGAGGTTTAAACATTCATTAAAAAGCAGTTATTTTCCTTGTATAATAAATTAGAGTTTCTGGGTGGGAGGAGGTAGATATGTAATTCAGGTTTTTGAGGAGCCTGCTTTATAAGATTCTTTCCTTCAACTTGTTTTTAGTGGCAGATTACAAGGTAAACTGGTTAAAATTACTGTCTAAATCAAAAGTTGGAGTTGCTTAATGTGAGGTTGTCTGTCAAGCAGAAAATCAATTATATCCAGTGGACTTTCCTCCAATATTTCATGGTAATAATTGCAAAACGTTTTTTCTTTTCTTTTTTTTTTTTATCTCACTTAAAGAGAATCAGTTATCACATTGATTAAGATATATTAATAAATAATCTAAGAAAATGAGATAAGGACTTTCTGGAAGATTGACCTTACTAATGTGTGAAGTATAACTTTCGGTCTCTGCTTTTCTCTTCTTGGTATCATACTGTTACTCCAAAATGAAAGTAACCATCTAAATATCTTAAGTTCATAGAACAAATCTGAGTCATTTAGCTGCTTCACTGTTTGGGATACATTGTATTTCTGACGTAAGAGGAGTGCATTTTACACGAGTTGCATAAGTTTCTGCCTTTTATTTTGCCCAACTGATCATGTTAGCAATTGATGTTCACTAGGTCCTATGTAAAAGGTAGTTCCATAAACTTTGGTATTACTCTGTTATTGGGATAGGTGCTTTGGTATAAAGTCTAGGATTTTTTTCTAGTGTGTGACAGGTGAAAATTATATGTACTTACTGACATATTCTTAAACTAGTCTTCCCTCTTTGGGAAATCTTAGTCAATGATCTCTTCCTCTAAACTTTTAAAACATTTATAAATGTTTAAGTGCAATTAAATACGTAGGAAAATAATAATCACAAATTACTTTTTAAATAATAATGCTTTAGATCTCCTTATTTTGATATTAGATTAAGTCCGTTTGAAGTTCTGTACTGTGTAAGATCATTTCCTTCTTCTGGTTCTCTAAATAGCAATTATCTTTTGCGGCAAAAATCATAAATAAAGAGACAAGAGGATTGTAAAAGTGATCGATATTTTAGCTAAGCATATAATGTTCAGAGGCATCGTGTAATATATGATCTATGATAATGCTTTTTTAAACTCGAGCCAGTCCGTTTTCTATTTTTCTTTCTAATTTCTAAAGAGAAAGGAAAACAGAATTTAGCTGTGATGAATATTCAAGAAAATATGATATTAAACTTGGTATTGATTTCTGGAAAAAATTCTGGCCTGTCTGCCATTTGCTTCTCAGAAAATACATTTTACACAAATTCAGTCCATCTTAAAGAAAGAGTGTTAGGCAATTAATTCCAGAAGTGGATTTGTTAAATAAACCATTTCAGTTAAAGGCACTGAAGGTCTAGTAATGAGTCTAGAATATAAACCCCACCATGTTTGCTGCTGCTCCTGCCGCTGCTGTTTTAGTAAGAGTGACAGTGATGTTTCATATAATGACTGACGTCTTACAGCACTCTGTTATCCTGAGAGCTAATCTACCTGTGGAGGAAGGCAAATTGAGTGTGAGCATTCTTGAAAGTGCTTGCTTCTTTGAGATTGGTCCATGTAGCCAAATGACACAGTTCTTCTCTAAAACATAAGGCTCTTCATCTGCGAATTAACCTGTTTATGGTGCCTTCCTTACCACAACAAATTCAGTAGATTTGATTACCAGGTACAATTAATTTTTCTGAGTACTTTACCAACATTCTTCAATTACTTTTGGTAACATGATTATGCGAGAGGAAACATATTAAGCTTCATCAGTGTCCCACGTTGAGCCACAGAGCTAAATCTGTACCTGGGGAGTTTTGATTCACAAATGAGTCTGCCAATGAGAAAACACTCGTTTACCTTTCAAGCAGCTGGTTAAATCTCATTGCAGATTCTTGATCTGTGTTCATTAAGTACAGTATGCAGTTTAGCTGGTGTTTGAGTGTTAAATCAGAAGTGGTGTAATTTTAGAAAGCTTGAGAACTGGCCTGAAATACATCCGGCGCGAGTGTTGTGGAGTTGTTAAAGACTGCCTGTGGCCCACTTCAGTTGCCCCTGACTGGCTCCTTCTCAGCTGGGACACGGGCACCCTAATACAAGGGTGGGCGGTACATGCCACATCAGATGCTTGGATTTGGCATTGAAGCTACTTAAATTCCGACGATACAATTTTGGTTTCTCAAATTGTGAGAAACCAAAAGAAAGTTTGAGAATGCTATCCTAATTTAGGTTTCTCCATACCAAGTACTTTTGCTTTTCTCATCTGTCATTTGTCTCTGCTCATCAGTTATTGTGTATTAGCCTTCTACGTGTCAGGCAACTTCATCTCTTCCCAGTTGGAATGCGGTTATTGATATAGGCACACAACCCTTGTATGTTTATCATGAACAAATTTTCAGAAACACTATTTATGTTTAGAAAATGCATAGACGTATCTACAAAAATTTTCTGTTGTGCTATGTAATATTAACTGTTCTGAAGATGTGGGAAAATTCTGTGACCTGCCAACTTGGATGTTTAAACCTTCATCTTCATCTTAAAACTTCATCTTTTGAAATTCAAACCTCTGAAAATCATTAGTATGGGTATATGGGATACCAGCCGTCTTCTGTAATTAACACCCCAGATTCCTCTTCCCTCACCTTATGCCATACATCTGTGTGTTTGGGTTTCCAGGATGCCATGTGGAAGAGGTATGAACCTTTCTTCAGCCCCAAGAAGGAAGCTTTAAACATGCTGTGCACAATGAAATTTCACATTAAACATTACAAACAAGGGTGTTCAGACTAGAAGTACATGCTCTTCTGATCTTCCATGTTGGAAATATGGGACTCCTGGTCTGTAACTCCTGTCACATACCCAGTGTCTGAGGAAATGTTCTTGCAGTTTTCACACTTGCCCTTCTGCATTGCTGCCTTGGCCATGCTCTATTCTTGGAATTCAGATATGAATTTTTTCCTTTGAAGTATGTTAATATCGAAGTTGATCTTAAGTGTGGAAATCCTCTGAGGTTTATTTGCTAAGTGTGTTAGAGCTTCCTACTCTTTTAGTAATACTGTATACTGTTGAACTAGAACAGTTTTATTGTTTGTGGGACTTCATAGGTTTTCTAACACCATAATCTCTGTCCCTGTGCAATCAAGGGATCACTTCTTTAAGAATTTGTATAATACGTCCTGTCATACACATGAAGATAGAGCCATTTGATACAGCATGTGATTTACAGAGGAGATTAGGAAACTGTTTCTGTTGAACTCATCCATGTAAAAGTTTTTCCAAAGTGATATGATAAAAATTTATTGAGTTTTGTAAAGTACTGTCATTTGCTTGCAGATATTTCAGTAATATTGCTTTTATGGGGGAGGATTTTAGGAAATAAAAGCTTTGCCAAGTGTGCGAAATCTTACTGGTTTTTTAAGCCTGTATGGTATGGTACAGTTAGTTGTGTGTGAATCTTTTACATTTGAAGCATAAACTCACCCTCTCTCCTGCCACTGCTTCCATTGTACTTTCCTTTTCATATCAAGTTCTCTCCAACTGGTGCCTAACAGATTTTTATCATAATACACTCTGCACCCTTTATGGAGTTGAATGAAGTATGGTTATTGTGTATTTCTGACGTTTTTTAGGTTTTCTTTTATTGACTTGCTTAATAATTGTGTATATAATCACAGATGATTCAAAAGTTTACTGCTTCAATGTAGCTAAATATATATATATAAATCATTTCACATAGAGAATTCAAAATCAGTATTAACAACCAATAAAAATAACTACACATTTTCGTCGCGTGTTCTTGAAGACACCTAAACTCATGTCTCATAATTTCTGAATCTGCAATCTCTCTTCATTTAATTGGTTACAGTTTGGGGCCCTTGGGAAGCCTAGCCCTCTTAGATTGAGGATTCAGAAAGAAATTTAGATCTGGTCACTTTGGCTGACTAGCTCTTAGCCTCAGAATGGCCAGTAGCACTTCATAGTATAATCAAAGAATGTGGTGAGCTGTACAGTCAACTTAGAAACATTAACACATGGCGAATCCTCGCACACTGGTCAAAATCCCAAGGAACTATAAATCTAAAACCTTTTTAAACATTAGCTTGGCTCATTAGGTTGTTGGTACTACCTACTTTTAATATGACACGGTATCACACGTGATTGCAGATCAAATGGGTGGGGTTAATATTGTGTTAAAGAAAAAAAAGAGTGGAAGAAATAGCTTTTAGAACAACCCGTCTTCGCGTTTTCCTTCACAACTTGAGAGCTGAAGTGTGATTTGGTGGGGTGGGAGGCCAGGAGACAAGTGACTTTTCTTGCTCTGCCCGTATTTGTTACTTAAACCAACCTTGTAATGTAATGCCTGCCAGTATGAACACGAAATAAACAATGGAAATGGCACAGAACTAATATCTCAGCCAAGAAGATAGTTTGGATCTGCAAGTGATGCTGCTCTCAGAAATGTGGACCTGCCCTCCGACAGTGTTCCAGACTTCTTTTCCTTTGTTTTTGTGTTGTGTGCAAACTCACACTCTTCCTTAATGCTGCGGCTCTGTGTTTGTCCCTCAGACAAGTTGGATGGCTTGAGAACTGGTACTAAAAGGAAACGTGACTGGGAGGCAATTGCCAGCAGAATGGAGGATTATCTTCAGCTCCCTGATGATTATGACACTCGTGCTTCTGAACCTGGGAAGAAGAGGGTAAGAGACTTTGTCAGGAATTGCCATTAGGTGAAGGGCTCCTTTAGGCCTCTGGGTTTAGAAAGTTACAGGCAGATAAGAACATGAATGCTATTTTTGAGAGCGATTTAGTTTATACTGTATCATATTACAGATCAAAAAAAAGAGTCATACGTTACAAACTATCAGATTAAAATGTACAGGTAACTTTAAAAATGGAGAACAGAATCTCATGGCCAGCACGTTGTCAACCTTAACGGTGTTTGAAGTGGCCACTTGTGCTGTTTTGTCAGGGGGCAGAATAGCCAGGTGCAGAGTGTCGCGTGTTGAAGAGAATCTGTGGAGTTCTTTTTTTTTTTCCTTAAGATTTATTTATTTATGTGAGAGAGAGTGAGCACAGGGCAGGGGAGGGGCAGAGGGAGAGAGAGAATCTCAAGCAGACTCCCCACTGAGCACAGAGCCCGGCGACACAGGACTTGATCCCACGACCCTGAGGTCATAACGTTAGCCAAAATCAGGAGTGGGACACTTAACCAACTGAGACACCCAGGCGCCCCAAGAATCTGCGGGATTTCTTAATGGATTAGATGTAGAGGGTCCAGGAGTGGATGGAACCAAAGGTGAATCTTCAGGGTTCTGGCCATAAGCACTCCATGTGTGTGGTGCCATTTACTGAGTCAGAGAAAATGGGGGGAGTCCAGTGTAAGACTAAAAAGTGAGGTCAGTGAGGGACCATTTAAGTTAGAAATGATAATAAGATGCAGGACTCCAAAATTTAGGAATTCAGATAGAGGTAAGTGTTTCAAAAGTAAAGAGCAGTCAATTGTTAAATGATACAGAGAAGGCAAGTAAACTGGGAGCAGAGAAATGGCTATTAGTTTTGGCAACATGGAGATCATTGATGATTGATCAGTGATCAGTCAGGTTTTCTTAGAGAGTTGAAGGGTACAGGCAAGCTTGGAGCAGACTAAAAAAGTAATAGGAAATGAAATATAGAACAAAAAATGGGGACACCTTTTTGATGAAGTTTTACTGTGAAAAGGAGCAGAGAAATGTAACCAAAACATTGTATAGGCCTTCCACATAGACATCAAATTCAGGAAAAGTGACCTTTGTGTATATCCTTTAAAACAAAATAATGAAATAAAAAAAGATCATATTATATATCACCTGGATAAGGCTTTTCTAGCTAATTTGTCTTGCTCTTTCTATATATGTATATACAGACCTACCATTCTTTTTATTTTATTTATTTATTTTTTTTAAGATCTTTATGTATTTATTCGACAGAGATAGAGACAGCCAGCGAGAGAGGGAACACAAGCAGGGGCAGTGGGAGAGGAAGAAGCAGGCTCATAGCAGAGGAGCCTGATGTGGGGCTCGATCCCGTAACGCTGGGATCACGCCCTGAGCCGAAGGCAGATGCTTAACCGCTATGCCACCCAGGCGCCCCTACCATTCTTTTTAAATAGCTCCCTCATATGCCATTGTTTGGTTGTACAGTTATTTATTCAGTCCCTTATTGGTGGATACTTATGCCGTTTTCACTGTATTGTTAATATAAATACTATGGTGAAAGTCATGGTGCATATGTTCTTGGCATCGTTTTGAAAGTATATCCCCAGGGTAGATAGTTAGCACTAAAGCTGCAATCTTATAGAGTATGATATATCATTTTGACAAACACTGTGAGCTTTTTTTCCAAAAAGGTTGTACCTGTTTATACACCCACATGTAAGTAAATGCCTGTTTTCCACACTTGCACCAAAGGTGCTATTTATCAAACTTTTAAACTTTTGACAATTTGGTAGGTAAAACAAAGTATCTGTTTGCATTTCCTTAATTAAAATGAGGTTGTGTATCATTTCTTTATCTTTACACATCATTTCTTTTTTATGAATTTCTTCAGTACTTTTAATTTTGAAAGAGTATTTCTTGTAAGAGAATAAAAATGCCAGTAACACTTCATTACATTGGATAGCATTAGAAAGAACTCCAGTTTTCAAAGCTCTTTTAAATACTTCAGACAGTCCCTAGGTCCACTCTTGTCCATGTGACTTGAGAGGAGGGCAAAGGGAGATTAGGGGCCTTCTGTGTGTGCCTAGCTCCACTCAGGAGCTACGTGTGATGATTCCTCCTATTCCAGTTTTAAGGTTGGGGCAATAGAAATAGAAATAGCTCCTCCTTGGAAATAGTAATTTGGTGTAGTTCAGTAACAATGAATAATCTCAAAATAGAAATATTTTTCTCTAGTTTATTTTTAGTCAAATAACTATTACTCTGTACAGAGAATGTGATCCCATGTAATTTACTTTGTAAGCTGGGTGGACAAAGAGAATTAAGCTGTGCACATCCTAGTTCTTTCTTTTTTTAAGTTTTATTTTCATTCCAGTTAGTTAACATACAGTGTTATATCAGTTTTAGGTGTACAATGTAGTAATTCAGCACTTCCATACAAGAGCTGGTGCTCTTCATGACAAGTGCACTCCTTAATCCCCATTTGGCTATTTCACCCCCCCCCCATGGTAATCATCAGTTTGTCCTTTATACTTAAGTCTTTCTTTTCTTTTTTTTAAAGATTTTATTTATTAATTTATTTGAGAGAGAGAGAGAGTGCACGCATAAACTGGGGTGGTGGGTGCAGAGGAAGAGGGAGAGAATCTCAAGTAGACTTTCCACTGCGCGTAGAGCCTGATGCAGGGCTCAGTCTCAGGATCCATGAGATCATGACCTGAACCAAAACCAGAAGTCGTGTATCCAACTGACTGAGCCACCCAGGTGCTCCAAGAGTCTGTTTCTTGATTTGTCTCTCTCTCTTTATTTTTTCCCCTTTGATCATTTGTTTTGTTTCTTAAATTCCACATATGAGTTAAAATCATATGATATTTGTCTTTCTCTGATTGACTTATTTCACTTAGCATTATATATGTGTGTATACACACACACACACACACACACACACACACACATACACATACACACACACTCCCCCCACATGTTTATCCACTCATTAATCAATGGACACTTAGGCTGCTTCCATAATTTGGCTATTGTAAATATGCTGCAATAAACATAGGGGTCCATGTAGCCCTTCAAATTAGTGTTTTTGTATTCTTTGGGTAAATACCCAGTAGTGTGATTGCTAGTTGTATTTTTAACTTTTGAGGAACCTCCATACTGTTTTTCACAGTGGCTGCACTGGCTGGCATTCCCACCAATAGTGTGTATGAGTGTTCCTTTTTCTCCACATCCTTGCCAACACCTGTTGTTTCTTATGCTATTGATTTTAGCCATTCTGACAGATATGAGGTGATATCTCATTGAGTTTTGATTTGCATTTCCCTGATGACAAGTGATGATGAGCATCTTTTCACGTGTCTGTTGGCCATCTGTATGTCTTTGGAGAAATGTCTGTTCATATCTTCTGCCCATGTGTTAATTGGGTTGCTTTTTTGGGTGTTGAGTTTTATAAGTGCTTTATATATTTTGGATACTAACCCTTTATTGGATATGTCAGTTGCAGATATCTTCTCCCACTCCATAGGTTGTCTTTTAGTTTTGCTGATTGTTTCCTTTGTTGTGCAGAAGCTTTTGGTTTTAATGTAGTCCCAATAGTTTGTTTTTGCTTTTGTTTCCCTTGCCTCGGAAGATATAGGAAGAGGTTGCTACAGCCCGTGTCATAGAAGTTACTGCCTGTGTTCTCTTCTAGGATTTTTAGGATTTTGGGTCTCACATTTAGATCTTTAATTCATTTTGAATTTATTTTTGTGTATGAAAAGTGGTCCAGTTTCTTTCTTTTACATGTTGCCTTCCAGTTTTCCCAACAGCATTTGTTGAAGAGACTGTCTTTTTCCCAGTGGATATTCTTTCCTGCTTTGTTGAAGATTAATTGACCATATAGTTGTAGGTTCATTTCTGGGTTTTCTGGTCTGTTCCATTGCTCTGTATGTCTGTTTTTGTGCCAGTACCATACTGTTTTGATTTCTGCGCTTTATTGCAACTCGAAGTCCAGAATTATGATGGCCTCCAGCTTTGCTTTGCTTTTTCAAGGTTGCTTTGGCTATTTGGGATCTTTTGTGGTTCCATACAAATTTTAGAGTTGTTCTAGTTCTGTAAAAAATGGTATTGGTATTTTGATAGAGATTGCATTAAATGTTTAGATTTCTTTGGGTAGGATAGACATTTTAACAAGATTTGTTCTTCCAACCCATGAGAATGGAATGTCTTCCCGTTTCTTTGTGTCATCTTCAATTTCTTTCATCAGTGTTTTATAGTTTTCAAAGTACAGGTCTTTCCTTCTTTGGTTAGGTTTATTCCTAGGAATCTTATTATTTTTGGTGCAGTTGTAAATGGGATTGTTTTCTTAATTTCTTTTTCTGCAGCTTCATTATTGGTGTATAGAAATGTAACAGATTTCTGCACATTGATTTTGTATCCTGTGACTTTACTAAATTCATTTAGCAGTTTTTTGGTGGAGTCTCTCAGATTTTCTTTATGTAGTATCATGTCGTCTGCAAATAGTGAAAGTTTTACTGCTTCCTTACTGATTTGGATGCCTTTTATTTCTTTTTGTTGTCTGCTTGCTGTGGTAGGACTTCCAGTACTACATTGGAGAAAAGTGGTGAGAGTGAATATCCTAGTCTTGTTTCTGACCTTAGGGGAAAAGCTCTCCATTTTTTCTCATTAAGGGTGATATTGGCTGTGGGTTTTTCATATATGGCCTTTATTATGTTGAGGTATGTTTCCTCTAAACCTACTTTGTTGAGGGTTTTTATCATAAATGGATTTGTACTTTGTCAGATGCTTTTTCTGCATCTATTGACGTGATCTGTTGAATGGATAAAGGTTCTTATCCTTTCTCTTACTGATGTGACGTTGATTGGTTTGCAAATATGAACCACCCTGGCAACCCAGGGATAAATCCCACTTGATTGTGGTGAATGATTTTTTTTAATGTGTTGTTGGATTCGGTTTGCTAGTATTTTGTTGAGAATTTTACATCTATGTTCATCAGGGATATTGGCCTGTAGTTCTCTTCTTTAGTGGTGTCTTTCTCTGGTTTTGTTATGAGGATAATGCTGCCTCATAGAATGAATTAGGAAGTTTTCCTTTTCTGCTTGTTGGAATAGTTTGAAAAGAATAGCTATTAACTCTTTTTTAGGTGTTTGGGAGAATTTGCCTATGAAACCATCTGGTCCTGGGCTTTTGTTCTTTGGGAGCTTTTTGATTACTGATTCCATTTCTTTGCTGGTTATCAGTCTTCAATTTTTCTATTTCTTCCTATTTTAGTTTTGGTAGTTTATATGTTCATATGTTTCTAGGATTTTATCCATTTCTTCTAGGTTGTCCAATTTGTTGGCATATAGTTTTTCCATGATTCACTATCCATATTCATTTATAATTGTTTGTATTTCTGTGGTGTTGGTTGTTATTTCTCCTCTCTCATTTGTGATTTTATTTGAATCCTTTCTCTTTTTCACTTGGTAAGTCTGGCTAGAGGTTTATCAATTTAATTGATATTGATTGATATTGAACCAGCTCCTGGTTTCATTGATCTGCTCTATTGGGGTTTTTGTTGTTGTTGTTGTTGTTTTGTTTTGTTTTGTTTTTAGTTTCTGTATCATTTATTTCTGCTCTCTTATTTCTTTTCTTCTTCTGGTTTTAAGTTTTGTTTGTTCTTTTTTTCCTAGCTCCTTTAGGTGTCAGATTAGGTGGTTTATTTGAGATTTTTCTTGCTTCTTGAGCTATGCCTGTAATGCTCTGTACTTCTATCTTAGAACCACTTTTGCTGCATCCCAGAGGTTTTGGACTGTAGTATTTTCATTTTTGTTTGTTTGTTTCTATGTACTTTTTAAAAATTTCTTCTTCTATTTTTTATTTGACCCATTCATTGTTTAATAGCATGTTATTTAACCTCCACATATTTGAGCTCTTTCCAGATTTTTTCTTGTGGTTGACTTTAGTTTCATAGCATTGTGGTCAGAAAAGATGTATGGTATGACTTTGACCTTGAATTTGTTGAGGCTTGTTTTATGGGCTAAATGTGTGATCTATTCTGGAAGATGTTCTGTATGCACTTGAAAAGAATGTGTTTTCTACTGTTTTAGGATGGAATGTTCTGAATATATCTGTTAAATCCATCTGTTCCAGTGTCATTCAAAGCCATTGTTTCCTTGTTCATTTTCTGTTTAGATGATCTATTGATGTAAGTGGGGTGTTAAAGTCCCCTACTATTACTGTATTATTGATTAGTTCCTTTATGTCTGTTATTAACTGTTTTATGTATTTAGGTGCTCCCTTGTTGGGTGCATAAATATTTATAGTTGTTAATATCTTGTTGGATTGTCCCTTTTGTTATTATATTGTGTCCTTCTTTGTCTCTTGTTACAGTCTTTGTTTTAAAGTCTATTTTGTCCAATGTAAGTATTGCTACTCTGGCTTTCTTTTGACATCCATTTCAGAATAGATTTTTCTCTGTCCCCTTGCTTTCAATCTGTAGGTGTCCTTAGGTCTAAAATGAGTGTCTGGGGATGCCTGGGTGGCTCAGTCAGTTAAGTGTCTGCCTTCAGCTCACGTCATAATCCCAGGGTACTGGGATCGAGTCCCACATGGGGCTCCTTGCTCAGTGGGGAGCCTGTTTCTTTCTATGCCTGCTGCTCTCCCTGCTTGTGTTTTCTCTCTCTCCCTCTGACAAAAAAATAAATAAAATCTTGAAAAAACAAAACAAGTTTAAAATAAATAAATAAAAATAAAATAAAACGAGTGTCTGGTAGGCAGCATATAGATGGGTCTCATTTTTTAATCCATTCCATCACCATATGTCTTTTGGAGCATTTAGTCCATTTACCTTCAGAGTAATTATTGATAAATATGTATTTATTGTCATTTTATTATTTGTTTTGTGGTTGTTTCTGGAGATATTCTCTGATCCTTTCTTATTTTTCATGGTTTGCTGATTTTCTTTAGTGATATATTGGATTTCTTTCTCTTCATTCTTTGCATATTTATTAGTGGTTTTTGATACATGGTTACCATTAGTTTTATTTATAACCTCTTTGGCACATAGCAATCTATATTAAGTTAATGGTCGTTTAAGTTTGAACCCATTCTTTTTGCCTCTCCTCCCTACATTTTAAGTATATGTTGTTATATTTTACATCCTTTTATTTTATGAGTTCCTTGACTGATTTTTTACAGAAATATTCATTTTTACTGTTTTTGTGTTTCCTACCTTTATACTGTCACTTTTGGCCTCTCCTTTCTACTTAGAGTCCCCTTTAATATTTCTTGCAGAGCTGGTTTAGTGATCATGAACTCCCTTGTTTTTGTTTGTCTGGGAAACTCTTTGTCCGTCCTTCTTTTCTGAATGATAGCCTGGCTGGATAGCGTATTCTTGGCTGCAGATTTTTCCCATTTAGCACTTTGAATATATCATGCCACTCCCATCTGGCTTGGAAAGTTTCTGCTGAAAAGTCTCCTGCTACCCTTATGAGTTTTCCCTTGTAAGTTACTGCCTTCTTTTGTCTTGCTCCTTTTAAGACTTTTTCTTTATTATTATATTTTGCCAGTTTAATTACAATATGTCTTGGTGTGGATCTGCTTTTGTTGATTTTGATGGGAGTTCTTTGTGCTTCCTGAATCTGGTTATTTTTCCTTCCCCAGATTAGGAAAGTTTTCAGCTGTTATTTCTTCAAATAAATTTTCTGTCCCCTTTTCTCTATCTTATTCTTCTGGACTCCTATAATAAGAATGTTTTTACATTTGAGAGAGTCACTGAATTCCCTAAGACTATTCTTATGTTCCATAATTCTTTTTTCTCTCCTTTGTTCAGCCTGATTACTTTCCAATACTCTGTCTCCTTAGATCACTAATTCGTCTGCTTCTTCCATCCTGCTCTTCATTCCCTCAGGCATGTTTCTCAATTCATTTCTTGTACTCTTTATCCCTACTATGTTGTTCCTTCTCTCTCTGGTAAGGGTCTCACTGATGCCCTCCACTCTTTTCTGTAGTCTGGTGAGTATCCATAAGATCATTACTTTAAATTCTTTATCAGACATGTTACTTATATCTGTTTTGCTTAGATTTCTGTCCGTGTCCGTGTTCTTTCATTTGGGATAAATTTCTGTCTTCTCATTTTGTCTAAGTCTCTGTGCCTCTTTCTGTGTGTTAGGAAAGTCAGCTACATCTCTCATTCTTGAGGGTAATGGCCTTATGAAGAAGAGGTCCTTTAGTGCCCTGCCGTGTGGTGTCTCCTGTTCTCCAGGGCCTGGTCCTTCCAGGAGTGTATGCTGCATACTTTCTGCTCTTTTGTCCTGGCCATTTTATCCTTCAGGCCAGTTATCTGCAGAGGCTTTTTACCAGTTGTGGGCAATGTTTGGTTCCTGGCCTGAATGTGGTATGTTTTAACTAGGTGTGCTCTGGTCTGTTTGTGAAATGAGACCTGTCGCCACCACTGCCAGAACCGAAGCTCTGCAAAACTCCTGCATCGGGAGATGGCAGTAGGAGCAAGGGTTTGGTTCAGTCTTCTGGGAGAGGGTTTCTACTCACTGCGACTGAGGCTAGTGTGAGTGGGAGAGGCAGTTCCACCAGAGTGCGGGGCGGGGGGCGGGGGGACTCACTTTGGCAAGTTAGGTAGCGAGTGTCAGTGCTGCACCAGTTCCCACAGGTAGTCCTGTACTTATGCTAAGGGTCCAGGGAGGGAAATGGTGCTGGCCAGTTCCTTTGTTCCCAGGGGGGTCTCTCTCTGTGAATGCTGTCTCTCCGGGATTTGATAGAGTTAAAATCTATGTATGATTGAGCAAGATGAGCAAATAACCTTCCCATTGTATGCCACAGGCACTCTTGAGATTGCTGTTTCCATGCTGTATGTTTGCCTGCCTTCTCTCCAGGAGCAGGGCAGTGCCCTCAAGGCTCTCTCCCAGCAAAGCCTGCTGACCTTTAAAACTCCACGCTGGTTGCCAGAAGTCATGAAATTCAGCCCCTCTTACTTTCCAAGGCAATTACTATGGGGATTCATTTTCCCCCTACACTCCCCTGTCTGTTAGTATGTCTCTCGCCCTTCTCCCTGACCACTGCTCCCTCCCCACCCACAGCAGCCACCATCCATTTCTCTCCCAAACCACCTCTCCATACTTTCTACCGTCTTCAGTGTGACCTCTTCTCTACCTTTAGTTGTGCAGTTTGTTCTGCCAGTCTTCAGATCAGTTTCTGGGGTATTTAGGATGATCTGACAGGTATCTAGTTGTATTTGTGGGCCAAGGCGAGCCTGGGGTCCTCCTACTTTGCTGCCATCTTCTTAACCACCCCCTCCACATCCTAGTTCTTTGAAGTGGCTTATATTTGACTCTTCTCCCCTGCCTCACATCCTCATTGCCAATAGGTTTTAACTCTAAAACCACTTACCAAATCAACACCAGACTACAAGGAGATCCTGTGGGTAGCACTGAATGCAGAATTCATAACTTATTCCTTTCCTGGGGTCTCTTGCTTTCTCTGTAATTTTTTACAAATACCAAGCAGGTTCCTAGGATTAATGTCCACTATAACAAAAAGGTAGTTTTATAGAGTTAATCATACTAGAATTTTACCAAAATGGCTTGTTTTTTTTAATATAATTTATTTAAAAATTTCAGTTGCTTAGTTGGGCATAAAATGGTAGCTCAAGTGGACTTTGTGTTCCTTTGATGACTGGAAGTTGAATCATTCCCTTGTTTACAGGATTCACACATTTTAGAAATGTTTTTAGTGACAATGGCTAAAACATATGTACCTCAAACCTTTGAGTGTTAGTCAAGACTTTTCTGTATTATACATTTTTTTAATGGTTAAGATAAATGGGAAAAAAAAAGATGGTAAATCTCAGTAAAAGTACCTCTAGGAAGATTAGGAGAGTCACTAACATTAGAATCCATTTCAAGGGGTGCCTGGGTGACGCAGTCGTTGAGCGTCTGCCTTCGGCTCAGGGCGTGATCCTGGCGTTCCGGGATCGAGCCCCACATCAGGCTCCACTGCTGGGAGCCTGCTTCTTCCTCTCCCACTCCCCCTGCCTGTGTTCCTTCTCTCGCTGGCTGTCTCTCTGTCAAATAAATAAATAAATCTTTAAGAAAAAAAAATCCATTTCAAGTTGAAAGTCATTATTCTGCACCAGTTATACTTCCTGTTTTGGTAGTCATTCATTCATTCTACAGTGTTGAGTGTGTGTCAGGTCTGTGGATGAGGCCACTTAAAGAGCAGACCTCCAGTGGAGGAGTCCAAGATGTGAATAAATAATGTTAGTATAGCACCAGTGTATATCAGAGATATGAACAAAATGTAGTAGTTTCCAAAATATTTTAATTTCAACTTAAAATTATGAGCATTTGTGCTAAAACATATTGCTTATTTAAAAAATAATTACATACTTTTTCTTCTAATCCTTTGTTCTTTATTTTATCTGAATTTTAAAGACTTAATTTAAGCTGTCGGCTTAAAAGTTAGCTCTTAGTTTATTTAGGGTGAGATTGACCAGTGTGTTTAACTCTGTGCCAGAGAGGTACTGTGGACTGGTTACCATTTCTTTCTTCAGTGACCACAATCTGTCCATCTGTCCTTCCTTCATCCTCCTTAACCATAATCATCTTTTGCTAAAATGTGTCCCCTTGATTCCAAGGGCAACTGAGAGAGTGTATGAATCTGTCAAAATAAATACAATGAGCATAAATACATAGCAGAAAGCCCAGAGATTTCTGTATACAAAAGCCCACATTATTTAGGCTTTTTTTTTTTTTTTCTCTAAAGTCCATGAAGGAAATTTAGGTTTTCTACACACTAAAAATCTACTTTAAAAAGAGTTGGGTGTTGGGGCACCTGGGTGGCTCAGTCGGTTAAAAGTCTGCCTTTGGCTCAGGTCAGGGTCCTGGGGTCAAGCCCCGCACCAGGCTCCCTGCTCAGTGGGGATCCTGCTTCTCCCTCTGCCCCTCCCTCTGCTTGTGTTCTCTGTCTGTCTGTCTGTCTGTCTGTCAGATAAGTAAATAAAGTATTAAAAGAATTTTTTTTTTAAAAGAAGTTGGGTGTTATCAATTTTTCCCACTGCTATTATTACGTATCTTCTCTTTGACCAAGTGGTTGCTGTGTGGAGAAGCCTAGTCATTTCATTACCAGTCCTGTAAATGGTAATAGGGAAGGTCAGTGTACCTCTAAGAGCAGTAATGCATTTCTATGTCCAGTGTGAAGAGCATGGAGTATTCATGCTCTGGTTTTCTTTCCTTGTCACAGATAATAAATCACAAGCTATATTTAAAATACATCTGGTTGGTGCAGTCAGTTAAGCGTCCAACTCTTGGTTTCAACTCAGGTTGTGATCTCAGGGTCGTGAGATCAAGCCCCATGTCAGACTCCACGCTCAGTGCGGAGTCTGCTTGAAATTCTCTCTCCCTCCCCCTGCCCCTCCCACTTGTGCACTTGCTCACTCTCTTTCTCTCTCAAATAAATAAATCTTTGAAAAAATACAATCTCTGCAGACTTTGGCACTATGTCCACAGTTTCATAGTTTCTCCTTAAGTATTTCCACTTTTGCAGAATATATCTGCTTATCTTTTTAATTGTTAATATAAGAATCTATATTTGATAATTTACTAAAATTCAAAATGTATCTGCTTACATCTTTAAAATATCAGAATACCAGCCAATGGGAAATATCCCTGATCTATGTATTTATAGTTAAAATCTATGTATTTCCATAAATGCCAGCAGTTGAGTCCATCTCTTTATCTCATGAATGAAAATAGTAATACCAGCTCCCTATTTTCTAAGATTAGATTTCAAGAAATATTTATTGTGTAGAGATAAGTAAAAGTCCACTGATCTAGGGTATTTATAGTCTGTTAGGGAAGGCAGGTCTATAAATAGATCATTGCAATATAGTGTGGAAGTTCAAAAGTAAACATGTCAAGATCCAGAAGTAGCTCTAAGGAAGCAATGATTGATTAATTATTTGATTGGCAAAGAACAAGAAAGATAAAGCAGGGGTTGATGACTAGACTACGGCAGGTGGACAGGGTTAGGGGAAAAACATTTCAGGAAGGAGACTAGTATATGTAAGATTACAGAGATGGGAAATAGCCCAATGTGCTCTGAGAGGTAGAAGCCCAATGTACTGCTTATATAAAGGGCTGTAGGCACTGCCTAGAAATGCCACTGGAGAGTAGACGGGGCCAGATCCAGAGAGACCTGTGTGCTTGGATTTTATTCTTTAGGCAGGGGAAGGATTTAAAGCTGTGAGAGTCACAGCCGTGTGTATTTGGGCATCACTCTGGCAGAATGGGTTGGAAGGAGTGAGCATGTAAGGTAGAAAGACTAGGCAGAGGGAAAAATAAGATCAGCAAACCAGAAAGGAGGGACAGAGGAAATGGAGGAGTCAGGACTGAGCTGAGAGCCGAACTGTTCAGGAGCTGGAAGGGTTAGGACTTGGTGACTGACTAGAGAGTTTTCTTTCTGTAACTTAAGATATGTAGCCTTTTCCACTTCTCCCCAGTTAATTCGTAATGTTTTTTTCTCTTCGTTTCAAATCAGTTATCCTACCCCTTAGACTATCTAGAGAGTGAAGCAGCTCTTTGCATATTTTTTTTTTCTAAAGCCCGGCCTAACGCTGTGTTCTTTTTAGGTGAGATGGGCAGACCTGGAAGAAAAGAAGGACGCAGATAGGAAAAGGGCCATAGGTTTTGTGGTCGGACAGACTGATTGGGAGAAGATCACAGATGAAAGTGGTCACCTGGCTGAAAAAGCCCTCAATCGAACCAAATATATATGACACTTAGTTTCTGAGCGGAGTCCTTGTTCCTCTAAGGTGAGATTGCACAGCATGTAAACAGCCTACTGTGTGTGGTTCTGAGGGCTTGAGATAAAGGAGACAGCGTGCTTTGCTCAAAACGCTTCTCGTAGTATTTTCCGGTTCTGAAAAGAGTAAGTATGTGCGACTTGCCAACATGTACAATGCAGGGTGTTGGAAAAGGGAGCAGTTTTCTGCAGCCTGACTTACTTAATTTAAGACTTGAGAAGAGCTTGGATTCTATAGATTTGAGGAGGAGTGGAGTGATGAGATACTAGAGTCTACTGCACTTTCTGCCTGCTGTTCCATGGCGTGACAGCCTTTTCCTTTCTTTCCAGGTGGTTCGCTTTGAGGTGATCTGCAGCCACGGCCTCATGGAGCTTCGTTGTGTGTCACCTTGCCTTCCACGTTTCGGTTTTTGTTTCGTTTCTACCACTTTAGTTTTTTAAAGTTCTCCAGTGTCCCCAAGAGGTATTAGAATCTTGCTGTACCCAAGCAAGACATTAATTTTTCTTTTTAACTATTTTGGGGAGGGAGGGAGTGATAGCTTAACTGCTGAAGCCAGGTGGGGGTCTGCTGGAGGATTCCAACAGAAAATATTTCCTCCGCTGTACAATGTCACAGACTATCTCTATCATCATTGCTTTGTGGCTGTTTTTGTTTTTTACTGTATGTAACTGGTAGCTGATTGTACTAGGATTAAAAACAATAAACTTTCACGATAAAGCCGATGAGATTCATGGGCTATACAGCACGGGCCCCTTTCTCTTGTTTTCTTAATTTTATTTTTTATTGCTTTTTTAATATGGTGTGTTCTAATTACGTGCTTGTCGAACATCCCCAAACCTCTTTCCTATTGAATATTAAATAGCTTAGTGATTCCATAGCACATGTTGTAAACACAAAGAGGGCTCAGTGATCTCTGTTTGATAGCTGATTTCGTTCTCTACCTTTGCGTCTTGAAGACTGGTAGAGACAATTGCAAGTATTCATCGGTTCCCTGGAGTACATCAGTGCTATAGCATGATGTTTTATTGTCTTATTTTTTTGATCCTCTTGTTGTTCCTCCCTCTTTTCATTCTCTCCCTTCATGCTATGTTATGTTTTGATTTTTCCCTCATCTGGCTTTGATTCCTGGTGGGCAGAACTGATGTACTCCATAGAACTCTGGAACTTGTTGCCTTGTTGCTAAACTTGAATCGTTGATGTTTTCATCAAGATTGCAGGGGAGGACGAGTACAGAGATGTGCAGCCCTCTGGCAGGCAGCCTCTAAGCCTGTCAAGTTTTCAGGTTCTTGCCGGATTGCTCATTATTGGAAAGCATGGACTTCACAGAATTTCCTCTCTTGTGGATAGTACGAGGTGGAACCCAGACATGCACAGAGCTAAAACCCAAGTATCATTCCAATTTAAAAGCAAAAAAACCTCTTTTCCCTTTTCCATTCTGCAAAGAAAAAAACATCATTTTCTAGCATGAGAGAAGACAGAGAGGAGCTTTCTTCCTCAAACACCATTTCCACTTTGTAATCCAACTCAGCAAGTTATAAATTTGTTCACAAAAGGCTTGAATATTTTGAAATATTCACTTTTGGGCTACGGACAAAAACCTTTTAATTTTATGACCTACATTAAATACTGTGTGACCAGAAATGATATTTATTAGCATTCAAATAGTATCGCTTTGGGCTCAAGAATGTGAAATTATAGTACTGAAGACTAATTTAATGGGAATCCTGACAACTTTCTGTTCTTCTGTCTTCTCTGAAGTTCTGAACGTTTACATGTAAGAGGCTTTGAGATCATTAACAAGTGAATATTGAATGTGTAATTTGCTACATTAGATAACTTCCACTGTCTATAGTATTTAACAAGCTACTCTGGTTACTTATTGGCCAACAGTACACTTCCACGTACCCATCTTTCTGGCCGCCTTTATGATGTTAAGTGAAGGTACCTCACAAGATAGCCAATAGAATTAGTGTGTGTACAGAGACCCACATGAGCCTACTAAATGTCTGTTCCTAATCAAAAACAGTATTTCTAGAATGCATTCTCTAGTTCAGAAGACAATGGAAGCATATATGTTCTTATAAAGGATGGTTCACTTTATTTTTCTTAACCTTTTTATGTTCTAACAGTATTCAGAATGCCAAGGAAATAAGAAGTGGTAATCACCCATGAATCACTTGAAATCTGCCATATTTTTGCCTTGCAGCCATGGCTTTGTGTTTGCAGTCTTGTACCAAAGGGGACAGGGAAGAGGGAACAGAGTCAGAAATGGCCTCTGCTGGTTTTTGGAAGATACAGATTAACATGACTTTAGGGGATGAACATAGAATGTTGGCTGCTTTAGAAAGTTGGTCTAACAAATAACCTCAATGAAAGAAGATTAATGAGAAAAAGATTAGGCCCTAAAAAGAAAGTAATAGAGACTGTCAGTTGATATTTGACTTTGCTAATCTAATGGGACTGTTAAAAAATTCTTGAATTTGCATTATCACTAGATGGAGAGTAGAATAGAAAGCCCAAAAATAACTTGGAGAAATTTGGTGTGGGTAGAAAATGCCTTGATAACACAAATATTTTAAGTTTGTTAAGAGATGTCCTTGGAATACAGAGGACTAAACTTGGGTTTCAGTTATTTGCTAGCATTTTACTGTTGTTGTATTAACATTGTTCTCCTTATCATCTCAGAAAACTGCATGGTGTTTTAAATTTTTTATTTTAATCATATTAAGTTGATTTAAAATCCTGTGTTGTGTCTTATTACAAAATAATCTGGTGTTGGGGGAAGTTCCTGGTATCTTTAATGTTTCACATCTTTTAAACTAAATGTGAAAAATCTCACTCTTGTGATTCAGCTCTGATGAGATGCGGAAAATTTTTCTATTTAGAAATCATTTATTTAGGGTTAAGTCGGCATACTCAAAATACATTGTGACTGATTACAGAATCAAAAGCCATCAATTATACACAGTAATCTGTTCGTTGATACTTACTTGATTCACATGATTTTTGAGAAGTTATATTTGATTTAGATATCAGTGATTAATTCAGAAGTTTATTGACAGAAACAAAAATCTTAAATTTTCTAGTTGAATTTCTTTCCTTTATGAAAGAATTCTGGTGGTTGTTCGGGCAAACCAAGTATTAAATTCTGAATTGGATTGACTAAAAATTTCAACCTAGGTTTCCTTACTTCGGAGGTGCCTCAGCTTTTATGATAACCATTTTATCCTGCTGACTGTGCAGATTGCAGGTATTTTGGTAATATTGGTGTCTAGCGCCTGGCTTACTGGTAGGACTGTAAAAGTAATAAGTCGTCAGCTACCAAGAGACTGTATGGCTGTTTCAGAGACAGTTTAGAGCTACCAAAACTGCGATGAATTTTACTAAGCCACAGAAGAATGATTCCTCACTGTTAGTATTGACAGACTCTGGTACAAGTTCAAGTTCCTCTCTCAGAAGTTATGTGACCTTAAGCAAATCATTTAAACTATCTGAGCTTCCATTTCCTCATCTATAAAGTGAACATAACAAAACTTAACTAGCAAAGGTTGCTGTGAGGAGTAAATTGGGATGACATTTATAAGCCACTTGGCCCAGGACCAAGCACAGAGTAGAAGGTAAAAAACTGGTAGCTGTCATCATCGTCGTCATTACTTTTTGACTTGTTCCTTTTTTTGCTTTTGAAATCTCAAATTTTCACTTGGCTTGAAGATAATCGTCATCTTTTATGGTCAGCTACTATAGACCGAGCTATGGCAAATGAAATAGTGCTCTGTGTGTGTGTGTGTGTGTGTGTGTGTGTGTGTGTGTGTGTTGGAAGAGTAATTCGGATGCATTTTCAGGTAAGCAGTAAAACTGATCTTCAGAACCAGTATGGCGTCTTAAGAGGCTTAGGTACAAAGGCTAACTACTAAGTACTCAGAGGAGATAAGTAGTAACAGAAGGCAGTGGCCAGACCACAGGTGTGTACAAAGGTGAAGGCACTGAAGCAGGGATTGCCTTTGATTTTCATATATTGAAAAAAAATGGTAATTTTATGAATAAGTAATATAATCATGTGGTGTAAAATTTAGAAGGTTCAAGGGCATATGTATTAAAATCTCCCATCTCAAGCCTGAGCCTTCCACATCCCATCAATAGAGGTAACCAGTGTTGCCTGTTTCTTTTGTTTCCTTTCAGAAAAATTCTGTGGATAAGCATTAAGTATTAACATTATTGTTTTTGTTTATTCAAATGGTAGAGTGCTATGCAAACCACCTTATTTTTGTTTTTTCTTTTCAACAGTGTGTCCTAGAGGTCATTCAGATTTTGTATATAGAACATTCCCATTTTCATTCCCCCTTCTCTTCCTCTCTCTTGTCCTGCTTCTATCTTCTCTTTCCTCCTCCTCTCTCTCTCCTTCCCTCCCTCCTTAATTTCCCAAAGGTACCTTCGTATTGTAAGGAGCTTTACTGAAAAATCTTAAGCAATTGCTTCATTTATATTTCTGTTCTTTTCATGGCATGGAATATATATTGTGTAGGTATATTTCTGTACGGTTTTATCACGTGTTGGTTTGTGTATCCACCCCCGTCTTCCTCATACCCCCCCACCTCTAGCGGCAACCATTAATCTGTTCTCCATTTCTATAATTCTGTCATTTGAAGAATGTTATATAAATGAAATCATTGAAGATGTAACCTTTTGGGATTGGATTTTTGGCCTTTTTTCATGTAGCATAATTCTCTTGGCATTCATTCAAGTTGTGTGTATCAGTACTTTGTTCCTTTGTATTGCTCAGTAGTTTTCCATCCCTTTTTCCTCTTACAGCTGCAGAACACTGTATGTCTTTAACATATGATCTAACATACCAGATTTCTGTTGATGGATAGCCATGCTGTCTTTTGCTCTTATAAAGTTTGAATTTCATATATCATCATCCCTCTGTGACTTCCTATGCTTGCCTTATTTCTAGCAATGAAGGAATAGTATCAATGGCATCCTTTACGTCGACATCCTCAGAAGGTGATGGGCGCTTAAGAGCCAGCACAGCACAGGGGTGAACTATCAAGAGAGATGCCATAATGAAATGACAAAGACAGATCTTATTTCCTGGAAAATCCTGTGTGATCGGATTCTGACAAAGCAGAGAATCATGATGCATCTTAGAGGGCCTGGTCCACACATGACTGAAAGTTAAATCCTTAGGCCTGGATATCTGTACCTGGATATTTATGCACCTCAGTGACTAATCTGATTCCATTCTCAGGCTCCATTGCTTTCACGTTAAACCGTAGTCAACGGGCATCCTCTTGAGTGGGGCTGAGCTTCTCCAGTTATGCACAGCCCTCTGCCTGCCAACAGGACCTTGCAGCTGTGATCCTATGAAGAGCTTGTAGATTTATGGTTTATTATATAGGGAAGGGCTTGACTTTGAGTCTTCTACTTAAGAAGCTTGCACTTTCTACCAAATACGCACATTCTTGTTTTTGACATTATTGACCTAGATTGCAGATCCTTCTCCTGTATTTCAAGAATGGAAGTAATCTCTTCCACCATAATTTGAAATCCCTCTCACACCTATTATTTCTGATGGTTCTAATTCTTAGGTATGTCTAATGTTTATTTCTTTTACAGCATCTAGCTAGCTCGGTGCATGGCTCATGTATCTCTTGAGTGAATAGAGGAGATGTCTTCCATGAGCATGGCAGTAGTCACATACTTATTCAGTTGGACAGGTACCAAAGGAGTGAGTCAGAGGGTGGAGACTGACAAACTGGAGAACAAGGTAGGTCTGGTTAAAGGGGAGGCAGTGCCTGATCAGCCACAGCAGATTGTGGCCATGTAGGGATGTGGGTCCTTATTGCCAGATTGTCTGGGTTTTCAAGAAAAGTGAAAAATCTGGGTTTTTATGTGAAATCAGTATTTAGGCACTAAGAACTTATTTTGGTTTTGGTTTGGTTGGTTGGGGTTTTTTGGAAGTGCTTTGGCCTGAGCAGTTTGTCTGCCATTTCAGACTTGAAGGCTGCCAGTTTGAAACTCTTGATATTTAAAGAGGTTGGAAAGACCTTAGGGCTCATTCCTGTCAAATCCCTGCATTTCAGAGATAATGTTTCTGAGGCTGAAAGAAGACAAATTACTTGCTCAAAGTCCACAATTACTTGATGGCAAAACCAGGCTAGAACTTGGGTTTCCAGGTCCCTGACTTGGCACTTTCTTTTTCCTTGACTTTGAGAACTTCTTTCTGAGGGCCTTCGTAAGTTCTAGGATGGTGAAGGCTCCGGTAGCGTACGTGTTGTGTGTATGTGCTTATGTGCGTGTTTTCTAACTTCCGTGGACCTGGAAGTACATTCCGATGTAGATATATCTATCAGGAGCAAGGTGATTCAGTTGGTTACCTCTAAAACCATCTTCCTTGCACTCCCACGAGTGAAACTGTACATTGGGGTCTCATTTCTTACTTGTTAGATTGTTTGATACCTCTTTTTAATCCCAGAAGTTTAAAAATTTGATGAGTATTGAATTGTGTAAGAACAGAGGACAGGAAATCATGTTTTGCAGTTTGTCTTCTGTAATTTGTAATTTCTTATGTAATATAACTAGTCTATTTGCTCTAGCTCTAATGACAAGCTACTTAACCTCCTTCACTTATAAGTTCCCTATTACCCATCTTATTAAGGACAACTCATTAGCTTGGCAGTGAAGTCTCTCAATAGCATCCCAACAACTTTGCCAACTTCCTCTTTGTCTCTTCTTACCCCATGTACGCTACACCAGGCACACTGTATGACTTACTGTACCCTCAGCTTTCCTTCAAATTTCCCATTTCCTTTAGAAATTGTGTCTTAAAGCCCAGCTCACATGCTTTCTCCCTGAAGCTGTGTTCTTCCTGTTTTGCTCCCTCTGTCCAGCTCTCACATGGTTTTGCTTGATTTGTTCTATGATCTCTTGTTTGTTTGTTTTTTGGATGTGGCTTTCATGTATTTAATTTTTTTTAAGAATTAATATGCACAGTTTCAGGTGTATAATATAATGATGCAATAGTTCTATACATTACTCAGTGCTCACCACAGTGAGTGTGGTCACCATCTGTTACCAAACAACTTTATTACCATCTTATTATTGATGAGAATGCAAATTGGTACAGCCACTGTAGAAAGAGTATGGCGGTTCCTCAAAAAATTAAAAATATAAATATCAAATGACCCAGTGATTTTAGTACTGGGTATTCCCCCCCCCCAAAAAAGGAAAGATGTACGCACCCCTGTGTTTATTGTAGCATTATTCACATTAGCCAAGATATGGAAGCAACCCAAGTGTCCATCCATATATCTGTGATTGCCTCTTAATTTATCTTTCTAGTAGAGTAATTTATTCGCCTGCCTTGTCTTTCTTCCCCATCCCTTCTCATTCCCAAATGCAAACTCCTAGAGGGTAGGAACTACATTTTTGCTCCTCTTCCAACCTTATAACACCAATATGCAATACTTGTTATGTATAGCTAGTGCTCAACAAGCATATTTAGAATTGATGCAATGAATTTAAATATAGTTAATTCATATAGGTCAATAATGTGTAATTCACAGATCTCCAATTTTTGTGTTTGCTTTTTCACTGCCTCTGTATCTTCCAGTTGGTGGCATTTCCATAGTATTACATAAATCACGCATCACAAGTTCAAATGCCTGCTATGGACAAGAAGACATAAGTGAGAGAACTGGCCAGTAGTTTCATAATGGCATGTTCTATTCTTTCATTGGGAACATACTTTGTTTGCAAACTAGACGTGTAGGAATATTCTTCATTTTCATGGGAAAATGTCCTCTTTCCAATTTTTCTCAAAACATTCTACACCATGTATCTTTAGTTTTCCCACATTTGGTAGAGATAAAAGTACAAGTGTTCATTTTCTTCTTAACTCTACTGTGAGAAAATCAGTAGTGGAAGCAGAATGATAATGCAACTGGCTCTCAGCCTGGGGAGGCAGTAGGGCATGGTGGGGACTGAGAAGATGCAGAGTGCTTGTCCTACCTCAATGAGATCATGCTTCTCTAGTCAGTGGTTGCCATGAAGCAAGGTAGACCAGATGTAACCAGATGAAGATAAAGTGGAAAGCTGGATTTTTAGGAGATGCAGTCTTTTCAAAATACTGTGGGAACAGTAGAGTAGTGGCAAAACAAGCCAGCTGGAGGCCACATATTACCTACAGGCCATCATTTTGGGACTTCTGGTGTATATCATAAAAGAGGTCTGAAAGACGATTACTGTAAAGAAGATGTCCATAAGAGAGGAAGCATCAGGTTATAGTACAAAAATTGCTGTAAATATTTTGACCAGTACCTTGTAACTGATATTTTGGAGTAAATCTGTTTTCACTGAGCCAGATAGCAATACATACATAATACTGATGTTGAATTTGCAATAGGTTATTTTTTGTTCATTGCTTTCTGTCACATGGATGCATGTATATTGCCTCCTCCTTGGGTGACATCCTTTCCATGCCTCCATTCATCAAGATGGCAGGTAAGCAGCTGTGTGTGCACAATTAAGTAGTGTGCACACACTTATCCTAGAGAAAGAAGACAGCAAGAATTCCCTTTGGTTAAGCAGAGCGGCTGAGCAGCCATACCCAGATGTGAGTTTGACCAGAATGTCCTCCTCATAACTCTCCATTGCTTTCTACTATTTCTGCTGGGGAAAGAGGATGGATGTCATTAAAGCTCCTTTGTTGGTACCTGTCAATGTCAAGGTGGGTATACTTTTGCTATGTTCGATTTCTTAAAGTATGTTTGGGGGCATTATCCTTTTCAAATTTATTTCAGCCATAAAATACGAACTCATTCATTCTCATTATTTAAAGAAATTAATAAAACACTGCAGATACTAAAACCCCCATTAAGCAACAAACATTTGAAAATCTTGGAGGTAATTACTGTTATCATTTTGGGGTGTGGCTTTCCAAATCTTTTTCTGTGCATTTATATACATATATATGTACCTACAAGAATATAGTTTTGTTGTTTTTTTACATGAGTGATATTCTTCCCATGTTGTCTGCAGACCCGTTTTGTCTGTGCGTATACACACACACACACACACACACGTATATAAATATATAAATATTTATGTATTTAAATACATATATTAAAAATACGTATATAAATATAAATACACGTGTGTGTGTGTGTGTGTGTATTCCATGATACCTATATAACATAGATTATTTCTCTTATTTGTGACAGTTTTTCACTGTTATGATAGTGTTACATTGAGCATTCTTGTAAATGCCGTTTTGGGGCATAGTTTCAAATTTTCCAGGGAAAATACAGAAGAATGCAATTATTGGGCTGTAGGAAAACAATTCCTCCTTTTATGTCCTCCTAATAATTATCTGTATATGTGATTTAGAAAGAGTCCTAACTTAATGGCTGGGGTATCATAAGATATTCTTTTCTTGGTACTTTAAAATCCAGTTTTTTATGTTGCTCTCATTTGAATTCAGTCTTTTGAATAAATTTGGAATTGATAAGGATAAACAATGAATCATGGAACTTTATATCAAAAACTAGGGATGTACTGTATGGTGACTAACATAATATAATAAAAATTTATTATTAAAAAAAACATAATCCTTTCAAAGGAAAAGAAAAGGATAAACAAAATAGGTTCAAGGTAGTAACCATACATAGGTCAAAACTATTAAGCTTTTGGGACTAGGTGCTGTGTTTCCATGGTGGGGAAATTAAATTTTCAATTAAGAAAATTATCCCCCTTAATCATGAAGTTCTTTTTTCCAACTCTTTCTCTTCTCCCTTTAGAATTATGACAACTGGATCCACAGGTGCTATGAAAGTATTTTCTCGCATCACACATCTTGTTTAATACTAGTTTGAATACTCCTGGAAAATACAGGTTTTGATATGGTACCCTTGCTTTAAAAAAAAAAGTTTTACTTTGGTCAAATCTGGAATACCCACTTTACATGAGAGGATCTAGTTCATTTTTTTTAGGTATTTAAAGTTTTGTTAAAAGAACATTCTTGGGGTGCTTGGGTGGCTCAGTCAGTGGAGCATGCCACTCTTGATCTCAGGGTTATGAGTTCAAGCCCCATATTGGGTGTAGAGATTACTTAAATAAATAATTTTTTTTAAAAAAAGAATGTTCTTTACACAAATAACTAGTATCAGAAATGAAAGAGGGGACATCACTAAAGAGCCCATAGACACTAAAAGGATAGCAAAGGAATGCTAGGAACAACTCTGCCCACAGATTTGATAACCTAGGTGAAATAGAACAGTTAATTGAAAGACACAATCTGCCAAAACTCATAGAAGAAAAAATAGACAATTTGAATAGGTCTCTATCTATTAAGGCAATTGAATCAACACTTAACCAGCCTTCAAAAACAAAAAGCACCAGGCCTAGATGGGTTTACTAGGATTTCTATCAAACATTTTAGGAAGAAATTATATCAATTTCCTATGATCTATTTTAGAAGACAGAAGCAGAGGGAATATTCTGTAACTCATACTATGAGGCCAGCATTATCCTGATATCAAAACCAAAGACATTACAAGAAAAGAACACTGCAGACTATGGATTTCTCATGAACATCTATGCAAAAATCCCTAGCAAAATATTAGCAAATTGAATCCAACAATATATAAAAGGAATTATGCACCACGGCTGAGTGGGATGGTGTGCAAGATACGGTTCAACATTCAAAAATTAGTTAATGTTGTCCATCACAATAGGCTAAAGAAGAAAAATCACATAATATGAGCAAATATAAAAAAAAAACTAGACAAAATCTAACACCCATTCATGATAAAAACCCTCAGTAAAGTAGGAATAGAGGGGAATTTCCTTAACTTGATAAAGAGTAACTGTAAAGAACCTACAGCTAACATATTTCATCATATTTGGTGAGAAACTTGAAGCTTTCCTACTAAGATCAGGAACAATGCAAAGATGTCCCTTCTCTCCGTTGCTTTTCAGAATTGTATTGGAAGTCCTGGATAATGCAATAGGACAAGTAAAGGAAAGAAAAGATACACAGATTGGAACTGAAGAAATAAAACTGTCTTTGCTACAGAAGACACTATCATTTATGTAAAAAAAATCCAGAAGAATCAACAAACTCCTGGAACTAATACTTACAGCAAGGTTACAGGATACAAGGTTAATATGTAAAAGTCAATAGCTTTCCTATGTACCAGCAATAAACAAGTGAAACTTGAAATTTAAAACAATACCTTTTATATTAGCACCCCCAACAACAAAATACCTACTTATAAATCTAACAAGATGTGTACAAGATCCATATGAGGAAAATTACAAAACTCTGATGAAAGAAATCAAAGAACTAAATAAATGCTCATGGATAGGAAGACTCAATATTGTCAAGATGTCAATTCTTCCCAAATTGATCTATAGATTCAATGCAATCCCAGTCAAAATCCCAGCAAGTTTTTTTGTGGATATTGACAAACTGATTCTAAAGATTATATGGAGAGGCAAGAGATCCAGGATAGCCGGCACAATATTGAAGAGGAACAAAGTTGAAGAACTGATATTACCTGACTTCATGACTTACTACAGAGCTACAGTCAAGACAAAAACAGACAAAATAGAAAATAGGCAGAACTAAAGGGAACAGAAATGAGATCCCAGTGTAGACCCACACCAATATAATCAACTGATCTCTGACAAAGGAGCAAAGGCAATACAATGGAGCAAAGATAGTATTTTTCTTAAAGATTTATTTATTTGCGAGAGAGAGCACAAGAGGGGGGAGGAGCAGAGGGAGAGGAAGAAGCAGACCCTACTGAGCAAGGAGCCCAATGCGGGGTTTGATCCCAGGACTCCAGGATCATGATCTGAGCCAAAGGTAGACACTTAACCAACTGAGCCACCCAGGCACCCACAAAGATAGTATTTTCAACAAATGGTGCTGGAACAACTGGACATCAATAATCAAATAAGTTGAATCTAGACACAGACTTTACACCCTTTACAAAAATTAACTCAAAATGGATCACAGAACTAAATGTAAAACATAAAACTATAAAGCTCTTAGAAGATAACAGAGGTACGGTAAACCTAAATGACTTTGAGTTTGGCGATGACTTTTTAGATCACCAAAGACAACCCATGAAAGAAAGAATTGGTAGGTTGGACTTGATTCAAATTAAAATTTCTGCTCTATGACAGACACTGTCAAGAGAATTAAAAGACCACAGACTGGGAGAAAATATGTGCAAAATACAAATCTGATAAAGGACTATTATCCAAAATATACAAAGAACTCTTAAGAATAGGAAAACAACCCAACTTAAAATTGGGCCAAAGAACTTAACAGATCATCAAAAAGATGTAAGTTGGCAAATAAGCATATGAAAAGATGCTTCATATCGTATGTCTCCAGGGAAATGCAAATGAAAACAACGAGGTATCAACACATACCATTAGAATGGCCAAAATCTAGATCACTGATGACACCAAACGCTGGTAAGGATGTGCAGCGACAGGAACTCTTACTCATTGCTGATGAGAATGCAACATGGATACTGCCACTTTGAAAGACAGTTTGGCAGTTTCTTAGAAAAATAAACATATTCTTACCATATTATCCGGGAGTCACACTCCTTGGTATTTATCCAAGGGAATTGAAAACTATGGCCACACAATAACCTGAACATAGATGTTTATAGCAACTCTATTCATAATTGCCAACGTTTGGAAGTAAACAAGATGTCCTTCAGTAGGTGAAAGGATAAGTAAACTGTGGTACATCCAAACAATGGAATATTACTCAACACTAAAAGGAAATGAGCTGTCAAGCCATCAAAAGACATGGAGGAAACTTAAATGCATATTAATAAATGAAAGAAGAATCATACACTACACGTTATATAATCCTAACTATAGACATTGTGGAAAATGTCAAAATTCTGGAAAAGGCAACACTTTGAGGATAGTAGAGATTAGTGGTTGTTAGGGGTTAGTAAGAAGGGAGGGGTTTTTAGGGCAGTGAAACTATTCTGTATGATACTATAGTAGTGGATACATGTCATTTACACTTGTTCAAACTCATAATGTACAACACCAAAAGTGAACCCTAATGAAGACCATGGACTTGGAGTGATGCTGATGTATCAGTGTAGTTTCATCAGTTGTGACAAATAAACCACTCTGGTGGGGATGTTAATAATGAGGGGGCCTGTGCTTACATGGAGAGAGGTAACATATGGGAAACCTATGTATCTTCTGCTTGATTTTGCTGTGAACCCAACATGACTCAGTCTTTTTTTTTTTTTGAAGGATATACTTTAAGGATGTTCTGTTTTTGATAAGAGCCTTCTGCTTTCACTAGATGTGAATCTGAGTGTGTCGATAGGGACTCTACAAGATCTGGAAGGCATTCCTAAAGTTTATTGTCAGGGAAGCGTGTTGACAATGGCAGCCTTCAACCAAGAATGGTTAAGGTTCTAGCTGAATAATTGGTTAGATTCCATAAGCACTTGAACATAGGAGTACTCTGTGTGTGTGTTTGGAAGAACGGCAAAATATAAACAGTGCTCCATATGAAAAGCCGCGTGGTAGAACAGTTCATTACAATACCTTACATCTGAGAATTACCTGGGGAATCTATTAAAACTCCCAAGGCTCAAGCTACATATACCGCATAACAATTAAGAGGCTAGAGGTGGGACTCAGGCGTCAGTCATTTAAAAAAATGTTTTTTTAAGTTTTTAAAAAAGATTTTATTATTAGAGTGAGAGAGAGAGCACAAGTGGGGGGAGCTACAGGCAGAGGCAGAGGGAGACGCAGACTCCCCACTGAGCAGGGAGCCTGATGCAGGGCTTGATCCCAGGACTCTGGGATCATGACCTGAGCCAAAGGCAGACGCTTAACTGACTGAGCCACCCAGGTACCCGCTAAAGTTGTTTTTTTTTTTTTTTAAGATCTTATTTATTTATTTATTTATTTATTTAAAGATTTTATTTATTTATTAGAGAGGGCACAGGCAGGTGGAGCAGCAGGCAGATGGAGAAGGAGAAGCAGGCTCCTGGCTGAGCGGAGAACCTGATGCAGGGCTTGATCCCAGGACCCTGGGGTCATGACTGAGCCAAAGGCAGATACTTAACTGACTAAGCCACCCAGGCCCCCCCACATTGGTAATTTTTAAAGCCTACCAGGTAGTTCCAGTGTGCAGCCCAGCTTGAGAACAGGAGGGCTAAAGGAGATGTTTAATTTTATTCCATCTCCATCTAAAGATAAATTCAGTAATCATAATTTCCGAAGGCCCTGGTCTGTTAGTACTTTGCAGGCGTGGAAGATGTTGGAGTAGTTGAAAGGATACTTGTTAATAACAGTAACAATTAATGAAACTCTAAAGTGCAAAATAAAATCCATATAACCTGAAAGTTAATGCTGTTTCCAAAGGTGCTTGATAGACAACAAACAGTCTAGGCACATGGAGAATCTGGCTTCCTGGGAGCAAATAAAGCCAAGATTTAAAATGTCTTTTAGGGGCGCCTGGGTGACGCAGTCGTTAAAGCGTCTGCCTTCGGCTCAGGGCGTGATCCCGGCGTTGCGGGATCAAGTCCCACATCGGGCTCCTCCGCTGGGAGCCTGCTTCTTCCTCTCCCACTCCCCCTGCTTGTGTTCCCTCTCTCTCTGGCTGTCTCTATCTCTGTCGAATAAATAAAATCTTTAAAAAAAAATAAAAAATAAAAAATAAATAAAATGTCTTTTAATGTGAAACACACATGTGCCTCTGGGCCTGAAAACAAGTCACAACCTTTCCAGTTGTTGTGAAGGCTCCTAACAATAGAAGTGAGTTGTGGTACAATGTTATTTAAACTGGAAAGTTTAGAGAAGTTTGATTTGTAGAGGAGGTCATGCATGGGAGAAGACAAGTGCATTGGGTAGGCAGGACAGGCTGTTTTTCTATGACTCTTCTGATTCTGAGGAGAGCAGAATTAGCTGATAGTTCTGATTATCTGTGTACGCAGAACAAAACCAAATAAACCCTAACAAAATGAAAATTGATATTTAATCAAGAAACTAGAATGTATCTTATTAAATTAACCTGTTTTGGTATTTAAGATAATTAGTTATTTGTGGTTTCAAATGTCCTTATAAAAGTACTCATTTATGGTGATGTGGACTGTTATTTGCTTCTACTTAGGAGACATCAGTCCTTCAGTAGAACTCTGTCAACGATTCTGATTCTACATTTGTGTGTGTGTGTGTGTGTGTGTGTGTGTGTGTGTGTGTGTGTGTTAACTTTGTATTCTGAAATAATTATAGATTCATAGGAAGTCGCAGACAATGTACAGGGAAGTCCTCATGCATCCTTCACCAAGTCCGCCGCTATCGTAACATATATAAATCAGAGATGTCTCAAAACTAAAAAATTGACACTGGAATACTCCATAGAGCTTATTCAGATTTTTACAGGTTTAAAAGCACTCTATGTGTGTGTGTGTGTGTGTGTGTGTGTGTGTGTGCGCGCGCGTCTGGGTCTGTGCACTGTTATCATGCATAGCTCCATGTAGCACACTGTGTTGAAGATACTGTGCTCCACGTGGGGTTCGAAGAACTGTTAAGGAGCATGGAATGAGTCGCTTTGCTTGCAGTCCCATCACCATCTTGAGTTCAGTACTTCGTGTTTTGGGGGACTGCTGCTTTGTGGAGGTAGGTAGCTTAGCTTTTGCCACAGAAAGTGACTTTACTTTATGTGATCATTATTAAAGGTATTTATCAAGGACTGTGTTTTAAGGAGGTAAATCATGGTCACTTTATGTGAAGGGAGTGAAATGAACAATTTATACCCCCAAACATAAAAATCTGTTATTGGTCTTTATTTTGGGGGCAAATCCACCAGTTCTGGCACAACAGCCGTGGACTGAATGCTAGAAAGTTCCTTCTCTGCCAAGCTTTAGAACATTTGAGACTTGCGCAATAAATGGTGCATCTTTATAGTTCCTGAAGCAGAAGACTGCCTGCCCCCCAAAGAAAAGCCCTGATGTGTTTAGAGTGAAAAGGTATGACTCTGTAATAAAGAAATGGAAACAGTCAATGCACTGTCACTATATTAAACTCCACCTCGCTTATGTTTTGTCGGTAACTGCTGTCTCCAGAGCTTCAGATAATCCTATCTACCATTTACATGGCATGAGGATCTTAATTGTCTTTGCACCTAGTATATCAAAACTAAGGTGTTTAGGAATATAAATTCTGTGTCATTAAACTTTTGTTCCCAGGATCTGCTGATAAATCTACAGTCTAGCAAAACTGCTTATATGTGTGTTTTATTCTAATACCTGCACCCCAGGCTTTCTTGTAAACTCTTATTTCTGACACCATTTTTAGCAAGAGTTCTATAGGAGAGAAGAGTTCTGGAGTTGGTTGGTTGGAAAATTCTGGTTGGTCCAGTAAGCTCAGCTCTGATGAAGTAATGGGGTACGTGATGAGAAATGAAGTGTCTAAACATCAAGATAGTAATCTTGGGCAAAAGCAGCTTGAGGGTATTTATAAAGAATACATGCCACCAGGCATAACTGTGGGGTTTTTGTTAGGGATTTAATATAGTAAGAATTCAGCAAAGCTTATCAAATTGGTAATCTCTATGTCTCATAACACTGGATTTGTAAAAGTCAATTTATTTAGGAACAGAGTAGCCAAAAAAACATTAAGAGTCTTCAATATTCTGAAAAAGATAATCACCAACCCACATTCATGAAAAAGCAGAGGAGGAAAGATCATCAACGTTAATGACTATAAAATGGGGGGAAAAAAACGAAAGGGGGCCAGATTATTTGCAATAAAGAAGCAAGCTTATCTTTATGGAAATGTGATCCTGAACATAGATTTTAAATGTTAGGAGCGGGAAAGCGTGATTGTGTCAGTATATGCTCCCCCTACGTACCCATCCAAACTTTTAAGGGGTAGAACAACTGCAAAGATGTTTTGAACAACTAACTGTACAGGAGTTAATCATGAAAATATTCAAGCCAAACAGCCTGTTCAGTGGACATTGATACAGCCCCCCAAAACAGTTGTTAAAGATGGCAAGTTGAATAATTTTAGAAACACTGCATTAGTTACTAAGCTTGTAGCTAAGAGGGTGTCAGAGTACAATGTATCAGCCTATAAAAGACAAGCCTTTAGTAACCAACCAGTGAATAACGGTAGTAGTTACGTTATGTGCCAAGCAGACACGTCAACATAGGATTGTTACAAAGAGTAAATGAGGGAATGCATACCGACTTTCTAGCACACGGCTTTTCTAGCTGGATTTCCTTTCCCTCTCAGAAAACATTGACATCTCCGTGTAAAGCTGTTTTATGTTGTCACCACAGGTGTTTGTGCATTTTACTGTATGGTTATAATAAAAAGAAAATTCAGACTATGTCTTCTATCCATAATGTCACACTTCAGTGCCGTTCTTAAGCTAAGAATTCTTTTTCCACTGTAAAGCAGTGCAAATTCCTGATTTTGCTAACAGTTCAGGACTGCAAAGGAATAATATAGCTAACATCATACTGTGCACTAGGAATGAGCTGAGACTTTCACATGTATTATTTTACCTAAACCTTTTAACAGCACTGTGAGGTAGGTTCTATTTTATTATCTCTGTTTTACAGATGGGAAAGCTGAGGCCCAGAGAGTAACTTGCAGAGATCCATAGCTGGTAGGTGCTGGAGCCTGGTTTCATCATGAGCCTGGGCTCATGCACTTAACCTCAGTACTCTTCTTAAGACAGGTATTGGTGGAGAGGAAAGTGCAGGGGTAGGGGAAGAGGGGGAGGCGGCAGATCGGATCCCTGTGGATAAGGTGGGGAAAAGGTTAGGGTAGAGACAGCATTCTTGCCCAAAACTAAATTCCCAGGCCAGAAGTGGTTATCAAGGAATAAGGAGTCTGAGCCACAGAAATCAGTAAATGGAGGGTGGGGGGGGTTCAAAGGGAAGACTAGGACCTGATGTGCATTTGAGGGGCGAGTGGAGAATTTTGGAAGTAGAAAACAAGTCTGTGAGCATGAAGGGGTGAGATTGTGAGAAACCAAACAACCCGCAAGACTCTTGGTGAAGGAGGGGGCAGATTTCTCAGAGAGCGGGCCGATGTGTGAACTGCTAAAGCTTGGGGTAAATGGTACTCTTACTGTTTTCATTGTGTCTACCTGCCCTCAGCGGTTCCTCAGATAGTCCCTTCTTCTGGAGGCTAACATCTGGGGTTTGGGGGTTGTGTGTGTGTGTGTGTGTGTGTGTGTGTGTTTATATGACTGAGCATTCAGCTCCGGTATACTTAGATTTGTATAGTCTGAAAGAGTTTCTTCTTGGTTGATAGGACTTGTGTGCCCCTGAAAAATACTTCTCATGAATTATCTTTTTCCACAGGCAAACAGTTAATACATATTTTTTAAATTGTAAGTACTATGATCTACCTCAGAGATACAGCATATATTCTTAATACTCTGAAATAGGTAATCGGAGCTCCTTCTTTACAGTGTGTGTTATATATACTTAAATCTGGCCAAGAATATTTTTATACTTTCATAAGAAGTATTATATTTGCTCTATTTTCACAAGCTTATGTTCTCCCCCAAAGCATCAGGCCCAGAAGCAATTGTTAAGAATTGTAGAGCACTCCTCAAATGTAAATGTGCATAATTTAATCATCAGCCTGCTAGAGCTGTAACTTATTTTAGCCAACCTGTTCTTTATCTCTGTCCTACCCATCACTCGTTCATTATTGTTTTTTATTTTCTCACTCCTGAGAAAATGATCTTGCGTTATGTGATGTCTATGCAAATGCCTAATAGAGTTTGTATAAAAAACACCAAAGGGTTTTTTAAATTTCTGTTTTGTTTTGAATGCATGTATCATGAAATTTTTGATCTACTTTACAGAGCAGAGTCAAAACTATAAAGAAAAGAGCTAGAATTAAAGATTATGAAAATCTAGAATATATAGGACTTCATCCCGGAAACTCGTTACCATAATTTTAGCTAATTTTATAAGGATTTTTTAAAAATATTTTCTAAAGGTAAATGTAAAGTTATGCTCTAGAAGTCTTGTTTTAAATTATCTTTTCTGATGATTCTGTATTTTGTTACTAAAAACAAAGGCAAGGTTTTTTTTAGAGTGGACCCGCGGACCTCCATAAAGCGGTGGGGCTCAGGTGCAGAACCTTATTAAAGAGGGCTTTGTGCCCTCTGCCCTTTATGCTTTGCCCTTCCTTGGCTGGAAAGGAAACAGTTCAGGCGCCATCCATATGCCCAGGAGGTGCCTTTGTCTTCCTCACTGTGCAAATCTGGTTTGGAGCTGTGTATACTATATGAAGCCGGGTTTGAAATAGGGTTCCTAGTGAACCTTTTCCTGCATGCAAAGCCAACTAACTACCTGCTTTTAGTCAGTAATTGGGCATTAACTCCCTAGTAGTGCCATCGTCATAAACCACAGTCCAGGTCCTACTGTCTCCCATTGAAGGATTAGACAATTATGCAGTGTTTGACCAGACTTCGAAAATGTCTCATTTGGTAGAGAATAGTGCCTACATATACCTTAATGGAGAGAATGGCCAGATCTTTGGCAATGTTATGACAGCTAAAGGAACTTAATAACCAGCTCAGAATGTGTTTCCAACAGAGAAAGAGATATATAAAAATATAAAAAATTAGAATTTTTCTGATGGCAGAGCATGTGTATTTATGCATTCTTCCGTGTTTAAGTCAGTGGTTAGAGAACACTTCCTGGAAGGACTGCAGTACACAAATGTTTTCAATTTGAGCTTGTACATTTCATCTAATTGGTCCCTGGGACAAGGTTCACTGCCCTGGAGGTGGCTCCGCTTAAGCTTTCAAACACACGCTAATGAATTTCAGGTTTGGGACAGAAAATGGCTGTTCCACATCAGACAATCATATGATCTTGGAATTGTTTCCCATGAATATCTTCAAGAGCTACGTAATACCGCTCTGGGTAGTGAGTTCTTCTGCCGTCTCCAACCATAGATAACTGCCCTCGCTCAGGATACTCAGTGCTCACCTATTTTAAAACTTACATTTGAAGATTGCTTCATTTTTGAAGGGAACATTGTGGGAGAAAATATGACAAAAATTGTCTGAGTGCAACTGGATATATCGAAGGACATTTACAAATAACCTTAAAGCAACCTGAAAAGATTGGTTTGGGCTGAATCCATCTGTTTTGGTTTTCCTCTCAGCTGTTTGAAGTGAGAGGAAATTCAAAAGAAAGTCATTTTTCATATCTTTTTATATGGATACATCTAGCAATAGTTTAGGGATTTTATCTCCTCTGATCCAGCCCACCCAGAAAGTCAAGGAAGTGAGGGTAGTTGAATATAAAAACTTGTTTTACGTAGATGGGGAAAAAGTAAGCTGCTTTTTTTTTCTTTAATAAAGATTTTACCTATTTATTTGACAGAGCACAAGCAGGCAGAGCAGTAGGCAGAGGGAGAGGGAGAAGCAGGCTCCCTGCTCAGCAGGGAGCTCGATGCGGGACTCAATCCCAGGACCCTGGGCTCATGACCTGAGCCAGAGGCAGACGCCTAACGACAGAGCCACCCAGGCACTCCAGCTTCTTACTTCTTAAGTCACAGACATCCCTTAATCAGAATGACAGGCCCTGAGCTCTGTGTGACCCACCCCCACCCCCACCCCAGCCTGCACACCTTTGCAGTGCTTACAAGACTTGGCCCTGACTGGCGTAGAAGACAGATGCGGTTACTCAGCTTTGCACAGGTCTTGCCTATATGCTCAGAGTAAGTCACAGTTTGTGTTGGGCCAGTAGGGAAAACAAAAAAAGGTTGATTTCATGAATTCCTTAATCTAAAAGATTGACCATGGCCTGTGATGTCCTTATGGAGTGGGAGTTTCTGTTACTGTGTGTGATGCCTTCCACCCAGTTACGTCATTTATTGTCTGGAGGCTCTGCACGGGCTGTGCAAGTGTCCTGTCTGGACCTCAGTTCCCTTCTTCCTAACTTAAACAGGGTGGGCCAGATGATCTCCTAAGGCCCCTTCCAGCTTTCAAGTCTGAAGTTCAGTTTCTTCTGCACGTAAAAGGTTGGGGCATCAGTTGCATTGGTCTTCTAGAGCCTAGTCGGGTTGTCCCGCTGATAACCTTCCAGCAGATGAATGAATGAACAGCAACACTCAAGTCCAGCAGAAAGCTTGCTTTGGGCGTGCTGGCATGATCAGCAGAAATCCTGGGTGATGAAGCATTCTTGAGTGCTAGGCAGAGGGGGTCAGATGGCAGTGCCCCATCAGTGCTGGATGCTTCCTGGGGACGGTGGCCTCTTTGAGATCACGAAAGGCAGCACAAGGTGCTCCCGCATATCGTCTGGCATCAGAAGGCCTTGGGTTCCTCCATACTCCTGACCATCCCCGCTGACCCAAATGCCCTAGCCTTATGCTTTGGCAAGTTACCTCGTAGTTCTCAAACTTGGGTTTGGTTGTTTTTCAAATGAAGATAGTATCTACTTTTCAGAGTGAAAAGCCTAAAGATAATGTATTTGAAAGTGTCTAGCAGGGGCGCCTGGGTGGCACAGCGGTTAAGCGTCTGCCTCCGGCTCAGGGCGTTATGGGATCGAGCCCCACATCAGGCTCCTCCACTATGAGCCTGCTTCTTCCTCTCCCACTCCCCCTGCTGTGTTCCCTCTCTCGCTGGCTGTCTCTATCTCTGTTAAATAAATAAATAAAATCTTTAAAAAAAAAAAAAAAAGAAAGTGTCTAGCAAATAGGTGGAGCTCAATAAATAGGTAATGAAAACCAGCGATTTGTAAAAACAAAACAAAAACACACACACACAAAAGGTAACTTTATCTGAAAGCCCAGGGGGGAGAAAACTAACATTTGTGTAGTAAGTAACATTTCACAGTGTACTTTAGGACAGAATATCTTTTATCCTCACAACCTGGCTTTACAAATGCAGAGATGCTGGCAAATTCCCAGGGTCACAACCCCGGGAAACAGGGGAGTGGAGATTTAAGTTCTGATTCCAAACTGTGATGTCCCTTTTACAATATGCTGCCAACACACCATTACGTTTGGTTGATGTATTTTATAGTTAGGATTAAGACTCTGACGATTCTGAAAAAGGAAATAAATGATCCGAAATGGTAATAGGACCTATGTGGGGGGTTTCTCCTTATGCCCTTTTCATTTGACTACAGCTATACTGACTGCCATTTAAGACAAACCTAGGAAACCCTGGCCAGTTGCTCCTCAGTTGGTGGGATCTTAATTCCGAAACAGCTCCTGGGGATAGCTGGAAGATTTGAATATCTCTGGGATATCACTGTCTAGTTTCGAAATAATTTTATAAATGGGTTTCTTCCAGGAAGGATCTGAGTCTTTCCCCGCGGAGACAGCCCTGAAGAACTCCTGTAACGTCAAGCTGGCAACTTCCAAGAAGCAGTCTGGGACCTGCATTCCCAAAGAGACGCACAAGAAAGAAAAGACATGAGGCCGAGGAGCGCTGGTGCTGTGCAGACCTCAGTGCTGCCTGTTCTGGGGTAGTGGGCTGATAAGAGCATCTCTACTCCTGGCTCTCAGTTTCTACAGCCCTAAGAATCCCCTGCTCTCTCATCAAATACAAACCTTAAAATGATGGTACCCGTGAGACAGCCCTGGCAAAAAGCATATTAGGGACACTCCCTTTGTAGGAGAAGTGGATTCCACTAACTGTGATGCTTTTAGTAAGTGGGAAACTCTGACTCCGATTGAAATTAAATCTGTGGTTCAAAGGAGGTTTTTAGTATTCTCTTCCTTAGTGCCTAATGTGGAAAGTCATGCCCCCAAGTTCACAACTGTTGTACCTCATCCCACCATGTTTTGGGGTTGGATCCAAAAGACTTGGAATCATTCCTGCTTCCAAAGCCAAGCACGAGGTGGAGGGGAACTCAAGCATATGTTGCAGGACCTCACACAGACGGGCACCATAAATGATGGGGAGTCCCACAGGTCCTCCAAATCCAGCCTGGCTTGCCTCCTCTCATGCCAGATGACCACCCCACGTGGAAAGATATGGCAGCCCTGCCCCATCCACATGCCCTGATGCCACAAGCCTCAGAAAGAAGGCTTAGGTTTCCAGACATATTCTGACAAAACATCTGATAGACGCCAACAGTTCTTCCCTCTCTTGGGTACACCCGAGTCAAGTGAGAAAGGCAAGGAGAGGGAAGTGTAGTCAGTGGCCTGCAGAAGGGGACGCCAGCCCAGCAGAGCTGTCGGCCACACACAAGGAAATGCGTGTCTGGATTAGGAGTGCTCACCCATGACATCTAGGCCACTTGCTCACCCTTTCCTGATGCTGTACGTAAGGTGCCAACAGTGTGCCTTCATAGAGATCCCCAAAGGACCGAGAAGCTTGAGTGGTATGTATTCAGTATTTCCAGAAAGAAAGGCTCTGAGGTGACTTGCCATGAAAGGCCCACAAATAGAACTGTTCAAGTGAGAATAAAGAACCAAATGATGAACAGAAATCCTAAAGAAAACGGGGCCAAGTCTAGGTGCTGCCACAGCCCAGCATTGAGTTGTGTGCCTCCTGGCGCTAAGGCGAAAAGGTCAAGTTATGGAATTTTTCATTGCAGAGTATTCGATCTAAAATGGCACAACATCTGGTCAACTTCTGTTTTAGTTTCAGAATGAAGACTGGGTTTATATTCATCTCGTGATATCCACCTGTTGCCTCAGAGAAGATGTTGAGTCTCCTTTTTGTGGGTGATACAGATATTGGCCCCAGGCTGCCCTGGTTCTCAGTGACTTAAGGACAGACACAGAAGGGGATCTTTTCTAAAACTCAATCGCAAAGGGAAGGCACTCATCAGACCTCATGGGACCCAAGTACATGGTCTTACCTCAAAATCATTTCCCTTGTTATAGTGCATATTGAGAGCTCGAAAAAGTTCCGAGTCGCGGAGTACCACCAGCATTTTGGGATTTGTGACACCATCTGAAATCGCTTGCCGGGCAAATTTCTCCATTTGGATGTAATAAAACTCACGAAAGTTGCTGAACCACTTGATCATCTGGGAGGTTATGCAGCGGTTGAACTGTACAAACAACAGGGTCCATCAGGTCAGACATTTGCCATGAGGTGCTCAGAGTCCCAACTGTCAGCTTCCAATTCAACATAGGGCTCGATAAGGATGGCTTCAACCACCATTAAAAAGGGCTTTCTTTTTTTAAGGGGGGGTGGGGCAGAGGGAGAGAGAGACTTAAGCAAGCTCCACGCCCAGCGTGGACCTGATCCAGGGCTCAGTCTCACAACCCTGAGATCATGACCTGAGCTGAAATAAAGAGTCGGATGCTTAACTGACTGAGCCACCCAGGCACCCCAAAAAGGGCATTCTTTAAAAAGAAGCCACACCTGTTTTCCTAGCCTATTCACTTTTACACAGGAAAATCTCAATTAGCTATAATGGCTATTAGAAAATATTGTTTTTGATATACTGAATTTACGACTTCTTTTTTTTTTTTTACCCATGAAAAGCTTTCCATGGTGTCTCGTGTGACTTTGGAGAGTCTGGGGTCAAGGCCAGATGCTTCTGCTGCACCTGGGCAGATTACATGGCAGTCCCAGAGCCTTCTGCAGGGTCAAGGGCAAAAGGAAGGGATAAGGGTGTAGAGCAGAGAGCAGGTCATGGCCACCCTGGAGTTACAGAATGAATTGAAATCAGAGTGTGGTGCAGGGGTCAACTGAGCAACTGAATATGAGGGAAAGATCTGGAAAACACAAAGGATGTAGTTACAAAGTATTAGCCGCTCTATCCCAACATCCAGGGTAGAGGAGGCCCTCAGACCGTTTACGGGAACAGGCAAGCTCCGGTTCCAACAATCAGAGCTCGATCTCCCTTATTGTCATGCTTGATCTCTATACACCTTCAGTTAGTTTTGAAATACAGCACTTTGAATATAAACATGACAGTGTCCGGCTCTTTATATAGTCTTTCTTTATCGTGCTCTCCCCCAGAAGAGACAAAACACTAGGCCAAAGATGCTGTTTACTAATGTTTCCCTCTCCCAGCCACCATCCCTCCCCATGTGTTTCTGGGTGTATCTACAGCTCAAAATCTTAAAATTCAGATACCCAACCTTTGTGGCCCAAAGCTATTCATGAAAAGTCTCAGCCCAGAACTGGAAATTGTATATTTCCATCAGCAACATGAAGGGGACGTGACGTGCACATGTGACCTGGGACTTGCCTCCCACTGGCCAAAACCCACTGCCTCTTGGGAGTTTTGCAGAGGCTTTCAGAGGTGAAGAATGACTTTACCTGGACATCAGGGAAGTAAGCCTTCAGGAGGTTGGAGCTGGGATAACGTGTGAAGAAAAACATCAGTTTGGCCTTCTTCAAGTGACCAGGATTTAGGCCCTCCTGGATTTATCTCAGCGTCAAGGAAAATTAACACCAGTTAATCAATTTTATTAATTTACCCAAATAATGAATTGTCCTGTTCCTTATGGTTTCTATTTTACTTTTTTTCTATTTGAATGGTGGATTAGTTCCATTTTTCTGTCTCTAGCAAGTCTGATCAGATAAGCTTTTTCTTAAGGTGCCTGGCTGTCTCAGTCGGTAGAAATGTGACTCTTGATCTTGGAAGACCCACGTTGGGCTTAGAGCTTACTGAAAAAACAAAACAAAACAAAAAAAGCTTTTTCCAGACGCTGAATACCATCCATATATGTACAGTAAATTTTCAGAATTTAAAAAACACTTGATGTACAAAAGTTCTATGGCTTCTATGACATCAAATACAGTTTGTCGTACTTTGTGCTTGTGCACTGTCAGAATAGAATGGGAAGAGATGGCAGGTCTGTCCCAGATTTCAAAACCCCGTGTAGAGATTTCCTTCCCCTTCCTTGCCTCAGTTTCCCCATCTGTAAAATGAGATGAGCCGACTTGATGGTCCCCATTCTACTCTCATAGCTCCCTTGGCAGTTTCTAAGCCAGCAAGCACCTAACCAGCCTGAGGAGCAGATCACAGTTTGCTCCCGCTCAGGAAGCTCGAACTTCTCGGCTGTTGTGCCTGCTCCCCGAGTGCCTGGCAGAGCTCTCCTTCACCCCTCCCAGCTCAGCTCGGACACCCCTCCTCTGTGAAATATTTCCTTGCTGAATTAGGCCTTCCTTCCCCTGGGGTATCAAGGCTCTTTGTACAAACCTCTGTTGTAGCAGTGACCTTACTGGAAATTTTACTGCATGTTTGTCTCCCCATTTAGACTGTGAGCTCCTTGAGGGCAAGGACCTTATCTTCTTGTTTTTGTATTCCACATGCCTAGCCCGGTGCTAGGAACATAACAGGTGCTCAATAAATGATTGTTGGCTGAAAGAATGAATGAGTGATTAGATGATCAACCTGAATCCATTATATTCTAACCCATCCCTCACTCTGAGAGTAGACTGCCTCTCCTCTAACAAGAGCAGGGAGCTGTGGTGTGAGTGCCCAGCACCAGCATGGGAGGGAAATAAAGATTCTTACAGAAGAACACATAGCATTCCCAGGGACCGTCCTGGGGCTGGGTGGGAAGCGTTACACAGAGTAACCTCGGAGTTCAGGTCAGAGAGCTGTACCTTTTGGACAATTAGGATGTCTTAGTAGGACGCATCAGTTTACCCAAAGGAGACCAAACCAACTAATCACGGTTACAGATGGCCTGGGCACCCAGGCTGCTGCCCAGAGGACCCCTGCCCTTGCCTCGTTGGACCTACTTCTTATTCTTCTTAAAGGTTCACAAATGCTGTGGAAAGAAGGCTGGATTTAGTAGCCCAAAGACCCAGTTTCGGACACTGATTTTGCCACCTCATTAGGGGCAAGCCTCTGGGCCTCATTTCTAAAATGTAAGTGCAGTAGTTAAAGCTTGTGCTTGTCTCCGACCCTGGGTTTGAATCCTGGCTCCACGTGTGTTTGTCTTGTGACTTTAGGCAAATTAGTTTGCTCCTCTGTCCCTGCCTCGGATACCTGATCTAGAGTGGAGCCTGGAAGATGGTGAGCTCACACAGGCCCACAACCCCTTCTCCGAAACGCTGCGCCAAATGGGCTTCGGATTTCAGAATTTATTATTTTATAATGGCCACACGGTGCATATGCCATATGCTCGTTACGGGCCAGAGCAGGGGCTGTGGCAGCAGTCCGTCATCCGATACATTCATATTTCCACAGCAAAGTGGATGGTTATTTACAGTAAGTGGGATAGTCAATAAATGGCCTCCAATCAGTGCAGGTCAGGTTTTGCCCCCAAAAATGTTTCCATCAGCCTTAGGGGGAAGAAATCACAGGGACTTCCAGAGCTCCTGAGTCTCAGAACTGTGGCTAAGGGGTGGTGGACAGATCATGTGAACTGCGGCTTCCCTGCCCGCCGCAGGGAAGGGGCGCGGCGCAGCAGGTGCTGCCCCCTACTGTCTGGTCACCGCGCCTGCTCGGCCTGTTGCGCCGGATGTCCTACGGCTGTGAACTTTCTTCAGCGCTTCAAAGTAGCTTGCTCTTAGCGGCTTTCGTGGCCCACAGGAACACATCTCTAATTCTGGAGTGAAGGCAACAGGAATGAGGGACCAGCTGGGGAACCAGGATGCCGCCTGGGGGCCCCAAATCATTCCGTGCAGCCGGACCTCCCAAAGCTGTCTGAGTCCAGTCCTCATTTTACGGAGCGGGACTAGGCACACAGTAGGTGCCCGAGAAATATCAGCACGCCCCTGCCAGGGGAAGTATAGCAAAGAACCTTTAGGGACTGAGTCCCTTAGGTTCTTCCCCCATTGCCCGACTTTAACCAGTGGCTTCTTACCAAAGGCCCAGAAATAACCTAGCCTTTGTCTCACGGGGCGATTTCCTGTCGATCTGTCTCTGCACCTCCAAGATTTCCTACTGCCTGAGAGGCAGTAGTGGCCCGGGAGCGTTCTTGGAGTTGCCTGCCTGCCCGGACAGCACAGCGGTGCCCAAGCTTTAGGCGCGCCTCCAACACCTGTGACCAGAAGAGGGCGCTCGTGGCCTTTAGAACACAAGAGCCCATCGCGGTGTGGCAGTGAGCGGGTCCCACCCCGTCCTGCCGCCCTTCATACAGCTTCCCAGGCAGAGGACACGACTGTTCACACCTGGATATGCAGCTCCACAGACGCACTGACCTCTGGAAGACTCAATTATAGGCTGCCCATGAGAAGGAGCAGTGTGAGCTCAGCTCGCTATAAAAGCAACATCCAAACTAACGTCGGGAATTTTAGTTCTACAAGGATGCTTGTTGGAAGAGGATCTTCGGTCATGTGAGTTTGAGGCTGCAGACCTTCTCCTCCTAGAGCTTCCCGTGGACATCAGCATGTTAAAGGCTCTGAGAAGTCCCACAAACTACCCAGTAGTAGAAATAGCCAGTATTTAATAACCAGTAAAAATAATCTAGTATTTACCCAAGCTGCTTTTTTCCTAATTTAATAACCATTAATATCCTGAGGGAGGGTTACTCTGGGCAACACTATTTGAGAGAGTGGGGTCTGCCTAAGGATTGCAGTAAGATCCAGATCCCCTCAGACCTGCCCAGCCCCTCAGCCCCTCAGCCTTCCGCATAGGAAAGCCATCCCCATTGCCTCTAGACGCCCAGCCCCCAAGCTCTAGTCCTCTCAGCTGCAGCTTAGAAGCTGTTCCTCAAACTAAAGCCTTCTTACCCCTCCAGCTGCCTCTTGGGTCTAACCCCTCAAGAAAGCGTCCCCTTTTCCATCTGCCTCAGAAGTTTCTGGTCCCTCATCGCTTCCCTGTGAACTACCTGGACAATGTAGGCTTTTTTGCCTGCGGAGTCAAGAGATTGGGAGAGCCATGCTTCAGATGAGGTCATTCCTTCGACCCTCTCTGCCTAGGTGTACAGGCCTCGGACAACCACATTATGGGGTTTTCCTTCCATCAGGTATTTATCATATTTTGGAAGCCCCTTGAGTTTACAAACAAAACTCTTTCAGACCCAAAGGAAAGAGTCAGTAGTGGTAGAATCCCCCGTGTCACAGAAGAAGGTTAGTGAAGCTTCTCGGCATCCTTAAATCCCAGAATGTGGCACCACCCTGTCAAGACCTAACAACTACGAGCCTCAGGGAAGGAGAGCCTGGAAGGAACATTAAGGCCATCGGGAAAGCAAAGCTATTGAATACTATGGAGTTATTTGTCCCTGCCTCCCCTCACCTTCCAGACTGCCCGTTTCTCTGGGCCGTGGCGGTGAGAAGTTCAGTTACCAGTAAAGGATATGTGGACGGAAGGAAAAGGCAGCGCGTCGGGGGCGGCCTGCTGACCGCCCGGTTCCATCTTCACCGAGGGGAGAAGGGGCAGCCTCTCCAAACGGGGGGAAGTGAAGGGCAAGGCGTACTGCTGCTGGCTCAGAACCGAAGGTCGCAGCTTGACCGCTCCCCACGGTCGCAGGGCCGGCTCTGAGGAGGGGTGGCTTTGGGAAGATGAGTCGTGGGAAAGACTGCTGCTCCAGTGACCACTGGGTCCGTGACCCAGTAGCTGGCCAAGGATCTGATTTCCCTGGATGTGGGAAGGCGCCGTCAAAGGGCAGTTTGCTGGAGGACCCTGATAGGATCTGGGGATCATCCTCAGAGAGACAGGGTATCGAGGAGGATCCAGAGACTTGGCCAGTGATAGGTTTCGCAATGGGACCCCAGTCTGTGGCTGGGCCCTCCTGGGCAAGGTGGCCAAAGGAAACAGATCTTTACAGGCTCCTCTCTCAGGAGGTGAGGGCTCACTTCTCCCCTCTGGCACAAGCCCCTGGAAGCTTCTGCCCAGCTGAGTCAGGTGGCCTGGTGGATCCGTTAGTACCTTCTGTAATACTGAGTCCACAGCTTGGGCCACAGCCCCCGTCAGTTCTTTCCTCAGAATCTCCAGCAAAGCCCGTGCTCCACAGGGAAGGAATCTGGGCTCGTCAGACTGGCATTCCACCTCAGATGCCCTGTGTTCTTCCTCCCAGGAGAGGTCCGCACGGGAACCCTGGTAGTGGTCACTGTCCATAGCCCAGGGCCTAGATCCACAGCCCTTCCTCTGCTTTACCCTCAGAGGGCCCTGGTCTGTCTCGGAGCCTCCTGGGTCCTGGGCTGCGTCCCTGGGCTCAGCAGCCTGCAGGATGTGCTTTTGTAAATGTCTTAGCTGTTGCTTCAGCTGATGGAGCTGTTCTCTTACCCGAGGGCCCCCTTTCCTGCTGCCGTGGTCCCCGACAGGGCCTGGCTTCAGAGGGCCCTGCTGCATGGGAAGGCTCTGCTTCCTCTTCCGCTCCCGGGCCTTCTCTGCACAATACGCGCCGTCCCTGGCTCCGGCATTGCCTGGCCCCAGAGCCAGAGCGTGAGGAGAGAGGCACATGCCTTGGACGATGGTCTCCACCCTGGCCCGCTTTGCTTGGATGTTCTCATCCCAAAACCAGTCAGGGTCGGCAAAGGTGGAGCTGGGGCCTGGGCTCCAGGCAAAGGGGGAGTCTCTGCCCTTCTCTCGGGGGGCTGGGCTTCTCTCACCTTCCATACAGGGTTCTGCCAGGTGGGAGCAAGCCCGGGACAGAGGAGGAAGCAAGCCAGAGTTTGGGTCCATCTCCTACTTGCTCAGAGGGTTAGCTGCAGCTCCGTGAAGGAATCCCTTCTCCAAACGTCCTCAGCTGGAGGGGTACCCAGAGTGAGCTGGGGGCTCCCTCTTTGCACTCAGAAGGATGAGAAGCAGCTGTCAAGGATTCAAACTCTGTGATGCTAGGGCTTAGAAACCTGAGCCGACTCTGGAGTTAGAGACAGGAAGAAAACAATGGCATATGTGATTTTGAGCAGTGTTTTTCAAACCCGAATGTGCAAACGAATAACCTAGAGCTCTTCTTAACAGTGCAAGGTCACGTTCAGCAGGTCTCGGGTGGGTCAGACTTTCTGTACCTCTAACCAGCTCCCAGGTGATGCCGTGCTGCTGGTGGGGATCCTACTTTAAGAGATTCCTAAGCGTGATCCTTCAGGGAGAAATTCTCTTGCTAGGGCATAACAATAGAATAATAATAATAATAAATATAACAGCAGCCAACTGCACAACTGGCCTCATGCCAAGAACTTCACATCCATGACCTAATTTAATTCTCGTAACAGCTCCCTGAGAATGTTGTCATTCTCACTGAAGAGATAAGGAAAGGGGCTCCTAGAAGTCAAGTTACCTCCCTAAGGTCATACACAACCAGTTAAGTGGCAGGCTGGAGTCAAAACAAGGTTTCTCTGATTCAGAGTAACCTTCTTAGTGTCTACCGCCACAAACCCCCGGGCGCCCAGGCACCTGTTAAAAATAGCAAATCCAGGAGCCCCCACCAGTCGCACACAATCAGAATCCCTTCGTACTGGGCCACAGAGCCTGCATTTAAGAGTTTGAGAACCAGCTGTGTGATGGCTCCCCCGTCCGGCTCCTGGAAGAATCAGATGGTACGCTCATTGCTCACGTTTAACAACTATTCATTACGCGCCTCCTAGGCCTCGGGCCTTGGTCTGAGCCCTTGGAGAGACAGTGCTGAACCAGAGCGGCAGAACCCTGCTCTCGTGGAGCTGACTGGCTCCCAGGAGAAGAGGGAATGAACACGTCTATTTTTGGGTCGTGATCCCTGCTATGAAGGAAAAGTGCGATAAGGGGTTGGAAGCTGGGATGAGGGTGTGGGAAGAAACGGGGAGCTATTTTAGGAAAGCCTGCCTAAAGCTATTTTTCCCCCCACAAAGTATCAAAATGCACTTGATACAGGAGGCTTCAGATAGCAAGTTTAAGGCACTGGCAGTTTACAAACGTTTGTACATGCCACCTCATTGCACTGGTGCCAATCCTGAGAATCAGTTAATTCTCCCATTTTACAGACGAAGAAACTGAGGCTCAGTGAGGCTGAGAGTGGCTCGCAGTTGCTAAGATTCCAAATCCTTTGACACAACCACACTTTAGCTGCCTCCCCGGAGATGGAAAGACCTGTGTAAGAGACTGAGTTCGGGGTGCCTGGGTGGTACAGTTGGTTAACTGTCTGACTCTCAGTTTTGGCTCAAGTCCTGGTCTCAGGGTTGTGAGATCGAGCCCCGCGTTGGGCTCCACACTCAGTGTGGAGTCTGCTTAAGACTTTCTCTCCCTTTCCCTCTGCCCCCACTCCGTACTCTCTCTCTCACACACATCAATAAACCTTTAAAAAAAGAAAAAGAGGCCGACTTCTCTGTCAAGTGGATGCCTCCTTTCCTACAAGAGGTAAATGAATTTTTTTCCTCTAGAAATTTCCACTCTCCTTTGCTTCGCTTACACAAATGCTGGCAGGAGAGAGTCTGCTTGTTTTCTTCCCACTCTCCGTCTGAAGCTTATTTGGAGTTCTCTACCTCGGGCAAACCTTGGCTTTTCAGGAGCCTCTGAGTTCTTGTGTAGACATGGCCCAGCGTCCACCTAATGCTGCCGGGCAACCAGCAGAGACACCCGACAAGCTTCCCATGACCAACGCTGCTCCCAGTGCCAGGGCGGAGGGTGGGAGGTGGTGGCAGCTGCCTGGCCATCACGAGGAAAATGTCACTGAAAGCGAGGTTCGCGGGTCGGAATAACTAGAAGGTGTTTTGCTTTGAGTAAGACATTCGTAAACGACTAAAATGAAATAGATGATTTGCCAAATTAATGTACATTTAAAAGCGTATTGCTACATTCATCCCAACGGTTTGGGTGGTTTAACACCTCTTGAGGAGAGACATGTTTCTTAACTTCCTGTGATCATTTGACAATGAATATATATTATTTGTATAATATGGAAAAGTGACTTTTCCATCAACTCCTACCATCTGCTAGGCATATCTGGGTCATTCATTAAGCACACATTGGCTGCTTTCGAACTAATAATGACCACTGAACTGGCAGAATTGATATTTTAATCACAAGAGACTCACGGGCGTATAAACTATATATATTTGCAGTTAAGTACCTTCCAAAAAGAAGAGGGGATTGGTTTTAGTTATTCTAACTGCTGAGTGAACATCTCCTGCTTACATTCAACATGTTCAAGCCCAAACTCTAGAACTGCCCCTCTGCCTCACCTCTCATACTACCGATCTTGTTTAAGCTGGAAGCGGGGGGCCTTGGACTCCTCCCCAGGTCCTCGTCCTCAACAGTGATGTGGTTACCATGCCCGGTCATTTATGGCAAAAAATTGCTCCGGACTGCATTCCACTGTGCCTTTCCCATTACAGTTTCTTGATTCAGGGTCTCAACTTTTTACCTAGACAATTCCAGTACCTGGACCAGTACTGGTCCCCCACCCTCTAGCCTCTCCTCACTCTGGTCCTTCTACATTCATTCATTCATTCAACAAATGTGGATCGAGTGCTGACAACAGACAAAGTCCTCTGCCCAAGTGGAGCCAACATTCATGCAAAAGGAGCCAGATGACATAACACACTAAGTAAGTATGGAAGGTCATTGTAATAGGGCCGTGCTGGCCACTGTGAAGACGTCGGCCTTTACTCTGACGTAAATGAGGACCCGCTGCCAGTTTATAAGTAATATGACCTGACTCAGTTCTGAAAGGACCATTCTTTACTGGATGGAGAATAGACTGGGGGACAGTCTAGGACACTCGAGGCCTCTAGGCATCTGGGCAGTGACCTAGAGGGTAATAATGGAGGTGAGGTGTCTCAGACCAGGACGGCAGCAATGCAAGTGGGAAGTTACATCAGATCCTGGATATACGTTGAATGTGGAGCCCACAGAATTTGCTAACAGACTGGATGTGGAGCACAAAGGGAAATAAAGTATGACCGATGATGACGCCAAAGCATTTGGCCTCAGCGACTCAAAGGACAAAATTCCACGAGCTGAGTCAGAGAGACTCCAGAGGAGTGGGTTTGGGGAGGAATATCAGGAGCTCCATTTTGCACATGTTGAATTTGAAATAGTCATGAGACCTCCAAATGAAGATGTTGAGAAAGCAGTTGGATAAATAAGCCTGGGACTCAGTGAAGAGATCTGGGCTAAAAATATAAAGTCGATGGTTGTCAATATGCAGATGGGTGAGATCACCAAGGAATGAATGTATACGGAGAGGAAGAGGGCGCCAAGGTCCGAGTCCTGGGACAGAGCAACATGAAGAGGCTGGGGTCAGAGGGGTATCAGTCGAGGGTGAGAAGGAGCGCTCAGTGAGGTAGGAAGAAATCTAGGGGTGTGGGAGTGCCTGAGAGCCCAGTGAAGAAGGTGTTTCTAGGAGCAGGGAGAGGTCAAGTCACATAAGGATTGTTAGTAACATAGAGGTGTTCAAGATCTTGATTCGAGAAGTTTTGGTGGGGTATAGGGAGAAAAAGCCTGTTGGGAGTGGATTTAAGGCAAAGGACAAGAGGAGGAATTGGTGACATTAACTACGACAACTCTTTCCAGGAGTTTTGCAAAGAGGAGAGAAATGGGACAGCGGCTGGAAGGAGAAATGGGGTCAAGATAGAAGAAATAACGGCATATTTGTAGGCTCATGGTGATGCCGTAGAAAGGTAGTTTGTTAATGTAGGCCAGAGGGGGAGAATTTCTGGAGCCCATCCTTGGGTAGGAAGGTGGGGGCGAGAAGTCATGCATGGGGAGAGATCGACTTTAGAGAGGAGAACCCTTGATTCCTCCATGGCAGTGGGGGAAGGCAGCGTACGTGGACAGGAGCTGCCAGGCGGATAGCTGAGGTGATGGCAGCCGGTGGAACTTCCCTTTAGATTGTCTCCGTTTTGTCAGTGACATTGGCATCAGCATTAATTTTCTAAAACATGGGCCTGCTTATGCCCCTGCATGGAATCAGTCTTTGCTAGCTGCCTGTTGAATATAAGGTACGGATGTCTCAGCTCCTCTGGAGCCATTGTCCTCAAAACTTGCCTCATTGGGAGCATTGCCACTGAGCTGTCCTGGGCTCCGTGTTCCCGGACCGTGCCAAACTCCTTCACGACTCCAGGTCTTGGCACTTTACTATTCCATCTGCCTGGAAGGCCCTGCTCTCACTTGTCTACCTGACAAACCCCTACTCCCTCTCCAAAATCCAACTGAAATGTCACCTCCTCTCTGAAGTAATCAATGTCTCTTCTTTCTTTTTTTTCTTTTTTTTCTTTTTTTTTTAGAGATTTTATTTATTTGAGAACGAGAGAGCACAGAGGGAGAGTGGGAGGGAGAAGCAGACTCCCTGCTGATGCGATGCGGGGCTCAATCCCAGGACCCCGAGATCACGACCCGAGCCGAAGGCAGACAGCCAACCAACTAAGCCACCCAGGCGCCCTGTCTCTTCTCCTTTAGGCTGTGAGATCCCTCTTTGTGTCCCCAAGTAGTGCCTGACTTCCAATGGTCACCAAACAGGTGTTTGCTGCCTCTGCTGCGTAAATTGTTCCATGCGCACTTTATGTAGCCTGATTCTCACCTCTTCATTACAGGTACGCTATTTCAGATCTTTCTAGCGTCTACAGGGAACCAAACCAATACAGAGACAGATAGGGCATAGAACCACCGACTTTGCCAAATCTCCCTTGTGGGTTATCTAAGGTTTTGTTTTTTGAGGTTCCCTGTAGTCTGCGTGCTCCAGAAGGCAGATCCACTGGGGTCAGAGACGAGCTCAGTGCGCTTAACGAAGCAACCATCCGTGAGAATGTCTGAGGGCCAGAAACTAGAAATCCAGCCAGACTCTGCTGTGGTTGGATGCTCAGGGATGGTGGGACAGTCATGGAAACTCTGCATCCAGGCAGCTGAGACACAGGAAGCCTGTGCGCTGGGCCAGCGTGCCCCCCAGAGCCCTTTACCTGGGTGTGGCACGAAGCCGCACTGCTTTCTCTTTAAAAATTAACCAGCAGCGCACTCACGGTTACTGATGGAATAGCAGTCGCCACAACCCTTTAAAAATAGCTTTACTGCGTTTCTTAGATGATGAAAGCAATTAAGAGTCATTCAACTCCCCAAATATAGAGATGTACTGAGAGGAAAAGAAAGACACCTAGAATGCTGCCTCCTAGAAAAAAAAAATCACAGTTAACATTTTGGTGTTTGTCATTTTTTTTCTATGCTTTTTTCTCTGTTTACAGATAAACTTACATGATTTCTCCGAATTATACAAAGTTTTAAAAATGGAATCATAAGCCATGGAACTATGCCTTCCCTTTTTTTTTTTTTTTTGTTTTTTTATGTCAATGAATATCTATCTACAACATTGTGAAAGCTGGTGATATTCCATTGTGTGTCTATATCATAATTTATTTAATAAATTTCCTTTTGATCAGTCAGATTTTTTTCTTATGTTGTCACTAGTAGAGCAATACAGACAACAGAGTATGGACGGCAGAGTCAGACGGCTTCGATTCAAATCCCTGAGCCGCTTACTAGCTGTGACCTCTCTGTACCTCAGCTTTCTCATTAGTAACATGGAAATAACCGTAACACCTATGCGACAATAGCGTTTTTGTCAGGATCCAGTTTTTAGACCAGTTCCTGGCACATAGTAAGTTACTGGTAAGTTTTAGCTATTGTTCTTATGAATAATTTTGGGATGAACAGTCTTGTCTATATCTCTGGGAACTTACACTGTTTTTTGCTTAGAATATGTGGAAGAGTTTGTAGAACATTATTTTATAATAAGTAGGGAGAGAGAAAATCACTTATTAAAAATACAAAGGAGAAGAGATGAGAAAGAAATGCATTAAAATGTTGTCAATGTTGTTTACAGGTGATGGAACCATGGATAGTTCTTTTTATCTATTTCTTCTTTTTACTTTTCTGTATTTTCCATATTTTCAATGGGCACATTTTCACATTGTAATTTTTAAAAATCAACCTTTGCCCTTGATATTAAAAAACTTGCATTTATGGGGAAGGTTATGCATGTGTGGGGACAGAGGATGTACGGAAGATCTCTGTACCTTCTGCTGAGTTTGGCTGTGAGCCTAACACTGCTCTAAAAATTAAAATCTACAAAAAAACCCAAACAAACAAAGCTTGGATTTTCTCATTGACTCTTTCCTGGATATACATTCCTGGGCACCAGACGTAAAAAGCTCCACTAGGGAAGCAAATTTAGCTACAAACATGAGCACAGAACACAGGGCTCATGAGATAAGTGCAAAGTTACGTAGGATTTTACAGCTAGAAAGTGTAAAATGAGAGTAAGGTGGAATTTCAAGTAAATAATAGACCTAAGAAAGAAGCCGTGTGCCTGACATGTTAGAGGCCATGGGCACTGGCTGAAAAGACAGCCAGGGTCCGTGGAATTTTCAACTGCACAGATCACCTCCTAGCAGGGGAGCCCTTCTCCCTGTGAGTCTACGCCCTTCCAAGAAATCCTCCTTGATATCTGCCCAAGGGGGCAAAGGGAAAAGGGTAGCTCACAGGGCCGGTTGTAGTGAGACCAGCAGCTCACAGGCTGTGTCTCCCCTTCTGTGCTGTGCCCACATTTAGGAACAGCAAACACCTCTGATACACTCCAGCAGGACCACCAGAGAACCAACCAGTGAAGCAAGGTGGGCTATGGGGCATCACACAAAGCCCATGAGTTACAATTCATTCTCATCGCTGCCATCGATGCTCGATCCAGATTGATGCAAGACGGTTGGATTCCTATGGGACCAGTCTCGTGCCTACCCAATAACCACCCACAATACAGCTGGAGAAATATGGAGGAAAATGCCTTCGCCTGAAACAGCCTTTCCCATGCAGATGTCACAGTATCTAAGGGTCCGCCACAGGCCGTTCATGTTAGTGATCACACGTCGTGCAGGAATACAGTGTTCCTGTGGAGCCTCTCATCCAGGTACTCACCAGGCTTAACAGACCCTAGCTGCCAATGTGAACTCGTTCGGGTGGCACATCTCAAGGTCATACAGCATGTTTAGACTTTTCTAAGGTGTTTTCAGATATAACCTCATCTGTGTTTCATTCTCTGGAGACCCCTGCATCATCCCCACATGGCTATGGGCTGGGGTCATCCCGAGCCCTCTCTGGTCCAGCCCTGGGCAGCTCTCCCTGCATTGGCTGATGGTGGAAATGGGTAGAGGAGGTCAGTTAGACAGCTTAGCCCAAACAGCCCTGTCCATAGACAGACACAAATACAAGTTAGAAGCCCTGCTGGTCTGGGTCGTGAGTGTCTGTGAACGTGATCCACTAGGTGCTGGACCTGGGTCAGACTCACTACTAACTCCTGTGTGATCTTACATAGGTTAACTTTGCCTCTCTCCCGTCTCAGTTTCTTCATCTGTGAAAGGGGATTGGATGGATAACAGTGCTGTTTCCTAGAGTTCTGGGGGCTGCTCTCTCTAGCACAACCATAGGCACTCCTTAATTTGCAATTTCCTTTTCCTCTAGGGTGGGCCTGGGAGGCCCCACAGCCCTGGAACTTTACGTAGCCCTGGAGGGGACTTGGGGATCATCTGGTACATTGCCTGGTTTCCAGACTTTTAGATGTCAACCATTAATGAAATGAAAACCAACAAAAAATTGGACCAGCCTGAGAGGTCTTGACATTTTATTTGCAGGTAAGAGCCCCCCCCCCAATAGGTATGCAAAAGACTACAATCCACTATCATTTTTATTTCATAAAAGAATCTTCACTACCCTGGTTTTGAAAAGAGAAGAGAAGAGAAGAGAAGAGAAGAGAAGAGAAGAGAAGGGCATAACGTCCAAATTAAATGAGATTCGTAAAAACCTCTACATTGTCTTTTCTGAAAACCAGTGAAAACATCACAGACCTGTGTTAGGGAACCTCAGATCTTCATGCACTGCTCTTGCTTTATGGATGAGGCAACCAAAGCCTGGTGAAGCGACATGCCCAAGGTCACAAAGTGGCTGCGATATCTCATCACTATCTAGCAAAACACTTGTGGATGTGAGATCCTTTCCTGTGGCAGAGACGGGTGCCCTGGGCCAGGCGTTAGGAGGTCTGGGCTCTGCTACAGCCATTTACCCTGAAGCCACACCTTCTGCTTTTTCTGCTTTTCTAAAATGGGAATGAAATCGTCCCCTCACTCAAGACTGGTGTGAGAACCTTATGAAAGAAGAGTTTAAAAAGTGCTCTGGAGACACGTATCAGGGTATTACAGAGTGAGGCATTTGGAGCAAAAAGTGCTGCTGTCTGTGATTTGCTCGAAAATATTTCCACCAACAAACACAGATGAAGCAAATATGGTACCATATGAACCTGATTACATCTAGGTGCTGGGTCTTGCAATGCTAGCCTCTCCACTTCTCTGATTCTTGAAAATTTTTATACTAAACAGTCCATCATTAAAAAAAAAAAAAGTGCGCTGGCAAGGTCAATGGAAGGGATGGAGTTACTCACAGAGAAGATGCCCTCGGGGAGATCCAAGTCCTGGGCTCTGCAGCCAGGTGGGGTGTGGCACCCCAGAAGATGGAGCAGCCCACTCTTCACCAGCCTTGGGCACAAAGAACCATGGTCGGGAAGTGATTTTGGCTTCCTCCCCAGGCAGGCCTGGTGCCTGTGGCTGAGTGAGGGAAGGCTTGGCCCGCCCCTTCTCAGTGCAAGGCACCGTCTGACAGACCCAGCCCTGCCCAGCAGTGGGGACAGTGGGGGCTGCCCAGCACAGCCAACCGGTGTGGGGGGCTTATGAATATGCAGATAGAGGCCAGAGCTGGTTGGCTGCCACCCCCCACCATCTCCCACCCCCCCCACCCCCGCCCCAACTCAGATGCCTAGAAAAGCCAGCTGAGAGAAGACCTTCCTGATATGCCAGCTCTTCTTGTCTAAGGACCCATGGAGTCCCTTAAAAATATGGGGACTGAATTACCGGGCTCCTCCCATTGTACTGGCCTCCGGGGGAGCTCCTGACCTCTGCTTCCAAATTCCCCAGCAAGGCTGCTCCAAAGTGATCATCTTTCTCCTTGTGCCTCAAGCATTCTGAGGATACGAAAACCAATTCAGCACCAAAATATGGCATCTCGGCTGTGCACAAAGGAGTGGCTGCGTGGGTTTTCCTTCGAGTAGAGGTTTAAATACCAGAGGGGAGGCTGTTTGCTGGGCCCAGAGCCCTCACGCCTGGCAGAGCTGGGGAGAACTCACTGGCCAAATCCACCGGGACCCCCAAACATCACGTGAATTTTGCCATTTTCTCCTCCTTCAGTTTGGGAAGGGGGGTGTATGTCGTGATACACATCAATGAAAATCAATGAACCACAGCTCAGCTCGACGCGGGTAAATCCTCAAAACATAATGCTGAGTGAAAGAAGTTAAATCACAGAATGATACAGGCACTGTGATCCCATTTATATTACATTTAAAAATGGACCCAGCAACGTCTAGGTTGTCACTGAGTATATTCATCCATCCATTATCTTTAATTATGGCACAGATGGACAGATAGATGGAATCCAGGCATACACGAGTGATACAAACTGAATATAGGATATAGTCTCTATTTTAAGGAGTCCAGAGTTGGAAGCATAGGCTATTGCCCAGCTATCCACCATCGGGTCAATAATATTCAAAAATATATAAACAAGTATATGAGCGTATAGTTCAGATCGCACATATGAATACTGGGGGACTTCAGGTAAAAGAATGCTGTGTGTACTATCTAAGGTGAGCTGCCCACTCTGTTGTGTTTTTCATTAACTGAGCCATTTATCCTTTCTAGAAACAAATTTTTTCTTACATAATTTGAACGTAAATGCATCTTTTCCTCAACTTAAAAAATAGGTAAAACAGGGGTGCCTGGGTGGCTCAGTCATTAAACGTCTGCCTTCGGCTCAGGGCATGATCCCAGAGTCCTGGGATCAAGCCCCACACCGGGCTCCCTGCTCCGCTGGGAGCCTGCTTCTTCCTCTCCCACTCCCCCTGCTTGTGTTCCCTCTCTCGCTGGCTGTCTCTCTATGTCAAATAAATTAATAAAAAATCTTTAAAAACTTTTTTTAAAAATAGGTAAAACAAGTCTGTCATTTAGGACGCACGTATATAGAAGCTATACTGAAAGGGAGGGAATGGTTAGCATATAGTTGAGTCCAGCAGTGCTTAAGTCTAGGAGGACCAGCAAGGAGGACCACATAGGGCTTTTCCATTTTAAGTTGGATGGTGAGTGTGAGTGTTCCTTTTGCTATTTTTCTTTAAATCATACACATATATTTATATACCCTTTTGTGTATATATATATATGTATATATATATACCATTTTGTGTGTGTGTATATATATATATATATATATATATAAGATTTTATTTATTTACTTGAGAGAGAGCAAGAGAGAGAGAGAGCACAGAGAGAGAGGAGGAAGCAGACTCCCTGCTAAGCAGGGATCCCAACATCAGCTGTATCCCAGGGATCTCAGGGTCCCTGAGCCGAAGGCAGACACTCAACAAACTGAGCCACCCAGGCACCCATGAATATGTATTTTATAAAATGTTTTTTAAAAATTCCCTTTTGATGCGGAGCCTGGATGGCTCAGTTGGTTAAGAGTCTGCCTTGAGCTGGGGTCATGGTCCTCCGGGGAGCCCCATGTCCGGCTCCCTGCTCAGCGGGGAGTCTGCGTCTCCCTCTGCCCCTCCCCCCCGCTGCTGTGCACATGCACTCACTCACTCTCAAATAAATAAAACCTTTTAAAAAATAAAATAAAATTCCCTTTTGAAATTAAAAATAAAACATATGATCCAGTAATCACACTACTGGGTATTTACCCAAAGAATGCCAAAACACAAATTCAAAAGGATACATGCACCCCTATGTTTATTGCAGCCTTATTTACAATAGCCAAATAATGGGAGCAGCCTGAGTGTCAATGGTAGATGAATGGATAAAGAAGACGTGGTATAGACAGAGAGATATAGGTATAGACATACATATACACTGGAATATTACTCAGCCATAAAAAAGAATGAAATCTTGCCATTGGCAACAACTTGGGTGGAGCTAGAGAGTATAATGCTAAGTAAAATAAGCCAGCCAGAGAAAGATAAATACTATATTATTTCACTCATATACGGAATTGAAGAAACAAAACAAAACAAAGGAAGGGAAAGCGACAAATCAAAAAACAGACTCAGCTGTAGAGAGCACAGGGGTGGTTACCCGAGGGGACGTGGGAAGATGGGTGAAGTAGGTGAAGGGGATTAAGGAGTGCATTTACCCTGATGAGCGCTGAGTAATATGTGGAATTGCTGAGTCACTATATTTTACCTGAAACTAATATGACACTGTATGTTCACTATATAGGAATTAAAATATTTTTAAAATGTGAAATAAATTTCCTTTTGAGCCATAAACACAAGTTTATGAATTTATATACATAATTCCTGTTGCAATAGCTGATGCTGTGTCCTAGGACACTTTAAATACAGAAGAGGGTGAGAGCTCATTGGGTTGCACCTTGGACTCCACAGAAGCTCATATATGAGTCTCATATATGAGATCAGTTTCAACCTTTATCCTCTGAAAGAGACTTCCCATGCTACTGTGCAAGTGTGTGTATGTCTAAAATCGTAACATCTGAGATGAACTTGGGTGATCACTGAAATTCCAGGAGAAATGCTTTGCCACATCATCCAGGCCTGAGCTTCTAAACTGTAGACAAGAATCTCTAAAATTGGGGCACCTGGGTGGCACAGCGGTTAAGCGTCTGCCTTCGGCTCAGGGCGTGATCCCGGCGTTATGGGATCGAGCCCCACATCAGGCTCCTCCGCTATGAGCCTGCTTCTTCCTCTCCCACTCCCCCTGCTTGTGTTCCCTCTCTCGCTGGCTGTCTCTATCTCTGTCAAATAAATAAATAAAATCTTAAAAAAAAAAAGAATCTCTAAAATTACTTACTTAAAGCAGAGAAAATTAAGTAGCTGTCTAAGAAATATTAACAGCAAACCCTGTTTAGGGATTCCTGTTCTGGGGTCTCTTCAGCTGCCTCTAGCAGTCTTGTAAGCACGAAGTCTTCAGTCATTCCCCTTGTATTTCTTGAGTACCTATGGAGTACTGGGCACTGTGTTCTGCGCAAGGAATTCAGGAAAATGGGGACATCATCTCTTTCCTCCTTCTGCTCTGCCCAGGAGAAAAGACAGACAGGCAAAAAGCACATTATAGTGCAAAGAAGGGATGCATGCATAATGCTTTGGAAGCACAGAGAAGGGACTGTGACAGAGGGCATTAGGAAGGGATTCAAGAGACTTAGAGGATGATTAGGAGTCCCTAGGCAAATAGGAGGTGGGATGGGCCCACACAAACATGGGCAGGAGTGAAATAGCACGTGGGGGCGATTGCCGGGAGTGTGGTAGGACTAAAAATCAGCAGCTGTGAAAATCCGGGGTCGATCACAACACAGCCGAAGGCTGGGTCAGACTGAGGAGTTTGGACTTCGTCCTACTGATACGGAGAAGCAATTGAAAGACTTCAAGCATGAGAGTGACTGGATTAGATTTGTGTTTCAAAGGATCTTTGACACGGATATGGAGGATGGGTTAGAGAAAGTGATTATGGAGGCCCAGGTCCCTTTAGGAAGCTTTAAAAATAGTCCAGGTGAAGGATGCTAAGGATGTGATCAGGGGCAGCAGCTGGGCAAGAAGGTATTCTCTGCTTCTAGTTAGGGCTTCTGCCCATCCCTGCAGAATTCCAGTGGAAGTATTTCCAGAATTTGGATGAGCGAAGGCACCATAAAGGTGCCTGAGGACGAGGTAAGATGACTCAGCTTAAGAAACCAACATGAGCAGGCAGCAGTGGCCCTTTCATTCACTCTTTTATTTTTATTTTTTTTTAGATTTTATTTATTCATTTGAGAGAGAGAGAGAGAGCACAATCAGGAGAGGCAGAGAGGGAGAAGCAGACTCCCCGGTGAGCTGGGAGCCCACCGTGGGGCTCAATCCTAGGACCCCGAGATCATGACCCGAGCGGAAAGCAGATGCTTAACCATCTGAGCCACCCAGGCACCCTCATTCATTCATTCATTCATTCATTATCATTCTTAATTCTACCAAAGCTTATAGAAAACCTTTTTTATTAGGAGGATGAGCTTTAGGGCTACCTGGCAGGCTCAGTTGGTAGAGCATGTAACTCTTCATTTTGGGGTCGTAAATTCCAGCCCCACCTTGGGCATGGAGATCACTTAAAAATAAAATCTTAAAAAAAAAAAAAAGGAAGGTGAGCTATAAAGGTGAATGTTGAGGGGCGTGGGCATTCAAGAGGAGGGAAAACTAAAAGGGGGGAGGGGAACCTTTGTGCTTTCACTTTGAAGGTATCAGGTGGAATGGTTATTACACACTTACCTACCTATGCCAATCACTGTTCTAAGTGCTGTGAACAAGACAGACAAGGTCCCTAATTTAGTCGTTTATATTCTAGGGATAGACTAATAAACCACCTCCAAAATACACAGGAGGTATGGGGAACAATTAGTTTGGCTGTAGAGAGTGTGAGTAGGACTAGGGGAGATCAGGAGGTGTCCTTTCAAAAGTAAGGCTACTTGGTGATCTTCGTCTGGTAAAAGGGCAATGGGAACCCTTCAGAGGTTCCTCTGGGCTGTTTCTTTGTTCTGGAGTTAGAGAGGCAGGGAACTGACTCTTGCTTTTTTTTATGTATTTGAGTAACTGCTGGCTCAGGGAAGCAACGTCACCTGCCCGAGGCCACCCACGTGTAAGATCAGGCAGGCACGTCTGCCAAGGTCCGAGTTCAAAGCCCGTGCCAGCCTCCCGCTCTTTTCCGGTAGTGCGGAGGTGGGAAGGCGCGGTGTCTCGGGGTCCCAGAAAGAGACCGGCGCCAATCTCAGGGCCAGCTCTGCGGAAAGGTGCAGGGGTGAGACCCCAAGGGCGGCCTGGTCTCTGGACGGTCGTAGGCACCCCCGGGAGCCCCCGCCCAGGCCGGCAGGCAGCGCAGCGGGCTCCGAGAGCGCCCCCACCGCCGTGGGCACCACGGCGCAGATCGCTGTGCTGAGGCGGTACCGGTTCGCGCCGCCTGTCGGTTCTCTCCCCCCCCCCCCCGCCAGTGGTTCGCTCCGAACACCCCTCCCCGCGCGGCGGGTGCCGCGGCCCGCCCCGCTTCCGGTTGTTGCCGGGCCCTATATCCGGTGTCCGCCCGCCCTCGGCTCCGCCACTGCCGCGATGCTGTCCCGGTCCCGCTGCGTGTCTCGGGCGTTCAGCCGCTCGCTCTCTGCCTTCCAGAAGGTACGGTCCGGCCGGGCCGGGCCCGGCGGATGAGAAACCCGCCGGCGGGCAGAGGGGCAGCCTGGGGAGCTGGGGCGCGGCGCTCCGGTCAAGCCGGGCACCAAGGGCACCGGGACGCGGAGGCCGCGGGCTGGGCGGTCCGGGGCCGCCGTGGCTCTCGGGGTCGTCTTGCAGAGCCCAGCAGCTCCCCGCCTCCCCGAGGTAGCCGGCGCCCCGTCCCCTGCTGGGCCCCACCCTCCGCGCCTGGGCGGAGGAGCCGCCCAGAGCCGCGCCCGTCCGGACACGAGACTCCGAGTTGGGGAGGAGGCGCCGTGGAGTCCCCCGACGGGATCGGGGCCCGCCCCCACTCTCCCGTTACTGGGTGTCAGCCCCAATGGGAAGTTGAGGTAGTTTGGCAGGCCCAGGGTGCCGACCGGGACTGAGAGCCCTGGCTGTTGCATTTGCCTTTCGGGGTCACGAGATTCACCTGTCACTAGCACCTGGACAGCTTTGCGTGTGTACTTAAAAAGCTGTTTCTTCCCTCCTTTCATCATGGGTGACGTCGATAATGTCTTCTTTCTCAACAGGGGAACTGCCCGCTAGGGAGACGTTCCCTGCCTGGTAAGTTGTGCCCTTGCCGTCACCTAACATGCTCTCCTGGGCAGAGAGCAGTATGTGAGGAAACCGGGGTGCCTGTGTTTCTCCACATGTTGTGGAGCGAAACAAAGTGCTATTTAATAACAACTGTCGTTTATTCACTTGCACATAGTTACCGAGTTTCTGCTGTCTGTCGGGCACAGTCCTAGGCGCTCACTAGGAATGCAGCCGTTAATAGTTCTTACCCTCCTGGAGCTTACGGTCTAGCGGGAAGGACAAAGTGTAAATTGCTAAGCAAATGAGGCATCGTGAATTTTGGTTAAGTGTTGAGAAGGAGACAAATGAAGGTGGACAGAAGGGCTCTTTTTAGTAGGGGACATCATAAAGCTGCAACCCAGAGGATGTGACAGAGGCGAGTTCAGTGAAGAGCAGGAAAAGGAAAGAGAATAGCCATGTACAGAGTCCCTGAGGAAGGGAAGAGCTTGACAGTGGTTTGAAACTAGAAAAAAAGGTGATTTAGCCAGAGAATTTTGGTTGAAGGAAGGAATGACATGAGATAGAAGATGGTGTAGAGACTATTGGAAGGAATTTAGGTTTTATCCCAATTTTTTCTATGCCTGGCGTAAGTATTTGTTGAATGAGGGATCCTGCTGTGAGCTTTCTGTGGGCCAAGCATGGTTTGGAGTGCTTTCTCATGCATTTTGCAGTTAATCATCAAGAAACAATGAGAGGTATTCTCTCTTTTACAAATGCATGACCCAAAGGCAAGAAAGGCCTTGACCAAGGTCACACAAGTCACCTCTTAGTCAAGTCAGGTCTCCCAGACTTCTCAACCTAAGCTCTTAACCCACCATGTTGTCGTTTACTCATGTCCTCAACAGATCGTTTAAGTTATTCCTGCGTTCCTGGCACTGTGCTAGGTGACCGGGATACAGATGGTCGCTACCCTCCAGCATCTTATGGGCTAGCTGGAGAGACAGCAGATACACATTTATGCACACGTAAGGCCACAGTCACATTGTGATGACTGAGCGAGAAGTGCAGGGTATAATAAAACGGTGGGATGTAGCCCATCTTGGGAGGGTGGAGAGAGTGGTGAGAACGTCAGTAAAGGCTTCCCTGAAAAAGTGACATTAAGCCAAGTCTTTAAGAATACATAGCAGTTGGCCAAGAGAACAATATTCCAGGCGAAGGGAATTGCTTGTGCAAAGGTTGTCAGTCAGGAAGGGACTTGACCGGTCATAGAAATAGAAAGGAAGCCTGTCTGGCTGGAAATACAGGGAGGGCTGGACAGTACAAGACTGTGTAAAGTTTTTGGACTTTATTCTAAGAGTCATGAGATCATAGGCACCTCGTAGAGTGTACGCTCGTAGTGGACTCTCAATAACAAACATTCTTTTAAACCAGGAATCCTAAATGTAAACATTTTTCCCACTTAGAGATCAGCAGGACAATGGAAAGAACCTTGTACTTGGGGTTTGCATTGTGGCTCAGGGCTTCACCTTGGGCTAGTCCCCTGAACCTCCAGAAGCCCTACTTATGTAAAAAGTGGGAATAATAGCAGATGGTCGTTCTACTTTAGGGAGTTGTGAGACGTGAAAATCAAAATGAGGTCATTATGTGAAAGCTTTTTATAAACGCTAAAGCACTGTACAAATGAGAATTGCTGTAGGATGAACTCCCAATTGGACTCGGTTCGAAAACCAGTGTGGGCTGCTGGCTGTTGTAGCTCAAACGTACGCTGTACTTGGGATTTGTACTGCAGAGGCTTTGACTGCTGGACATCGAAGGGATTTACTTGACTCTGAATCCTGGAGACTTTTGGGAGGAGGAGGCACAAGCTGTTTCTCCTCTGGTGTTTCCTGAGCCCATGGTTTATTTAGAAAGAGCTGCTAATAGATCTGAAAAAAAGACCCCTGAAAGAATATGTCCAGGTGAGGCGGCAGCTGTTGTTAGTTGTAATTAGTTGTCAGTTGGGGGAAATGCAGTTATCTGTGATAAGGACATTTGGTGGGGCAGAAAGGTGCTCCCACCTTGCTGAGTTTGACCAGAGGGGAAGACCTCAGAGAGCTTATGGGAGGGCAGTAAACTGAGAGGAGGGACAATGGTTTGCTCAGTACCGGGGCAAACTGGAGACCCTGAGCTTAAAGTGGCCCAGTCTTTGCTACTAGGGTTTATTCAGTAAGACTTCCAGTTCAGTGCATTTTTAAGTAACCAGGGAAACAGAAACCCAGACCAAACATGCCCACTGCTTCTCAGATTAGGCTATGTGTGGTCACAGGATAAGCCATGGTGGGTCTTTCTCAAGCTTCAGTTACATTTGAACACTTGGGGGAGTAGGGAGGTTTTATTATGAAAACATAGAGATAATGACAGTTTACGAATTTTAAGGTAAATAAGGTGATAAAACTACTTCAGGCTTTGCCCTTAGAATTCTCCCCTTTTTTCAAACACCTACCCATTCTCAACCCAACATACCTGTTCTCTGCCATTGAGAAGCAGGACTCGGTAATAAGGATTGTATTGTTGCCTACATTTGATCTTGCTCTATGTCAGAGTTAGTCTTTGCCGTTCCCAGCAGGTATCCTGTATAAGAGTTGTTGGTTAAGAGTTGTTTTGTTTCTTGCAGGGGTCTCCTTATGTCAGGGACCAGGTTACCCTGACAGCGGGAAGATTGTGTAAGTATCACTGGGGAGCACAGATGTGTGGCCATGGGGTATTTAAGACACCAGTTCTAAATTTGACCACCTGCTTTCTTCACTGGCTTCCAGGCCTAGATAATCAAGGTGCTTATGTTGAGTCTCTAGACCTAACCTTGATGTTGATTTATGACATGTGATGTACCTGGAGCTTCAGCCCCATGTCAGGTGCTGGCCCTGGAGTGTGCTTGTCCTCAGGTGTTTAGATTGTAATGAAAGTGACGTTGGAACCCTCTCTTTACGGGAATAGATCGAGAAGGTTACTCACGAGTATTCTGGTTGGATCCAAGTGCAGCCGAAGGGCTGGAGGTTACCTTTGTGGAGGTTTAGAGCATCCTCTTGGTAGCATAGTCAGTCATTTTGGAAACAGTAAAAGCAAAAGATGAGTCAGTTGAGTCCTGGGACTTTGACTACTTCAGAGGGAATGTTATTGCGTAATAGAGTTTGGAGAAAGGCCACCCATGTGTGTTTCAGATTAACTTCTGCTCATGAGTGTTGCTTCATGCTACTTTGCATTCCAAGTATTTTCAGGGTGGTGGTGAGAGGGTGCTCTCTAGTTATCTGTTCAACAGCTGTCAAGCTGTGTTCTGCAAAGGGAGAATCTTCAAAATGAAGGGTCACCAGAGTAGTTCCTTCACTGTGCGTCACAATGGGATTGTCTTTTCAACTGAGAAAATGATGCACTTCGTACTAGAAGTATGAATTTGAGTTAGTTTTTGGAGGGCAGTTAGCATTCATGAATCTTGAACTATGTGTATTTTTTGATCTAGCAATTCCATTGCTAAGAATCTATACGGAGCAACTCGTGGTATGCCCAGATTTCTCTCAAAATGGCCAAACAACAGGGGATTGATTAAGCTATGTCGTGTTAACATGTTCACACTATGATAAGTGGGGAAACAGGTTATAAAATGATTGTTTTTTACTGTACAGTATAATCATGTTTTTTTGCTGTTTCCAAATATCCCACAAGTTACTTTTGTAACTTAATTACTTAGAGCGATTCAGAATGTGCTGCTCATCTGCAGCTTAAATGAAAACTGGAACAACCGCAAATTTTGATGCAATAAATACAACAAATAAGTATTTAAAAGTAGATTATTTTTTTAAGGATTTTTATCAGAGCGAGAGCTCGAGCATGAATGGGAGGGAGGGGCAGAAGGAGAGGGAGAGGGACAAGCAGACTCCCCACTGATCCCAGGACCCTGAGATCAAGACCGGAGTCAAAGTCAGACCCTTAACTTACTGAGCCACCCAGGTACCCCAGTAAATTATTTGTTTTAAAAAAAATACCCTAAACCGTGGGGTGAGATCACCCTAATCTAATAAAGTACCCACTTTATTTTAAAAAACCTTTTATTATAGGGGCTCCTGGGTAGCGCAGTCATTAAGCGTCTGCCTTCGGCTCAGGGCGTGATCCCGGCATTCTGGGATCGAGTCCCACATCGGGCTCCTCCGCTGGGAGCCTGCTGCTTCCTCTCCCACTCCCCTGCTGTGTTCCCTCTCTCGCTGGCTGTATCTCTGTCGCATAAATAAATAAAAAAATCTTAAAAAAAAAAAAAAAAACCAACCTTTTATTATAAAACATTTTGGTTTTTCATGATTCAAAAGTAAAAAGAGACTTTACACTTGTCCTGCAGTGACCCCAGGTTCCTCTTCCTAGGGACAGCCAGTGCCCCAGGTTCCTGAGTGTCCTCACAGAGTGGTCTCTGCAATTGCAAATTACCCACAGCTTCTTGTCCAGGAACGCTTAACACATGGTTATAAACTTGATACAGATCACTTTATATTTTGTGCTTTAAAAAAAAAATACATTTTTCCCCTTGATTTTTAAATAGATCTTATAGTCACTTTGACATTACAAAAGTAAAAATATCAAATGGCAACTTAAATCTGTTTTACTTCTGTATTATAAAGGTGCTTGTACAATATTCAGAATCCTGAAGTGTAGAAAGTGAAAGTCCCCATTGGTCCAGATCACTCTCCCAAAATGTGTATGTATATAACAGATAACCGTAGATACTGTATATCTCTACGTCTCCCACTCTCCAGAGTTAACCACTGTTAATGGATTTGAGCATACAAAGTGGTATCATTCTCTAGTTTACATTATTTGAAATTAGTGTCCTATCAGAAAATACCTTGGTCTTTTGAAGTTCCTCTTGAATGAGTCCAGAATGGACCAATGTGCTGCTTCCTAGCAAGAGAACCAGCTAGGAGATACGGGAGGGTTTTTTTGATGGTTCTGCCCCCTCTCTACCCCCTAGCCCATAACATCTTGTTTTAATTCCAAGTTAACTGTCTCCTCTTGCTGCCTTCTCTGATCTCCGTCTGTAATCTGCAGACAGAAACTTCATTGTTTGTGGCACAATGGCAGGTACTGCGGGGGTACCCAGTTTATTGTCCTTGGATTTTGTCTAGAAAAAACCTAATCGGGAAGCTAATTCCTTTTGGTGGGTGTGCAAAGGACCGAGATGCTTATCTTTTTCTTCACTGAACCAAATGAAAGTCTCTGTTTTGTGGGAGCTGGCATTTCACTGAGCACAGGGTTCTGGACTCACCCAAGGAGTTTACTGCTTAGGGTACCCGTGTGGCAGGCTTTGCTGCAGACCTGCTGAGTCGAAATCTCTGGGGATGGGGCCTGCATATGGATGCTCTGAAAAAGTTCCCCCAGGTGACACTCATGGGCACCCCTGGCTGAGAATCACTGATTTAAAGGGAGAGTGGTCCATGGTCCCTTGTCTAGACTGCAATGCGAGTGGTTCACCTGCTGAAGGAGTTTACTTTTTTTATGTTTTTTTCTGTAGTATTAACAACAGTAGTGTCTTCAATGTTCGCTTCTTCAGAACTACAGCTGTATGCAGTAAGTACCTGCCTTCAGTTCCCTGCCTTCTTGGGAATGGCGTTTTAATGGGAAGAGCAGCAGCTGACAGTTTAATTAAAAAGGAAAAATACAGACTACATGTGATTTTCTTTTTTGTTTTTTTTCCTAGAGGATGATGTGATTACAGTCAAAACCCCAGCATTCGCAGAATCTGTCACAGAGGGAGATGTCAGGTGGGAGAAAGGTAAGATTTCAGGCCCTGCTTCTTAAGTTTAAATACTTCATAAAGTTGTCATCACCGACCCCCTCTCCCTGCCCCAATAATCAGGTTCCTCCCTTCTCTTTACACACAATGTAATTTTTCCTGGCCCTGTAGGAAAGGGGTCTTGTAACATACCTGTCAAAAGGGATCTTGTGGCTACTGGGGTCCTCCCCCTCCTTAACAGGTAGACTTTGTCTTTTCAGCTGTTGGAGACACCGTTGCAGAAGATGAAGTGGTTTGCGAGATTGAAACTGACAAGGTAGGCTTGTCCTATATTAGTGTAATTTTTCATGGTCTCCCCTTGGTTATTTTTAACCTAATTCAAAAAAACAGGGACTTAACTGTTTAAAGATAATTTTTAACTTGCTCTAACCTCAGTTGTAAAAGTGTTGGGATAGCTCATTAAAAAGAAAAAGCTTTAAAATTTTAATTTTGGATTGTTCTCAGTGTATGTGTTAGGTACTTTAGTAGCATTGGTCTCGTAGCCTGTGCCTGCGTGCGTGCGTGCCTGCGTGCGTGTATGTGTGCGTGTGCATGAACTGTTTCAGTTTGTTTTTTGTGTATCACTTGGAAACACATTAACTGAACATCACTTTAATGTTTCTGAGAAAGGACAAAGGGTGAATCTTCACAATAGCATTGACTCTTCATTACTCTGAGAGTGTGGCCTTGGTGTTTCTATAAGCAGAGTCTAGTATATCTGTGTTGTGACTGTTGTGACTCATATTTGAGATTCTAGACAATTCTCTAAAGCCGAGTAAAAATTTGGACTCTTTCTCCCTCTGCCCTTGTTTTCCAGACATCTGTACAGGTTCCATCACCAGCAAATGGCGTGATTGAAGCTCTTTTGGTACCTGATGGGGGAAAAGTAGAAGGAGGCACTCCTCTTTTCACACTCAGGAAAACTGGCGGTAAAGAAGTTCTCCTGGTTGTCAAGGTCTCCAGTGTTCCCCCTTGGAATTGGGATGAGCATAATGTACTAATTCCTTGATACCTGAAAGAATGTTTAGTGTTCCAGCTGCTGTTAGTTGAGGGACTAAGACAGTTGATATTTATGTAGTGGGTACTTTAAATGCCAAGTTCTAAAAGAAAATGGTATTTAAAACAGAAAACCTCATAATAGCTCTATTCTTTCCACATATATTTCTTATGTTGGACCTTTTCTTAATGATAGAATGAAGAAGATTTTAAAGATAGTGTTTGTTTTGTTTTGTTTTCTTCCCCTCCTCAGCCCTGGCATCAGAATCTGATGGGGGCCTTAAAAATAACATGTGGGGAACCTGGATGTCTCTGATGGTTACTAGACCAACTCTTTGATTTCTGCTCAGGTCATGATTCCAGGGTCCTGAGATCGGGCCCTGCCTTGGGCATGGAGACTGCTTAAGATTCTCTCTCTCCCCATCCCCTCCCCCCCGCCCCGGCCCTTGCACATATCTCTCTCAATAAAAAAATTTAAAAAAATAAAAAAAAAAATCACAAATGCCTAGACCCCATGGCCCAGGGATTCTGATACATTAAGTCTGGGGTTATCAGATCCTGGTTATCATAGTCTGGTTTTTTGTTTGTTTGTTTGTTTGTTTTTAATGCTCTCCAAGTGATTCTGATAGACAACCAGGGCTGAGAGCCATTATTCTTTTTTTTCTTTTGTTTTTGTTTTTTTTTTTTTTTAAAGATTTTATTTATTCATTTGAGAGCGATTACAAGCTGGGGGAGGGGGAGGGGCAGAGAGAAAGGCTGAAGCAGACTCCCCACTGAGCAGGGAGCCCAACATGGGGCTTGATCCCAAGACCTGGAGATCATGACCTGAGTTGAAGGCAGATGCTCAACTGACTGAGCCACTCAGGCTCCCTGAGAGCCACTGTTCTAAAGTGAGAAGAAGCAATATTTCATGGTGTGTCTCTTCTGGAGAATTCAGTGTGTTGTTCCCCCCCCCCCCCCACATCTATTCTCCTAACATTTCTAAAGAAGGTTGCACTTTCTCTTGGGAAGAAGTGAGAAATAAGGAAATGAATTTGTAGGGCACCTTACGGTCAGTATGAGAGATTAGAAAAGAAAAGAACTTTTTCTGATTCTTAGTTAAATGCTGTAACAGTCTGTTTGTTTCTCCTTATCAAAATAGTTAAGGAGAGAGCGAGTAGATTGCATCCTTGAGATTGAGCAGGGTAAGACCAGAGCCCAGAATGGAAATAGTGTGCGGCAGTAGAAGGCTAGAGAACATCCGTTCTTTCATCTTCTGATCATTCCTTAAAAAGAATGTTCTTCTAGTTTAAATATGAAACCAGGTATGTACAGGTAGATAAAATAAACATCTAATTTAAAGTTGTGGTTTATGAGCATTATGCTAGATGAAATGCTTGGAACTCTTTAAGTCTGAGCCTTTGATTAAACTTTTATTTTTTACTAAAGAGTATTCTTCCGCACTTGATGTTAAAATAGAAGACAAGACTGCCCATGCTCGCATCACTAGAAGTGTGTTACGTTCGTGTGTGTGTGTCAACATCTTCAATTGCCTGGGTTTCTTTTGCTTGGAAGTTTACATTGCCATGGGCTTAGTAGGTGCTTTGAAAGTACTTGCTAAATTTGGTCATCAGTCGGTATTTGTGAAATCAGGAACGCAGCTGAATGAAGTCACGTAATGGAGGACATCTAGGAGCCCCAGGGATGGAAGGATAGCGCCTTCTGTCATTGTGTGCATTTCCTAGTGCCTTGTATGTAGCCAGTTAGCATTTGTCTGGTCATTGGAGGTAGAGCTTTTGCTGGTAAGTCTTGCTTAGTATCTGTAATTTGGTTGTTTTTCATTCCAGACAGTGCCAATGGCCTCTGTTTTTCTTGTTTTCCAGCTGCTCCTGTGAAGGCCAAGCCAGCCGAAGCTCCTGCTGCAGCCCCGAAAGCAGAGCCTCCAGTATCAGCAGTTCCTCCTCCCCCTGCAGCATCCATACCCACTCAGATGCCACCAATGCCCTCGCCCTCCCAGCCTCTTGCTAGCAAACCGGGTACGCCTCCACCCCCCCGCGTGTCTCTGTGTAGGAGAAGAACATCTCCAATGCCATGTTCCCTCACAGGGCAGAATCTGAGACTCATCGTGGCTCTGAACGGGCTCCACTGGCTGCTTTTTAGAAGGAACTCTAGACGTTGGAGCAGAAGGCTTGGGTTTGGAGCCCAGCTTTCTGTTTACAGCTCTGTGACTTCAGTTACTTAACTTCTCTGAGCAGATCGTTCATTTGTGAACTGGGAATGGTACTAGTACACCTCAGAATGTCGTAAGAATTAAGCAACAGTACAGTATGAAAGCGGTGGCACTTAGCAGATGTTTCTCTGGTTTTCTTTTTCTTTTTTTTTTTTTCTTTTTTTTTTGGTGCGAAAAGGTGGTTTTATGAGAGCACGGGGACGGGACCCATGGGCCGGAAGAGCTGCTGTGTCTCTGATTTTCTGATGCAGCTGTACTTTCTCCTCATTTGCAGTGTCTGCAGTGAAACCCGCTGCTGCCCCTCCAGTAGCCGAGCCAGGAGCTGGCAAGGGTCTGCGCTCAGAACATCGGGTAAGCCTCTGGAGACCGCTTCCAGGAAGAGACCGAGGAGGCAGTGTTGAGATTAGTGGAGTGTGGGCATTGTGGTGCCTACCTTTGAATTGCTGGCAGTTCATGGAAACCGAGTTTAGGAAGTGGCTTGTTGATAGTCACATACTTGTCGTGTGAGGAGACTAGAACCCGAAGTCCACTGTGTTCAGTGGCTTTTCCCACTGTGCCGTGCTACCACTGGCCTGCCCTGGCTGAGTGAGATGGGCGAGGGGTGGGAGCTTAATAACGTACCCCTCCCTCCCACGGTAAATCACTGCAGAGAAGTGGTTTTACTGAGCCCCGCTCCTGGCCTTCCGGGACACTTCGCTGGGGGCTACGTAGTCGCAGTAGCTGGCAGGGGCTGGGGTAGAACCTCAAGGAAGCGCGTGGTCAGGAGCGTGGGCTCCTCTGCCTGAGAAGACCTCCTAAAGGTACCGTAGCCTCAAAAGTTGGTTGTGGTGAGTTTCCATTCCACAAGTAGCTGTTCTCGTGCAAGTCTGTATCCCCAGAAATCTGTAGTGCTTCTTGGCCCGACTAGCTCTACGCCACACTCTTCCTTCATAAATTGATTCTGATTTTTAAATCAAACCATTTCCTGAACTTCCATCCTTGGTCAAACTCAGGCACATCCGAGTGAATAGTTTTTGTCTGGCTCTCCTTGTTCTCGCCCAGGGGAGCAAGGCCACCACGGGAAAGAGAGCCTGGAGCTCTTGTTGGACTTAGCTATCCTAGTGCTTGACACATGGGTCCTTGCAAGCTGAGTGCCCCCTGGGCTGAGTGGGGAGGGCTTGATCCGGAGAGCCCGGGCTCTCACCGCTTGTCCTCCTTCCAGGAGAAGATGAACAGGATGCGGCAGCGCATCGCCCAGCGTCTGAAGGAGGCCCAGAACACGTGTGCGATGCTCACGACCTTCAACGAGATCGACATGAGGTGAGAGCTCCGGGCCTCTTACTCCCCGCGCCCTTTTTCTTGGAGAACACCTGAACTTGCCCCAGCCCCTTCCTAGTGCTGATTCCGAAACTAACAACAAGAGGAGCTACTTCTTTGCACTGCTTGTTGACTGAAACGAGTGACCGTGGGATTCATTCTCTAATTGCTGCCTCTGTAACTTAAAAAACTTAGCCTTGTACCTGAATCTTGTGATGTCTCATACATGAGGCCGGTAATGATGTTAAACTCTGATGAGTCGTGTCGAGTCGCCAAGTAGAGACAGGGCAGCCGGGCCTACCCTTGGAATGGAGAACCACTCGACCGCACAGAGCCCAGTACCCTGCTGCTTTCTCACAGCGACTGCTCCTGAGTTGTGTTCCTAAGCAGATTTGGGTGGTGGAAAAGCACTGGCTTGTCCTAGCTTTCACCTTTTCCAGCTGTGATAATGAAATGGAAAGCAAGTTGTTTTTCAGTAAAAACCTCAGGATGTATAACCAAAGGGGCAAATTGAGTACATGCATTTCTAGGGTGAGCTGGCTGTTGACTCACCCATTTTCTTTAGGGTTTGACGTGTACAAGTGTCAGCACCGTGGGGGAGAGAATGTAGTTCAGTTCTGCAGTGTTTGAGCGCTTACTGTGTACAGGATGCTGTACTCTATTTGAGGGGCATACAGAGAGAAGTGAAAAGAGCACCACCTTTCTAGAGCTCCCCCTCTGATGGGATAAACACAAAGGAAGGGGCATTTGGGTGGCTCGGTTGAGTGACTCTTGATTTCGGCTCAGGACCTCAGGGATCTGCCTGTGTCGGGCTCAGCAGGGAGTCAGCTTGGGATTCTTTCTCTCCCACACTGCCTCCCACCCACCCCCCATGCACACTCTCTTTCTCTCTAAAATAAATCTTTTAAAAAAACACACAAAGTAAAATCTAGAAAAAGAAGTATCAGAAGGGTACAAAATATAAAGTGGAGAGAATGATCTTTTTTTTTTTTTTTTTTTTTTGAGACAACAGAGGTGGGGAGGGCAAGGTCCTGCAGTGTTTCCTGGAGGAAAGAGATTTTTTAATAGGCCTTAAGATCGACTAGCATTTTGACAGGTAGCATTGTGGGGAATTGGCATTCCAGACGATGTAAATAACCTGGAGCTGACACAGACTGGAAAGTACAGGACACATCTGAGAACTATCTGCTGTGGGGAATATGTGGGAAAGAACGGGAAGAAAGTTGGATCCATCCTGCAGAATGTTTTGAATGCCAGGGATAAGAGTTTAGATCTAGGGGCGCCTGGGTGGCTCAGTCGTTAAGCGTCTGCCTTCGGCTCGGCGTGATTCTGGCATTCTGGGATTGAGCCCCACATCAGGCTCCTCCACTGGGAGCCTGCTTCTTCCTCTCCCACTCCCCCTGCTTGTGTTCCCTCTCTCGCTGGCTGTCTATCTTTGTCAAATAAATAAATAAATAAAATCTTTAAAAAAAAAAAAGTTTAGATCTAATTCGGGAGGTAAACCATGAAGTCTTCAGGTCATCCCTTTGCTTCTTTTTCTTAGTGTTTAGTCTGCTAACCTACTTCATTAGGGAAGTTTGTTTTCTTTTGGAAGGGACCTGAGAAGCGTAGAGAAGGGAGTGGTTTCTGGACCATGCGCTGTGGCATTGCTCCCAGAGTAGGGCTCTGGCCTGTTCACTAGATGTCATCCATGCTGTTGTGAAGCTTCCTAAAAAGACTGGATGTCATTCAAGCCGAAGATTTCTCTCCTTCCCATCTGTAGGACATAGGGAAGGACCTTGACTAATGAATCACAAAGCTGCAGCTTAGGTTTCAGTGCATTAGGGCCAAATTGTACACAAATTGAATTGGACTTTGAAATTCTACCTAATTCCTTAAGACAAAACATGTAAATATTTGTGGCCTTGGAAGATGCAGTTGGCCCAACAGCTTTGATTGGAAGGTGAGTGCAGTAGCTGAGTCTCCTTTCAGCAGCTAATCGAGGTGTCACTTAACGATGGCCTGGGGTCTCACTGTAGTCGCTAATGCGGTTTGGATCGAGTGCCCCTGGGTCTTGTGGTGATCAGCTACCCATAAGGGGCCTTCCTGAGACCTTCTCCTCTGCCCTGTTGTCCCAGGCCCTGCCTCCAAGGGCAGAGCTCTGAAATAGAAACTACTTAATGACCAGACAATAGCATTTGGGCAGGTTTGAGAGCAGAGATGTTTATCACATCTCTTTCCCTCTTCGGCGGCTCTTGTGTCTTGGGAACCAGTAATGTCTTTAGGGTGGTAATCCTAGCACTAAATAAGGTTAGACTCAGGAAAACAAACATTTAAACCTCATCAGTGCCCCCCCCCCCCCCGGAAAACTTCCTTTTTCAAAGACAAACGGTCTGAAGGGGGAGTTAAACTTATACCATCTTCTCTTTCATGTTAATGTCAGATTAGGCCATTATGGGGAGAAAGGGAAAACTGAGCATTTGGGTCTGAGATAAAGTTAAATTCAATTTCCATCACAGAACTGTATTCCGATAAATACTGAGGTTTCTGCAGCAAAATGATGGGAAAGCCATTTCCCGCTCACTGCAGCGTGTGGCATCTCTGGAAAACCAGTCCTAAATGAACAAAGGCTGTTCATGTCGCAGACTTCCCAGAAGGCCCAGCTGCTTGTACTTCAAAAACTTAGGTCCACACATGTCCATCTTTCTAAATACCCAAGGAAACCACATCCAGTAAGCTGATATTAAGGGCAAGGACTGTGTCTTTATTATATTGATGCCCAGCCTTGGCCCTTACGTGTGGTGGGTGTTAGCACCTGTTTGAAGGAGCAAGTATCTGGAATTGCTACCCCTGCGGAGATGGGGAGTCTGTTGACTTTCCTATGAGCCTAAAAGAAAGCTGATCTATACCTGACCATATATTGTCATGGATGTTTTTGCTCACATGGAGCCCAAACACTCAAGTTTTTGTTTTCACTAATTAGAAGATAGGAATAATGTCACAAGGAAGTCCTAATGAACTTTGGTGGGTTTTTTGGACATAATTCTAACAAAAAATATAAAGAATGTTGTTATCTTGTAGACTTTGTTATGCTTAAAATAATTTTTCTTCAGAGTAGAAAGCTCATGATTTTAGGGTAGCTAGAAATCACTTTTTCCTCCAGGCAAGGATGTTAGTATGCTGTGTGATCTCTTGCTCATAATATCTGTCACTGAATTCTGTGATTTCTAAACTAGAGCCCCCTGTAAGGGGCTCAGCCTACCCGAAAGACTGATTGGACCCAATTCCTTTGATTCCAGGTTTTGTAAAGAAACGAGGTTATTGTATTGACCTCTGCTGGACTATTTCAAAACGTGGACTTCCGGTCGATGGTCCAGAGTAAGGGAAAAGTGCTTACCCAGTTGTGGACGTGGAGTTAGAAACTGGAGTGAAAGGTAGATTAAAGGCTTTGTGGTCACTTTGTTCCGTAATGTGTTTCTACAGTAACATCCAGGAGATGAGGGCTCGGCACAAAGATGCTTTTCTGAAGAAACATAACCTCAAACTAGGCTTCATGTCGGCATTCGTGAAGGCCTCAGCCTTCGCCTTGCAGGAGCAGCCTGTGGTCAATGCAGGTGAGTTTGCGGTGGCCGGACTCGAAGAGGTCCTGGGAGGCGTGTGCAGGAACGCAGACCACCTACACATAGACCAAGGCGTTATTTCATACCTGTGAGGACACGAGTGTCTTCGTCCACGTGTTTGTTGATCCGCCTTCCTGAGATGCTGTCGTGATTATTTTCTCCCCACTAGCTGGACAGAGTGGTTTCTCTTCCCAGTTCGTAGTGTGGCAGCTGCTGTGCCAGCACGCGCTTCAAGCCAGCCCAGCTCCCAGGACTTCTCGTGTTGCGGGGAAGCTCATGTTCTGTCTAGCACCTGCCTTCCCGTGGGCCCCGGGATCTTGGGGCCTGACTTCCCCACTTGGCATAGGCTCCAGGGTGACCTTTGATTTCTGGTCAGTGGACCTCAGCGGGAGGCCTTGGGCTTGGCCCCTCTTTCATGGACTTGGTGCTCGCTTTCCTTACTTTTTGCTCTCCTGCGTCATTGAAATGTTGACCTAACAAGCAGTCTCTTTCCTATTGAGACACTTCTCTGTTCCCTGGAAGGTTGGAGAGGGGACAGTGACACTTTTGCAATCCTCAGCAGTGCCAGGGTCCCTAAAGATCTGGAAATCCTTTTCACTGAGTAGTGTGCTCTAGGGAGGTGCGCGGCCGCCTTTGCTTTGCCCAAGTGTGCACCTCTTTGTTCCTTCCGTTCTTGTCATGCTGCCCGATAGACTCTCCATCCCTTTCTTCTGCCTCCTGTACATACAGGCATTTCTCAGAGCTGTTTTGGCCTCTTTCTCACTTCACATGCTTTCCCTTGGTGGCGTCTAACAACACAAGATAGACTTTCTGTGGAAAAGAGTGCCGAGCCTGTATTTTCTCATGAGCACCAGACCCGGACTTCCAGCGGCGGGTTTGCCAGCTAACCAGCACCCTGCTTCCTCCGGAGTCTCTGAGAGTGAGGCTTCCCTCACTGCTGGTGGAGAGTAGGCAGCGGAATGGGCGGCACTACCACCCCTCCCTTTGCTAATCTCCCTTTTTGGGAGCACTTTTTAAACCTAGCCATTCTCTGTTAAGGTTAAAGAGAACTTTGTGCATACCTGTCCCGTGTGAGCCAGTGTACTGAGCCTTCTGTAGAAAACGGGTGCGTCGAGTCACTTGGGCGACATCACGATTTGGTCGGCATGGGAGTAAGGGCTCCGCCACGTGCGGTGCGGGGTTTCCATGCTCACTGGTCAGCCCACGCCGTAGCAGGCGGTGTGGATTTCCGCTCTGCTGACGCAAGTATTTCCGCACTAGCCTAGGCTTGAGGAGTTGTGCGTAATACGTGTTTTCTCTCACAGTGATTGACGACGCAACCAAAGAGGTGGTGTACAGGGATTATATTGACATCAGTGTTGCGGTGGCCACCCCACGGGTATGTTGGGGAAGGAGGTGGGGAGCTCTGGTCTTAGCCTCTCACTTTGTATGACAAAGCAGACCCCTGGGGAGAGCATTTCTGTAGTCCTGTCTTTTCAGAAGGGAGTTAGTAAAAGAGTAACTTGCTTTTGTCAAGCCTCAATATTTTAGACTCTGTTAATCACATTGAGTCCCTAAGATACTCAGTGGGGCGGGAAGACCATCCACTTGAATCAGGGAGTATAATTATAAAGGGTACTGTTAACCTGTTACTGAAAACAGCTTTTCACTCTCATCAGGGTCTGGTGGTTCCTGTCATCAGGAACGTCGAAGCTATGAATTATGCAGATATCGAGCGAACCATCAGTGAACTGGGAGAGAAGGTAAAGTGGAAAGTAGCATGTGTGTCAGCTGCCGGGCAGGTCAGAGAGGAGGGGCTGGGGAAGGCCGGGCTCACCAGTGGGCAGTGCTTGGGGAACTGGAGCCTCGCTGTGCTGGGTGAGGGGTGCAGAGCCCGAGGCTGGCAGTCACCCCCAGGAGCCAAAGTCTAGCTATCTGGCAGCGCTCAGCGTGCTCGTCACGGAAGACCTCGTCACAGGAGGCCGGCCGGGGAAAGCAAAGGTCCTCAAGGCATCGTGCCTGTCCTCTGGCAGTGGACAGTAGCTCGAAGTTGGACTGTTGATCTCAGACAGGAGCCTTCTGGGCTCCCTGTAAGTGAAGAAAGCTGGGTTGTACTTGTATTTCAGTGATTTAAATCTTTATTCTTAGGCCCGAAAGAATGAACTTGCCATTGAAGATATGGACGGTGGTACTTTCACCATTAGCAACGGAGGTGTTTTCGGCTCTCTCTTTGGAACACCCATCATCAACCCCCCTCAGTCGGCCATCCTGGGCATGCACGCCATCTTTGATAGGCCAGTGGCTGTGGGAGGCAAGGTAGGAACCATCACTGCTAATGTCCTAGCAGCTAGAAGATGAGGAGAGGGAAAGCTAACTGTTAATTATGACAGATTCACTGTAATTGCAGTCATAAGTTCCATCTCCTAGTTTCTAATTAACAGCTAAGGCACTGATCCTCAAATTGTGGTGTGTGGTTCGGCATCGTTTGGGAACTTCTTAGAAATGCAAATTCTTGGCCCCTTCCCAGACCTGATGAAGAAGCTGCAGGTGATTCTGATACAAACTAAAGTGTGAGGACCATGGAGTTGAGGTGCTTCCTCCTTCAGGAGGGGTCATCAAGCTCCATTCTCTAGGTGCTGTCGGGAGTGGGGACACAGTTGGAAACATGGTCCTTGCCCCTGGGAAATAGGACAGCAATGAGGATCTATGAGCTCCCGGGTCGTATGAAGGTTTAGCAGTTCCCTGGGAGTTCAGGGAACGAAGTTAAAGGGTCTTGAGCTGGCCCTAGAAGATATGTTGGTAGGAAAATATTTTCTGGGACTCCTGTATTTAGAACCTTTTTGGGTCACTAGGTCTTGTGAATCCAAAAACCCTGGGTCTTCTCACTTGAAAATGCTCACACACCTAGCTTTGCATACAATTTCAGAGAATTTGAGGATCTCTGGTTACCTTTTAAAATTCTAACCCTGAAGATGAAGCTTCAGGCTGCCAGAATTGAAGGGAAAACTTTTCCTTTAGACAACAGATGAATGAAAGGGCGGAGAGTGTTTTTCTTGCTCTTTCTAAAGATTTATTTGAGAGCACATGTACGTGAGCGTGTGTCAAAGCGGCGGGGTTGGGAGGGGGCGGGGGGGAAGGGGTCCACTGAGTGGGGAGCCTGATGCTGTGGAGAGTTGGATCTTAGGACCCTGAGGTCAGGACATGAGCCGAAATCAAGAGTTGAACACTTAACCGACTGAGCACCCAGGCGCCCAAGAATGTTTTCAAAAGGCACTTGTGAAGAGACTTATTTTCTTGGTTAAGCTTTCTTGAGTGGGAGAGCTTTGCACTAAGGGTAAGCCTGGGTCTAAGTCTTCAGAACCAACATCAATAGGAAAAGCTTTGGAACCGAAAACTTTTCTGTGGGCTCTGCTTTCTCATCTCCCCACCTCCAGTGGGCCTTCCTCTGCTGCCGACAGACCTGTCACCCACTCTTCTCTGCAGGTGGAGGTGCGGCCCATGATGTATGTGGCACTGACCTACGATCACCGGCTGATCGATGGCAGAGAGGCGGTCACTTTCCTCCGCAAGATCAAGGCAGCGGTAGAGGATCCCAGAGTCCTCCTCCTGGACCTTTAGGAGGAAGCCACATACCCTTCACACCGACCATGCAGGAACTGACCACCAGTCTTCTCCCTGTCCCCTCCTGGGTCCCAGGCTAGCCTGGTGCCAGGCACATGTTGTTGGCCTCCAGCAAGGAAACCAGGGCACTACGTAACCAGCAGCCACAGGTCTTTTCTCGGTATTCTGCCAGGCTCTCCCCTCTCTGCACCCTTCTCTTAACACTCGAATACCTTCTTGAGGCTTGAGGGAGAGCGAGCCTTAGTGGATGCTCGTTAATATTCCTGCCTTTCTCCCATTCGTCTTTTGCAGAGATGACTTTGCTTCTCCCCTGGGCCAGTATTCTATAGGGAAACCACTGGGGACCATGTGATCAAGTTTGTATTTTTGAAAGCCTATGCTCCAGAGCCGCCTAGGAGGGTGTGGTGTCTTCCGGGCTCCCAGCAGCCTCTGGTCTGGCTTGCGCATTCTCACTTGATTCCACCTGCGTGGAGGTGTTGACCACAGGCCAAGAGGTGCTGCGTGCTGCTTAGATGACACGTTCGTGCTCCGCTGCCATGGACTTCAGGACGCCTCTTCTACCTCGTCCAGGAAGCACAGGCCAGGGGATATGGGGAGGAGGGGGTAGGCATTGTTGGGGGGGGGTCAGAGTGCCCCCCCCCCAAGGTATGTTGTAGACAAGACAGGAGCAGAGCCCACTCTGTCACAGCTCCACTTTGGCACAGTAACACACAGCCGTGGTTGTGCCGACCTTTCTGGGCTGCTTGGAGCCATTCTAGCACATGGCTGTCGTTGGGAGCAGATTCTAGCACATCCTGGCAGTGGGACAGGGCATGGTCACAAGGGGTGGAGCCTGGTGAGATGGGGGAGGGGGCTTCCTGTGGACTGGCTCAGATTGACTTGAGCTTTCACATGCCATTGGTGTAAGCACTCAGACCGAACGGGCAGCTCTGTTTCTCTGTGCATCATGGCCTTTGGGGGAGCAGGGTCTTGGGGAGGATGGACTGTGGTGGAAACCAGCCCCAAGCTGCTACTCCACTGCGGGGAGAATGGGCCGTGTCACCTGAGGTGGTGTTGCCCGTTGGGTCTGGGCACAATCATTGAAATTGCTTGGAGCGAGTTTAAATACACACATCTTGTCATGAAAGCTGCTGGGCTTCATCGCTTTGTATCCAGCTGCATCCAGGCCTGAGGCTGCTGACCCTTGACACCAGGAGCCACCGATGTAGTGCGTGTGCCCAGTTGGATCTCGAGCAGAGAAGCAAGGCCTGGAGGGTGGGGTGGGGGGAAGGGTCGGGGGCCGATACTGAGTGCCTGCAGCGTCTGCTCTGTCTTCACTATTCAGAACTTGTACCTAAAATATTTAAAGAAACTGATTTTAAATGCAAATTAAAGGGCAAATGTTCTCAAAAGGTTCCTGCTTCTATGTTCCTTTTAGTTCCCACGGTGCACGGCCCCAGCACTGTGACCGTCCCGAGCCTTGGAAGCCACAGCGTGTCCCGGGGGTTAGCCTGTGAGATGCCAGACTTCTGAACTTACCACTGTGCTAATTTGACAGCAGGTGGAACCCTAGCCGTCCACGTGCCGGGAGCGCGCCTGGCTTCCTTCCAGTGAGCCCCTCCAGCCCGACAGGTCATGCTCTTGAAGAGACTTCGCAGTGGCTTCGTAAAGGTGGGAACCAAACGCTAACAGATGTGAGCGTTTTTGTGGGGGCTTGCAGCATTTCCGGGATGGGTTGAGGAGGTGGGCGCAACTTAGACAATGCCGCATTTTGGCCTTGACTGCCACGTGTATACAGGGTGCTTGAGGTCAGAGCACAGAGGAGGGTAGGTAGCCTCTGGGAGCAGTGGTCCGGGAGGGCAAGCAGATAGGGCTGGGAGCTAACCTAGGTTGACTGCGGGTGACAGGCATATGGCATCTGAACTTAAACACCGTCCCCACCTGCTGGGCCTGCAGTGATGTCATGTCTAGGTGAAGGTCTGTCACGGGAACGAAGTGGCTCCAGAGGCAGAACTAGAGTTAATAGGTGGGGGAAAATAGGGGTTCAACAAAAGGCAGAACTTAAGAATTAATCTGTCCTGGGCTCGGTGCTAGAAGCTTTCTAGTAAACCCACAAAGGAGGTGGTATTAGCCCCATTTTGTCAAAACAAGGTAGACTATAAGCCCTATAAGGGCTGGGACACCAGTGTTCAGAACTCAGGGCCCAGCCAAGTATCAGGTGTGCAAGTGTTTGTTGCACAAATGAGGCCCAGAAGTTCCAGAAGCAGCTCACACTTCCCGTGGCAGTGGTTGGAAGCAGTCCAGCCTGACTTAGCGTAGCCGCAGAACAGACTTGTGGACAGGCTCCACCAGGCCTTAGCATAATTGTGTTTAATGGGAGCCACCATCCATGTCCGGGGTCACTGGGTCCTGCCCCCCCCTTCCCATGGATTCCAGGGCTCCCTACCTGCCATCCCTTCCTCTCCGCTTAAAGCTGCTCTGCGGGCACAGGTTGGCATGCCCTTCACCACCAGCCCTGCTTCCTACCTTCTAGTGGACTCCAAGCTCACTCTTGACGATCATGGAGCATATCCGGGGGAGCCTTCCAATCTCTCCCTTCTGGCAGAGCTGCTCTGGTTACATTCAGGAGGCAAGGACACCATAGGCAATGGCAGGCTTTATTGGGGGGCATGGGATGGGGGGTATGGGGAAGCCCCAGGGAAAGCACACATAGGCTGTGTTTCCCCCTGTGTGCCCTCTGCAGGAGTGGTCCCTAGCGTCGGCCCTTCACAGCCAGACTGGAGAGGTGTCAGAGGCACCCCCTGGTGGTGTTGGAGATACACTGGAAGGAAGGTGTTGGGGGCAGAGGTCTGGTGGAAATTTCCTTCTTAGGCACCACACCCAAGACAGGGTGAGCCCTGAGGGGAATCAGAGGGCCCCCAAACCTGGGGAGGGGGTTTTTCTTTGGGGTAACTACTTACCCCAGCTCTTGAGGGACCAGAAACATTTTGCTTCCGGCTAAAAGCTTAGGTAATCATTCCATGTGTTTTGTGAAGTCACAGTGGGTGGTGAATTGAATGGACCCTCAAGAGAAAAATGTAAAATGGTAAATAGGACAAATGCCTGAGAAGGGAATCCTAATGGGTACAAAGTGGGATAGTGGCTCCAGCCTCGAGGCCCAGGGGGTAGGCTCCCCTTTCCATACTAGTGGGAGGGGGGAGGGAGCTCTTTATTCTATTTTCAAAATGACTCTGAGTGGCAGACTGCATTCCTCTCTCTCCCCTTTTCTTATCCTTATTTCCCTCTTGTGCCTGCCTTTTGTTCTCCAATCTGAAATCACAAGATAGGGGGCATGGTCAGGGTGGGGAGTGGGTCATCCCGTCCCTCCCCTTGCCTCCTGCCCACTACAGACTTCTCCCTGCGGCCCCAGCCTCCCACCCTGTGCAGGAACAGCTTGGGAGGGAAGAGGCCCACTAGTTGCTCGGCTTAGATGAGCAGGCAGGGCAGCCCTGGTTTGGGTCCGCTGAGCCAATGGACCCGTATCCTGAGAGGAGTCTCCGGAGGTGTCCCAAGTGGAGCACGTGGCACCAGTGAGTCACGAAACCTTGCCTTCCGCTCTGCAGGCGGTCAGCAGCTGAGAGCTGGTGCCCTGGAAGGCACCCGGTAGTGCGGTCCGTACACGGATCTCCTGATGGATGGCTGGAGGGTGGATGGGTGGAGGGGTCCGAGCTGCCCGGCTGGGTGAGATCTCCCTGTACCTCCCCCTCAGCAGTGACCAGAAAGGGGGGACGCCCAGGCCCTTCGGGGCAGTGGCGATGGTTACGATGGTGCCCGGAGTGGCACAGGGCAGGAACAGAGCAGGAAGGCCGGCTGCCTTCGCCCGAGCTCACTGCTTAGACGGGCAGGCAGAGGGGAGAGAAGATCCAGACTAGTCCAGCCGCTTCCATGTCCCAGTCTGCCCCCTCTTACCCCACGAGTTTGCTCCACTGGGTGGTACTGAAAAAGGGGTGGGCCTTGAGCTTGCTGACGCCACCTCCGCCAGCACCCAAGCGCCGGGCGGGATCGAACTGCAGCAGCTGTGGGGAAAAAAGCCCAGTGGGCTTGGCAAGCCTTCCCAGACCCTTCGCCGAGGCCTGGGCTGACCTGGGGGCCGGGGTCCCACGGAACCCCCAGTGGTACCTGGGGTACATGTGTTTGGCCCCCAGCGTCTACAGATTTGTTGTCCTCCTGACCCTCCTGCACCCTCCTCAGACGTCCAGCCTCTGGGGCTGTCGTTCTCGCTGGGGCTGTGCCCTCAGCACCCACCCTGGGGCCCAGCAGCTGCCGCCTCTAGGCCAGTCATACTCACCTCGGTTAGCAGGGAGGCCGCTGGGCGACTGAGCCACTCGGGCAGCTGGAGCTGGGTGTGGGGCTGGATTCCTGAGGGGTGGCTCTGCGACAGTGCCTGGGAAGACAGGGATGGGGGCAACCCCAGCGATGTCTGCACGCTCTCATGGAAGCCAGGATTTACTTCCCCGTGTCATGTCCGGGGGAATGACGACGGTTGTCGTTTGCTTTGGAGCTACTAAACGCCAGATGGTGGAAGATGCCTCACCTCCCTTATCCATAATTTCCACAACAACCCTCAAACTAAGTTCTAGTATCTTCATTTTAAAAAGCAGGCTCAGGGCGTAAAGGGACGTAGGCTGAGTTCAGGGTTTGAACCCAGGTCCCTCTGGCTCCAAGCCTGCCAGAAGCATCGATCTTGGGTTGCATTCAGGGCAGGCACTCGGTCAGGAACGGCAGTGGAACTTGTCTCCTTACAGAAAGCAAATCTCCACAGCAGGCCGTGGTCGGCCACTGGCAGGGCCAAGGCCAAGTGCACTCTGCGCTCCAGAACCCTGCGGCACTGGAGCAGGGAGAGGACTTCCGGGGACCAGGCAGGGCTGCAACGTGCAACCAGGAGCAAGGCCAGGAGCCCTGGGCTGGAGAAGCGGGGGGAGGCTAACAGGAGAGAACCCCACTCTTGGGGCTGTCAGAGGCTGTCTAGCAAGAGGGCGCCAGGACAGATGTCAGAAGACGCTTCATCCGCTCCTGTCCTTTCCCGCTCAACCGTAGTCCGGGATTTCCCTTGCTGCCTGGCCTCACCAGCTCGTGTGACGCTGAGCTCGTGGAGGAGCCCAGAGGGCAGAGGCTGCTGTCCTTCAGCCAAAATCTGGAGCTTACAGCCCAGACGGGCGTGGGTAGGGGGAATAAGCAGTGGGGAGAAGCTGGGGGGATGATTCAGTGGCCTTCCAGGGAGAAGGGTTGTGTCAAATTCCACCCTCCCTCCAGACCACCCAGGTATTCTCCTCTGGAAACCTTAACTAGCCCAGCTCGACTCTCATTTACCGAAGTTGACGACAGTCTCACTAGTGATAGCCGCTTGTGGGGCGGGGTGCTCAGTGTGTCCGTGACCTGGGTAGGGGCAGCCGCGGGGGAGGGAACAACCCAGTCTTGGAGAGCGAGGTAGCCTCAGCCCCGACCCTGGCTGGTTGGACCACGCCGAGCCCATCCTGCGCTCCCCACCAGGGCTCCATGCCCTGCACAGCTACTCACCGTTCCAGTCAGCAATTCATACAGCAGCGACCCAAAGCTCCACCAGTCACAGGCTTCCGTCAGCTCAGAAATGCCCCCCACCTCTGTAGGAATAAGAACATACATGTCCCAGCCTCACCCAAGAGGGCTGGTCTCCACTCTGCCCCTCCTACCCGGACACGGCCCCCTCCCTCTGTCATCCACAGCCCCACGGCTCAACCCACAGAGGCACCCAAGATCTCGGGCCCCCCGGCCCCTCCTCCCTTCTTGCCTGGGGCACTGTAGAGATTGTCCAAGGCCTCCCTGCAGTAGTGGGGCTCCACCTCAGACCACTGGCCAAAATACGTGAGCCGGATGTGACCTTCTCAGCCAGTGTGTGTAGGGAGGAAAAAGGGTGGACAAAAATTGTGGTTAGTGGTCATAGAGCAGGTGGCTCGGCAGGGGGGATTCCGGGGCGTCCCCCAGCAGGCACGAAGCAGGAGCCAGTGGCCACACTGGGCAGAGCCTCCCTGGGGCCTGGTCCCCGAAGGCCCAGAGACAACCAGGCATTCTAGGAGCTGCCGCCCTGGACTCAGGCTCAACTTCAGCCAACCAGACTCGGCAGAGCCCCTTGTGAAGAGGCCAGGGGGAGGCAGGGGAAGCAGATGACCTCAGAGGGCCCCTGGACGTTGGGGACCTCTCCTCTGTCTGGAGGTTTTGGGGGCCCCATGTGAGAGGTGAGGTGGGGTGAGGGCAGCCTAATCCCCTCCCCACCCCGGGCCCAGGCGCCTACCTGCCTGGTCCAAGAGCAGGTTCCGGGGGTTGAGGTCTCGGCACAGCACCCCCTGCTGGTGCAGCGCCTCCAGGGCCAGCAGGGTCTCGGCCGCCCACTGCTTCACCTGCTCTTCCTCCACCCTCCAGGCGCCGTGGCCAGAGCTCGGGCACGCCCTCTCGGCTAAGGGGCGGCTGGGACTCTTGCCTCGGCCACAGGCCCCCAACACCCGGACCGCCCCCTGATGAACCCAGGGGAGCCCCCAAGACGGCCTCCCATCTGAGCTCTGGCCAGGCCGCCGCTTGGCTTGGAGGTACAAGCGGCCACCCGGGGCCTTTGGTAGGTCCGAGGGGCGGGAAGTATGGGTCCTGGCAGAGGGGTCACCTTCAGCCTCTCTCTGGGAAGTGATGGGTGGGGCCTCCCTGGCTGGGGGAAGGCCCCGGGAAGTCCGTGGAGGCTCCTGAAGGATTCTGTCCCGCAGGCGGGTGGGTCCCATAGAGAGCAGTGCTGGGGTCTGGAGGCCGAGGGGTGAGTTGAGCGGAGCCTTCATCCTCTCTGGGCTGGAGCCGGACTTGACCCCAGACTGTTGGGGCTGCTCCTGGGAGAGCAGGTGGGACCAGAGCGTGCCTCCTGGGCCGTGCAGAGGGGCAGGGGAGGAGAAGAGCGTGGACACCAGGTCCCCTACTCCTGCCTCCCCTCCGCACAGCATGGCCCCTCTGTCTTCCACATGTTCCCTGTGCCCCTCCCTCCTCAGCCCGGAATGCCCTCTGGGCGGTAGGTTCTCCCCTGCTCAATATATTGTAATTTTTTACTCTTTAGGGAGAACAGTATTATGAAATTTAAGCAAGTAAAATAAAAGGCGGCCGGACCTGGACCTGCAGTGACTCAATGTCATTACCCAAGGATGCGTCCCTCATTTAAAAAAAAAATCACTAGGGTGATCGATAAATATCTGCTCCACGGCCCCACTGCTGTCCTCACAGCCTCAGGTGCCACCATCCCATGTGGCCACAGACTAGAAAAATGAAAAGAGCCCAAGCTGGAGGAAATGGCGAGAAAGGGGACATGTGCCTCAATGCCCTCTCACGGTCCGAGACGCGAACCTTCTTCTCAAGACGTCCCCTGCCTCCCCCCCCCCACCCCGCCCCGAGCACCACCCAGAGGCCCGGCCCCAGCCCGATCCTGCCATCCTCCCCCCCAGAAAACCTGGGTCCCCCACTCAGTGCTGCACGTCTAATGCAAGTTACCCCCTCCTCGTGCTTGGCATAAGAGGACATGCCAAGGACCTGAGGAGCTGACGGGGTCCCCGAGGTCCCCACCTTGCACGTGCTCCAGCTGCAGGAAGATGGAGTCCTCGCTCACAAAGTAGCGAAGCAGCTTGGTCATGTAGGGGACGCCACGCGGGATGATGGTCAGCCGCTCCTGGTTCGCTGTATGACACCTGGACAGGCTCTGGGGAGAGGGCAGGCAGGTCAGCGGGGCTCAGAGCAGACGGTGCCCTGCGGGGGGACGGCCTAGCCTGGCGTTAGGGGAAACAGATGCTAGGGGACAGAAGCCACCCCGAGGAACAACTGCCTCCCCCCAGTTCCTGACCTGACCCTCACCCCTACTCCCACCATGGAACCCAGGCCCTCCACCCTGCAAACAAGGATGAGGCAGTATGTGTGTCTGGGAGGCGGGGGACGTACTCGGGGACAGAACAAGCAGCTTTTGGATTTGGAGGGAGCCTGGTCCTCAGATATGGGCTCTGGGTGGGAGGGTCCCCAGAGGGCAGGGGTTTCCAAGAGCGGTGAGAAAGGCCCAGGGGGAATGCCGAATAGCGGGGAACTAAGTGGCACCTGCCTTTACCACGAAGGTCCTTCCAGTCGCCGGGTCCTGGACCAGCTGCACCTGCCAAGGACCAAGAGGCACCAGTCAAGGCACAGGCTAGTTTCTGGGGCTCCACGGCCCAAGCCCCAGCCCCCAGTTCCCTCACTCCAGGGCAAGGAGGAGGGCAGGCTGGAGCGGTGCAGAGTGTGTCGCTGGGCCCCCACCGAGTTGACATCAGTCCTGTCCTGCTCACCCACTTCCGTGTGACCTGAAGGATTAGCTCTGGTGCCAGCCCTCAGGTCAGCTGCTCTGTCTCCTGTGCTCTCTGGGCTCACCCTGAGGGGGCCCTATCACAGCGTCTAGTTTCCTGTCTCCCCACCGGGCTGTGAGCAATGGGAGGGAGTGACCACCCTGCCAGCTCCGTAATCCCAGAGTCCCGCACAGAGCAGGGATGGCGGAGTCCCTTCATACATGTGTGGTCCGGCCACAGGGTTTGAGGGCGTCATGGCTGGGCGGGACCTCAGAGCCAGTCACCTCTCTGATCTCTTATTTTACAGGTGAAGTGGCTGAGGCTCTGAGAGTGTGGCCCAAGCTCAGCCATGGGCCGACCGTGCCCAGGAACACAGGATTGGCATGCTCCTTTGGGTCCCTTCCCCTGCCTGCCCCTCCCCCCTTTTAAATAGTCTTTCTTTCTGGAGGCGTCTGTGGAGAGCAGCCCCCTTCTCCGTTGCTTTTGGTTCAAGACAGCAACATGCCAATCGCTGGGTCTGGGCCTTGTTTGGAGTTGGGCCCTTGACTCATCTCTGTGGCGGGCAGGGGTGGACCCCAGCCACAGGAGAGAGCAGAGCGTGTTGGGGCGGGAAGGCAGAAGATTTGGCCAAGTGAGGGGCCTATGCGGGCAAGACCAGCACCCTGAGGTGACTCGGCTGTCTGCCCACCCTGCAGACACTCCCCTTGGTGGCAGGTGGGCACCTCCCGCTGAGGCCAGGCCACTGGGCAGTCACAAAGGCCGCATCCCAAGATTGGGGTGAGAAAGGGGCACTGGGTTTAAATCTTGGGCAAGTGAACGGATTTTCTCATCTACCAAACAGGAATTACAAATGCCCACCTTCCCTCATCACTGGTTTGTTGACGCCATAAATAGGCCCTTTGTGGGCACCTCGGTGGCTCAGGTTGTGATCTCAGGGTCCTGGGATCGAGCCCCACATCGGGCTCCTGGCTCAGCAGGGAGCCTGCTTCTCCCTCTCCCTCTGCCTGCCGCTCCCCCCGTTTGTGCTCTCTCTGTGTCAAAGAAATAAGTAAAATCTTTAAAAAAAAAAAAAAAAGGCCCTTTATTTCTATAAAGGCCAGGAGAACGCCAGTTACCCTTTTGCCACATCGCACTGCCTCTCTGAACCTTGCTCAGCTGCAAAATGGGGTCGCAGCAGTACCTCCCTTAGGTCAGCAGGACTCTCTTCCAGCAGACAAGTCTAACGGCGGCCTGCACCTGCCACGTCACATGCCCTCCCTCAATAATCTGTAGTGACTGTTCCTAACATTGTTGTAGGGAAGCCCCATGCTGGCTACAGAGCACTTACTCTGCGCTACATGCTTTATGTAGATTATTTAATTTTAGCCCCAGAGCCCTACCAGGTGAGTATGATTAGTGACCCATTTTATTGATGAAGAAGTTGAGGTTCAGAGAGGTAGGTTACCTATAGTCACTGCTAAAAAGCAGTAGAGGCAGGATTTGAATCCAGGCAGGGCTGATCCCAGAGTCCTGGAGACCTGCAAGGAGGGCACAGCCAGGTGACCATGGCACCTGCCCTCCCCTCTGAGCCTCAGCTCCCCCGTCAGTGCCCTTCCCGAGGCAGCAGTGACGCATGCCTTCTGACCGCCAGAGGTCTCTCCTCCGAAAGCCAGAGACAGAACCCAGTCCGGTCCCAGCAACTTGACCAAATTTGTGCAATGCTTGAAAAAGCAAGAAAGAAAACTCTGGGGTCATTTAGGAGAATCGAGTTTCCCACAAATACTGACACCCTGGATAATTCCCCACTGTCCCTTGCCAAGTGGAATTCCCTACCACCTTGTCCTGGCTAAGGTCCTCTCAGAGACAGTCCAAAAAACCAGCAGGGAAGGCTGGGGAAGCCAGATACAAAACCTGATCAGTACGCTGGAACAAGTGTGTTTAAGTATATACACACACACACATATGACATACACATATTTAATGCACGCACACGCGTGCACACACCCCATCTATCGAGAAAGAATGAGACCAAAACATTAATAGCAATTATCTTGGAGCTAGTAGGATGGTGGGGAATGTATATATAGTTTCAAATTCCTTTCTCTTTTATATCTCAAGCGCAGAGGGGGTATTTTCCCCTTAAAGCAAGCAAGCAAAACAATCCCCTTCCTCTTTTGCTCAGTGCTATGGGGGACAGAGCACTAGTCATTTGACCTTAGGAACCTCCGTTTCATTTTCTGTAAGACCATTATTAAAATGCAGCACCGTCCAGGGCGCCAGGGTGGGTCAGTCGCTTGACCGTCCGACTCTTGATTTCAGCTCAGGTCATGAGCTCAGGGTCGGGAGATGGAGTCCTGCATCAGGCTCTGTGCTCAGCTTGGAGTCTGCTTGGGTCCCTCGCCCCACCCCTGCGCGCACGCTTGCTCTCTCTCAAATAAATAAATACCTTAAAATAATAAAATGCAGCACTGTCCAATAGAACATGAAAGAAATATATGTCTGCACTGTCCAATACAGAAGCCATTAACCATATGAAAGGCTATCAAGCCCTTGAAACGTGGTTGGTGTGAATGAGAAGCAGAATATTTAACTAATTGTAACTCCAGTAGTCTTAGGTGGCTAATGACAGGGGATGGGCTGCCCAGTCTAGTGCTTTTTTTCCCCAGGGCAACTGAGAGGGTTTAATGCAACAGTTTTGCAAATGAGAATGTGCCTTACGTCAGGTGACTGTTGCCATTTGGAAGGTGGGAGGCGTTCTGGGTGCCCCCTTTTTTGCCTTTTTATAAAGGGATTTTTTTTTTTTTTAAAGATACCCCCTGAGATCCTGGGACATGCAACAATGAAAGCTTCAGTGAAACACATTAACCCTTTCTTTAAAAATGCCCGAAGTATCAAAATCCCAGGAGGACTCTCTCATGGCGCAAGCAAGTCCAAAAGTTCCAAACAGATTCTCCAACTCCAAGGCCCACAGGGGCCTGGGATGGGAACCAAAGGGGCAGGGCAGGGACAAGAGCAAACCAGAGGACTGGTGTCCCATTAAAACCGGCACCCCCCCACCCCCGACTCCTTGCTGCCACGCGAGAATGGGAGCCAGCATTCCCAGATCTTCCAATTTTGCAGAAGCAGGAAATCTGGACTTCTGTATCAAACCTGCCAATTTTCAAATGTTGGTAAGTAACGATAATTTTAAAAAACACCCCTGTGTCTGGGCCAAAAAAACAAGAAGTGACTTGGATGGCTTTCTTTTTCTTCCCCATCCCTGGCTCCTACATGACGCTCAGCAAACATGTGGTGATAGCTCTCAGGCCCCCCATGCTCCCTGAGAACAAACCCCTGGGTATTCTAGCCAGAGACCCATCTAGTCCCTGAGCCCCCTACCTCACAGCTCCCGGCAACCCCCTCCCCCTGCCAGCACCTCCTTAGCCCCTAGGCATCCCTCTCCCAGCCCAGTTCACCTCCCAGCTGGGCATCTCCCGGGGCACTCCAGGCTTCCAGAGCAGGCCCTTGGCCCTGGCCCGGCCCTGAGGGCTGCTGGCCCGAGCTGCCCTTCCCTTCCGCCAGGATCTGCCTGGGCAGGGCTGTGGAATGGGGCTCCTGGATAGCATATTCAGGCCTGGCTGCAGGGACCTGGGCCCAGGGGCCCTAACATCTCTCCTAATTTGGGGAAGATGGTGTTCCCGACTTGGAAATGACACAGGAAAGGGAAGCAGGATCTCCGAAGGGAGTGGAGTAGGTAAGCTGGGTGCCCAAGAAAGGGTAAAAAAGGAAAGAGAGACAATCTCAAAACAGAAGGGTTGGGCTTGGCCTTAATTTGTGCTTTCCACACGCACAGGCCTTAGAATACTGGATGTGGAAAATGCTTTGCATACGCGTGTCCTGGGGTCAAACAAATTCGGGAAATTCTATCACAGACCTCGTTCTCGGAAATTCATGGTATACATTTGCATCCCCAAAGCTCTGCAAATGCCTATAATCAAAAAAACAAAGTCGTATCACTTTAACTCCCTGTAACCCACACTGCTGGACCTGGAACCCCTCTCTCCACACCACCTATCCTTCAGCGGGATCCCACTCGAGGGAAAGGTGGTGGCAGTCACCGCCCGGCCGGTCTGTGGGAGCCGCTGTGCTTGGCTGGGGCCACACAGACGAGCGCAGTTGGAGGGAAGGCAGATGGAAGCTGGCCTGGCCTTGGCTGACAGACTGGGGCCTGTTCCAGGGACCTGGGGAAGCAGCTGGAGCACGGCTGGGGGACGGGAAGCCTGCACGCCTCCCGCCCGCCCTTGTCACTAGCATTCAGAGCCATCAAACACGTATCAAATGTTTCAGCGTGTGCCAGGCCTTTCCCAAAAATTGTTTCATTTTAGTTTCCACATGCCCCCTTGCGGGGGAGGATTCTTACCCCGCTTACAGATGAAGAAACCGACGGGGAGGTGAAGGGGTTTGCCGTGGCCGCACGGTGCCTGCAGCAGGCGTCCTCTGCGGGCTCCCAGGCCCGGCAAAATCCCCCCAGGAGTGTTTAAATTACAGATGCCTCGGCTCAACCCTGGAAACTCTGACTCAACAGGCCTGGGGTGGGGCCCAGGCCTCTCTTTTTAGGAAGCTCCCCAGGTGATTCCGATGAACAGCCAGTTTGAGAAAGAACCGCACTGGGAACTACTCAGGTGCGGCCTGGGTTGGGGCAGAGGGCAGCCGAATGCTGGCCCAGATCTCATTTGACCCAACTGTCTGTCCTTCCGTCTCCCCCACTCTGATGAGCGTCCCACGTGCAGGTCGCCATGGCCGCTCCTAGCTCCCTGCCTGCCCCACATGAAGGGAAAGGGGCTCAGACGGGGTCAGGATGAGGGTGGGGGTGCCAAGGCCCCCTCTGGGGGCTGGGACCCTCTGCAGGACAGGCTTCTGGAGAGCAGTGCACATTCCCACCACAGGGACTCCTCAGCGATACTTGGTGGGGAGACTCTGGCCGCAGCCCTGGGGCGCATAGGGAGTGTGGGTGGGGGCCTGTGGGAAGCGGAAGGGGGAGAGAGCAGGGCAGTGTGTGCTGGCCGGGCGCCCTGGGCACTGCTTCTCCGGCTTCTGTCTTGAATCTCGGAGGGAGGGGCTGTCTGCCTGAGCTGCGGGAAAGGGACTATTTGCCTCTTCTGTTCCCTTCTTCCTCTCCAGGAGCTGACTGATATGTGCTGGGGTGAGAGAAGGGTGGGGAGCCACCGGACACAGCTGCTCTCCTCCCCTGGGACCCGCTGACCCCTTTCCAGCCCCTTCTCCCCACCCACCACCCCCATCTGCCTGCACCATCTCCTTTGGCAGGAAAACCATGGCCGTCAGCTCACTCACCTTCTCGATGACCCCAACCACCCTGCAGCCCCTCAGCTGCTCCAGGGCAGAGCTCAGCGCGCGGATGGGCCGGAGCCTCAGGCTGCTGAAACCCTGCAGAGGTGGGAGACAGACCCCACAGACTCAGGGCCCAGCCGTCCTCCAGCTGCCAAGACAGCAGGGGGCACCAGGGGCAGAACTGGGGTCCACGGAGCCCGCACCTCACAGGGAGCAGAGAAGCTGGCCCTGACTGGCACCCTGACTGCCCTCTACACTCCGCCCCCCGCCCGCCCTCCTCCCAGGCGCAGGGAATCAGACCCCCCCCAGTCTTGAAAGCCCCACCCATACGAGGCAGGTGCTCCCAGAGGTGGGGAGCGAACCCGGGCACATGGGGGTCTCAGGGAACATGCGCGGAAGACCCAGGCACGTGGCCCAGGCCCCTGCTTCGGGGAGAAGCAGCCTCACAAGATGCGGGAGAGAAAATACATTCCCAACACTGTGGCGTATTTATCGAAAAACTCCGACTAGACGTGGACCCACGCGGTTCAAACCCATCTCGTCCAAGGGTCAGCTGTGCTCGCTGAGACCCAGTCAACCTCCCACAGATGTGGGAAACTTCGAGCGTGTGCACGTGAAGCTTGTGCAGGAGCCGTGCGTGAGTCCAGAGGTGCGTGCGTTTACCCTTGGCGGGGGTGAGACTGGCCTGGAGATGATTCACTCAGTGTGTGAAGACAAGGCACTAGCTGGGTGTGGGAGACGTTGGGAGCCAGCAGAACCGTGGGGGGACAGCCCTGTCCCTGGCACACTCCCCCACCTGCCCTGCCCCGCAGCCCAGGACAGGAGGTGACAGCCCTCCGACCCGTGGGGTGGGGGCCTCAGTTCTCTCCCCCCAGAGCCCTCAGGCCTCTGGGGCGCGGTCTCCTCACCGTGCCGGGGCTCGTGCCACCGCCCAGGGTCCTCTGCAGGTGACATGTGAAGATCTCCTCGGCCCGCCGCAGGTACTTGGTAATCTTCAGCTTCACAGCCTCGCATCGCTCCTTGTTGGGGTCAACTGTGGGGTAAGGCGGTTACCAGGACCCAGCCTGGCCCTGGAGGGCTGGGGTTCCAGCTCCCCACCCTCTGCCCTCCACAGGAGAGAGAGCCTACTTCTGAGGCTGGTCTGCAGACGGGGCCCCCACACCGGTTCCCCAGCCCTCCTCTGGGGGGAAACCAGCAGGTGGGGACGAAGAAGAAGATGGAGGGACAGGCTGGGAACCGCCGTCGCCCCCGGTCTCCTGCACTTCACAGCTGCACCCACTGGCCGCAGGCTGCCTCGCACCCCGGGAAGGAACAGAGTGGGGACTTCCCGGTCCGTTTTTGGAGGAGGAGACAGAAGCTCCCAGAGAATGCCTCTGTGCCCTCTCGGATGCCCAGCGTGAAAAGGCCGGAGAGGGGACTGGGATGGGAAGAGGAACGAATTCACTGGGCAGTTGGAAGCCCCGGCCTTGGGGGGCTCTTTGGCAGCGGGGTAAGAAGCAGGAAGCAGGGCCCGACTCCTATCCCCCACCGCCTCAGGGATCTCCACCTGGCCTCAGGGCCGGCCTCTCCCCTGGAGAGGCAATGCCCCACTCTGCCCTGAATGGGATGCTCTCTCTCTCCGGAGCACCACCTGGCCCTTCGGCTGGACAACACACTGTCCTTCAGCGCTCAGATTAAACTTCTGACTTCTAGAAAACACCCTACGCCAGCCCAGCCTGGCTTCCCTTTCTCTCTTCTCTCCCCTCATGTCCTCCTCATTGCTCTTCCCACCTGAGAGGTAATTATCCACCATTAATCTCTTTAGTCTCCCCCCTTGTAACGCAAGCCCCCAGTGGGCAGGAGCCCCGCTCCGCTCCACGGACAGACAAGTGTACGGGGGTCAGTGCCCAGCCTGTCGAGCCCCAACTGTTCAAACCTCTCAGCTCTGTCGCTGAGAGCTACGGAAACTTAAGCAAGTAATTTAACTGCCTGGCACCTCAGTTTCGTATCTGGAAAATGGGCATAAAAATGGTTCCTACATACGACATCAACAACGCACATGGTCATCTCCATTACTGTGAGGTAGACCCTGAGACCAGTGTCTGGCATACAGGAACCGCTCACACAGGCCCCCTGTTATGACTGTCCGTCGCAGAGGCCCTGCGGGGCCAGCCTGGAGCCCTGCTCACCCGGCGCAGACGGACAGAGGACAGGGCGAGCCCCAAGCTGGCCCTTCCCCAGCGGCTCCCGCCCCCAGCCGGCCGGGTGCTCACCGTGCACGCCGCGCAGCAGCACGTCCACGCCGTTCTGGTAGTGGTTGAAGGCTGCCTCGTAGTCCTCACTGACATCGCGCTCCAGGGCCAGCCGGATCTGCGTGGCTGCATCCACCAGGTAGTCACGCTTGGTCATGTCGGGGGCCCCGGGGGCCACCAGGTTACGAATCTGCTCCAGGTACACACGGGCCTGGGACCGTGCTCGGGAACAAGGCTCAGGCTCCAGGCCGGGGCCCGGAGGGCACTCGCAGGCCACCAGGCTCATGGCTGCTGCCCTGTGGAGGTGACCTGAAATAAAGAGACGCCCTAGGGAGGCCCCAGCTGGGAACAACACCCCATCCGTACCCTGGTTTCCTCAGCTGAAAACTGGGAGACTAATACCTCCAACGGCTGGAGGGATCAGAGCTAGTGTGGGTAACATCTCTCTACAGGGCCAGACCTTTTCTAAATGGTGATAACAGAATAATAACATGCTCGGGGCTCTTCCTTTCAGTCCAAATTCAGATCAACAGGTATGTCTTGAGCACTGGAGAGAGCTGGGGATATCTGTGATCCAGAACTGCCTTCCTGAGGTCTCACAGACAAACGGGTATCTAGCACATAGTAAACATGTTGGCCACAAGCCAAGGCTGTTCCTCACACTGTTCCCTCCATCCTGCCTGTTCTCCTGGTCCTACTCCTCCTACAGGAATTTCATTTATCCTTCAGGGTTCAGCTCGATGGCACCTCCCTGAACGGGAGATTGCCCCTGCTTTATTTCATTTCCTTTGGAGCTCGAGGTCAGCACGTGAGGACCGCCTGGAGAGCCTGGCAGAGAGTTAGGCACAAGGCCTGGCCTTAAACCTGTGGGCAAATGAGATGCCCGAGTGACGGATTCTAGGTGGAGGTAAAGGAAGGAGGGCCTCCCGGCCCCAGGGAGGCAGCAGCACTACCCTGGCTCTGAGTAGGCCAGGAGGCCACATGGCCTCCAGGAACCTGATAGCAGCTGCTCCCTGAGCAGTGTGTGACACAAGTGGCCAAGGGGATAAGAGCAGTGGCTTCAGGAAAGGAAAGGGCTCTGAGGGAGGCCAGCAGAGCTGCCTCCGCCCCGGCTCAGGGGCACCTGTGTTCTCTCAGGCCCCATTGAAAAGGGCAGGGCCTGAACTCCCAAGACTAGGCCACCTCTGCCTCTGTGGAGAGAGGGAATAGACAGAACAGGATGGGGAGTGGGGCGGGAAGGGAAACCCACGTCCCCAAGCCAGCCGGGAGCTGAACCCCGGCCAGCAAGCGGCCAGGGGGTGGAGGGAAGCGGGGAGGCAAGCCGCACCCTCCTCGCTCCGCCCAGCCACCCGGGACCCGCAGCTCTGAGGCCTGTGTTGGGGGCGGGAGGTGGGGGTGCCAAGGCCGAGGGGCTGGGCTGCTCGAGTCAGGCCCCGGGCCACCCCGCGAGTCCCGGCACGCAAGGTGGGCCACCCCGCGCGGCGGGACCGAGGGCAGCGTGCTGGGGGTGAGAGGAGGGGACGCCCTCGCCCGGAGGACCGGGGCCCGGAGAGGAGCCGGGCAAACCCCGTACCTGCCCGAGCCGGGAGCTCGGTCCGCGCGGCCGGACCTACCCCGGCCGCCACCGCCCCTTCACTCGTGCGGGAGACCGTGCACCGCAGGTGCCGCCTTGCGTCCTCCAGCCAGGTGCGGGGTACGGCCGGCTGCCGCCTGGTCATTGGCTGCGGATGAGCTCATCCTCCGGCGTTAGAATAAACCGCCAATCAGCACCCGGCTCCGTTTCTGCCGGCTCTTAAAGCCCCAGCACCCGCAAAGCGATGCCCTGGGAGAGGCAGTGAAGGGCGGGGGGGTGTCCATAATCACCCCGGGACGCCGGACAGCCGGCTTCAGAAATCTAAGCCAACTAGGGGCGCAGGGATGGCTCAGTCAGTTGAGCTGGGACTCTTGGTTTCAGCTCCAGTCATGCTCTCAGGGTTCTATTGAGCTCTGGGAAGGCTCCAGGCTCAGCAAGGAGTCGGCTTGAGATTCTCTCTCTTCCTCTCCCTCTCCCTCTGCCCCTCTCTCTGCTCGCATTGGGGCACTCTCTCTAAAAATAAATAAATTAAAAAAAAATCTAGGCCGACTAGAAAACATGCATGTCACTTCTGGGACTTTTCTCATTCATTATTTCTTAGTTCATTCAACTATTTAATACTTTTGTACTGAGACACTACCATGCAGGAGGAACGAGATGCTGAGACACAGCGCTGGAGCAGACAGCCTCCGCTCACGTCTTCAGGGGGGTTACAGTCTAGGGAGGGAGCCTGGGGTTAAAGAACTAAAGAATACAGCTGGTATTTCATTCCAGTTGTCATCAGGGCTGTATCAGAGAAGCACCACAGGGCCTATGAGACTTATAACAAGGGAATGACCTGGTCTGGCAGTCAGAAGGCTTTCTGAAGAAAGTGATATCTGAACTGGGCATACAGACCTCACCCGCAGCCCAATGCTGCATTCATACTGTCCTTAGTGCACTGTCTCTCCCCTAGATACCTCATCACACAGGTCCCCTTTCCTGAATCCCAACGCCTCCTCCTCTATCCTCACTCCCGGCCAGAGACATGCTTCCTCCTTCTCTCTCTTTTTTTTTTTTTTAAGATTTTATTTATTTGACAGAGATAGACAGCCAGTGAGAGAGGGAACACAAGCAGGGGGAGTGGGAGAGGAAGAAGCAGGCTCATAGCGGAGGAGCCTGATGTGGGGCTCAATCCCATAACGCCGGGATCACACCCTGAGCCGAAGGCAGACACCCAACGACTGCGCCACCCAGGCGCCCCCCTCCTTCTCTTGAAAACACAGGAGCTCTCTTCTGTTTGCCATCTGCCCACCAGCCAGCTCTGCACCCACATACTGCCTCCCCACCTCTTCCCACAGATGACCTGTCTGTGCCCCTCAAAGGTCAGCCTTGCACTTGGGATCAGCCCCATCCCATCACCTATTCTTCCCTCTCTGTCCTGCATCATTAATTTTTGGCTCCCACTGGACCATTCTCATCTGATACAAGCATAATGCTGATTCTCCCATTTTTAAAGCAAAACAAGAAAACAAAGCAAAACCACTCTTCGCCTCACTTCCCCCTCTACCACCCTCGGTTTGTAGCAAAGTTCCTTGAGAGGTCTATGCTCAGTCTCCAGTTTCTCTTCTCCTACTCTTTCTTGAACCTGTCCTGATGGGGCTTTCTTCTTCAACATTCCTCTGAAATTGCTCTTGGTCAGGGCACTGGGGTGGCTCAGTTGGTTAAGTGGCTGACTCTTGATTTGGGCTCAGGCCATGATCTCAGGGTCATGAGATTGAGCTCTGTGTGGCCCCAAGTGGGGCTCCATGCTGGGCATGGAGTCTGCTTAAGATTCTTTCCCCTCTGCCCCTCCTCCCACCGCTCACTCACTCTCTCTCTCAAAAAAAAAAGGGGGGGGGGGTCATCTGGGTGGCTCATAGGTTGAGCATCAGACTTGGTTTCAGATCAGGTCATGATCTCATGGGTTGTGGGATCAAGCCCCACATCAGGCTCCACACTCAGCGGGGAGTTGACTCGAGATTCTCTCCCTCTCCCTCTGCCCCTCCCGCTGCTAATAAATAAAATCTTTACAAAAATGAAATTGCTCTTGGTCAAGTTACCAGTGATTCTCTGGTTGCTAAACCCAATGGTCATTTCTTGGTCCTCACTTTCCTTGACCTCTCAGAAGCATCCAGCCTAGGTGATCATGCCTTTCTCTCTAGGCTTCTGGAACCACGCCCTCCTGGTTGCCTCCTGACTCACTGGCAGCCCCTTCTCAGTCTCCTTTGATGGCTCTTCTCCTCCTCTTCATCTTCTGAGTGTTACAGTGGCCCGGGGTTCAGTCCTTGATGTTTTCCTTTCTCTCCATCCTTACATTTTTTTTTTTTCAGATTTTATTTGACAGAACAAGAAAGCACGAGCAGGGAGAGGGGCAGAGGAAGAGGGAGAAGCAGGCTCCCCACTAAGCAGGGAGCCCAACACAGGGGCTCGATTCCAGGACCCTGGGATCATGACCTGAGCCAAAGGCAGACGCTCAACCGACTGAGCCACCCAGGCGCCCCCCTCCTTACTGTCTCGATGAGGATTGCACCTAGTCTTATAATTTTAAACAGCATTCTTCTATATGCTGTTGGTTCTGTATATCTATTTATCTATTTACAGATATCTTCTATCTTCTGTATGTCTTAGCCTTCGCCTCTCTACCAGACTTAAGTATTTAATAGTCTAATAAAACATCTCAAATTCAACAAGTCCAGAAGTAAGGTCTTAAAACACAGCCTACAGAATTGGAGAAAACATCTGTAAATCATTAATCTGATAAGGGCCTAGCATCCAGAATATAACAAGAACTCTTACTATTCAACAATAAAATGACAATCCAATTGAAAATAGGCAAAGGATTTGAGTAAACAGTTCTTCAGAGAAGATAGACAAATGGCCATGAAGCACTTAGTCATTAGTGGAATACAAATTAAAATCACAGTGAGATGCCACTTCCCATCCACTAAGAGGCTATGATAAAAAGAAAGACAATAGCAAGTGTTGACAAGGATCTGGGGAGGTTGGAACTATGACACATCGCTGGTCAGGGGGTAAAATGGTGCGGCTGCTTTGGAAAGCAATTTGAACGTTCTTCAGAAAGAGTTACCATATGGCTGAGCAATCCACTCATGGGTCTCTCTATACTCAAGAAAACTAAACACATATGCTCACATGAAAACTTACACATGAATGTTTAGAGTGGCATCATTCTTAATCGTCAAAAAGTGGAAATAATCCAAACATCCATCAACCAATGACTAGATAAATAAAATATGTCATATCCATGTAACGGAGTATTATCTGGCCATAAAAATAATTAAGTACGATGGGTGGGGAAACCTTAAAAACATATGCTGAGTAAAAGAAAGCAGACACAAAAGACCCCATATTGTATGAGTCCATTTATATAAAATTTCTAGAACAGGCAAGTCCATAGGGACAGAAAATAGATTTCGGGAGAGGGGAATGGGGGAGTGGCTAAGGAATATGGATTCCTTTTCTGGTTCAACAAATGTTCTGGAAATAGTGAGATGGTTGTAACATTTGTAAGTATACTAAGAACCACCAAATTCAAATTTTTAAAAAAATTTTATTTATTTGTCAGAGAGAGACAGAACACAAGTGCTCAAGCAGGGGGAACAGAGGCAGAGGGAGAAGCAGGTTCCCTGCTGAGCAAGGAGCCCCCTGTGGGGCTTGATCCCAGGACCCTAGGATCAGGACTCAAGCCAAAGGCAGACACTTAACCAACTGAGCCACACAGGAGTCCCCCAAATTCACATTTTAAAGAAGTGAATGGTATCTGAATTATATCTCAATTTAAAAATTATCATAACGAAAAAGAAAAACACTAAATTCTTGATCTTCCCTGACCTGAAACCCCCATCTAAAGCCTCTTCCGACTCCATCCTTCCAGTGGCTCAGGCCAAAAACTTTGGAGCCATCCTGGCTTCTCCTATTTTCTCACACTCTTTATCCAATCCATTAGAATGGTATGTTTCCCACAAAATATATCCAGACTCTGAGCGCTGCTCACTACCGCCACTTCTCACCTCCACCTCCGCTGGATGACTTTAGTAGGGGCGTCTCCACCACATCCCTGATTTGCTGTCGGAGAGTCCTCCTGGCTTCCTGCTGATCCTTCCAACGCACGAGTCAGGTCCTGTCCCTCTTCTGCTCCAAAGTCTGCAAGGGCTCCCATCCTTCCACTGAGAAAAACTCAGAGGCTCTACTATGACCTCCAAGGCTCTCATGGTCACCCTTCTCCATTATTTCTGCAGCTTCATCTCCTTCCAACCTCATTCACTCAACACCAAGCACTCGAGCTTTCTCGCTACTTCTAGAACAAATCTTGCAGCTCCCACCCGCAGAGGCTTTGCCTTGCAGCTACCCTCTGCCTGGAATAGTCTGCCTTTGGCCCTCTGCCTGGTAAACCGCAGCCTTGCTTCAAGTCATTGCCCTGCTGTCACTTTCTTGAGACACCCACTCTGACTACACCCTCCCAACACCCCATCTCCCTTACCCTGCCCTGCTTCTGCCGTCGTACGCAACCCCAGTGGCATGCAATATCACTTACTTACTTACTTCTCTATGTTTATTTTCTTTCCTTGCCGCCAGGGAAGAACCACAGGGGCAAGAACATTTATCTGCTGTGCTCACTGACCGACTCCAAGCTCGACCTGCATCTGGTACGTAATATTGCTCCATAAACATTTGCGGAATGAATGAATGAGCTCCAAGGGATGAGAAAAAATTAATCAGGAAAAGTGCAGGAGAATGTTCTGGGTGGAGAAATGGTGTGCACAAGTGCCTCAACAAATTAAGGGAGAAAAACGGCATTCGCACATCGAACAAATGGCATAAAACCATTTCATAAAATGTAATTCGCACTCATGATAAGAACAAACTCTTTGCTTAACAACTCTAAACAAACTTACGAACCTACTTCTTCACTTGAGAAAGGGTTATCTGCCAGAAACGTAGGGCAAGCAGCATATGTAATGGCAGCTCCGTAGAAGGTTTCCCGCAGTCCAGATGTCCTTCTGGCACCTGGTAGGATCACCTTCTCTGCCCCTTTGGAAGGGGTTTGGCCGGGGGACTTGCTCTGAAAGGCTAATGGACAGAACAAGAGTGACTGTCAGGATGGAAGCTTCAAAAGCCAGGGCTTAATTCACGCTGGCCCTTCCCTCCTACCACAGCGATCATGACAGCAGTGCCCACGGAGGCACAAGGCCTCCATCAGCCTGAGTCTCTGAGAAACAACAAGGAACTCCTCCCTGCCCCGTGACTTGTGTTGGACGAGAGGTGTAAATGAGAATTTGAACGAGAAACAAAATTATTGCGTAAAGCCAAAGATTTGGAATTTTTTGTTATTATTGCAGCCTACCCTGACCCATCTGGAATGATACACCCCGTGCAGTCAGAAGTGAACCAGTGCCTCTGCTTTTCCAAAATACACTGGACGTTACAACTGATGCAACTAAAACAAGAGGTTTAAAGATGGGGAAAGAAGAGGCCAAGTTGCCATTACTTGTGATAATGTGACTATCTACCTGGAAAACCCAGAGCAACAATTGAGGGGTTCAGCACAGTGGCTGGTTATAAATCAGGAGCTTTCCCGTAGATCAGCAAGAACAATTTGAAAATGTAACAATAATGTTTAAATCCCATTCACCATAGTAACAAAAACTACAAAATACTTATGAATAAACTAATCAGAAATCTATAAGACTTTCATGGAGAAAACAATAAAATTATGTTGAAAGACACAAAAAAGACCAAATAAACGGAGAGATGTGTTGTGTTTTGTAATAGAATGGGTACCATTGTAAAGATGCCGATTCTCCCCCCCCCACGATTAATTTAAAATTCCAATGTCATCCCGGTCAAAATCCCAAAAGATCTCTTCATAGAGCTTGAGAGGATGCTTCTAAAATTTCTATGTTTATTCATTCACTTCACAAAAACTTATGGAGGGTTAGACTCTATTCTAGGTACTGAGGATACAGTGGTGAACAAAACAAAACAAAACACCCCTCCTTGGGGGCGCCTGGGTGGCACAGCGGTTAAGCGCCTGTCTTCGGCTCAGGGCGTGATCCTGGCATTCTGGGATGGAGCCCCACATCAGGCTCCTCCGCTATGAGCCTGCTTCTTCCTCTCCCATACCCCTGCTTGTGTTCCCTCTCTCGCTGGCTGTCTCTCTCTGTCAAATAAATAAATAAAATCTTAAAAAAAAAAAAAAACCCTCCTTGAAGCTCTCATTCCTAAGGGAGAAAACCAATAATAAAACGTAGATGTGCAGCTGCATAAGGTCTCATGGTGATTATACACAGTGTTTATAAGTGTGCAACAGTAGCTGCTCGAGAAAGAGCAAATGGTGAGGGTTAGGAGCTCGCCTTACCAGACCAAAAGATACACATAAAGCTGCAATTTTAAAAACAGGTGAAGGGTACATTCAATAGATGATAAGAATAGAATAGAGCCCAAAACCAAACGCATGCACCTAGAGGGATTTGGCTTAGGATAAAGAAGCCATTTCAAATCAGTGGGAGAGGATGGATTCTTCATGAAAGTTATTGACACAATTAAATTAACCTGTGGGAAAAATTAATTCTTACGCGAATAAAAAATAAATCCCAGCTTAAAATTCTAGATGAAAAAGAACCAGAACAACCTCAAGTTTTTAGAAGAAAGCATCAAAGAATGTCAGCGATCTTTGGGTAGAAAGTGCCTTTTAAATATTCCTGGTGGGGAGGAATATGTAATTATACATTTTGGAGTTTGGTTTTGACCATTTGAAGTAGAAATACACATAATCTATGACCTATCAAGTTCTACTTCTAGATACTTTTTTTTAAATTTTTATTTATTTATTTGACAGAGAGAGAGACAGCGAGAGGGGGAACACAAGCAGGGGGAGTGGGAGAGGGAGAAGCAGGCTTCCTGCTGAGCAGGGAGCCCCATGTGGGGCTCGCAATCCCAGGACCCTGGGATCATGACCTGAGCCAAAGGCAGACACTCAGCTTAATGGCTGAGACACCCAGGCGCCCCTATTTATTCATTTTAGAGAGAGAGCGAGCATGCATGAGTTGGGGGAGGAGCAGAGGGGGGAGAACAGAATCTCACACAGACACCCGGCTGAGCGTGGAACCCGACACAGGGCTCGATCTCAAAACCCTGAAACCATGACCTGAGCTGAAATCGAGAGCTGGATGCTTAACTGACTGAGCCACCCAACGTGTCCCTATTATTCAGCATTTTAGAAGAATGAACCAGAATTAAGTCTATGTGTATGAACATGCAAGATCTCAAAACATATTGTTGAGTAAAAACAGTTCCTAAATGCTACCTACAATGTGATGTCTTTTATATTTATATTTGTTAAATACACACACAATACCATGCATCATCACTATATTATAGTGTATTAGAATTCTCCAGAGAAACAAAACCAATAGGATAGATAGGTAGATAGGTAGGCAGACAGATTTCTTATTATAAGAAATTGATTCATGCAATTATGGAAGCTGAGAAGACCCACGAGCTGCCATCTGCAAGCTAGAGACCTAGAAAAGTCTGGGGCATAGTTCTAGTCTGAATCTAAAGGCCTGAGAACGAGGGAATCTGATAGGATAAGTTCCAGTCCAAGTCCAAACCTTGAGAACCAGGAACACCAACGGTTTAAGTCCCAGGCCAAGGGCAGAAGATCGGTGTCCCAGCTCAATCAGGCAGGGAGCGAATTCTCCCTTCCTCCACCCATTTGTTCTATTCAGGCGTCCGGTGGATTGGATGCCGCCCACTAACACTGGGGAAGGCCATCTGCTTACTCAGTCCGCCAGTTCAAGTGCTAATCTCATCAGGAAAGACTTTCTTCCTTTCTTTCTTTCTCTCTTTCCTTTTTTAAGATTTATCTATTTATGTATTTCGGATCAAGAGCGGAGAGAGGAGGGACAGAGGGAGAAAGAGCCTCAAGCAGACTCTGTGCTGAGGGCAGAGCCCGATGCGGGGCTCCATCCCACGACCCTGAGATCATGACCCGAGCTGAAACCAAGAGTCGGATGCCCAACCAATTGCACCACCCAAGTGCCCCGACATGATTTCTCCAGAAATAATGTTTAACCAAACATCTGGGCACCCCATGACCCAGTGAAGCTGACACATAAAATTAACGATTACACATATTAATAGCTAACATCTATTCGGCATTTACCATGAGCCTGGCACTCATCCTAATCACCTAACATAGAACGCCTTACATGAATGTTAAAACAACACTACTAAAAAAAAATTATTAGTGACTGTTATTAATGCTTACTTTACAGATGATAAGACTGAGGCCGTTTTAGTTAAGTAATTCAATAGTTCGATAAGCAGTTAAGTACTTTGCTGAAGCTTACACAGGCAGGAAGTAGGAGCCCTAGGAAGCAAACCTTGGCAGCTTGGCTCCCCTTGGCGCCGTCATCAGGGAGTGGAGGCAAGGCACAGACTGGGCGAGGGAGCAGGTGGGCGTTACAATACCTTTAATGTTCTGTTTTTAAGGAACAAAGGTAATTGGTGTATTATTTGTGACATTAAGATTTAAAAAATTATATATTAAATATATAACATGAAATTATAGAATTATTTTTCAGAATATGGTGATCAGTGCCACATGGAAGTAGACCGTGTCCATAACCTCTCATGGTGGAGTAGGACCCGGTTTGATGGGCCGGTGTGTTTGGGAGACTTTCCTGAGGAAGTGCCTTTGAGCTGAGCTGTGGCTGACATGTTTATTAGTCAGCACCGTTGGGTGTGGGAGGGGGGCAGGGATTTCCTGGCAGAGGAAATAGCATGAGCAAAGGCCCTGAGGGGCACCACAGATTCCAGGAACTAGTAAAAGGCAAGAAAGTTGCACCTTAGAGGCCGGGCTAACATGGGATGAAGCTAGAGGTGGGCAGAGCTCAGATCTCACGGAGGCTTCCAGGCTGAGGGAGAGGACTGGGAGCTTAATTCTAAGAACAGCGTATGCTGTTGAGTAAAATACAAACCGGAAACGCTGATGGACACCGTGGAAATCCCTGGAGTCCCTTTCTCGGCGCTGAGCTGTGGCAGTGAGTGGAAATGCCAAGACAGAAACCGAAAGTGTAGACCACTATCGAAGCACGTGGCTCTGAAGCATAAGACGGGCGTAGGGAGGCACCTGCCAGGAGAATGTGGGTTTGATTTTTGCTGTTTTTATTTTTATGATGAGAACGACTTCTACACACAAAGACAAACCCACAAGGATGTTCACCGTAGCCCTGTTTCTTATGACAACAACAATAAAGAGAACCTAAATATCCAGTAATAGATCTATTAATCAAATTGTGAGATTTCCAAATGATGCAGTACAATTCAGCCCCTAAAAAATCTAATCGTTGAAGAGCATCTAACGTCATGGGGAATGTCTATACTATATTAAGTTTAAAAAGCAAGTTATAAAATAATGAGTATATTACAATCTCATTTATTTATTTGAGAGAGAGAGAGAAGGAACAGAGGGAGGGCAAAGGGAGAGGGAGAAACAGATTCCCCGTTGAGCATGGAGCCTGACTTGGGGCTGGATCCTGGGACTCCAGGATCATGACCTGAGCTGAAGGCAGGCGCTTAACCGACTGAGCCACCCAGGTGTCCCACAATCTCATTTTGATATCAAAAATTAAGTATATGTAGCAAGGTGATTCCTTTATCACTTCCTTTCTCCCTGCCTTCATGTCTGATGGTAGAAAAAGGGGTCTCGGGGCGCCTGGGTGGCTCAGTTAAGCCGCTGCCTTCGGCTCAGGTCATGATCCCAGGGTATTGGGATCGAGCCCCGCATTGGGCTCCTTGCTCAGCGGGGAGTCTGTTTTTCCCTCTCCCTCTGCCTGCTGTTCCCCTGCTTGTGCTCCCTCTCTATGTGTCAAATAAATAAATAAAATCTTTAAAAAAAAGAAAGAAAGAAAGAAAGAAAGGGGGTCTTTCAGCTTCATGTAGCATAATACAAATTGTGCCAAAGGAAGTGATCCCCTTTGTCAAAAGAGAGGTTTATTTGTCTTGTGGGTGCTCCGCGTGGGCCCAGGATGGAGCTGGGATGTTGGAGGAGGGCAGAGGGATAAGAAGGAAGGGGCTTCTGGCCCCAGGTTAGACCAACTTTCTATCAAAGTTGGAAAAAAAAATGTATTGCTCATTCTCTGGATTTTGGAAGAACTTCATGTCATTGACATTCTTCATTATGAAATTCTTCATTTCAATCTGTGCTAGGTCAGAAGAAAGGCTTTGGCCGGGGTGAGTGTGGAAGGAAGATGTAACCACTCAGGGGCTGACACGAGAGGCTGAGTTTACGGCTTGCTGCAGCCAGGGAGAGCCGTACTCGGAGCGCACGGTGTCTGAGCAAGGCAGAGGGCTAGCCTCAGACAGGCTTCGGGCAGCACGGGGTTCAGGGGTGGGTCAGCTTTCAGAGTGGTCAGGAATTGGTTGACCTTCGGCCCCAAAGCGCGGTGCACGGGACGCGGCTGTTGCTGACTGGTTATTTTCACGGTGTGCTGTTACTGGTTAAGCACGCGGGTTTAGGAACATGGTTCCTGGAACAAGGGGTCGAATAACCCAGGTTTATCACTGGTTCTAAGAGTTGCTAGTTATAGCCGCAGAACAATTAGTCTTTTCCCAAGATGATAGGAACATTTTATCCTCGGGGGAAGGGGGCGGGGGTGGCAGGGAAGTCCACACGTACACGAAGATGCAGGGTCTCAGTGAAACAGCCCACGTGGAGCCTTTGTTGCTGGAACTACACTGATTGGCTCGGACTGGTTTCTAAAGGGTCCCAAAGGCACCCGGAGTCTCCCGGATTTGGGCTTGGAACTTGGCTGCGGGAGAACAGTCCCCGGCCCCGCAGCCTCCCCACGCCTGGTGAGCAGTTGTCTCTCCAGTGGATCTGGGGACAGCTCCAGAATGCACCCCCAGGTTCTGACTGGACCCTCCCTCTGGGCGAGGGCCTCCATGACCCCACACGGCTGGCCCTGGGTCCGCCCCCTGGGTCCACAGGCGAATCAGCCTGCAAGGCCTCAGCTTCTGCCTTTCCGGCCTGGCCGCGAGGCAGCCGTGGCCGGCTGTCAGCTCCCCTGACCTTCCAGAGACGCCGGGGCTGAAATTCTTGGGGCAGATTTCTCACCCTCTCAGTACTTCCTTCCAGCTTGTCTGGCAAGTGAGAAGACTTTACAGGCTTCAGAAGAGGACTGTGGCGGGGACTGCTTTGAAAGGGATAAAGAGCTCAACGAGGGGAGGGTATCACCATTGCAGTCGAAACCTCAGACCCCAGCTGGGCGGCCGGCGGCCACATGTCTGTAAACAGCCAGCGCTGTGTGAGCACAGAGGCTCCCGTTACCGTGTTGCCCGCATGGGTGGCCCGGCTGACGGTGGGGCGGGGGGCCGTACAGGAGACAGGAGAGGGGACAGACTTGCAGCATGGGGTCGGGGAGTCCGGCGAGACCAGGGCTGATTCTCCAGAGTGCCTCCGAGAGAGGTCAGTAGGGTGGCAGGACCCCGTCTCCATCACCCAGGTAACCCCGTCAGTGGGAGAAACAGAGAAACAGCCCAATGCTGTGGGGAAGCCCTCAACCTCCTCCCTGCCCTGGCCTTCCTGCCTGGTGGTCTCCGTGGTAACGAAGTGACCTCAGGGACTTGAAACACACCATCTTTTTGGCCTGGAGCCCCATGGCCTCTGAGGTGGGGCCCACAGACGGCTAGCGGGGGCCAGGCCTTCATCTGCCTTAGTCACAGCCAATGTCAGGGGGAGGGGGAGCGCTCCAGGCTTCCCTCAGGAAAGGGAAGGGTCGGCCTTCTCTGGGAAAACAGCTGCTGGGCTCTGGTGCTGACAGGCAGCCATCTTTCCCCACCAAGGCTCTGTCCTGTCACTGCCCTGTCTGGAGCCTTGATTTCCCTCCAGAGTTTGTGGAGGGGCCTCTTCTGTCGACCCACCCGACCCACCTCACAGATGTCTGGCCCGCTTCTCAGGCTTGGAGTAGACACAGTTCTCCTCCCCTTTTCCTCTCCTTCATCTCACTCCCTGATAAATGTTTGAATTCCGGCTCACTTAACTTTCAGGGCTTTGGACAAGCCTGGGCCTCAGTTTCTTCATGTGCAAAAAGAGGGGGTGGAAATAGATTATTTGTAAATTTTCTTTCAGCCTTGAATTCCAAAATTGTGTCACTCTCCTGCTTAAAAAATCTCAGTGCTTCCCAATGCCTAGCAAAACTGTAATTCCCTAGGATAGCATCCGAGGCCCGGGCCACCGTCTGGCCTTATCCATCACTCTTCGGTTTCACGTACCTTAAACATCAGCCAAACCGCACCACTCAAAAATCCCAAAGCACGGTGGGTTCTCCACCTCTGGGTTCTTTGTTAACACTTCGCCTCCCAGTAGACGCCTTGCCCGGTCATCTCCCCACACTCAGTCAGCCTTTCCTCAAGTCACAGCTCGAGCGCCACGGGCTTTGCAAAGCTGGCCCTGGTTTTTCCCGCGTACCAATCATCCCTGATATCTCAGCTTTCTTCAGTAGCACTTCACCTGTGTTTGCTTAAACTACGTGGCCGTCTTTCCTTCTATGAAAATCACCTGCACATATCTGATTCCTTTGACCAACTTTTTAAGATCAGAAACAAGGTCTTACCTCTCTCTGCGTAACCCTAGTGAATCCGGTATTGCACAGGGCTCGGTCTCTGCCTGGTGTCTTTCTGAGTGAGCGTCTCTCAAAGAACGTTAGGGTCTTCACCATGAGGAACATTCCCGAAAACCCTTCCTTCACTTCCCAAGTGACCTGAAGCCATCAATCAAAACCCTAAGCTTTTTCTCTAGATCTAGCCCTGAGATCTTTTATTTCCCTTCTCCAGCTTCCCTTAGTTCTCTTAGTTCTTAGGTAGATCAGCTTAGGCTCTCCAGCTAAGACCTCTCTCCTTCTCCTCCTTCGGTCTCGCAGAATGGGATTTTCTTTGTTAAGTGGGAAACGGGTTAGACTTTCACGTGGTAAATAGTTCGCCCCTCACACGTGTATCTACTACAACGTGCCTGCTCCTGGGAGCCTCAGAGAATGCTCATGAGTGAGGGGCTGATCAGGAAAACCAGCTCACATGCAGAATGAAGACCAGATGCTACTTCTCTGCTTCCCAGGACCTCCTAGACCAAGCCACTGTCATCGGCTGCCTAGATTTCCTACAGTCTTCAAAGTGGTTATTGTGCCTCTAGCCTGGTGTCCCTAGAATCGCTAGATCTTTCAAAAATGTACCTAATATCACTTCACTCCCCAGCTCACAACCCTCCAATGGTTTCCCTCTACATTATAACTGAATTCCAGCTCCTCACCCAGTCTTGGAAAGCCCTGCCCTTGTCCCCTGCCTTGCCCTCTTTACGGCTCCCTTCTGCTCTTTCACACAGGGTCAGGAAGGAGTGACTGGGGGAAAGGACTATTTAGCTGTGGCCATGGCTTCTCTGGCTGTGATGGGCATCTGGAGGCCAACTTTCTTGTGGGGCACATCGCCGGGCACCCCACAGCACTGTTCCCTGACGTGCTCCCCTTCCAGCTCTGTATCTGACAGCCCCCACTCAGCAATTGCCCCAACCCTCCACCCACAGCCCACAGCCTCCTCACCTGCGGGTTTTCTTCTCCGAAGGATGGAGGGCAGCCTAGGGCCGTTTGCCTTCCACCCTGTCCCCCCGACCCATGGGAAACCCCTGCTGGCTGCCCCTGTCTCTGTCCCATCGTGCTTCAGTTCTCCACTCCCCCCGGCCGCTCTCCAGCTAGCACATGGGCTAACCACCTGCACAGTGAATCCAGGCCCAGGGAGAGGAGGGGAGGGGGCCAGCAACCCAGGTCTCCGCTGACCTCGCCTCCCCACTCCCCGTCCCTAGCCTCTGCTTATGAAGACGGGGAAGGAGGTGCTGGGTGGCGTCTGGAGCTGGCAAACACCAGCCATCTCATGATAAGTCCTGTTAAGCAGATGTGTCCAGCCCCAAATTATTTCCCTCTGTTTTAGAGTGTGAGACACTCAAGACCCTTTTCCTCAGCCCTGAGTCCAGTCATCCATCTGAGGAACAGAAAAGCCACCCAATATCCGGTAACACATGGCCACGGTCTGTCTCTCGACTCCAATCTCAGACCCGTGCGAGCAAGGACTCCCCGCTGAGTCCTAGGTGCCGGGACGGTGTCCGGGTACACAGCCAGCGCTCCACGAACATATCGTGAGCAAATGAAGAGCGCCCTCTGAGACCGAAAGGGCACCCAGTATGGTCAGATGGACCAGTGGGTTCCCTTCCTGCTCCTTCCTGCCGGGAGCCTCCCAGCCACTGATGCGGATTTTCCCTTCTGGCCTCCGGGAGCTTCTCTGGTCTCTGCTCCACTCTCTACAGGGTCGTTGGCCTGGGAGGGGAGGCTGACCTCCAAGTGGGCAACCCTGTGAGGCTGAGGCCCTTGAACAAGCTATACGGGCTGGGCTGGGGTCCCCGGAGCTGAACCAGAGGCCTGACCAAGGGGGAGGGGCACTCTTCTCAGCTTTCAGTCTGTCAAAGGCAGTGGCTCAGGATGGCAGCTGCCCAGCGGGAGAGAAGGGCATGTCTCCTGCACAGCATGTCCCCCGAGGCTGGCCCACACCTCCTGTGTGACCATGCCAGAAGCACATTCTGACCAAAGCATCCTCCACGAGGGCCCAGGCCTCAGTGAAGACACTGCCAAGGGCAGCTGCCTCAGCAGTGCTGCTCCACCCTACCCCACCCCACCCTACCCTACCCCACCCCACCCCACCGCACCCGACCAAAGCTCTGGCTTCCCTCCAGAGCCCGAGGCCAGCCCCTACCCTCCTGGTCCCTGTGGGTTTGTCCTGAGCAGCCTCGGATGACAGAAATGGGGACCCCCTCCCCCCCGCAACACATACAACATGCACGCCTGGCAGGTCACAGGCAGGTGGGAACCTGACAGTATGTGGTTTGGACTGAAAAAAGAAAAAAAGAGAACTTTTTCTCATTCCATGCCACGGTGTTCAGGAGGAAAGCAGAGGAAGATGGGAGGTAAACAGAAGAAACCAGGCATCTGCAGACCCCTGTGCTCAGCAGCACGAGCGGGTGGGAGTGTTGCAGCTGGGGCATCTCCTCCGAGGGAGGGCCGGGAGAAGCCTGGGAGCCCCCTTCACTCAGGGGCCAGGGGGCCAGGCCATGGAGTGGAGTGGGGGGCGGGGCTTGGGGGAAGGGAAGAGGCGTGTGCTCTTGAATTTGAGCCTGTTCAGGGGTGGCTGGGGCCAGGGGCCCCCACTTTGAGGCCAAGATTACATCTTGGGAACCCCTCAGGATGGGAGGAGTAGACCCCAGGCTTTTGCCTGAAGCGGCAGGGAAGGTACCACAAGGTGCTGTGGGGGTGGCCCTGAGCACCTGGGCCCTTCTTCTGTCCCGCTTCCTTTTTCTGCGGCTGTGGGCCGCCTCTCCGCAGACACACTCCCGAAAAGCTGTTTCCAGACTAGGATACTTTATTCAAGAGAATCTGGCTTGGCAGTCAGACAGCCACTCAGGGGCTGCTGGCTCCACGTCCAGCCTGGGGCCCCCTCCTTTCCTGTGTCCCTGAGAGGGGCAGGGGGTGATGTCTTGACCATAAAGAACAATGTCCCAGCACAAGCAGTGACAAGATGTGAGGAGGGACCTAGGGGACAAGCCGTGGCAGAGGCCCCCCCAGGCTACCCCCGGCCTCCACAACTGAGCTGTCGGGTCTGCAGGGTGCCGAGCGGCTGCCAGGCGGACAAACGGACAAAGCAGCAGCAGGACTGGTCCATCTGCTGCCTGCCTTCCCGCGCAGCCTGGGCCAGGGCGCCACAGCAGGCGCCTCTACCCCTACGTCCCCAGGCCAGGGTCGCTTGTCCACGTGGAGCCCCAGGCCTGGGCCCAGGCGGCCGTCCCGCTCTTTCCCACTCCAGGGGAGCCCGCTGGGGCCTGGCTGTCCCTCACGAAGCCACAGGTCTTGCTTCTTCTCCAGCCGAAGCACACGCGGGTCTGGGGCTGCCTTCTTTCTCTCACGTTCTGTTTAAGGCACTGAATTCCTGAGGGTCCTGTCCCTCCCTGCCCCTCATCTTGGAGGGAGCAAGTCATTCAGCAGGGATACAATTGGCTAATAAATAGAGGGCAGGTGTCAGCAGGGAGGTAACTGAGTGTGGCCGTAATAAATACAGGAGCCGGGGGTGAGGCGTCTCTCCTCTGAGGGGCCGGTTACCTCCGGGGAACGGTATGGCCGCACCTGCCAGAGACCAAACACAGAAAGGGGGTATCAGCACCCTGTGAAGATGGGGGTCCCTCCTATGGGAGGGGAGGCAAACCTGGAGGGAAAGCTTGGACAGGGAGCACAGGGAGATTGCAGCATTCCTGCTTACACCAAGGCCAAGAAGCTAGAAGTTACCCTTCACCAAGCCCTTACCCCGGTGCCCAGCCCTGTGCTAAGCACATTTTCATTGCTCTTTAACAACTTCTTATGAGAAAGTCCCTGTTATCACCTCCCTTTCTAAGACAAAACAAAACAAAAAAAACCCTAAAACCGACTTAAGGCTCAGAGAGGTTAAGAAACTTGTCCGAGGTCACACAGCTAGTCAGTGACAGAGCCAACTTTAAACCCAGTCTGGCTCCACGCAATAATGTCTCTGGTTAGTCTAGGACAGCAGTCTCCTAAAGGGGGGTATAAGCAACCCAAATGCAGATGGAGATTGTCCGAAGGGCCTGTGAGTACTGATGTTGTTCAGAGAGCGGGTCTTCAGCCTGCACAGAATCCCCTGCCTGAAGACCGTCTGCGTGAGAGTGCCTGAGGTCTGCTTCCCCACCACCCCACCCACAACTGCCCTGCTCCTCCTGGGAAGGAAAGAAGCATCTTGCCCCTTCCTAAACTGGGTCAGTGCTTTGCCCCAGGGTAAAAGTACTGGGGTGGGGACAGTCAACTAAAGGACAATGAAAGGACAACTTGAGATACTGAGGTGTTAGGACAGGAGATAAGGCCCACAGGCTTTTGCAAGTCAAGTGGCTTCCAAGTCTTCCGCTTTCAACAAAACTGAAGAAGAATTTAACCAAATTGTCAGCTAATATGTCAAGAGAAGCGATTTTTGTTAGCAGATCACCTTGAGGCTTTTGGCAAATAACTTGGAAGGAGTTCAAATGACTGTGTGACATCTAGTCCCATTTATTTATTTATGTGAGCATGATTTCTCAACCTTTCCATCTATTAAAAAATGAGAATGGAATTAATGCTGAATCCTGTCTCAGTCTGGCAAGAGGTAACATTCATTAATGGATTCATTAACTAATTAAAAAGAGGTAGCCACCCCATCTCGCTGAGATGCACTCCCGGTGAGACTGATTAGAGTTTCATGTTTCGCGTGTATTAAGATACGATGTATTTGTGCTGTTTCGATGGATCGGCACTACTAAAATCACCGCGATGATTTATTCCAGGGGAGAACTGAACTTAGAGTTTTCTGTTCACAGGAAAATGAAAATCATTCAAATGTATATATACCATGGTCAGGGCAGATAAATACGACAAGGTGACACGTCAGGGACTTCTGAACATTAAAACATATTAAGTTAGGCTACTCTGGGAGAAGTGGAAGGGAAACACAAGGTCAAGGGGGAAAGAAGCAATGTAAACACGCGACAACTGAAGCAGAGTGTTCACATTTCTTTTTTAAAGTGAAAGACGGTGGGGCGCCTGGGTGGCTCAGGCTGGGGGAGCCCCGCAATGACCACACTGCCAGCTTCTCCTTCCAGTCCGTGCCTGGGCCCAAGAGAGAAATGAGGGCCACACACATTCAGGGAACCAACATCCCCAGAATCCCTGTCTTCATGGAATGGGGTGCAAGTCTCCATTTGTGGAGGGGAGGGCTCATGGGGTAGGACATGGGTCCGCTCCAGTCACGTGGTATGAAATGATTTCCGGGGTCTGGCACTGGGAAGAGGCAGGCTCTAAAGGAGAACCACCGTGTGACTGAATTTCTGTGCCTGTTACTATTTACTCTCACAGATGTGGGTTTTCCCCTTCTGGAATCCTCTCCCAGCCACACGCAGGCCTGGGCTCCAGCCTGGGCCTCCAGGTGTGAAGCCAAGATGGGCAGGGAACATTGAGAGGGAAAGAGGAAGCTAGTGGACCCCCAAGGTCCCCTGCATGGGTGGGAAGCAGAGGGGTGGCAAAAATAGGGGCCTGGGAGCCAATGGGCGGGGGAGGGGGTGTTTGCCCCTTCCTGGGGGCACTAGGACGTAGCCCTGGGTACGTCTGTAGCTGTCGGACTTTTCATCACTAGAATGTAAGCACTGTAAGAGCAAGTATGGTGTTGGTTTGTTCACTGAGGTGCCTGGCACACAGTAAGTGCTTCATAGATGTCTGTAGAATGACTGAGTGCTCCCCTCCTTCTACACATAGAGAGAAATAAGGCTCAGAGAGGTGACTTGACTTGCTCAGGGCCATGAAAAGACTCGAGGCTAAGCCTGATCAAGAACCAGGGTCCCCTGATGCTTCCTGGGCCCTAGATTCTCTGAGAGGTCCTTGCTCCCTGTTCTGCCCCAAGACTGCCCTGGGCCTTGCTTTTCCCCTTCCCGACCACTGATCCCTGTGGCAGGGCTGGGGCTCCCCTCTAGCCCGGCCTCCTTGCCATCCCTGGTCCCCGCCTCCGCACACTCACAGGTGGCAGTCTGTGGGTCTCTGCTTCTCTCTCTTCCTCTTCCCCCTGCCCTTGGGTCTCCTCCTGCAATAAGCCAAAAGCGTCAAGACAAAGTGGCTGGGGGGGCCCCCATGCTAGGACAGGGGCTGGCAGGCCCAAGAATAGCCCGGAGCCCCAGCCAGGCCACTTACCTTTCTGGCTTCATCTTCTCCCACAGAGGCCTGGGAAAACAGAGAGACCAGGGGAGAGTCAGGAAACCAGTAAGTAGGGCTCCCTGCCACCCCGACATCTCTCAGACCTCCAGAGCCTGGGTCCTGCAGTTCGTGCTGGCACCACTAGGGGGCAGGATGGAGCCGGCGAGGGAGGGATGGCCAGAGGCTTCTGGGCTTCAGCTTCCCCTCTAGGCTCTTGTGACCCCACCAAGAGAGATAGGAATCTCCTCTTGGGGCCCCTTTCCACCCCCTTCTGCGCTCCTCAGCCTCCTGGCATCAAGTGTGTGGACTTCTGAGTTTGTTCTCTGCTGACTTTCTCCGTTCACTTCCTTCCCTTGCACCTGACCTTCCTCCCAGAGTGCATTGTGGGAGATTCTGCAAGGACAGGGAATAAGGCGCAAGGCCCTGGAGGGTGGTTGCCACCAGCTGAGGCTCTGCCTGTCAGGGCACAACTGCCACCGCCACCCTGGGGATGTATGCCACTGCAGGGGGTGGAATGAAGGGAGGTGAGCGCCAGCTCCATAGTCACCAGGCAAGTCCTGGCTCAGCCTGCGGGGCTGTGGCTGGTGGCCCAGAAGTGAGAAGAAAGGTGTCCCTGTTGCCCAGCCCATTGGAAGGGGACAGGACCTCAGTCTCCCCTGGGAACAGGGATGGGGACGTGGGCAGTGTGGTAACAGTCCGCTCTGGCGCCAGGGAATGCTGCCCTAGGCCGGCTATCTCCCCCGGGAGCCAGCACCGGGCACTGCCCGGGCCGGTACGGGCCTCTTGGACTGCCCGGTCATGTCTCTGCCATCTTGGACCCTTCAAAGACACTCTTGCAGCCTCAGTCTCCCCAGTCTGCCTGCCCCAAAAGAGTGGCTGCGAAGGCAAAGGCGACATAGACGATGAAAGGTCACCGAGCGGCACTGTGCCCGGAGGGCTCGCGACTGAGCCATTGTCACATGGCTAAGCCCTGGCCAGGACGGAAGGGAGGAAACGGATTGAAGCAGGGCCTCCGGCAGAGGGACGGTGAAGAGGGCCTAGAGCCTGGGCTCAGGTCCAAAAGGGGTGGCCAGAGCCCTGGACAGTAGGCCGGGCAAGCCCAGGGCAGTGCTGGGGCTCCGAAAGAATGCGGTTATGGCCAGGAGACGCAGCACGAGAAAGGGCAGGCGCGGGCGTTAGATAAGGTGGGGCTCACTCGCTCGCTGTGGCCAACAATTAACTGTTCCAAGCCTCAGTTTCCTCATCTGTAAAATGAGGACGACAATAGTACCTACTACCTCCTAGGGTTGTTATGAGAGGAGGGACCTTGTCTGTCTTGCTCACTACTGCATCCCGAGCACCTAGGACAGTGCCTGGCATACAGCAGGCGGTCAGTAGGTGTTTGTTGAATAACTGAAAAAACATTGAAGGGCCTAGTGCAGGCTAGGCACAGAAGAGGTGCACACGATAAATGGCAGTCACCCCCCGGTCTTCTGGTCCCAGGACCTCTAGTCCGGTGTCTCTATCCATGGCTCGGGGCACCCGGAGAGTACCAGGGTCCAGCCCATCTCTCTCCTCCCTGAGCCTGATTAAAGTGCCAGACCTGCTGCTGCTGGTCACGAATGTTCAGGGTGCCTTGGGCAAAGGCGGCAAGACTGGTGCTGGGCAGAGTCTCTACCAGGTAGAGGCATGACTTTAAAGAAAGCCCACTGGCTCCTTCTTTCTGCCGCTTTTCTCCCGCCAAGCTCATCCCTCTCTGTGCCCCTCAGTCCAGTGTCCCTTTCCCCGGGGGCACCAGCCGGGCCCGGAATGAAGTCCAGGCTGGCAATGTCTTCGGCCCACACTCCTCTTCCAGAGCTGTGGCAGCTCCCCCCATCCTAGGGAGAGGGACAGCGTGCCCTCCACCCCTGCACAGCTAGGAAGGGCCCAGGCTTCCTCTACCCCTACGGCTTCTCGAGCAGCTGTGCTCCAGCTGATGGGACCCCTTCCCCAGGCCAACCTGGCCGATGTGGGGGATACACGGCAGCTGCCACTGGTCCCTGACTTCCTTGGTCTCCCTCAGCCAGGAAGGAAGTGCAGGAGGGCTGGGCAGCCACTTGGCTGAGGTGGCCAAGTACAAAGGGCCTGTCCCTGCCGCTCCCTGAGGACCTACCTGCACTCGCAACGGATGTGCTGAGAGAATGTCAGCTCCACGTAGGAGGGCCGGTCCTGGGAGCGGATCTTCAGGAGCTTCAGGGAGAGAAGGGTTTGATGCCTGGGTTGGGGGATGGCCGTGGGTTTCCAATATTCTCTCCACCCTCTCCTCGCGAGGAGGGCCAGACTCCTTGTTTCCCACCAGCCTTTGGATGACGTACTCTCATTGTGCTCTGAGTGGGGGCCAAACAGCCCTCGCGCCTGTGCGTGGGTCTGAGGGAGGCCCCTGCCCCTCCTCACCCAGAGCCACCAGCATAGCACCAGCGCAGGAAGCGGGCCCTGCTCTGGAGTCAGGGAGACCTGTGTGCGACCTCGGCTCTTCCACCTGCTGAGCAAGCGAGAGAGCAGCTCTGAACGGCGAGTTCTTCCTCTGTGCACAGGCCACGTGCCTTGAGGGACTGAATGTTGAGGTAACAGAAGTCACACTTATGAGGCGCCTTGCACAGGGCTTGGCCTCACGAGCAAGTGCTCGATAAACCAGTGTGTGTGTGTGTGTGTGTGTGTGTGTGCATGTGCGTGAGCGCAAAGCTCAGGGTGCCAAATGCCCCCAGCGTGCACGGGGACTTCCTGAATCTGAACAGACTTCTTTTCCAAGCTCAGCCAGATATCCCTGGGTCCTGGGGTAGGACCCAGCGAGAGCCCAAGAAAGCTGGTAACGGAGGAAGCGAGTGGGCTCCAAGCTGGCACGGGGGCCCGTGAAGGGGGATCACCGCACCGCTGGGGCGGAGAGAGCTCAGGCCTGGGCGACCGTTGCAGGCCCCGTGGCCGCGGCCTGCTCCCCTTCCCCCCCCCCCGCCCCAGCCTGCTCACCTTCCCCCCGGGCGCCTACCTGCATGGTGACGTTGGCGGTCTCCACCGGCACACAGTGCAGGTTCTCGTCGCCGCAGCAGCCCGTGCAGCGCAGCAGGGAGACGCACGACGGGCTGAACATGTGCTGCACCTCGCTGGGGTACTCCGCCACGATGTCCACCAGCCTCTCCAGGGCCCGGCAGTAGCTGCGGCCCCACACTTCCTGGAAGGGCACCACTGCGGGGAGGCGCACATGGCCGGGTCAGGCCGGGAGGCGCCTGCTCCTCCAAGCCCCAGTCCCCGCTCCCCAGGCCCTGCAGGGCCTTCCAGGTTCAGCCCACGCTCCCTACTCCAGGAAGCCCCGAGCCTCCTGTGCTCTGAACTCCTGACACGAGGCCTCTGGGGTGACTGCTGGACCTGGCCGCAGCTCATCTGCAGCCAGAAATCCCAGTGCGGCGGAGTTTCTCTGCTCTGTTCTCAGCGCAGGCACCCACATCGGCTTGGGTGCCCTTGGAGTTTGGAGGAGCGTGTCTTGGCAGCTCCTCAGGCCCTCTGGGTCTTTCTCAGGCCTGATCGAGTGCTTTCTCGATGGTGGGGAATTTGCAGAAAGCAGTCAGTTCTGCATGACTGGCTTGTAGAGTCCCACAGGGAGGGTTAGCCTTCCCCCCTAGTCCTTATTTTCTGCCCCGCTCTGACCCAGCTCCTCTACCTGGCAGCCAAGGCCACAGACAGCAATGTGCCCCGAACCCACTCTCCGTAGCCATCAGACATGCCCTCACACCACATCCAGCTGCATCACTGTAACTCCCACCTTTGGGACATGCTCCGTGTCCCCTTCCCGTTTCTAACCAAATAAAGCCCACCACCCCACCTCCTCTCTGAAGCCTTCTCCAACTTCTCCAGCCTGAACAGGTGTTTCTCCTTGGAGCAGAATTTGGCCCCTAGGGTTTTGCCTTGTCTGGGCCACCAGTAGAGCTTATCTCCTTTACCACCAAGTCGAGGCTCCATGAGGACAGGAGCCCAAGCACCTGGGAAACACAGGCTAAGTAATTACTGATTGGTTAGACGATAGTTCACTAAGAATTATCAGGGACATCTCTGACCTCTTCTAGGTCCTGGTGTGGTCATGACCAGGATCTGGTGTGGGTTGATGTGGAATCTCTCAAAAGATGTTCCTTCAGGGGAAGGCCTGGGGCCTGGTCCCAAACAGAGGCTCATAAGAAGTGAGTAGCTAGAGCTAGGAGACCTGGCTTCTAGTCCTGGCCCTATCTGGGCCGTGTGACCTTGGGGAGGTCACTTAACCTTTCTGGGTATATCAGTTTCCTCAGCCAGGAGAAAAAAAAAAGGTTGGGACTAGATGGTTGCTAAGGTCCCTCTTGGCTCTGACAGAAGGTCTGGGATTCTGTGCGTGCAACCCAGCCCAGCCTTGAGACCGTGGGCAGAGAGACCTCTCCCACTCTGGGTCATCCTGCCCTATACCTGACGGCTGTCCTCAGCTGATGGGGGAGGATAGGGCAGCTGGATCACCTGGCCCTAGAGCCGTGGGCTCTTCCGACAGCCCCTCACTTCTTCCCATGGCCTTTCTAGGAGGCAGAAGGGGCCGAAGTCCACTCCACTGAGCCTGCAAGGCCTAGTCTCAGGGTAATCTCCAAGGAAAAATAAACTTCAGCCCTAGCAGAGGTCCTCTGGAAAGGGCTGCGAGCGGATGGAAAATACCCAAGAGGCAGTGTGTCCCCGTGGAGCTGAGCAAGGCAGCCACAGAGGCAATAAACCATGCTTATCTGGGTGTCTGCTGCTCTATTCCACCCTGTCTGCTTAGGGGGCACTAGGGGCTGGGCCTGGGGATAGGCGGGAGACCAGATGCCTCCCCTGATCCCACCTCCCCAGGCCACGGGGATACTTTCCCTGGACCCAAGTGGGAAACAAGCCTGTCTCCCCGTAAGCAGCCACAGCGCCTTGGGGAAGCGGACCTGGGCGGTACAAGGCCAGAGGAGCACCTCCGTATTGTAACCCCACGAGCGTGTGTTTAGTCTGAAATCCACGAGCACTGCGTAACTCTGAGTGGTTCATCTCTGCCATAGACGACATACATAACAGCAGAGGAACGGCCTGCTGCCAAAGCGCCATAGAAAGCTCAGGCTTCTGCTCTGGGATCAGCCGTGGGGGGCGGGGGGACAGCAGCAGAAAAGGGGCACCTCAACCCCTCCCACTCTCACACAGACCCCCACCCAGCTGGGTCGCAGGGCCACGGCGAGGTTAAGCAGAGCTGCCTGGGTTTGGCGGCTGAAGGGATCTCCTTTCCTTGCCCCACACCCCGCCACGCTCCAGGGCCCTGAAATCTGCCACTTTCTGAGCCACATGGCCTGACCGTGTGGGGAGGAGGAGGGGGAGAGGGCTAAGAAGAAGGCGGGCTGGCCCGGTTTACCTGGCAGCCACCAGGAAAGAGGGCAATTCAGCCCTGGAGGCCACTGTCTAGGCGTGTGGGAGAAAGAGAGGGGGCTGTGTGAGGGGCTGGAGCGTGGGGACTGCTCCCAGATCGGGGCTGAGCCCCTCAGCAGAGACCCCTGCTCAGCTGCTCCCGAGAGCACTTCCACTGGCCCCGGACCTGCCCCAGAGGAGGGTGGGGGTAAAAGGAACCGGAGGCCATGGCTCCATCAGGCACGTGGCCAGGGCTGGGCAGTCCCATGGGGCTGCTGCTGGGGCTTCAAATGGGCTCTCAGCAATCTCTTGCCAGTTCCAGGGGCAAGCCTCCCATCTTGCTCCAGCTGCCGACCACCAAGGACAGAGGAGCCCCAGGAAGGGAAGTGTTTCATCCTGAGAGCAAAACTCCTAGGGACGGGCCACAGAGCTGGGCAGAGCCACTGGCCACTAGCCTGGCTTCGGCAGGTGTCCCTTCCACGGCCCTGGCAGGGCACACATCCAGCTTGCCGAAAGGGACATCCTGCTCATGCCTGCTCAGTCCTGAGCCACGGGAAGGTCTGGTGCTATGCAGAATGACTTTGCCACACATACTGAGGCGCATCTGAGGCTTTAGGGGACCCCAGGGGCCTTTCTGAGCCTCAGGTTCTCCTTCTATAAAATGTGGAGAATACGAATGCCTTCCCAGTTCATAGCCCGTGGTCAGCACAGAATTACAGTAAATGCCCAATACTAGCACCATGAATAGTAATAGTAAAAATCAATGTCCGTGGCTGCAAAGTGCAGAGCATGCTGTCTCTTGTCTGGTGTTAGCAAGAGGGGATGGTATTTTCAGATTGTAGTGGCTGGGGTCCAAAACTCATGGTACTTCCCCTGGCCACAATACAGCTCCCTGACTGCCTGGGATGACAGGTGAGCTGTCCTAATGAACTGACATGTCTAAGCCTTCTCACCCCTGTCTCTGGGAGATATAAACGCCTGTGTCTCCTCCACGGAGTCAGAGAAGCCCACAATCTTAGAAAAAGAACCTTGAATAGCATGTAATCTAATGTTCCCATTTTACAGATGAGGAAACGGAGGCTCAGACTTTTTTGGTAACTGTTGTCTGAAATACACTAAAAGCATCAAAGAGACCACGGGGTGGAGATGGCTGATGGGCCCCTCCCCAAATCCCAACAGCATAGTATTGTGCCAGTCCCAGAGGGCATGGCAGGGAGAGGGGGAGGGAGTCAGTAAAGTTAAGGGCTGTTACCTCCCCCACCTTCTCAGTGCCCGAGGGGCCTGGGACTCAGTGCCCAAGGGGCCCAGAAGCATAGCCAGGCCCAGGAGAGGCTGGCCACCAGGTGGTCAGGGCAGCAGAGGGAGGGTGTTCCCGGCTTTCAGAGGCTATCACAAGTGTGCGTGTGCACGCCCCTACACGCTCCCTCTCCCATGGCACGATAGGAAGCCTCAGTAGCGGTGTGTGGCTTCACTGCACGTCCCAGAGAGGGAGGGAGGGAGGAGCGAGGCAGGGGGCCTGGCATGGGACTCCTGCCTTCTGCACGTATGTCTCTTTGGCAACCGACACACCCTTTGAAGATTCCCTCTTGATGCAACCCAGGGTGGGGATTGGAGGGGCCTGGGAGGGCAAGACTCATGTTCTGTCTGTTTGTAATCAATGGAAAGGCCTGGTCAGATCCCCGCAACTCCACCAGGGCTGGGCTTCTGGGAAGGTCCCCTCGCCCCTCCCTAATCCTCTTGACTGCTTGCCCACTGCAACCAGCTCCCGGACCCCTAGTGCGGCCCCTGGCTCTCACTGCCTGCACTGCCCTCCGAGACCCCATCTGCCTCCTTACATCATATTGGGAAGGGGCTCTGAGCCAACTGGACGAACGCTGGGTATACTGGCCCCAGCCTCACTGTGTGCTGGGTGACCCTGGCCCAGGAATACACCTCACTAGGCCTCTAGCTGCTAATAGAAGGATTTCTCAGGTCCTGCCAACTTTGTCAGCCAGGATGTCAGCCAGCTTGCTGACTCTCCTGAACTTCCTATCAGCCTGTGCCCATCCTCGATGCCAATCCCTTCTTATCCTCTGCAGAGGACAGGGAGGAGCGGGTTTGGTAAGCATGTGCACCCCAGCCCAGCGCGCTTACCTTCCATCTCCGATGAGCCATTCCCAGCAGACAAGGCCGACTGCTGCGGACAGAAAGGGGCAGTGATGAGGGGGTCCACCTCGGGCCTCTGCACTCTGTGGCCAGCTTGGCAAGAGCGTAGAGGCCCCTCCGAGCTCCTTGTCACCCGCTGCACACACTCTGCCCTGTCTCAGAGCTGCCTCTTCCCGAGTGCAACTAAAACCTCACTAGACCCTTGATGGATCCCACCCCTCTCTCTGGCCTCAGTTTCCTCATTTGGAAAGGGCGGGAGGCTAGAGGATTTGGGAGACCCTTTGCCTTCCTCATCTCAAAGATCTTGCAATCCTTAGGGGTCTCCCTTCTCCCCAGCCCCAGGCCGGCCCTGCTGGGCCCTGTGCAACATGCCTTGGCTGGGCGCCAGAGCCCGGGGGAGGTGATCAGCTGGTGGGAGCTGAGGGGCTGGAGTGGGTGGCGCCATGAGCTGGTGCTGCCGGTAAGGTTACACCTCTGGCCAGCCCCGCAGCGGACACGTAGTGACAGGTAGTGGGGCTCTTCCATCCCACAGGGCTGCCCAGCCCACCCGCTCCTCGGTTGGAGCTGGAGACTCCGGGGGCAGCAGGACAGTGCAGTGGGAAGGGATCTCATTGGCTTTGTCAGGATTTCACTGCCCAAGCTGGCTCCCAGCCAGACTCACCCGGCTCCTGGGAAAAGGGCCCTGCTCACTTCCCCAGGCCCTGCATGCAGGAACTCCCGACTGCCCACCCGGGAAAGAGGGCATAGCAGGACCTCTTGTCTCACCCCCAGCCCACCCAGGAGCCCTGGGATCACCCAGAGCCCCAGTGGGGGCAGGGCCCAGCCTCCCCACCAATGGCCTCTTCAGCTGGCTTCCCCTCCACCAGGCCAGGTCAGAGGTCCTGGGGGCGCCTGCCTGGTCATGGGGCCTCGACCCTGACCACAAGGCCAGGGACCCGCCTGGGATTAGTGGAGAGATGCTTTTAGCAAAGCCACCAGGGCTCCAGAGGCCAGACAGGAAACCTCCCTCCCTTCCCTGTGGCTTCCCTGCCCCCGCCAAGACAGACCCCGGAGCTTGAGTCTGGGACAGCCCCGCCTGAGGTCTCCTCCCAGAAGACGTGGTCCAGGCTGGCTCCTGGGAAGTGTGTGGACATCCGTGGAGGTGCCGCTCCCCTGAGTGGGTCTATGATTTCAGAATCCCTGCCTCGAGTGCTGGGGGCTGGGAAGATTAGGGGGGCCAGCCTGGGGTTGGGATAGGTCTTACCTGGGGGGGCACAGCGGGCAGTGCCAGCCCAGCCAGGAGCTGCAGGAAGCAAGTGAACAGCCTCATGGCAGGCATCTTCTCAGACGTCCCAAGCCAGGAGGTTCCAAGGGAAAACCACCATGCTCGGCCCCCTGGGGGAGCCCCTGGCACAGGAGGAGAGGACCTCACTGCTGCCCCGAGGTCCCCGCAGGTGGCCCGAGCATCCTCTGGAAGCCCCAGGAGCCTGGACGCCGCAGGTAGGGCTGGGGCCGGGGCACCTGATGCGGAGCGCCCGGCGGTGCGGGGCGCTGTGGGGCAGGCCTGTCCCCGGGGAGGGCCCGTCGGGCGCCCAGGGCGACCCCAGGGCCTCTCTTGGTTGGCCAGTGGAGACGCAGCCTCCTCTTCAGACTGCAGCTCCCTTCTGGGACCGCAGCCTGTTGGCGACTGGGTTTCAAGGGCCGTGAGTGGGGCGGGGCTGCAGGCCCGCCCCGCCCACCGTCGACGAGGCCTGGGGAGCGGCCGAGCGCCTCGCGGGGCTGGGGTGGCTGCGGCGGCGGCGGCAGCGCGGACCCGAGAGCGCCCGGCCCGCCGCGCACGGAAGGGACGCCCCCCGCCCCCTTCGGCCCCGCCGCGGCAGCTCCCGCCCCGCCGCCGCCGCCGCCCAGCGCGCCGTTGCCCCCGGGGCCGCTCGGAGCCTGGTGCCCCGCGGGGCGCCCGGGATCTAGGCGGCACCCGGTGCCGACCCGCAGAGGGGCGGGCGCCTGCGCTCCCGCTCCTCTAGGCCGGCGTGGGTGCGGGCAGCCAGGTGGTGGAGCCCAGTGTTTGGCACACGGCTCCTGACTTTAGCAGCCCCTGCAGAAACTGCAGCTCCAGATCCGTAGGAGGACAGCAGTGTGGTCTGGCCCTTTACGATGCCACCTATGCCATCCCCACAATCCTCAGGGGTGAAAGGATTATTAAGCCCGTTTGATAGATGAAGAAACCGAGGTTCCCAGAGTGCCCCTGCCTGTATATGTTGTACATACATATGCACTCTTGAAAAGTGTGTGCGTGTGTGTCTGTGTGTTTTTGAGGAACTGACGAGACAACACACAAGCGTGGGACTCCAGAGCTGCCTCTCCACCCCAGGCACTATTAAGCACTCAGACAGCAGAGCACCCAGCTGTGGGCACCTGGCTGAGGGTCCAGCACTATTTCCTCCTGTGGAAAGCAGTTTTCTCAGGCTGCCACATGTGGTTTGGAGAGTAGCCTAGTGCAGCATTTCCTCCCTGTCCCAGGAGAGGGAGGAAATACTCTTAAGTCAGCAGGGGTCTGCCTCAGGGGGTCTGTGTGTGTGTGCGTGTGTGCATGTGTATGGGCATTCGTGTGTGACTGTGGAGGTCCACGTGTGCCATGAGTCTATGTGGTCTGAGTGTCTGTCTGCATGTGTCTGCTGCATGTTGAAGCTTGGCTTGTGTGTGGGTCTGGCCTCTCAGTATCTCTGTAGGCTTGTGTGATTATGTGTGCGTATATTTCCGCTGTGTCGCTAGGCATGTTTGCAAGTGTGTCTGAATGTGCGTTTGAGTGGGATTGTGAATTTGTATGCCTGCCTGTGTCTTTGTGTGGGTGAATATCTGGACTGGCTTCCGTGTAAGACTGTGCACCTCGGGGCATTTGTGTGTGCCCTCCCACAGTCCTGGAGCATTCGTCACCCCGACTGCCCTCCATGCACAGCCCCCTGGCTACAAGAACCTGGCTGGAGTCACGGATCGGCCTGGGCCTGGGGCCGGTGGGCACTGTGGGAGAGGGGGAGGCCTGGGAGGCAGCCCCTACCGCTCACATTCCAGCCAGGAGTAGAGAGGCCAGGGCAGCCCCAGATCTCACCCCAGTGACCTCTGTGTCCATTGCCTGCCTGCCCACCCACGCGGGCCTGCCAGAGATGCTGCCTCCCTGCCTGGCCAAGCCTGGAGGTCCGAGAGCCAGGGGCCGGTCATCGGCCAGCTAAGCGGGGGCTGCAAAGAACCTTCCGACGAGCTCTAACATGCTAGGGCTCGTGGAACAGACAGACTCCTTCCTGGGCCCAGGGTCATGGTGGAGGGTTGTCTGGGCATTGCTGTGTATGTGTATGGGGGCGAGCAGATGTGTGTTTGTACATATCTGGATCACGTATGTTTGCCCAACACATCTGTGTATGCGTAGTACATGTGTTTACGTGTGTCTTTATTTTGGATTTGGATTTGTGTATGTGGGCACAGGTGTGTGTTGTTCATGAGTACGTGTATTTAAATATCTGTATTGTATCTGCTTGTCCAGACCTGAAGGTTTGGAGCACTTGTGCACTGGGCACGTTTGCTTGTGATTGTGTATGCAGAGGCGTGCATATATGGTTTACGTGCGTGTGTTTGTATTCATTCGTTCTTTCATTTGACACAAACTGCTTCAGCCCTACTGTGCTTGAGGCACTGCCACGGGGGGGGGCCTGGACATGGGGTGCAGAGGGTCCCTCAGTTTCCCCTCGTGGGGGGCTGGTATAGACAGCTGAGGTGTCTCCCCTCTTTCTGCACTCTTGAGCGAGCTCAATACCCGGACGATGTCTGTGGTTCCCACAACTGGGCCTGTTCTCTCACTAACCCGGGGACCATACGCTTCTAAACCTGGCTTCTTGGGTCATGAGATGAATTAGCTGGGGTAGGCTGGGGGCCGAAACCAGTGAGACCCGCCATTTCCATGGGTTAGATAGAAGCCTACTTTTGCTCACATCCAGTCCAGGGAAGGTGTGCTGGTGGCTCTGTTCTCCTGAGCTGCGACCCCAATCCTTACCCTCCATATAACCCAAAGGAACTTCCTCTACTTCTCAGAGCCCCCACTTCCTCCATCCAAAGTGGGAATAATAACACTCCTCTCCCTGATAGCCGGACTTCTGATTCAACTTTTGATTCTTACTAGAGGTTCAAAAACTTTGCTCCAGTTACAGAGCAGGGTCCTTGCCATCGTGGACATGAGACAGATAGAAAATACAGAATTTTATGCTTCTGCTAATTGCAAGGAGCAAAACGATGGAGGGGTTTGCGTGTGCACACACCCTCCTCCCCCTTCCATGCCCCCGTATTCTCACCATCACCCTCCAGGCGATCAGGCCCCAGCTGTCATCAAGGCCTTCTGAGTAGATCCACTAGCAGAGTCAACGCTCGAAACTCCACCTTGAACCGTTTATCTTCACGATCTTTTGTTGGTGTTGCAAGGAGAGAAATGACATTTAGTGAGCACTTATGGGCCAAGCACTGTGCCTGGCGCTTGAGTCACTTCAATTGGCTGAATTCCACCACAACCCTGGGAGGTAGTTTTAGTTATTCTCATTTTGAAGATAGGAAGATGGAGGTGCAGGGAGTTTAAGTAATTTGCCCATAGTCATTTAACTATTAAGGAAGCGACGAGATGAGGGTCAACCCAGGTCTTTCTCCAAGCTCTTTCCAGTGAGCATAAGCTCACTCTGCCAACCAGACTGCAAATACCTTGAAGGTAGGGTCCATGTCCTGAACCTTTTCTGAGTCTTCCCCTTGCTGGAGCAGAGTGGGTGCTTGACAGACTCTGAAAGGTTGATGTGTGAGAGGGAGAAGCCCTCATCCCAGGCCTGGAGCTGACCCTGTCACAGGGGGTCGGGCAAATATAGGTAAACAGAAGGGTCTAGGCCATGGAAACACTCTTTGGGCCATGACAATAGTCACCCCGAGCAGCTGTGGGGTCTAGTCCTGCATGCCAAGATGCCAGGCCAGCCCCTTCCTCCCGAGGCTGCCCCAAAACACCCAGCTTCCCACACCTTGCATTAGTCATGGTTTTAGCCTGAAACACCTGCCTCAACCCATCCCAATTTCTTGCCTTTCAGCTTCCTGACTCATTTTTCCATTTTGGCCTAGCCTCTTCATTGTCTTGACCCTCTGAACTGTTTCCCAACTGTGACCTTTTCCTACTCCCTTGATGACAATTCAGCATCTGCCTCTGGAGCAGTGTCTCAGGTGGCCCTGGGTGAGCACACTCCCTCTCACCGTCCCTGAGCCCCAGACCTGGGTATGGCCAGAGGTGGGTGAGAAGTAGAGTATCCAAGGACTAGAGTCTCTCCTTTCCTGGCTGGCAGGGACAGCAGCAGTGGGCAGCTGGGGCCGAGGGCCTTTCTGCTTTATAGGCTGGGTGAGCTGTAGCTGCCAGCTAGCCAAGGTCACCGGCAAGAAGCTGCTTGGTTGGCCTTCTCTGCCTTCTCCTCCTCCCCCCAGGGAGGGCCCACCCCAGCCTTAACACCGAGCCCCTTTCCTTCTCTCCATGCACTTCTTCCAGGCAGGCTGCGATGGCCTTGCTGGCCACCGCCACTAGGTGAGACGCCCCTCATCCAGGGTTCCCCAGCACCTTGAATTGCTTCTCCATCATAGCACCTGGCTGTCAGTCTCATCACTGCCCAGCTACTAATCTGTCTTCCCTTAGACTGTAGGTCTGAGAAGGCAGACACGTGTTCACCATTGGATTGCCAGCACCTTGTCCAGTGTCTGGCACACAGTAAGGGCTTAATGTTTGTTGAGTTGGATCAATCCTCCAAGCACTCTCTCCTCTCCCCACAGGGAAAATGCCCCAAGTCTGCCCATTTCTTACCCAATTGTCCTTCAGTCTTCAGAGGTAGCCCTCCTAGACCCCATGCTCAAGACAACTTGGGTGGGCCTCTCTGGTAGGGGTAAGTGTGGGAGGACAACCTCCCATTACTATGTAATCACACCCTGGGTTGGTCACCACAGCCCCGCCAGCTCCCAGGGGACAAGGTTCATGCTTCTGGCCAGAGACCAGAACCCAGTGGGGGGGCCTGAGGTGGGGTCAGGTTGGAAAGGAGACAAAAGTAGAGCCCACGGGTGACCAAGTGGTTCCCAGGGGCGGGAAACAAGATGGCACCCGCCACGAGGGCTGCGAACAAGGGAAGCCAGGCAAGGTGCCCGCCGCCTTGTCCCAGGCCTTTGGGGCGACGCGTTGTCACCAAAGGATCGGAAACCTGTACTTTGGGAACTTGGCAGCCGGGGCTGGGTTTTTCGTGTTTTCTGTAATTATTTCCCTTTTGTTCTCCCTTAGTATTTAGTAAAGCCCTTTGTGAAAATGCCAGCTGGTCTCAGCTGTGCTAAGAGGATGACAAAGGGGTCCTCTGTGCGTGCTTGGCCCTCCACTTTAATGGAGGAACCTCACTTAGTGGTGACAGCAGAGTCAAGGACCACCAAGGGCAAAGGGAGGCTCTGGGGCCACAGCCAGCACCTCGTGTTCAGCAGCCTGTCTGACGCTGAGCCTCATTCCCGGTCCCAGACTGGGCTTTATTGGAACCAGAGGGTCTGAGGGCTGGCCAGCCACGGCTGCTGTGAGGGAGGGCATCTGTTCAGATCCTGGTGGTGTCCAAAGCTCTCCAGAAATCTGGAGGCCAGGCACCTGCTGTGCTCCAGCTACCCAACGGGGGGGGGGGGGGAGTCCCTCCCCAGCTGGGGCCACTTGGCGAGCTGATGTCGAGGAATCAGGCTCTCGAGCGGGTGCCAGAGCTGCCTCCCTTGCCTGCCCTCCCAGCTCAGGAGCCTTGCTAAGCCTTGGTCCCCTGCCTGCACACTGCCCACCGGGATGGACGCTTGGCTGGTCCCTTCCCAACTGCGGGGACGCCTCCACATCCTTATCTCCCGTGACTTATGCCCTGCTTCTCCTCCTGCCCCTCCTCTTTTCCCCATTGCGTCTCTCAGCTGCCCTGGCGAGAGGGGCCTGGGAGACCTTCCTCCTCGGGAACAATCGCCCCTTTCTCTCTGTTGTGTAAGTGATACACGAGGAGAGGAAGCTATTTGTAACTAATCGGCTGTGATGTGGAACGGAGCTCAGGGAGCCGACAGCTCGGGGCTGTCCCGCCTCTGCGACAGCTGGGTGGTTGGGGACGGCAGGTCACCCTTCTCCTCCCCCACCCCGCCGGGAGGCCTGAGGGATGACGGTGAGTGGGAACACCGCCTGCGCAACAGGCCCTGCGTGTGACACACTGAGGCCATGGAATCTCGCAACCACCTTTGAGGGAAGTGTTGTTTTTCCCACGTTTCAGATGAGGAAGCACAGGCTCGGAGAGGTGAATTCCCTCAGCAAGCGAGCAGCAGGAGGGAGAGGGACCAGCCAAGGCCGTACAAGGAGACAGTGTTGCGCAGGGGTGAAGTCTGCTTCTTACCAGCTACGTGACCTTAGGCAAGTCTTTTCAGCTTTCCAACCCCAACTCAGAGGCTGATTGTGTGGTTTAAATGAGAAAGTGGAAGTCGGTCATGTAGCACAGTGCCCGGTATGCGCTTAGTGACTGCAGCTACTATGCTCATTTCCTGCAGAAAGGGGAAAGAGATGGGCCAGATTGCAAGCAGATTGCAAGCAGATTGCAAGCAGATCTCACCAGGATCGCCATGGATAGCAGGAAAGACATCCCGGAGGAGGCAAGGCTTCTAGATTATTCTTCTGCCCTCCAAGGGGTGGAACTAACCTCAGGGATCTCCTTCTCCACAGAGTGGGAATCCAGGGAGAGGGTGGGAGAGGAGGGCCTCTACAACCATGGGACTCCTTCTCTGTGTCCCTCATATAAGGAGACAGAGATGCTCCTCGTTCATAGATAATCACAGATAATTATGAATTCTCATCTGAAAAAACAGAATCAAGGTGCAAAGCGCTCTGGGAGCATAAAGAGTGGGGAACATGATGCCAGCATGTATGGATGGGGGGGGGGAGAACCAAAATAAATATTGGATCTCCCTGGCCTGGGAATCCTGGTCATCCTTTTCCCCAGGAAAGGCACTCAGCCCAGAAACTGGAAGATTCTGTGAAAGGGGAAGGGAGACGGGCCCTAGAAACAGGGCCTGGGGCTTGTTGGGGAAGAAGGTCTTCATGCCCCAGCCATGTCTTCAAGGTGGCAATGTGACAAAAATCTTCTGCAGGGACTCCCCCAAAGGGAAGAAAACAACAAAAACATAACACCTGCTTTCTAGGTAGTCACTGAAGGATTTCTCTGAGCACTGGTGGGGAGGTCGAGGAAGATAGCAACCAGAAGACCTGTCCCCACCCCTCAACCTCACGACACTGTGTCCAGAGACTGCACAGTTTAGGGAGGCAGCCAGTGGCTCATCATCCCAGAACTGGCAGAGGGGCAAAGGGCGTGGAGTCTTTGCTTGGTGCTCACCCCAATGCAGAGAAACCCAGGGGGTGGAGAGGGGGCTTCTGTTTCTGTCAGGAATGATGCTGTCTCTGTTGTGGGTCGAAAGGCCAGGGCAGACAGTACAGACTAAACATCTCATAATTGGAACAGCGTGGATGTGGGTGAGGATCCCTATGAGGGCTTATATCTGTTCCATTTTAATGGCATCTCTGGGAGTGTTAGCCACTGGTCAAGTTGTCATTCTATCTCTGTACTTCAGAGGGAGGGGGGCCGGCCGGTGAATCAGCAGGACTCAAGCTAATGATGGTGGAGGGGCTGCATCTTCTGTGGGTTCTTTGTGGACTCAGCCCTAGTCAGTGTCAGCCCCTGGGCTCAGTGCTGGGGACACCAAGATGGTGGCCTTTTGAGGAGCACCTGGTCCAGCAGGAAAGGCTTAATGTTGTCTTAATACCAAATCTGTGCAAACAAAACCCTACAAGTCTTCTGCCACAGACTTATGGTCACAGGCAAGTGAGCAGCTCTAAATCTCAGATGGCCTTTCCTCTCGAGGACTTTCAGGCATGTGAAAGAGAATGTTCTGGAGAATTCCCAGGTCTACAGAGGGGCAAGAAAGGCTTTGCATAGAGAAGTTAATGCTTATGCCGTGTCTTACAGGATGAATGGAAGTTTATCAGGAATCAAAGGGCCAAAGGATCATTGCAGTCAAGGGGAGTAGCTTGGTGAAGTATGGATTACTTGAGGGACATCAAGGAATCTGGTGGGGCTCGACTGTGTGCAGGAAGGGGAGGGACTGTGTCTGGAGCTGAGCAAGATGTGGAAGGGAAGGCTGAGGTCAGATTGTGAAGCGCTTTGAAGGCAGTGTTGAGAGTTCATAGTTTATTCCAAGGGCTCCAGGGAGCCACTGCAAGTTCTTGAGCAGGAAAGAGAAATGGCCAGATGTGTATTTTGTAGAAGAAACTCAGGGCAGGTGGAGGGTTCAGCCTGGAGGCAAGAAGACCAGATCTGTCATTATCACAGAACGGAGAGTGGCCTGAATCAGGCAGTGGCTGTGGGAGGCAATGCCCCAGATAGAAGTTCATTTTCCAGCCTTCTTTAGGGCTGGCTATGGCCTGATGAATAAGTTCTGGCCAAGTTTTGCCCCTAGGGGCTTCTTAGGGCACTGGGGATAAATGGAAGCGTTGGGTTTGACCTCTGGAAAGTCTTTTTAAAGAGAGATTTCTACCTGCCAAGTTTTTGCCTGGAACTCAAATATGATGGTAGGAGCTTGTGCAGTCATCTTGGAAGATGAGTTGGAAGGACACTGGATCCCTAGAAATGTTCAGGGTCACCATACAAGCCCTGGCTTGCTTATATTCAGAATGATTTTACATGAAAGGTAAATAAACTTCTCTATCACTCAAGTCACAGTTATTTCAGAGTTTTCTGTTAATATATGTGCTGTTCCCATTTTGCCTTATAAAGGTGAAAAAATGAGTTCCACAGTCCTACATGGGTTTTACAGAAAAAAGTCTGCATTCTTCCATGGCTTATCGAGGGGAATGAATCCTATCACTGCTTCCTGGGGAGAATCGGGGCTGTCCCATTCCCCCACAGTTCAAAGCAGGAACGGGGAGGCCACTGTTAAGGATACAGATGTTGTGGCCCAGCTGAGCTGGTCCTGCCTCCGCAGCCACATCCCTCCCTTCCCAGCGCTCATCTTCCCCCAGAGAGCACAGGAAGGAAACTGTGTTGGGGGCAAGGGGTGCAGAGGGGAGCCAGATTAGTTCCTCTTATGGTTGGATTCCCAGGGGTGGAGGAGACAGAATGTCTAGCAGAGTCTTCAGCAGACAGACAGTGGACCTCCGGCTGGCCCTCCAGGCCCCAGGCTCTTCTCTGAGTCAAAGAACACTTGGCTGCTTCTCCTAAGATCCTCCTCTGCCTCCAGCTCCCCTCATCTTGGAGAAGAACGGGGACCTTGAGTCTATAGCCCTGGAGGCCCTACGGGGCAGCACTGGCTCCTGCCTTGGGTAAAATGGAAGGAGTGGGAGCAGGGGGGAAGTTGGGCTGCAAGGGACCTCTGCAGCTGCACTCTCCGACTTTCCAGCTCTAGCTTTAGGTCAGGAAAGCTCTGGGGAGTTGATTTCTCCCCAAGTACTAATCAAATGCTCCAGATGACCTCAAATACCTTGAATCACTTCCCTCTCTTTCTGCCAGGAACCTGCGGGAGTTCCCGGGAACCCACACTTACTGAGCACTTACTATGTGGCAGGTCTCACGTGCACAAGTCTGACCTCATCCCATCCTCCCAGCAGCCCTGGGAGCTGGCATCGGCCCCATTTTAGCGGATGAGAATGATAAGCCACAAACAGATTAAGTAACTTGTGTCAGGTCACCCAGCCATGAGTGGCTGAGCTGGACCGTGAACACCAGTCACGTGACTCCAAAGACCAGCTTTCTGTGCTGGACGTTGCTGGAGAGTCCGGGCGGCTGGCGGGGGGTGGGGTGGGGAGGGGGGGCTGCTTCTGCCTGAAGTCACAACCTGGAAACTGCCTTGGTTGTCCCAAACCTAGATCAAAGGAGCGGCACTGTCGTGGGCATCCGGATCTTCCCAGCTCTCCTGCATCCCACCCCATCTCACCACCTGCTCTTTTCTTCTTGCCGTGTCTTCTTCACTCGGGTTTTCAGTGACACTGGATTTGTAATTTGACCAATATTAATAATCCTCTATAGAGATCTGATGATTCCAAACCCCTTATATATACTTAGTGTGCTGAAAACACCCCTGTGAGGCAGTCCAGTGAGGAGATGGAAGTGAGTTGTCTGCGGACACACAGCTGGCGAGGGACCTGGACCAAACTCAGTTTCCCAGCCCTGACCTCTCACCTCAGCCCCTTCAGCACTTTTTGAATGACACCTACATTGTCCCAGGCCTTATGCTGGGTACAGGGGCCTAAGACCCACTCTTGGCCACTGAGACACTCAAAACCAGCAGTACTAGGAAGAAAAGCTAAGGCATCACCCCTAAGACCCAGAGCTGATGTAAGTAGCAGTGGGGGAGGGGGGGAGTCCGAAGAAGAGTCCATCAGAGGGACCACTCCCCACCTCTATCCAGGAACCACAAATTTCTATAACATTATGCCACATCCATGACACTTGCCGTATCCAAATGTCACCAACACTAGTATTTATTTAGTTGTGTATATGGATTCATTTTAACTTTAAGAAAACTAGTTCTAAAGGAAACTTCATACCACTTCCTTAGAAAGGTAACTGTAAAAATCAACTAAATTTTAGGTGGATGTTGCTGGTGAAGACTTTGAGCCTGAGGCCTGCTCTCTTTTTGTTAAAAGGAAACACAGCAAGTGTTTATGAGGTATTAGAGACACACTGGCCCCTAACTGGGGCTTTCTTCTAGACTCATTAGAAGGATGGAAAGAAGATTGGAAGGGGGACAAATTTCAGTGCTATTAAAGACTAGCCAAAATCATCCCAAACATGCCCCAAACCATCTCATATGTCCATACGTTAAGAACCAGTGGTATAGGAAAACAAACATTCTAGTGCCCGTGGTCAGGGCCGGTCTGATGTCTGCAGAGTGCACCTCACAGGGCAATATGGAAGGGTCATGTCATCTTCTCACAAAAAGAACAAAAGGATAGCTGGGCTTCTCAGCTTAGGTATATCTTACAACTTGCAAAAAGAATTTTTTTTTTTTTTAAGTATTTGAAGCTCACAGACTTGGGAGGCCCATAAGACCCCCCACCCCCCATAACTTTCCTCTCTATTGTGGCTGAGAAAGCTCCGGTAGAGGTCACTGGGCCTACCAAAGGTCATCCAGCAGGTGACTCCACAAAATACTGAGCAAATCCTTAATGGTCCTCTCTAGAGCACCCCCATCCTAAAGCAGGTGAATGCAGCATCCACTTTGTGCAGAAAACCTGTTCCCCACTGAAGAAAACCCTGGCCCTTGGACGTTGGTCCTGGCAGAAGAGCTTCTGCAGGGGCGCCTGAGTGGCGCAGTCGTTAAGCGTTTGCCTTCGGCTCAGGGCATGATCCCGGCGTTCTGGGATCGAGCCCCACATCAGGATCCTCCGCTGGGAGCCTGCTTCTTCCTCTCCCACTCCCCCTGCCTGTGTTCCCTCTCTCGCTGGTTGTCTCTGCCAAATAAATAAATAAAATCTTAAAAAAAAAAAAAAAGAAGAAGAGCTTCTGCAGGAGCCATCTTGGTATTCTGATTGCAACCCTTGAAACAGGGTGCACCTTCCCTTAGGGGTGTCTCTCTTCCTGACTCCCACTGCTCCCACCCTGTCGGGTCCAGTGGGTACTCAGACAAAGGAAGGACAAAGGGGATAAACACACGCAGGGAATAGGAATGGGTCACTGTGAGAGCCTGAGATGTCTGTGTCCCAGAGTCAAAGTCCTGGTGGCTTCGGTTCCCAGCCTGCACCTGCCTCCACATGGATGGCTCATCTGCCAGCCCACCACCTGGGGTACCCCTAATTTTATCCCCTCTTCATGGTCCAGGTCCAAAGAACCCCACTCCCAGGCTGCCTGGCCAGGCCTTTCCAGTTCAGGGCTGGTTCTTGCACCAAGGGACACAGTCTTCATAATCTCAGCGATGCTTCCCCTTCCAGTGAGACCCACCTCTCATATTTGGGGTGTGACCTAGCAGTATATACACACTTTGTTTTAATTAAACAATATAAATCCATTGTAGAAAATATGAATTAGCAGCATAAAGAATAAAATAAAAATCACCCAATCTCATCAGCCAGTGAAAACCCCTATTAATATTTTGCTGTGTATCCTTTTAAGCTTTTTCTATGCACACATATCTTTTTTTTCTTATAAAAATGGCATCTTGTTGTTTTATAGCATGCCCTTCTCCATTTTTATATTTTGGTAATATCAGTAGTGAAAATTCTACAGGACCAGCAACACTGGCATTGCCTGGGAGCTTGCTAGAAATGCAGGATTTTAGGTCTGATATTAGACCTGTTAAATCAAAAACTTCATTTTAACAAGACACCCAGGTAATGAGTGCTAGTTGGTGACTTTTTTTTTAAAGATTTATTTATTTTAGAGAGAGAGAGAACACGTTGAGTGGGGGGAGGGGCAGAGGGAGAGAGAGAATCTCAAGCAGACACACTGCTGAGTGTGAAGCCCCATGCACAGCAGGATCCCAAAACCCTGAGCCAAACCGAGAGTCGGCCACTTAACCAACTGAGCCACCCACGTGCCCCGGTGTCATTTTAATGATCATACTCCCAAGGGATACTTGCAACTATGTGGCTAAATTTTTCTTTTCAAATCTATCACTGGGCATTTAGGTTATAGCTCTGTTATTAACATTATATTAACAATATATTAACATTATAATAAGCATCTTTATACCTATTTGTTGCTCATGTCCTTTAAATTCCTAGGAGTAGAATTTCTGGGTCAAGGACTTTTGATGATTATCGTCAAGTTCCAGCTTACACTCCACCCTGCAATGTCCAAGAGCGGTGAGATCCCTACACCCTGGCAACACGGATATTACCATCCTTTGAAATCTTTGCCATCAGTTCTGTGAAAGTAGCATTTCACGGTTGACTCTGGATAGGTTTCCCTGTTACTAGGCTGTCAAGTTGAACATTTTTCCATATGAGCATTGGCCATCTGTACTTCTGCTGGCTGTGTGTCTGCTGGGCTGAGAAAGCTCAGGGAGAGGTCACAGGGCTCTACACAAGGTCATCCAGCACTGAGACAGGGAGAGATGTTGCCACTGAGGACTGCAGAGAGGGTGGCCTGAGCCCCATCCTGGTGTAGAGCCCTGCACAGAGGAGACACAACATGCTGTTGCCTGCCTGAGAATACGGTCAGTTTGGGCCCAATTCAGACCCAGCCTGGCTCTCTTGTGGGCCCCAGCTTCGTGTTGCATCCAGACCCCAGAGCAAGTGCCAGCCAAGTCCCCGCCTCCTGGCCTGGTGAGGCCTGGGTGCTGGCTGCCACCCAGGATGGTGGAGTCAGTTTCCAGCCGGGCACTCCGTGGTTCCCCAGGCAGGCTGGCCGGCCAGATGTGCTGGAGAGAGCCGGTGGTGAGGACAATTCAGGGAAGTGACCCTGCCCGGGAGCAGAGCTCCTGCCCCAGCAGGCATTGTGAGCCGCCCACTGGCTACGGCTGCTAAAGCTGCTGACGGTGGCTGCAGGAAGCCGAGCTTACTCAGCCCCGGCTGCAGGGCTGCACGTGGCTGTGTTTGCTACCTCCCTCCACCCAGCCTTCCTCCCAGGCATAGCCTGCCTCGCCAGCAGCTGGGGGAAGCAGTGCGTGGGGAGGAAACAGGCAGGACCACCCCCCACATCCCCTGCAAGGCTGCACCTGTGCTCCCCTGGCCCTGCCACCTGCTGCCTGGCTGGGCATGGGGCCTGCCCGGGAGCCTCGGCAGCAGAGCGAGGCGTGGGGCTGGGACCCGGGGTGGGTCCTGGCCTGGGGCAGGCCAGGAGTGGGACCCTGAGCTGACATCTACTGAATGCACCACACACTCCCCACCGACACTGGGGTGTATGAACTATTATCTTCCTCTGACAGAAAAGGAAATCAAAGCTCAGAAAATAAGAGTCATAATAGCCTAACCTAGCGTTTGCTTACTACGTGCCAGGAGATGTGTCGCACACGTTGCCGATGTTTTAACTTATTGATGTCTCACAAGAATAGTGGGTATAACAATAGGCCCATTTGCCCTGCTGAGATCCAAACTCAGAGAGGTGAAGGCACCTGCTCTAGATGACACAGCTTGTAAGAGGCAGACCTACATGTCTGACTGCAGAATCACACCCTTAACCCTCCCCCCCACACAGCTGACAACCAGTCCCCACAGGAGCGCCCAAGCTATTCCTCATGTGGCACTGCTCAGAGGGGTCCCCCGCCCCTAGGCCTCTGTCTCACCATCCCCTTCTGTGTCTCCATCCCCCCGCCCCTGCCTTGTCCCAGGTGTCCTTGGAGACAGGCTCTCGGATGCTGTGTCCTCTGGCTGTCTCTATCCTGCCCTGACTCTGGGTTTCTCTGGCTCTTCTCTCTGGTCGGCAAAGGGGACAAAGAGGGAATTCGCATGGAATGTGGCAAACAAATTGTGGCACCCAGTTGCCATGGGCAGCAGAAGAGTGTCTCCCGGCTGGGAGATGAATGGGTAGAGAATAAAGCAGAGGGGAAGGGAGAGAGGAGCCAGTTCAGGGACTGGAGGACAGTGGAGCTGGTAACTCCAGGATGAGGGGGTGAACTGGGGAGAGGGCAGCAGCCCTGGGCCCCCATGAGCCTTTTGCCTCTGGCAGTGGTGGCAGCAGCCCCAGGCCTCACTGAGGGCTGCTGTTGCTGTTGCAAGCTTTGGGCTGCCAAGGATGGGAGGGCAGGAAGAAGAAGGGAGTTGTTCTCAGAGTTAGGGTCTCTTCGTAAGCCTGTTGACAAGCTTTCAAGTCTGCAAGATGGGATTCTGGGTTCTTAACAGATTCACTTCTATCCTGAGTGGGGCTCAAAGCCAGGCCTCTGGGCCTTTGGCAATCAGGGTGGAATCCAACCACCAGCTGTCATGGTAACCTATATCTCTAGAACTGCACAGAAAGGCCTAGAGTCTGCAGTCCAGGGCACCAGAGGCTCATTAATACGTGGCAATGGGCAAGGCCGTGGGTGTGCCAGGGGGACCCCTATAGGGTTGGGCCCAGAAAGGGGTCTGACTCTGGCCCAGCCGCTTCCTTCTCGTCCTGGCCTCTTCCCGTCAGTGTCTCCAGGGTCTGGCCTAACTAAGTTGGGCTTCAGCCAAGCTGGCTGGCCTCCAGGTGGATTTGGGACAGACAGCTGGGATGTGGTGTTTCCCGCTCTGAAGAGACAGAGGCTGGAGATGGGGCCATGGTGGGGCTGGAGTCTGGAGTGCTGGGCCCCTCAGCGACGGATCTCAGCAGGATGGTGGGGTCATGGGTGGGTGGAGGCTGGATGGACTGTCCTTAGTGAGGTTTCCCAGCACAGGGGTATGTCAAAGGATTAGGACCAGGTGGTCCCCATACCTCCACCCCTTCTTTATCTGGGTGCCTCTGGGACCTGAGCGGGTCCCTCTGGACGGCCAGCCAGCTGGCTCTGAAACTCCCTTCTCTGTCCTCACCCCACGGCTCTCACTTTTTCAGAATAGTTTCCCGCCTCCCTGGGGTCGGGTCAGCCTGCCCCAGGGTAACATCTGACACTGTTCACTTGCCTCTTTTTGAACATCCTGGTAGACCTGGTCACAGCTGCCTGCACTCCTGATTCTGGTGTAGATGCTGTGTTCAGCTCCTCAAGACGACCTCTGTTTGGGTCTACAGGGCACATGTGAATAATAACATAGTCCTTCCCCCAGCCCCTAGCTGCCAGGTTCAGCTTTGGTCCTTTTTTCTGTCCTTCCTTGTCTAGACAATTACTGTCCATCCTTTGAGGTCCATGTCGGACGGGAAGCTCGTGCTCCTCCCCGTCTGTTCAGGCAGAATCACTCATTTCCTGCTCTGGGCTTCATTAGCACGGAGCGCTGAGTGAATGAAGCTTCCCAAAGAGAAGAAAAGCTTCTGGTCTTGACAGTCTCCTGCTCAAACACTTTCCATGGCTCCCCACTGTGAAAAAGCCTTTTGCCCTTTTGGGCTTAATCAATCCCCTAGCCTGTGCCAGAGAACCCTCCACTCCAGTCAAGTGGTCCCTTAGCCTTCCTCAAACTTGGTCTGAACCTTCCCCTCTCAACTCCCCTGCTCAGGCCATCCCCTCTCCTACAACACGCACCATCACACTCCCCTACTGAAAGCCTACCTACTCTTGCATTTTGAGGCCTTGGGAGGTTGGTGGCTCTTGGAAGGGTATAAGAAAAACTGCCCTCGGGGGCCCAAGGTTCTTCTTCCACCCTCTCCCTGATCTCTAGAGCCAATGGCTTTTGATCAACCTGCATCATGTATTCCATAATTTGAACCAAGCTGCAGCTGACCACCTCCCATTAATGTCCCGTGTAAGTGCAAATGAGTGTGTGTGAATGAACACACATATGTTCATGGGAAGATATGAGCAAGCAGGCACACAGGGTGTGTTCGGAAATGTGTGGAAATGAATGTGCCTCTCTCCATGAGCGACAGCAGGTGTGTCATGCCTTCGTGAACATGGGTGTGCACGTGGAAACCTACATGGGTGCTTGTGTATGCTGAAGGTGTGTGCTTGCACATGCAAACAAATCCGTATGTGCACGTTGGTGTATGTGGCCTGCTACACCTTCTTCTGCCCAGCCCAGGGTCCCGGGGAAGGCCAAGGCCACTCAGTCTGCCTTCCGCAAACCTCCCAACCTCCTGGGGCATGAGGAGGGGCTGTACATTGCATCCTAACTTTTGACAGAGATCAATGCAGAATTCCTGTGAGGCTGCCGGGCTGTGGTGATGAGCAGCTGTGAGTGTCAGGGATCTGGCCTGGTGGGGACCTGGCCCCTGGCCTCCAGCCCTCAGTATCCCTTGTCCCCCACTGAGCTAGTAACCAAGACTAGGAGGGCTCAGGAGGGGTCCAGCAAGACATAACTGGCTAAGCCTGTGAGGAACTGCCTATGCTGGGCCACGGCAGAGGATGCCAGGTCTCTGGTCCTCCTTCCTATGGGGACTGAACTTCAGGGGAAAAAAAAAAAAAGCACCCAGTTAATGCTGAGAGAGAGTCCATGATTATGTGAACTCATTTTAGATGGAACAAGGATATACGGTTTAAAGGGCAGCAAGGAAGCTTAGGCTAGACCTAAGGAAGGAGTGTCCTTCATTGACAAAGGCCACAAAATCTATGCCTTCAAAGACAGGGGACTGGCCTGGGTAACCTTTAGAAGTGCCCCCTCCCACTACTGGCTCTGTCCTCTGCAGCTCTGAAGGGGCCCAGAGGGGCGTCTGGGGAGAGAACTAGTCAGACGCACTTCCGTGCACTGCTCCCAAGATCTTTCCCTCCTCCGGAACCTTCTTATCCCTCATTTCCTGCTTCTCTCCTCTCACCTCCAAGTGGCTGCCCCAGCCTTGGCCCCAAAGTGGCTTCCTCACTCCCTCCCTGCTGCTCCAGAATTCTCCCAGCAGACCCAACGCTGGGGTGGGGGCAGGGAGACAGCAGGCCTAGTGGGCAAGATCCCTCACCTGGGTGGTCCTCAGGGAAATAAGGCCAACTGGATGGGAGAGTGCACCCTGGTGTGGGGTCAGAGGAGACTTTGGTGCTGGAAGTCCCCCTTCCTGAGGGGCTTTGGGTTCCCCACCTTGCCTTTCCTGGTGGCTTCCTCTGGCTCGCCAGGGAGTGATCATGGGAGAGGACATTCAGAGGTGCTTGGGGAGGATGGGGAGGGAGGGTGAATGCCCCCACACACCCTGGGCTCCCCTCCTCCTCCTCCTTCTGCAGCTCCTATGCCTTCCCTGGGAGGTCTGACCCAGGCGAGCCCAGGGATGAAGGGAGGAGGTCATTAATCACCGTTATTTATTATTTCTTATGTAACCGGTGTTATGAAACATGGGACCTTGTACCAGGCACAACCGGGAATATGTGAAAGATGGCCCCTACTAGTAAGAGCTTCCTGTGGGATGACCAGGTAGGCTCAGGAACCACAGGGCTACCTGCAGACCAGTCTGGAAGGAGGGGTATAGGCTGAACCGGGCTTTGGCTGGAGGTAAGTCAGCCCTGCTGTGCTGCCCTGGTATCTCAGGGAGCCCAAAAGTAGGAAGGGAGCTGAGTTTGGGGCCCCCTGAACCACAACAGGCCTAGATCAGCTCTGGCTCCAGGGTGGCCTGGGTCACAGCTGGAGTTGTCAACATATTGACCCAGGAGGAGATAACATCCAAAGGGCTTGCAGTCCCAGTCAGACAAGGAGGGGAATGTCGCCGGAAAAGATCCCTGGCCCCTAGAGGGATCAAACTAAATGGGGCTTTAATAGGTCTCTTCCAGCTCAGATTTCATGGGTAATTGGAAGCAGGTCCTGAGCTGGGCAGAGTAGGCTGGCTCTAGTGGCCTGCGGGGCTGGGGACTGAGGAGAGGCAAGCGGATGCTGCCTCCATGCCACTCCACACATCCCACTGTGGCCTCACTGGGGCTTCTGGATTCCCTTTACACTGCTTTGGAAGTGCTGCTCTTTTAACTCCTTCAGGGTAAGAAAATGGATAAGCGGAGAGGGAGAACCTGAGTCCCAGCTCAGAGAAAAGAGAAGCGTGTCCTAAGCTAGGTAAGTACTAGGTAAGTACTAGGCCTTCCTTCGTTCGTTCATTCATTCATTCATTCATTCATCCACTCCACAAAACTACATTAACATTTAAAACTGGCAACGACCCTTTAAGATATAGCCCTTACATTTTTTTCTTAATTGCAAAAGAGGCACACATTTGCCAAAATAAGATTCAAGTGGTATCAAGGGATATTAAGTAAAAGTGAAAATCCTCCGCCCCTACACAACTACTTGGTCCTTCCCTCACTACTCCCAGACTCCAGGAGCACCTTCTGTCTACAGTTTACTGGATCTCCTTCCAGACCATCTTCAGTGCATTCTGGACTATATCCTGCCGTTTTGATTTAACAACGTGTCATTAATATCCTTCCAAGGCCGTAAGTAGAGCGTGGATATTCCTCACTCCCATTTTAAAGATGAGGAAAAGTGAGGTTCAGAAAGGTTTAGTGGCGGTCCCAGACTGCACAGCCTGGCCTTGTCCTCACTCTGCCAGACCTCCCAGCCTCTTCTCTGCAGAGGTAGGAAATGACAGAGGAGAGAGCTGGAAGCCCCTGGAGGGGGGCTGGGATGGGAGAAGGGACTGCAAGTGAGAAGGAAGCAGTGCGCTAGGAGTGGGGGCTGGGTCTGCTTGGATGAAGTGGCACCCCTCCTCCAGTGTCACACAGGATCCCACAGTGTCCTCTGTGGCTCTAGGGCCCTAGAGGCCTGGGCTGGGCAGGGCCGGTTAGCTGTAGTGGAGGGGTTTTCAAACCAAACCTATCAAGAGGGAAGGAAGGACTGAATTTCCGCCCCTAATGTACCGCGGATACATGTATTCCTCCCCTGGCCTCAAGGGGCATTTCCTGCCTAACACCGTTGGTGGGTGCAGGCCATTGCCCGCGCTGCTAATGCCGACTAGGTGGGCCTGTTCTCCCACCAGGACTACCATCCTATATTCCCCTGTGGCCACCAGCCACCTGGCCTCCAGCATGCCCACCAGTGAGGGGAGAGAGGCACCCCTTACCCCAGCCCTGACCCTGAGTAGCTAGGACCATCCCCTACTCACAGAGGGCTTAGGGCACCCCCTCGGAAGGTGACTGAGGGGACAGGCAGGTGGGAGGCCAGCCCAGCCTGTCCCTCAGCCTGAAATATAAACAAGATCAGCTCTGAAAAGGTCATGACCCAGAAAGCCTCCCCATCAGACCCCTAGCTTTCCTCCTTCCTGCCTGGGACCTCCAAAGGAGGAAACCCGGGAAGCTGAGAGAAGATGGGCAAGGAAGAAAACATCCAGTGTTCCTTCTGGGCAGACACAGGTACTCACATCCAGGCACACGCACGGACGCTCATGTGCGTGTGCACACACTCATGCCGGAAGCGGGAACTTGGCCAAAATGTGGCATAGCTGTCCATCAGAGGTGGCTTAAGGGATGCTGCCCTTAGAGGCAGGGGAACGGACCAGATGGCCTTGGGAGAGCTCTCCATTCCCAAGACTGTCTGGAAAGATGTTCCCACAAGGACCACCCAGACCTTGGAGGGGATCACAGAGATTCTCTCACAAGGCAGTCAGGCCAATTGGGGAAAACGGATCTACTTGCTGACCCACTCATGTTGCCAGTATCCTTGGCAAACCCACTCTATGCCAGGCCCCAGCTGAGCCTGGGAGAACAGACGGCACCTGCAAGCCTCCACAGGGCAAATGGGAAAAAGGGTCCCTAACTGGCAAGACAGGAGCCCATCCCTTCATACAGGGGTGGCTGATCAGTCACTAAGGGGCTGCAGACTGGTTCTGAGCGGAGCTCAGGTGGCACCCAGAATGAAGACCCTCTGCCCCCACCCTAGCTAGTGCCCTGCTGGAAAGGAGTCCCCCGGAAGGCTGAAGTCTCCTCTCTGCCCACCACCCACGCCACCCCCACAGTTCTGGCCCTGGCCAGCCACAAAAAGGAAATCATTAAGGAGGAGTGTCAATTCACCAACTAATTGGATCAGCGCGAGCGGCTGCAGCACACGCTGTTCCATCCCCGGCTCCTCCACCGCCCCGTGGCCCGCCCGGCTGACCGACCGACCCCGCCCGACCCCACCCGCCTGCGAGGCCCGTTCACAGCGGCCTAATCACCCCTGGTGGCCGGCGGCGGCAGCGGTGTTAACAACTGTCTGCCCACCAGGCTCCTTCCTGGGGCTTGGCGGAGGGGCTGACCCCTTGCAGCTCTCCTCTCGGAGGAGCGTGAGCGGGAAACTGGATCCCAGCAACAACCCGGTGGCCGCCGTCCAGGGTAACGCCTGGCTCCTCGCGCTGCCTGCTGGCCTCCTGAGTGTTTGCCCGGCTCCTCCAGACGCGCGGCCGCCGAGGGCCTGCAAGGACGGCCCGGGGACTGAGCATCCCCTGAGCACGGAGGCCACTGTTCCCTCCCTACCGCCAGTGCTGCCCACGGGCCGAGCTGGGGAGGCGGTGCTCTTTGCCAGCCAGAGCAAATTAGGTGCCCGGACGCTGAGGTCTGCTTGGCATTTCCTGTGTTGGCTTTGGCCGATGAGGCCAGGCCAGTGGGCCGCCCTCTTGACCCCAGCCCAGTCCAACAGGCACGTCCCAGACTCTGCAGCCCACAGACTTCTGTTCTGTGCCCCACAGGGAATCCTGTTCCGGAAAAAAAGATCACCCCTCCCGGCCTGGGTTCCCACTGAGCTGACTTCCCTTGCCTTGTAGGGTGCTCTGACACCAGAGGCCTGGCCAGCCCCCAACCTGGCTCATCTCAATGTGTGTTCCTCCAGCTTGGGCATGGAGCCCACAGAATTTGTAGATCTCTGAGCCTCCCAGTACTTCCTGGATGTGGTGAGGGCGCTCTGCAGGCAGGCCCCCAAGGCTGAGGTTCCACAGGGGGCTCTGGTCTCCCCTGATCTCCTCTTCCCATCTGTCTGTGGAAAAATTTCCCCAGCCCAAGGCCTGTCCTTTGCCCGGACCCCAGGGAGCCTTGAGCAAGAAGGTTGCTCTGGGGGCGCCTGGGTGGCACAGTCATTAAGCGTCTGCCTTTGGCTCAGGGCGTGATCCCAGCGTTCTGGGATGGAGCCCCACATCAGGCTTCTCCGCTAGGAGCCTGCTTCTTCCTCTCCCACTCCCCCTGTTTGTGTTCCCTCTCTCACTGGCTATCTCTGTCAAATAAATAAATAAAATCTTTAAAAAAAAAAAAAAAAAAGAAGATTGCTCTGGACATCGGCACCCTGGTTCCAGCTTGGGAACCCACGGGAGCTCCCATCCTCAACCCCGGAAGCGTGGGCTTCACCTGCAGGATCAGCATTGCTGGCTCCTGTTCCTCAGTCCATGTTTTCTTTGGCTTGGATCTCTGGGACACCAGATTGTCCAAAACAAGACGACTTCGTGATACTTATTTTCCCAAAGAGCAGAGTCTGTAACACAATCAGGCTCTTTGTGTGTTGTGCAGTCCCCAGCCACCCCCTCCCCGGTTGCCCCCATCCCTACCCCAGCCAGGTCCCCTTGGGGCATGAAGCATTCCTCATTCCCAGTGGCCAGGGGTCTCTGGCCTAGGATTTGGCAAGGCCCAGCAGAGCCAAACCCCACCCCATAGACCATCCATCACTGATCTACAGCTCTTTCCTCTCTCCTCCCCACCCTTGGGGTGCCAGCATAGTCCCTATGAGGAGAAGCAGGAAATCAAATAGCCTAGACTTAGAGATGCCTGAGTACAAATCCCAGCTCGACTACACACAGCTGTGTGCCTTGAACAAGGTACCAAACGGCTGTGGAACACAGCTGCCTTGTCAGTAAAATGGTGACAACAGAGGAACCAATAGCACAGGGTTTGTGAGAGGAACCTAGCCTTACTAGAACCTTACTAGAGCCTTTGGGCCTATCCGATAGTGAGCCCTCCATAAATGGCTACCATTTAGATAGCTATCTATCTGCACGGGGTTGGCTGAGCAGTCACTAGAGTCTGCAGAGTTGTCCTAGGCCAAGCCTAAGCCACACCTAGGACAGAGACTCTGCAGCCCTAGCCTACTAGGTGCTTCTTTGCTCCCAGGCGGGTTCTGCACTGCCATCTCCCTGAGGAGGCTAGAGGCCCAACATGGCTCCCTTCTGGGCCACTCTGCTCCATGGCCATCAAGAACTTGCCACCTCAACTGGACAGGCCAACCTGCCAGGGCAGAGCAGCCTCAGAAGGCATCTGAAGATGGCTGGGTACCTTGCAGCCCTGTTTGTAGAGGGCTTCACCTTTCCCCAGGAAAAGAGAAGGCAGAGCACAGCCATCTGGCTCCTCAGTGCCAGGTGCATGAGTGCTCAGAAATTTGCCAAATGTGTGGTGAAGGAAGGAGAAGGCTCTGGATTTCCTGCATTGTTTGTGGAAAGAGCAATAGGCATAATTCCCCTGGCAAGTTTGGGGTGACAGTTATCAAGAAGACTGAGGAGTGTTTATTACCTTGATGGGCAATTCCACTCTGGTATTCTCCCTTGGGAACCAATCTGAAATGCCAGAAGGCAGACAGGGCTGCAAGGAGGGCCCATAAAAATGTCTGCAGAGATGTTCTCCTCGGTTTTGTTTATAAGAACAAACAAACAAATAATAAAACAAACAAAGAAGATACTTCAGTAGCCAATGGCAGAGACTGCTTAAGTCTATTAGGGATATCTGTGCACATAAGGAATTAAAGAGTAAGCACTAAAGATTAGGTTTAGGGAAAATTTTTAATGACATAGCAACATTTGAGTAAAAAAAATCAGGATATCTAACTGCTGACAAAGTGTAATCTTAATTATGTGAAAAAATGTTACGAGTACATAAACAAAATGTGATAGATATGTGTGTGTGTGTGTGTGTGTGTGTGTGTGTGTGTGTGTGTATATATCGGCATATTAGTCTGCCTTAAAAAGAAATGAATTCTGATTCTGACACATGCTACAACGCGGACGAATTCTGAAGACATTATGCTAAGTGAAATATAACAGACAGAAAAATACAAAGGTTGTATGGTTCCACTTACCTGAGGTACCTAGAAAAGAGTCAAAGTCACAGAGACAAGAGGTAGAAGGGTGCTTGCCAGACAGCGCCTGGGGAGAATGGACAGTTATTTTTTAATGGGCACAAAGTTTCAGTTTGGGAAGATAAAAAGTTATGGAGATGGTGATGGTTGTACAAGAAAGTGAATGTACTTAGTGCCACTGAGCTGTACACTTAAAAATGATTAACATGGTAAATTTTATGTTATGTACATTTTATCACAATAAAAAAAGAGGTCACAGGGAAATACATCAAATGTTCTTCATGGGTATATTTGAGTGAAGGGATTATGCAGGACCTTTATTCTTTTTAGTTTCCAACATGTGCCCCTAGTAAATGACATATTTTGTTTTGTTTGTTGTTTGTTTTAAGGAAGCTTGCTCAGCATCTCCCAGATGTGTGGGGGTGGGGTGGGGGAGAGGTTCAGTCCAGCTGCAGCTGGAAATGAGGGGAGAAGCACAGCCTGCTGGGCAGGGCTGGCTCAGAAAGGCTTGGGGTCCCCCCAAGTTGTTGTTCCCCTCCTGGCTGGCCTCTCTCTCTGCCTTCCCCCCACGCTCCAGCCGTGCCTAGGGGCCTCTCTGCAGGCACAGCAGTCACTAGCCTGAAGGGGCTGTCTGGGCCGTCCCTGCTCTAGTGGGAATGTGGGCTCGGGGCTTTCTCAGACGGTCAGTACCCATGCCGCCTTCCCGCTGCCGCTCCGCCCCAGCCCAGCTGCAAAAACAACAGCCCATACCCCAAGCCCTGTTATTGCAGCCTACAGTGGAGCCTCAGCGTGCAGCGGAAGGAGTGGGGATGGGGCCTGCCAGCCCTAAACAGACCTAGGGGCAGGGGTACTCTCAGGAGGTTGGAAGGTCCCCTCCTGCTCCCTGGGGAAACCTGGTTCCCAGGTGTGTGGGGAAGGGGCTTGGAGAGGCCTGGGGACTGGGGGACTGACAGCCAATTCTGACAGTGGCCTCCCTGGCTCCCTGGAGACTGCAGGGTGGGGGGAGGTATAGGGGAGGAAGTCAAGCCACTTGGGAACCCGCTGAACCAAGCTGAGCCAAGCCGTGGGCAGGAGGCGGCACCACCGTGGCTCCCAGGCAGGCCAGGGCCAAGGCTTTCCCACGGGGTGCAACTGGCCACTGGGCTCTACGGAGTCATCCACCCCAGGCTAAGGCCTGTAAACCCTGGGAGTTTTCCATGCAGTCTTCCCTTCAGGCCATAGGGGCTGGCAGGCAGATCCAGAACCCAGCAGGGCTCTTCCCTCTCCAGCCCCCAGCACCTGCAGGTGTGTGCTGGGCATCCTGGCAAGGCTGGGGTACACCTCTCAGAGGCCTGCTACTCAGCTTTCTCAGGACCGACTCCAATCTCATCCACCGGCTCCTCACTCATGTGACAGAGTAGGGACACAGAGCTTATTTCCCTAAGAACCCAGAGGCCTCAGGGACTATTGGAAACCTGGCCCCTGTTTGACCCCTAAAGGGCACTCCTGCCATTCTAACAGGAAGGGTGTGGATGGTGTGGCATTAGGAGGCACAGGGAGGTCTCTGGAGACAGACAAACCTGGGCTAGAACCTAGGCTCTGCTCTACTAGCAGTATGACTGGGAATGTCTGTAACCCCTCCAAGCCTTGGCTTCCTCCACTGTAGAATCCTGGAAGATTTAGATGTAGTATATATAGTCTCTGGCACACGTGAATGCTTAATAAGGGGAAGACACTGTAATTCTTAATACACAAGCCCCAAGAAATGAAATTAGCTGAGATTGGAAAGCACTTTCTGATCTCAATGGTCAACTAAGTTCTTCCGACCCATGGCATTCTGCACAATGTAGACAGCACACTTGAGAAGTCCCCCACCTTTTCTTTTTCCACTCCAGTTAGGAACTAGTTAATCAGACTACCCTCTGAAGCTAGACAATGACTGTGTGTTTTTAAAGATGTTGTGGGCCACAGACATCAAACCAGGGATAGAAACTATTTCAGGGAAGGAGGGGAGCCAGACGGAAGAGGGTCAGCCTCTGGCAGCTACCAGCAGCCTCTGTCTGCAGGTTAATCACTGAGTGTCACGATGTACCAAGGGTGACAGGAAGCTACTCGGATGGAGAGCCCAGGCTTCTTGGCTGGGACGTAGCCTCACTCAAGGTCTGTTGCTGTTCTAAAATGATCTCAGGTAGTTGCAATAACTCATTCATTCTTGAAAGAGGGGAGCTCTAGAAATAAAAGCTGGTGTTTCGGGTCTTTAAAATACAACCAGACCGACAGACAAATCAAAACCACAATGAGGTATCACCTCACGCCAATCAGAATGGCTAAAATGAACAACTCAGGAAACAAGAGAGGTTGGCGAGGATGCAGAGAAAGGGGAACCCTCTTACACTGCTGGTGGGAATGCCAACTTCCCAAACTGGAGCAGCCACTCTGGAAAACAGTATGGAGGTTCCTCAAAAAGCTAAAAATAGAATGACTCTATGACCCAGCAATTGCACTACCAGGTATTTATCCAAAAGATATAAAAATGCTTATTCGAAAGGGCACCTGCATCCCAAAGTTCATAGCAGCAGTGTCCACAATAGCCAAACCATGGAAAGAGCCCAGATGTCCATCGACACATGAATGGATAAAGAAGATGTGGTGTATGTATACAATGGAATATTACTCAGCCATCAAAAAGAATGAAATCTTGCCATTTGCAACAACATGGATGGAACTAGGGGGTATTATGCTAAGTGAAATAAGTCAGTCAAAGAAAGACAAATACAATATGATTTCACTCTTATGTGGAATTTAAGAAACAAAATAGAGACACATAGGGGAAGGAAAGGAAAAATAAAATAAGATGAAAACAGAGAGGGAAGCAAACCATAAGAGACTCTTAACTCTAGGAAACAAACTAAGGGTTGCTGGAGGGGAGATGAGTGAAGGGATGGGGTAACTGGATGACAGGCATTAAGGAGGGCACTTGATGTAATGAGCACTGAGTGTTATATGCAACTGATGAATCACTAAATTCTACCCCTGAAACTAATAATATACTATATGTTAACTAAATTGAATTTAAATTTAAAAAATTTTTTTTCTAAAAATATAATCAGACCTTTATTAAGTACATTACAATCACCTTTTATGGAGATTTTTCAAAAATTCTCCAGATTAGGTAATGGGTACCCAGACCCACTACTTTAAAGATCAGAAGTAGTAGGGACACCTGGGTGGCTTAGTTGGTTAAGCGTCTGCCTTCAGCTCAGATCATGATCCCAGAGTTCTGGGATGGAGCCTTACATCGGGGGGGAGCCTGCTTTCTCCCTCTGCCTGCCATTCCTCCTACTTGTACTCTCTCTCTTTCTGACAAACAAATAAATAAAATCTTTTAAAAAATCAGGATCAGTAGTAGTGCAATGTCTCTAAATCTCCGAGGTCACTACCATTTATCAAATGTCACTATCACTTCCACTGACAGACAAGATCACCCAGCTTGGGAGGGGCAGACCTATGATCTGAAATGAGATTCATCTGTCTTCCAAACCCAAAATTTAAACACTATAACATAGCATGAGAGGACAACTGGCTAGTGGGCCTTAGTCTCCACATTTTTCTTTTTTCAGAATAACAGACTATTTTTTTGTCTACCTATGTACTTGGTACTACTCTCACTTATGATGACCTATCAATTGTGGTATAACTGATCTCTTGATCAGAACCAGCTCACTGCTTAGTGCTCTTTAGAGACTGAAAGAGATAAACTAAAAGGCAAAATCCTCTAAGTTAAAATGATGATGCTGTTTTATTATGAGTTTCCCCTAGTACAGGGGCTCTTTTCCAATATACAATATGGTGCTTGGTATGAAAAGACGCTCAACGAATATTTGTTATATACCGTATACATTGATCTATGAAGACCAACTGTTAATAGGCAGTCCTAATAACAATAGGGTGGGATTTTTTTTTTTCTAATCACATGCCCTGGTACCATTACCTGTGTTTGTCATTAGAATTTCCCTCCAAATTCCTAGCAACTGACTAGGTCAAGTGGCAGGGAATCTCAAGAACAGAGCCAGATGTCACTAAAATATAAATCTACATTTAGACCAAGATCAGCTTCTAGTCTAGCAGAATCAATCAAATAATGGCTGAGAAGAGGGTTGGGATCCCTGGAGCACAAAAGAGAAGCTTAGTGAAGCCTCTAGCAACTCAAAAAGTTAAGCTGAAGGGAGATTTGTTGAGAAGTCCAAGGATGGCTCTACCTTCAAGCCTGGCTAGTTCTACAAAGCAACATCAGTTCATTTCAAGTCATCAGCTCATTTGCCCTTTCTCTCTCACTCCAGGACTTGCCTCTGTTCACTTCTACTTCTTCTGGAGCGGTTGCCTGACTTTTTCCTACAGATAAGCTTCCTGCACGAAACAGGAAAGCTAGCCACCAAGAGTCCCAAGCCAACCTCCTTATAGCAGATGATCTAAAGGCAAGAAACCTGCTTTCTTCTGGGGTCTGTATAGCAAATCACAGGGAAGGACTGATGACTATACAGTGTGGAATTGGGGTCACTGCCCAGACCTGGGTGGTGTGCCATCCCTGTGGCTTGGAGGCCCTGAGATTGATAGTTCCACCTGAATGACACGAGGAGGGACAATTCCCAGAGGAAAGGGGGTGCAGGGCAGACAAAAACAACAGGTGTCCGTGACAATAGCACTTGTTCTCAGGTTGCATAGAGACATGACTTATCCACCAAAACAATTAGAGAAGGATAAAAACAGTAGTGCATTCACATGCCGCAGTGTTGAGTCAAAGCCTTTCAGGAAAAGGAAGTGATCTGATGGCATAAAGGAGATTCTTTGGAACAGAAGGAGAAAGACGCAAACATTTTGGTCAGCCTCCCTCCTCACAGTTGAGAATTATCATCATAATCACCCTACCTCCAAATTAAGTTCAGAAACTGTGATCTGATAACTTTGCAGGCAATTAGCCAGAATGTCTGAAATCGGGACACTGGGAAAATCTGGAAGATCTGGTCAACATAATCATATTCCTGGTTGAGAGAATGGGCCTGACGGAAGAATTTATTTTTCTTACAAATAACTTTTTTCTGATTATAAATGGGATGTGTTTATTGTTGAAATTTTGGGAAATACAGAACACAAATGAACATAAATATCACTCTTGTATTTGGTAGGACTGGGTGTGACTGCAGATGATGGAAACCTCAAGGTAACAGTGGCTCAAATAAGACTGGTTTATTTTGCTTGCAGCTAAATGAAGTTGAAAAGTCCAGGCTGATATGATAGTTTTGCTCCACAGAGGCCATAGGGTGCCCAGGGTCCTTCTAGCTCACTACTCTGCCATCCCTGCAGTGTGGCCTGAATTTTCATCATCCAGGCTGGCAGAGCAGAAAGGCAGCCAGAAAGAGAAAGGGATAAAGAAGCCAGAGGACACACGCCAGTTATCTTCCAGGGAAGTTTCTCAGAAGCGGCAACACAACACTTCCACACTATCCCAATAGTAAGAACATAGTCATGGGGCCACACCTACCTGCTGGGGAGACTAAGAAATGTAGTCTTTATTTTGGATGCCTATTAGCCAAGCCAAAACTCTATTACTATAGAAGAATGGCTTATGAGGCAATTAGGGGTCTCTGATAAACCTGTAATCATACTATCCAGAGAGAGCCACTGTTAACATCTTGGTATGTCATTTACATACACAGGTATCCACACACACCCATATATATATATATATATATACATACACACATATATGATGTGTATATGTGTGTATATACATACACACACACACACACACACATATATATATATAGGTGTGGGTGTGTATATGTGTAAATATATATTTATATATAATATATATGAATAATGTATAATTATTTTTAAGTGAAATTGAGATCGTACCAAATACACTATTTTTGCATCTTGCTTTCTTGGAAAATTGCACTTTAAACAGTCTCTCTCTCTTTTTTTTAAAGATTTTATTTATTTGACAAAGAGAGACAAAGCAAGAGAGGGAACATAAGCAGAGAGAGAGGGAGAAGCAGGCTTCCCGCTGAGCAGGGAGCCTGACGCAGGACTCGATCCCAAGACCCTGGGATCATGACCTGAGCTGAAGGCAGACGTTTAATGACTGAGCCACCCAGGTGCCCCTAAACAGTCTCTTTTGTTATCTATTTTAGCACTAAGACATTTAACAATTAGAGTAATGTAATGTAATCCATTATCATTTTCTTTTAAAGATTTTATTTTTAAGCAATCTCTACACCCAACATAGGGCTCAAACTCAAAACCCCGAGATGATGAGTCGCACGCTCCACCAACCGAGCCAGCCAGGCGTCCCTATAATTTTCTTTTAAATAGATGCTTTTATTTTATAAATCCTGGTTTATGAAGTTTTTGTTTAACTATTTATTTCAAAATAATTATAGATTCACGGGAGGTTGAAAGGAATGTACACCAAAGTCCCGTGCGCCCTTTCCCCACCTCCTCTAATAGTAACAACTTATACAACTGTGGTACTATGTCAAAACCAAAATATTGACATCAATATAATTCATAGTTTTAGATTTCACCAGTTACACATGCACTCGTGTGTGTAGCTCTATGACATTTTATTATGTGTAGCCTTGCATACCCACCCCCACAACATCCAGAGACTCAACTGCACTATCCTTTGTGTCACTCCTTCGTAGCTACACCCGTCTCATGCTCCCCACCCATCCCTAACCCCTGGCAATTACTAATTCATTCTTTATCTCTCTCTATATGTTACTCCATGAATGATACATACATGGCATTATGTGAAAATACATGTTGGAGATCGGCTTGTCTCATTCAGCGTAAGTTCCTTGAGGTTCATTTAAGTTGTTGTAGATATCAACAGTTTGTTCCTTTTTATTGCTGAGCCATATCCCATGCTATGGATGTGCCACAGTTTGTTAAACATCTACCAACTGAAGGATATTTGGAAAGTTTCCAGTTTCTGGCTATTATGAATAAAGCCGCTATGTACATTCATGCTGTTTGGACACAAGCGCTCATTTCTCTGGGATGAATGACCAGGAGTGCAACTGCTGGATTGTATTATAAATCCATTTTCAGTTTTGAAAGGATTGCCAAACTATTTTCCAGAGTGACTGCAAGCAACCTACTTTTTAAACTTAACAATATGTTGTCAACAATTTTTATCATTATTTCCTATGTCATTAAATATTCTTCTAAAACGTGGATGGTGGTACACAATTTCCAAACCAATTTCCTAATTTTGAATACACAGGAATACTTCTGATTTTTATGTTATAAATAATAAAGTGAAAAATGTGATTATGGATAAATCTTTGTACCTATTTCTGATTATTTCCTTAGGATAAATTTCTAGACTTAGACAAACTGGTTTAAAGAGTATGAATGAACATTTTAAAGTCTTTCGCTGCATTTTTTTTAAACTGTCCTACTGAAAGGTGTTTCAATTTAAAATCCCACAGCTATATATGAGAATTGGGCAAAGTTTCTAAAACTACTAATATCGCAACACAAATTGCAAATGATTGTATCTTTAATATATAAATAGACCTTACAGATCAACCAGAAGAAGATGAAATACCCAATATCAAGATGCTTTGGGCTGCAAGTGACAGAAAACTCAAAATTCAAAATTTTATCAATAGAGAAATCTATCACTTTATATATTAAGAAGTCTAAGTAGGGCAACTTCTGCATTTATTGATTTCACACAATTTTTATAAAAGGCACCACAGTACACAGACTAACAGAGCAGGCACTGAAGCTACACTGCAAGATTAACATCTCAACTCTTCCACTTACTGGGTGTGTATCATTAAGCAAATTACTTATCCTATTTATGCCTCAGGTTCCTATTTTGAAAACGGTTATATTAGTAGTATCTATTTCATAGGACTGCTGTAAGAATGAAAAGAGTTTATATAAGTAAAATACCCATTAAGTGTTGATATCATCAAGAGTCTAGATTCTATTTTTCTGTTCTGCCATCCTTGGCATGTTAACTTTATCCTCAATCTTGAGACCTCATGGTCACAAGATAGCTGCAGTAATTCTAGGCATCATGTCTCAGACAATCAGAGATAGAAGAGACAAAGTAGTATTCTCTGTTACTTAAGAACAAAGAAACTTTTCCAAACAGATCTCCCTCACATCCTGCTGGCTAGAAAATAGGTTACCCAACACCAACCTGTTAAAAAAATTTTTTTAAGGAGAAAGGAATTGCCATGATTGGCTTAGACCCATCAGGATTTACCCATAAGCTAAAACCACTTTCCCTGTGGGTAGAAACCAAACAAAATCAGTTCTTTTAGCAGGCAAGAAGAAAGCAATGGATATCGGGTAGGCAACCAGAATGTCTGTCATGTATCATATTAGAAAAAATGGGCAAACCATGTGAACCAGCAATTCATAAGAGAAGAAATGCAAAGGCAAATAAACATGAAAAAAATGTTCGCCTTGATTAATAAGCAAAGAAATGCAAACTAAAAGGAATTTTTGTATTTTCCCTATCAATTTGGCAATGATGAAAAAGAATGATAATCATTTACAACAGCAATAAATATACAGGGTGCCTAGGAATAAATCTTACACAAGACATGCAAGACCTATATGGAGAAAATTATAAAATTTTACCAAACAACCTTAAAGAAGACCTAAATAAGTGGAGAGATATATACCATGTCCATGGATAGGAAGACTCAGTATCCTAAAGATGTCAATTCTCCTTAAATTAATTTAGAGATTTAAAGTAATTCTAAAGTAATTCCAAGCAAAATCTTTAGGGTTTTTTTTTTTTTGAGGAAAAGACAAATTATTTCTAAAATATATATGAAAGAGCAAAGGCCCAAAACTAGTTAAGACCCTCTTTAAGAAAAAAATATGGCAAGGAAGTTTTTACCAGATAGCAAGACTTTTTATAAAATAAGACAACAGTAAAACAGATAATGTGATACTGGGTAAGGGATAGGCAAATTTAACAATGGAACAAAATAGTCCCCAAACAGACTCACACATTATAGACACTTGACATATTACAGTGGTAGCATTAAAAATCAATGGAGGGTACCTGGGTGGCTCAGTCAGTTAAATGCCTGCTTCAGCTCAGGTCATGATCCCAGGGTCCTGGGATCAAATCCCATATCAGGCTCCCTGCTCAGCAGGGAGTCTGCTCCTTCCTCTCCCTCTACCCCTCCCCCAGCTCTCTCGTTCACTCTCTCTCTCAAATAAATAAAATCTTAAAAAAAAAGAAAAAAGAAAATCAATGGAAAAAGAACGGAAAAAGAAAAGAAAATCGGATTCCCACCTTTCACCCTACACAGAAAGTAACTCAAAATTACTTGTAAATTTAAGTTTTTTAATTATTTAGAAGAAAAAGATAAGAGATTATCTTTAAGCCTTTATATCAGAGAAGGATCTTTTAAACAAAACATGAAAAGCATTAATTATACAAGACAAGGTTGAGATGTCAAAGATGTCAAAGACATCTCAAAGTGAGTAAAACAACAAGCCTCAAACTGAGAGAAGATATTTATAGAACAAATAACTGAAATAGATTAGTGTTCAGAATATATAAGGAATTCCTACACGTCTATTTTAAAAAGGATTTTTAAGAAAGTAGGCAAGACACAACACAGGTATTTCACAAACGAGGAAAAAAAAACACATGGCCAATAAACATACAAAAAAATTAACAGCCTCATTAGTAATCAGGAAAACAAATTAAGATCATAATGATACATCCTTTTATATCTATCTGATTTCCCCCAAATAAAATAACTGATAATACCAAGTGTTGGTAATGAGGTACATCAGTTGGAACTCTATGTCCTACTGGAGTGAGCATTAATTAATTTAACCACTTTGGAAGACAAGCACTATTTGTAACGCTGAATATTCGTATAGACTATGCCCTAGTTATTCTACTTAGGTATGCCAAAATATACATAAGAATATTTATAGTTTAGGGGCGCCTGGGTGGCAGAGCGGTTAAGCGTCTGCCTTCGGCTCAGGGCGTGATCCTGGTGTTATGGGATCGAGCCCCACATCAGGCTCCTCCGCTATGAGCCTGCTTCTTCCTCTCCCACTCCCCCTGCTTGTGTTCCCTCTCTCGTTGGCTGTCTCTATCTCTGTGGAATAAAAAAATATATATATATTAAAAAAAAAAGAATGTTTATAGTTTATATTCTCCCACCCCCCAGAAAGAATGGAAACAACCCAAATATCTGTTGAAGGAAAATGAATACATAAACTGTGGTAGGGTCACATGATGGAATATTATGCAGCAGTGCTAATGAGAGAACCACAGATACATGTAACAACATGGATGAATTTTATGAATGTCATATCAAGTGAAAAAAGCAAGTTGTAGAAAATTACATTATAATGCCATTTGTAAAAAAAACCCCTCAAAACCAGTTTGAACTAAACAATATGTTGTTTAGGGATTATAAATATATAATACTTTTTTTTAATAAAACAAAGCAAAATCAATCAAAATTCAGTGGTTATCCTTGGGTATTCGAGAAGAAAAGGAAATGGGGTAGACAAACACACACGTCAATGAGATGGTTTTGGAAGTATTTCAGGGTTGTGTTTTTTTTTTTTTTTATAGCACATATTTTTAAAAATTGTGGTAAAATACACAAAACATAAAATTTACCATTTTAACCCTTGTGTGCAGTTCAGTGGCATTAATGTACGTCTACCACCCACCATCCATCTCTAGAACTCTTTTTATTTTGTGAAACCAAAATTCTGTACCCATTAAATAACTTATGCCTCCCTCCAGTCCCTGAAAACCACCATTCTACTTTCTATGTCTATGTATTTAAGAATCTTGGTTTTTAAGTTGAGAGATGGGTTCATGTATGTTCATTTTGTTGTCATGTTTCATAACTTGCACATAAATACTATATAAACACATAACATGTATTCTTTTGTATGCATAAAACAGTACATACCTTATTTTGTAATGGCTTGATGCCTGGAAAAATAAAGAACAATATCCAAAATTGGCCAGAACATGGTAAGTGTTAGCAGGCATGTAAATTGGTACAATTTTTAGGACAACGTAAACTTAACACAAATAAAATTGACAAATATATCATAGCTTTTGGGAGGTATGGTGTTTTCAATTTTGGTTTCCAATTATTCATTACTAGTATATAGAAATATGATTGATTTGTGTATGTTGACCTTGTATCCTTGTTATGTTCACTTATTAGTTCTAGGAGGCTTTTCCTCATTTTTGTCAATTCTTCAGATTTTCTGTATGGACAATGTCTTCTGTGAATAGGGAGTTTTCTCTCTTCCTAGTCTGTATGTTTTTAAAGTTTCCTTTTCTTATCTTACTGCATTGGCTAGGACTTTGAGTATAATGTTAAATAGGACTGGTGAGAGTGGACATCCTTGTCTTGTTCCTGATCTTAGAAAGAAGGCAGTCTTTCACCATAAAGTATTATGTAACTACATGCTCTTGTAGATGCTCTTTAAGTTAAAAAAGCTCCCTTCTATTCCTAGTTCTCTGAGAGGTTTTTTTTTTTTTTTTAATTCAATGGCTGTTGAATTTTGTCAAATGCTTCTTGCATCAATTGATATGATCATGTGGTTTCACTTTTTATATTGTTAATATGGCTTGTTAAATTGATTAATTTTCTAATATTAAAAGAGCTTTGCATTCTGGGTTTGAATTCTATTTGGTAATGGTGTCTTAATCTTTTTTATATATTGCTGGATTTGATTTGCTAATTTGTTAGATTTTGCATCTGTGTTTGTGAGGGATACTGATCTGCAGTTTTTTCTTGTACTAGCTTTGTCTGATTTTGGTATTGATGTATCTTTTTGGAGGGCAATTTGTCAATTGTAACAAATGGCTTAAAAATGTGTGTGTCCAAAGATATTAAGAACTTAAAGAAATGGGATTCTCGTTAGAAACAGACTTTGGATTCAGACAGACGGAGATTTAAATACGCATGCATCCCCTTACCAACTGCTTAAATTTTGTGGCTGTTTTCTAACCTGTAAAATGAGGGTAAGAGGACGTACCTCACAAATTGCAATAGGTGAAATAATTCACACACAGTGCTCAACACCTAGTGAACTTTAAGTAAATAGTAGCTCTTGGTATCATGTTATGCTTCCCAGCCTCTGTAGTCTGTCCAAATGGAAGGACATATCTTTGCTTCCATGTAAACTCTCCCTTTGAATCACCTTACTGGGGAGTATTCGGTCTCCTCATCCCTGATTCCTGTCTTAGGTGTGAGAGGCGTTAGGAATGCAAAGGCAAAAATGGTACGGTCCTCGCCCTCAGGGACCTGAATCTATTAGAAACACACAGGTGCAAACGAACCAGTTCCACGCAGTGTAAGAGCATTATAATGGCGCGTCTGCACAAGGTGCAGGGGGTCCTGGACCCGCACTCTGAGCGTCTCTGCCAGGAGAGCGGGTGTTCACTCGGGGACCAAGACCAGGGAGGCAATTTGCGCAGCGCAGCCTCGGGTCTTGGGGGGGTAGGTGGGCGCTGAGACTGGCTGTTTCCATAGCAACGAGACTAGCCACCCTTACTGGGCCTCACAGCTCACCTCTGTTCAGCGTCTGAAGAGCCACGAAAGCCCACTTCCGGTCCTCCCGCCTCCGAGACTCGCGGTCGCTGTGGGGTAACTCAGTAACTCGGGCTCCTAGCCTCTGATTGGTTCAGGCAGATGGAGGAGGCGGGATGTAGCACCGAGGGGCGTGGCCTGCGGACCCTCAAACTGGAGTTTTCCTCGCGGAGCGGAAGCCGGCTTCACCCGCCCCGGAAGTGCAAGGACCGAGGTCGTACAGGTGTGGACTCCGCCGGCGAGGCGCCTGTTTTCGAGATGCCGGGAGCCGCGGCTAAGGGTTCGGAGTTGTACGAGAGCATCGAGAGTTTCGTGGAGGCCCTGAAGCGAGACGGCGGGCGGCGCAGCTCTGAGGACATGGCTCGGGAGACCTTGGGGCTGCTGCGCCGGATCATCACGGACCACCACTGGATCAACGCAGGTAAGGCAGGTCTAGTTCTGTCGCGTCCCTCACCGCTATCCGACCCCGGTCCTCAGGTGGAGAGTCGCCCAGGCCTCATCGCGCTCGTGCCCTCTCTCTCTCCCTCGGACTGCAGGGGAGCTGATGAAACTGATCCGCCGAGAGGGCCAGAGGATGACGGCTGCGCAACCCTCAGAGACCACGGTGGGCAACATGGTGCGGAGAGTGCTCAGAATCATCCGGGAGGAGTATGGCAGGTCAGGATGTGAGCCTTTTTGCGCAAGCCCCTCTCCCTGCTTGGAGCCTTTAGAAGAGCCGAGCAGCTCCTGTTACTGAAATGCCTACACCTCCGCCCACCGCCGTTTGGGTCTTGTTGCCTCCCTAGACTCCACGGACGCAGTGATGAGAGCGATCAGCAGGAGTCCTTGCACAAACTCTTGACTTCAGAAGGCCTGAGCGAGGATTTCACCTCCCCTTATGCCCAGCTCCAGTCCAACATCATTGAGGCAATTAATGAGCTGCTTGTGGAACTGGGTAAGAGTCCTGATCCCCGATGGACAGGATAGGTTACAGGCAGATGAGGGAAGAGACGACCCTGGAGGTTGTTCATCAGCAAAGATAGGAGATAATCGGTCTTGTGGTTCTCCGAGCTTTGTCCTCCATCCTGATTGAGAGAAAGGGTTGGAACAGGTGGCAGGACTAAGCGAGCCCTCTCTACCTTTCCTTACAGACCAGCCCTTTATAGATTGCAGGTCCATTGCTGCAGAGACTGTTAGGATAGAGCTTTATTTTCATTTTAAAGATGAACTCCCTAAAACCATGGATGATCAACTCTTCTTCCCTAAATTTCCTCTTGAATTTTTATACACACAGATGTAACACCTCCATTCCCCTTGTCTTTGTGACCCAGGAGACCTGCATGTATGCATTACAATCAGAGTTCCCCAAGGGAGGAAGAAGCTGGGTCTGTGTGTTTGGAGCTGCTGCTTCCAAATTCCTCCCCTGTTTTTCTTCTGTGGCCTCCTTTTCAGGTGGGGGTGTTGCGGCCACCTTTTAGAGGAGTTCTTTTAGGGGGAAACTCTACCCCACTCTCAGCACTTTACAGTTTCTCAGATTGGACCATTTTTTGCCTGAATTCATTGTCTTCAAAATGAATTATAAGGAGCTAGTGTCATGGGGGCAGGGTTGGGGGGTAAGTGGATGAGTAGGGGTTCTGCTAGGAAAGAAGGTAGGCTGAGAACTTGGGAACTAGAAGATCCAGAGGAGCAGGGCTTTTAAGAAAAGGTGAACTTCACATTAAGTCCCTTCACCCTGTGTTACAAGTTCTGCTAGGTGGGCCGTCTGTGTGAAGGGCACCTGTCTCTTTCCACGTTCTATCATGATTGTCTTGTGTTGTGGCATGGCAGTTTCACATTTCCCTTGCCAAACTGACTGTTCTTGCAGAAGGGACTACAGAGAACATTGCGGCCCAGGCTCTGGAGCACATCCACTCCAATGAGGTCATCATGACCATTGGCTTCTCCCGAACGGTAGAGGCCTTCCTCAAAGAGGCTGCCCGAAAGAGGAAATTCCATGTCATTGTGGCAGAGTGTGCTCCTTTCTGTCAGGTAGGGAAACTGCTGGAGCTGCCAAGAAAAATGAAAAATGAGGAGGGAATAAAGAAGTGATAGATGGGCTCCATGCCAACTTTGAATTGATAAGACATTGAGAAGACAAAGTAAAACATGAAGGGAATTTTCAAATTGTTCATCCTGTCAACATTCTTAAACATTGGTTTAGGAAAATTAGGAGAAACGCTGGGTCCAAGAAAAGAAATATATTGGTTCTTTTAGGGATCAAAATAGGGTAAAGTACCTTGGGGATGACTGATTCTTGGTCTGACCTCACTCAGTCCCTACATAAATAATAGGTCTCTAGAAAGGAACTATGTAAGGATGCAGGAGGTCATAAAATAATGAGCCAGGAGCTGTCCTGTCAGTGCTCCCTAATTACACAAGCAGGCAGTATTTCCAGTTTTGTGGCTGTTCTAGTGCTCCTATGGAAAATTCAATATTTATTGGCTTCTCCTGGGCTTCTCTGAAGCATACCAGAGAATACCCACCATGAGTAGAAAAAGGAATTACCTGTTGGCAGTTGCGTGTTTGCTGTGCCCAGTATCACAGAATTCTCCAGATCCAGTTCCATTGGAGATTCTTTCCACTCTCTCCCACCATCTCTCCTGACGTCAGGCCTTTCTCTCCTATTGCAGGGTCATGAAATGGCAGTCAATTTGGCCAAAGCAGGTATTGAGACAACTGTCATGACTGATGCTGCCATTTTTGCTGTTATGTCAAGAGTCAATAAGGTGGGTGTATTTGGAGTTATATTGAATTCATGAAGATTATACTTCTAAAATACTGATTTTTTTTTTTCTCTCTCCTATAATATCCATGAGAAGAGAAGAAAGCTTCTAGCGCTTTTGAAAGTACATACTTGGGCGTTTTTAATATATTAACTGAATTTCTTTTCCCTTTATCTGTATCATTGTTCCTCCCTTAGTGTAGCTTCTTTTTTTGTTTTTGTTTTAAAGATTTCTTTTTTAATTTTTTTTTAAAGATTTATTTATTTATTTATTTATTTATTTATTTATTTATTTGACAGAGATAGAGACAGCCAGCGAGAGAGGGAACACAAGCACGGGGAGTGGGAGAGGAAGAAGCAGGCTCATAGCAGAGGAGCCTGATGTGGGGCTCGATCCCATAACGCCGGGTTCATGCCCTGAGCCGAAGGCAGATGCTTAAACTCTGTGCCACCCAGGCGCCCCTAAAGATTTTATTTTTTTAAGCAATCTCTACACCCAGCATGGGTCTCGGACTCACAACCCTGAGATCAAGAGTTGCATGCTTCTGACTGAGCCGCCAAGTGCCCCTGAGTAGCTTCTTTTTGGTGAAAGCATTGACGAGAATGAAATAGGGCTAAGCTAAGTGCGGCAGCTACTAGGGATTGGGTAGAGGGTCCTTGCCTTCTGCTCAGAGAGCCTGACAGCGGTGGATGGCGAATTGAAAGGCTCTTAGCTTCCCAGGAGGTGTGACATATAGATTCCAGAAAAGACAGGGCTAAGAGCAGGAGATAGTGCAGCTTTCTGTCACGTACAATATTCATTCTCTCTTTGGGAAGCCACTCTTGACCTAGAACTCGTGGTCCTTACTGTAGAAACCCTTTTCCTTTACTAGGAAAGGACCCTCACGATGTCGAAACTGAGGCCTGAGCATTTAGCGTGTTGTGCCCAATGGCCCATTTAAGCCTCTATCCCTAGGATGACTCACATTTTGCTTCCTGTTCCGAAGGTGATCATTGGCACAAAGACTATCCTGGCCAATGGTGCCCTGAGAGCTGTGACAGGAACGCACACTCTAGCACTGGCAGCAAAACACCATTCCACCCCGCTCATCGTTTGTGCTCCCATGTTCAAGCTTTCCCCACAGGTATGTCTGTCTGTCTGTGGCCAGACAGAGAGAAGGAAGCCAAAGTGTAGGCTTGGACTCTGGGCCTTCAACCTACTCACTCTGGGGCTTCTCTTTATGTGTGTTTGCTAAATGAATTAGACTCTATAGAGGCTGGAAAAAGCCACAGAAGTCTTGAACCAGGAAAAAAAAAATTGATAGTTATAACTTGTCAGCTTTGCGAAATGGAAATTGTAAGGTCAGGATAGTACATAGTTGGGGAAGGCCCTTTGTTGACCATTCATGGCCCATCACACTGATCATTTCTGAAAATGCCAAACAAGTTGAAACTTGGAACACGAATTGGTTTTACTTGTCATCGTTGGAGGGACTGTCTTCTGTAGCCTGAATACAAGCAGTATTACAAAGTGAAGAGCCATTTCATTAGCGAGAGAGGCTGTTTGCTTTGAAATACCAACCTATTTGCAGGTCTTTTTAAAATTGAGGTGAAATTCACATAACATAGAATTAACCATTTTTAAATGTACAGTTCGGGGGCATTCACTACATTCACAGCATTGTGCAACTACCACTCTCCCCAGAAAAACACCCTGTACCCATTACGTAATCACTCCCTATTGCCCCCTCCGCCCACCTCCCAGCAGTCACTAATCTTCTGTCTCTGTGGCTTTGCCTGTTTGGGGTATTTCATATAAAAGAAATCATACGATACGTGCCTTTTGTTTCAGCTTCTTTAACTTAACATGATGGTTTCAAGGTTTCTCGCTGTAGCACAGCACTTGGTTTCTGTGGCTGAATAATACTCTGTTGCAGGGACCTTACACAATCTATCCATTCACCTGTTGGTGGGCAGTTGGGCTGTTCAGCCTTTGGGCTTTTGTGAATATGCTGCTGTAAGCATTGGTGTACAAGTTTCTGTGTGGACATACTTTTTTATTTCCCTGGGTGTATACTTAAAAGTGTAATTTGCTGGGTCTCTGTCGCTCCTTTTTTTTTTTTTCTTGTCTAGTTCCCCAATGAAGAAGATTCATTTCACAAGTTTGTGGCTCCTGAAGAAGTCCTGCCTTTCACAGAAGGTACAGAAGGGTGTATGTGTGCGTGTGCTGCAAGTGCACGTGTATGTGTTTTCGTCTTTTTGCTTTTGTTTTGGTAGTCAGTGGGGATTGAATACTGCCAGGTTGTGCTTTTTATCATAATTCTCATGGAGACTTCTCTTTAGCATCTGAAGAGTGTGTGGGGACCTCATCTAGTCCATGTTCATTTTGTTCTGAGACTAATATATTTGATTGAGTATTGGGGCCGTGCTGGGTTGGATCGTCCAGCGGGGATGGGGTTTGGCTTTGCACATTGCTTGACACATGCGCAGCAACCCACTGGGAAATGTACTCATTCCCCTTTGCTCTAGAGAGTCATTTTGGTGACATGGCTGCCAAAGGAAGCATGCTCTAAAATGTTCCTACTATAAACTTGCCTGTCACCTGGATACCTTCGTGCGTTGGGGTCCTTTTCTCTGACTTCTGAAGGCAGTGAGCCTGCCACCTTGTCAACGTAAGATGGCCTTAAATGCCCTCTGGGAGCAAAGCACCATACTTGGGGTGCTAATTCTTCTTAGAAGTTGAATAACTTCATCCATTTATTCACACATTCATTTTTTTTCAAGGATTATTTGTATCTTTTGAGTACCCACTATGTATCCAGCACTGTCCCAGGTACTAAGGATGTCACAGTGAACAGCACAGATAGGCCCTGCTCCCACAGAGCTTACGTTCTGTTGCAGCAGACAGACAAGAATATGTCAGGTCATGGGATGTCGGGGGAAGAAAACAAATAAGGATGATGTGATGGAAAGTGGGAGACTACATTAGTGGGGGAAGGGTCTAAATGAGAGGACATTTCAGCTGAGTCCAGAATGAATAGAGCCCACCGTGTAAAGATCAAGGAGAATCTCCCAGGTGTCGGTGCAAAAGGCCTGAGTTAGGTCCGTGCTGAGCCAGTTGGAACAAGATGGCCATATGACTGGAGAGTAATGAGCACAAGGGAGAGTGGGATGAATTATAATTAGTGTAGTGCAGTGGGGAGGGGCCGGATCTTGAGGGCTACTGTCCCAAGATGGAGTTTTATTCTGAGGGCCATAGAAAGGCATTGGAGAGTTTGAAGCAGGAGTGTCACAATGGAAGTCTTCTCTTCTGGTTTGTACTTCACTGCAGCTTCCCTTTCTTGGGGTAGCGAGCACGCCTGCACGACTGAGCCTAGAATCTCTGTGCTTGGTTATTAGAGCAGGATTCTCTGTTTTATCTTTAGCTCATGTGATTGCCTTTCAGGGGACGTTCTGGAGAAGGTCAGCGTTCACTGCCCTGTGTTTGACTACGTGCCCCCAGAGCTCATTACACTGTTTATCTCCAACATTGGTGGGAACGCACCTTCCTACATCTACCGCCTGATGAGTGAGCTCTACCATCCTGACGATCATGTCCTATGACCACCACCCGTCCTAAGCAGAAGCTGCTTAGCCAAATACAGAATGGAGAGGGACTTCAGTGTGACTGCTGAAAACATCGTCCTTGTAATGGGGAGTGACCTGGAGTCAATCTGAAAAAACTTAATACTGTTTCCTGCCCTTTTAGTCATCCCATAACAAGGGTGCACATCCAGGACGGTCTCTCGCCTTTCTGATCTTAACAGGAGCAGCGGGGCTTGACCTATAAATTTTGGAGTCTCTTGGGGCGCCTGGCTGGCTCAGTTGGTAGAGCACATGACTCTTGATCTTGGGATCATGAGTTTGAGTCCCACGTTGGGCATAGAGTTTATTTAAAACTTTTTTTTGGCGGGGGAACCTCTTAACCTCTTAGTGACCTGGGGAGTCTGGAACTTAAGTTTCAGAAACTTAAACTTTCTGGTTCAGTGGGGTGTTAAACTTAACACTGAACACCTTGTTGGGATACAGGTTTTAGCTCAGAAATGGCCACCACACCTTTTCCTGGGCTGTGCCAATAAAAGCTTCTTGAAGATTCCTGAGTTGGTTTATTTATTGTTCCGCTCTGATTGCACTGCCTGAAACAGCAGCGGCAGAGCCCATTTTGTGCTTTCGTAGAGGGCTGTAATTAGAGGGAACCGGCTAAAACAGAAATGCAAATGAAAGTATTTACAGTTTCCTTCCTAATTCACTGGCAGTGGTCCCAAACAACTTGTTAGTAATCTAAGACAGTGGTTCCAAAACCTCTCTGATCAGCAGAATCATCTGGGAGCTTAAAAAAATGGACCATCTTGGGTTCTATCCCAGACCTACTTCATCTGAGCTTTAGGATGGCACCTGGGGATCCGCTTAAAGCACGTAAGACGTCCTGTGGAACATTCTGTATACACTGCAGTAGAGGTTTCAAAAGGGTGGCTTAGGTGCAGTGTTTGGATTAAAGACGTTTTGGCTGGTTCGCTCAGTATTTAATTTGAATTAGTTGCCAATATTTAAAAATAAAAGAAAAATGTGGAGATTGCACATTAAACAAATTCAGATTTCTTGCTTCTCTTGAAAACAGAAGCTTTGGCGATTCTGGGCCCAGTTTCCCAAATGGCAGCAGCTGGCTGTAGCTGGGCGGCTTCTAACTCCATTAAATGGAAAAATCTTTTCTGCAGTCCCTCCCATTTAATTCATTAAGGTTACCCGCCTAACCCCTATAGGGGTTTGCTTTGTGAGCCTTGTGTTAAAAAGAATGGGACAGATTTGTAAGGAAGTCCATTTAATACTGTTAATGAAAAACAAGCTAGGAAAAAGTCAAGCTGCAGAGCAGTATGCATAATATGACCTTTATTCATTAAAACAAAACAGTATGTACATGCAATAGGATAAAAGTTTGGAAGAAGGGGCACCTGGGTGGCTCGGTCGGTTGAGCGTCCAACTCTTGGTTTAGGCTCAGGTCGTGATCTCCAGGTCCTGGGATCCAGCCCAGGGTGAGCCCAGCAGTGGGCGTCCTGCTCAGCAGGGAGTCTGCTGCTCTCTGTCTCCCTCTGTCCCTTCCCATCGCTCTTCTCCCTCTCTCTCAAGTAAAAAAATAAAATCTTAAAAAAAAAAAAAAGTCTTCCCAGGTAATCCAGATGATTTGCCACGTTTGGGAACCACCGGCCCAGAGCAGAGGCCCAAGGCAGACTTGAGTGTGCTGGGGAACCCCTGGGATGCTGGTCACAGGCCAGCTTCCTGTCTCCTGTGGCATTGTCTGTGGGGTGGAGGGAGGGGGCACCATGAGTCTGCATGGTTAACAAGCACCCCAAGGGATTTAACAGGTGATCTGATACCTACACTTTGATAAACAATGGCCAGAGGTAGGCTATGAGGGAAATGCCTCTACTCGTCGACATTAACCTGAGGTATATCTTTGCCTTAGGGCCCCGGTCTTCCCTGAAAGAGGGTAAAAACAAGATTGAAGAGGGTTAGTCTGAAAGACGGACCTAAAAGCTCTATGACTCAGAAGAGCCTGACTCACTCAGGCCTCAGTCTGTCAATTATTTCTTAAAGCATCTAAGACCCCGCGCTTTCTCAGTGAAGTGGCTTAGAGCTACCAATTATGAGCAGTTGTCTCCTCTGAAGGCACCAATTCTGACAGCAATTCACTTCGGTACAGCCGTGTGGTCTGGAGTAAAAGCAGCAGTGAGTCAAGGAACTTAAATCTGTTTCTGGCTCCAAAAATGCTTTATGATACTCGTCCTTTGTGCATCTTAGTCTCTGGGTCTAAAATTAGCACCCACATTCTTCCCAGGCGTGAGACAGATGAAGGTTACAAGGGTAGAGGCTCTGTTGTAGTCAACTCTTAAAGTTCCTGGGACAGAACTGCACCAATGCGTACTCTGTAGGCTCTTTAGGACCTCAATTAAACAAATCCCACAAAGCTATTTATAGGCCTCATTTTTCTATTTCCCTCTCTCCCTTTTCCTGTTTGAGGAAGAGTAAATATTGGAACCAGAGAGCCTGATCTGAATAGGGAAAGACAGGGGTTCCGTGTTAACTTCTTACCTGTTGGCCTTTGTGCCTGCCTCCCGCCCTTGCTTTCGCAGGCAGAACCTGGAAACTAAGGACAGAAACTTGTAGCTTTAACTTGAAGAGGATTAATAGAAAGAGGATTCCACGGACGTGAAAGGCCTCCTGAATATGCTAAATAAACCAAGTTAGAGAATTACTCAATAGTTTGTAAAGACACTTTTCCCACGGTTTATATCTTCCAATTTGGGCGGAGGGCAGGAAAGGCACAATTCTTGGAACTCAAATAAGGAACAGAAATTCCTAATTTAGCCTCAGAAGAGAAGGCTCTGAAAAATACTCCACCAAGGAAAACTTCAGTGTAAAGTGATACCTCAAAGAAATACATGCCGGTACCCGTAGGATCATACGTTTCACAGATGTGCTTCGAAACTCGTTTCTCAAAGCAATCCGTTGTATCAGTCTTTGGGGTAATGAAGGCTGCCGGTCCTGCGGTTCCATCATCGAGCTACGTGACTCTGTAACACCACATACGTAGAACTCGGTACATGAGAACTCTTTCACCATAAAGATAGTACCAGATGGTGATGTAATTATTGTAAAGGCCCCCTACTATCCACCTGTCCTCGCAAAACTCTTTCCGCAGACATGCACCTCGTTGACACAAAGGAGCTATTCTGAAATGTGGTTTGGAAGTGTTTTATATCTGGCCTACTTTGCTTCGAATTATTCTTTCATTCACTAAACAGCTGTTCCAGGTTATTGTGCAATGGCTAAGCAATTATTATTAATAAAGAGCTTATAGTCTAAGCTTTCAGTCTTCTGCACGACACTCACACAATGGAGGGCTGCCTTTGAGTCTAACCACACTTACAACTGTGATTGCCTGATGTTTATATTAAATACTGAGCTGAAGAGAAGCAGCTTTTCAGGAGTGTTTTTTTAGGCATGTTAGATTTACAATTAAGACCTGCCTTGAGAAGAAGGAAGCTACTTGAAAACTTGACAAGATTCCTAAAATTCGTAATTTATATGTAAAATTCTGCAGATTACTATAAAAGAGGCATGACAGAGTACCTTGAGTAAATGATACACTAACAGCAGTAGTGAACTCCGACTCCAAACCACCTCTTTTTTTTTTTTTCTTTTGCGGGGGTGGGTAGGCGACCACCACTGCATACTCCTTGCTTTTGCAGTAAATAAGATTAAGTTGTTTAGTCGGGCAAGTTGTAAGGGTAAAGTCAGCCAAATCTAGCTTCTTCACACTGCTGCTGGGGTCACGCTAGCTTTCGGGCTCCACAGACACTCAGATCCCCCAGACCGGGATCAGGTTGCCTGCACTTTATCAGATGTTTCTGAGCACAGAATGCTCTATGACAAACGGAGATGGGGTGAAAACGATCCAGAGGTCTGAAAAATCCTAAGCCAGGGGAGAACCTCTTTTTTTCTTTACATCCCCACAAATTCAGATACATTCAGAAGGGACTCCTACATTTAGTTACTGAATGATGAATAAGTGGAGAAGAGAAGGTACAGACGATCTAGATTTTCGGTTTCCCAGACTTGCTTCTTCTCTTCTGAGTCCACCTCGTTGCTACCTTCCTGTTGATAAGCAGCTTCGGCTGAGAAAGGCTGGAAGAAGGGCATGATAGATAATGGCAAACGTAGCGGTCACTTCGCTAGCCTGCTTGTGTAAAGGTTTTCCTGGAACAGGGTGGCACTTCAGGTAGAAAAAAAGGAAGAGTCTGGCTCTTTGTGCCAGAAACTGCTCTTTCCGCTTCGTTCGGATACGCCGACGGATACGCTGCTGCGGGCTCCTGCTTGAGGCTTCAGCGGAGCACAGTTGTCGGTGCTCTCTAGGAACTGGTGGGCTGGGCTGCATCTGTTCTTCTCACTGGGCATGGCTTCCTCGGCCCCCTACACATCTCTAGAACTTGGTCTTGGACCCCTCCTGCTCAGCCCGTTTTGGCTGCCTTGTTTTTTTCCACTGTTAGGTTCAGATCCCACCTGTTGTCATTTGTGTCTGACCTTTTCTTTGCCTGGCTCTGATGTGTGATTGCTAGAACCTCTCCATTCTCAACTGCTCATGGAGTTCCAGATCCCCAGCTAGGTTCTGGATCTTTCCCTAGCCCTGTCCCCAGTCTCTCCCCTCCCTTCTAGCCTACACTCTAAGCTTTGCCTTAAGCTTTTCTGATACTAGCTCCTACTACCATCTATAGCCTTAATTTCTGACCGAAAAGTTATCTCCTTTTATCCCAGTAAAAGCAACACAGCTGGGACTCAGTGACCCCTAAACCCAGAGGAAGTTACCTCATTCGATCATCAGTTTCCTTGTCCTCTCCCTGACTAAAGTTAAGCCTCTTGGAGGCATGCACCCTTATTGCTCAATGAAATTGTGATGAATGTTCCCAAAAAAGGAACCCTGGAGGGTGGCTTCATTGCACATCGCATCTGTCAAGTTTTACTCTGAAGTTAATGAAGTCTCCACCAGCCAGACTCTAATAAAGTTGAACTAAGTTGACAAACTGGTAAGTCCCTCACAAATTAGAAATATATGGGCAGCATGGGTTAACAATGGAAGAAGTGTGCCATGAAGCCACACCGACTGGGGTCTGAATTCTGACTCTCTTAACAAAAGGGGAAAATTTTCTTCTCTGAGGCTCAGCAGTCTCACTGTAAAAGAGACACTAGCTTGCTAAAAGAATTGTCCTAAGGACTAGAAATAATGTACACAAAGCACTGGGTATATAGTAGGCCTTAATAAATGGTAACATTTATTCTTGCTATTGAAGCCAGAAAAGTTGTTTACCATTCTCGGCTTTACCACTTAGTACCTGTGTGATCTTAGACAAATCACTTAATGTATTTAAGCCTTCGCAAAATGGGGAGCATAACACCATCTTATCTTACAGGTTGATAAGAAATTGAAATAACATACGCAAAAATTATTTTATAAACCTTAAAGCACCATAAAGGTGTTAATGATTTCTATCATGTGTTAGAAAATTAAATATATCTTGCTCTATAGCAGGTAAGTTAAAAACAAAACAGAATAAAACAAAATCCTAATAGGCAACAAAAGTAATGTTATATATTTTTGGCTAATAGGTTGGTTTTATGCTGATGTATGCAACTGAGTTTATAAATTATTAAAATAGGATAATTATCTCTTCCATTACTTGAGTCAGGCTAGCCAGGAAGACTGGTTACATAATTTATGCAGAACTTTTTCTAATCCTCTGCTATTCTAAAAAAAAAACCATGGTGCTTTGGGATTATAGCAAAACGTTTTGAAACTGCATCCCATCATCCTAATATAAGAGGTATCATAACACTTTTTTTAATCCCACAAATTGGTCTAACCTAAAAAAAATTTGAAACTCCCAGGACAGCTGGCCTCCGTATAGCTCTGGAGAGTGGAGGCAGAGGTCCAGAGGCCACAGCACCCCCCTAGGCCTGGAGGCAGAGTCCTTGACAGCCTTGCAAATCCCCTGAAAACACTCTCCTTTCGAAGGTCATGTCTCCCAGTCTATGAAACCGTTTATATGTATTTAGAAGAATAAAGGCCATTTTTAGACAGTGGTGCCTATTCTTCAGGGTTCCAATTACGTAATTCTACAAGGATCCCCTTGAAAACCAGTGAAGGCTTTTCCTGAACCTTCTCTGAGACACACACTAATGAATGCAATACTTCATTGCTCCTGTAAGATTCACTGCAGGGCTACTGGCAAACAAACTTTTCTTCCATGAGCACAAATTCGTTTCCTGTATTAAAAATGAGAAAAATCATTCCATTGATACAAAGGCCAATTTGAGCAGGCTGCAAAATACAAAAGTGGAAATTCTCACTGCAACGTCTTTCTCATTGTACGGTATCCCAGTTGCAATGAACAGTGCCAGCTGGTTTTTTGCTTTTCTTTTTGTCCTTCTATAAAACTTTAGTCTATTGAGTCTTACTAAACAGAAATCAAACCTTCAAAAAAGGTAAAGGAAATACATATTAAGGCTGGCATAACAAGCATTTGTGCAAAGATCAGTTCTGGTCCCAAATGAAATTACGAGGTCATTAGATAAGCGTACTGTAATAAAACTAAGATAGGATTTGAAAGAGACCAAAAGAACCATTGTCTCCTGAAAAAAATGTAGAGAACATATCTGGTTAGGTTGAAAGAATAAATGCTGCATTTTGATATGAAAATTGCTTTCACATAAAGAGGGATATTTTTAAAGTACCCCCCAAAAATCATATTTTAAAAAACAAGTTCATAGTACTTTCACCATTTTACCAATTGGGATATGAACAGTATCAGACTCTGAATGAGATTTTAAAGAAGCAATAAGACAAACAACCAGTACAGGACTACAAATTTTCTCTATTCTATCCTTGTCCTTGTTTCTCTTTACCAATAGTTTTTAATCCCTAAAATAATCTAACTACAGGCCTGATGGAAGACTGCAGAGGACGTTTTTACTGAGTGTAGAGAAACCTTTAAGTCTGAGATTTAGAATGTACAGCAGAAGCAGCAGGAAGTGAAGAAGACCGGGGTGGGGGGGGGTGGGGGGGGTGGGGTGGGGGGGTGGGGAGAGGGGACGCATGGAGCGCAGCTACGGGCTGTGCAGGAAGGCAGACTGAATCCTGGGAAGTTCAGAGTCACGCAAACCACAACAATCCCAATTATGAGGCTGGAAAAAATTGCAAAACAAAACCAAACCACTTCCACCCCCCCCCCCCAGAAAAAAAACCCCACAAATAAACCAATTAATCATTAAATTTTATCTCTAAATAAGTTATAAAAAGTAGATATTATAGGGCAAACTTGAGTGTCCCAGGCTGCAGATGAACAAACTGGCTTTAGCTTGGAGGGATCATCTGCTCAGGACTGACCAGTCACGTTGCCTGGAGGCACCGGCCAACTCAGGACTCTGCTAGGACCTGCAGCGCACGCTCTCTGCTCAGAGGCACAGAGTCAGTGTCCCTTTGCTTCCTTACAGGTCAGTAATTCTGTTCTCATGGCGGCTCACAAGGAGGCATGGATGCCTCTAGGCTTTGCCTTGTGTCACATCTTTCTGCTTTTCCAAAGAGATGCCAGGCTTGGGCCATTTTGCGAAGTTTAGCCAGATTGGGTTTAATCTGTGGAAAGAAAGAGAATAACTCCCATATGCAGCATGAAAAGCCAAGAAGCATATAAAAATTTCCTAACTACGGCTATTCCAATAAGATTTCCTTAGGATAAGTGGGACTGTAAACTGTAGGTCTAGATTCTCATCCCTTCAGGATTGAGGACAAAACCTTTTTTCATTGTCATGTGAAACAGTAAGTTTTTAATGGAGTAAAGTCTACTGGATGCATCAGAAAACAAAATGCAAGGAAAGACTTTCTAGCCCTTACAAGGAGAGGCAAGCAGAAGAAAAGACTTTTGGAAAGCAGCAACATGGACATTCCTATTATGTTCTCATGTTCTGTTTCATTTAAGATTATAACAAGAACAGAAAACGTTCTTTAATTTAAACCACTCTGGGCCTTTATTGTATTATCCACATCATTGTTTCTGGGCTGCTGAGTAATCAAGGCCAAACCATAATGTGAAAATCTCCTAAGCTCAGTTTCCTGCCTGATGATCCCCAAATCATAACTCTAGAGATCCTTAGAGACAGCTACCATTTCCAGGAGGTACCATCAAGCAAATGGCTGTTTAGACTGTATTTGCTAGCAGTGGACTTGCTGTGTTTCTACCCACTTTGTGGAGCCCCACAGAGAACTTCTACTCTTACCAGACCGCGAGCCAGGAGGCAACAGATGTTCAGGATACGTCAGTCTGTACATGCGTTAAGCTTATAAAATACAAAGGCATCATGTGTGTGCTCTGACAGTGCAGCCTAAGCTCCGTGTTGAATTTGAGATAGAAGATGAAATGGTGAGATTTTATATAAATAAACTTTCAACGCATACTTTGTAAAACTCTCGTATTCTGGAAAGGATTAAAGTGGATTACATTTGGCTACTAGGAGCTGGACAAGAGAAGATAAACTTTGCTCTGTCCTCTCCTGTCGGTCATTGCTGTACCTGTTTTTCCTGTTCCAAGTGGTCTATGTCAGCCAACGGCAGCATAGAAGGTCTCCCATGAGCACACTGGAACGGCAGCTGGCACCACGACAAGGCCTCAATAAGGCGACAGCTCTCCTCTGGGCTCAGCCCATCATTAAACTTAATGGCCCCTGAACGAAAGACAGAAACAAGAAGGTTATGGTGTGTATAGTGGGAAACCAATCCTGACCCTGGGCCAGAGCCAAATATCTGGCAAAAGTAAAAGGTTTCTTAGACTTCTTCATGTGACTTTAACGCTGCTTGAAATTGGCACTTACCGACCATGGATGAAACTAAGGCTTCAGGACCAACCTGTCTCTCAGCTTTTCCTTATGGAATCATTGTCTTTCTAATCCCTATAGGAGGCATTCCTTAACTTATTAGGATTTTGCCTTCAGAGTTTTTCTCAAGAGGCAAGGGCAATATTTTCCTACTTCTTACAGGTTGTGAAATTGAGGTCGTCTTTTAGCCAATCCATCACCAAGATCTCTGATTGTCCCCTACAATGTCCATTTTATTTGCCTTTTTCTATTTCCAGAATAATCTTCCTGATCTAAATTTTCATGTGGTCAGAACCTGCCTTTATGCATATATTAATTCTCTCGGTCAACAAATATTTGTAAGTATATACTTTGTAGCAGGTGCTATGCCAGGCAGTGAATAAGACAGATGGTCTCTGCACTTACGGGCTTATGATCTAATGGGTCTAATAGGTGAGAGACTAACATTAAACAAATAATTATACAATAATTATAAATTTTTGTTGTAGGCTTCTGATCTTTCATACCAGCCTAATTTCTTGGTATCCTTGGTACCCTTTGCTGCTCCTCATATAACTAATTTGTTTCTGCCTTAGAGTCTGTGCACAGGTTATTTCTACCTCGTGTGGTAAACTTTCCCTTCTATCCTATGAATCCATGTCCCTCAGCTCATTCAAAGCTTGACTCAAAATGCATCTCCTCCATGAGTTACTCCTCCACTCATATATGTCGGTCAGAATTATGGTCAAACGGGGGCGCCTGGGTGGCACAGCGGTTAAGCGTCTGCCTTCGGCTCAGGGCGTGATCCCGGCGTTATGGGATCGAGCCCCACATCAGGCTCCTCCGCTGTGAGCCTGCTTCTACCTCTCCCACTCCCCCTGCTTGTGTTCCTTTTCTCGCTGGCTGTCTCTATCTCTGCCAAATAAATAAATAAAATCTTTAAAAAAAAAAAAAAGAATTATGGTCAAACGTATGTGTTGGTATTTTTCTTTGTAAAAGCAATTTTTTAGTGTTCACTTTTAGTGTATTCAGTTTCTTGATCCAAATTATACCCTCCAAGAAGTGGAGAAGTGTGCATTCTACGTCTTTCATAACTTTTATACCCCTGCCAGTGCTTAGCATACAGAAGCACTCGATAGCTGGTGTGTTGAGTCTTACCGTGGCAGGCCTGGGATGCCAATACCTTCTGGACAGTCAGTGGCAAAGTCCCTTGGATGGCTCCTGTGGTCTGGAGTAGCTAATGCATAAACACATTCTTCATTAATGGGAAAAGGAAATGGGACAACAGAGCCTTTTGTGTGTGGTGCCTCTGTAAAATCAGAGACAGGCTTACCTCCACTTGTTCTCGAATAAATTCCTACAAAGCAGAAAGGAAAACAGACATTACTCTACTGTTATAATTGTCCTTTTATATCCTTTTATAGTTTAAAAATACACCTCCTACAGAAGAGAGTTCCAGTGATATAGCATTTAGGGGCAAATAATTTATTTGTTGTGAGGCACTGTGAGTATGAAAATACCAAGACAATTTAACAGAACTCCTACTGAACAGCGAATATATTTAGCTACTGAAACCTCCTCCAGAGATAGCTCATAACTCATGAGGTTATGTAACTGCTGAGAGCAGCCTTGATGATTCAACTGAGTCTAAATATCAGGGAGGCTTCTCACTGAGAGGCTGTTTGTATTTATGATCTTGGCCAGAACAAGTGCAATATTACACACAAACGGAATAAATACATAACGATTATCAACACAACCGGGCACCGAGTCTGACACTCGCTTAGACAGATCAGAGACACAAGCAGTCACTTCAGTTCCCACAGGCCTTTTGGGGGAGGGGGGCAATTCCCTTCAGGTCAAAACACTTATTTTCTGAGGCATTTTTTCAGAAGTTTCTCCCCACTAGCCTATCTCTGTCCCCTCGGGTAACCTTTTCCATAGTTATCCCTGCAGATGTTAATATTTACAAAAGGACTTCAAAGAAATTTAAAGCAGACGCTATTTTTCATGCTACCAATCTGTTTAACCTCTGGAGATAAAAAACTGTTTTGAGATAAGGCACATTTAATAACTTCTTCATAAGAAAACACAAGATTTTTTTACTCCTAGAACTGGTAATGTATAAATCACCTTCCTAAGAGTACAACATGGTAGATCTTTTTTTTAAACAGACTCAGAAAATTCTCCCCCTTTCCTCATACACACTCTAGTCCACCATGCTCATCAATGAGCACAGTTACCAAGAGCTAGGGGGTAGATACCATGTATTTTTCAAAAGCCATGTACTTTTCCAAACAAACGTACACAGAAAGATGTCTCATAATACCTGACCCACTAACAGAGCTCCATGTGGACAGCGATCAAACCTAACCTCTTTGCCATTCTCTTTTGTGCTTATTCATATGGGACTTGTGAAATACCGTTTTTTAAGCCCAGTGAAGGGGGAGATAGATCGTATTCTCTGTTCATTTCACATTTCAAGGGTTCAATTAACGCTAGATAATTTAAATAACATTAAAAAGGCTCGTTCATCAGGCTAGAGGACAGAACTTTATAGAAAATATTCATGAGCTTTCAACTGTGAATCCAAGTAGCTACCTCCTTTTTAAGACACCAAAACTGGGGCACCTGGGTGGCACAGCAGTTAAGCGTCTGCCTTCGGCTCAGGGCGTGATCCCAGCGTTATGGGATCGAGCCCCACATCAGGCTCTTCAGCTATGAGCCTGCTTCTACCTCTCCCACTCCCCCTGCTTGTGTTCCCTCTCTCGCTGGCTGTCTCTATCTGTCGAATAAATACATAAAATCTTAAAAAAAAAAAAAAAAAAAGACACCAAAACTGGTCTAGCTTCTTCCAGAATCAACAAAATCTTTCCTGATCAGTGTGACTTAACATAGACAAGATTTTCTGAAGCCATAAGTTTTATTTCAATTTGAAGTAAACTCCTTACCAGTAGTCTTTGAAGTCACTTTGGGAAAAGTTTTTATTATAATTTTCTGGTTAAATACTTAGGGATTGAATTACAATAAAAGATTCTAACAGATCCTATCTTTTGGATTCAAGACAGTTTGGAGGAGGAGCCTTGGAGTACAAGGCTGTGTTGGGAAAAAGAGCCCTGCTGAAAGCAAAGCAAAGGTTGTCTGATCAAAGGGCAATTTTGGAAGGGCTAAACTCATGGTAATCCAAAAGCTGGCACTATTACCTGCCTCTTCCTCTCGAACGTCTCCTCACCCTTAGCCTACAGACATGCTTAAGTCTCTCCCATCTGAAAACAATCAAAAATCTTTCTTCAACCCTGTGTCCTGCCCCACACTTCAGACCACCCCTAACCCTCTAGCTCTCACCCTCTCTCTCTTCTTCTGAATGCAGCCAAAGATCTTGAAAGAGCAGTCTACATAGCTCCACCTCCTCTCCCTCCACTCCCTCCTGGACCCACTGCAATCTGTCTTCTGCACTTCCGCTACCAGGAACAGATCCCGCCATGGCACCACTAGTCTCGTGATTGCCAAATCCAACTTTTCAAGCTTTATGGCTATTGTTGACCATTTCCTTCTTGCTTAAAACTTCCACTGGCTTTAGCGATATTACTTTTCCTGATTTTCTTCCTCTCTCTCTGACCAAACATTTTCAATCATCCTTTCCAGTTTCTTCTTTTCAGCAGTAGCTTTCCAGACCTTGCCAAAACATATGCACAATGCTGGTGCATCCATCAACTCCACTCTTTGCTCTCCTCTCTTTTTATTCTTCATATTCTCCCTAGACACTCTCACTTCCTCTAGGCCCTTCTCCAGCTTCTGATATTATCAAAATATATACACTGTTAACTCCCAGATAGGTACATAGAGTTCAGGCTTCTTTCCCAAGCACTAGATCTGTAAGTCTGCCTATCCACTAGACATCCCCACTTGAAGGCACATTCAATGCGTCTAAACCAGGCTCATAATCTAACTCCCCAGGCAGGTGTACCCCTTCTCCTCTACTTCCTTCTGGCAATGGCAGAACCATCCTTCCAGTCATCCAAGCTAGAACCTTCAGAATCCTATCTTACCTTTTCTCCTTTATCCCTTTTATACTTTCTATTGCTCAGGGCCTCTGGATTCTACCTCCCAACTTATGTTTCAAATATATCCCTCCTCTCCATTCCCAATGCTGTTGACTTAGGCCCTCATCCTCTCCTGTTTGAACCAGTGCAAAAGCCTCTCAACTGCTGTCCCTGGCGCAAACCTTTCCTGTATCAATCTATCACACAGTTTATCTACCAAATCGATCTTCTAATTTTTTTATTTTTGGATAGGACTAAAGTAATTCAGATTTATGGAAAAACAGTAGAATGAGTTCATGTGGATTTGCCTGTGCTCCAAACAGAAAGAGAGAAGCCACAATGAATTAAACAGGACACTATGAAAAAAGAACAGAGAGATTTCAGAAAGAATCTAATCATAATTCTGGAAGCAAAAAAACACAGTCACTGAAATAAAAAACTCAGTGGATAAGATAAATATCTGATTAAACAGTAGGTGAAAAGATAATTTAGTTCACTAGAAGATAAATGAGGGAATTTCCCGGAATGTATCACAAAGAGGTAAGACAATGGGAAATAGGACAGAGAAGTTAAAAGGTAAGGTCCAGTAGACATCTGACAGGATTTCTAGGAAATGAGAGAATGGTGGAAGAAGCAGTGCTTGAAGTGATAATAACTGTACATTTTCCAAATGGAAGAAGCATGATGAATCTCCAGAAGGAAATGGAAACAAGATATATCATAGGGAAATTGCATAACACCAAAGGCAAAGAGAAAATCTTAAAAGCCACCAGAGAGAAAATGAGATTACCTACAAAGTAATGATAATTGTGTTGACAATGGACTCCAATGGCATATAGAATGTCAAAGTAATGGAATGTTCTCAAACGCTGAGGGATGACTGACAATGTGGAATTCTGTTTTTAGCTAGACAATCATGCAAGTATGAAGGCAAAATACAGACATTTTCAAAGACAGTTTATCATTTATGGACACTTAGTAAAAGAACTTTTAAAAGATTTTGTTTATCTAAATAAACAATGGCTAGCCACACACAGAAGAATGAAACAGGACCATTTTCTTACACCATACACAAAAATAGACTCAAAATGGATGAAAGACCTAAATGTGAGACAAGAATCCAACAAAATCCTAGAGAACACAGGCAGCAACCTCTCTGACCTCAGTCACAGCAACTTCTTGCTAGACACGTCTCCAAAGACAAGGGAAACAAAGGCAAAAATGAACTACTGGGACTTCATCAAGATAAAAAGCTTTTGCACAGCAAAGGACAGACGACAAAACCAAAAGACAACCGACAGGATAGGAGAAGATCTTTGCAAATGTCTTATCAGATAAAGGGCTAGTATACAAAATCTATAAGGAACTTATCAAACTCAACACCCAGAGAACAAATAACCAATCAGGAAATGGGCAGAAGACATGAACAGACATTTCTCCAAACAAGACACACAAGTGGCCGAAAGACACTTGGAAAAAATGCTCAAAATCCTTCAGCATCAGGGAAATACAAATCAAAACCACAATAAGATACCACCTCACACCAGTCAGAATGGCTAGAATGAACAACTCAGGAAACAAGAGAGGTTGGCGAGGATGCAGAGAAAGGGGAGCCCTCTTACACTGCTGGTGCGAATGCCAACTTCCCAAGCTGGAGCAGCCACTCTGGAAAACAGTATGGAGGTTCCTCAAAAAGCTAAAAATAGAGCTACCCTGAGACCCAACCATTGAACTACTAGATATTTACCCCAAAGATATAAATGTAGTGATCTGAAGAGGCACCTGCACCCCAACGTTTATAGCAGCAAAGTCCACAATAGCCAAACTATGGAAAGAGCCCAGATGTCCATCAACAGATGAATGGATAAAGAAGATGTGGTTCATATATACAATGGAACATACTCAGCCATCAAAAAAAGAAATCTTGCCCTTGGCAACGATGCAGATGGAATTAAAGGATAGTATTATGCTAAGCAAAATAAGTCAATCAGAGAAAAACAATTATTATATGATTTCACTCATATGTGGAACTTAAGAAACAAAACAGAGGGGCATAGGGGAAGGGAGGGAAAAATAAAACAAGATGAAATCAGAGAGAGAGACAAATCATAAGAGACTCTTAATCACAGGAAACAAACTGAGGGTTGCTGGAGGGGAGGGGGGTCAGGGGATAGAGTAACTGGGTGATGGCCATTAAGGAGGCACGTGATGTAATGAGCACTGGGTATTATATAAGACTGACGAATCACTGAACTCTGCCTCTGAAACTAATAAAACACGATATGTTAATTAATTGATTTTAAATTAAAAAAAATAAACATTGACTATAAACTTAATGACTGCTAAAGAGATTAAAAACCAGGTGGAGTTAAAATACTGAGCAACAGCATGGAAGATGGGAGGGGAGTGATGGAAGATAAAGGGTTGTAAGGTTTTTATACAGTTTAGAGAGAACAGAGAAAACAAATTACTTGGAAGTTTAAGACTGAAATTCAAGGCTAATCTAAAGGAATACAATGGAATATGTAACTTCTAAACTAGCAGAGGAAAAAAAGGAGAAATAAAGAAAACTCTAATAGAAAACCAGAAAGGAGGAAAGAAAAGGCAACAAAGACAAAATAAATGGTCTGTTGTTAAAAATAAAGTGTGGGGCACCTGGGTGGCTCAGTCGGTTAAGCATCTGACTCTTGATCTCAGCTCTCATCTTGAATCTCAGGGTTGTGAGTTCAAGCCCCACAGTGGGCTCCACACTGGGCGTGGAGCGCATATATATATATAAAGTGAAACACACAAGTAAAGTAAGAAGTAACGGTTCTCTTCAACACCTCCAATGCCACATCCCAGCAGCAGCTTTCCAGACCTTTACCAAAACATATATGTGGAGGATGAACTGCAAACTACTTAGCAGAGTATGCTAGATCCCTTTATGGCTTGGCCTTGATGACCTATCTGGCCTCATCTAGTCCACCACTACATACGTATCTTCATTCAAGTCATACATACTGGTAGTTCTCTAAACACAGGATCCGCTCCACGTTTCTGATATTGGTTGTTCTGTCTAGAATGCCCTTCTCCTCTCTTCTGTGCTTGGCAGGCTCCTACTGTTCTACAAGATTTTTTCTAAGGAAAAACAATAGCTTTTCTGTGATAGTTTCCTTGACCTCCATTCCCCTGGGCATGGTAATCATTCTGCATTTCCATAGCACTTTTGAACATACCTCTACTGGCCAAATTTCATTGTATTTATAATTAATTACTTAAATGTCCTTCTTCTTCACCTTGAGCTGATTCATTTCTGAATCTCTAGCACCTGGCACATAACACAGCAGGTATCTCATAGGTGCTTGTTGGATAAAAGATGAATATAGAGAATTTCTAAAGAAAATAGGTTACCTTCACTCAGCAATTTCCTCAACATCTGAAGCTCTGTCTTACCTCCACGATACTCTTGGTCACAGGAGATCTTCCTCTTCGAAGCTCATTGGCTTCTCTTTCTACAAAACAGAGTGGTACTTTTCCTACAAGGACCAGAGAATCACTAGTGTCTGGAAATATAATTTCAAGGCCCAGGTCTTCCAGATTTTTGTGGTAACACCTAAAGAGATAACCTCAATTACAAAAGTCTTACTTCTTTTGCATTTCAGTACCAGTTCCAAACACCGGATAGTTTCTCAAAAGCAGCCACAAGTTTTAAAAGTTGTACTGTTTTTCTCATACTTATGGTCATTTGTTTAGGATTTTATTATCAAATTTCCTTTTTGAGTTATAGCAACTTTCTTTTTTTTTTTTCTCTTTTCCATTGAGAGAATCAATTTGTTTCTAAGTCTTGTTCTAAGTTTTTATTCTTCACTGAGGAATTCCTAACTTCTCCTCATTGCTGGCACTTCAAGGAGTTTGGCACAAATAAAAGGGCTGAGAATGTTTTGAATCAGCATTAAAGCAGGGAGGTAATTAACAGCCCTAGGAACTGAGAAGTCCTGATTAACGGGACGTAAATAAATGGATCTGCCTCTATTATAAATTATGCCCCAGGGAAGAAGATTTATTGGCAGTAGCATATTCCCAAACCTGACATAAATTCAGAGACAATTCTTTTTTATTTCCAATAAGTTGTGCTGCTCAAAAGTGGGAAAACATCCTATCTTGTGACTCACCATATGATTTACCCCTTCCTTGCGGCCCAGTGTTTTACTTTCTTCCCAGTATGATTATGGTAATGAAAACTAAGAATCTAGAATGCACCAAGGCAAAGCAGAATGGAAGCAATTACTGCAGTAACTTTGCTTTCAGAAACAGCACAGCATAAACACGGACTTTTCCAAGAAATGGTAAGAGTATTCTAAGCCAACTGCTGGAAAAAATTATCAAGGAAACTCTATCCTATACTCAACAGCTGTGATATAGTGGAAAGAAGAGCATTTGGAGTCAGAAGACCTGCATCTGAAAGCCTGCTCCACCACTCAAGAGTTGTTACAACCTTGAACAAGTCATGTAACCTCCCTTTGGTCTCAGGTGCCTCATTTGAAAAAAGGAACAATTGTTACACCACACAGAATTACTGTGAGAGCTTATACTATAAGTATCACATCCTCATGGTGGTACTAACCGTAAGAGTCTCCTTTGTTCCTCTGTCACTCTTATCTCTAGTGGAGGACTTACGATGGAAGACAGTAATTTCTTCCGACCAGAGCCCTGTGGCTGTTGCTTCTCATAGGAATCTATTGGAAAAAAGATGACTGGGTTAAGAGTAGGAACTGAAGTCTTCTAGAATCAGATAAAAATAAGGCATGGTAAGGTACAGCCATGTTAATTATTATCACGCTTAGCGATGTTCAATGTTCAGTTTTAGGCTCTGTATTTCCATTATTAAAGTGAAACTAGTAAATATTCCGTCCATTTATTCATTTCACCAGTATTTTCCAAAATAAGAAATGTAAGACCTAAGTCTTACATTGAAATGAACAATGCGGTGTTCCCGCAGATAATCAATAAATGTGGTTTTAATAACAGGGGGTGGGGGAAATAATGTTGATTACTGAGGAAATAACATTGGTTTACTATAAAATCCTATGGCTCAAGAAGATTTCCCCACTCGTTCAGAAGGGTTTCCCAGTCTCTGAAGACAATTGGTCAGTACTGTTCTCAAATGGTCCCGAGCCTACAGCAAGTTTTCCTAACCCTAATTTTACCGTATCTTTCCCAACAATTAGGTCTTCATCTCATAAGGAAAAGTAAACATGGAAGTAATACCATTGCCATTCTAGTCCATGAACTATCTCCCTAGGTCCTCCCCTAACTCTTCGACACCGGTTTTCCGTTACTTGACCACAGGAGTAAAGATTTTCCTGGGATTTTACTATTTGGAGAACATACTACCTCACGATGAGAAAAGAGGGTAGCAAGGATTAAGAAGCACGTATTGACTCTGGAGAAACATATAACAAGTTAGTGATACTGGTTGTCTCTGGGGAGGGAAACTAGGTGGGATGAGGAACAAGGGTAAAAAGGAGACTTTATTATATCACCTTTCATACTTTTCAGACTTGAACTTATTTGATTATACCACCTATTTAAAACAAATTTTTTAATAAAAACAATATATTGGGTCTTCTGAGCTCGTGGTAGTCTCTGCCTCATGAACTGTGAAGAAGATACATATACCAAGATCATATGGGCATACAGAGGAGCATATCTTTATGCTGGATGTCACGATAAAGTAGCCTAATTCTTAGGTACCCAACCCTTAAGGTCAGTGATAAAATGTCTGGCAAATATATCTTTGACCACGTAAGACCACCAAGTTTGAATCAGTAAAGTCAATCACCATGTTCTTTCAGTTATAAAAGAAGCCAAACCAGAAGACTTCAGCTTAATTTTTTAAACATACAATTCATCTTTGCTCACAACAGTCACAGTTAGAAAGACTCCTTCAGTATATAAGTTCAAGTTCTGCAGGGGAGTCTCAATTTTTTCTAGATCCTTACCAGTAATCAGCTGCTCTAAACGGACACGCTCATGGGCAGCGTGCTGATCCACCAAGACCAGCAGGTTCCCACCTAGAAGATTAGCAAAAGGATTACTGGGGTTTCAAATTCTCGGATCCAGATTAAAATAATCATGTTGTGTGGAGGGGGAAAAAAAAGGTTAATTCAAACCATTTAACAGCATAAGCATAAGGGAGACATACACACTTAGTAGTAACAACTGTATCTTTCATTTCTTAAAAATTTGAAATTATGGGGAAAAGGACAACAAATTTATCCCTGATGAAAAACTCTTTCGTTCATGGTATTTCATTTATAAAACAAGGTTAAAGCCCTATATTCCTAACGTTCAAATACTGGTCTTGCTTTATTAATTCAAATTGATACAACGAAGGACCTTAAACACATTATCATAATCAGCAAGCTACTCTGGACCCCACAAAAAAAGTAATTCTGGTACACATTTTTTCCCCAGAGAGTACACTTTTAATAAATGACAGATGTAATTTGCTTTAAGAAACATTATAACCAAACATATAAATTCAATTTGTTGATTTACGTTATATAATAATTATGCATTTTAAATTTAAGTGTAATTAGCATTTTTTTAAAAAACAGGCTTCTTCTGCCCAATTTAAACTTCTCTCACAAACCATTTACATATTAAAAAGGTGGCCACCAGACCTAGTACACTTTAGATCAGAGGTCAGCAAATTTTTTCTGTGAAGGGCCAGGTAGTAAATATTTTTGGTTTTTTATGACATATGGTTTCTGTCACAACTACTCAACTATTCCTTTTAAACTGAAGCAGCCATAGACAGTATGTTAACACTGTAGCTGTGTTCCACTAAGACTTTATTTATGGATACTGAAATATTAATTTCATATCATTTTAATGTGTCAAGAAATATTATTCTTTTGCTTTTTTCAACCACTTAAAAATGTAAAAACCATTTTATCTCCTTGGGTGCACAAAAGCAGGTGATGGTTGGATTTGGCCCTCAGCCATAGTTTGCCCTGCTGTAGACTCAGGCTTCTTAAACTGTGATGGGCGTACAAATGACCTGCGGATCTTATTAAAATGCAGATTCTGATTCAGTAGATTAGAGATGAGACACAAGATTCTATAAGTTTTTTTAAAGATTTTATTTATTTATTTGACAGAGAAAGAAAGATCCTGAGCTGGGGGGAGAGGGAGAAGCAGACTCCCCCCTGAGGAGGGAGCCCAGGAGCATGGGATCATGACCTGAGCCAAAGGCAGACGCTTAACCACTTAACTGACTGAGCCACCCAGACGCTCTGAGATTCTACAATTCTAACAGACTCCCAAGTGATGCTATTTACAGACCATGCTTTTGAGTAGCAAGGCTTGTGACTCTCAAGTGCAAGAGAGAAGGCAGAATGTCCTGACCCAAAAAGCCAAACCTACAGGGAAATCCCCTTCTCACTGACAGGAGGGCTGACTCTCAATTACATTAATACAGCTTTTTATCTTGTAATGTTATTACTTTGGGCCAAAGGGTTGAGGTTTATTGCTATTGGTTATACTGAAATAAAAGTTCTCTTGAATTTAATCAAAATAGGTAATTCCTGTTTTCCCCATTTCTACTTAAGAATTAATGTTTCTATGACACCATCAAATTCATGGCATGAGAGCTTAAGACTTAAGGGAAAAAAGGAAATATTTTTTCTGACAGCATGTTCAACCACCGGAATAGGCCCCAAACTGTTGAATTTTAAATTCCTTTGAGGATAGGAGGAGTTGCAGCTGGTTGTGATGAATAGGGAACATCTTGTATCGGGCAAAACAATGGAATAAATAAAAATAGTGAGGGAGTAACCTCAAACTTAAAACTGGAGTTGGTGTAAATTACCAAGAGTCAGGGACCCTAGGAACTTAATTCTGTACCTGATGGTGGCAGAATGATTTATAGTCTACATAGGGTTCACAACATTTTCTATTCCTTGAATGAAGCAGAATAGATGAAGGTAATTTAATCATGTCAGAAGCTATATTTTTGATATCCTAATACAACAGAAGGCAGTTTCATAAGGGCAAGGAATTTTATCTGTTATAGTCCCAGGATATATAACAGTACCAGGCACATAACAGACACTCAACTAATATTTACAGAGTAAATGAATGAATACTTACTCTTTGGGGTATCATAACTGAACAACTATATTTTATCATAGGTGGAAATATGCAATACAAAATGCCAATTTATGAGTATACGGCATTAATTTCACTATAATTTAAAACAATGTATTTGTCGATTACAAAAATAGATGCAAATATTAAAATAAGTCAATTACAGGAATAAGTTGCTTTTAGTATTCATGAGTGACAGTAAAAACAGGTACATTTTGATTTTTAAAAAAGTATTTATCTAAGAGTACTCTTTGGTGGTATCTAACTAAAGTTGACCATTGAACAACATGGGTTTGAACTGCACGGGTCTACATATGCAGATTTTTTTCGATAAATACAGTACTGTAAATGTATTTTCTCTTCTTTACAATTTTGTTAGTAACAATTTCTATAGCTTACTTTATTGTAAGACTACAGCATATAACATATATAACATACAAAATAGGTGTTTATGTCATTGGTAAGGCTTTGGTCAACAGTAGGCTATTACTAGTTAAGTTTGGGGGGAATCAGAAGTTATACATGGATTTTGGTTGTGTGGGGGTTTGGGGCAACTCTGTGTTGTTCAAGGGTCAACTATAATCCAATGATAATACAGAAACTCAAGAGAAATTTAAATAGGCCCCTTTTGCTTCTCTGAACATCTCAGATTTTGTGGCTACACATCTCAGGTGCCATGGTATTAAACAACAAAGAGGGGCGTCTGGGTGGCTCAGTTGGTTAAGCATCCAACTCACGATTTTAGCTCAAGTCATGAGCTCAGAGTTATGGGATGGAGCCCTGCCACGGCTCCGTGCTCAGTGCGTATGGAGTCTGCCTGCGATTGGGCTTGGGATTCCCTCTGCCCCTCCCCCAGCTTGTGCCCGCTTGCTCGCTCTCTCTCTCATAAATAAATAAATATCTTTAAACAACAAAGAATTCCAGGTAATCAAAACCTTAGAAAAAATCTATTCATTTTCCCCCAAACAGTAAAACTACTAGAATTTGACTTTCACTCATATTTATGACAATTCTAACAGAACTCTTAGTTTGCCTTTGACCTATTATGACATTTACTAAATAAATCTACAATGTAAGCAAGGTAAAAGGGAGTACTTTGAAATACAAAGAGATGAACTGTTTTCGAACTTCCAAAGCACTCCGCTGCAGGTCTACCTGTCTGGACCCAAGCCCTCCACTGCTGCTCAGGGCTCTCAGCCACCTACACTATCAAGCATTCCTCATAAATGCTCTAGAGTCTTCCAGTTTAAAAAGAAAAAAACAAAACCAAGCCTTCTTTCACCCCCACCCTCCTTCAGTCCCTCTCTTCCATGTCACAGATTTCTGAGTCTCTCCTTGGGATCTCTTGGTCCTGCAACGTCATCCATGCAGTTGTGGAGGTTTGACTTCCCTCTCACACCCAATGCGTCACCGAACCTTGCTGACTTTATCTCCTATGTATCTTTCGAACGCACTCACTTCTCTCTAGTCTCCCCTGGTCTTTGCCAACTATCATTTTTAGGTATTGCAATATCCTCCTACAGTCTCTCTGCAGTTACTGGGACTCCACCCCACCCCCAACCCATTCTCCATACTGCAAAAGCTTTCCAATAGGTGTTGAGACAAATACAAAGCTTGTAACCCGCACTTAAGATTTGGCTGCGACCACCTTCTCTGGCCGCATCTCCACGCTCTCACTCCAGCTGCCCTTGTCCTGCTTCCTCTCACTAGAGGAGAGGAAGTTACATATATGTCATTTGTCATTCCTCAGCCTAGAATACCCTTCCCTCCCTTCTTTACCTAGTTAGCTCACACTCATACTTCAGACCTCACTTTACCAAGACAACCTTCCCAGGCTTCCCTGACTGAATCAAATCTCTCAGTACGGTTTCTTACAGCATCTTGTTTCTTGGGGCGCCTGGGTGGCTCAGTCGGTTGGGTGTCTGCCTTCGGCTCAGGTCATGATCCCAGGGTCCTGAGATCGAGTCCCGCATTGGGAATCCCTGCTCAGCGGGGAGTCTGCTTCTCCCTCTGACCCTCCACCCCTCGTGCTTTCTCTCTCTTGCTCTCTTGCAAATAAATAAATAAAATATTTTTTAAAAAAACACAGTGTCTTGTTTCTCTCTTCCATACCTTAGCTAGAATTAAAATTTTAATATTTATGTACTTATCTGTTTCTCTTACATGTGTATTTTTCCCCACCATTGTAGCTCTAGGACCTAGTACAGTCCCTTTCATGCAATAGGCACTCAATCAATATTTGTTGAATGAGTTAATGTTATTGTTTACAAACTATTGTTTTATTACAGTAGGTCACCAAGATATTGTATGTAACTCTTGATAAACCTCGCATAATTCACTAAACTTTCTATGATTATAAAAGAAATACATGAAAACTTTATTAAAAAGTCGAATATTATAAAATATTTGAGAGAGTAACGTCCTAATCTGTTTCCATACTGAAATAAGGAGATGAAGACAGCCTGAAGGGTGCAGGGAGAGGGCAAACTAGCAAAGCAGATGAGACAAGGGGTCCCTTTGCCCCCTCTCATTGTCACTCCCAAGGTAACTACTATTAATAGCTTAAAATGTATCTTATATATGTATGTCTCGGTATACGTATATAAAACTAATGTACTTTAAAACTGTTCGTTCATAATATTAATTTAGATTGGTTTTTCCAATTGGTTTTAATCTGTCTAAATCATTGCAACTGTATTGTATATAAAAAATACCTTAAAAGGAGGCTATCAGAAGACCAGCTACTCATTATCAGAGCTAAACTCCAAACTTTATTATTTTTTTAAGATTTTATTTATTTGAGAGAGAGAGAGTACAGGAGCAGGGGCAGAGGGAGATAGAGAAGCAGACGCCCCTGCTGAGCAGAGAGCCCGATGCAGGGCTTGACCCCAGGACCCCAGGATCACGACCCAAGCAAAAGGCAGCTGCTCAACTGACTGAGCCACCCAGGCACCCCCTAAACTCCAATCTTACCTGCCTCACCATTCTCTTCAGTCTTGGTGCTCATTAAACAGGCAATAAACTTGTTATCCACTTGCTGGAGAACCTGCCATACATTAAAATAAGTGGTACAACACTAAATAAAAATGAACAAAGTCTTAACTGCATATAAAGAGATAAAAGTATACTTAATTAAGAGTCATTTGCATTACAACATTCATATCTAAGACTATGATAAGGTGCTGATGAACCTGAGGGAATCATTAGGAAGGATTAAAAAATGGGCAAGTAGAATGATCAGAACACATAAAGGAAGGAGACTACAGGCTAAGGATTCTAAAAGGGACATGCTAACAAAACTTTAGAGTAGACCTGAAATGTTCCCAATAGAATGACTCTTATTAATAGGTAATATGACCAGAGAATTATTAACAGGACCAGAGATTGCTAACAAATGGGGCTGAAATAAATTTTTGAAAATTTATGCAAAAGCAAGGAAAATCATTTCGGAGGAGCTAGTCCCTTAAAGCAGTAAGTTAAAAGCCACCAAGGGCTTTACCCCCTTGGAGGCTCCTTTCTGTCCAGGTACAGATAAGGTTCTCCCCGTACTTCCCTGCCCCACTCCTAATTCTGGATCAAGAGCTTGCTTTGCTCTGGGGCACCAGGTCAATGCCAGGTTAGAAGTTTACCTATATCTGTCTAATGTCCTAATCTGTTTCCATACTGAAATAAGGAGATGAAGACAGCCTGAAGGGTGCAGGGAGAGGGCAAACTAGCAAAGCAGATGAGACAAGGGGTCCCTTCTGCTAACAGCTCCTCAATCTGGAGTCTCCTAAGCCATGTCATTTGTAGCCTCACACAATAGAAGGTCATTTACAAAGGGGCACTGTTGTACGTTTAAGGACAATGTCCCTACAGTATTTACTTGATTTGTTAATTATTGTCAAAATATAAAGTCAATATATAATCCTTGAAACTGTGAGCCTCAATCTGTAATTCATCCCTCCAAACCTGCTCGCACTACTAAAGACATTTCTTTTTTGTAATTAAAAGTAGTCCTTTGCTTTTTCTTCTGATAATAAAAGTTCCAGTAAGATTTTAAAAAACACATGTGCCTTGACCAGGGTGGTCTAGATCATCAAATAAATCCAATTTCACAAGAGTTAGTCCAGCTTAGGCCTCATATATATTTTTATGAGATTTCAAAGTCAATTGTTTACCTGCATCGAATGAATCATTTCTTTGGTGAAACGATAAGGATACAAGACATTGTGAATTTTAACCACCAGGCTTTTGGCCTGGCCACTGCTTACATCAACAGCAACCTAGAAAGACCCAGCATAAACATCATTTAAATTTTAATTCTTTATATCTGCAGAACTGTTTTACCAAAGGTCTCAAAATGCTTTAAAACATTCATTTTCATAGAACCTATTAGAGGTGGGCTGAATTCAGGGAACTTACAAAAATTCAAAAGGCTCTGTGAATTATTAGTCTTCAATAATAATTTTAGGTTATAAACAAAGTTACTAACAAAAACCAATACTGATTCAGAATAACAATTTGTTTATGCACCACAATCAAGTCCTTAAACACATCTTAACTGAAAAATCAGTAATCAAACGTTTATTTATTCTATACCTTCTCTACAACACACGGAGTACATCCTGTGATAACCCGCTGAGGAGAGAACATAAACTCCCATCCCATGATGAACTGTTCTGCCAGGAGAAGACTCACTACTTTATATGACTTCTCAAGTTTTGTGTTTTTTTAATTATCACTCCCCTAAATACTCTGCCAAAGCCGCAAGTCAGGTTTTCTAAGAGCAGCAAACATACCCACTATTCACACAGATTACACATTACACATGTCTACTCCGAAATGTGTGGGCTCCCAAAATGCTAGGAATTCTGATTCCTCCTCTCTACATTAAATAGTATTTCCAAGTAAATTATTTGGAAACATGCCCACTATCCATTTGTAATTAAAAATTGGTAGAGTCATTCATGCCCATTTCCAACTTAAATGAAATTCAATTTTTAAAATAACAAGCAAAGAAAAATTGTTGTAGACCCACCTCCGGATAACGGGCAAATACTGGATTTTCCCATTCTGAGAACAAAGACTGAAGTGACTCTCTACCAGCAGTATCATCCATAGTATCTAAGGCAAAAGGAGACAGGTACAGTTGGCATCAAGAGCCTCGGGCAGAAAAAGTGAATGCATCTCGTATTTGGTGTGGTACGGCCTCAAGACCAAAGATCAGACATATTGTTCCAATATTCTACAAATGTTCAGTGTCTGCTGGATCTCTAAATTGTTTTGATCTGTTGCTTTTTAAACTAGAGTTGATGACTGTATCTTCTGGCATTATAGCTTTTTCTCCAAACTATTTTCAAGAGATATTTCAGAACACAACTGGAGAAGAAACCAGTTTAAGTTAGTAGCCTCACTTCCTTTAGATAAGAAATATACCTTACCTATTTGTAGAAACAAACATAATGTCTGTAGCTTTTTTGAAAATAAGAATTTTGCTTACATAAAACTACTATAACATGGAGTGCAACTCCAATCTTTAAAAATAAGAGGTATTGTCTCAATCACAAGACACCACAGACTGTGCATAATTACCCAGTATTGACTTCAAGTCTGGAAAAGTAATTTCTGATCTAAATACATGCACTGAGTGACTTCGTTCTGCTGTTAAACAGGACCATGGGGAATTCCTGGTTCCAGCAAGGCACAGCTGGCACTGATCAAGCTTAATAATACAACCCTGCTTTTAAAAAAAAATTTTGAGTTAGGTGGTACAGTACGTCTAGCCGTCCGAGCAATCTCTGTTTTTGCCCCTACCTCTGTTCTTCTGTCTCATCATAGTCCTTTCTTCCCGGGGTCTTGGAAGGAAAGGAAGAATGAGGTCGCTTCTAAAAGGATGACACCTGTACTGAGATCCTAAATGTAAAAAAGAAAACCTACACATTAGAACTCAAAATATAAATTATTAAAAAATCAGGTTACATAAGAAAATCTTTCTCCACAAACCAATCAAGAAATAAAGCAGACTACTAAACACAAGATTGAGAGTCGCAGCTCTTTAATGAAGTTATGCTGCTAACTTAGAAACCTACACTAATAGTTAGTCCATTATCCATCTATACCAGACAGAATGAGCCCCGAAAATACATCACTCAATGGGCACAATTTTGTATGTGGGGCATTTGGCAACATTTGGTCACCACACTTGGGTGAGGGGTGCTACCGGCATCTAGCAGATAGAGGCTAATATCCTACAATGTATGGGACAAACCTACAATAGAGAATTATCTAGTCCAAAATGTCCACAGTGTCATGGTTGAGATAGCCAGTATTAGATATACAGTGGTACATTATTGTTATCCTTCACTACTTGGTGCAAACTTCATAAGTCCCCAATTTATATGTCTCTTTTACCCAAAATAGGTTTCCATTATAACACTTATCTCACCACATTATGTTTAGGTAGCTGTCTTCCCTAATAGACTGTGAACTCCTGAAAGCCACGTCAGTGAATCCGCAACCTAGCACAGTACGAACAGTCAATAAACGAATGAATACATGAATACATAAAAGAATTAAAAGTTCTCAATATAAACTCCAAAGTCCAATAAGATCCGGCCCAAATTCTACCCTCCTCTCTGAAGGATGATTTTGAGTTTTAGAAGTAATGCCTGAATTTGACAGTTTTTGAATAGGGGCAAAACATGAAGAAACTATTATTTCAAAAAGATAAATCTGTTGGGCAAGAACTGGAAAGATTCGTTCACAATGATAAAATTAAAGGGTACGGTGAAATAAGGTTGTGTCACCATTGCAGAAAGGACAGAGTTAAAGGCATTTTAGGGGCGCCTGGGTGGCACAGCAGTTAAGCGTCTGCCTTCGGCTCAGGGTGTGATCCCGGCGTTATGGGATCGAGCCCCACATCAGGCTCCTCCGCTGGGAGCCTGCTTCTTCCTCTCCCACATTCCCTGCTCGTGTTCCCTCTCTCGCTGGCTGTCTCTCTCTCTGTCAAATAAATAAATAAAATCTTTAAAAAAAAATTTAAAAATTTAAAAATTTTAAAAAAAGTAACGGCATTTTAGAGAAAGAAACCGCCACGGCTTGGAGACTTGACACAACTCCTTAAAATTACCTTTATAGATCATCTCTTCAGTACAACGTAATTTACCTCTTGACACTTCATCTTAGGTAACGTTTTCCTGTACGGCTCAGCAGTGTTCCAATGCCCTTTCCAGACAGGTGACATTCTATGTGCCATCTGTCCACGGAACTTGTTTCTATACCCCACATACTTTATTCTTCCTTATGAAACTGAGTTCACGTGACCCTTCAAAGTTCACGACAAGACTTGCTAATCCAGAAGGAGAAGGAGGTTGAAGTGTTTTAAACATCTAGGTTGATTTAACAGGAGCAGATGTTTATGTTGCATATGGAGGCTGAGATTCCCCCTTTGTTTTAGCAACAACCACCTCAGTTTAATGTAATCAAGTTCTTTTTTGTCACCGTTTTAGAAGCAGTTGCATTTCAGGAAGATGAGGTGCCAGTGCATTAGGCTTCCCTCTGATAAGCATTCAGTATAAATCAGACATTAAGTGACATAGACTGAAAAACACGTCCGTCTTCAGGAGCAACCTGAGAGTCGCAGGAGCAGTACTGAAAGACAAGGGTTTTCTCCTTCCTAATACTTTGTAAGTTACTACAGTAATTAGTTTTTCACAAGGAAAAAACTGGAAACCATTGAAAAATAAAGGTCTTATTTAACCTCGCATAAATCAGAGCCTCCTGCTAGAGATATTCATCCTAGGGAGAATTACAAGTTAATTTGCAATTACATTCATACAATTTACATTCTTTTGCAACATTCAAGACTTTTAATATGGATGCACATTTAATGTTTATCCTCCTGATGCAAAACCAAGATTATAGCCAGATGGAAATCAGCTTTACCCTCTCCCAACATCTGGCTCTCAACACACTGCCAAAACCATGTCACTTTTAATGTTGACTGGGACCTGAGAACTCAAGAGCCCCAACGTACGCTCTGATGAAGCCTTGTGGTACGATTTAAAAGCTACGTTGTCTTCCTGAATAACAGCTACTTATAGCATAAACAGATCGAATGGGCTAGCACTGTATATTATAATAAGCTATATTTGAAATGTATAGTTAGGAAGGTACATACTTTACCTATATCCCCAAAAAATTATGGTCAAGTCCTCTTTTCTAAAAACACAAAAAAGTTCATAAACATAAAGTACTGTACTGAGCCATAGATTATCTGGGAAACCTAGGATGATTACAGGATCATTCTGGCCCTTTACCTGGGAGTTGCAGAGAACACCTTCCAGAAAAATACCACACTGGCATCGCAGGTATCTTTGCAGACAAATTTCTAGGAGTTGTATGTTTGGGAGAGAGAAGAAAGTGGGGTGGGGAAGCACTGTGGATCTTCTCAACTATTAATAGTATCATTTTCATTAAAACCGGTCTCATCCTCCTATACGTCCACACAGCCATAGACACACACATATACACGTCCATTCTATTATGTCTTTCATTGTATTTCTAGATATAAATAGTATTGGACCTAGGGAACCTTCATATACCATAAAACACATTTTATAATTAAACTTCAAAATGTTCCATCAGCTGAGATAATCTCTTTGGGCAATGATTATCTCGTGCCTTGGCCATGATTTCTACCTTCAAAAGCATTTCATGCCTGTGAGTACTACACGCTTACCATTCTCATGCATGACATCCACAGCTATCGTCGTCAGGTCTTTAGTACAAGCAGCCTGAACGTCCTCAGTAGGAGCAGTGAAGGTGCTGAGTCCAGTGATTTTGTTGATGTAAACCATTCTTCCCAGGGCCACATCAAAATGCTGCTGCCAATCCGAAGGACATGTGCTTGACGCTTCATCTACAGAGCAAGTTCTTGCTGTAGATTCTTCACTCTGAAAACATGTTCCGTTTTGGTCGGAGGTGGAATCTTCTACATGACTCACTGACATTCTACTGGGAGAGTCAGGACTTCCTATCTGTGGTTCCGAAGCTACAAGAACATCTGAATCTTTACTGACGACTTTAGAATGATTACAGGGTGACACCAAAGGAGTTTCTGGTATCACAGAGTTCCCTGTTGTATTGTTGTTAGAGTACGTTTCACTATCTTTATTGAAGGAATTATCCTGGGTGACAGAGTCCAACACTGGAATGATGCCACTCTCTGTTATTTCATACTCATTTTGAAATAACTTACAAGAATCCAGGGTTAACCCACTGCACAAGTCACGGTCTTTCCTCTTGGAATCTGATAGTGGAAGTTCATCAGAATGACTCATCATTTCCATTGCCTGAGTCTCTCTTTCCGAACCTTTCATTCTGGATAATTTAGAGGCTAAAGATTTAGGAGACTGCTTGACACCCAAAGGTTTTATGTTAAAATGAGATAACTCCTTTAGAGTTACAGGACTTTCTCTTAAGCAAGGCATCTGTTGTTCCAAACAATCTTCTTCACTGGCGAACGGAAACGTCTTTGAGTAAAGGATATGACTTACTGGTTGACAACTATTATTTGAGTCATCATGTTTCATAGTAGTGACTTTACAAATGTCTGAGTTGTCTAAGTGATTCTGGTCTGTCCACGGAATGTCAGGTTCAACTTGAGGACTGAGACCGGTAGAGATTTCAAAATTATTATTTTCTTCCACTTCTATGTTCAGAGGATTTTTAACCTTCCCATATTGCCTCTTAAACTTCTCTAAAGATCCTAGTTGTGAACTTAAGCATAGCTTCTTATGGGTTATGGGTTTGGAGGAACCAATCAATTCATCTATTTTCTTACTACCATTTGAAACATGTGTACACCAAGGGGAAGAAGAGGATGTGTCAGGTAATAAGCAACCTATGCGTGATTTTTTACTACTTTCCTGAGAAATAGAAACATTTTTATAAGTTGCTTCAGGTTTGTTCTCTAGTCCAAAATGTATATTTGTTCCACACAATGTTTTGTTAGACAGTTGAGCAAATTCTTTACTTAAAGTGCTGGTTCTAACTTTGATGTTTGGAGTCTCAGCTGAATGGCGTGCTCTATTTATAAATGTTTCTTTGGCACTTGAGGGACCAGGTTGAATACAGTTTTCAAGTAAATGTTCTCTTTCAGTTGATTTAGTTTGCTCATTTTGTACCACATGAGTTATAAAGCCGGTGGAACATAATTTAACTTGTCCATAACTAAAAATGTTTATTCTTCCACAATTACTAGGTTGTTTTTTTCTTTTCTCTTCCTCTCTCTGAGCACCATGTACTCTCAATAATGTTGTCCCAAGAGGCAGAGGTTGGCATCCCATTTCGGTAGCATCTTTAAATCTCTCTAGTTGATTCTGAGTTCCGTTATTTTTCAGGATACTGGCAGCCATCCCATTAACAACAGTACTTGCATCCTGTGTTTCTAGATCATCTCCACTCTTCTCAAAGTGGTATGATGTCTGAAAAGGGCTTGCCAACATTTCTGAACTTGTTCCACAGGGGTTTTCTAAACAGTTAAGTTCTAAGCAAAGTTTTTTGTGTTTTTCGTTTTCTCCTGATTCTGATACTTCAGCTGTCTGTTGTTCTAAGATCCTTGATTCTGAGCAAGAGCTAGCTTTGACTTGTAAAGATGACTCCGTCACTGTACTATGGCCTGGGCCATCTGATTCACAAGCATACAAAAATGAATCATTTTTTTTTCTGATACCTTCTGAATCTCTAGAATTCCGTGTGTTTCCTCTGTTTTCTATAGTAGCTTTTCTTTTCACAGCTTTTGACTGAAAATTAAACATTTCATAGGAATCCAAAATACTATTACATGCTTTTTGGAAACTGACCTGGTCACCCTTCTCATCAGAGGACACATGCTTCTGAAGAGTAGCACTAAATAAACTAAAATCATTATCTTCACTAAATTCTTTAATGTCCTCACCTGATAATTCCACAAATAATTTTTCTTTCTTTAAAAACATTTTCACTCCTTCCTGAACGCAAACCAGAACAGTATCCCAGTTCTGAAATTCAATCAGCGTCTTTGCTGGCTCCATGCACACATCGTATTCACAGAACCGGCACTGCATATTGACTACATATATCCCGTGGAGTTCTGGGTTAGACCGATGTCGAGGACTTGAATTCATCTGTCTAGCGGCAGAGCCATTCTTTGGTTTGCATATAATACTTTCTTTCCTCAGTAAAAAGTCAATGAATTTATGCAGCTTTGTCCTTAAAATTAGTCTTTTGTTCACAAACAAAAATTGCATATTCTTATTATAATGTGCTTCAGAGCTGATATAGCCACTAAGCTCAAACTCCTTATATTTAAATTTTATGTCTCTTAATTTTTGGGACTTAGCCAGTCCATAAATTTGACAAAACCGGGAACATACATCTTTGGTTTTGGGGAGCTGAAGAACCATGGAACCAGAAACATCATTTCTCAAGGAGAAAGAAATGGAAGGGTGCATGAGTGAGAGAGCTTCTATTCTCTGCCTAACCTTCTCAAACTCCAGTCTAGGATCCATGCATTTCCTTCTTACAGGTAACTGATAAAATAGGTTATACACTGTTACTGTTGTCCCAGCACTTGGTCTAGTCAAGTCAGCTTCACAAGCTTTCAGGGCTTTTCCATTCTGAAACAGTTTCACAAAAGTTTTCCCTGTCCTGTTTTTCTTGGATGAAATTTCCACAGCACTGGCCATGTCAGCTATACTTGCCAAGGCCTCCCCTCGGAAACCATAAAACCTGGGATTCTCCAAGTCCTGTACAGAGTTGCATTTACTAGTGAAATAACGATATCCCACCTTGTCTATATCATCACTCCCCATCCCGAGTCCATTGTCTATCACTTGAACTTGGAAGGTTTCCATATTCACCCTGACAGCCACACATTTTGCTTCAGCATCAAGACTGTTGAGGGCAAGCTCCTCAACACATTGGCCTAAGGAGCATATAGCCAAACCAGAACGCAATCTGGCTTGTACTTCAACTGACAAGCACTTGATCATGGCAGGTAGAAAGCTGGTAAGAACGCCAGGCACTGGTTTCCTTCTCTCACCGGAAATAACTGCCTATGGGAGGAAAAAAACACACACACACACTATCAAAGGCTCAGAATTACATAGCATTATCCATTTCTCTCAAGCATTACAGAGAAATACCATTTGAGGTAAGTTAAATCTATTAAACCACACTGCAAAAAAACAAAACAAAACAAATTACAGCTTTGATCTCTAGGCAGATCACACAGCTCATGTTTGGTGCAATGGATTTAATATTCAAAGCGGCATTCACAATTTCATAATTTTCACTGCTCCTTTCTAAATCCCAGCCCTAAAGTGAAATCATAATCACAATTGAAGTTGACCCGTAAGACAGTGTTCAAAATTCTAATCACTTCACCAAAAACAGATGTCTGAATTAAATTCAGCTAGAAATTCATGAAAAAAATGTCCAAGCTAGTTTCATAATATTTATACATTACACAATAACCATGACTTTTAGTAAAAACTCATCATGAAGTGTTAAGACACAGGAAATTTAAAAAACCAAACTGTGTATCAAGAAGAAATGGGCATTAAGAGATTATTATTCATTATTATTGTTGGTTAAATGTTGCCTCAGAGGAAAGAGACTGGGAATGGAAAAGGGTAAGGCAGGAATTTCCTTTTCATTATCAACTTTTCTGTATCATTTGATTTTTAAATCTTGTTCACACATTAATAAAAAGTTTTCAGAAGGTCCCTGTATTAACAATCTCTTGGTATTTACAGATGGCTGCACCCTACCTTCACAACAATAGTGATGGTCTGGGGCTGTCTGAACTTGACTTTACGTTTTCCTGTCAGGTATAAAACATTAAGATTACGGTGCCACTAAAGCTCTCCTCCCTTCTTCATAGGTGAGAGAGCAGCAGGAGCTGGACCTCTCGCAGGTGGTAGGGCTAGTTTTTCCAACCCGGGAACACCAGAGCTATAATCGCAGATCTGATGTGTTTTAAGGTAACGAAATTTGCAGCCGGCAGCAAATGAGAGGAACATTTAATTGGTATTCTGACTGTTACCCAACTTAACGATTTCTTGATGACACCCCAGCCTTTTCCGGGCCACAGTCAAAGGGGGAGATTCGGTCCGGGTCCCCACCTGCGAAAGCTCCGGCGGCGTGGGGGCGGGGGGAGGGCAGGACCGCCGGCGCAGGTCCCCCGCGCTCTGGCTCCACCCCGTCCCCTCCCCCAACTCGCAGGCCCAGCCCCGCCGCCCTGACGCACGAGGCCTCCTGCAGCCCCGGCGCAGCTGGCTCCCAAACACGCCCGCGGCGGTCGTCAGGGCCTTTCCGCCGTTAGAAGGGCTCCCGGAACCATCCTTTGACGCGTGCTTTCCCCCAAGTCACCTCGAACAGCGCTTCAGCAACTCCCGGTTACCAACCGCCTCGGACGCGGGGCGCGAGCACGTTGGCCCGTGAGGCTCATGCACGCGCCACGAGCATGCGCTTCCGAGGTGACTCGCAGGGAACGCGCTTTCGTCGGTGACGCCCAACTGCGCACGCGCACCAGCTGTTCTCTGATTGGGAAACTACGGGGGGGGGGTCTCTTCTTTTTGGTACCCCGAATTCTCAATCCTTATCCCCCTCTAGCGTGGTGTGAAAAGCTGTTGCTAGCAATTTTCACTTTTTTCTCGTTTTCCTTTCCCCCAACCTCCTTCGCGCGTCCTAGCAACCATTTAATTCAATGTATCTTATTTGTGTTTTGTTAGATCTTTTCTCACTAGAATGTAAACTATTTGAAGGTAGGGAGTTTATCTATTTTGTTTACTTTTCAGTGCCTGTCCTGTTAGGCACTCGATGGATGAATAAATCCACAGCCCTCCATCTTACAGTTATAGCATTTCATAGGTGGAAAAAGACTGAGAAACTAGTCCGACCCTCTTAATTTACAGGTAAGGACACCAAGACTCCTTTCATTTACTTTTTTGATGTGTTCCTAATGCCACCACAGCTCCTTTTCTAACTGAATGAGAACTGTGAGAATACTGTGAGAATAGGTGTTTGGGAAGTTATTAACCAATCCTCAGTTTTTGCTGTCTCATTTTCATTGAAACCTATTTTCAAAAATTGTAATTTACGACGAACTTGCTAAATTCGGCAAGCATTTGTTATATACCTGTTTAATGGCTGCCCAAGCCAAATTGGGAAACGTGAAGGGCTGATGAAGCAAAATCCTGATTATTGCTTGTAGGGCTGCCGTAACAAAATACCAGGCTGAGTGGCTTAAACAGTAGAAATTTATTTTGTCCCAGTTCTGGAGGGTAGAAGTCTGAGGTCAAGATGTTGACAAGTTTTTTCTGAGACCTCTCTTCGTGGCTTGTAGATGGCTGTCTTCTCCCTCTGCCTTTACCTGTTCTTTCCTCTGTGCACATACATGTCTGTGTCCAATTTCTTCTTTTTTTAAGGACACTGGGGCATATTGGATTGGGACCCACTCTAAAGACCTCATTTAACCTTAATTACCTCTTTAAAGGCTGTATCTCCAGACAGTCACATTCTGAGGTACTAAGTGTTAAGACTTCAACATGTGAATTGGGGGTGGGCTGGGGTGTGTGATGTAATTTAGCCCATAACATAGCTTTATATGAAATCCTTGCCCAGAGGAAAGGAATGACAGCAGGAACTCCAGGAGAGTAAAAGTAATTAGTCCAAAATGTCATTTGAACAGCTAACAAATCGAAATTGTGGTATTTGTTATTATTAGGTGTACAATTTCCTGAAGAAAACTTCATGGAAACCATTTTAAAAAGTGATTTGGGGAGGGGCGCCTGGGTGGCACAGCGGTTAATCGTCTGCCTTCAGCTCAGGGCGTGATCCTGGCGTTGTGGGATCGAGCCCCACATCAGGCTCTTCCGCTATGAGCCTGCTTCTTCCTCTCCCACTCCCCCTGCTTGTGTTCCCTCTCTCACTGGCTGTCTCTATCTCTGCTCGAATAAATAAATAAAATCTTAAAAAAAAAAAAAAAGTGATTCGGGGCACCTGGGTGGCTCAGTTGGTTCAGTGTCTGCCTTTGGCACAGGTCATGATCCCAGGGTCCTGGGATGGAGTCCCGCATCGGGCTCCTTGCTCAGCGGAGAGTCCTTCTCCCTTGCCCATTCCCCCTGCTTGTGTTCCCTCTCCCTCTGCCTGCCGCTCCCCCTCTTGTGTTCTCTCGCCCTGTCAAATAAATAAATAAAATCTTTTAAAAAAGTGATTCAAAGTAACTGCTTTTTCTTTCAGCTCTTTTTAAATTACGTCAAAATTCTCTTCCCACAGATGTTTACTGAATAAATACCTCTTATTTTGCCCCAAAGAAGTTCAGCAAAGATAAAGACAGTACCCTATACAGAAGGTTCTAATGTATTTTTATTTATTTAGAATTGTGTAGAGTTTGTCATCTTTCTATCATACATATAATATACAGTAATATTCAAATATCTGATACTAAGTTACTGACCAATTCTAATGCTGAACACAGAGTAGTTCTATATTAACAACAAAAACAAAACCGGTGAGTTTATCTTAGAAAATTTAAATTCAGGCCATTATTTCACAATCTGGAAATCTGAGTAATCCAACTTTACGATGACTTTCTCATTCCTGAAGTTTGCTCTGTCGATGTGTGATTTGGGACTTCCTTTTGTCTCAAGCCATTCCTGCATATGATGCACTTTGGAGATGGGACCTTGCAATTGTCCTTGCACTGTGCCCTGGTCAGTGTTCTGGACCCAGCCAACCAATCCCAGCTTTTTACCCTCAGCCTAAGGGAAAGAAAAATGTAAGAGAGAAAAATCCAGTGAGATTGAACAAAACACTGAGGCTACAATCTGTTGCCAGAATCTTGGCCTAGAATCAAGCCACTGAAACTAATTTGATGTTGTCCAGAACAGTCAAAACCGAACTACAGCAAGGAGACTCTCTCTGACCTTAACATGAAGTGTTGGCCATTTGACTCCATTTGCTTCTTCTACCCTATAAAACCTCGGCACTAGAAATTTTCATTACATAGTCCGTTTGCTTAAGTACTAAAGACTTAAGTACTAAAGCAAATCAGATGCTTTTAAAATGATTCCCGAAGGCTGATTGTTGTTAGGATACTGGGCTGTATCCTGCTCATTTTCCCTTCTCCTAATCAAGAATCTAGTAGGTATATTAAATAGAAAAAGCATGAAGTTATCTGATCCTTCTCTTTGTCTTCAGCCAGGACCACACCTAAACAAATCCAGATGAACGAGTGTCCATTGTATCTTTAAAGATCATTATTTCCTGGGCAACTCATTCCTTTGTTCTCACTTCAGAAAAATTGTCTAACCCAAGGTCTTTATGTGGCATCCAAAGCCCACTTTCTGTCCTCTTCCTAGAGAAGGAAAAAGCATGTAGTGGTCAGCCTCTGAACATCAAAGTTCCATGAGACCACATAACGATTAGGTTTTTACTTGACTTTATTCTCTTCTGTCTAAATAATCACACCTTTAAAGTTGAATAAGTTTATGAAGACCATCTAATCATTGCAGTTGCTTTTCCCTTCGCCTTTCCAATGTCCTTTAAGTCATGAAACTGTGGAATGACTGAAAAATTGGGAAAGATAGCAATGTTTAGAGGTAATTTTTTTTAATTGGCAAGCAGAAATATGAGAAAAGTTATCATTTAAGTAACCTACCTAAATGGAAGGAATTGGGTTACAAAAGAAAATGGGAGTTACCATGACTGCATGCCCAAATGCCAGAGGAGTGACCTAGTAAATATGGGAAATCGCTGCATTTGGCCAAAGAAAATGTTATGCACAGCAAAACCATGTTTGATGAGAAACTAAAGTATCTATCAAATCAGTTATGTTCAAAGCAAAGGCATGTTTGTATAATGAACAAAAGAGACTGCAGTCAAAAAACAATTCAAGGGGTACAAAGGAAATTAAGGAAGGAAGAAAAATAGAAGATACCTACGGTGCGCATTAAGTGCCAAAGATGGGGGCATAAAGAAAGGATGCGGAGAATGGATTTTAAGGAAGACTACATCCAATTCACTTTGTATAACAATTGCTCTCCTCTGCTTCAAATTAAGAGATTTGGCTACTCCCAGCTCTTCAAAGTTACCTTATTTGGTAACTAGCTATAATAATGATTGTATTGAGTTTTGAGCAGGAGTTCATAAAGTCAAATTTTTAAATTGCAATGTGATTTATCTGAACTTCTAAGAGTGAAAAAAGCACTCCCAAATTTGACTGGTGATGAGAATGGGAATTTCCTGTAGGTTTGTGCATTTGATTCTGTTCTTATTTTTAAATGATAGCATAACGTTGCTGACTCATGCTCCATTTTGAATATCTATCTAAATAAGCAAATAGTGTTTGTTCCTACAAAAATTCCAAAAAGCTAAGTCTTCCTCATAACCATATTCTGGAAAAATTATTTTAAGGAATATAATCACCAACACCAGTTTCAATCTAAAAAGAAAGTCCCTTCAGATGAATAACCTAGACTTCCAACTTAGGAAACTAGAAAAAGATCAAGCCAAACTCAAAACCAGCAGAAAGATAAAAATAATAAAGATTAGAGTAGGAGTTAATAAAATAAAGATGAGAAAAAAAAAGAGAGAAAAATCAATGAAACCAAAAGTTGGTTCTTTAAAAAGATCAACCAAATTGCCAAAACTTTAGCTAGACCGATAAAGAAAAAAGAGAGAAGCCTCAATTACTAAAATCAGTAATTAAAGAGGAGACAGTACCACCAACCTTACAAAATAAAAAGGATTATAGGGAAATGCCATAAACAATGGTAGAGAACTTAGAGAACAACAAATTAGAGAACTTAGATGAAAAGGGAAGATCCCTAAAAAAGACTCAAACTATTAAAACTGACTCAAGGACGCCTGGGTGGCTCAGCCGGTTAAGCGTCTGCCTTCAGCTCAGGTCATGATCCCAGAGTCCTGGGTTCAAGTTCCACATCGGGCTCCTTGCTCAGTGGGTAGCTTGCTTCTCCCTCTGCCTCCTGCTTCCTCTGCTTGTGCACTCTCTCTCTCTGACAAATAAATAAATAAAATCTTAAAAAAAAAAAAAATAAAACTGACTCAAGAAGAAATAGGCAATCTTAAAAGACCTATGACAAGTAAAGAGATTGAATTAGAAATTTAAAACTTCCCACAAAGAAAAGCCCAGGACTAGATGACTTCACAGGTGAATTATACCAAATGTTTAAAGAAGACTCTTACACCAATCCTTCATGAATGCTCCCAAAAAAACAGAAGAAAACTCTTCCCAAATCATTCTATTAAGCCAGTATTACCCTCATATCAAAGCCAGGCAAAGACATCACAAGAAAAGAAAACTATAAACTAGTATCACTTGTGAATATTGCTACAAAACTCAACAAAATATGAGAAAATCAAATCCAGCAACCTGTAAAAAGGATGGCATACCATGAAAAATTGGGATTTATCCTAGGAATGCAAGGTTGGTTCAACATAGAAAAGTCAAGACACCATAGTTTAAAAATCATATTAATCAAAACACAATATTAATAAACAAAACAATATAACAAACTGTATTAATAAGTACAACAGAAAACAGATGAAAATAGACGATCAACTCATAGATTGAACAACAAAAAAAAAACATTTGACAAACTCTAACACTCAAACTAGGAATGGAAGGGAACATACTCAACCTGATAAAAAAGGCACCTGTGAAAAACCCACAGCTAATATCATACCTAATGGTAAAATACTGAACACTTTCTCCCTATGATCAGGAACAAGACAAGTGGCTCTTGGCGCAACTGGGTGGCTCAGTTGATTGTCTACCTTTGGATCAGGTCATGGTCCCAGCATCGGGCTCTCTGCTCAGCAGGGAGCCTGTTTCTCCCTCTCCCTCTGCCTGCCACTCTGCCTATACTGTGCTCTCTCTCTCTCTCTCTCTGTCAAATAAATAAATAAAATCGTCAAAAAATTAAAAAAGACAAGTGGCTTTTGCCACATCTGGAGGTTCTAGCCAGGGCAGGGAAAAAGAAATAAAAGGCATTCAAAGTAGAAAGGAAGAAGTAAAACTACCTTTACTCACAGATGACATATCTCATTTACAGAAAAATCTTAAGGGATAAACACAAACACACGCCCAAATTAGGACTAATAAACGAGTTCACAAGATTGCAGGATACAAAATAAATATGCAAAAATCAATTGTATTTCTATAAACTGGCAATGAACAATCAACAATTTCATTTATAAATAATATTGAACATAATAAATTTCTTAGGACTAAATTTAACAAAAGAAGTATGAGACATTTGGACAACTGTAAAATATTGTTGAAAGAAATTAAAGAAGATGTGAATAAATGGGAAGGCATTGTATGTTCATGAAATGGAAGACAATATTGTTAAGATAATAATACTTCCTAAATTGATCTACAGATTTTAAGCAATCTCTATCAAAGCTGCCTTCTTTGCAGAAACTGACAAACTGATGGTAAAATTCTCATGGAAACATAAGGGACCCAGAATAGTTAAAAATAATCTTGAAAAGGAAGAACAAAGTTGAAGGACTCACACAACCCAATCTCAAAATTTACTTCAAAGCTATGATAATTAACACAGCATGGTATTGGCATAGGTCAATGGGGGCGCCTGGGTGGCTCAGTAGGTTAAGGGACTGCCTTCGGCTCAGGTCATGATCCTGGAGTTCCCAGATCAAGTCCCACATCGGGCTCCCTGCTCAGTGGTGAGTCTGCTTCTCCCTCTGACCCTATCCCCTCTCGTGCTCTCACTCTCTCTCTCAAATAAATAAATAAAATATTTAAAAAAAAAAAAAAAAGGATAGATCAATGGACTAGAACTGGAATCCAGAAATAAACCTTACATTTACAGCCAATTGATTTTTGACAAGGGTGCATGACAATTCAATGGGGAAAGTAATAGTCTTTTTAACAAATGAGCCTGGGACAGCTGGATCTCCACACACAATAAAATCTACCCACCTCACACAACATAAAAAATTAACTCTAACTGGATAAAACATCTAAAGCTAAGAGCTTAAGTGATAAAACCCTTAGAAGAAACTATAGGCATAAACCTTCATGACCTTGGATTGGGCAAAGGTTCCTTAGATACAACACTAAAGCACAAGCAACAAAAGAAAAAATAAATTAGACTTCATCAGTATTAAAAACGTTTGTGCTTCGAAGTTTTCATCAAGAAAGTAAAAACAAGGGGCGCCTGGGTGGCTCAGTTCAGCTCAGGTCATGAGCTTCTTCTTCTTCTCCCTCTCCCTCTGCTTGCTGCTCCCTCTGCTTGTGCTCTCTTTCAAATAAATAAATAAAATCTGTAAAAAAAAAAAAGTAAAAAGAAAACCCGCAGAATAGGAGAAATATATGCAAATCATTTAAGTAATAAGGGACTAGTATCCTGGATATATAAAAATCCTTACACTTCAACAATAAGAAGACATAACTCATAGCAAAGGATTAAATAGACATTTCTCCAAAAAAGATACACTATATTTTCTTTCATGTGCCAATAAGTGCATGAAAAGATTATCCAACATCATTAACTATTAGGAGAAGGCAAACAAAATCACATACATACACCAAGTATATTACATACACTGGAATATTATTCAGCCTTGAAAAGGAAGGAAAATCAGACACATGCTAGTGAAATAAACCAGTCACAAAAGGACAAATACTGTATGATTTCACTTATATGAGGTACCTAGAGTAGTCAAACTCATAGAAACAGAAAGTAGAATTGTGATTACCAGGAGCTAGGTAGGGAATGAGGGAATTAGGAGTTATTGTTTAATGGATACAGAGTTTCATTTTGCAAGATGATAGGGTTCTAGGGATGGTAGTGATGGTTCTTAGAGTCACTGAATTGTACACTTAAAAATGATTAAATGATAAATTTTTCCTTATGTATATTTTACCACAATTTTTTAAGAAAGTATTTTACACAGTTTCCAGATATTTGAGATTTTCTAGTTGTCTTTCTGTTATTGATTTGTAACTTAGTTCCATTGTGGTGAGAGAACACGCTTTGTATGACTTCAATCTTAAAATTCATTAATACCTTAAAATGAAATAAAACAGCAAAAAACCACAATGACATACCACTTCATACTCACTAGAATGGCTCTAATAAAAAAGATAGACAATAACAATTTTGACAAGGAGCTGGAGAAATTGAAATTCTCATACATTATTAGTGGGGATATAAACGGTACAGCTGCTTTGGAAATAGTTTGGTAGTTCCTCAAAAAGTTATACACAGACTTACCAGGCGACCCAGAAATCTACTCTTAGGTATATACACCCAACGGAATTGAAAACAATGTTTACATAAAAACAAATACATAAATGTTCACAGCATCATTATTCATAATGGCCTGAAAGTGGAAACAACCTAGATGTCCACTGATTGATGAATGGGTATATAAACTGTGGTATACCCATGTAGTGAAATATTATTCAGCCATAAAAAGGAATAAAGTACAGTAGCCCCTCTTCATCTGGGGTTTAACTTTCCATGGTTTCAGTTACCTTCAGTCAACTTCAGTTCAGAAGATGATCATCCTTCTGAAGAGTCATTAGAAGGTCAATAGTAGCCCGATGCTGTGTCACAATGCCCTCATCATTCACCTCAGTTCATCTCAACACATAGGCATTTTATCATCTCACATCATCACAAGAAGGGTGAGTATTAGTACAATATTTTAGAGAAAGAAGGATCACATTTATATAACTTTTATTACAAAATACTATAATATTTCTAGTTTATTATTAGGTATTGTTGTTAATCTCTTACTGTACCTAATTTATAACTTAAAGTTTATCATTGGTAGGTCTGTATAGGAAAAAAGTTTCATAAATATCTTGAGTTCATCTAAATGACATCTGATCGGGACACCTGGGTGGCTCAGTTGGTTAAGCGTCTGCCCTCGGCTCAGGTCATGGTCCCAGGGTCCTGGGATCCTGGTCGGGCTCTCTGCTCAGCAGGGAGTCTGCTTCTCCCTCTCCTTCTGGACCTCTCCCTCCCACACGTGCTCTCTCTCAAGTAAATAAATAAAATCTTTAAAAGCTGTCTGATCAACATTAGCTTTCCTACAAGAATTGTGATCTGGCTGATGAGGCCACAACAGGGAGAACTGGGGAAGTCCTCAATTCCCCTTTGGAAGAGAGAAGCTCATTAATATGCGTCTAGATACCACTGTCAGAAAAGAATGATAATAACAGTACATGATTCTGCCATTTACATTGTCTTTCATCCACTGCAAAGCATTTTCATTTCCATTGCGCTACAAACCACCACGCAGCTACCAAAAAGCCGGCTTCTCCCAATGCACATTTATTCGTCAGGTACACTGTCTCTTGTTCCCCTACCCGTAACCTACGCATGTCCCCAAAGCCTGTAGGCCACATACCTGAGTGTACTTGCGGAAAAACACCCCTTGGACCTTCCCAAAAATTTCATAATCCACTGATATCAGGGTGTCCCCTTCTGCCATGTTCATGCCCACACCTGTCAGAGACCAGAAAAGCAGAAAAGTAAAGGCTCGTTATCCTATTCCAGGACGCCAAATCCCGAGGAAAAAAGGGCCAGACCCGCACTTCTCCATCTGTAACTACTGCGACCTCTCCCTGACATTACCGTCCTCCAACGCCAGAGCAAGCAAGCGGATATGTGCAAGCGGGTGTGCGAAGTAACAGGAACACACCTGAGCCAAGGAGCTTCGGGTCGCAAGTACCCACAGAGGCCCCGTTTGGGGCAATTACCTGCTTAAACCAATTGCCTCCCTACTCATCCCATGTCGGGCTTCCTCTCCATCCCTTCCTCTTCCCAGGGACCCAGCTTCTACTGGCCACCAGAATCCCCTTCTACTAACATTTTAGGGGTATCAAACTATGGACAAGCTACGGGGCCCTATCCGAGGCTCACCCTCCTCGTCCTTCTGTCGGGCTCCTGGGACTACACCGGCGACCAGCACGCCAACGGTTCCCACAGCCCGGTAACCTCGGCGCCCGGAAGCCCAGAGAACGGCTCCTCCTTCGCTGTCTCTCATGCCCATCACTTCCGCCGACCAATCAGAAATGGTGCGCTCGGCCCAGAGCCCGCCCAGAGGGTGGGATTTTCAAGGCGGTTGTCTGAGAGAAGTACCAAGTCCCGGGTTGGGGATCTGTCCAGAGTGTCAGCTCTGATTCTACAGACCCGGGCCTCACCCCATCTCTGTTACTAAGCACATTTTTTCTCATTTTTGTTTTCGTGGGGAGAAAGGCGTAGATGAAGAAGGACTTGAAATAAATTCAATCACTCAATAAATATTTACTTAAAGCCTTCTGTATGCCAGGCACAGTTCTAGGTGGTTGACCTACATTACTGGACAAAAAGGATCACTGGCCTGGAGGAACTTAAATTCTGGAGATGGGAGATAGACCATAAACATTAAATACATAAACAAATAAGTTGAATAGGACCCATACAGGCATATCTTGTCTTACTGCAGTTTACTGCACTTCACAGATACTACATGTTTTTACAAACTGAAGGTTTGTAAACCTGCATTGATTAAGTCTAACCACCATTTTTTACAATAGCATTTGCTCATTTTGAGTCTCTGAGTTGCACTTTGGTAATTCTCACAGTATTTCCAACTTTTTCATCATTATTATATTTGTTATGGTGAAAATGGTCAGATTGCAACTCACTGAATGCTCAGATGATAGGTTAGCCTTTTTTAACAAAGTATTTTTTAAATTAAGGTATGCACATTTATAGATATATAAAAGGTATGTACCTTTTAAAGACATAACACAAAGGCATACTTAACAGATTACAATATAGTGCATGCGGAAACCAGTGCGTATAAAAGTTATATTTCTATTTGACTCACTTTATTGCAATATTCACTTTATTGCAGGAATTGGAACAGAGCCCACCATGTGTCTGAGGTAGGCCTGTACCTTTCTGCCCTGACTTTTTCTTTCAGTTCTCAAATTTGGGGCCATGCCCCAGTCTAGAATTGGTAGCAAGGGAGAAAAGTGAATAGGAGGTCCCAGAGAAGTTATTCCTTCTTCTATGTTTCTGGAAGCTGCCCTACCTTACTAAGAAAACTCTAAATAATGCTTATCTAAATCAATCGATCACAAGCACATGCAAAATAACCCATGGCTCCAGAGTCACAATTGAATCAATCAATCGAAGCCAAATGACCAAAATGCATGAATTTCTTTTGAGAAAACGGAATTGTCAAAGGAGTTGTGGCTGATGATCGTTCAAAGTACAGTCACTCCGCAGGCATTTGAATCCAGCCACTCTTGTGACTAAGAACGTATGAAGGAAAACTGTAGTATTTAGTGTTCTTCTCCGAACTGCTTGTATGCACCCACCCCTCATAACATAAGACTTCATATGTGAATATTCCAGGGGGCAGACTTCGTGAGGTGAGATGGATTTGCAATGGAAGCCATAGAGATTAATCATTTCCCTTGTTCCCCCACTGAAAAGTGAGGATCCAGGTCCTGAAGAATCAGCGCTGGAGTGGGGGCGGAGGGGGTGGGAAGTTGGACTGAATGTTATGCTTGGCCATATTTGAAAAGCATGGCTAAACAGAGTGCCTGGCTGATGTTATTTCTTTCTCCAAAATTCATTTCTTTTAAAGATTTTTTTATTTGAGAGAGAAAGTGTGTGTGTGTGAGAGAGAGAGAGAGCATGAGCAGGGGGAGGGGTAAAGGGAGAGGGGGAAGCAGACTCCCCACTGAGCAGGGAGCCTGATGCAGGACTCAAAGCCAGGACCCTGAGATCATGACCTGAGCCAAAGGCAGATGCTTAACTGACTGAGCCACCCAGGAGCCCTCTCTAAAATTCATTTTATTTATTTATTTTTAAATTTTTTTAAGAGAGGGAGGTGAGCAGAGGGAGAGAGCAAATCTTAAGCAGGCTCCACGCCCTGCACAGAGCCTGAAAAGGCGCCGATCTCACAACCCCGAGATCCTGACCTGAACTGAAATCAAGAGTCCCTTATCTCTATTTTAAAGATTTATTTCAGAGAGAGAGCACTAGCAGGAGGGGCGAAGGGAGAGGGAGAGAGAATCTGAAGCAGGCTCCATCTCATGACCCTGAAATCACGACCTGAGCTGAAACCAAGAGTCAGACACCCATCTGACTGTGCCACCCAGGTGCCCCTAAGATTCATTTTGAAAAAACGAGTTTCTCGATAGAATTAAAAAAAACTATTGTCTACTACATTTGGGACACTGTAGGCTATACAAAGATGAATGATATAATCTTTGTCCTCAAAGAGTTTTTTATTTAGTATAAGGGACAAATATGCATGCACATAATGATAATAAAATGCACAACATGTTAGTCAATCCCATGAACATCCATTAAGAGCTCACCATGACTCAGCCCTGTCCGACAACAAGAACACAAAATACTTGAGAGCACAAAGGAGCAAAAAGATTCATTCTGACTGAGAAGATTGGGAAAGTGTTCTTGGAGGAAGCAGCACATGATCCAGGTTACACAACCACAACCAGTAAGTGATGGAGCTGGGATTTATTTCCAAGCAGTCTGCGTACAGAACCCACTCCCATAAATGTTATGCTCCACCACCTCCCAGTGCATGGAGCTTGGGGCAAGGTAATACACTGAGATAAGAAAGTGAAAGAAAAAAAAGAGAAAGAAAAGAAAAGAAAAGAAAAAAGAAAAAAGGTTGGGGCACCTGGGTGGCTCAGTCGTTAAGCATCTGCCTTCGGCCCAGGGCGAGATCCCAGGGTCCTGGGATCGAGCCCCGCGTCGGGTTCCCTGCTCCACTGGGAGCCTGCTTCTTCCTCTCCTGCTCCCCCTGCTTGTGTTCCCTCTCTCACTGGCTGTCTCTCTCTCTCTGTCAAATAAATTAATTAATTTAAAAAAAAAGAAAGGAGGAAGGAAGGAAGGAGGGAGGGAGGGAGGGAGAGAGGAAGGAAGGAGGGAGGGAGGGAGGGAAGGAAGGAAGGAAGGAAGGAAGGAAGGAAGGAAGGAAGGAAGGAAGGAAGGAAGGAAGAGAGAAGAAGTGCAAGTAGTCAGGTGTGGCTAGACCAGGGTTTCTCAAACCTGGCTGCACATTAGGACACTGGGGGAAGCTTTTAAAAATACCAATACCCAGGTCTCACCCCCAGAAATTGCTTTCCAGGGAGTCCCAAAGCTCAGCTAGGGTTGATATCCACTGGGCTAGACTCTGCGGAGGCAGGGCTGGAAAGGTAGGCTGGACCTAACCTGGCAGATTGAAATACCATGGTAAATTATGTTTCAACTTGAAAGGTAAAAGTAAAGAAGGAATAGGTAAAGAAGAAGCCACTGCGTAGGAGAAGGATGGGGTCAGAGGTATTTAAGATAATTACTCTGGCAGCAGCTTAAAAAATGAGCTTGGGGAGCAGATGTTGAAGGCAAGAATAGCAGTTAGGAGAGTGATGCTGTCCGAAAAGAAAAGTGAAGACGAACTCACCAAGGGCAGTAGAAATGCAAAGGAACAGTCATATATGAGACATTGCAAAGTACATTAAACAGAGCCTGCTGACTAATGAGACAGAAGGGGTGACAGAGGGAGGACTGCAAAATGACTGATGCTTTCAGCACGAAAGAGAACACTGGACAAGGGGCACCTGGGTGGCTCAGTTGGTTGGGCAGGGGGAGTCTGTTTCTCTCTCTGCCTCTGCCCCTCTGCCCACTTGTGCTCTCTCTCTCTCTCAAATAAATAAATAAATAAATAAATAAATAAATACCTTTAAAAAAAAGAGAGAGAGAGAGAACACTGGACATGTAGATGGGGAAATGGGGAGATGATCGTGAGTTTGTTTTCTGTCATATTGAGTTTGAGGTTCCTGAGGAACGTTCACGTGGGGGTGCTAAATGGGCAGCGAGAAATCTGAGTCTGTAACTAAGGAGAGAGCCCTAAGCTGAGTATCATTTAAACATGGGAGAGACCTGAAACTTCAGCATTTGGTTGAAATCATTAAGGAAGAGAATGTCTGGGACTGTGTGTATATGAGAAGTAAGAGGGCTTTGAAGAACATCTAAATTTGGTGGGCAGGTGAGGAAAAGACATAATGCCTGAGACCTGGAAGAAGATGGAAGAAGATGGAGCAAAAACGTGAAAGAAGAAACCAAGAAGGCACAGGAGCAAGTGAGAAGAGAGTTCCAAGGGAGTGAACAATCAATGATGGCAAATGAGTAGGCTAAAGAAATAGCAGCTCTTGTCTTTGGCCACTGGGGAGTCACCAACAGCCGTGCAGTTAAATAAAATGGAAAAGGTGGAAGCCAGACCACAGTGACTGGACACTGAGGAACAGATGAGAGAATGGGGACCGCAAATGTGCAGCTGTCTATTAAGAAGGCTTGTGGAGAAGAGGAGAAATAAATGGGACCCTAAGATGAGAGGCAGCAGGTCATGGGAACTAAGTTTGTTTTGCAGGGGAAAGTTAAACATATTTTAAAACCAAAGAGAAGGCGTGTGTGGATAGATACAACTTGACGTGAACAAGATGGAGGAATAAAGAGATGGAGTCAATTCCTGGAGGGTATGGAAAGGGACTAATTCAACAAAACTCACGGAAAGAGAAAGATTCTTTTTCCCCAGACACAAGAGGGAAGGAATTCAAGGTGGAGGGAGGCATTCTGGGAAATTCAGCCAGATTGGAGGGGAGCTGCAGGAGTTGGTGACAGGCAGGCCAGATGCTGAGATAATTAGGACCTTGCGAGTAGCGGGAAATGTCTGAAACTGCATATACAGAGAAGGCGGTAGGAAAGAAAACAAGGAATCAAAGGGCTGCCCTGGAGGGCCCACCAAGGAATTTCTCGGTAACATGTAAAACTGTAATAATGACATGTTGAAGCATTAACACTGACTACTGCTGTCCACTTATTTTTCCCATGTGCATGAATCTTCTGAGTAGTTACAGAAAAAAAGTAAACTGCCTGTTCCAAACAGCTTACACAAATGAACTAAAGATGAAGACAAATAAACTCTCTTCTAATGTTAACAAGTTATAGAATATTACTTAGTGTTGAAAACCAGGTTATACGGATTATTTTCAATCTGGTAGTTAACTTTATTATCATTACACTTGGCTGAGTCACTCTTGGGCCCCACGAAGAGACGGCCAGAGTTATCACGTGAGAGTAAAACATTATATCAAAATAATTAGATTGGCTACAGAAACTACCTCTGAAAGATACTGAGTAGCGAAACCTAGCCAAGTTGCTCACATTTGCCCGCAAGCTCCAGACCACTGGCTAGGGAAAGCACGGAGGGACAGCCATACCTGGGGCCCGTACAAAGCAGCCGAGCGTGCTAAGAAAGGCTATCAGCAGGCCCACTCCCGCCAAGTGGGCGGACACCGGAATCCTGCGGCAGGACGACTCCAAGGCACTTCTAGGGGCTCCGTCTTTTGCCAGAGAAGGGCACACCCCAGTGTCTGGAAGCATCGTTGTCAGAAAAATACAAGTTCTTTGATGGAGCCCCAGAAAGCCTCTCCCGCCCCCTCTCCCGTTCCCCAAGGGCAGGGCGGGACCGAGCTGCAGAGTTGGCGGGACACGGGGTCAAGTGACACTCAAACCGACCACACCCCCCTCGCGGGCGTCTCCGGACCGCGTGCGCGCTGCGCCTGCGCGCGCTTCCCGGGCGGTGTTCGCTGCTCGAGAAGGGGCTGGGCGCGCACGCGCTCCGTCTCCAAGCAACGAGAAAAACAGAGGCCCGCAGAGAGCGTCTGCGCGGCGATCTGTTGAGGTAGGGGTCTGGTCTGGAAAACTAAGTCCTGGGGTTTGCCCTGAGCAGGAACGGTCCACCAGAGCCTCAGGTACGCGGAAGTGGGGGACAGACATGGGGTCAGCACCTCGACCTCCCAAGGGCCTCATGGACACAAGAGAGAGGGCTTGTTCCCAACGCAGAGTCTCCAGTGGGGGCGCCCCGGGTGACCCTTTAGGACAGTGCGTGACTTTAGCGTTCCGGATCTAAAAGCTGCGGGGGGCCAGGTCAGGTGGCCTCCACCTCTCAGGTTACAGACCTTTCGCTGTGCGCGCCGGGGGGACTTCTTGGGTGAGGGTTTGACAGCCAGGCACCTGCTGCAGGCCCTGAGCGGCCTCTGTGTTCTTTGGAGTCAAGTACGGTTCCAGCAGGAGGGAAGCTGGAGAGCTCTTTGTGCCAGCCGCTTACCTCTGGGCCGCAGTTTGCTCCCCTGTGAAACGATAGGGCTGGACTCAGAGTCCTAAGGTCCCTAAATGCCAGTCATGTAACTCTGAGCGCAACTTCAGTTTACGGGTGAAGAAACGAGCAAGCGAGGCAAAGTTGCTTGTCCTGTGTCATAGGCCTAAAACCTGACTTTCGATCCAGTAGCTCTTTCCGGTAAATCTTTCCCCCAGGTAGGGAGTCTACTGCGTGTGGCGGGAGCATCGCTGTGTATGGCAGAGGCTGGTACTGGAATAAAGCTAGGTGGCAGGAACACCCGTGTCACATTCGTTTTTCTATCCTCAGGACCTAATAAGCACCCACAGGAAATAATGAGCATTCACCAAATGCTTATTGAAGGAAAGCTCTGGCCGACCCAGCACCACTGTCCCTAAAAAGTTCAAGAGAATGCGTAGGTAGGACAAATGTAGAAACAGTTTTACTTTAGCAGCCAGGGGGTGGGGGAACCTCAGACAAACTCCTCACATGTATCTGGTTTAAATCTCCCCTAGGCTTCAGTCCAGTCCCTGAATGGCTGGCCTCCAGTTGGCACCACCTCTGCCTGTGGGCGTTATGCTTCCATATAATAAAACAGAAGCTCCAGGGCTCCTCTCAGCTAAGCAAGAGCCCTGTGAAAAAGGTGACTCTTCTCAGCGGCCCTCCATGGGGCACCTGAGGAACAATTTCCAGCAGAAGCTTTTGAGCAACAAAGAGCTGACATTGGATAATCTCTACACTCACTCCAAATGGAACACCTGCACAAAAGCCCGGAGCTACTCCTATCCCCGCTGTGTTGGCAGCCAGCAAGATTCAAGAAGCAATCCCCAGGGCCAAGTGAAAGGTTTGTTTTACTCATCAAGTCCTCAGTCCCAGTATCCCAAAGCAAACAATCAGGAATTCATCCCCTTCACAAAGAAGCGAGTTGGGGTAGACCGGGCATACCCACTGAAACCCGTGTTCCATAGGAAGTCTCATGGTACAAGTGAGGCTGGCATTGATGGGGACCAGAATGTCTCTCTAAGGCCCCCTGAACCAGGAGAGGTTCCATACAGCAGCTTTGGTTCCAGGAACTGGGCGAATTCATCTGTGGTTCATGCCGTTGCTGCCACACAGGAGGAGAGGGCCACAGCACACCCCAACAGGACTGAATGGGTGCAGATCCAAAGACTAGAAGCTGCAGGGGAGAGCTTACAGGAGGAAATCCGAAGAAAAGAGACCCTCCTAAGGGAAAAGCTGAAGAAGACAGAGGAGGAACTCAGAAGGATCCAGAAAGAAAAGGTACAGGCTAAGGAAAATGAAAAAAGAGAGCTACAGAGAATGACACTCCCCAGGAGGAGAGTTAAAGGTAATAGCAACACCACATACAAACCTACCTTCTCCCCAGAATTCGGGTCCGAGAAGGTCTTCAGTAGAGACAGGGGAGAGGAGGAAACTTGGGGACGGTCTCAAGAAAATTCTAGTCCATTCCAGCTCTCTGATTATGGAATACAGAAGCTCAAAAGGGAAAGACTGGTGGCAAGCAATAACAAAATCCGAGACCTAGCCTCAGAGCCATCAAAGGAGCGTTCTCAGTCTTCAGAAGGGCCTGGCAGTGCTTTGCAGGGATCCACCAGCAATTCTAGCTTGTCTAGGGCACCAGACTCCTCGGTTTCCAGCTGTTCCGCTGAAGGGCCCGAACTTGGCGAATGTAGCCACTGTGGACGCAAGTTTCTGTTGCTCAGGCTGGAGAGACACTCCAACGTCTGCATCAGGATGCAGGGTTCCAAGAGGAAAGTGTTCGACTCCTCCAGAGCCCGGGCCAAGGGCACAGAACTAGAGCAGTACTTGAACTGGAAGGGACCAGCCTCAGTCAAGGTAACAGAGCAGGGCCCTTACGGATTTGACTTTGAGTGGGGATCACTGTAAAGGGATGTTATATCAGTTTTCTTTAGAAAAAATTCATGTGTCGTATAGGGAGAAAGTGCGACTTAACATCTGTTGATTACTACTGTGTGCCAGTTCCTGTGACGGGAGCTTTTCATAAGCTCCTCACCACAACCCTGCGAGGGCTTTGTTGTCTCTTATTTTATCAATTCACAAATCAAGTCTCAGAGAGTTTCTCTTGCTTGAGATCACAAACAGTTTTAAATGGCAGAGTCAGCACCTATGGGGCGCCTGGGTGGCTCAGTCGGTTAAGTGTCGGTTAAGCATCCGACTCTTGATTTTGGCTCAGGTCATGATCTTAGGGTCCTGGGATCAAGCCCCACGAGCCCCACTTTGGGCTCCCGCATCGGGTCCCAGCCCTACATCAGGCTGTGTGCTCAGTGGGGAATTTGTTTGAGGATTCTCTCTCCCTCTGCCCCTCACTCTGCTTGTGCACACACACTCCCTCTAAAATAAGTAAATAAATCTTAAAAAAAGAAATTAAAAAAACAATAAATGGCAGAGTTAGCATATAAATCTGGGTCAGAATGAATACAAAATCTAGACTTAAAAATATATGTCCTATTGATTATAAAAGTAATAAATGTTTACTGTAGAAAATTAAAAAGATTTGAAAAATATAAAGAAAACAATGAGGCAGCCCTTCACGCCCAGGAGAGAGTTCCTTGCTCTTTGCAGTACACTCGGCCGCCTCCCAAGATTAGGATTTGTTGCAACGCCTATAACCCTGTCTACTCTTTCAAGATTAACTCAATTCTGATATACCTTCTTAGTAAATACATGAAACACAATGAAGTTTGTAATCTGTTTTCTCCCCATTTAGAGCGTAAACACCTTAAGTAAAGGACTTTCTTTTTGGTTAACATTCCAGCTGCAGAAAAACTAGGTTGTAAAAAGTCTGTGCTACACTTGCCTGGTAAGTTTAGGGGCACTTCACAGGCATATTTGGACAGTCAGCTCTGGAGATTGTCTCACGAATAGGTCTGCCACCCTGTCAATGTTATGCCCCTTGGCTTGTAAATGAGTGTTTCTCAAAGGGCGGCATGCTGGCAATCATTTTTTATTTTAGTAGTTTTATTGTGTATTAGAAAAATATAACAACATATGAAGCCCGTGGTTTCTAGGAATCATGAACTTAAAGAAAAATATTAAGTAAGTTATAGTAAAGGGGACACAGTGAAAGTGGTGTGCCAATGACCCCAAAGTTTGGGAAAGCCTAGACCATGTGATCTCAAAGCCCCATCCAACTCTAATTTTCTTTCTTTTTTTTTTTCTTTTTTTTTTTTTAAATATTTTATTTATTTATTTGACAGAGACAGCCAGCAAGAGAGGGAACACAAGCAGGGGGAGTGGGAGAGTAAGAAGTAGGCTCCTAGCAGAAGAACCTGATGTGGGGCTCGATCCCAGAACGCTGGGATCATGCCCTGAGCCGAAGGCAGATGCTTAATGACTGCGCCACCCAGGCGCCCCCCAACTCTAATTTTCTAACAAAATATGAGAGCATGTTCTGTTTTCATTTCTTTCCCACCCTCCCTATGCTGTGGTAGCACCTCTTGTCCGCTAAGCACTTTACAGTTTACGGGCATACTTGCTGGGGCCTTTGAAAACTCAAATTTATGCGGTGGCTGTTAGGAGGAGTCGATGGCAGTTATTTCTTTCAGTAGAGTTTGGAAGATGACCACAAAAAAGTCCCTTCTGTGTTCAGAGATAATCTGCCCGAAGGCCAGTTTCCAACAAGAATTCAACATTTTGCTCTTGCAGATAATGATATGATCACCAGCTCCTGTTCTTTCCTGTTTTCTTTCTGGTCAACCCAATAATCCACTGGGGTCTTCTCTATCCCACTATAGTGGTTGTTTCTGGCAGGCACCTGAAAGAATCTTGTGTTTCTTAAATTCCTAAATACAGTAGCAGTGAAGCAAAAGAATTGGATTTCTGAGATTAGACACCCTAGCTTTGTGGAAACTAGTTTTGGGGGGGTGGGGTATGATGCATTGAGGACACTGAAGCAGAAAGGATCTGGATTGAGATGCACTCCCCCCCCTTGGAATGTTCTAAGTCTTATTCCAAAGCTTTGGGCCTTGGAAACTGAGAGGTTGTGTCTCCCTGTTATTCCTCTAGTGTACTCACAAGAACAGGTGACTTTCTTTGTATCATTTAGTTTTCACATAACTTCCAGCAGACTCGTAGCTCTGGTCTCTCCACTGGACCGTAAGTATTTGAGCACAGGGACCACATCTTTGTACTTTGTTATTAACAAGTGTTAATTGAATAAAATTTCAATATGATGCATTAATAGTTCATTCAATATGATGAACTATCATATACTTGAGGAACTTTCCCCTCATTCTTTTAGAAATTCCTAGATACCATCTCTAACACAGATTATCTTGTTTTCTTGTCTGTTTCAGTAGGACTCTCTCCTGAAGGATCCTTCTCCTTTGGTAATATCTCTTCCTGTCATTCATCATTAATGATATCAGATCACCAAACAGCTACTTGCCTTCTTTTTTCTTTTTAAAATTAATTTTATATTAATTTGAATAATATTTGAATACATTTTAAAAATCATGTACTACGTGACGTATAAGGCAATAAGCAGGATCCTGCCTTACCCTTTTCCATCCTAGTCTGGCCCCCAGTGGCAGCCTTCAGATGACTCTTCTGGTATGCGTTTCTGTATTTCTCAATAATATGCTTACTTTCTTGAATCATCAGTTTTGCACATTATCTGTTGACTTCCTTCTATGAATGCTGCGGGTTAAACTCTCTTTCACATCTCTTCTCCTTTCACTTTTCTCCTTCCCTTCTCCTTCCATCGTAGTGGAAGCACAATTTTGGGTTAAACCATTATAATAACCATGTAAATTTTGTTCGATGATGAGTGAACAAATTCTGCCTCTGCCCACGTGTACCTGGAATTAATAGCTGACTCATGTTTTCATTTGCTTGGTTTCCTACGCACCTGTCTCTAATCTTTTTTTCCTAACCGATCCATCTGATGATGTCAGACACCTTTTAGTGTTTTTGTAAATTCTCAAACACCTAATCCATCAGTTTGATTTTTTTTTGTCTCTCATTCTGGAACTACCCTCCCACCACTCTTCTTCTTCTGTACCAGTCTGGATGGTTATTCTCCAGGCCTGGTGCGGACCTGCTGTTTTAGGACTTCTTTTTGCTTCTCTTCTGTGTTGGGTCCTGCTTCTAGCTTCTTATGTCTTTCTTTCTCTTGCTTTATTCCTTGCTTTGCTGAAGCTTTCAAGAAATGTGTATGGGAGGCATACTTTTTTTTTGGTCTCAGGATGTATGAAAGTATCTATACGATAATCTTATAGCCTTATATTTGATGGATGGATTTGACCAGGTATAGAATTCTAAGTAGATTTTCTGTTAGAACTTTTTTTTAAAATTTTGAGTAAATTTTTTTTTTTTAAGATTTTATTTATTTGACAGAGGTAGAGAGAGGGAAAGAGAGCACAAGCAGGGGGAGGGGCAGAGGGAGAGAGAGAAGCAGGCTCCCCATGGAGCAGGGAGGTGGGGGGGGGGGGCTCCATCCCAGGACCCTGGGCATTTTCCCACTAGCTTTTAGCATCCAGTGTTACTGTTGAGAAGTCTGATGACATATTGCTTCCTGTTCTGCTATATGAAACCTCTTTTGGTGTTTCTCTTCTTCTGAAAGCCTACACTATTCTCTCTCTAGTCTGAAACTCTGCAGTTTCACACTGATTGTGTTGGATACTTGTAGACTATTTCAATTGCAAGAGCAGTGACCTTAATTCTAGGAATGTTTGTTATATTATTTAATAATTTCTTCTGTGTGCTTTTTCTATTCTTTTTGGAACTCCTTTTGGTCAGGTGTTGGACTTCCTGGATTGGCTTCCTAATTTCCTAATCTCTTCTACTTTCCATCTTGATCTTTTTTCCCATTCTGAGTAAATTTTTTTTTTAAAGATTTTTTTATTTATTTACTTGACACAGAGAGAGAGAGACAGCCAGCGAGAGAGGGAACACAAGCAGGGGGAGTGGGAGAGGAAGAAGCAGGCTCCCAGTAGGGAGCCTGATGCGGGGCTCGATCCCAGGACTCCAGGATCACGCCCTGAGCGGAAGGCAGACGCTTAACGACTGAGCCACCCAGGTGCCCCGTCTGAGTAATTTTCTTGACATTTTACATTTCTATTTTTATTTTTAGCTATCACAGTTTTTTTCTTTCTGAAATGGTCTTTTTAAAATAAAGATTTGTATTTATTTATTAGAGAGAAAGAGTGAGAGCAAGAGATCAGGGGGAGGGGCAGAGCTGAGCACAGAGCCGACATGGGGCTCAATCCCATGACCGGAGATCACAACCTGAGCTGAAATCAGCAGTCGGACGCTCAACCGACTGAGCCACCCAGGTGCCCCTTAGCTATCACAGTTTTAATTTGTAATAGTTCTTTCTGGTTCTCTGGTTTTAAGTTTTCTTTTACTTGCCTTATTCCTGTTTCCTGAGAGAGAGAGAGAGAGAGAGAGAGAGAAATTCATGTACCTGTTTTGGTGTCTCTCTTCTTAGAGCTTTACTCAAATGTCTGGTGATCCCAGGCTGTCCATTCATATTTAAGTGTAAGTGGGGCTTGTTGACCAAAGGCCTTCCTATTAGGTTCTCAAATAGTGAGTCTTTTCATTGGAGTCACTCAAGGTCAGCATCTAATGGCTTTTCTCTCAACTGCTTGGTGCATCCAGAGAACTCCTGTCTCCTGTGAGGGTACCAGTGTGTTTGATATCCTGGGAGCTGAGCGGGGGAAGGAGGCCAACAGTTCCCTAATTCATCATGTATACTTGCACTTAGTTCCAATTTTCAGCCTCAATATTACCCTGTTCTCCACTATGCCTGGACTTCCCTGAGTCTGAAACCTGTCTGGTTCAGTTTCTCCAGAGAATAAATCCCCGTTCTCCTGTGACAGTGCTGAAGTGACAGGCACTTAGATGTGCAAGATGGGACAGGGGCCCCAGGAATCCAATTTATTCTCAGCCCTGCACCTCTCCCCTCTCCACTGCCTGTACTTGTAAGCACCGAGCCTCTCAGTACTGTCCCCCTTGGCAGGCCCTTAGCTTAAGTGCCTCCACTCTGGCAAGTCAGCTGTGTTGCTCCTTTCCTGGTCCGCCCTTATGGATGGACACCCTTTACATTGCCTTACTGTCATTCTGATGAAGGCTCAGAAGGAGATGTGGTAAACGCCAAGTTGAATATCAGTTTTCCTCCTTCTTACAGGCTGAACCTCCCCAGAAGAGCAACTGGAGACAGAAGCACGAGTCTTTCATCCGTACCCTCCGTCAGGCTCGAGAGGTCCAGCAGGTAATTGCCAAAGGTGGAAACCCCTCAGACTTGCCTCCCATCCTGCCTGCAGAAAACCCGGATTATATTCAGTGTCCTCACTGTAGCCGCCACTTTGCTCCCAAGGTGGCCGAGCGGCACATTCCCAAGTGTAAGACCATTAAGAACCGGCCTCCACCTCCGAGGAAGCATTGCAGTTGAGCAGACAACAGTGGAAGCCTCGGAAGGCCCTGCTTCTCTGCAGCAGTGAATGGGAATAGCATAATTTGATGCCAAACAGAACAAAAACTTTTACATCTCCCACGTCTGCCTGCAGAGCTTAGTCAGTGAGGAGAGACCCATTGCTAAGCAGCAGGAGGCAAAAGGAAGCCTCAGCTTCCCACGAAATTACCACCTCAGGCTGGCGTGCCTTGTTATTGCCCTCGGAACTGAGGGCAAGAGTAGCGAGCGGGCTACATTAAAGCCGTCTTCTCGCGTGCCTGACTGGCGGTTTGTGCTCGCATAGTGCCTGCTGTGCCCTCCCCGCTGCCTCTGCATGTATGCCTGTGGCTCCTGTTAACTCTTCTTGCTCTTGCAAGAAGTTGGTTCATGAGACTGAGTTGGTGTCAGAGGGTCATGATCACCCAGGTGGTATCTTTTATAAAAGATCATATGATTTTGCTTTTTAAGGCAAATGGAAATGTATCCTTGACCTCCGTGATGCATGGTCCTAGCCAAAAGCCAATACCAGTATGTAAAGTTAGGGTGCCAGTATATCCTAAGCCCTCCTTGTGGTGTACTGTGCCATAAAGGAAACCTCATCTTTATGTGCTTTACATGATAGGGATGGGAGAGAGCACCCTGTATGCCTCAGTAGTTGCTCTTGCTAATGGATTTCGTATGTCAAAAAAAAAAAAAAAAAAAAAAGGAAAGAAGGAAGAAAGTTTCATAGTTTCAGCTATGGCTGGCATTCTGCTTTGAAATCAGGTTGGGTGTATGGCTTTTTAAATGCAGCAGCAAAATCTACCATCAAAGCAAGCTGGGACATTGCCATGTCACATGTCCCTGCCCATTATACCACAATGAACTTCTCTTTTAGAGAGTAAACTTTGATGGAGAAGGATACTGATCTTTTAAATTTTTCTGTGCAGAGCTGTGCATACTGCAAGTACTCTTCACAATTAGACCTTCAATCAATGGGTTTGGGGGATTTAAAATTAAATAATAAAATGAGTAAGTCCTAGACTGGTCAGATGGGAGAAGTGATAAGGTAACGTCTGTCGGGGGTAGTGTCAGTTCAGCTAGGATGAAGACAGAACAACAGATCTGAAATAACAGTAGGATTATTGTCCTGAGAGCATCACTGGAGAACAAATGCCCAACCTGACCTGGGCCAAGGTGACTAGGCAGACAACAGAACCGTATTCTTCTAACAACAAATGGCCACTCACTCTTGTTCCATCTCCTCTGCTGCTTCTGCTGAGTGGCTGGGCTCACAGATCAGACCGATCTGAAATGTGAATTTAAGGCCTTACTGTGAAGCTGCAGGGCCCTAGGCTGAAAAGAATGTACATACTTAAAAAACAGTACATATTGAGTTGCTTTATGCTCTTAATTGTTGCAAAGAGAAAAAGGGATCACATCGTGGGGCCTTAGGCTGGCCACCTGAAGAAACCTCACACACACACTGGATATTTAACCCAATATATCCACTTCCCAGGCGAGTCGAGTGAAGTACAGACTGTACGTTTCACACTTGATGGTAAAAGCAATAAATGGCAAGAATGAGCTGTGGCCAAGGCCGCAAAGTGGTAGCCTATGGACTGCTTTGTCCTACAGATTTGACATAAATCTGACATTTAAAAATTGGGATATGGAGAATCTCTTGAAAAGCCGGCAGTTCTGGAAATACGAGGCCAGCAACCCTGCATAGCCCCAACCGTGTGCTCTGACCGCGCAGATCACCACAGCCCCACCTGGCCCACTACACTTACTCACCTTTCCTGCCTGGCCCCACGGGCACTTGGGTTTGGGATCCCTGGATGATGTGATGAAGATCACAGATCAGGGCCCTCTGGCGAGAACAAATGCATGTGTGGGCAGTGCCCTCTGTAGACACAGGAAGCAGTCACTCATTCTTACATTGCTGGAGAAACAACGCAATAGTCAGTGCCTCAGTGTGCCTTCCAATCTCAACATGCAGAGGCCTTGATTAGATTAGGACTATTAGTCTTTTAAATTTAGCTTGATCTGCTCTTTGGGAAGAGGTCAGGACCCTTTTTCTTTCTTTCTTTCTTTCTTTCTTTCTTTCTTTCTTTCTTTTTTTTTAAAGATTTTATTTATTTATGTGACAGAGTGACAGCCAGTGAGAGAGGGAACACAGCAGGGGAGTGGGAGAGGAAGAAGCAGGCTCCCAGCAGAGGAGCCCGATGTGGGACTCAATCCCAGAACACCGGGATCACGCCCTGAGCCGAAGGCAGACGCTTAACGACTGTGCTACCCAGGAGCCCCAGAACCCTTTTTCTATCTAAATCTCTTCCTGGATAGCAGAGGATGACAGTGGATAATGCTGCTTGGTATTGTCCATGTGTTATACTGCTTTATCCAAGAACCTTCAGTACAAGCAAATGCTATACATTTTAAAGTTCAAAAGGTTAAGCGATGGGAAAAAAATCTCACGGTGAAACTCACTTCATATAAAAGTACATGCAGACGTGCTGAACTCGTACTCCCTAGCAGCACTGTATTAAGGCAGCACGGTACCTTTCGGCCAACATTTGCTTTTGGTCATTAATTTATCATTCTTCATGACAACAAACGAGGTAGCAGAGATGTGATCTAGTGTTTTCCTCTCTAATGTTCCTGATTCTGTGAGGTTTAGTGACCAGCATGTTTATTTCCATAGTTAATCATTGAAGTAATAAATGATTTTTGGCTTTGTGGCAGGAAGGAACATGTTTTGTAGTCCTGACTACAGCCCAGTCTGCAGGACACTAATGAATAATACTTCTTTGGAGGCCCAGGGATACTCATTTGAAAGAATTTATTTATAATACATCCTTGCTCCTGAGCTGTTCTATTATGAATGTTTCCAAATATATGGCAAATCAAATGAAATGTGAGTTTAAGGCTGCTTTTACTTTAAACTTTAGTGAAATGCTCAGCCAAGAGAAGTGATAACTTGGCTGTGCTAAGCCAGGGAGACCAAATACGGTTCACCCTCTTTGAGGGAAAACAGTTTTGTAAACATAGACGCACATTAGCACTTGAAAAAGCCCACTGTGATGGAGGAGGTAAATAAAAGAAATGATCCTTCCTCTTTCAGTGGCGCATTTTAAGCACTATATTTGAAAAGTTTGGGGGGAAGAAAGTTGTAGCAGCAGAAATGATTCTGTTAGCAAGAAAAAGAAACTGGAAAAAAAGCAAAGATTATTTGTGCAAATGTCCCTTGTGTTGTTTCTGTTACAAGGTCTTTTATTTATTTAGATAAAGACTTATTGAATCAAAGATTCACGAAGGCCTAGAATCTGGGTGTTTCATCCCCAGTGACTAAGGTCCATGCGCAGGCATAGCACTGATTGAGAGTTTAAATGTTTATTTAAAACAGAAATGCCAAACCACTCCACCCTCAACCTTTCAAACATCTGGCTAACAACGAGCTAGTTCTTCAGCGACAATGTCAGAGCAGAGGAGTAACTCAGGTTATACTATAACTCAAAGCGCTACTACTGGGAAACTGAAATCTCCTAGCGCTGCAGGAAGAAGAAAATCAGGACAAACTTCAAGAGAATTAGCTACAGAAAACCATTCAAAGGCATTCCTGCTGCCTAACCTTTCAGTTTTTATCTAATGCATGGCTGCCACCTTTGAACTGGTTTCTGTTTGCATAGCTATTTGGTGGGAAAAATCATATGGCTGTCCCAGGCACAATTTGGGAAAGTGCAAATTGTCTCTAAGGCACAGAACTCAGATTCTCAGCCAGATTAACAGCAAGCTAGACTTCCCAAGGGAACATGCTAGAGAAAATGAGCAATGTTCCCCTGCTAGAGAATGGCTCCCCTCCGGAACAAGAGCAGGGCTCTCCCACCCCCCCTTCGATGCTCACTTCCATCCCCGTGTCAGCAACGCGCCCTGTTCCTCAGTCCCACACAGAAGCAATACTCAGGATTAACACCCAAACTGAGCCTGCCTCTCAGGCCTGCTGAGATGGTGAGTATGAGGGATACAGGAACATGAAAAGCCAGTCAGTCCTTAAAAAAACAAAGGTGCATTTACATGATAGACCAAAACCCACTGTTGGGGTTTACAGCAAACCCCCAAGTCCCCAGAACTTGTAACTTTAATCCGGGGTTGGCCCCTTCCCTTATTTTAAGAAAAGGCTTTAGTGATTACGTTAGTACCATTGTACTAGGCTTCCCAGAATTGAGAAAACAATGGGAACATCAAACCAAAGAAGATCCCATTGAACAGAGTTGCCCATCCCCAGCCACGGGGTTTTCCCCAAGCATCAGCCTTTATCCCACCAGTTGTAGGGAAATGGCAAAATTTCCATTGCACAGGTCCTTCCAAAATATTAAAGAGATATCAAACATTCATTTTTTGGTTTGAGGAAAATGAAACAAAAATTAAGTTAGCATTTTCTAAGGAGGGAGGATGTGAGATTCATCAAAGCACTCCTACGACCCAAAATACTAAAGGAACATTTCGTAAGGCTAGGTGAAAACACAAAGCTCACATCCTTAAGTAAAAACCATCAAGAGCTTTGAGGACATGCTCTCTTTGGGAAAGCTAGCTTGCTCCTTGTCTGTAAGGACACAATGACTATGGGACTAGAACGGAGCTCTCAGCCAAATTCCTTTCACTTGGCACCTTCTACCTGTTCTGTCAGGCTTCAGGGACTACCAGGTTTGGTGCTGGCTTTGGGCCACTCAAGTAGGAAAGATGATACAGATTCACTGATATGGCTTCATAAAACACCAAAAGGGGACAAATACTGACTAGACATACAGAAAGGGAGTGGTTGGGGCTGCTGAAGTCAAGGTTAGAACCCTAAGAGCCACAAAGGAAGAGGCACTCTAGACCTTCCTAAAGACACCAAGTGGAGGCAGCTGAAGGAGGCCCTCTCGCCCTCATGGTTTTCTCTTAAGGCCATGCCTATTGCCCCACTGACTCGATTTTCTATAAGACACCTCACCTTTTAGAGGTATCTTCCCAAGTTAGGAAATCCTACCTGCATCGGCCATAGATGGCAACCCCACTGTGTGATGAGGAGGGACCCTAGCCGCCCTTCTCTCCTCCTCACTGAAGACATTTTAATCGACCCTCAGAGGAAAAGCCATCCAAGCCCACTTTTCCTCCTAAAGCATTTAGCTGCGGAAAGTAACTCAACTTTCTGAAAACAAGCCCCAGATTGACTCCACCAGACATATTTTCCCAGACTCAGGGCTCCGGAGAGGGCTGTACCGCTTCACCTCCCTCCAGATGAGCCTGCAAGGGCCCCACCTGGTTCCAGCCCACTCGAGCTTTACACTTTTCCCTCCTCCACCCAGAGGTGCAATGCCTGGTGCTGAATTCCCAAGGCAGCTTCCAAGTAATGGTGAAATGATAAATGGGACATAAGCTGCTACCAGCAAAATTAAGTGAGCATTGTGTCTCCTCTTCAAAGGTGGGATCACCAGATGAGGTACAGAGCTGCTGCTGCTATGGCAGTCACTGAGGACAAAGCCAGGGCCATGGGGCCCTTCCATTCTCCAAAACAAAACCACTCCTAGATCCTATCTAATAGGCAATGCCACTCTCCAAGTGTACACGGAAAGTGCTTCAGAGCCTCCGCCTTGCACTCCTTGTCTGCAAGTGAACAAAGCCAGGAAAGCGCTCTCTGCATTCGGTAAGTGTGCTGTGAAGTTCTTGGGTCCCAGTTTCCTGGAGGCCACACAGGCTCAGGAGACTAGAGGCTGGGTCGACAGGAGTCTGTTCCCAGGAGGCACCAGGAATCTGAATCTAAGTCAGGCTTTGGATCCATTTCCATCTCTTCCTTTGCTGTCTGAGTTCCTTTGGAATGCATCCCCACCTGTCCGAACAAAACACAGTTCCACATTAACAATACTGCCACCAGTCACAGCGGTTCAGGGCTAGGCTTCCAACGCTGACCTCTAAGGGTCTGTAGCTACAGCTGTGTGACAAGCTCCTAGTACTACCTTAGATAATACTTTAATATTACTACTTTAAATTAAGTCCACACCTTTACACTTGCTGCGGGTAGGATGACCAACTGTTTGCCCAGGACTGTAGCATTTTCTGGAATGTAGAACTCGCAATTTTATTAATTTTTTTAATAGAGAGATCACGAGCAGGGAGGAAGGGTAGAGGGAGAAGCAGACTCCCCACTGAGCAGGGAACCCGATGCGGGACTCCTGACCTGAGTCGAAGGCATGACAGTTAACCGACTGAGGCACACAGGCGCCCTAGAACTCTCAATTTTAAAACTGAGACAGCCCTAAGCCAAACAATCCTCCTGTGTGCTACGGCTGCCAATCACCCCATGCTTACATCAAGTGAGTACATTACTTTCCAAAGTACTTTCAGAGACATGATTTCATTTAATCCTCAGAACAACCGTACAAGGTAGATGGTTTATTTTCCCCTTTTAGGTGAGAAACCAGGACTCACAGAAACCAAGTAGTTTGTCCAGACACATAAAACTAGGAAATGGCAAAGCCAAGGGGTGAACCTTATTTCCCTTTCCTGGTTCACTCTAAATTGAGCAATATCACGGCTTTCTAAAAACAATGCAAATGGAGCGTCTGGGTGGCTCAGTTGGTTAAGTGCCTGACTCTTGATTTTGGCTCAGGTCATGATCTCGGGGTTGTGGGACTGAGCCACACGTCAGGATCTGCACTCAGCAGGGAGTCTGCTTGAGATTCTCTCTCCCTCTGCCTCTCTCCCCCTCTCCCCTCTGCTTGTGCTCTCTCTCTCTAAAACAACAATGCAAACAGCAACACCTGTGAAATGTTTTTACAAAAAATGTTTAATTTAAATCTAATCAAGCCTTAAGTCTAACATCCAGTTTATAGAAATGACAGGGTGACAAAAGAACAAGTTAGGTAATGTCCCAAGAAAACAGAGAACAAATCCAGAACATGACTCATTTTGTTAAACAACTGACCCTGCTTCTTCAACTGGTCAGTGCCATGAAAATTAAAAAAAAAAAAAAGTATTCTAGATAAAAAGAAACAAGACACATAACAATGTAATGTAGGGACCTTGACTGGATTCTGGTCTGATAAAAACAGTTATAAAGGACATTTTTGTGGGAAAACTGGGAAAATTCTGCTATCAACTGGAAATTGAGGTAATATTAGTGTAAACTGTATTATGTGTGATAATAATATGGTGGTTATCCAGGAGAATGAAGGTCTTTATTTTTGCGGGTGCGTCAGAAAGTATTTAGGGGGCCTATGTCATGATTTTTATAATTTATTTGAAAATGGTTTAGCAAAATAATAATACACACACCCACATATATTTTAAATATAGATATATACCCCCACGTATTTTAACACACATACACACACATTTAAAACAAACAACATGTTAACAACTGATGAAACTAGACGGTGGATATGAGTGTTCACTTAACTGTAATGCTAGTTTTTCATAATACAAAGTAAAAGAAAAAATAGAGTAACAGAAGACAATGGAAGTCAGGTGATGAAAATGATTGAACCCAGGCACCTGAATAGGGCCCAGGGCTGCTGGGGTTAATTATAAAAGTTACATCATCAAAAGATAAGTACTTGCAAAGGAATAAGTCTATTTTAGTGTCTACTTGTGTTTTGTTTCTGTGATACTTCAAAACAGAATTAGAAATCGAATTATTCTTTTAATGCTCTCACCTGCTGCCCTCCTTCTAATTTCTTGTTCAGCTTCTGTAGTTGGGTAAAAATCTGCAGGTTTTCTTGCTGTAGCTTCTGTTGTTCAGCCAGACACTTTAATACGAGCCCCTGCAATCTCTCAACCTCCCCCTGCAGAGTGCTGCACGCACAGGCAGGAGTTAATGGCACCGCCTTCCCAGCACACGTCTCTGCAGGATTCAGCCGAGGTGGCTGAGGAGAGGAGAAAGAGGTCACAGGTGTTTCTGCCTGGATGCCACAGCTCCCCAACCCAGCCTTCCTCTAAATGCTATCAGATTTTACTTTTAAAGTAACAAGATAAACCATACAGACGCACAAAGTACATGCAACAGAAGCAGAAAACGCTGGGATTACAACAGCACCTGGCTCTCACGTAACAGGGCAAGAGAACTCTCAGTACCTCAGGCTCTGTTATGCTAAGGTAAAAGAACAATCGCCTGCTTTGGAGAACTTCGCAAACAAATTTAAAGTGCATTGATGTTACCCCACTGAAAATGCTGAAGTCGGGGAGGGCATGATTTGGTTTGGAAAGAGTCTTTCTGATCACAGTGAGAACACTGTGATCGGAAGGGTCAATATCCATAAAAGGTAGAGGGTCACACTTCAGACGACGTTTGAGAGGTGTTCCGTAAACAGGACTGCCAAATAATTCAAGAAAGCTAACTGACAGAGGAATTAAAACATTCACCTTGAAGTTTCAAAGGTTTTGTTACATCTTTCTAGTCTGGATTTCTCTTCCTTCTACTGTATTTTGTTTATAGGAAGGGTCAGCAAATGATAGTCCATGGGCCAAATCCGGCCTCCTGCCTTTTTTTGTAAATGAAGTTTTATTGGAACACAACCATGCCCATTCATTATGTATTATCTACGGCTGCTTTTGTGCTACAATGTCAGAGTTGAATAGTTGCAGAAGAGACTGTACGGTCCATAAAGCCTAAAATAATTACTATGTGGCTCTTTGTAGAAAAAGCTGATGACCCCTGCGGTTTGCATTTGATTGAGACATTTACCACAATTTGATTTCTACCAAGGTTACGCACACATGTGTGGCTCCCTCACTAGACTATAAGCATTATTTCTTACTCATATTCAGAGCCTCCAACCCACACTAGCAGTGTCAAAAAAAGTGGATTTGAATTTTGGAACTTTAATTTTGGTATTTCTGAGGCAGAGAGAAAAGAAAGACAGTCCTCTGGTATAGAAAGCTATTAGCCCCTCAGGAATGTGAAAGGGTCAATAACCTTTTTCTAAGGCAAACTCAGTTAAGCCTAGGCCTTGAAGCACTACCGCACAGACAGTATAATGAGTTGATACAGGGTAGTGGGAGACTGAGGAAGCTAGAGAAGATGGTGAAGCCAGGAGAAGTGGGGAGAGCTGTCTACTTAGTTGTGACTCGAAGGCAAAAAGTTCAGTTACCCAGGCTCCCACTGGGGGCTTGTGTTCCGAAGGAGCTTCAGAGGCCACTTTGAGTCCTTGTAGCTCTTCGTAGGGCAGGGTATCTTTCTCAGATTCTGAAAAAGCTGCACTTAGGGGAGACGGGCTGTCAGGCATGGGGATGAATTCTGCATTTTCCAGCTCCTACGTGTAAGAGAAAGAATCTCATCAGTTCTGTTTGGGCCGTTTATTTTCTTTCTCCCCAGTTCCCATCTTGCTACAGCTTTCCCTCTGTTGTGACATCAGCACCCTCTAGCGGGGCATGACAGTCGTGGGTTCCACACAGCTCTCTGTACCTGTCAAAAGCAGGCTATCCCTTCCTCAGACGAGTAACAGTGATTCGAATTCAAACTCAAACTCAAGAACACAGTTTGGAGAGTGTGGCATATCTCCCCAACACACTTATTCTACATGACCTACTCAGTGAGCTGGGGAGCTCGAAGGTGAGGCCGGTGAGGCCAGTGGCTGCTCAAGGCTGAGACTGAAACCTTAGACCAGTGTGCTGCTTCCCCCATTCCTACTCCTAAATGGCTACTGAGTTTAGCTGTCTTATAAAGGCAACTTTAAATCTCTAGATTCTTTTTCTTTCTTTTTTTTGGTAAAAATTTAAAATTTCACAAACTATAAATGCTCACTGTAGAAAATGAGAAAATACAGATGAGCAAAAGGACCAGCGATTCCATCACTCATAGATAAACACTATTAAAATGAGCAATACTGTTTTCAGTATTCATAGCAAACATTCTTCTATGCGTTACATTTTTCTAAGAGAATGGGGTCCCACTGCAAAGGTACTCCATCTTTTTTCTGCCCAGTCGAATCTTGTAACCAACTTTCCATCCAAATAAATATACTCCAACATTTTTACTGTCTGCACTTCAACTCTCATAACCCGTCTCTCTACTGTAAAACATTCCGACTGCCCCAATATTCCACTTCTAAAAACCACAGTACAAAATCTCTAAGCTTAATCTTTGCACACATGCATTACAAACACTGCCTTCAAGGAAGGTTTTCTTAATTTACTTACATTCATGTAAGTAATACAGGTTTGAGAACATTTTGTGTATCTCCTTGTCAGGAAGAAAAAAAAGGATTAGAGAGTTGGTAATTTTGTTCCTGGTGGAAATCAGAAGACTTGATGCCTGCTGTAGAACTTGAATAGGGCACGGGACACAGAGAGGTGCTGACAGCTCCATTCTAGTTGCTGCAAAGGGCCTGATGTTTTATTGAAGATACCTTTGCCAAAGGAATTACCTTTCGAAGCCAGCCAGGGCAGGAGCTGCTGGCCCCACTACTGATCCCCATGGCCTCCGTGGGACTGACTAAACCTTCCATTCCTCGGTCTGCTTCCATTGTTCCTCGGAAGCCTCCGCTTGGATCAGGAGTTTCAGATTCCTGCTGACTGTCCTCCTCTTCTCCCCCACCGCCGCCGCCTCCTGGGCTAGAGCTCTGAACCACTGACAGATACACAGCACAGAAAGAGAGAGCCTTGCTATGCAGCAAGAAAGATTTACGATCTTACAGCCCTGCAGACCCCTGGAGAGCTTCCTAGAGTCACATGAAGTAATAGCAACAGTGTAAGTCAGATATTTGGGACTAAATTTTTAGCTTTTACACAATGTATTGAATATCAGTATCTTCATAATGATAATTCATTTCTACATCCCAAACTTACTTATCTCTATGTTCACAGCAGATTATCAATGTTCTAAAGCGTTACTGAATAGCTGCCCCAACCATAGCTCACTGAGTCTACCACCCATGCTTTAACAGACACATCCAGACTCCAGCATTCTACACCAAGGCTGATCAAGGTTTCATATAAATATAAAGCTCTTTCACATTTGAGCCAAACACCTCTTAAAGCTGCCAGATAAACTCACCACTACCTTCCTTTCTGCAGAAGTCTCCAACCATTAAAATCATTAAGTTCTTTGATAACTATTTGTAAGCATTTTTAAAATATGGTTGGTTCTTTCATATCACGCTGCATGTTCTAAGTTACCGTCACAAAATGAAGGCTAGCTGATGTGTAGTCAGAAAATGAAACTGAATTCTAAAATGGGCCCAAAAATATATATTTAAGAAAGTAAATTTGCCAAAGCTAAAAAAATAATTGCACGGTATATTCTAAAGTTAAGCATAAAGGACTGCTCATGACCACCAGCTACAGCGGCTCGCAGACTGACTGCCGCACTGTGAGCCTACAGCAGCAGAACCCCGGAGGCCAGCAAAAGCTCGGAAGCTTGTTTTGTTTTAAATGGCTTTTAAAAATTAGGTTACATTTGAAATAGAAGACTACTTTTAACATATGTGTAAGTTTTGCTACCTAACAAAATAAACAAAAACCTAAATCTGCCACTAGAAGAACTAGAATTGTACTTTACAATATGGTAGTCACTAGCCATATGTGGCAATTTAAATTTAAATAAAATAAAAAGTCCAGTTCCTTCAAGTAGCTACTTTTCAGGTGTTGGACAGCACAGACATAGAACATTTCCACTGTTGCAGAAAGATTTATGGGACAGTGCTGAACTAAAACATTACCTGTATCACATCTGCCTTGTGAACGCCTTCCTTCTCTGGCCTCCTACCTAGACATAACTATTGATTTAATTCTGTTTTTATCATTTCTTCCTTCAAAAAAAAGTGATCACATATTTATGTATCCTTAAGCAATATATTAATTTGGCTTGTTTTTGAACTTTATATAGTAAGGCACATAGTCTGCTGCAACTTGCTTTCTACATTTCACATTAGGGAACTATTTGTAGATGTTCATTTCTACTCTTGTATAATTTTCCATTGGATGATTAGAACACACTCAACTAACAAATATTTAATAAATAGTCACCGTTCGCTGGGCACTCTTCTAGGTAATGTGGATAAAACTAATGAATAAAAAAAGACAAAAATCCCTGCCCTTATGGAGTTTACATTTTCCAGCCAATGGATATGTGCTTTTAATCTTATTTTTTCCATTAAATATTGTTCCACCAAAACAAAGCTGTAAGAGAACAGCTGTGCTTAGCAAAAAGACATATCATTTGTGACAGATATTAACATGCATAGATAAATGTTGAACAGGAGATTACTAAAGGAAACTAATAAAAGGTAGGATGTATGTGTGTGTAACTAGAGTGCAAGTCCATACCAGACATTCAACTTTCTTTCTCGAGGAGTAATCAGCTTTCATTCTGGGTCTTTATCTGCTTTGATTCTACAAACTATCAGAATCCAGGTTCTGAGATACCAAAGAGTAAAGGTACTTTGGAGCAAACGGAAAACCAAAAAGGAACATAGATTTAGTTTCCTGTCATAGTCCCAAATAACAGAGAACCATGCGGAAAGCAGCCAAAGGAAACTATCAGAGAGCTTTGGGCTGATTTTCCTAACCACACCGAAAGTTTAGCCAACTTTTAATTCTGAGGGCCTGTTTTGAAGGACTATTTCTATAGACTGGAATAACCCCGTGAACATGGTAGAAGTAAAGAGCAGACAGAACCCATAGCCCCTAGCATGGTAAGGAAAGGAACAATACATAAGCCACATTACAATATTGGGCAAGCCACCTAATTACTTCCATATGCTTGGTTGGCAAAGATGTACTCTCCCTCTGACCACAATGTAATAAAAGTCATGACTTATTGTGAAATCCACCAAAACATGATCCTATCTTGATACCGTATTCCTCATTTCCCAAAGATATTTCCTATTACCCTTTTTTGGAGACTACATGGAATCCAACCCAAAGACCCACAGTGCAGAAAAACCACTGGTACCCGAGACATTGCTACTTACCAGTTCTGATGGATAAGCCGCTGCTGTTGGAACGGATGGTCTTAGAATTCAGTACTTTCTCTGAGGAAAAATATTCAGTAGGTAAGCACTGTAGACAGCTATAGGCAGGAAAAGTGAGAAGACTAGAACAGGGAGTTAATCTACGAGATAAGAGCTATCCCTCACTCCAGGTAACTTTATAATTACTTATTATTCTAGATACTGAAGACCACTAGCTACTCTAATTGCATCCACTATGTAGAGTAGCAATTCTCCCCTCTCTTTGGAGTTCCCTGAGAAGCTTTAAATAGTAACAACACCTAGGTCCCACCTCAGAGATTCTGATTTAATTGGTCAGGACAGTGTATTTCTGGGGGCACCTGGGTGGCTCCGTTGTTAAGCGTCTGTCTTCGGCTCAGGGCGTGATCCTGGAGTCCTGGGATCAAGCCCCGCATCGGGCTCCCTGCTCTTCTGGGAGCCTGCCTCTTCCTCTCCCACTCCCCCTGCTTGTGTTCCCTCTCTCACTGGCTGTCTCTCTCTCTGTCCAATAAATAAGTAAAAAATCTTAAAAAAAAAAAAAAAAGGACAGTGGATATCTAAAAGCTCCTTGGGTGATCTGATGTGCAGCAAGGTTGTGAACCACTGATCTAAAAGAACGGGCTTGGAAACCCTCACACAGGCTTTCATAATTTAGTTCATAAGAGAGTGATCTTTATGCAGAAAACAGTTATGACTTAGTTTCTTTTAAAAGGTATCCTGAATGTTTCTCACAAAAGTATGAACACAGACAACCAATTAATTAGTGGACCACTAGAGATAACAATTCTAAGCAAAGGAGGCAGCAAAGTTATCATGTTAAAAAATGATCAGAAGGTGGCAAACAACAAAGCTCAGGAAATGACAGTGTTCTGTCCCACCACTAGGTATGGTGTCACTGTTATGAGACTTAGAGGAACAGCCCCTTTTCTTCAGGACACTTCTGTTTCTAAGATTGACCGTCAGAATCTTAGGTGTGAGTCTACTCTCTGTCAAATCCACCCCAACCCCTTATGTATGAAATCCTTACCGACAATGAGAATGGTGTGCCAGCCACGGCAAGACAGGTCCGGGACGTGATGCAGAGATCCAAAAATAGGCCGAGGCCATGAGGTGCAGATATCAGAGCCATGTGGTCTCTCTGTGGGGGTCATTGCCAGGCGACCATTACCACCATTGCCCCAGGCAAAAATGTGATTATCTGGCAAAAAAATCAAACAGCAGATAGTTTAATAGAAAACTAATTTCCCTACTCTTTGGATTCCCCATCTTTATGTCCTAGGGTTAGAAAGATTTTCCAGGTAGCACAGCGGTTAAGCGTCTGCCTTCGGCTCAGGGCGTGATCCCGGCGTTGTGGGATCGAGCCCCACATCAGGCTCCTCTGCTATGGGCCTGCTTCTTCCTCTCCCACTCCCCCTGCTTGTGTTCCCTCTCTCGCTGGCTGCCTCTATCTCTGTCAAATAAATAAATAAAATCTTTAAAAAAAAAAAAAAAGATTTTCCATTATGTACAAAACAAGAGAAAGCTGTTTATCTCCTTAAATAAAACCTAAGCAATCCTGATGCCAACCTGGTAAAAATGACCACTACTCCTATGTACTGCCATCCATCCATCCATCCATCCATCCATCCACTCATTCAACAACTCTTTTTGGTCATTCACTCAGATGTTATTAAGTATCTGGGCATCTACTTCATGACAGGCACTGGTGGAAGTGTAGGAATAGAGCAGTGAACAAAACAGTCACTGCCCTTGTGGAACTGACATTCTAGCTGGAGGAGACCGATCAATCAATTATCTAATACTTCTTGTAGTCATAAATGTTACGAAGAAAAAATAAATGGTAAAGAAAAGTGGAAATAAAGAACAATAGTGGGGTATCACGATTTTAGATAGGGTAGTCAGAGAAGTACTTGTCGACACTTGAGCAGAGACCGACTGAAGTGAGAGAGAAAGAGAGATGTGGATATCTAGGGGAGGAGTTTTCCAGGCAGAACAGCGAGTGCAAAGGTCCTACGCTGGTAACATGAGTATCATGAACAAGGATATGAAGGCCCCTGCAGCTGGAGCACAATAAGGGAGGAGACAGTGGTCAGAGAAGAGGTCAGGAGGTCGATGGGGTCCTGGTCATGCAGGGCCATGCAGGCAGGCCACTGTAATGACTGGTTTTTACTAACTGAGAAAGGAGTCCATTAGAAGTTCTGAGGAGTAGGGGCGTCTGGGTGGCTCAGTTGGTTAAGTATCCAACTCTTGGTTTTGGCTCAGGTCATAAGATCAAGCCCCATGTCGGGCCGTGCACTCAGCATGGAATCTGCTTGAGATTCAGTACCTCTCCCTCTGCCCCACCCCCACTCACGAGCACACTCTCGAATGCATACGTGCATTCTCTGTCTCTCAAATAAATAAATAAAATCTTAAAAAAAAAATTCTGAGGAGTGGTAGTAGGTATTTAAAAGGATCCATCAGGCTACCATGAGGAGAATCCACTGCAGGGGACCAAGAGTGGTAGCAGGGAGACGAGTTGTAGTAGTGAAGATGGTGGAAAGCAGGTCAGATATATTATGCAGATAATCAACAGGATGCTGACGGATGGCATGTGAGGTATAGAATGCAGCTGCCATTTAGTGAGATAGGAAAGCTGTAGGAGGAACAGATTTGGGCAGAAAAACAAAAGTCTGATTTTGACTATAGTAAGTTTGTTTGAGGGACCTATAAATTCTTATCCGAATCAGAGCTTTTGTTAATGAAAAGGGTACTATTAATGATTAAGTCTGGACAACAGGCATCAATGAGGGCTGACGTGGGAAAACCAAGCTCTAAAGCCACCCTACCTTTAGACATCTAAGTCTAGGGGCTGATGAATAACTTGAACCTGGAGTTCAGGGGTGGTGATATAAAGCTGTTAGTGAATAGGGGGAACTTAAGGTAATACTCACTTATGGGAGACAGTGGAGAGACAGAAGGATTGAGTCCTGGGCATTCCAGGGTTTAGAGGGGTCACATACTGCTGTCAGTGGCACCTGATCTATCTGCCTACACTAGTCTGTTTATATGAATATCTCCCCTACCCTACTGTGATCTCCTTAAGGATGGGGGCTTTCTGAGACTCCCTTTTATAATCCCAGAGCCTAAAAGAGGACCTGGAGCACAGGAGACACTCAGTTTATGTTGGCTGTGTGAATAAGATGATAGAGTACAGTTCAGAGAAGTAGAAAAGCATTTATTAGGATGTAATATGCCCAACCAACTACAGAATCCAATTCTACATTCCTCATTCTGAAGCTGACCTTGTGAAGGACACAGATGACTGAAGAAACATCACCTCCTGTCAGCAACTGCTACTGTATTTCAGCACTTACTTAATCCTCAGTGACATCCTCACTCTGTCTTTCTAGGTAACATTTCCACTTATCTCCATGAAATTTATTTCCATTTTAGTCTGATCTTAACAGTTTGCTCCCTAAAGTCCCTCATTTTGGGACAAGCGGAGAAGGTCAACATGCCACCCCAAAAGCTGATTCACTTAAATATGGTAACAGATCACTTATCTGACACTGTCCCTGGATCCCTCATGTGTATACAACAGGCACAGACCAAAAGGACACACAGGCACCTTAGATCATGAGCAACGAAAACGCTGAAAGGAGTCCAAAGACAAGAAGATGAAATGTGATTTTTTTGTTCACCAGCCACAAGAAAGAAGTGGCTACAACAATCAAGAAAGTTCAGAAGGGGGGTGCCCAGGTGGCTCAGTCGGTTAAGCATCTGCCTTTGGCTCAGGTCATGATCCCAGGGTCCTGGGATCGAACCCCACGTCAGGCTCCTTGCTCAGCATGCTTCTCCCTCTCCCTCTGCCACTCCCCCTGCTTGTGCTCTCTCACTCTCTGTCAAATAAATAAATAAAATCTTAAAAAAAAAAAAGTTCAGAAGGTGATACAGGAAAAAGAGAAAAGAAAAAAAGAAAGCAGAAGAGAGAGGGAAGGGAATCAAGACTAGCTCAAGTGGTAGTAAAGAAGAAGAGCGGTAAAAAGAGCAAGAAGATGCTGCGGAGAAGAAAGAGCAATGAGAGGAAAGAGAAGAGAATTCAGTTATGCCAATTCCAACTCTGGAAGCCAAGAGACACACAGTATTCCGCCCTTCAAGCCTTCGCAGTCCCTGAGGACATCACTGCAGTGTGGCTGACCCAGGCCAAGGAGCAAGGTTAGATTATGTCGTTTTCTCCAGTCACCCAGCCAACGTTTACCGAAACCAACAGGTGAGGGGTCAGGTATATATTGAAATATTTAATAATTCTCAAAACATTTAGCCAAAAAAGTTAAAAAAACAGTAGGGACTCAGAATATTAGGTTTGCCATTACCTAGAAATTTTTTTTTTTTTTTTTGGTAAAAACAATCACTATGTTCAACACATGAAAAGTTAATGAAGTTCCATATGCATAACAACTGGACACCAACTTAACGTAAATAAAAAGTAAATGTATGACCAGGCTATATAAATAACCAGTCCACCTCTTTCCCAGTCAAACATTAAAATATAGCTATCATCCAGAAAGCTTGAAATGGTGTGTACAGACTCACCGTCAGTGGCCGCAATGGTAAACTCATCACCACAGGAGACCCTGATCACTTGCTTCCCACCTAGGGGTCCTCCCAACAGGTTGATTCCTAGACGCTTCTTATAATTTCCAACGCCCAACTGTCCACACTTGTTGCAGCCAAAGGTCAGCAGCCGGCCTCGCTCTAAGAGAGAATAAAAACAAATAACCAGGCACAAATGGGGCACGGAACAGAGGGAAAATGCAGCCAATGTAGAGTTCCATGGACTAGCTTCTGGTTGTTTAAGAGTATACAAACAGAAAGCTAGCCACAAAATCTTGCACCTAGGGCAGCTAGGGTATCTAAATCTATGACCGATTTGACCCAGGAAATGATTCAATATCGTATTTTCTCTCTAATGTTGTATTTTATTTTATTTTTATTTTATTTATTTATTTATTTTAAAGATTTTATTTATTTGTCACAGAGAACAAACAGGGGGAGCAGCAGGCAGAGGGAGAAGGGGCTTCCCACCGAGCAAGGAGCCTGATGTGGGACTTGATCCCAGGACCCTGGGATCATGACCTGAGCCGAAGGCAGATGCTTAACCGACTGAGCCATCCAGGCGTCCCTCTAATACTGTATTTTAAATGTGGAAAATGGGTACTACCTAACTTAGTAAACTCATAAGTGGCACTAATTAAAGGCATGGCATTCTCATTAAGGGATGGAGTGACTGTGCATTTTTATTTGAATGCCTAATTTGTTGATGAGATAATACTGATGTCAGGGGGAAAACCGGAGAATGTATATATTGTTAAGAAGAGCTAATACTTGGGGCACCTGGCTAGTTCAGTCAGTGGAGCGTTCAACTCTTGATTTCAGGGTTGTGGGCTCGAGCCCCACATTGGGTGTGGAGATTACTTAAAAATAATACCTAAAAAAAAAAAAAAAGAAGAGCTGACACTTAAGAGAATAAAAAGTATGATATACTGAGGCCTGTGTATAAAGTCGTAAATCAACTCACCATCAATAGCAGCTGTATGGGTCTTGCCTGGGGCAATTGTACGGATCTTATAAAAGGACAGCTGTTTGGCCAAGGTAAAGGAGGTTGTGTAGGGAACTTCATGGTATGCCTGAAACAAGGTAAAACACAAAGCAAAGACTCATGAGGTAAAAATGAAGGGGTAGTGGGCTGAGAATGTTGTCATGGTGACCAAAAGGGCTTTTAAGCAAATTTGTTATGAAGAAGAAGGTGCCAGGTAGCTTTACATCCAGTAGAATACCAGAGGAAATAAGCTCAGTATGTAATCAGAGAATTTAATTAGTGTATGAGGCAGGACTTTCTGACAACAGAAGTTGGAGCTCCTAATCTAAGAGTATACAAAACATGAACTCTATATCGCAGAAATATCTACATGAGGCCGAGCCATTGACATTTGTCTTGGTTATAGATACCGCATACCTAACAAAGGCAGGGCAAAGAATTAAAATCTTGAGGACTTTCTCCAGCCCATAACGCAACCAGTTTACTGTGATCTAATTTCATTGACAAGGCAATGTTCTCAACATGTTAAAGCCCACGTTCCCTCTAGATTAGCATTAAAAAATTCCACTCATGTAGGTTGAAAATTTCACAACAAACCCAATGTTATAATAAAAACCCAAATCAAGTAATGGTAATTCTAAATATGCCTTTTCAAACTATGAAGACACCCTACCCAGACTTGCCCCAAATTTGTACTCTCCCAGTTGAGAATCATAACTTCAGAGATTGCTTAAAAATTCTTTTTTTAAAACATTTTATTTATTTATGAGAGAGAGGGAGAGACAGACAGGAGACAGACAGACAGACAGAGTGGGAGGAGGAGCAGAGGAAGAGGGATAAGCAGACTCCATGAAGAGCATGGAGCCCGACTTGGCACTCAATCTCAGGACCCTGAGATCATGACCTAAGCCGAAACCAAAAGTCAGACGCTTAACAACTGAGCCACCCAGGCGCCCTGTTTGAAAATTCTTATTCACTGCATCAGGAAACTTCTGTCTTTCCCTCTTTTTTTATGTTAAGTAGGCAAAATGCCCAATGTGGAGCCTGAACTCATGACCCTGAGATGAAGAGTCGCATGCTCTACTAACTGAGCCAGCCAGGCGCCCTTGGAAACTTTTATCTCTTCATTTGATTCTTTAGGACATGACAAAAACTCATCATATTAACACAAAGAGGAAACGAAGACTTTACATTGGCAGTGAATTTCATGACATCCTTGAAGGAAGTGAATGGTAATTATATTCACTAAGCCTGTACAGGATCAGTGATTTGGGAGAAAAAATCTAAAAAAACTCTCCAGGGAGGTGATGCATGAAAATGTTTCTTTTCATGTTAATTTTCTTATACCTATTTTAGTGATAGGGTAGAATCTGAATTCCATCACTTGATTCTTTGTAATCATTTATTGAGGCAGAATACACTATAAATACTGTACAGCTTTAAAAAATTTTCTGTATGCATATAAATGTAAACCCACCACCCAGATCAAAATAGAGACCATTTCCATGACCCTAAGATCCCTTCTGTTAATAACCATACCCATTTTCCCAGAAGTAACCACTACTTTGACTTCTGCCATCATAAACTCCATATAACTGGAATCGCATAGTGTGTACTCTTGTGTGGCTGGCTTCTTTTGCTGAACATAATAATGTCTGTGAAATCTTTATTCTTAGGTGAAATTCCATGGTCACTAACCAATAGCATTTCCAAAGAAATTCCCACCTAAGAGAAGTTTTGACAGTGTGGTTAGGGCACCAAAGGGTACTCACTTCATGGTTGATGATTCCAGACATGCACTGATTCAGACCCAGCTTGTTGAACTCATTGAGTCCACAGGCCAGCACTTTGCCTGACTGGGTCAGCAGAAATGTCCCATCACAGCCACACTGAACTGCAACAATAATCAAGGCCTTGGGAACATCCACCTGCATGAAAAAAAAATCAGAAAAAAAAAAAAAAACCCAAACGTAACTTGCATTAGGAAAAAACCCTTAAATTCTTTCAAAAGTGATGTCCTGCATTTAGCAGAACTGCCCACAGTAAAGACTGCTCTATCCTCTTCAGATTTTCCCAGCAGCTTGAAGACTACAGTTTTCAACAAGGAGCTCAGGTTTGATAATTAAATGAAAGAAGGCAATTCCAGCTCGGCTAAACAGACAGCCCTGTCAAAGGCTGTTTTGTTTTAGTAGTAGGTCCTAGACTTCTCAGAAAGCACTGGGAAAGAAGCTTCAACCCATTGCTGATTTTGTCCTCTGAGATGGTAGGCCCCACGACAGCTATAGAAGAAACTCAGTAGCCCTAAACGGTCTTAGTCTGGTCACATTATAAGTGAGGTGACAGAATACTGGGACAGCAGCCAGGACTTCCAACTGCTCACATCCCTCTAAGCTAACTCAACAGGGCTGGGGAATGGTAAAGGGACAGGATGGATGTCTGTGAAACCTGAGAACTCAAACCTCAGTGTTTCCACTATAGCCTTTTCAGAAGAGAAACTGCCATGGTCCCACAAATAATGTAAGTTAATTGTTTAAATGTAAATACACATAGTTAACAGTGAATGGTATAGTCGATTTCTGTCAACCTTCCAGTGGGCAAGCGAGCCAGAGGACCACACTCCTCCTGCAGCTGCTTTTAGCTGCTGTGCCAGCTCCTGCACAGCTCACTCCTGCAGGGCTGAGACTAAGTAGATACTATGTTTCATAAAACATGACCCTAAATACAAACACATTTGGTGTTCAACTGTGGAAATCGGAGGGGAAAACGGATGCATTTGGTAAGAGTTAATATACTGCTTTCCAATATCTTCCCAAGGAATTTTCTGGGGTGTATTTAGCTCAATGTGACTTTTTCATGATACATGCTGATTTCAGCTCTTATTCCTGAGTAAAATGTGACTCCAGAGTGTCCACAATGGCCGTGTCCTCTTTCTCAACTGTTTATAATTTAGTCAGATGACAAGGCCACATAGTGCTACATCAGGAATCCTGGATTGTCAGTCTCCCAGATAGAAAATATTTCAGAAATAAACACCTTGACATGAGGAGCCAGGGAAAGAGGAATCTGTGTTATTACTGAAGTCTGTGTGACCTAGATAAGCTTTAGGAAGAAGCTGCTTCTGAGTTTACCTTTTGTGGTGTGTAATAATCCTCTTCTGAATCCAAACCCAGTCGTCCTGAGACACACATAAGAGAGAAAACCATTAAAATGAGGTCCTTCTTCCCAATGAAAATGTTCTGTAACATTCTCTTTTACTGAATCAACACTTCTCAAGTACAGGCTACATGATGTGTTCCGATACATACAAGCTTGAAGTCAAGCTGGCTCCTGGGAATAAGTGGACAGAGACAAGGATACACCTACCATATTCACCACAGCCCCAAGAATAGACTTCTTTGTTTCGTGTCAAAACCACCACATGATTATCTCCACAGGAGACCTGCTCCACTGGATTGCTCAGGAAGAAGTTCAGCTGCATGGGTTCTAGTACTTCGGGCCCAGCAACCTTGTCTACCCCCATGCAGCCATAATAATCAGATCCAAAGGCATAGAGCTGACCCTCATCTGCAAAAGGAAGGAAGGCATAACCCATCAAAAGAATGCCTTTGTCCAATCAGAAAGGTGGGCAGGGCTAGAATGAGACTATTCCAGCCAGGGATCTCATACAAAATGATTACGTCAGAGAAATCCGAAGGACAGACTGTAAATTCAGAGCTGTTTTTATTTAGGGGGTCAAGGGTACTATTATAGTAATTTTTAAAAAGTGGTAGAACCATGCTGAAATTTTATTGCTGCCATCTCTATTTTCTAGAGAAAAGGAAAAGTCAGTAGTGGCAAGATGAAAACTAAACTTTAGCATGGGGTATTGTATGGAAGTGATGACTCATTGAATTCTACTCCTGAAACCAACACTGCACCGTATAGTAACTAACTAGAATTCAAATAAAAATTTGAGGAAAAAAAATGTAAATGGCTTTAAAAAAAAAAAACAACTAAACTAAACTTTAGCTCTTGATTCCTGATTTGGTGTTATCCCTACCTGACTAGGTGGTAACATTAGTTTCCCCCTCAACTGGAACATACAACATATTTCTCCTGATAACACCTCTTCTCTGTTACCCATGTGCCTTTCCTTGCTTCTCAACCACCCTAATACTACAGCAAATTGGGGATGTTGTTATTAATGTGTATATCTGCTCACTGTCTTTGGCTCTTTGAATACTGTTTTTTGCTATAAAATCCCAACTAAAACTGTACAGCATTAAATACAATACCCCACGTTAATGCACTGGGATGCTTTTCTGTTGATGGCTTACCTGTCACACAGACAGTGAAATCATCACCACATGACACCTGACGGATAGCTTTGCCTTGCAACTTTTCCACATGTTTTGGCTGTCGGTAGGAGGCTTTGTCTCCGTGGCCCAGCTGACCATGGAGTTTAGTACCCCCTTGCATGTTCTGTGAAATAAAGAGGTCTTGTGAAGTTTTAACTTTTCATGTCAAAAGCTAATCTTCAATATAACTTCCTATCAAAAAAACCATAGGAAAATATCAGCTGGAAATTTAGAAATGAAAAAAAAATCTGTAAGGCAATTCAACCATTTAATGATAGGTAGTACAAAACCCCTGGAAACAGGTAAAACTTAAAAAGTATCTAGACTGATATTCATCAAGATTAAAAGAACACATTCCCAATTCTTTCTCCTTCAAGTCCAAGGTGAGCTTTCATATTTAATTATGGGTGTTGGTGAAAAAAAATTCTTTATATAGTCTAATTTGATTGTTTTCTACAGGAGTATAGCCTCTTGGAAATCCTTATTAGAAGCTTCACAAATTTTGGTCACAGTTTCCCTGAAATATGGAACAATTATAAAGAATCTGGCTGCGTCAAAGAGGCTGCTAAATAGCACTGAGAATAGTTCTAAATGACGTTTCAACAGGTTTATAGAGAAAAGTAATTCTTTTCATTTAAGAACTCAACTGTAAGTCCTTGTATAAATATTTTTTTAAGGGACGATAATTTCGCTCCATTTGTGGCAGCCCCCCAGGGGCTAGTTCTTTAAGGGACAGGGTTTTAAGGAAGTAACAGTTAACATTCTATAACAGAGGTCAAATCATTCCTTCATTCTTTCCATCTATCAATAATTGAGCATTTACTCTGTCACACACTGGGGACAAAGCCTGTCCTTGTGGAGAAGTTATCTGAGACTACTGGAAAAAATGAGTTCTCTCAGGAAGAAGAGGAAGAGTGAGAAGAACTGAGGGCCTAAGACAAGGTTGGGTAAAGGAAAAGCACCCTGAAACAAGTGAGAGGGCACAAAGAGACAGGAGAAAAGCCAAGAGAAGATGCTCTCATAGAAGCCCAGGGAAGACAAAGGTTCAAGGAGGGAGAGATCAACTACTTCAAATGCTGCCAGGAGGTCAAGAAAGTAAGGACAACAAAGTATCTGTTTGTGGGTTTTTTTTTTTTTTTTTAAGATTTTATTTATTATTTATTCGACAGAGATAGAAACAGCCAGCGAGAGAGGGAACACAAGCAGGGGGAGTGGGAGAGGAAGAAGCAGGCTCATAGCGGAAGAGCCTGATGTCGGGCTCGATCCCATAACGCCGGGATCACGCCCTGAGCCGAAGGCAGATGCCTAACCGCTGTGCCACCCAGGCGCCCCTGTTTGTGGTTTTTTAAAAAGATTTTATTTATTTGAGAGAGAGAGAGAGAGAGCACAAGCCAGGGGAGGGGGGGCAGAGGGAGAAGGAGAAGCAGATTCTCCACAGGGAGCCCGAAATGGGGCTTGATCCCAGGATCCTGTGATCATGATCCGAGCTGAAGGCAGACACTTAGCTGACTGAGCCACCCAGGTGCCCCCAAAGTATCTGTTTTATGTTCACAATTTATAGGTCATTTTATTAAAAGTAGTTTCAATCAAGTGGCAGAGATGGAAGCTGCATTGTAGATGAATGAGGAGTAAGTGGGAGATAAGAGAACAGATAGCAAATACAGGCAATTTGTTCCAGAAGGTGAGAGATAGGGTGAAATCTAGAGGGGAACAAAGGAAAATTCTATTGAAGATATACCTAGCTATCTTCAATCACTGATACAGGTCTTAGAATTTTCCTGATGTGGTACACTGCTTCATTTAATTTATAAAACTATTTCACAGATACTAGTTGCTCTGAAACTCATGGTAATAGAACAGAGTAATTAAGTGACTTTCTGAAATAACCCAGCTGAAAATGAGAGTCTAGTCTCCCGAGTCCAAGCCTAGGGCTCTTTTCATTCTTTCTTTCTTTCCTTCTTTCTCTCTTTCTTTCATTCATTCATTCATTCAAAAAACATTTACAAGTGACAGGCACTGGGGAAAGATACCTCAGTGAACTAAACAGACAAAATCCCTGCTCTCGTAAGAGCTTACATTCCATCACCCCATGCTGCCATTCCCACAGCACACGTTCAACTAACAAAATACTTAGCCTCATCGCACTAAACAATTAGGCTTACATCACTGTTCTAAAGTACTTAGCTTTCACTTACCACCCAGGTGTATAGTTCCTTCTCCACTGTGACCACAGCAAAGTGGGTATTCCCTGCACACACCTGCCGGGCACTACAGCCACTCTTGATGACATCCAGTTTCTGGGGAGTGGATTTTCCACCACCCCAAACATAGACTTCACTGGTTCGTGATGTTACCACAGCAATGGGTGCTTCAGTCACAGTGCTTGACCTGTCAACAACCCCCAGAACAAAGGCACATTTAACATAAAAAAACTATATCAAAGAAAAATGCTTCCAGTCTGTTCCCAGAGAAGAACCGCCAATTATGGTATGAGAAAGTATGTTCTTTCTCGACAACTTATTTCAACCCTCTATCATAGCAGGCCTTGCAATTCCTGCCTCAGGGCTTCATCACAGCTCAGCCAGATCAGATTCCAGTCTGGTCCATAACACCTACACTTTTCAACTTTTCAACATTCATCATGGTAATGATGTCCACTTCAGCAAGAGGATGAAATTATAGCCTTCTGTTTTCTCAGAAATGACTATCTGACATTTATGCGGATGTTGGCTTCTCAAGGATGCCAAAGGCTGCTTACTGGGATCAAACAATGCATGGACCAAAGAAAGAAAGACCCCCTGATGGTAATTTAAGAGGTATCACTTTTTACGAGTCTCCTGGCATTACCTTGGTCTTTTTGTAGGTGCGTTAAGCAGTGTGACTTTTTCCTCCATCTCTCTACCAAAAGAAAAGCAAAGATACATGAGTGCAAGAATAGGTTCCTACATTGTACCAGTGTCTCTTTAATACATTTCACAGATTTAATCCTCTATAAACCATGTGCCTCCACAACGTGACAATACTTTTGGAAAAGTACCTCGATATGATTCAAACAGTTATACGGGCCTGGCTTTGGACATATCATTAGATAAGACGGGGCGAGCCGTTTGGGGCCATTTGTTTCCTCTCTCCAAGAAACATTCCCACCTGGAACAGAGAACCTAGAGAACCTGTGTTGCACATTTTAGATACCTGCTGACCTCTCTATCCAGGCTGCCCACTGACTTCCCAAACTCACCATCTCTAAACCTCAGCTCATTCTCTTTCTCCCACACAGCTTTTCTTTCTGACTCTCCTATTTCTGTAACTGGCACATCCCATTCTCCCAGTGACTAAGCTTAAAACCTCGGTCACCTTTGACTCAGCTGTCTCCCTTTCTTTAATATTTGAGTCCTACAGATTCTACCTATCTAACGCCCTTTATATTCACCTCTCCTCTCCAGGCTTGCCACGTTAGCTCTGGGCAGCTTTGCTTCCCACTTAGACTGCTGCAGCACCTCCTAACAGGTTTGACTTACCACACTGCCAAACCACTTTATCAGTCCTATACAAATTTAACACTGAGATTAGTTTGCTAAATGAGTATTCCTTAGGCATGCCCCTTATCACACGAAACATCCACTACTGTACTATAACTTGAATTAAGCACAGATCTCTTTGTCTACTAGCATTCAACAGTCTTTACCTACCTTTCCAGCCTTCTTTCCTTCTACTTACACCCCGTATTCTAGCCCAGGGCTCTCGTTCTGTCTAAAACACCTATAGCTGAATTCCTGGGGTGGTACTTAGCCATCAGTAGTTTTTGAAAGTTCTTGAGAGCCCCAGGTCTAGAACCACTACTCTAGTCAAATAGGACTTAGTGTTTCCTCAATAGTTTCCACATTTTCCTATGTCTGTGCTTTATCTGGAAAGCTCTTTGTCTTATGTTTTTCCATCAAAGTACAAAGTTCTAATGAAGTACTGTGTATAAATGTATAATTATTGCAATAAAAACTGCAGTTAAAAATTATCAATGGAAATATTTGAAAAGAAATTAAAATAGTGATTATCTGGCTGGGAAATAAGCCAGATAAAAAATTTAAATATGCTTAACCAGCACCAAAGGGCGATACTGCTGGAATATGCGTCAAACATAAGTGGAAGGTCATAGTGCTGTTTCTGGAGTATTACTTGTAATTCGAGGCACTAAAACACTGGCTAGACCTTAACTGGACAAGAACCAGAGAAGGTTAATTAAATGACACAACAAAATAAAGGTACTGACCAAATGACAAAGATTATGGAATTAAGTATATACTTAATGTATCTAAGGGCAAGACTTAAAAAAAGAGCAGAGCAAAGGTTTGAATATTGGGAAAATATAGAAACAAAGAACTGGTAGGGGAGGAAGAAGGACAGTAAGAAAAATAGTACAACAGGATGAGAATAATAAAGAGGTGCCTGGCTGGCTCAGTCAGAGGAAAATGGGACTCTTGATCTCAGGGTCATGAGTTCGAGCCCGATAACAGGTGCAGAGATTACTTAAAAAAAAAAAAAAAAAAAAGAATAACAACGAACACATCTTCCTTTAAGTTTGGGTTTGAATCCTCCTATAGGACATGAGGGATAAAGGACCTTCAACACAGAAAAAATCTCAGGAAGTAACACGGCAACAATCATGCAAGCTTGATTTCTGAAGAAGACTCCTCCAACTGCAACATACCATCTAAACGATGCACTGAAAAACAAAGGCCCACTTTAAATTCATACTACTATCTGACGATCGCTGAGCATCTTGTGAAAAGCCCTGGGCTGAGCACTTTATATGCATTCCCTCCTTTAATCCTTACCCTACCTGACTTGATAGAAAACTAAAGAACAGAGATGTTAAATAACTTGACAAAGAAAATAACAGAACTCAGATGCAAACCTAAGGATGTCTGAGTCCAGAGCCCTCCTCTCTTAATTACTACACTCTAATGCCCTAACCCTAGATTAAAACTCACAGATGAGGGGAGTGCAGGGCTCTAGGGTCTCATCAGTACAAATTCGGAATAAAATAGCACAGGCTAAGGAGGTGAAAGTCAGGAGCTCCTCTCAAGCAGCAAAAGCAGAGATGTTGGTAGCAAATGGCACCAGAGCGGCCAAGTCAGGAAACGCTGCCCTCTCTTGTGGTCCTCTGATCAGCCCTTTAACAGTCAATCATCCATAGAAAGACAACAGAGTGGACTTCTCTTTACTTTACCTCCTGCGTTTCCTGAGAAGGGGGCGATCCAGAAGTTCATCTGCTGTGGGTCTCTGCTCAGGATCCTAAAAAGTACAAACTGAGTTAGTTTTAATTTAAAGGAAAAGGGCAAAATGGGGTCTGAAGAGGCATTTTACTTCCTCTTAGAAGGCTGTATGCTAATTACTCAAAGATAACTGTGTATTATCCTTTTGTTCCAAAAAACAATTTCTTATGTCACATTCCATGTTTTATGCGTTATTATCTCATTATCATCAACATTTGTACACGAATGAGAGTGCACCTTCCTTACTTGGCCAGTTATGGCACCGCCTCTCAAACTGCCATACATATAGCACGTAAGAATCTCCCAGAGTGTTTGTTATAAAGATTTCTGGGCTTTACCTACAGAGATTCTGATCTAGTTGGTCTGGGGTGGGACTCAGGAATCTTCATTTTGTATTTGTAAAACTCCTCCATTCCCTAGCAATTCTAACACCTATGGTTCATGAACCATATTTTGAATAATACCAACCTAGAGCTACACTACTACATATACAGTACTATATATATTCTGCACACTAGGAACTCTAAATTACCTCTAACTATAATTTTGTAAAGTCAATCTATGAAAATTAATCTTGATCATGAAAAATGGAGCACAATTTAGATGGTAAAATCATTTCATAAATCAATAAAGTAAAAATAAAGCAGAATAAAGCCAAAGGATTTGTTGCCTGAAAGAAAGAATTGCCATTGACTATTCTTCTGGGTATAGCCACAAATATATCCCACCTTGGGGAAGCGAATGTGGCTTTGTGCATGTTCATCTATGCATATCATACTCCAAACACTAAACTGAAATCAACATGTAAGTCACACTTACCTGGTCAAGGCATGCGTGGACCATTTGAATCAGTTCCAAAGAGTACTGACTAGAATCAACTTCCATGGCCCGGATTCCTTGTACAATCTTCACACACAAGTTGAGTGGATTCTATGACAAAATGATTATTCTCAGTTATATAAAGATTATAATCTACTAGTAGGGGCTCTGAAATGTCTGTGACTGTTTTTTGTTGTTGTTTTTTTAATGGTAATAATTCTGCATTAGGTCTGATTTCTTTTGTAACTATTAGTATGCATCAGCAAGAAATGGCTAGGGATACACTGTTGCTATCAGAAGGAATGAAGCCGAATGGCCAACATGGAGATATGACTATGTGGCCAACAGTATAATACTCAGAGCATGTTATAATCTGACCCTTCAACTGAATCCTAAGAAAAAGGAAAGCAAGATTAGCCATGCTTCCTGGCTTTAAGTACCTCCTTTGCCAAGTAATCTGCCTCCTAATTTATGTATCCTAATAATGGTTATGCAGGGGATACTCTGCTGCAACAGATAAGGCAGTAAATAATAAGATGACAATGATAATAATATTATTATAATAATACCATTAACACCTTTATTGAGAGACCACAGTGTGCTAGGTAGGCACCCTTGCAAACCCCCTGTAAGGAGGTTATTATGATTACCATTTCAGAGATGTAAAGTAACTTGCCCGAGACTACACAGAGAGTAAATAATGGAATCATAACTCCAACCAAGTCTGTTTTGACTCTAAAACTCATTTTCCTTCTACTATATTATTTAGAAGAATTAGATGATATACCAGAATAAACTTTAGGATTTAGAAAAATAAATAGGTCTCGTGAAAGGTCAATGAATTTGCATTATCTTACATTTGGATTTTTCATATACATTATCACAGCATCTCTATGAGAAAGATATATTTTTTTCCCTTGTTATAGATAATGAAACAGAGGATCAAAGAAATTCTGAAACGATTGCTTAAGTTCTCACACAGGGTTTGCAGAGGACATTGGATGTGAATCCACTTTTGCTACTCAGATTGGTCCATGGACTAGCAGCATCAGCATCATGTGGGAGCTTGTTAGAAATGCAGAATGCTGGGACCCACTCCAGACCTACTAAAAAAAAGTCTGCATTTTAACAAGGTGCCCAGGTGACTTCCGATATGTGTGAAAGTTGAAGAAGCACTGCTTTACACTGGCCTTTACTTAGGAAGAAAAGCAAAAAGACTAAAAGGGATTTGTAGGTCATAACAACCTCTAATATAAGAGTCAGTGTGCAAAAGATCAAAACACTTCAATGAGTATTACATAATTTGCCTTAACTTTAAAAAAAAATGATGTAGCTGAAGCATATGAAATGAAATGGCTTATCCAAACTGCAGCACCACGTAGTGGATTCTAGAGCCAATTTCAAAATTATAGTCAACAAATTCAAGTATAATGCTCAAAGCACTTGAGTAAGATTATTTCAGCTGGGAACTGAAGTTAAAGATAAATCTGGTATATAGAGTTTTAATAATACACTACATCAAGCCACTGCCTGAATACATTGTTTGTTTGCCTACAGCTGATTTCTAAGGAAGAAATCAAACTCAGGGATAAAGGAATTTGATTTTCTCAACCAAGTTATACCATTTGCAAGGACAAGGTGGGGATAATACAACTTACTGTGGCATCGAATGTTCTCTTTAATGTGAGCAGTTCAAAAATGACACAGCCTACTGCCCAGATATCAGACTTGAAATTGTATTTTACTCCTTGGCAGAGCTCTGGAGACATGTAATATGGAGTTCCCACAAGCTGAACGACAAAGAAACAATCAAAGAATAACTTCATTTCTGAGGTTACTCTATTAAGATTTCAACAACTAAAATAAATTTCCTACAAAATAGTGACAGCGACTATAAAGTAGTCATCAGCCTATCCCAAAAGTTTTTTATGAGATGATGCCACTATGGGGAGAAATCTTTTTTTCGTATCAAATTTCTTGGACCAATTATAAAGGGTAAAGGCACCGTGGTAATTTGGGAGGCACAACAGTGATTCCTAGATCACAGAGGCTTTAGGCCTACTGAAGACTTCACACAGATAAAGACATACTTAGTAAAAGTTCACCAATGGAAAAAAACAAAAAAACTGGCAGTGGGGAGATGATGATAAAGTGGTCAAAAGTTCTAACCTAAGTGCATGGTACTGAAACTTAGTAAATGGCTCAATTTGACCTCTGTAATAGTAACACAGCTAGGGAAATTAGTTTCAAATTTGAAAAAAAGATCTCCTGCCTTGAAGGATGGGTTTGGAAAAAAAAAAATGTTCTGAATAGAGGTTGTGCCTCTCCCCAGATGAGACAATGAGGACCCCAGAAATTCTAATAAAACTGATAGCCATCTTTAACCAGAAAAGCAAAGCAATTTTTAGATGGCTTATATGGCATTTATAAATCTTCATATCATTCCTTCTTTACATTTAACTGGCTAAAAAAAAAAATCAAGTCTTGGTTTTACCAGATTATTCTTGATGAGAAAAATCCATATAAGGACATGATTGCTTCCTCAGAAGCTCAATATGGCAACATCGTACCAGCAGACTGAGTTCCTGAAGCAGACTCCCAACCCTGGCTATTAGCATCCTTGGATGTCTCTAAATTGCTTACAGGCATATCTTGACATTATCAAAAAACACAACAGGACAAAATTAATTTTATTAACTTACATTTTCAAGTTCTTTCAAGGACAGAGCACTGTGAAACTAGAAGAGTAATAACTGGGTTTCATAATTCCTAAAAGGATGAAATCACTGTCCTTAAAGATCAATTTATATCTACTCTTTACCAATGGTCTTTCTTAGGATCAGGTGAGAAGGGAGCCCTGCAGTTGAGATGGCGTATGATATTAACACCAGACTGTTCTCTGCACATCAGCCTTTATTTGTAATATAGGGCTTCTGAACCAGAAAAATTCAGAGGAAACACAAAAAGAGATGTCTAACATCCTAAGCTCAAATACTGTTTAAATAAGAGAGAAACTGAAATCTATAAAGAAAAAGTGGTAGAGCATTTTACGTTTTTATTTTTTTTATTTTTATGATTAATTTTTTAATTAAAGATTTTTATTTATTTATTTGAAACAAACAGTGAGAGAGAGAAAGAGCAGGAAGGAGGGGCAGAGAGAGAGGAAGAAGCAGACTCCCTACCGAGCAGGGAGCTCAACGTGGGACATGATCCTGGACCAGGACCCGATCCGAAGGCAGATACCCAACTGACTGAGCCTCCCAGGCACCCCATTTTCCTGTTTTTAGAAAGTGTTGGAAAGGGCTATGAGTTCAGAGCTGTGATGTGGACAACGACTCTTGAAAGAACACCTAAGCATGTAACTGACTGTTAGTAAGCACAGGAAAAAGACTCCTGAAGACTTGCTTTATAAATATGGAGAACTTGCAAGAATACTGAGGAAAGTGTGAGATTTGGAGTGGTGTAGTTATATCTCATAGTACTGGAAAGGAAAAGAAAAAAAAAATTAAGACAAGGGCAACACATACTTACCGTCTCAGCCATGGAATACTCAGAATTAAGTTTCTTGGCTAGGCCATAATCTCCAAGTTTTATTAGGTTTGCCTTGGTCAGAAAAATATTTAATGTCTTTATGTCTCTGGAAAAAAAGATACTGTATATTAAACTCCTACAGACAATTGTTTTGTTTTATCCCCGACTCCACCCAAAATTAGTACAGAATAAAATGAGTGGTTATCACTGCTCACACTGTTATGGGATCCCAAACAGTGGTCACCACTTCCCATGTACTTTAACATTGAAAAGGGGATTTGGGGGAGTGGAGGCAGAGAATTAACTTCCTTCTCCAGAGCTTCATAGTACAAGCATGTCTCCCATATCACTGAGGATGTTAGGAAAAATTGAGAGGGCCAGATGGAAAACACAGTGCCCCAGGTAATCCTATAATTCCTATAAGGTGCACTGCCTCTTCAATTTGTGCCTTGAATTGGTTGGTGTTCAAGTTTCAAATCTGTTAAGGCAAGGGAAGAGGCTGCACATCCCAGCAGCAACAGGATTAGGCTGTGCAGCTCACCTAAATAAAACCACTGGATATTTTTCTAAAGATGAGTTGGTCATATGTAACACAAATAAACTGTGCCTGGTGCACACTCTGCTTCCTTAAGATGTGAAAAAAACAGAGTACTCTTTGTAACTTTTGAAAAGAAAATAATATGCAACTGTAGTAGCCATTCAATAGCTGTTGAGAAGCACATGTTAACTGAATGAACAAACCAACAAAAAAAGAAATACTGGTGAATCAACATTAATCTCTAGCAATGATCAGTGACTCACTTAAGAAGGGTATAATGTGAAAAAGTTCTAATAGTTCTTTCCTATAGCTAGAAATGAATAGAAAGCTGTTTTTCCCCAAAGATCTGGTAAAATTGTAAAATTACCTGTACAAAGTAGCTTTTTATCTAAATTAAGACTCAATTATAAAATTAAAAATAGATGCCAGTTATTATTGCTCATAGAAAATATTTACCGTGAATTCCAACTAATCTATTACCACTTCTCTTAGTGGTTTCTAGACTTTACTGATGAATTAATGAATTGAACTCTAAAATATGTCTTAAAAAAAATGACTGAGCAGTACTTAGCTACTGAGACTCTTCCTAGATCACAAACATAACTTCAGGAAGTGAAGGTAACACCCCTCATTACTCACTCTTTCCTTCCTAAATTATATTAACGGAAAAGCCTTCACTGCTTAACCAAAAAAATAATAGTGCTGATGGGAGGCACCCAAAGTGGGGGTTAGACTGGTGGGGAGGAATCCATCCTTTTTTTTAAGTAGGCCCCCCACACCCCCAAGGTGGAGATCAACACAGGGTTTGAACTCATGACCCTGAGATCAAGACCTGAGCTGAGGGGCGCCTGGGTGGCACAGCGGTTGAGCATCTGCCTTCGGCTCAGGGCGTGATCCCGGCGTTGTGGGATCGAGCCCCACATCAGGCTCCTCCGCTGTGAGCCTGCTTCTTCCTCTCCCACTCCCCCTGCTTGTGTTCCCTCTCTCACTGGCTGTCTCTATCTCTGTCAAATAAATAAATAAAATCTTAAAACAAAACAAAACAAAACAAAAGACCTGAGCTGAAATCAAGAGTTGGACACTTAACCAACTGAGTCACCCAGGTGCCCCTCCATACCATATGCTTTCATTCATTACCTATGAAGGATTCCAGCTTTATGGATACAGCTCACTGCTGAAACAATCTGAAATAAGTACCACACCACCATCTACAGAAAAAAAAAATTATATTTGGATTGGAAACAAAACATTCCACTTAAATAAAGACACACGCTAAAACAAACAAAACAAAGGAAGCTGCAACCAGAGGTTATGATTCAACATGACCTGACATCTCTTGCTTGGAGGTTGAGTAGGCAAAGAAAAGTGGTAGGGGTAAAAATAAAAAGCAGGTCATCATAAAACAGTTCTAATGCCATTATAAAATATAGTATGGTGAAGCAGAGTTGTGGAAAGAAATCCAAGAAGAATGCAAAGGTATAGAAAACTGGGCATACCAGTCTGCAGTAATAGAACCGGGAAAGAAAGCCCATAGAGAATCATGATGTGGAGGTAAAGCGTTTAGGAAGCAGCTATAGACAGCTTCCTTGTTAGAGGTTTCCTTTCTCATGAATAGCAACCAGAGCCTGGAAGGAGTCTGAACAAAAGGAAAAAAACACTCTTCATTGTTGGAAGAGTAAATATAGGCCTAGAATGCAAGAATCACAATACAATTCTAGCTTCCTTCCACAGAAGCATGAATTACCTCTTCCTCAAACAACTTGTCCTTCTGACGAAGGATTTTGTCATACAGGTTCCCTCCTGCAATTAAATAAGAGACAGGTGTGAACTGCTTCATAAAGACCAAAGCTTGGCTCCTGTACTCCTGTAGCTACTAGGGTTTTAACGGGTGACACAGGAAATGAAGGACTCTGCTTCCTCCCCAAAAGAAACCCCTTCTTCTCTCTTGGCTCTTTATAAAACTCTCCCCATCCCTCGCGGACTGTATCCAAAGTCTTCTTCAAAGATTCCCCTCCCTAACAAATGAGGCTCAATACAAAAATGGGAAGTATGACATTTTTAGAAAAAAGATGAATAAAGGCCATTCCTATATTATCCCAATTAGCAAAATACCTTGAATGTCTTCAAAATCAGATGTTCTTTTCTAGAACTCCTTTTAAAGGAATCTGCAATATTGTTATAACAACTTTCTGGTGTGATTACTAAAACATTTGGGTTATACCTGTGATGTGGTTTTGTACATACAGGGGTATCTCATCGACAACTTCCTTTTTTTACTACTTCACACTGAAAAGGTTTCCCACAATTTAGGGGACACGCTAGACCGTTTCCACTCATTACTCCCTTTACTAACTCCTTTCTGCAGAGTAAGTCTGAATTTGCTTCTCCCTTTCCCTTATCAAGTAACAGACTGCAAATGATCGCCATTCATGTTACTTCCTACCTAAAACTGTAACTCACACGCTAGTCCTGGCTCAGTTTCACAGCTTCTTTTCCCCTGCAATTTAGTAACTCCGTGTTTCAACAAATCTACCATTTGTTCTAGTCCCTCCTAACCACAAAGGAAGTTAACTGCTTGAGGCTTCTGCTACTTCAGAAATCTCTAATATAATCTTGTACACTTAGGTTTGATCAGAACCAGCAACAATCGTGGTACACAAGAGACAAGGCAAAAAGTTTGAAGTCTAAGAGCTTTCCCTTAGAGATTTAAGTGAAGGATATGTTGGGACTTCTTTAGCAGGTAGCTTAAGAAAGGGCTTTGAGGGTTCTCCTATGTAATAAGGATAATAGCTAGTACAGTATGTATTAAAGATTTGCTACACACCAAGTACTATGCTAGGGGCTTTACATAGTCATTTAATACAACAACCCTAGGAGATAGGTACTGTTATTAATAAACTCATACTAAGATGAGGAAGCTGAGGCACAAAGAAGTTTCTTGTGCAAAGTTACGGAGTTAAGAAGTAGTAGAGCTTGGGATATGGGTTTAGAATCTATATGGTTAGCAACTGAGCTAATACTGCTATCCTACAAGCAAAATGGTCTAAAGAAATCAGAGACCAGATAAATTAAGGCCATGTTTTACTATGTGTCATTTTCGCTCAGCTATGAGCTTTGAACCACTTTTCAATTGGATAGCTTTGGCTGAATCAATATAAATATCACTTGTAAGATTTTGTTAAATATTACATCAAGCAGTGCCAAGCCACACTATGTTTCTAGTGCCTAATTAGATGCCTAACATTATTGCCTAACTAAAGTCAATTCATGTGAAAAAACCTTGAAAAGTGAATGTAAAATTCAACTGAATAAATAATTTGAAGATGGAAGCATAAGAGACAATTTGAGTATGCAAGGGGAAATCCCTCCCCTTATTTTGTAAATCACTCAAAAATTCTCCAAGAACTATTCTCTTAAACTATTTGAACTATTTCTCTTAAACTCTAGAAATCCATTTAAAGTTTTTAATCAATGTATATGCCTCTTATTTTCTTCTTCCCTTCAAGGTAAGTATAAGCACAACAATGTCTTGCCAGAGGAGGTCTCCCTGAATTCTACCTTACCATTACAATATTCCAGCTCAATCAGCAGAGTGGTATTGTCCATGAAGTGATTGTAGTAGGCAATAATATTGTCATGCTGCAGCAGTGCCAGGATAACAATCTCATTCAAGGCATCACGACGTTCCTTCTCCGACAGTCGGGTCAAATCAACTTCCTTCCACACAACCAATGAGTCATCCTACAACACAGTAATAGAGGTATCGTGCTTTCCTCTAGCCTGGCAGAGAATGAATCCACACCTTGATCTGTAAGCCTAGAAAGAAAACTTCCTAGACGGGCAGAGACTGACTCCTTTTATTTTTTCCTTTAAAGAAAAAGGGAACAGAATTTAAAGATTCTTCATACAATTGAGCATTATAATTTACTACAGGACTGAGGAAAGTAAAGCACTAAGATGCTGTTACATTGCCGCTATACTTAATTTGCATGATGTCAATTCCAGGTAAAAATATGAGACAGAGGTAGATCTCAAAGATTCTACTGACAGACATTATGACAAACTGCTAATCATGATAAACATTGTAGTAGGGCTAGAATATTGGAGAAATGAACTGGAGACAGTAGTTATCTAGAGCTGACCATAGTCTCTTGTAAAATGGAAATATTAAACTTACCTCTAATTTTATAAATTCAGATTTCTCTAGTGATTTGTTTGTGCTTTCTAGATAGGAATAAATCATGCCTAAGGGCTTAGAGTTCACTTCCCTAACCTGCCCTATTTTGCAACTCTGTATCTCCTATAACTTTAACATGTCATGCGTTTTCCTCTATCCATGACAATTTTTCTGCAGCTCCCAATATTCACTCCCTTTTACAATACCCAAATTCTTTACTGATACTGCTCTCCAGCCCAGGAGCATCCCCATCTAGATCACTCTCCCTGTCCTTTAGAATGATTCTGCCAGGCCTTTTAAACTTTTGGGGGGATATCCTGATAAACCTTCTGTGCACTTATTCAGTGCAACCATTCATTCCTTCATTTTCGGAACTCAAACACTGATATGATATTTGTGCATCCTTTCTCATTTATATACACATACAACTTAAATGCTATTTGTTTTACTAACAGGGCTAACTTGTCTTCCCACTGAAATATAACCTTCTGGAGGCAAAGGGCTGCTTCTAATCAAACCTTTGTAAATTCACAAACCTAATCAACATCTGGTGATATGGATAATGCTATGCCAATTTTGGGAAGTGTAATCAAATTTAACATAAGCCAACCTCAATAATCAAGTTCAACATGATGGAAAAGCATGGGCGAGGAAATGTGAAACTCTGTTCTAGTCCAAGATTTACTTCTAATTTAAGTGTCAAGTGATTTAAATATACAGTCTTAGTTTCTTTAATTATAAAACAGAAATAGCAATGATCATCTCCTCTTTTTCATATTATGAGTACAAATAAAAAGATACTAACAGTAACCCTAAAATCATACATTAATCTTGCATTAAGATAAAAAAAAAAACACTCGAAGATTTTCTCTTGCAACCACCCCTCCTCCATCTTTCAGCCTTAAAAGTATGCTGGCTTGGAACACACCCCAGAACTGCAGATGGATCACTTATGGATGAATCATCATCATCCAAAGTCCTCAAGTTTAAGACTTCGGGGATCAAATCCAATTGGTGGTTAGTGTTTGGAAGTAGAGTCACCACTATGGGGTTTCAGATCAGTGTATTTCTGAACTTGGGGGTCAGTGATCCACGAATCTCTCCAAAGGATCTGTATATATGCAATAGGGGATAGGGGGAGGGAGGGATTTATGTTTACATCAGGTTTTCAAAGGAGTCCTTGCCTCCCCCCAACCCAAGTTAAGAAATAGTGGCTCAGAATATATCAAAAAGGTATTTCCCATGCATAAACACTGCCGGATGAAACACTGATGAAGAAAGCAACGACGAACCCAATGATCTTCTAGAAAAATCTCCAATTAAGTGTTCATACCTGAATTTAAAGATAACGGCAAAGACAGCGGAGTTGCCACTAACGTGGGAATTTTGAAGCTATGCCCCTCCTCTCCACCCCGACCTTAGAGAGCTATACACATGAGAGGAAGGAAGTTTCGACAACACTTCACATTCGTATGCCACTTTAATTTACAGTTTGCAAAGTACCTTCGTTCGATTCTCAAAATTAAACTTAAAAAATAAAGATTATTTTTAGGGTAGTTATCATTAACCCCAATTTACAGATGGGGAACTAAAGCTCAGAGAAGGTTCAATGCCTTGGTCAGCTCCCCGGGTTCGACAGAAACGACCAGTCAGTAAAACCAGTGATCTAACAATTCCCAGTGCAGGTGAGCTGGAAGAATGAAGACCCTGAGACATAGACCGGGCGGCCACGCAAACCTCGGTGAGGACGAGGCGCAAGCCGCAGGCAAAGCCGGGACCCGGTCGGGGCTGGGAAGCGGGGCGGCGAAGGAGGGGCTGGGGCGGCCGGAGCCAGGGGCCGCTACCTCGGTGCGGCGGTACAGCGTGGCCTCCCCGAAGGCGCCGCGGCCCAGGATGCGGATGGGGATGTAGTGCAGCTCCTCCTGCTCCGCCGCGCCGCCGCCGGTTCGCGGCCCCGGGCTGGCGCTGGGCCCCGGGCCCGAGTCCCCGCCACCCCCGGACTCGCTCCCAAAGTCCGAGTTGATGGAATCGCAGTGTCGCTCGTACTCGCCCAGCACCGACATGGTGGCGGCTGCAGGACCGGCCTGCGTGTCCCCAGCGGTGCTGAAGGCACTACACCTCTCTCACTTCAGACGCCTGGCCGCGACTCCGTCAGCCTCGCAACCCCGCGAGGCTCCATGGTGGCTCCTTCCCCCTGACCCGGAAACAGTCCCGGGTGCTTCCGGCCCGGCGGGCTTTCCTCCGCCCTCGCTGGCTCACTCGCTTAGTCTCGCGGCCCCGGCTTCCCTCCCTCCGGGCTGGCGGCGCTTGACGGCCGCTGGTGTGCGCCGCGTGGAACCGAAGGCCTCCGGCCGCGGCAGGGCAGTCGCCGACGGGTCTGTAGATCCCGCCCCTGATCCCTGGCCAGGTTCCCAACAGCTTCGCGGTCCGGAGGTCGCCCAGTCCCATCTTGGCACCAGGCCTATCTCAAGGGCAGTGATTCCACGTTGGAAAGTGCTCTTTGTTTAGTGAGATAGTGAAGATACTGTAGTAAGCGGAAATATTTGCCTCCTGTCATCTCATTGGGCCCAGTTATTGCTCCCAGAATCACCCTAGGTCCTTCTTCTTTACAACTGCAAAAATATTCGAAGTCAACTCTCCTGACACTCTCCAGATTTAATGTTCTCCTTCCATGTGTCTTTCCAAATCGTTGACCATCTGATCTCATGCGACATTCTTTGAGCACTAGGCACCGGTGTATTTGAGGGTGGGAAAGCTACAATAAGATGCTCCTTACCTAACCCTAACCGCAAGTCACTAAGAATTGTAATACAGTGAAAAAACATGTTCCATCAGGTACCGACCTTGGGCAACTTTACATCTCCAAGCTTTTTTTTAAATTTTAACTTTTATTAAGTGTTATGTTCCTGACACTATGCTAAAAGTTTTCTTTCCTTGAGTCATCCCACTTAATCCTCGTATTATTCACATTCTGCAGAAGGAACTGAGATAACCCAGGTTAAGTAACCTGCTCAATGTTACACAGCTAGTAAGGGGAGCTGGGAGTCAAACTCAGTAATCCGTATCCACATCATTCAGAGACCGTGATGTTTTGGGACTAAGAGAAAGTCATGTGGCTGGAGGCCAGGGTGTATGTGGGGTACAAGCAAGAGAAGACGGGGCCTCAGATGTTGAGTTTGCCTTTCCTGTGGGCAATAAAAAATTATTCAAGATTTTTAAGCAGGGGAGTATGTGACTAGTGAGTATATGCCCTAATTTGCTGAGGAAGTCCCAGTTCACGCCTTTCCCCCCAGGCATAACAGAGCTTTATTTTGCTCAAGTGCCCAGCTCAGACAATAAACAATACAGTCACTTTACATGAGACCAAAGTTATATTTTGCAAAGAACTCTGATAACAATGTGGAGGACAAAAACTAGAGGCAGGGAGACCAGTTAAGAGGCAATTTCAATTCTAAGAAAAGAAGAGGCACTAAAATATTTATCAGTGAGAGTAGAAAGGAAGTCCAGATTTGAGAAATCCACCTGAAGAACACTTTTCTATAAAACTTTAAAAAAAGATTTTATTTATTTACCTGAGAGAGATAGGGAGAGAAAGCATGAGTCGGGGAGAGGGGAGAGGGAGAAGCAGGCTCCCTGCCGAGCAAGGAGCCTGATGCAGGGCTTGATTCCAGGACCCCAGGATCATGACCTGAGCCCAAGGCAGATGCTTAATGGACTGAGCCACCCAGGCACCCCCCATCTGAGGAACATTTAGAACTTTGTGATCAGTTGGGATATGGTTGATGAGGTAAATGTGAGTCCAGGAGATTCACTTCATGATTTTTAGTGAGGTGGATAGTGATAGTAAGGAGAGGAGGAAGACACCTGGTAGAATGGGATAGGGGAGTTGTGAAGGATGAGTTCACACTCCTATGACCTCTCTACAGCTCATCAATGACCCTTGTAAAGTATGATATCCTACACTCTGCATAACATTCCACATTGGCTTTGAATAGTAGAGCACAAGAGGACTTCTGTCTCCCTTGATCTGGATCTAATACTTCTATTAGTATACTAACCTTTATAATGATGGTCTCCTTATACCATAGGTGCACTTTACGAAGCCTCTTTTCCACATCCAAAGCAATCCAAAGTAACAAAGTTCTCCCACTAGATCACATCACTTCTTTGCAATGCTTATCTGTAAAATACTGATGTCTTGTTATGTTCTTTATTGACTATCTCTGACATTAGAATGTAAATTTCACAAGAGCCTGGATTTTATACTCATTTACAAATATATATTAGTGCCTAGAAAAGTGCTCAATATTATAGGCTATGTATAGAACATTTTTTAAACCTAAATGCCAGCCTGATAACTCCTGTCATATTTTGTTGGTTTCATTCCAGTATGCCAGATTATACAGATAATTTTAAATTGTTCAATTAATTCATTCAACAAACACTGAGTACCAACTTGTGCCAGGTGATGAGTTACGACAGAAAACAAAATAATGTGGTTCCTACTCTCATGGAGCTTATGGTCCATATAACAAATAACTAGGCAATTAAACAACTGTTTCAGTGCTAGGAGGGGCATCTTTCCAAGCCAAACTTGCTGGGCTGGTGAAGGCTTCCTGGAGAAATATGCAAAATGTTAAGTCAGTGATGGCTAAACAACGTAGAGAGATCATTCTGGATAGAGGCCATTTCATCTACCTTCTTCTATTCATTACAAGGCAACGTGAGGATAGGTATTGCTTCTTATTTATCTGAGTCCTCTCCAGAGTTTAGCTCAGCATATTAAGCAGAATATATGTTCAAAAAATGTGGGGAGGGGAGTTTCCGTTAAAAGAATGGAAAAAATAGTTACTTAAAATCAAAAGTAAATAGGTTTCAGCCACAGCTTATTCATTTTTTTCTGGCATCTTTGCCATGAGGCATGATAGTTTTCAGTAGCTTGGTTAGCCTGATATTATAAATTGTTTTAGTTATAATGCACAGATACAAGCTTAACAGAAAAATGTCCTGTTCTTTTAGAGAATACAGAACAGAAACACTCATGCTCAGTTCTTCGTTATACTAGATATAAATGAAACTAAACATCTGGCCTTTGAATATGCATAAGTCCAGAAATACTGAACATTCTAAAGGTATAACTGATTTCAAATTGCCTCTGGTCAAAAATGGGTATTTCCATGTTATATCTTAACAAGTAAATATTTAAGATGATATATAGCAGAAGTTCCCAGTTGTGAATGGCGGATCCCTGGGGCCACAGAATCACCGTAAAGACTAAAAAATCTACCAAAGTACCAAGCAAAGTCTGTACCTTCATTTTCCAATATGGTAGCTTCTAGCTACACGCAGCTATTAAACATTTGAATTGTGGCTAGTCTGAATGGAGATGGGTTGTCGTTGTAAAATGCACACTGGACTTCAAAGGCTTTATATGGTGGTAAAAAAGGAAAATATTCATGAGGTGCCTGGGTGGCTCAGTCGGTTGGGTGTCTGACTTCAGCTCAGGTCATGATCCCAGGGTCCTGAGATCCAGCCCCATGTTGGGCTCTCTGCTCAGCAGGGAGCCTGCTTCTCCCTCTCCCTTTGCCGCTCCCCCGCTTGTGCTCTCTCACTCTCTAATATTTTTTAAAAAGTAAAATATTAATTAATCATTTTTATATTGACTACATGTTGAAATGCTATTTTGGATGTGTTAGACTATATTATTAAAACTACTTTCGCCTGTTTCTTTTTACTTTATTGTGGTACTAGAAAATTTAAAACTACACTTGGGGTTTATATTATGTGGGTTACCACTACAGCAGACTGAATAATAATATGCAGAACACATACTACCATTTAGTGTTAAAGTATGATACTGCTGAGACTATGAAGTTCATTTAAAAGTTTTGCTGAACTCGTTCATTGTTTATGTTCTCTGAAAGTAAATAATCAGTGAGAAATAAGACATTTTTGTTATTAAAATAGTTATACTCAAATTTGGGAATCCCTACTTTATGGACTATAGATTCACTGACAAATTATCTGTTTTGGGGGGGGAATGGAGGTTGAGGGTAAATAAGATACCAGCCTGTGAATGTGCAAAGCATTCAGGTGGATTCTTGGAAAGGAGCTTTATGAAAAATGTCCAATTGTAAGTAAAAGGAAGGAGAAAATGGCCTTAACCTGCTGGGCTCGGTTTTATATAGATGTGATGGGCAAAAAAGCAATTCCTGAGAGGTTCTAAATTGAGAGGGGTATTTTAAGAATTGAGGGTAAGGGAGAGAACACTCTAGGAATAATGCCAAAAGCAGTTTCCAAAAGAGAGAAGCTACAGAAAATGCTTGGCTTACAGAACCCTATTTTGCCTTTTTAAAAATGTTAATTATTATGATTATGTTTTTATACACATTACATATAGCTTACATATTTATATATAAAATTGTATTAGCTCAAATAAACTTTATCCATCTGCAGTAAATTACATACAACCTTTTCTCTAATTTATCACAGATAATTTGCCATACTTTAAAACTGAAGAATATGGAATAATTTTTACCAATTCAGACAAAGAGATACTCAAGAGTAACAGAAAAATACACCTAAAATGGTTTCTGCTAGCATTTATTTGAGAAAATTTACACAAAAATCCCCAATCCAACATTTACAAGTGAATCTATAGAAACCCCACATGCCTCTTTCCATTAAACAAACAGAAAAATGGCTTACGATAGGAGTTTATGACAATGGTACAACAGTGCTTAAACTGTATCATTCCTATCTATGTTATATAGACTGTGTTGAAAAGGCTCAAAACGGAGGAAAGCAGATAAAATCCCCATTTTTAAAGCTGATTTACTCTTTGCACTAGCCTTCTAACAAAGGCAAATAATTTTTACTTTTTCGATAAAATCAAGGTGTAATTATCAATGAACTTTAAACCAAAAGCACAAATGTCTGAGTTGGTATTTTTGGCATGAGAGTAAAAGGGAACGACATGGAAAAAATCCCAGCTGTTTCACAAAGTCACATTCGGGAACAAAAACATCAGTCAAAGAAAATATTCTCCTATCTTCTTCTTTGCCATTTTGTCAAAACAGAAGAATATAACCGAGTGAAGAACTTTCATTGCTTCTGAAAAAGGGGAAAGGCACCAGTCAGAAGTGTGAGTTTCTTATTCAGCTAATGGTACAGAACAAAATTTGACCTTTAGACCTCTAAGAATGGATCTGACCCACAAATTCGGTTATTCTCTTCCCTACTTGGATGTATCCTCTGTCATGTAGTATACGTAATACCACAGGTGGACTTTCTCAACATCCACTGTCCTTATGGTGAGGATTTGGCCTCCAGGTTCTCAGAAGCCGTACCTATCAATTCCTACCAGCAGATGGCAATGTTGCACAAATTAATGGAAGAACCACTCTGCCACACCAGAAAAATTCACAAAAGAAGAGGGGGAAAAAGGGCTTCTGGGTTCACAGCAGCTGGAACATTCACAGAACAGCCTGAGATTTTTAACAACATAACTCAATAACTCACTCCCTCTTCTACTTTTGTATTTTACCCTGGTCATCACAGCAGTGTTCTCTGTTAATTCTAATGCACTGCTTCTTAACTGCAAGCTATATACCCTAAGTCCTGTAATTCTTGCCACTATGAGACAAAGCCCGGTAACAGTCAGCAGGGGTTAAAAGAGATTACAGAAAGGACAGACTCCTATCCACTTATCTGGGCGAAATGGAGAAAATTTCAAGTGACAGTTTTCGTAACTGTTCACAAACATGGTCACTTGTATCCATACCTTCTCTTACTTAATGGCCTTTAGGCACCTTATATTCCCACAGCAATTCTTGGCTTTGCTTTCGCAAAATGCATTTTCAAGTATTTACTCTATTCATAATCCTCCCAGATGTGTTTTTTTTTATGCCCCATATGTCTTAATTTGCTAGACGGAACACAAGGGCAGGAATTAAGTCAGCAACTGGCCACATAAGAAGAGTTGGTAAATTTTACTTATATTTTTCTTACTAGAAGTTATGTTAAAAATTCAAGCAACCACATATCTGACAAAGGATTTATATCTAGGATATATAGGGAACTCTCAAAACTTAGTAGAAAAAACAAGCTAATTAGAAAGTGGGCAAAAAGGATAGGAAAAGATATTTCACTAACAGGGATATATAAATGATAACTAAGCACGTGAAAAGATGTTCAACATCATTTGCCATTAGGAAAATGCAAATTAAAACCATAAGGAGGCATTACTAGACACACCTATAAGAATGACAAAAATAAAAAATAATAACAATAGCAAATACTGGTGAGGATTCGGAAAAATTGGATTGGTCACAAGTTGCTGGTGGGAAGGTAAAATGGCAGTTACTCCGGAAAAAGAGTAGGATGGTTTCTTAGAAAAATAAACACGTGCTTACAGTACAACCCAGCAATTGCCCTCTTGGGCATTTATCCCAGAGAAATGAGAATTTATGTTCACATGAAAACCTGTACATGAATGTTCACAGCAGCTTTAGCAGAAATGGCCAAAAACTGACAATGACCCCAATGTCCTTCGATGGGGGAATGGGTAAACAAACTGTGGTACATCCATACCATGAAATACTACTGAGGATTGCAAAGGAGCAAGCTATTGGTAAGATGCAACAACGTGGGTGGATTTCAAGGGAATTATGCTGAGTTTTAAAAGCCAATCTCAAAAGGTTACTATATGATTCCATTTATAAAACATTCTTGAAATGACAAAATTAGAAATGGAGAACAGATCAGTGGTTGCCAGAGTTGGGGTTTTGGGAAAAAGAAGGGAGGTGGCTGTGGTTCTAAAAAGGTAGTAGTACAGGGATACGAGAGTTGGACTGTTCTGCATCTTGTGGTGGTGATCACACAAATCTACACCTGCTAAAATTGCACAGAACTAAACACACATAAATACACAAAAGAGGTTCAGGCAGTTGAGCACAAATATTTTAATTCTCTAAAATGAAGTCCTCTTTAAGAGTTATGTACAGTTCAAAGCTCATTTCTATGACGTGTCCCATCTATCACCCTTTTAAGAGACATAAATTTATGAAAGGGTATCACCAGAAGCTACCTAAAATTTTCAGCTAAGGGTCAAGAGAAAGTGAAGTGTGTTTTCACACAGAAATCCAAAGAGGACAATCAGAATGAAACAAGCTCAACATGGTCATACAAACCTTGGGAAAGGAACTAAAGTGGTGAAGCCCAAGCTGGTGAGAGAGTAGGAAAAGGAAAGAAAACATGGTTCAAACAGATCACAGGAGGAAACCCAGTACCAATGCTGGCTTTGGCATTATATCTAGGTAACCCCTATTTTTTGTCATAGGTAACTCCAATAATAGTCCTATTGTTGCAAAACCAGTCCAAATGCTACCAAGTTAAAAAGAAGTCCCTCATTGACTTGTTGGGTGTAGGTGGTAACCCCTGTCCTCCCACACCAAAAGAGATCAGTTCTGGCAAGAAAGCTCCAATGTGCCTTGATGGTGCTGTTAGTAGGATGCCTTAGGTCAGACACGTCCGAGTGATGTTCAGCTGGCTGAGATAAAGGTGGGAGGAAACTGGGCCTTATTACTCAATCAACTTCTTGGCCTTGAAGAAGCGACGCAGGTAGAAGACCTGCCAGGTGGCTAGTCCAATGAGGCAGAACATTGAAAAGATGCTGAAGTACAGGACCCGAGTGTTTGTTGACTCTAAAAAAACAAAAGTGTTATAAGGCAATGAAGTGAGGCTCAGCAGGCTACACAGTGGCCGGGGGGGGGGGGGGAGGCAATTAATTAACTTCCCTCAGTCCCTACGCCTGACAGTAGGATTTTGGATTGTTTTTTCTTAAAATTTCACTCTTCTATATATAAATGTTAAAAATTACAAAGATTAGTACTATCAGTTTGATACACAATAAGCTGAGAATATGGTCAACTGCCTATCACAGAAATTTCTATTCTCTTGAAAATCTAACAAAGCTAATTTACCTGGAGAAGCAACAACACTGAAGTAAATGATCATCCCATCATCCCATTCCCCCATCCCCATTTGGCAAAACTGAAAAAAGAGCTCTGTCTCCTTTATGAAGAAACAAGAGCTGCCTTCCCCTCACCATTGGTATCTCGCATCTCTTCCTCTCGTTTCTTCATGTAGGCAAAATCATTAACGATGGACTCTGAAAGGTCTTCTAAGCGTCGGAGCTCCACCTCTAAAGGTTTGAGCTTCTCGACCTTGGCAATCTGGAAAAGAAAGGAATTATGAACCCACTCCTTGAAAAAATTGCTCTGGTCTAGAACATAAGGCAACAGACGAGTCTTTCACCAAGCCCGGGGCACTTGGCTGGCTCAGTTGGTAGAGTATGTGACTCTTTATCTCAGGGTTGCGGGTTTCGGCCCCACGTTGGGGTGTACAGAGATTACTTAAAAGTAAGATAAAATTTAAAAGTTTCACCAAACTTAAAATGTCTTCTGCTATCATTCTAACATATTTTAAAATTTGGGCTTCTGCCCTTCCCCACAAACTGTTCATGTGTTTCCATCTCAGACTTTGATACTTTAATTTTGATTAAAACCTCCTTGGAAGTACTGTAATATGGTAGGCTATAAAGTAAAATATGTTATTTTCCTAAGATTTCTGATTTTAATAAAGCACTTTACTTTGCCCTTCCACTCATGTCCAAGAAAGAAACAATATTATCAGCATAAGTGTGAGAGTCATATTAGACATAATTTTAAAAGAAAACCCTCCAAATTCCCAATAGACAAATGCACAGGAATGAGAGAGTATATGTAACTACAGCATTAAGATAATAACTGAAACTATAAAATGAGAGAATTCTGATTTGCTCCTTTAAATCCCACAACAGCTTTAGGGTTTATATCAGAGCTCCAGAGCCCAGATGAATCCTAGCTTTGCCAAGAACAAAAAACAACAACAACAAAAAACCCACTGCATTTTTTGTTTTTAGAATTACATAGCCAGTTATCGAAAGAAATCTCCAAGGACTTCCTTGTATGCTAAGGAATGAAGGATGTGAGAAAGAAATGAACTGTTTTCCTTTCTCAACCTAGACCACTGTGAAACCTCCAAGAGTATCTAGTAACTAAAGGCAGATATGACAAAAGCAAGGATTTCATTATTCTATTTTTGTTTTTTCCTATCAATCTTAGATTATGATTGGCTTTTAAAATGAGGATATACCACCAGAGTTTTCTAGATCTTAAAACTCATATACCAGTTGCTCTTAAATCTTTCCCACATAGAGAATTTATCAAAAATTCTTTTTCTAGAGGCTCCTGGTGGCTCAGTCGGTTAAGCGGCTGCCTTTGGCTCAGGTCATGAACCTGGGGTCCTGGGATCGAGCCCCACGTCAGGCTCCCTGCTCAGTAAGGATCCTTTTTCTGCCTTTCCCTCTGCCCCCCTGCTTGTTCTCTCTCTCACTCTCTATCTCAAATAAATAAAATCTTAAAAAAATTATTTTTCTATATCTGCTTTAACTCACTATTTATTGTATGTTCTCTATAGAACTCCCTACTTTTTCTTCTCTTTTGTCCAATTCACCTTCTTTGTTCTTTTTCAGTTAATGTTAACAGCAGTTAATGTGGAATGAACAGGGAGAGTTTAAGGGTGTTCTTATGTTCTCTTTGCTCATTTATATTCCTCACTGAACATGTGAAGTTATTTAAAATAGAAGTTATGTGGGGCACCTGGGTAGCTCAGATGATTAGGCATCTGCCTTAGGCTCAGGTCGTGATCTCCAGGTCCTGGGACTGAGCCCCATGTTGGGATCCCAGCTCAGCGAGGAGTTTGCTTCTCCCTCTCCATCTGTCTCTCCCCCTGCCTGTGCTCTCTCTGCCTCTTTCTCTCTCAAATGAATAAATAAAATCTTTAAAAAAAAATAGGGGCGCCTGGGTGGCGCAGTCCTTTAAGCGTCTGCCTTCGGCTCAGGGCGTGATCCCAGCGTTCTGGGTTCGAGCCCTACATCAGGCTCCTCCACTAGGAGCCTGCTTCCTCTTCTCCCACTTCCCCTGCTTGTGTTCCCTCTTTCGCTGGCTGTCTCTCTCTGTCAAATAAATAAATAAAAATATTGAAAAAAAATCTTTAAAAAATAAAAATAAAAGTTATTTAAAATAAAACTAGAAATTGCTGTTAGGATGGAGATATAAAAATTAAATTTATATTTAAAGAAGGTACATAAAATGTGATGAATTTGCAATGATCCACCTAAGTTTTCTTTCACCGGATGTACATTTTCTTACATTTGTAAAATGTTGGCTAGAGTTAATGGCATGACTGACAGCTACAAACAGAATGAAGCTAACTGACTACAACATTTAACTAACGGTTAATGTATTTAGATAACTCCCCAGCTTAATGCCCAAATGCCAAATTTTGTTACTAATCTAGAATACATATCTGTTGATCTCATATAGAGCCACAGAGCAAAGAAATTCCCCAGGGAAAAGATATCACTACAAGACATATATAATAAACTCAACTCTAGTCTATCTAACATTTTCCCTCCTGGTTTATACTTTCATCTCCAAAGCTTCCTGAATGAGATAGTATAAAAGCAAATGGCATACAATTTCTTTAGCGATAAATGATTTAAGGCTCTCTAAATAGAAACTTGCAAAAAGAACTGGAAGTGAAACCATGGCCATGCCTCTGCCAGTTGAAAATATATTTTTAAAAATATTTAATGTATTTATTTGACAGAGAGCACAAGCGAGCACACAAGCACAAGCAGGCGGAGCTGCAGGCAGAGGGAGAGGGAGAAGCAGACTCCCCACTGAGCAGGGAGCCCAGCGCCAGGCTCCATCCCAGGACTCTGGGATCATGACCTGAGCCAAAGGCAGAAGCTTAACGACTGAGCCACCCAGGCGCCCCTGAAAATATTCTTTTAAAAAATTACTTTGAAGACTACTTTCTAACCCTCCCCACCCTTTTTGTTAAATGACAATAGGCCAAATGCCCGAAAAATCAAATAAATTTGGTATTGATGATGGCCTTTGTAGATTATAGACCAAAAATCCTGCTCCCAATCCTTTTCTTTTCTGATGTTTCATTTATTTTTTAGTTGTACAAGCAACACATAAACATGTTCTCTCGCTAAAAATTTAAACTATTCAGAAGCAAAGGGAACAAAAACAAAAAGCCCACCTTCACATAGTGCCTCAATTTCTACATCCACACATTCCTTTTCAGAGGTAACCATGGTTATGAATTTGCTGTATATCTTTCTAGACCTCGCTAGAAGATACACACTATTTATGCTTTTGCGTGCATATAAATATACACAGAAACGTACAATTAAAAATATATTTATAAATTGGGGTCCTTCTGTACACATTGTTCTATGGCTTGCTTTTTCTCATTTAATAAGATCTTTCCAAAAATTTCAGTGCTTATAGATTCACCTCATTCTTCTTAACTGCTGCCCAGGATTCCATACTGCATATAGGCCACTGTTTACTTAATCATTCAATTCCCCAACTCCTTTTCCAGTATAGGTCCTACTCCGAACTCTTTAAGCTCTATTCATAACCAAACAGCCCAATTTCCATTCTCCAAGTTGATGTTATTTCCTCAATGAAATTCCTTACTCAACCCTGTCCTTAATTTGCTAAATTATTTTTAGCCTTCAATGAGTGGGATGAAGATCTCTTTCCCTAAAACACATCTCTGCCTAACAAATACCTTTATTAACTTGATATTAATTTTAAATCTAGGAAACTTAAAGAATTGCCAAGAGACTAAAACAATGTTGAAAACCAACTTTCTATTCCAACCATCTAACACATCCTGGATACTCAATGGAAAATAATAATAATAATGGATATATATTTAATCTAAACCTAGAGATTAAAAAAATGTACAAAGCGGTCTTAAAAAAAAAAAAAGAAAGAAACATTTGAAGACTCTAACAATGCTTTCTTGAGTAGTTACTGTGTAAGGTATGAAGATAAATGATGATCTCTGCTCCTAAGAAGCTCACAGTCTGGTGGGGAGGCTCATATAAAAAGCTATAACCATAGCATAAGACATTATGTATTAACTTCTACAACAAAGATACATATTAAAAGTGAAAAGGAAAAAAAGTAGCACAAGATTAATCATAGTTGCAAGGATAAAGGAAAGCTTAACAGGAAGTGGGTGAGGTCTCAAATTATGCAGGATTTTGAAAGAGATGAGGGAGAAAGGCATTCAAAGCTGAGAACTTGCAAACCAAAACATGGAGGGAGGAAACTGTAGGCCGTGTTTAGACGGTACATAGTCTGATGTGCATATGTATGTGGGGGGGGGCACTTGTGTCAACACACATACATGCTTGGGGGAGGGTGGTCGATAATAACATATAAGGCTCAAAAGTTAGGGTGGAGCTCAACAGAGGAAGAGGATAAGAAGGTAGTATAATGAATTAGACCTATCAGTATATATCCATAATGTGTATGTATTTTATACCTTGTAATCTGGCTTAACTTTCATAACCCTATATAAGGTGATTATTATCCCTAAATTTTTCAGATCAGGAAATTAAAATTCAAAGTGTTAAATAACTTGCCCAGGTTCTCAGAGCTTGGTGGAGCTGAGACAGGAATCCCAGTCTAAGTTTACATTTTATTCTGAAGGTACTAAAAATTTGATGAAGGAAACTAGCAGACTACACTAAGTTTTTTTCTGGATCAAAGGTGAAGTGATCAAGCTATATTAGGCCACAAAGATCTGGGTAAGTTGTCCAGTTTATTAGTCAAACTTTCCTGGTTTCATACTGCTATTATTCTAATTTTTAGAGACTAACAGAGTAAAAATTTTAAGCAAATTATCATCACTATGCTCAGGAAGACCCTCTTTGCTTGCCCAGGACTCAGTATTGAATGAATATCATCAAGACTTTTATCACTGTCAGCACAAAAAGATAACTAGAACACCTGTATCAAAATCCCCACCGACTGTTGTTCTGCTCTTCTGAATGTCTGATTTAATGTTCAAAGTGTAAGAATGTGAAATTATACATGTTTCATGACGGCAGGCCATTATTCCAGTCTACTTCTCTCTTCTTAGGCTGGAATACATACATATGTATGTATTTTGCCAACAGCTTGATCAAAGCAAAGCCTACTTGACAATGTCATGTACCACAGGTTCTCCACTAGAGGGTAGCATTCCCCTTGTAAGCTGCATTTTAGCCATTCAATAAAGACTTTTAGATCTACATGGGACCTCATTTTACAAACGAAACCGAAGATTCCATAGTTATCAAGTACTCTGGGTGAAAGAACAGGACTGGCAGAACCACAGTCTCTTGAATCCCTACCCAAGGTCACCAAAGCATTTATTCAGCATCAAAACTCCAAAGCTCTGCTGCTCTAAGATGCAAGCAAAACCGTACAACTTCCAGAAGCATATCCACTCAGTGTACCCAAACCCTAGCTCTCTTTCAAGCCTTAACCGTGACGCGTTCTTTAACCACTTCTGTCCACACGGACTCCCTCTTTCCTAAAGTCCTACAGCACTTAGACTGTGCCACAAAATTAACAATCATACATTGTCATATTCACATTGTTTTGATTTTTATCCTTTTCCCCCCACACTAGTTTGGCCCTTGAACTCAAGGAAATTAATACAACGTATACTTCGTATAGCATTCCCACTCAATGCCTTGTTCAAAGGAGCCAACTTTGGGCCTCTGTTGGTCCCCCGAAGAAAGGCTTCCTCAGAGCACACTCTGTGCCTACTTTCACCCACTGCCCAGGAGAAAGCCCTCCCTACCACACTATCACTCTCATCTGCAGTGGTGGGGACTGCTTGGAAAAGCTACAAGTCAGCAAGCCTTTTCCTGCGTATGTACGACACCTCCAAAAAACTACGAAATTACCCTTTTTAAGCCATATCCAAATCTTCCACTCCCCTAGTGGTGATTTGAACCTAGAATTCAGAGTCATGTGTAACTGCACCAAGGAAAGGTTTTAACTCTGAAAAACTGCTTCTTAAAACACACATGTGAAACCGATGTCTAGAGAATCGCTAGATTGTTTTCCTTGGTGGAGCACTGAGACTCAAGAGAAGCTTCTTATGGTAAGCCAAATTCAGTCAAATTGCTGTTACCTCCACACTCCCCACCACAGCCCCCAAAATTTTAGAAGCACAGCAGTAAGAGTGAAGATCATCTACTCTACGCAATCAAGAAAAAGAAGGCCAACCTATAGCCAAGGACAAGTCTACTTGTGTGGGGAGGTATGTGAATCACAGACCTCTTCACAGAAGCTCAAAAGGTCAAGAATGTGTCAAAATAAGGCCAGATAAATCTGCCAATTTTAGGGCTATCTGAAATTGAACATGATCCTATTTACTCTGTCATAGTTTACAGAAAGGGTAGGAGAAGGGAGCCAAAATCTACTGAACTAACCAAACTATGTTCAGGTGCCTTGCCCATTATGTTATTTCATTTAACTCATGTTGAGAAAAGGACTTTGGATCTAGTATGCAGAACCAGAGCGCCTCCTTCCCGAGGGCAATCCAAAAAGTAGAACTTTTGAATAGTCTTCAGCTGTTGCTCCAACAAGGGCGACTATGTTTTTGGTAGACATGTTGATAGCAAATGACATACTAATAGAACCCACAGGCACAACAAAATTTTAGTTGTACTGAAAATGCTGACATCGCCATCAAGAAGGGACATATACAGCCCCAGAGTGGGAGTATGTGTCAGATAGCTCCTTTTTTGTGGGATAGTTGTTGCCTTCATTTCCACAACTGCAGGATTAGACAATTAGTCCTCACAAGCAGCTGCTCTAGTTCACAGACCACAAACTCAAAAAAAAAAAAAAAAAAAAAAAAGGCTCAATTCACGTACTGATTCTATAAAGATGCCTCTCCCCCAATGGGCAAAAGACAGTGGTGAAAGGTCCTTAAAATTCAACAGAGGGAATCACAAGTGCTTTATTTCTGAGGACGTAAGCATTCCGAACTCTAACGAATTCAAACTGCAAGACTCTATGCTTCTTTACAATAGGACAACCATGCTAGCTTCTAAATATCATCTTACATTTGTATTGTTTACATAGCAATTCCACATGAACTGATTAAGTAAATCCTCTATAACAATTTAGTAGGTATTGTAGTACTCTGTCCAGCTACTGAAACACGGACTACTATTCAATTTTACAAAACCACAAGGGATTTCAGAATCATGAAGCCCAGAACTGTGAGGGAGATACTTTGGATGTGAAAAAACTTAAGAGAAATGTGCCACCTTCCCAAAGCCAAATGCTTATGCCAACAGGCCTAAATCCTCTGGAGATAAAAGCTCTCTATTACCTCAAGGGCCTGAAATTAAATGCCTCAAAACCTCTACATACGCTCAGTGCTCTCTGGTAATTAACCAGAGAACAAGTACTTCTATTATTCATGTTCTTGTCACAGGCATTTGCTGAGAGACAAGTAACAGCTATTTCTAAGCAAGATTTAAGCCACTGACTTAGGAAAGGGCTGCCTTTGGCCTGTGTCGAAACCACTTCTCCTCTGTCTCAGTTTGCTCTGCCTTTTTGGGGGGTGGAGGGGTTGGTGGTAAGATCGCCAAAGAGTAGTAGCAGGAGTTACTTGGTTAAGAAACAGGGTTTAGAGCTGTGTTGTAACCATGTGCGTAACGACACGCTTAGGACGTGCCAGACTTCCAAAGCAGGAAGCAGGCGAAGGAAGTGCTGTGGTTTCCTTTCTGCTAGGGATTCCCCTCTTGGGTTAAGCAAAAGGTCAGGAAAGATAAAGGCCCTTCCCTGATGTCAACAAAGTCCAAGGATGGTAGAAATTCCAGGAGGAATAGGAGTTCTAACATGCTCTGTGACAGAGATGTCCCCATCATTTTCTATGTAAACTCACAATAACGCCCTCTGTTTTAGAGGGAAAAATGATGTTTAATGTCTAATCAAATGCCCTATTATTTAATATAATGGCACTCATCATATTAGGAGGCAAAAGTTACAACAGGTAAAATTTCTGTTGTTCACAATGCATGCCGGCTTAGACAGTGGTCTCAAGTTGAGGATATACAGCAGTCCTCGAAAACTGAAAATCATCCTACCTATTCTACCTCAGAAGAACCGCAACAACATTTTTTCTCTTTTATACCTTACAATAGCATTTTAACATACATTACTTTATTTAAATATAATTAAGATTCTTCTCAACCATCAAAGTTTAAAAGGATTATTTCAATTTACTCTTCAGGTCATCAAATAAGGAGGCTCTCTTGCCTTTTGTGTTTTAATTTAACTACACCAGCTTAGACACAGAAACAAGCAATTCAGAGTCTCTACCAGGAACTGTCTTCCATTCACTACCTCTACCGCCTCCCTCGCTATTGTTGCTCACCTACACATAACTCAGCCTGGGCTGTTCTATTGGCAATCTGAACTAAGAAAAAGAGGAAAGACTTAGAGAGCTGCAATTGTACTACTACTTCCTGTTGCAGAATTAGCCGCTCACTTCCAATCTTCTTCCATTTTAGGACATTTCCTTCCCAGGTCCTGACCAAAGATGGAGCAACTTTCTGTGGGTTCATCAGTCCTAGAAAATTTTCTTAAATCACTTAAATCAACTTAAATCATGACCTGAGTCGAAGGCAGACGCTTAACCAACTGAGCCACCCAGGCACCCCTACACACCAACATGTCTATGGGATAGCTGGTTCAGTCATTTGACCAAAGGCAGAGCCAGAATTACTGTTCAAGGCTGTTAACACAACTTTTTGTATCAGTAAGATTGTAGCTGGCTGTCACATGACTGCTGAGAAAACAAAAGCCTTCTGGGCAAAGCACAGCCAGTTTGGCCTGACTACGTCACAGAAACCTCCTAGCATGGCACGCTACTGGCTGTTAGCAGGACATACCTCTTCGTAATTTTTCGCCTCCACTCCGTGCTTCATGTCTAGAATCACGAGTTGATCAGGTATCCGCCCTGTTCCTGAGAAAGAAATCAAAAGATTCATTGTGTAGAATATTTAAAATTCCGGGAAATCACCCACCCACCCTCCCTCTCTCTAACCCCTACCCTCTCAATAGAGGGAAACAGCCACAACTCCTCCCCCTACTCAGCTGCAGAAAATTCCTGGCTCTGGCTAAAATCACAAGCATTCCAGACAAAGCTTCTATCTGTGTGGGGTGCCGGAAAGCAACGAGAACATGCTGCTGGCAAACATCTCTGAGCAGGCAGGACACAAGACGCTGTCGCTGGTACTACAGAGAGACAGAATAGCAGAAGAGACAACGTACAGGCTTACTGGATTAGGAAATAAAATTCAAGTCAAAACAGTACAAAACTGAGTGGCATACAGACAATAGGTAGTGGGCACCAACTAAGATTGAAAAGGTACATTTCCACATCTGAAAAGGGTGCCCTGTCAAATTTTGAAGAAAAAAAAAAGGATTACTGGGTATTTGCTAAGCTTGGATTTACTTAATATAAACGTGAGTACTGAAAACAACACAGGATTTAGCTAATATTCCACTTTAATTCAAACATTTTGGTCAATGTAAGGTCATTTCAGTAGGTTAATAAAGTGTTATAGGACCCCCAAAACACTTAAAAGAGAACAGCCCAAGAAAAACACTTGTAAAGAAGAGTACAATTTTCAGGGATGCTACTTAGAAAGAGAAATGTCTATTTGGGATAGTGGGGCCAACAGAGGCAGGCTCATATTAGAAAAGGTAAACTGATTCAGATTGATCAAAAAAGAATTTAATCTTAAATCATCAAGCAGGAGAGAAAGAAAGACTCAAGAGTCCCAGAAAATTGCTCAGCCCCAATCTCCTGGAATTCACCTAATTATTTATGAAATAAAAAACTGCCTGCATGGGGGACGCCTGGGTGGCTCAGTCGGTTAAGTGTCTGTCTTCGGCTCAGGTCATGATCCCAGGGTCCTGGGATTGAGTTCCACATTGGGCTCCCTGCCCGCAGGGAGCCTGCTTCTCCCTCTGCCTGCCACTCCCCCTGCTTGTGCGCTCTCTCTCTCTCTGTCAGATAAATAAATAAATACATAAATACAGTCTTTAAAAAAAACCAAAAAACTGCCTGCACAGAATTAGGAGTTTAGGAATTAAGTGCCACTTAAGCATAGGAGTTCTTCAAAGTACAAGCCAGAGAAAATGGTACTACACTCTCTGCTGCCTGAACACTGGAGTTTCTGAAATGGACTGAGGTCAATTCAATAACGACTCAGTGAGAACTCACTGAATTATGATCTCTGCCTTCGAATATTTGATGGGGATCTAAGACAAACATGCATAACAGCTACAATGAAGATGCAAAGGAGTAAAAACTTTAAGAGAAAAAACTGGTTCAGATAATCCCAGCTATGGAGTAACTGTTAGAGAAGGGAAGGGATTAGTTGTGGACAGACTTCACTAAAGAGAAGGCACCTAAAGGCAAGGACAAAGTACTCTAGGCAAAGGGCAAAGCACAGTCAAAGGCTCAAATATTGAAATGAGTACAGCATGTTTAAAAGACAGTAAAGAAGTTCTTTCGGATAGATTAGAAAGATCGACTTGAAAGCAACAGAGGGGCGCCTGACTGGCTCAGTTGGTGGAACACGTTGCTCTTGGTCTTGGGGTTGTGAGTTCAAGCCCCATGCTGAGTGTAAGAGATTATTTAAAAATAAAAAAAAAATCTTTAAAAAAATGCACATCAGGGGCGCCTGGGTGGCTCAGTCGGTTAAGCGTCTGCCTTCGGCTCAGGTCATGATCCCAGGGTCCTGGGATCCAGTCTGGCATCGGGTTCCCTAGGAGCCTGCTTCTCCATCTGTCTGCCACTCCCCCTGCTTGTGCTCCCTCCCTCTCTGGCAAATAAGTAAAAATCTTGGGGCGCCTGGGTGGCTCAGTCGTTAGGTGTCTGCCTTTGGCTCAGGTCATGATCCTGGGGTCTTGGGATCAAGCCCCGCATTGGGTTCCCTGCTCAGTGGCGAGTCTGCTTCTCCCTTTTCCACTCCCCCTGCTTGTGTTCCCTCTCTCGCTGTCTCTTTCTCTGTCAAAAAAAATAAATAAAATCTTTTTAAAATAATAAATAAATATCTTTTTAAAAATGTAAATTTAGGGGCTCCTGGGTGGCGCAGCCATTAAGCATCTGCCTTTGGCCCAGGGCGTTATCATAGCGTTCTGGGATCGAGCCCCACATCAGGCTCCTCTGCTAGGAGCCTGCTTCTTTCTCTCCCACTCCCCCTGCTTGTGTTCCCTCTCTCGCTGGCTGTCTCTGTCAAATAAATACATAAAATCTTTAAAAAAAAAAACCAAAAAAACAAAAACAAAAAAACGTAAATTTTAAAAAAAGTGAGAGAAAGCAACAGAAATGACTACTTAGGTAGGACTAAGAAACTAAGTCACAGATGCCTTCTGAGCAATAATCCAGTAAGTCTCCAAAACAAAACACAAAAAGTGGCACCAAGAGAGGGAGATCTCTTTTCCCAAATCCAATGTGTAATCCTGATCACAGCATTGGCTCATAAGAGATGCAGTGCAGATTTTTGCTTCTCCTTCCTCATTTAAAAAACTATGAAACTGAATCAGCTCACAACCCCACCTGGCCCAAATGATTAAGATATTCTCTTCTTAACAGACTCTTCCCACCATCTCTCTGTTACCGTAGCACAGCATTAGTACTATTCAAACACAAGTGAAACCACAAAACCACAGGCCTCTGGCTATTCTCAGGCTAGACCATACCATCTCTTGCACAGACCAGCTAGCCTATCCCTTTAGCTGACATCATGGCCCTAAAGGGTCCCTTTTGTGAAAAACAAACCAAAACACAAAAAACACCAAACTTCTCTGCATTTCTCTGTCAAATGGACAATTTTTTAAAAGGTGCTCCAAAGACTAGTACCTTCCAAAGAAAGGTATCACATTTCCATATCAAAATAAATGAAACTAGAAACTGAGTGCTGACTATACTATGTGTGTATATATATACATACACATAGATGTTTTTAGAGGAAGGACGGGGCAAAGGGAGAGGGAGAGAGAGAATCTTAAACAGGCTCCACATCCAGCATGGAGCCCAACGCAGGGCTCGATCCCAGGACCCTGATATCATGACCTGAGCCAAAATCAAGAGTCAGCCACTTAACCAACAGAGCCACCCAGGCACCCCAACATAATCCATGATTTAAAAGACTAGAGTTCAGATTTGTGTGGTGACAGATACAGAAGATACTTTGAAAGAAGTATCAGTATAACCCGATGATAGGCTGAAAAAGGCAAAAATAATATCAAAGCGTGAGCCCAAGTAACTGGAAAGATAGTGATAACACTGATAAGAGATAAGAGAGGGGATAAGAGAGGGGAATGATAAGAGAGGGGAGTTTGAAAGGGAGGCTTGTGAACACAGTCTTAGACATCTTGGTTTTGAGGTAAGAGTGGCACAACCATGTGGAAATGTCTAGAATATAGTTGAGACATCCTGGAACTGGCACCAGTGGGAGCAGAGAGAAGGATATCAGTCATGAAATCACCATTAAAATCCTTTAATTTTTTATTTTTAATTTATTAGTCCATTTACTTCTGGCAAACTCCCTTAGCTTTTAGGCTACATTGACCAACTTTAGATCAAGGGAGTCGATTCTTGATTAACTGTCAAAAGCAGCTGGTTCGTCTGCCATTCTTGGGAATCTACTGGCACTGTTGGCAAAGGTGCTTGCTCTTCTTCTAGGATCCTATGTTCTGAACATTCTACAAATGTAAAACTGCCATGAGTCCTTTTGCTACTACACGGAGGAAGCCTGAAGACTAAAATTAAATGGAGGCAAGGAAAGGAAACACTAAGAGAGAGGTAGAGTTCCAATGATACCGTTAAAACCCCAGGATGCAGCTGTGCCTGAGGTCAGCACCACGTTGCAAACTTCCCAGTTCAGAGAGTCAAATGATCTATCCCTTTCTTTTTCTTTAAGGCAGTTTGAGTTTTTCTGTCCTGCAGCCCAAAAGGGTCCCAACTAATGTAACAAGTATAAATGCATTAAGCTTTTAGAATCTAGTGTCCTTTAAGCTAATGAATAGGGAGTAAAAAGGAATCCACCTTTTCACCCATTACTGAGCAGAGAAGCCATCAAGTAACAGACTAAAAGGTACTATGGGGTCTTGGCCTTGAGATGCACAGAAGAGTCCACAGCACGACAGAACTAAGGAAGTGCTCTGCAGACCAAAATTATTTCTAACTTTGCCATATATTGTTTGTCAGACAGACCCTATTTCTAATCCCTGAGAAAACATGTCACTAGCATATATACATAAATGCACTATTTTCCAGCATCTACACAAAATTCAACTCTATCCGTCAAGCCAAATATGTCACGGCATTCAAGAAATGCCTACTCCTGTACATGAACTCAGCTGACTGGCCAACTTTCACTTATATGTGTGAAAGACATATAAACAAATGAGGTTTCCATTTCCTCTTTGTAATAGCCCAAGAGAGAAAGTTCATGCTCTAACTTGAGAGGAGACACTTAATTCAGGGAAAACACTCTTCTGATTACTTACCCTTGCTCTCAAAACACACTTCAAACATGTCATAATCTTCAGTGGTGAAGGCAAATTTCCCCTTGGTTGCATCTTCCTTGGAGTACAGAATATGACCAGCAGAGTCTGTGATCTAAAAGAAAAAGTAAGTAAGATCAGGAAGCAAATAACACGGGGGAAGAGAACTTACAGAAACTGGAGAATGGAAAGAAACACTGTCTACAGAAGACAGTTGATATTTCTCATTACGATGACTATGTTCAGTTCATTCTTAAAGACAAGAATTGGATTAGAAGATGAAACCCAAAGACAGCAAATTTCATTTATTCAAACAGTATCCACACCGAAGGCTAAAATACGTCACTGCTATGGAATGTCTTTCCATACCAAAAAGGCGATACAGCTGATATAAACTGGCCTTATTAGCAAGTTTGCTATATAAAATGTATACCAGTATCATTACCTAGAAAGGGGCAGGTCACAAAAATGAAGTGGACAATTACTAGAAGAATGTACTACAAAAAGGAGAAAAAGAACCCACCTCTTCTGTAAATCAAATCTTGATGGGGTGGAGGTAGGGGCAGAGAATGGAAATGGGACACCTCATGCAAAAAGAGAAGAGAAGGCACATGTAGAGAAGAAAACAGGATCTGGAAGATCTATTCCTGCAAATTTCACATCAATTATGTCAATGGTCAAATGGGGTGGCAGAGAAGCATGGGGGGATAAACAAGAAATCTGTCCTAAAAAAGACATCCTTGGCTTCCACCAATGATAATTTCTTTCTTCTAAGTTGTTAGCTTTAGTTCTCCAAACTGAGAGAATGGCCTGTAAGCACAGATGAAGTAGCATACATGGGTAAATGAATGGACATATATAAAACACAGTAATATGGAATGACACAGTAGTACGACACACTGGATTGCAACTTCTTTTCTGGGGCCCATGGCTGCCCTAGCAGAAGGCACGTTTCAGTATTTAAGACAGGAAGCTACTTGCAATAGGGAACACAAAAGTAGTAGCTTCCTTATATTAAACTAGATGTGCTAATGCTGTCTGTAAAACAAGATTCATTTATAGGTGAGATTTTAAATAAAACTGAGTAGCACACAAAAGCTTATGCATTTAAAGCACTTTAATAACGCTAGTTTTTTTTTTTTTTCTGAGTAGTAAGACTTCTTTATACTTGTATTTTTCTTTCGATTTTCTACAAAGGCATGTATCACTTACGGTCAGAAATAAAGGTATTTCATTTTGGGGAAAAATATAATAACTAAAGAATAGTTTTCACTGCTAGACTAATTTGAAACGAGAGGTTAATTAAAAAAGGTTTTATGGCACATCTTCTAAATTCCCTAATATTTAGGAATATTAATCAAGTATCTTCGGCCATGAATGATGTTGATCGTTCATTAATTTGTCAATGCTTAGATCTGTGCTGGTCACTGGGGATACAGGGATACGTAAGATTGCTCCTGTCTTCGAAGAGCTTATAAGTCTAAATGAGACGAATAAGAAACAAGACTTCACTGTAACGTGAAAAGTGCACTACTAGAGGTAAGCACAGGTGCCACGGGATACAGAGGTTCGGGGAGTGTACTGTGGAGGTGACACATGGGCGAAGTCCTGAAGAATGAGCCGCAATTAAGGGAAAAATGGGGATGTAAAAACATTCAGAAGGAAAGAAAAGGCAAATATGAAGACCTGCGGTCCAGAAAAAAACAAAACAAAAATACAGCAGTATCATAATACTAATAACTAATATATATTGAGCACTAACTAAAGGTTGAGTACTATGCCAAGTGCTTTATATGCGTTTTAAATTTAATTTTTACTATAATGCTATAGGTAAGAACTACTCCTTCTCTTACGTTCCATAGCAGGAAATTGAAACACAGAGAGGTTAAGTGGCTAGAGACCTACCAGCCAGATCATGTAGAAATGCAACACCATGCTAGGGAGTTTCAACTTCACTTGGTACAAAGTGGAGAGGCAATGAAGAATTTGAAACAAGAGCGTGATGTGATTCAGTTTGCAATTCAAAAAGATGAATCTGATAATACTGCGAAGACAAGTCCCTTGAGCAGGACAACACTAGCGATAAAAAGATGGATTAGGACACTATTCCAGTACTCTAGGTTAGAAATGATGAAGGCTTTGGGTATGAGGAGAACGGGAAAATTTTGAGGGATTTTAAGGAAGGACAGCCCATAGGACAAAACCAAAAGGTCAGTGCCCACAAGGACCAAGTGAGCAATGTAACTGAATCTAATGGGCCAGTGTAAGTCCACAAGGTCGTGGACGATTTGGCAAAGTGAGAAGATGTGCTTGTCTCAAGAGAGAAACCAATGACTGCCATGTCACGCTGTGTTTTCAGAGCATTCACTTTTTCAAAAGAAGCTAGAAGTTTTAACTTTTATTTGAAATGTCCTAAGTTTTAAATCATCAAAGCTAATCCCAACATATGAAAAACTATCTCAAGGCCAAACAGAAGAGGTCTATAGAACCAAGTTCTTCTGGGCCACCAACTTCTGACCTCTGCATAAGACTAGAAGAAAGTTGACTAAAATTACATAAAAGGGGGCACCTGGGTGGCTCAGTCAGTTACAGACCTGCCTTCTGCTCAGGTCATGATACCAGGGTCCTGGGATCAAGCCCCAAGTCAGGCTCCCTCTCCCTCTACTCCTCCCTGCTCTGCTTGTACTCTCTTTCAAATAAATAAATAAAATCTTTTTTAAAAAATCACATAAAAGTATTTGCTGGGCAGCACTGAGGCTCAGCTGAGGTTGTGGACCATAGATTTCCAGTGGCAACACTCAGCAGCCAGGACGCAGGAACAAAGAAAAAAGTATTAAGTGATTTAGGCATGAGATTCTGCAACTGAGTGGTTTGGAACTGGATAAGGGGATTAAGGAATTATGTGATTAACTTTATACATAATATTTATTTAATCTTCACAACAATCCCAGAGAGGCCTTATTATCCCATTTTATTGATGAGAAAACTTAGTAACTTGCCCATCACAGGGTTAATAAATTGTCTATGCCAATTTGTAGTCTAAAATCCATGTTCTTCCTACATTCCATGTTGCCTCCCCACAAAAGGAATGTCTGAAAGGATGGATTGCACAGAACCCAAGAAAGACTAACAGAATGCGATGGATTCTTTGGGATGGTGCAAATAAGAGCGCCTGAAGAGTCCTCTCAAGTGGGACACTGCACTGCTCGGTCTGCCATTCTCCACCGTGGAGGGGTTAGCAGGCACTCAAAAGGGAGAGGCCCTGAAGTCAGCAATAACTAAATAATCTGCAAGGGGGAGGGAATGTTTAGCCCTGAAGATTCCTAAAGGCCTCTTGTTCATGTGATACTTTTCCTGAATCAATCAAAAGGCTTAAGAACAGACTTCTTTAGAACCTTGAACACACACATATTATAGGGCAAAAGGTCTGGGAACTAACCAAATTTCAAAGTAATATGTAGTTACCAGTGTGGTGTCACTCTTCCTCCTTTCTTCAGAATCTGTTTACCCATCAGATACTCACACATCCCCACTCCCTAGCTCCCAAAAGCACAACAATTCTTAAGAGCAAGGAGGAAGTTCAAAAAGACAGACTGCAGGAATAACAGATTTTCACATTCCAAGCTGATCTAAAAACTCTTAGTTTTAGCTCCTATGAGTAAAGTTGCAGAAAATGTAGAACTTCTCCAAGGCATATTTGGATAAAAATAAGCTTCCAAATTTGTTCACCACACTAGTTTAATTCTAAAAAAAAAAAGAAAGAAAGAAAAAAGATTTTAATTTTAATTTTTCCCCTGCCCCTATAAAGATTTTATTTTTAAGTAATCTCTATACCCAACGTAGAGTCACATATGCTCTATCGTCTGAGCCAGCCAGGTGCCCCTAATTTAATCCACAAGGCAGAAGGAAAGGATTACAGGTTATTAGAAATGTTTAACGTAAATGAAACCAGTAGAGAACAGCAGGGAATGGCATCAAGAATACAGCACTGAAAAGTCATCAAAAATGTCATCATCTCCACAGTCAGGCAAGGGCCTGGCCTAGGAAAAACCGGCCACGGCGCCAAGGTGGCTCATCAGTTGAGCATATGACTCTTGGTTTCAGCTCAGGCCCTGGTCTCAGGGCCGTGGGATCAAGCCCTGCAATGGACTCCACACTCAACGGGGAGTCTACTTGGGATTCTCTCCCTCTCCCCCTTCTCCCTCTGCCCCTTCCCATGCTCCTGCATGTGCCCGCACTCTCTTAAATAGATTAAAAATTTTTTTTTAATTACTAATTTAAGGACAGGAGCCTCTCTAGATGACAAAAAGCCTAGATTTAAGTCAGAAAAGCCTTATTAAGGGGCACGTGGCTAACTCAGTCAGTGTAGCATGCAGCTCTTGATCTCAGGGTTGTGGGTTTGAGCCCCACACTGGGTGTAGAGAGCACTTAAAAAAAAATCTTTAAAAATAGAAAACTCTTATTAAGGCATCAGCAAAATCATCCACTGAGCACTCTGCAAAATGAATTAAGAAGTCTGCCATGTTTTTCTGAAAGACTCTGGTACTCAGAAGGGGTAAAAATTGCTTAAACTGTCCCTTGCTACATTGTACTGAGTAACTATAATTATAGTAGAATCACTTGTTTTGGTGATGTGACACCTAAAAGAGGACATTCTTCCATGACATCTGAAAGAAAATGTATTAAGGATTCATCCTAGGGCAAAGACTCAAATGCTTTACAAGAAGCTGAAGGCAAAGGACCCATCACTGCCTACACTTTTATTAGCATGAAATTTACTCCCCGATGGTATGTGGTAATGATCACATATCCCTAAGGGCCTTCACATTTCTATATTCCCCATGACCTTCAGTTGACACAACTATATGAAGGTTGCTTATCCAGATATCTGGAAATCCAGACAGGCAACATGACAACTTAACTTCCATTTTAGGCTCTTAAGAACTACCAGGCATTCTGAGATCCTAGAATTTTTCTAAGAATCAGTAGGTTTCTCATGTAGTTCATAACTTTGCAGCTATTTAGCAGGCAAGTTATTGATCTTTATGTGTGTGTGTGACCCAAGCCATTGATCTAAAAAAAAAAAAAAAAAAAGTCATATGCACTAACCCCAACATAATTACATAAATCAGCAGGTAGCTAAAATTAAGAAATAGAAAACTGAGCCAAGCTCATGACTAGCCAGAGCTGGCAAAGTCTAAAAGGTTGAAATGATGGTTTAAAATTTCCTCTAATTAAAATGTTCTAATTACAGATCACCTTAAAAGATCATCTGGTTTCTCAAGAATTGAGAGCTTTCTATTTTTTCTTCTTAAATTCTACTAAAGTACTTTGGTATTATGATAAATAGCTGCCACTTTTACCTCCTGTAACAGCAAGTCCTTAAAAGAGTACTTACTTCCCTCTAAACAAAAAACACTTACAATATTTATTATAAAGTTCTTAATTGAACAAAGGTAATATGAAACCATTAAAATTTGCTCATATGACATCAAGGAATGGGAAGTAATACAGATTTGTTCTAGATAACACCTTCTGAAAAGCAAACCAAAGTTCACAACTTAGTAAGTAGGGAAAAAGTGTTAATTGTATAAGCAGAGTAGCTGATGTCAAGAATATGTGAATACTCACACTGAAACTGTCAAACAAGTGAAAATACAGGTCACTGGGAAAATAAGCTCATTTAGAATTGGATTCTCTTGGACCATTTTAGGCAGCAGCCTGAAAACAGGTTCTTGAGCAGGTCCTGCTCCTGAAGCCTGCTCCCATTTCTTCTATGAAACAGTCAAGATAATACCCTGTCTACTTGAAAAGGATCTTTAAGAAGCTTAGGCCAGGGACTCCTGGGTGGCTCAGTCGGTTAAGCATCTGCTTTCTGCTCAGGTCATGATCCCCGAGTCCTGGGACTGAGTCCTACGTCAGGCTCCCTGCTTACTGGAGAGTCTGCCATCTCTCTCTCCCCCTCTCCCCTGCTCATGCTCTCTCTCTCAAATAAATAAATAAAATCTTGAAAGAAAGAAAGAAAGAAAGAAAGAAAGAAAGAAAGAAAGAAAGCAAGCTTAGGCCTAAATATTAGGTAAATAAAGCAATTAGGATTAAAAGAATATAGAGTTCGCCTGGGGGAAGAAACAAATAGGTACTTTCAAGAACCTGAATTGAGCAAATGATATGCACACAATATATTTGGCTCTAAGTTTTCTGGAAGCCAACATTAAAAGACTACAAAGAGAACCAAGCTGGTTACACATCATTTGTTTTCTGATGAAAGCTCACAAATTTATCTTCAGAGATAATTTTCCTGGAACTAGACACGAAGAACAATATATCCGGAAGGTCCTTGTAAAAGGACTGTGACCAATATTAGACTCTCCAAATTCAACCATGGCCTAGCTAAAAGATACAAAGACAGTTTGAATGAGTGTTTTTGGTGCTCCTCTATAATGGTGTGCCTGACCTAATGCAGAGGTGAGACGTGAAGGATCTAGACAAAGGCTCTGGTGCCCTGGTTCTCTGTCCTTCAGCATTACCATCTCTCTCCCCATCCCACCTCCCTTCTTAACTGCTCACAGAATTCTCACACTTACTCAAGTTCCAAGAAGGCTGGGACTACTTTTGGCCACTTGTTGAAACCACAAGTGTATGTGTGGGAGGGGGGGAGCCAGTAAGACAGGTCTTAAAAATAATACTATCTATCCAGATCTCGGTTTCTAATACCATTCTCCAATAAAAGAAACCAGGAATTCTTGGAGAAATGGTCCTAGGACTGGGGCAGAAAGTTATACAAGATGAGCCTGCAACATTTTTAAGTGCCAATAATTAAGGATGTGTTCAAAAACAAAACAAAAAACAAGAATGAGGGTATGTCAAAGGGACACAGAAGCCAAACGAAGGAGCTCCCAATAGCCAAAGCTGAAACAATTTGAGCAACAAAATAAAGTAGTATTTGACTGTAATCCAAAGCATAAGTATAAAATAAATATCCACAAATCCATACTGATATAAAGGATTAAAAAAGGGAGAAGAAACAAATCTCCCACGCAGAAAACTCAATTTATGTAGAAAACAGCACCCTCAAGAAGACCAGGATTGAGCAAACCTCCTCACTCCTCAACGGTGGGCGGCACATAGTGATTTCCTTCCAAAGAGTACAGCATGGGAAGGGGGACAAAAGTAACTTTACAGGGGAAAAACCTAACCAACACTACCTCAGCCAGATGACCAAGGTCAATAGCAACAATGATAAATCACGTTGATAGCATGCTCCCTTAACATGATGTAATGAAAACTGCACTTGACCTCTGTGGGCTTCCTCCCCAAAAGCCACAATCCCAATTTTATCATGAAGAAAACATCAGACAAATCCCAATAGAGAGGCATCCTACAAAATACTTGACCAATATTCCTCTAAACTCACAAGGCTGTCAAAAACAAGAAAATCTGAGGGGCGCCTGGGTGGCACAGCGGTTAAGCGTCTGCCTTCGGCTCAGGCCGTGATCCCGGCGTTGTGGGATCGAGCCCCACATCAGGCTCCTCCGCTATGAGCCTGCTTCTTCCTCTCCCACTCCCCCTGCTTGTGTTCCCTCTCTCGTTGGCTGTCTCTATCTCTGTCAAATAAATAAAGAAAATCTTAAAAACAAAACAAAACAAGAAAATCTGAGAAACTGTCATAATCTAGAGGAGTCCAAAGAGACATGACTAAATGTAATATATCCTGGATGGGATCTTGGAACAGAAGAGAGGACATTATGTGAAAACTAAGGAAATCTGAAGAAATATGGACTTTCGTTAATAATAAAGTACCAATATTGGCTCATTCACTGTGACCAATATATACTAATGTAAAATGTTAAGAGTAGGGGAAATTGGCTGTGGGGAATATGGGAGCTGTACTATCTTCATTGTTTTTCTGCAAATCTAAAACTGTTCTGAAATTTTAAAAATACTATTCAGAAAGATGAAATCAAATGCATATATACACACATCTCTCCAGATTCTCAGCAAAATTTATGGTCTACTCAGAGCCAAGCAGGAATCAAACACCTTTTTTTTTAAATTATAGTGGGCTTTTTTTAATTTTTAAAGATTCTTATTTATTTATTTATTGAGAGCACATGCAAGCAGGGGGAGGGGGAAAGGGGGTGGGAGAGAGAAAATCTCAAGCAGACTCCAGGATGAGCAGAGCTCAGTGTGGGGATTGTGTGGGGCTCAATCCCACGACACTGAGATCATGACCTGAGCAAAAATCAAGAGCTGAACGCGTAACAGACTGAACCACCCAGGCGCCCTGCATCAAGCATTTTCACGAACTTTTCTGAGGTATATATAAATAGTTACTTTGGACAGAGTCTATACTTATGCCTGTAAAATAACACATGATACATGGGGAAGGTGGCAAGTCTGTCTTTGTATTGGCACAGGTCACACACTGCTTTCACTTGCTCAATCAGCTCCATACCCCATGAGTCCAAGAAAATGTTAAAAAACAACAAACAAAAACACTTCTCTTCCAGGACAGCTACCACAGCAGCAGAGGTAAATTAGCTTGCAGCTTTGGTGTAGCTGGTGAAAATCTGAAGATGTAATTCCTTCAAAGAGGATCCTCCTTGCACTCTGTCTCCCTCAGGTTTACAATCAGTCTGTGGTATAACATTTGAGTGTACAATGTGTACATCCTATTTTAAGGATAACTATCAACCTTTGTAGCTCCTGAATGACTCAGGAATTTAGAAACATCAGGTCCCTTGGAGAAGCTCTGTACACTGAAAAAAAGGAACTGAAACAGAAACACCTATCCTCTTCTCCCTTTGAGAGACAGCACAGCATAAGAGACTGAATGTTCTAGAGTCAGACCTCAGGTCTGTGTTCGAATCACAACTGTGTCACTTACTACCTGTAAACTTTTGGGTATATTCCTAAACCTCTCTGTTCCTCATATGTAAAATAAGGACAACAGCACACACTTTATGAGGTTATTGTGAGGATTATATTCAATACAGGTAAAGCACCTGGAACAGTGTCTGGCATATGGCAAGCACTCATTAAGTGTTACTATTACCATCACTGTTGTTAGCATTATTAAGATAACTACTTGTTAGTAACAACTCAGAACTCCATAAACATTTAGGTCACTAACCATACTTCTAACCTGACAGTGCTAATGGATGGCAAACTACATAAAATACACTACAATGACTAAACCCAGGGATAATTACAGCCAAATGGTTACTGCATAGAAACAGAAAAAGTCAAAAAGCTAACCTCTCAAGGAAGAAGCAGAAGGATTTAGAAACTGAAGGGATGCAAAATGTCTAAACAAGCAGGTGTTCAATGATACCTTTTAGCTGCTAATAAGGGATAGTAAGAAAAACAAGAGGACCCCAGCCTTTCCTGCATATGTGGTGTTTTTTTTTTTTTTAAGATTTTATTTATTTATTTGACACAGAGAGAGAAAGAAAGAATGAGTGAGAGAGAGATCATGAGCACTGGGAGTGGCAGGCAGACAGAGGGAGAGGAAGGAGGCTCCCCACTGAGCAAGAAGCCAGACTTGGGGCTCGATCCCAGGACCCTGGGATCATGACCTGAGCCGAAGGTAGCTGCCCAACTGACTGAGCCACCCAGGCACCCCTCCTGCATGTACTTTTTTTTTTTTTTTAAAGATTTTATTTATTTATTTAACAGAGATAGAGACAGCCAGCGAGAGAGGGAACACAAGCAGGGGGAGTGGGAGAGGAAGAAGCAGGCTCATAGCAGAGGAGCCTGATGTGGGGCTCGAACCCAGAACGCCAGGATCACGCCCTGAGCCAAAGGCAGATGCTTAACCGCTGTGCTACCCAGGCGCCCCCCTGCATGTACTTTTTAACCTGATAAGTAATAAACTACATGCAGGACCCAACACTGGCGGGGAGGGGAGAAGGCAGTATTGCATGTGTGTGATTAGGGGTTGTAGGCCTATACCCTTCTTTTGGTAAAAGTTCATGAGTGAATCTTGAGCCATGGGGTCTATTACCCTAAGACATAAAAAATGAGAACACCAAATCACTGAGGATGCTGTAGTTTTAGACTAGAAATATAGTACAGTAGTCTGCCCATGTCCTTGGTTTCACTCTCTGTGGTTCCAGTTACGTGTAGTCCTCTGCGGTACGGAAGCGGATGGTCCTTCGGATGTATGTTCAGAAGATCAATAGCAGCCTAACGCTACTTCACCATGTCGAAGTCACTCACCTCACTTCATCTCATCACGTGGACATTTCATCACCTCACATCATCACAAGAAGAAAGGTACGCTACCACAAGTCACCACTGTTTTCAAACTTGAAGACCACGGGTAACTGATGGCCTAGAAGCTATATATGATGGGCATAAAAGTAATTTACCCCGATCTTTAAATAAGAGCAAGTACCAACCAAGTCTACCAACTGCATCCCTGAAATGAAAGGATCACATCTAGATTATACCCAGAACAAAGTCAAACTTAGAAAGGCTACAAGCAGCATTTAGCAACACTAAATTCTTCCAAATTTCCAATACAATTCAACAATGACATAGCACAGCACAGAAGTACTGCTTGAGGAGGCTTGTCGAAGTGTTGAAACTTGGGGCACCCAGGTGGCTCAGCAGGTTAAGCATCTGACTCTTGGTTTCAGCTCAGGTCATGATCTCAGGGTCCTGAGATTGAGCTATTATCAGGCCCCGCACTCAGTGGGAAGTCTGCTTGAGATTCTCTCCCTCTCCCTCTGCCCCCCCTAAAATAAATGAATAAATAAAATCTCTCTCTTTTAAGATTTTTAAATTTATTTATTTGTCAGAGAGAGAGCACACGGATATAAGAGTACAAGCAAGGGGAGCAGCAGGCAGAGGGAGAAGCAGGCTCCTGGGTGAGCAAGGAGCTCAATGCAGGACTCGATCCCAGCACCCTGGGATCATGACCCGAGCCTAAGGCAGACACTTAACCAACTGAGCCTCCCAGGTGCCCCAAATAAAATCTTAAAAAAAGAAAAAAAAGTAGTAGTGTTGAAAACTAGAAATGGAAAATTTCCAGGCACTGGGTATGGCAATGGATAGATGCTCTCCTCCTGCTTCTATCAACATTTGCTACATTAACTCAACACAGGCAAAACGTCATGCTTGACTGGGTGGGGGGAGGCGGAGGAGTTGGGAGGAAGAAAGGAAGAAAGAGAGGGAGGAAGGGAAGGGAATGAGAACGAAAGACCAGTTGCTGCCCTAACAATACTACTGCGGGGGTGAAGCCAGATCAAATGTTTTTTTTCATACTGTTCCAAAGTTATTTACGGTAAAAACCTCCAGTGTGACCCTTTTAGGCACAAACAAAGCCTTGTTCTTTCTTAACAACTAGTCCCTTGATTTCCCACACGTTACGTTGAACAATGAGGTTGGGGGCACAGGATAAAGCAGATGACATCAACCTCCCTCAAGTTGGAGGCTTGTTTGGGAGCCCAAATTCTGGCCTGTGGCCAGCTAGCTGATTTCACAGAGGGCTCTACTGTCCAGACTGCCAGGCTGAGTATGCGTATGGGGGCAAGGGCTCAGATCAACCACCAGTCAGCAGTTCACACAAGAAACAGCAGAGAAGTCACTGTGTTCTGCTAGATTACCTTCACAAATCTGTTCCACTTTCCTAGAAACTAGGCTCAGTCTTCAGAAGTCATCATAAAGACATGGCATAGCAATTTCCATTTCTAAGCAGCCCTCTTTAAGTCAGTTCAAAAGAGCAGGCTGCAGACAACTGTTCATCCAATAAGAGATTTAAATGAAGTAACAGACTGTTTAACTTCTTCAGAGAAGGAAACACAAGGTCAGAAATCTTGTATACGATACAGAAAGAAACTAACTTTTAATGCTATTAAATGTTAAGGTATCAATTAGCCTTCTGTACTAAACCACCTACTTATTGAACTGTTTCTAACCCATTGGACAATAGTCACATCAAATGTCAATTTCAAAGAGACAGATTTTTCCCAAAAGAGAAAGATCAGCCCTCACTACAGATGCCAGTAATAAACTGAACTGTTCTAAATGAAAGAATCTCAAAACTATAGCATATATATATATGTGTGTGTGTGCATGTGTGCACACACACACACACACAATCCTTCCACAGCTTTCAGTGGGCAAAAAAAAGTTAAAACCAATGGTTTCCCAGCTGCCAAGATGCTCCTTAATTTTTAGGCTTAAACTGTGATAGGCCTATGACTCAAGGCTGAACTCTTCAAATGATCTGTTTGGCTTTCTATAAGCTAGTTGGGAGAGAGTGGCACCACATTATGATATAATATATAGAGATCCAATATAATATCCAATGAAAAATAATTGCATTTAGCAAAATGAATTGTTAAAATGACAATGAAATACAAGTTAGACTGATCAGATTATTTGGAAGAGGCTGAAGCATAAATCATTTCAGTTATTACCATTAAGCTTTTCTTTTGGGTGATGATGATTAGGACAACTGCTCACAACTAATTTTCTCTCTCTGCAATCTATTTCTAAAGTATAAATTGCCCTTAGGCAACAACTCATCTCATCCCCTAAAACTAATTCATCCTCCAATTTCCACTATTAACAAGCATTCTAAATAATAAATGGTACTGGAGCTTATAAAACTATTACGGTATCATCTAGTCTTAATGAAAATGTGGTTTTCAACTCAAAAATCAACAGAGTTGAGATTTTTAGTCCCTACAACAGGCTTTTTATGGACCTGAAGCAATGAAGAAAATTTATACATTCACAATAATGATGAGTCAATACTTCGTGCTTCAATTTTGTGTAGCGAAGTCTTTAAATCTGAAACTACCTACCCTGAGTTAGCCTCACTTTGTGAAAAGAACTGGGAAGGGTGATATGGGATAAATTCACTGGAAATCTCAACACAAAACACATAATATAGGCCTGAAGCAGAAATCTTAGCAGTAGAGTCCCACCCATCATTTCAATCTATTTGTCTGTTCAAAAAGGCCTTCTCAGACCACTCAAATACTCTTTACCCTTCAGTCACTCCCTACCCAATACTGTTTGATTTTTCTTTATAGTATTTATCACTACCTGCAATTGTGTGTATTTTTTGAACTTGTTGTCTTTGTTCCCCGTTAGAGCTCAAGGACCTTGTCTGCTGTACATCCCCATTTCCCCAGCTAGGTCTGGCATACACTAAATATTAAAATATTTATTGCATGAATAGGAGAATCACAAACAAAATCCTCAGAATTCTCCTCATTATAATATACTTTATCAGGTCACTACAATGACATAAAACAGGGGAGTCAGATTAGCAATTAAATTTTCATTCAGTAGAGAGGAAACAGAAGAGTACTAATATATATGACCCAACCCCAAATAATAAAGAACCACCTCAATGAGTCCTTCCAACAATTCTATGAGATCTGTCATCCACATCGTACAGATCAGAGACCTAAGGAGAAGAGTTAAGTAATTCCCTTAAGACCATACACCCTTTAAGTGGTGAAGCTGCTGAGATTTGAACTCAAATCCGTCTGTCTCTAGATCCAGGTTCTTTCCACTATACTTCTATTTAATAAGGATTTCTATTTAAAACGACTAAATATATTTAAGTCCGTTGTACAACAGTGAGTACACAGTACATTAAACTTAAGACACAAAGATGAATGAGACATTAAAGACTTCACAAAGTAAGCACCATACTACATCCAAAATGCCATGTCAAACAGGTTATAATGGAAACACACTGGAGGGGTGTACGGGCAAACACCAGTCCTGATTAAGAGACCACTGTACTCAAGGAACTGCACGGGGTTCAGTATGGTGAGAGTCAGGAGTGGAAGAAAAGAAGTGAAGAGGAAGAAAGAGGAGAAAAAAATTAGAGATAAGGTTAGGACACTGCCAATTCATTTGTTCATTAACTCTTTATGTTGAAGTCCTACATGTACTACGTGCCAGGCACTATATTAGACAGGCATTTCAATGATGAGACATAGTCTCTGCTCAACTACATTCACAAAAATCCTTATGAGAGACTGCCTCATGCAGAGCAACAACAGAACATCAAGTCCAGTTGGCTAGGTTTTGCACTTCAAAAAGCCTCCAGTTCCCCTCTCGGGGCGCCTGGGTGGCTTGGTCGTTCGTTAAACGTCTGCCTTCGGCTCAGGGCGTGATTCCAGAGTCCTGGGATCGAGCCCCACATTGGGCTCCTCTGCTGGGAGCTTGCTTCTTCCTCTCCCACTCCCCCTGCTTGTGTTCCCTCTCTCGCTGGCTGTCTCTCTGTCAAATAAATAAGTAAAATCTTAAAAAAAAAAAAAAAAGCAAGCAAGCAAGCCAGCCTCCGGCCCCCCTCTTAACCTCAACCTAAATGCTGCTTGAACCAAGGGTGGACAAATGGCCAAAGAGAAGACATCAACAGGCCGTAAGAAACCTAGAATGTGGCCTGGCATATAAAAAGAGTTAAACCAATCAGATCATCTCACTCAAGAGGTGTTCTTCAGAAGCAGAAATGATGCACAAAGGAATCCTTGAGCAGAGTTTGGGACATGAGTGGTCAAAAGTTAAGAGAATGTGAAGAGATGCTCTGAAAAAGGTTGCACACTATGATAAGGGACTGGATCAAGCCCACAAAAGTGTTCTGTGGCCTGTACAGAATATTAAAAATTTTTAAAATGACACCCAGCTTGTGGTCTCTAAAATACTATTCCCCACAAAATGGACCAGAACTCCTTGAAGGAATAACTGCTTCCAGGTCAGGAGTTGGACAAACAAAAGATGAGCCTACGATACCCTGGCTGTCTCTCTCTCCATCAAACAAATAAATAAAATATTTTAAAAAAACAAAAACAAAAAAAACCAATGACTCTAAAAATGGAAACGATAACAAAAAATAATTTCAGTGTAATACTTAAAATAAAACAAATAAAATAAAAACCTGGGGCACCTGGGTGGCTCAGTCAGTTAAGTGTCCGACTCTTGATTTCAGCTCAGGTCGTGATCTCAGGATCTTGAGATCAAGCCATGTGTTCGGCTCTGTGCTCAGTGGGGAGTCTGCTTCTCTCCCTCTCCTCTGCCTCTCTGCCCCTGCTTGCTCTCTAACATAAATAAATAAATCTTAAAAAACAAAAAAGAAACAACACCTTCTTTGGACTACATTGGAAATGACAAGGGCATTTGATGACAATCTCTTACTCTGAAAATTGTCAATAAGAAGGAATTAATTCTGTGTTTATCCTATAAATTTTAGGGTAACCAAATGGTCCTAAAATTTGATGAATTTTTGGGGCGCCTGGGTAGCTCAGCAGGTTGAGCATCTGACTCTTGATTTTGGCTCAGGTCATGATCTCAGGTTCTGGGATCAAGACCTGTGTCGGGCTCCATGCTCAGTGGGGAGTCTGCTTGGGATTCTCTCTCCCTCTCCCTGCTTGTCATGCATGTGCGCTTGCTCTCATTCTAAAAATAAATAAAAAAATCTTTTAAAAAAATTGATCAATTTTTTAAGAATAATTCCAGCTAACAGGCACCTGGGTGACTCAGTTGGTTAAGTATTTGCCTTTGGCTCAGGTCATGATCTCCGGGTCCTGGGACGGAGCCCCAAGTCAGGCTCCCTGCTCAGCGGGGAGTCTGCTTCTCCCTCTCTCCACTGCTCATGTGTACTCTCTCTCTCTCTCTCAAATAAAGAAATAAAATCTTTAAAAAGAAAAAAAAAAGAATTCCAGCTAATAAATATGGAAGGAATAACAAAATTAGAAAATCATCATTATACAACCTTAATGAAACAATAAATTCACACAGCAGTTATCAAGGGACTGATAGATAAAAGACTGATGAGAAGTTTTACAATGGAGGCTTTAGGCTGTTACCACCTTGGTAGGTAGAATAATGCCCACCTCCCCAAAGATATTCACATCCTAATCCCTAGAACCTGTGAATGTTTTATTACATGGCAAAAGGGGTTGTGCAAGTGTGATAAGAGTCTGAGATAAGGAGATTATCACAAGGGTCCTTACAAGGGAAAGAGAGAAGCAGAGGAGAGAGGGAGGGGTGGGAAAGAGGGAGAGAAAGAAAGATTTAGAGATACTAATTACAGGATTGGAGGATGGAGGAAGGGGTCACCAACTAAAGAATGCAGGTGTCCTCTAGACGCTGGAAAAGGCAAGGAAACAGATTCTCCCCTAGAGTCTTCAGAAACAACACCGCCTTGTTGACACTTTGATTTTAGGACTTCTGACCTCCAGAACTGTAATATAAATGCGTCTTGTTTTAAGTTACTTAGTTTGTCATAATTTGTTACAGCAGCAGGACACTAATATACATGTGAACCCACCAATCAATCTTAGCACTAACAGGCACGAAAAGTACTGTGTGCTCTGCCATGATGCCACATGAAGTACTCTCACCCAAAAGATAAACCTGGATCTAATTACATCTTTACAGCTGATTCCTTTTAGAAGAAATATGGGGGAACTGTTTAAATGATACCTCAAGGAAGTAAACAGACAAATCCAAAATGTGGGACATTCTTTACGGACAACTGACTCTAACAATACAACTGCAAGCACAAAAAAGAAAAAAAGGAAGGAGGTTGAGTGAATTGCTCTAAATTAAAGAGACTTGAAAGATACAACAAATTATATTAAAAACATATTTCTGGGACAAGTGGAGAAATCTGAATATGAATTGAGTATACTATTAGCATTGTTTGTTTTGCAAGCTGTGATTATAGCCACATAACATTGTGATTATGTTCATATTTTTAAAGAGATTCATGCTGAAGTATGCAAGATTGAAATACCATCATATCTGGGATTTACTTTAAAACAATTCAGCATAAAATGTGAAGGGGGAGGCAGTTTCAATCAAAAAAGTGTGCCAACATCCTGATAATTACTGAATCTGGGTACTGCATTTGCAGTAGTGGACTGACCGTACTCTTCTCTAGAAAACTGCAAACCAGGGGCGCCTGGCTGGCTCAGTCAGTAGAGCATGCAACTCTTGATCCCAGGGTTGTGAGTTCAAGCCCCACGTTGGCAATGGACCTTACTTAAAAAAAGAAAAGGAAAAAAACCCCACCTGCGAACACATCAGTGCCAATTTCAATTAGTGATATTTAAAACTCAGGAGCTTTCACATCAAAATCTGGATTTCTGACTTCATATGAAAAATTAAATATGGCAACAAGGCCTACATCAAGAGATTAGTACTGGCTATTCCAAATTAACATTTTCTACTACTCCCGGTTATCCCCCATTTCTCGTCACTGCTGCTATTTTTAAACATATGTGGCCCAATTCATTCATAGAGATTGCCTACTGGGCATCTGGGTTTAGACCCCCAGGAGTAGTTCAATTAAGCTGGCTAGAAGCAAGAGAACAGAGGAGACATGGGGAGGGCAACTGAGTGATAACAAAATGCTAGCGTGTAGATGTGGAGACTCCTGCTATTGAGGTCTCTCCAGCAACCTTGGAGACAGATGTAATTCCCATGAGGCCATAAAGCTACATTATGGTTCCTGTGTAAGTGCTCACTAGAAGCAAGGCCATATGCCTGATATTCTGGAAAATATGAGCATGAAAATAATTCCTGCCCTCAGGATACTAACAGTCTAATAAGATATAAAGAAAAATAGCTACAATGTAAGATGAAAATAAATGAATTTCGGGTATTGTTCAGGGTGGCTCATATAAAATGCAAAGTGGAGAGTATATAAAGCTTCAGAAACAGATCATAAGGAGTAATACAGAGCACATTCGGAAATTTAAACTTTATCAGATGAGCAATAGCGAGCCACCGAAGGGTTCCAAATTAGAAGTACAAATCAGAGGGGCAACACTGGAGATAAGAGTAAAGTCTCCCTCATTGCTCAAATTCTCTTATTCTACGCACTATATCCTTTGAGGAGCCAGCAGCATGACCCCCTAAAATGTTTGTATCTAAGCCCCTAAAATTACACAATCACAGCTTTCTTGGTCAGACAGAAGTTTGGTACCTGAAGAGAATAATAAAGAGAGGGTCACCGAACAATACTTCTAAAAATAGTTTATATCACCCAAATAAAGTATAAATAAATTGCATTTTGGGGCGCCTGGGTGGCACAGTTGCTAAGTGTCTGCCTTCAGCTCAGGGCGTGATCCCAGCGTTATGGGATCGAGCCCCACATCAGGCTCCTCCCCCGGGAGCCTGCTTCTTCCTCTCCCACTCCCCCCGCTTGTGTTCCCTCTTTCACTGGCTGCCTCTATCACTGTCAAATAAATAAATAATCTTTAAAAAAAATTGCATTTAATACCACTACTGGGTTCCAATACCTTAAACATAAATTATAGTCTTATTACACCTGAAGCTCTATTTTTCTTTTTAAAGACTTTATTTATTTATTTGACAGAGAGAGAAACAGCCAGCGAGACAGGGAACACAGTCACGGGGAGTGGGAGAGGAAGAAGCAGGCTACCAGCGGAGGAGCCTGATGTGGGGCTTGATCCCAGAACGCCGGGATCACGCCCTGAGCTGAAGGCAGACGCTTAACCGCTGAGCCACCCAGGCGCCCCTACACCCAAGGCCCTATTAAAAAGTAAAATGTTTCTTCCTATTTAGTCTAAGACCCATTTTGTTTCAAAAAAAAAAAAAAGCAAATGCTTATTGTGAATAAATAAAGCACAATCAAATCTTGACTAAGATCATGTTACGTTAACGTTTCAAAGATTGGGCTGGTCATCCTAATAGCAAAATAAAACCAATCTGGGGGCGCCTGGGTGGCTCAGTCATTAAGCGTCTGCCTTCGGCTCAGGGCGTGATCCCAGAGTCCTGGGATTGAGCCCCACACCAGGCTCCTCCGCTGGGAGCCTGCTTCTTCCTCTCCCGCTCCCCCTGCTTGTGTTCCCTCGCTTGCTGGCTCTCTCTCTCTGTCAAATAAATAAATAAAATCTTTAAAAAAAAATAAGACTAATCTGGCATTATAATATTAGCTGTCACCATCCATCCAAAAGTATCTCTGAAATTTACATAAAAATTTAATTTAAAAAATTGACAAAAAAGAATTACATAAAAATTGGCCAAATCCAGACTCTGGGGTACCACATTACAGACTTAGATTTTTAATGAATCACAGGAATTACAAATAAAAAGCAAGGAGAGGATAAGATTGCAGCACTTTTCTTTCACCTCACTTAACTCCCAGACTAAGAATTCCAGCTCACATTAACTTATTCTACACCTCTCTGAGCCTCAGTTTACTCACGTGTAATAGGAAGTCAAGAGTACCTACTTCATAGGGCAGAGCATGAACTAAATAGTATCGCATATAAAGTGGCACAGGCCCTGATACACAGCTAATGCTCAATCAAAACAGGTTTTATTATTCACAGTAAGCGTCAGTGCCTCCATGATTTTCCTGCAGGTATCACTCTGTCTTAAGATACCCACAAATACTCAACATCCAGAGACTTCTTTGGAGAAACAAGTCACAGTTTAAGATCCCTAAGACCGAAACTGGTACAGGACCCCGACCACGACCCAAAGTCGAGGCCGCCCCAGCTCAGCTGTCACCACATCCGCCAAGGCCTCGCGGTTCTTCTGAGGGTTCCCTGGCATTGGCGCCCGGCCCCGCCCCGCGAACGCCAACGAGCGGGGTGAGGGGGCGGTCTCCACAGCGCACCCTTAGTGCTTCGGGGAAGCCAGGCCGCCCTCAAGGCCTCCGCCCGCCGGCTCCCCTCCCCATCCTCGGCCTCCCTTCGTCGACGCGTACGGTCTTCCCTCCCCACGCAGCCCACTGCAGCACCTTGAGGTGGGTACGCAGGCCTCCAGCGCCCCCAGACTGGTCGGTGATCTCGTACGCGCCCGTCACCAGCAGGTCCTTGTGGATCTCCTCGCGCAGGCACTTGCGGGAATTAACAGGCAGATGGAAGGAGATGGCGAGCACCGAGCTGGGGCCGAGAAGAAGTAAAAGCAGCACTGCTGACGGGCAAGGGCCACGCTGAGCTGGTGGGCCAGAGAAACCAGACATGGTGCCGGAGACTGTTCACCCCCTCGGGCCTCTACCGCGCCGGAACCGGGAGGGCCCACGTGATTCACCTCTGACCTAATACCGTGGGCGCCATTTTGGAGACTGGCAGATAGACGAGGACTGTATGATAAGTCTTTTGAAAGGGAAGAAAGGATACGACACCACCTAGTATTCACAAGTTAAAGTGGTTAAATAAGATTTTCTAGAAATTAACCGCAAAAGTTTTATTTTTGTTGATCTTAGTGACTGCTCAGTCAGCCGTAACAACTATGGGCAGCCCTGGAAGTAATTCTCCTTTAACTTCCGGAAGTAGTACCCGCGAGTTTTTTTAAGGTCGGTGATACCACAGCAACCAAGCTCCAATAGGAAACAGCCACAAGGCCCTTCGTAGGGCCCACCCACCAGCCGCCAAGGCGCTCCGGGCGGAGGCAGCTGTGCAGTCGCAGTACCTTGCAGTCTCGGTGACAAGTGGGACCTTGAGCACTTAAGAAGAAAACTTTGAGAGGCTGAGCGCAAGGACTCCAGTTTGGCTAATAGGCGAGCGGGGCCAGTATCTCAGATTAGGTGTGCGGGTCACCTGGTGAATGTGAGCTGGGCGGCGTCCGATTCATGCACTTGAGCACAGTATTTGGGCTGGAGTGACGGCTTTCTGAGTGTGTATCTTATTTGGTAAACCTTAGGTGCCTAGTATGTTAGGTAACATTCAAACTAGATTTGGGTTTTTTGGCTTTTTTTTTTTTTTTTTTTTTTTTTTAAGATTTTACTTTTAAATAATCTGTTTGTCCAAGGTGGGGCTCGAACCCACAATGCTGAGATCAAGGGTTGCATGCTCCACCCACTGTGCCAGCCAGGCGCCTTTGTATTTTGTATTTAAATTGAATAAAACAGTGTTTTAGTTCAGTCTGAGAGATGGAGCTGATGCGGTTTACCAGATAAGCGCTGTTAAGTATTTGTGTGTTTTAAATGCATAAACACCTTAGGGATCAAACAGGCTCGTCTGTAGTAAGTAAATTTACGCGATAATCACTCATGTGCTTCTTTAACAAATATTTCTTGAGTACTTACTATGTGGCAGACACTATACAATGCATAAATACTAACATGTATTGATTTAACGAATCACTATTGCCATCACATATTCAGGGCTGAAGAAAATGTGAAGATGAAAAAGGAATACACAACAGCCTATGTTTAGAATCATCTACTTCGATTAGTGTTCATTGAGCATCTACAGAAATACCGAAAAGATGGACTATCTGCTTTTAGTGATTTAAATGATTGTTCAGTGTTTAATAACTCCTTTCAGTCCATCTATTTCTTTCACTGGAACTGAAGTCCCACAAGCAAAATAAGAACAAACATAAAGGAGCTGTAAAACATTTTAAAATTTGACAAATGTCATACAATAATTATTTTATGAGGTGTCCATTTAGGAACATTTAGTTTGATTATGATATCCCTGATCTAAGATAAGATTGCTAGGGGCGCCTGGATAGCGCAGTCGTTAAGCGTCTGCCTTAGGCTCAGGGCACGATCCCGCGTTATCGAGCCATCGAGCCCCACATCAGGCTCCTCCGCTATGAGCCTGCTTCTTCCTCTCCCACTCCCCCTGCTTGTGTTCCCTCTCTCGCTGGCTGTCTCTGTCAAATAAAGAAATAAAATCTTTAAAAAAAAAATTGCTAGTCTACTCAGTACATGCTGATAATTTGCATTGGCCTTTTCCCTGCCAGTGCAGGGGATCAGTACCAAGGAGTTATCTACTTCATTGTTTACTCTGCTGACCATCAGCCAAAGATTTGCAACCCATAAAATACTGGGTGTGTGTGTGTGTGTGTTAATTTCTAGCTTACATTTATATAATAGCTTATATGTTTTAAAATATCTTCACATAATTATCTCACTTGACATTTTCAATCACCATAGGCTAGGCAAGTCTGTTCATTCTACAGATGAGGAAAACTGAGGTCCTCAGAGGCCAAAGAGCTTTCAGACCCCAAATCCCATTGTTTAAAAGTGACAAAGTCAGGGGCGCCTGGGTGGCACAGCGGTTAAGCGTCTGCCTTCGGCTCAGGGCGTGATCCCGGCGTTATGGGATCGAGCCCCACATCAGGCTCCTCTGTTATGAGCCTGCTTCTTCCTCTCCCACTCCCCCTGCTTGTGTTCTCTCTCGCTGGCTGTCTCTATCTCTGTTGAATAAATAAATAAAATCTTTTTTAAAAAAAGTGACAAAGTCAGTCTGAGGGTCCTAGCCTTCTTCAGGAAGGCGCTATTATTTATTATTTTACAGATGAAGAAACTGAGACTTGGAGAAGTTGATTTACTTTCCTAAGTGGCAGCCCACATGTACTTTCTTGTCCTATATTCTCACTTATCCTGCATCCACCTATTTCCTTTTTCCCTTCCCTCCTTCATATTTTTCTCCATAGCACTCACCACTATTTCATACGGCATACATTTTACTTATTTATCGTGTTTATTAATCTGTGTCCCTAGCTGGGGTATTTGTTTTGTGAGAGGCAGAGCTTTTTCTCTATTTTGTTCACTGCTTTATCTTCTGAATCTAAAATGGGGCCTGGTCTACAATAAATACTGGCTCAGTAAATGCAAGATTGATTCCTTAGCTCCTAGCAAAAGGCCTAACAGCAATTTCCCTCCATTATTCCTTAGCTGTTTTCACACAAATTTATTGAATCCATAGCGTATCTAAAGTGTAGGTACAATTTCAGTTTTACAAACTGAACAAAATGGGTACCTTTTTTTTAAATTGAAAAATGTGTTATTGTTTTCATATAAGGACACAGAAAAAAAAAACCCAAAACCATTCTCCCTCTATACTGTGCACCTAGACGGCTAAGTAGATACTCCTGGGGAAACTGGGGAGCCCAAACTTTAAACTCTGTATCTGCATTAAAGAAGTTGCTATTTTACATCTGTTGTGGGGAAAAGAGAGCAAATGGAAAGTGGCCCACAACCAGAAAAAATGTTTCTTCTTAGCCTCACTGTCTCTGCCATCCCATCAACCTGAAACTTCCCCAGCCAGACCCAGGTTCCCAAGATTCCCAAGATCCTGGAGGTGAACAGATGTCAACAGGACACACTCTTTACCAGACTCTCCCTTTGCCACAGCTTTCTCAACATTTTGTTGATATGAGAGGGAGCATGTTTAAAACACACCCCCCCCCACCTCTGGACCGTGAATCAGAAGCTCTTATTAAGAATCTGCATTTGTAGTACTTGCTGGGCCATTCTGTGGTCAGAAGTCCTTGGAAACGCTTTTGCCTTTTCGATGCCTCCTTTAACTGGCCTCATCCTCCAGTGCGGCTTGAGGCTCCCCCCTCCAACGCAGAAGCAGTGAAGAATTCCTAACTCTGTGTCCCTGCCCATTCGTGTGTACAGTCCCACTCACAGTGCGTATTTAAACAGCTAACACAAGATGGGTTCTGTGAAGATACAAAAGACCCTTTTGGAGAGCAATTTGGCAATATTTGTCATGTGTCATACTCTTTGACCCAGAGAGTGATTTCAAGGACTACTATGGGTCCTCTAATTTCTACAGTCCCCCTGGACCTGTTCCTGGAACCTTTGTGCTGCATTTGGAGGTGATCTCATCCAGTCCCATGACTTTAAATGCATCCATAGGCCGATAACTCCCAAATGTGGATGTCCAGCCCTGACCTCTCCTCTAAACTCCAGAGTCTATATCAAGCTCCCTACTTGACATCTCCAAATTGGATGACTAATAGGCAACTCATACTTAACTCTTAATTTCCCCTCTCCCCCCACTCCCAAATCTGCTTCTTCCCCATCTCAGTAAAAGGCACCACCTTCTACTTCTTCACTGAGGCCATCCTTGTTTCCTCTTTCTCTTACCCCCTCCCCACACAGTGCCAGTTCATCAGCATATCCTACCCGTTCTGTGTCCTAAATATATGGCAATTAGTTTCTACTTCTCTCTAAGCCAAGATTTGGCAAACTACTGCCCAGCTAGACAGGTCAAATCCACCATGCAAACTCCTGTTCTTGTATTACCTAAGAGATTTTGTGGCTTACAAAACCTAAAAGGTTTACTATGTGATTCTTTACAGAAAAGAGTTCCTTCTCTCATCTAGGCAAGAAAACAGCCTCCCTACTGTTGTCTCTGCTTCCATTCTTGCCTCCACTATGCACTCTAATACACCTTTAATGATTTTTCAAAAACAATGTAAATCAGATCAATCAGAATATAATACATATACCTTATCACAGCCCCAAAGCCCCTGTGGTCTGGCTCCTGCTTACCTTTCTAATCTCATTTTACCCAGTGATCATTCCCTCCCACCACCCAACCATTTACTCTCCTATCTATAGTCACATGGCCTCAGGGCCTTTGCACTTACTGTCTACCTGGAGTGTCAGATATTGTCCCATGAACTCTGGACTTGGCAGGCTGCTCTTCATCATTCAGTTCCCAACTCCAAAGTCTCCTGCTAGAGAGCCCACCCTGCATAAATAACACTGTCTCTCCAGGTTATTTTCTGTCCCACAATCTAGTTTTATTATCTATATAGCACACATTGTGTTTAAGAGTATCTCGATATTTCTTTTCTTATTTATTACCACCCAGCCCTACTAGCATTTTAGCTCTAAGAAAGCAAGGTCTTTGTTTTGTGCCTAATATATCCCTAGGCCAGGTACACTACCCTGTAAATACTGGGTGCTCAACAAATATTTGGTGAATGAATGAAAGAATACAACATAAAATAAAGCATTTAGCACATCAACATAGAGCAGTTGCTCAATAAATGCTAGTTCCTCTATCTAGTATTTTAATTGCCATTTTTCATACGGAGAAGCCGAGGTCCAAAACTGTTAAGTGACTTGCCTCAAGCCATATGGTGAATCAGTGTTAGGGTTGAGAATAGAAAGGAGAGCTCCTAACTACACACCAATTTTCAGACATAGTTGTCACTACATTTGATAAAACATAGCACTTTTTATTTAGTTCCCACACTACTGAGAAGTTTTAGATTCCTTTTTTCTATCCTCACTTGTATTCATAATTCAACTTTTGTGCTTAAGTGAATTTAAGTCTTCCAGAATATCCGTGAAGTTGTCAATAGTTGGTGGGAAACTGGTAGCTGGTAGCATCTATTAGCATCTCCCCTCAATTCACTTACTTGGGAAAAAAAAAAAAAAAGATTTATCTTCCTCTCCAGATTCCCATGGTGCTAAATTTTTATCTTCCTAGGTGGGAGACAAGAACCCCTCACCAACTCTCCATGAAAATTAACATCTTTCATCAATGTTGTCCATAGAACATGTCAAGATAAACTATCAGGACCCTGACTTATATGTTACAGCCTATAAATCCTGACTACCAGGATCAATGTTCTAGTAATATGTGTAAGCTGAGAGCACTCAGAAGTCTGATTTAACAAAAAAAATTATTAGGAATAATTTTAGAGATGATGCACGTAAAGGATATAAAATGTATCCCAAAAGAACAAGTTTCAGAAAGCTTAAAAGCCATCACATGAACCATCACCACTACTCACTGCCTTGAGAGCAAACCAACATTGAAAATACCAACTTTGGGAGTTGAAGATGGGAGGCATCTCTTCTGCCCCAGAAGCACTGTTTGTTCATGGAGAACACCAGCCACCAACCCTAGAGCCCAGCGCAGAGAGGTGACGTCCCAGAGCCTGGGAAGGCAAAATCTCAAGGCAGGTATGAGATGAAAAGAAATCCACTGGACCAGTTGGAGTGGAAGAACCAAGCGACAGAAAAGAACAGCTGTGAATGTGGGACTCTAGGAGAGAAGAAGTAGGGTCAGGGAGGTAAGATGGGAACTGCAGGGGCCCCTTGTTTACCTTATGTCTATGGCCACATATGCTACAAAGAAGAAAAAAAGTATTGAGAAAGAAAGAAGAAATGGGAAAATTACTCAGTGGTTTGTCAAGTAGTCGCAGAGTTGAGACCCTCGAAAGGAGGATTAACAGAGAGCCAACTGCATCTACCTCCAAACATCAGCTACACTCTGTGTCTGGACACAACCGTGCCTGAAGCTTGTCCATATGCAGATCCTGAGAGGGCTTGGGATTACTTCGAAAGTGCTCTAAGACCTTAAAGCTGGGTGACCTGGAGCATAGGACTACACTGTTTTCGGCCTTCTCTCTTGATTCTGACAACGTTTTGGGTTTTCTCTCCAGTGTATTTTCTTTGATACGCTACTAAGCGGTCAACATCTGGTGTCCACCATCACCAGTTGTCTCTGAAATCCACCAATACTCATTCTCCTTCAACCAAAGCCCCATCTTGTGAGAGACATGGACCGTACGGATGGGACAAGAGCACCGGCTGCAGAAACCTTGATGATAATGCCTGTATGACTTCCCCGTTATTACTTAACTTGAATCGCCTTTGCACACTGGAATCACTTGAGCAGCTTTTTAAAAACTGCCAATGCCTAGGACCCACCAGGAACCCACTCCACACCACTGAAAACAGAATATCTGGGTATAATTTCTAGGAATAGCATATTTCAGTGATTCCCTGACTTTGCTGCCCACTGGAATCATCTGGGGATATTTTAAAAATGCTGATGCCAGACTCTCACTCTCAGACATTCTGATATAAATGGTATGGGGTGTAGCCTGGGCATTGGGATTTTTAAAAATTTCCGGGGGACCCAACATGCATCCAGGGTTGAAGACTAATGCTCCTCCCTAACCCTTTCTAACCTCATTCCTATTTTCAACACCTATCCTTTCAATACCTTTTAAGTAGTGTGCTCTCAAGAAATATTTCTTGGTTTGAGTTCTCCTGCTGAAGCCCTGCTGCCCTTTCTCCTAGAACACAACACAAAATAGTCCTCTGGTAAGCAGAGTACCCGGAACACCAGCCTGGGGACAAGGTTCATTCCTTGGCTGGCCTCTTTCTACAGCCCAAGTGTTATAGAGAGGGAGGAATGAGAAGCAAGGGCTTCAGATGAGGAGGAAGCTCTCTGCAGGCACATGAGGGAGTCTTTCTCTTCTCCCTGCAGAAAATCATTGTGGCACGTGGACAAGAAAGTATTAATAACCTTTCTAAAGAGGTACTTCTCCAAGATTTGGTGTTTCACAGACCACAACCAGTGCTCTCAGTTCTACAGATGGCCAACTTCTGCATTTCAGATGGCAGCTTCCAAAGATAGTTCAACTTGCATCCCTAAAGCAGAAGACCCAGCTATGGGGAAGGAAACCATCCGAATCTCTAAGTCAGAGGTCAAATGCCACCACTCACATGTCAGTCAGGGGCAAGAAGACCGACCACCAAGCAAAATAGTTGCAGATAATTGAGTCTTTTGGAGTGAAATTAAAGTAACAACATTACAGCATTACAGCAATAACCAGGGCTTCATGGCAAGCCCACATGGAGAGCCATGGACTGAACATCCCATAGGAGATGTATGTTCTAGATAGGGGTCCTGGCTCTGCCCTGCCACCACTTACTGGGTGACCTTGGGCTGGAAATTATGCTTTCTAGGTGTGACTTCTTCCTTTGTAAAATATGAAGCCAGAAGACTGAGCCTTTCTTTGACTTCTCACGAGCCTTCATCCAAGGAGAAATGGAGAAGTCGCAAGCGTGCAAAGGGGACGCCACCAAGTCACTAACAGGTGTGCTCCACCACCCTCCTTTAGGGCCTGGTGTCCTGGGTGGGGATCCGCAAGCACAGCTGCGTTGTCCGCAGGCTGTGACCTCCGCAGCTCAGTGTCTAATCACAAAGACCGCCCCAGGGTGAATGGTGTGAGTAGGACGAAAGCGTGTGTTAGTTTCCGAGAGCTGCCGTTACAAATGACCACAGCCTGGATGGCTAAAACAACGGGAATGTACTGTGTCACAGTCTGGAAGCCAGAAGTCTGAAATCCAGGTGTCAGCAGGTAGGTACTCTGTCTGCAGACTCTAGAGAGACTCCTTCGCCTCTTCTGGCTTCTGGTGGCTCCATGCATTCCCTTGCCTGTGGCTGCATAACTCCCATTCTCTGCCTCTGGGTTCACATAGGCTTCTCTCTGTGTCTCTCTTCTGTCTGTCTCTTATAAGGACACTTGTCTTTGGATTTAGGATCCACCTGGATAATCCAGGATGGTCTCCTGTCAAGATCCCTAACTTCAGTACATCTGCAAAGACCCTTTTTCCAAATAAGGTCACTTTCACAGGTTCCCGGGGTTAGGACTTCATCATATCTTTTGGGGGACATAATTTAACCCAATACAGCCTCCAAATGGAGAAGGGTAGAGGAGTCTACAAAATCCTACCCATCCTTAAAGCCCAGGTCATCATTTTGCAATGTATACAAATATTGAATCATTATGTTGTGCATCTGAAATTAATATAATATTGTATGTCAATTACAACTCAATTAAAAAAAAAAAAGCCTAGGTCAAATGCCACCTTATCCGGGAGACCTTGTCACTTCATGCCCCTCCGATCTTATCCCCACCGGACCATCTAGTTATTCCTGCATTGTTCATGTGTTCTCTTCCCACCTCCAGGCCACCTGCATCAAAGTCACCTACCGGGCTGGTTAAAAAATACACATTTGTGACCTTCCTGCTCCAGCCCCTATTACCGTCCCTGCAGCCCGAGGCAGGCTTTCTGGGCAGGGGGTCCTGGAATGTGCATTTTAGATCATCTCCTGGGACAGTATGACGTCCCGGAGGTTCGAGAAGCCCCAGGCTACGCTGTGAACTCTGTGACCCACTCTCGGCTGTATCTCTGATGTCTTACATTTATTTAAGCTGATGAGAAGCAGGCTGTACGTGTGTGGGCCTGGTGTCCAAATGCCTGAGTTCTGCTGCCCCCACCTGTGTGACTTCAGGCTGCTTACCCAAACCCTCTGTGCCTCTGCTTCCTTGTGTCAATGAGGTTAAGTATAGTGCCTACTCACCAGGTTGTGGGGAGGATTAAGTGAAATAAAACATCAGCAACATGGAATGGTGTCAGGCACATACAGGGCACTCGGTGAACCTAAGCTGTTGAGGAACAGAACAGGCTGCCAGTGGCTTCTTTTTTTCACTATATTCCTAGATCCCTCCTTGCCGGAAGCAAACCCTGATCGTCCCGCCATCATCCATTACTGCTAATATTTACCGAGCCTTTCTATTTTCCAGGCATCGCGCTGAGCTCAGTACGTGCTTTATCTCATTTCACGGGCACAACGATGGCAAACGCGGCAGCTGGTATTACTATGACCTCTCATTTTACGGCTAAGGAAACTGGGGGTCAGACAGGTTAAGAAATTTCCCTTAAGTCCCACAGTCAGGGAATGGTGAGGCGCGGACGTGAAGTATCAGCTTGGGTCCCCTCTCCCACTGCTTCCCTGCCCTCCTATCCCACCCCGCCCTCAGTGAGGGATTCCCTGTACCCTCACCAGGCCAGCTCCCTAAACCTCCCCCACAGTTTCCCCACACCAAATCCCATCTTTTCTGATCCCTCCGAGCCATGCTTCCGTGCTTTGCCTTCTTGGTATGGGGTCCTTCAAGAAAATGTCCTCTTCTCAGAGGTATTGAATTAAGTCATTATTTCTCCTCCATCTTCCTGGAAGTGCCTTCAAATCCCCCATCCGCCCTCAGGGTCTCCCAAAGCCAAATGCCAACCCTGCCTCTCACATAGCCACTCTGACTGGTTTCTCCCACAGCCTCCAGGTGGCCCTTGAATCCACTGAGAGCCTGTCTCCCTCTTCCTTGCTTCTTTGGCTCCTTCAAGTGGGGGAATCCTGTAGGCCTGGATGTCAGGGAAGCCAACAACCAGTCAACCCTCAAAATGTCCCTCCCATCCTTCCCTAAATTCCAGGTCTCTTGGCCACCCCTAATTGTTCCATCAGCCCCTGTCAGAGAGGGGCCTTTTACCCTGTCCCACTCTGCTGCCCACCCTCCCACTTCTTGTCCCTGGCCCAGGGCATGGGGCCACTATCAGGCACACAGGCCTTATCACTACACAAACACTTCCTCTTTCCCCAATACTGGTTCTCACACAATAGGTAATCAGGGTAAACTTCCTCTGACAATTTACTGAGCAAACACTCACTATGCCTCTGCCCTACGCTAAGCCCTGTGGGCAATCCAAACCGGTCTCCACCTTGAGGAGCCTTGAATCTGGCCGAGCTGAAGCACAGAAATGAGGATCAGATGCTCTGGCGCTTAGTGGCCCAGCACACCTGGGTTCCAATCCCATTTCTACTCTCTATTAGCTGTCTATACCTTGGAACAAGTTACTTACCCTTTCCATCTTGAGTGCCCTTAGCTCTGAAATGGGAATAACGCCGCCTAGGTGTGCTGTGAGAATGAGCTAAGATAAGATCCATAAAGGACCTGGCAGAGCGCCTGAGATAAAGACATTATTAGCTCCAGAGTTCCTGGGGGACTTGGAGGGGGAAGGGTCGGCCAGGAGCCCCAGGCTTCCTTCAGGTGGGAGAGGAATGTGGTTATAGGCATGGCTTCCTCCAGGGACTAAATTCTGCTTTGAAAGCCAACACCATGAAGAACCGCTTCTGCCTCTAGCCCCTGCTCTAGTGAGGCCTAGTAGATGTGGGTGCCCCCTTTCAGGTGGCAATTGAGTGGTCCCTGCATATGGCAGGATTGGCCAATCACTGAGTCAACAAGAGCCATTAGCAGCTCAGGGTTGAGGAACACAAATGCTGTATAACCCCTTGAGGGGTGCTTGGGTGGCTCAGTCTGTTAGATTAAGCATCTGCCTTGGGCTCAGGTCATGATCTCAGGGTCCTGGGATGGAGGCCCGAGTTGGGCTCCCTGCTCAGCAGGGAGTCTGCTTCTCCCTCTGCCTCTCCCCTCCACACTCCGCTCATGCTCACACGAGCGCTCTCCCTCTCTCTCAAATAAATAAATAAAATCTTAAAAAAAAAACAAAAACAAAAACCCAAAACTAACCTCTTGGTTTAACAAGGGCTGTAGGGGGGTGGGCGGGGGTAGTTATAACACGTCCCTATGCAACAAGAGAAACTTACAGGGTACATTGATTTCCTAGGTAAGTGCTAACTCTGGGGGCACAGCCTAAAATAAGAGGTCACTGTAGGCCTTGAGTAGTTGGGAAATTTCTCACTGTCGAATATGCATGCAAAGTCACAGCAAGCCAGGCAAAGCAACCAGTGACATATCAAGACACGAGCAAAAACAGTTCCCTCTTCCTGCTCCCCTGTCAAAACATGTCAGCAAAATGGACCACCTTTTAACCTCCATACTTTGTTCTTTCTTAATACTGTAGGGTTGTTTTGTGCTCTGGTCCGGGTTTGTAGGAAACATGGTGGGGGGGAGAGGAAGAGGACAGGGGGGACAGTGGGGGGCGGGTACTGGTAAGGGGCACACAGTGCCAGGAGAGGACTGGCAGCAGTTGGAAAGATGGCTCCTAACATCAAATGGGGTGACATGGGGAAAGGGGTGATGCTGATTAGCCTTCCACTGAAGGAAGATTCTAGAGGGAGCACAGTGCAGTGGTGGGCAGAGCCTCAGCAGTGGTGCAAGGCCGACTCAGTTTTCCTCAGGCCCTCAGCACTGAAGAGCTGTGTGACCTTGGCCAGGTTACTTTACCTCTTTGAATCTCAGCTACCTGATCTCTACAAGAGTAACAGCATCTGTTTCACGGAGCTTTTGTGAGGACCGCAAATTATAGAGCACAGAGCCTGCCAGAACGCAGGTGAGCAAGTTCCCTCCCCCTCTCAAGCTTCTAAGAATGCTCCAGAAATACAAGACTGACCATATTTAGTGTCTGGCCCCCTCCCCCACCCCCTACCAATCTGTGGTTAAGTTAGAATTTAACTACTTATGTGAAAGCCCCTTCCAATGCTCAAATTCTCTGGTAATACAGTCGGACTGTATTACAGAATACTCACAGGTTCACCTTCCTTCTGGAGGCCCTGGGCAGAGACTGGGCTCTGAGAAGCACACAGTGACCCTGGGTGGAAGGATCTGTTAGAATGGAAACCTACAGGGCGTTGGAGGGCATACCCAGAAGTCTGACAACCTCTTTCCTTTTCTTTTTTAAAACTAATTAATTTATTTGAGAGAGAGCACAGGGGGAGGGGCAGAGGGAGAGAGAATCTTAAGCAGACTCCCCACTGAGCACAGAGCCCCACACACCGGCTTGGTCTCAGGACCTGAGCCAATATCAAGAGTTGGATGCTTAACCGACTGAACCACCCAGGAGCCCCCGATCACCCCTTTCCTATCCAGGGTTCCTGCATTGGCATCCGGGTTCCTTCCCTCCCTTTGCAGAGATCTGCCTTGGGTGCAGGGAAGCCCCACTGAACAAGAACATTGTAGCAATGGGATGTCTGACACCGGAATGCTAGCTCCCGCCCTGGACAGTTAGCCCAGACACAGTGAGTCTCAACTCTGGATGCATATAAAATATCCATATCCCGGGGAGTTTCGTAAAGAAGATCCCGTAAGCCTGGCCCCATCTATGAGATTTAGATTCTCTTGGCCCATGGCAGTGGCTATAGACCCCTTGGAATTTTACCTGTGCCTCCAGGTGATTGCAGTGTGCAGGTGGGGGTGAGGACCAGTGTTCCCCAGGCTGGTGACCACCCCCCCCCCCCCAGGAATTCCCACACCGCTGGGCCAGAGCTGCTCTGTACTCCTTTCTAACTCTGGGAGTCCACATGCCTGGTATCATGCGTACGTAGTCATGTGGACTGGCTTCCGCCCTGGCCCTTTGCAATCCGCTCTGGGACACAGTAGCCAGAGTGGTGCTTTTTAAACCTAATCGGATCCCATTCCTTCCCTGCTTCAGCATCTCCAGTGTGTCCCATTTCAATCCCAGCACCATGACCAACAGGGCCTGCGTTCCCCCTCTTACTCTCATCCCTCCTGGCACTGGGCATTTTCTGTTTCTCAAAAGCACCAAGCTGCCTCCCCCTCCTCCTCCCCAGGGTTTTCCTTCTGCCTGGGGGTTGGTTTGTGGCTGGCTCCGCCCATCCTCTGGGCCTCGAAGCCCTCCTTTCTAGAGAAGCCTTCCTGCTTGGTCCATGTGGCCCTCCGTCCCCACAGCTGCGGCTCCTCAGCACAGGGAATACTCCCTACTAGAGAATACGATCTATGAGAACAGGGAACTTGTCCAACTGGTTTATCACAGCGCCCAGCACAAATGGATTCCCAATAAAACTAGTGAACATGTACATAGAATATGTTTACACGTTAAAAATCATGTGTTTTTATGTACACATTTCCTGTATATAATGTGATCAGAGGTCTGGAATGGAAACAAATGGAAGGTATTAGGGAAGAGAGCGTCGAAGGAGAAGGGAAAGGAACATTTATTGAGCCCTGACTTAGTGCCAGGCACTGTTCTGGGGCTTTTCATACATCTGATCCTCATAACAACCCACTGTTAACAAAATTCCAAGGATCGACAGCCGCCAACAGAATCAGAATCTTGGAGATGGGGGCCAGTGTTATTGTCCCCCTTGTACAGATAAATAAACTGAGACCTAGAGAAGGAAAATTACTTACTCCAAGTTAAACTACTAACAGGTGCCAGAGTAGGTTATAAGCCCAAGTTTATTGGACTCCAAGGCTGTCTCATTCATTGCATCATTCTGGAAAGAGAAATTACCTTGATTGTTTTCTTTTTCTACTCTGAGGGAATAAAAAACCTCTGGAGACTGTGGACCCAGATAGCAATGGCTAATTGGTGACTGGAGCTAATTTAGCAGAGGGAGCAGCACAGATAAGGAAGGAGACTTTATTAACAGTTTTGCCACTAGATCAGTTTAAAGTCAACTTAAAATCGTGTTTCTTAATTTTATTGGTGATCAGCTAAGAATTTGCACTCCTTTTCTTTCGTTAAAAAAATTATAGTTTGTTTAAGTTCTTAAAACTTACTACTTATGAGTAAGATTTCCTGGGTCATCAGAATGTTCTGAGGGTACAAATAACCTTTCTGATCATCAAAAGGCATAACCTGGGGGTTATATTATGTAAACCCAAAGGCGTTTGGCCTCACTGACCATCAGTGGGCTAGTTCGTTTGGGTCCTCTATCTTAAACTTCCAACTCTAATTTCTAGCCATAGGACTAGAATACACCTTTAGAATACACTTTAAAAATATTCCCAAAGGGGCACCTGGGTGGCTCAGTAGGTTGGGCTTTCTGACTCTTGATTTCTTTTGGTGCAGGTTGTGGTCTCAAGGTCCTGGGATCAGCCCTGCATTAAGCTCCCTGCTCAGCAGGGAGTCTGCCTCTCCTTCCCCCTGTGCCCCTCCCCATGCTCCTGTGCATGCACTCTCTCTCTCTCAAATAAATAAACAAAACCTTAAAAAAAAATCCCCAGAATTTGGTTTATATCCAAATTCTTTATAATCTTAGTCTCTGGCAACCATTTCTGCTCTGAGCCATAGAATGCGTTTTGTTATTTTTAAATGTCAGAGCTGGTTCTCAATTAAATCTGATCAAAATACATCAAGCCATCTAGAATGGGACAGAGATGAGTTAGACACCCTCCTTGCCTATAAAATGCAAGTAGCGTAATAGCTAGCCTGTAGGGATTGTTATACAGAGGCTTAAGCTTAGTTAGGGAAGAACCATTAAGTGAGATAGAAACACAATGTGGAGAATCTGTAACATAGGATGTGAAGTTTGCATGCTTCATTCTGTAGACGATGAGCTGTATTAATCAGTGCTCTTCAGTTTCAGAAGGCAGGAACCAATTCTGGGTTAACTGAAAAAAAAATGGGCAATTTGTTGGAAGGACATTGGGGAGTTTACAGAATTGAAGGAAGAACTGACCAGGCGAGAGGGGATCTCCAGAGGATGAACTCATGACTCAACTGCAAACCTCCCATCCCTGAATCCCGACTCAAAATTCCAATTTCCAGAAGAGACTGATTGGCTTACCTTGGGTCATGTGTCCACCTCAGACGATCTGGGATGGATTGCCCTCCAGAATTTTGCAGAACAGGGTAAGGAAGAGAGTTCCTGAAGGAAGAGCAACTAGCCAGACAACCACTGGATGGTCTAGTAGCCACTGGATGCTTCTAAGCATAGAAATGATGTGATTAACATAGATCACATGTCACTAGGTGCTTGAATCAATAGGTTTGTTTTTGTTTTTAAGTTTTATTTATTTATTTGACACAGAGACAGTGAGAGAGGGAACATAAGTGGGGGTCGGGGGAGTGGGAGAGGGAGAAGCAGGCTCCCTGCTGAGCAGGCAGCCCAGATGCACGGCTGGATCCCAGGACCCTGGGATCATGACCTGGGCCGAAGGCAGACGCTTCATGACTGAGCCACCCAGGCGCCCTCAATAGGTTTGTTTGATTCTTACAACAACCCAGTAATGCGGGCACATTTATTAACCCCTATCTTTAAAATGAGGAAAATTGCAGATTTGAGAGGTTACATGACTTTTCCCAAGAGGTAAAGCTCTTTTTGAACACTAAATCCTGTTTCTCTTTCCTGTGATTTTCCTATTCTTTACAGTCATTGGTTCGGCTCTCAAGAGTTTAAAGAAAGAGAGAGGTAGGAGATGGGTTAGTAAGCTGTTGGAGTCACCCAACATGGAAGGAGTGAGCCAGGCTGGGCCAGCAGGAAGAGGAAGGAAGCAGCTAGACGTGAGGCACAAAGGCTCAAAAAGTCATTTGCAAACTAGACCGAGCAGTAGAACCATCAGGCACCTTGTTAAAAACACATTCCAAGAGTCCATTTCTGACCTGAACCAGAACATGCCCTGGGTGGCAACGGGAGTAAAACACGCCCATCCTACAGCGGCAATCATTTAGCAATATGTAAGTATATCGAATCAACACGCTGTACGCCTTAAACTTACACAATGTTATGTGTCAGTTATATCTCATAAAGCTGGAAAAAATTTTAAAAAACACATGCCCATCCCCGATCTAGGTGATTATTCTGTAGCCAGCTGGACACTGGTCTGTAGACAGGCATTTGGAAATCACTGCCCTATTAGACCCTGTTTTCTAAATGTCCTCTAGTCCACTTTCTTGTCTTATCTCCCTGCTGTTGCAGGTAAGCATTATCAAGGTATAGCTTTGGAGTAGTTGCAATTCGTACTCATTACATTTAGAGTCATATATCTGCAGTATCTCTACTGAGCTCTGAGGGATGAAAATAAGGACAAAGAGGTAGGGTGGCTCCTAGCTGTCCCCTTATTTTGTCAGGGTGTCTGGGGCTTGTGGCTTTTGATGGGGACCCTTAGGGAGATGACTTTGCCGGCTTTCCGTTTGGAGAGAGTAATCCTGGGTTCTCACCCTCCCGTTCACTGTAGTAAGTCTCCGTAACAAACACACCCAAGTCTGGTATTTCTGAACTTATGGCTGTGTGCTGAATACACGCTGTTCCTGGAGTCAGGCTTATTTTGCAGTTTCTCCTCCCCACCCCACCCTTTGGTGCCACTGATGGGCTGATCCAACCTTGACGTGTGATAACCTACTTGCAGGCTCTGGGTGTTCTCTCTATGACACTGCAGAGCAGTTTAGACTTCCAGTAATATCTGGAGTTAAAAGGAATGGTGGTCTTTGGGAGTGGGGTCTGGTACAGAGGGAGAACAGGATTTTTAAAAAAAAAATGTTATGTATTTAAGAGAGAGTGAGAGAGAGAGAGCATGAGAGGGGTGAGGGGCAGAGGGAGAAGCAGACACCCCACTGAGCAGAGAGCCTGATGCAGGGCTGATCCCGGGAGTCTGAGATCATGACCTGAGCAGAAGATAGACGCTTAATCCACTGAGTCACCCAGGTGCCCTGAGAGCAGGATTTTTTATCTCAAGTTGCTCCCTTCCCCTCTTTTTACAGTGAGGGAACTCACAAGAAAGAACGAGTCATTGGGAAAGAGTTTCCCAAACCTCAGTCATTTGAACACCATCCTCACGGTTTTTGCCAAAGCTGTGTGCCATCTGTTATTTACTAAGTATTTTTCATAAAATCAATTAATACGTTCTGCTGGAGTACTCGCTATCCACTGTAAGTATCCACGTGCCATAAACAGCAATGTTTGTGAATAATTGTTTATGAACAATTAATGTTATGTAATTCATCAAGTCACTGATTCGCAAAATCAGGTCTGATATGATCCCTGTAAATTTTCTTCTAGTACGCATTAAAATGGATACACGTCTACTAAAATTCTGTAAATGTTCACCTGTGTACTAGCCAAAATCCTCCCATAGAGGGAGGTATATGTATCATTAGGGATATATGTATCACACTTTGGGAACATTACCCTCCAAAAGCCCATGTGCTAAGAGGCACGTGGCTCCAGACCCCTCAATTCATCGTACTTCGGATGTGAACCATGAGAATATTTTTTGAGAGTCTATTTAGTGAAAAACTATGGTTTTATATCCTCTTGCTGCAGAAGTTAAAGCCTGTGTTGGGCTCCAGGCTCAGTGTGGAGTCTGCTTAAGGTTCTCTCCCTCTCCCTCTGCACCCCCCCAATAAATAAATAAAATCTTTAAAAAAATGAAAGAAAGAAAGAAAGAAAAAAAGAAAGAGAAGAAGGAGCACAGAATTGAAACTTGAAAGAAGATAAAGAGTCAAGTAAGTGGAGAAGAAGAGGAAACAGCTTTCCAGGTGGGATCCTGTTGACAGAACAGCAGAGAAGAGGACTGCCTCTTGTTCCTATCGAGACCTCTCTGACCTGCTTGGGAGGTGCTCCAACCCTGTGCCCTTGTTACACTCGGCACTTCCATCCACAGCATGTGAAACTAGAAGAAGGGAGCCACCTTCACTCGCTCCCATGGGAAGACAAAGGCTTGGGAGGAGGGTGGTCTTGACTTGAGGACTGAATCTGGTAGATCCTTCCACAAAGTGACACTGAAGCTTTAGCCAAACTGTCAGCTGTGTGCAGAAGGTCTGCAGCTGGGGGAAATGGAACTGCTGTGCACATGATAAGGGAGAGACGGGTTGGCTCCTGAGAGCAAGGAAGAAGTCAAGCAGTTCGAGAAGGGAAGCTGGAGAGGAGAGGGGGAAAGAGCCAAACATCACGAAGGACCTCAAAGGAGAGAGATGTTTAAGTGCTATCAGGGGGACTACCAGGTGTATATCTCAAACCTCATGAAGGTCTGCTGTTCCCACCATGGCAAAGTGAGTGGCTTTTTGTGCCAAGGCCAGAGTGGGACTGAGCTCCAGGTCGGGACTGTTGTGAGACCCTTTATTAGGATGGTGGGAAGACTTAGAGACTGATCTAATTCAGGAGAAAGAAGAGGTTGGCCCCAGAGGTAGCCATGATCACCAGAATCCCGCAGATCAGCTAAAACACGGGTGGGTACGAGACCTTCTCTGACTGTGTGTATCACAGAGGTGCACAGGCATGCGTCCCAGGGGCTCAGCAGAAGGCAGACTCCATTTCTGCCCTTGCCACACGTCTCTTTTGAAACTTCGGCTGTTGACCAAGGCCTGCCTGTTAGGATTCCAGCTCCTCCATTTACATTCCCAGCTCCTGTAGCAGACGGAATTTCTGAAATGGCCCCCCACCCTACCCGCCCAGGTGTCCTAATCCCCGAACCCCTGAATAGGAGGAGAGATCACCTGTGGTTGTGGTATATTCTATGGCACAGTTGACCTGAAGACAGGGAGGTGATCCGAGTGGGCCTGATCTAATCTCATGGCCCCTTGGGAGAGGAGAGCTCTCTGTGGCTGGCAGCAGGAGAGGAGGCTGGAGACTCAGAGCACAGGGGAGATGTGATGCGCTGTTGCTGGCTTTGAAGATGTAAGGGGCCGCTTGAGAAAGAATGTGGGCACTGTCTAGGAGCAGAGGGCGGACCCTGGCCGGCAGCCAGCGAGGAAACAGGGACCTCACTTCTAGTGTTTTGCCAACACCTGGAGGAGTTTAGAAGTGGGTTCTTCCCTGGGGCCTCCCAATAAAAGCTCAGCTGGTTGATACCTTGACTTGTGGGAACCTAAGCAGAGAGCCCAACTGCGCCTGCTCAGAACTGCCAGCTAATACGTGGGAGTCATTTTAAGCCACTAAGTTTGTGGTGATTTGTTACGCAGCAATAGAAAACTCCCATCTCCCAGCTGGTGTTGACCTTGGCATCATCTCCTGGCTCTGTGGGACTCACATACCTTGTTGTTGTTGTTGTTTAAAGATTTTATTTATTTATTTGAGAGAGAGAGAGCACACAGAGGAAGAGGGAGAGGGAGAAGCAGACTCCCCACTGAGCAGGGAGCCCGATGTGGGGACTCAATCCCAGGACCCTGGGGTCATGATCTGAGCCGAAGGCAGATGCTTAACCGACTGAGCCACCAGGCGTCCTCACATACCCTTTTATTATAGGGTGCTTTAGCTGGGACCTCTTCCCCTTAACCCCTCAATATTTGTTATACTCTACTGACTCTATTTGAACACAGGCCTGGCCTCCCTTGGACTGTTCCATCTGGAGGGATTCTTGAGTGGTGGCTACGAGGCCTCGGATGTATGGTGCACCTCTTTTCTCCATTTGTTTGGGTAATTACAATTGCTAACTGACTTGCACTGGAGTCCTGTATCTAAAGGGATTGTGACATTTATTACCCATATCCTCAACACCTAGTATGGTGCCTAGCATATAGTTTGTGCTCAACGGTATGTGTTGATGATGGTGTTGAACACAGAGAGAAGGAAATCTCTGGGTCATCCTCATCAAACATTCCCAGTCTTGGCATTGGATGCTGTAGCCATGTTACATTACGTGTAATTCTCAGGAGACACCATGGTCTCCTTGGCCTCGGAGTCCTCTGCTCCAACCTGCTTTTCCTCCACCCTCACCCCCTGTACTTCCTCCCTCTTTCTTCTATTCTTCAGGTCTCAGCTCAAGTATGATATTCTCTGAAAATCCTCTGGTCCCCCAGTTCAAGATTAGGCCCTCTCTTGTTCTCCAGCAGTACGCTATCATCGCAGATGCCTTTGTTTTGTGTGTGTGTATTTTCTTTTGTTTTTTAAGTAGGCTCCACACCCAGCATGGAGCACACCCAGCATGGAGCACAAGGAGCGAGGAGTACAATGCGGGGCTCAAACTCCTGACCCTGAAATCAAGCCCTGCGCTGAGATCAAGAGTCCAACGTCCAACGGACTGAGCCATCCAGGCACCCTGCAAATGCCTTTGTGATTGTAATTACCATTTTGCTTGTATGGAATCCCTACTAGGCTGTATGTTCTGTGATAGTGAGATGTGATTCCTTTTTCTCTTCTGAGACTCAAGCACCTTATACAGGGTAGGTTCTCAATCAACATTTGTTGAATGGCCATGCTTCTTCATCCCCTGGGGATCCTGTTAAAATGCAAATTTTGATTCTTAGACCCAAGTGGTGCCTGAGAATCTGCATTTCTAACAAGCTTCAGGTGATGCTTCTGCTGCTGGTCCGTGAACCACACTTTAAGTAGCAAGGTCATAGTATAGGCACACCCATCATTACCCCATTTTGGCAAAAAGTTTGCATTTAAGAGAAGCTGGACAGGGTTAAGGGAGTGAATAATGGCCACAGGTCAAAATTTCCCCTGTCATTGCAAAGCCAGCTGACTCATTTACAGAGATGAAGCCAATAACCTTGGCCTTATTAGCAACTGAGCTAATGGCCACCAACCAATAAATAACAACATTTGGCTAATTTGCATTTCAAAATTGTTTCCTTCCCCTGCTCACACTCTAGAGCAGGTGCTAATGAACCATGAAATGTCTAAAGCATTGGCAGCAAGCAGGAAAAGAGGCAGCCTTGACCTATGCCTGAAGAATAGTAGTCCTTAAAAATCAAGAGCTACAAGACACATTTACACTGGTGTGATGGCACCCTCCCATTCCCCTTCTTCCTTCCTGAGCATCATACCTTGCAGAAGGTCCTTAGGGGGAGGAGGAAGAGAAGAAGGAAGAAGGAAAGTAAGAATCCAAGTAGCCTCGGGCTGAGTGATCGTGCTGTTCCCTCCTGAATCTGGTTGATACCCAGGTGTTCAGAAACTATGAGTAAATCATGTGCTCACTTGGGCGAGTAGTTCATCAGCTTCCATCATCATGAAACTCACCTGTAGCACAGTGAAGGTGTGTTTGGAACATTCATTAAATGATTATAAACAAAAAAAAAAAAAAAGAAAGAAAGAGAGCGAGCTACAAAATGCAATGTGGTATGCTGGGCTGGATCCTGGACCAGAAAAAGGGTATTAGTAGACAAACTGGCAAAATCACGATAAAGCAGGGAGTTTAGTTAGTAGTATACCAATGTTGGTTTCTTAGTTTTGACAAATATGCTATTAGGAGAAACTGGGTGAAGGGTATATGGGAACTCTCTGTTATCTTTGCAACTTTTCTGTAAATCTAAAATAATCCCAAAACAAAAAGTTTATTAAAAGAATCAAGAGCTAGACTGTATAGGTTTTCTTTACTTTGCGTGATAATAGTATCATGTTTCTGAAAATTTAACAATTTAACAATAAAAAATTGGAAATGTGTGTTCTTGGGAAAAAAATCTCCAACCCAAACAAAATAGCACTCAGGGAAGGAGGACAAGCCAAAGAGCAAACCTGGCCAGGTAGCATACCAGCGATACTTACATTCCAGAAGTGCTTTGCCGTCCACCATGAATTCACGATATTCTGATTGCTATTTCCTCCTGCTTCCTACCTTCCTTCCTTTAGCATCTCAGGAATTTCTTCCATTCTTGAGAAGCTCTTTATTCCATACTCAGGACTCAGGGTGTCTTTTTTTTACTTGTTTGCTTGTGTAACAATGTTATCTTGCAGACTTTGTCATGGTATCACATTTTGCTTCAACTGTGTTTCCTTATGTACTAGATAGAGACTCTTACGCCTGCTGAGGCCGTGGAACTTGAACTTAGCCATCATTGCAGGAGCAGCACCTGATTCCAAGCTGGGCACATTGCACTTGCTTAGTCATTATTTGTTGGACGGATGAATAAAGGAGGTCCTTCAGCATTTAAAGTTAATTTCTGCCTGAAAAACATAAAACATGCATTTGCCAATGATACTTCATTTAGTGTGTGTGTATGTGTATATATAAATATATATAAATATATATTATATATAAATATAATATATAAATATATTATAATATAATATAATATATAATAATAATATAATATATAATATATAATAAATATATATTATATATTAATATATATATATCTCCAAAGGGATATATATATCCCTTTGGAGGAACTTGATGGAACTTACTAGGTCTTCAGGTCTTTAAAAAAAAAAAACTCATTAACAGGCCTATTCCAAGTCCCATGGTGAATTCATGGGAAGTCATGAAGATTCTATAACATCTTACAGAAACCATGGCTTTGATTCAAATAGTGCATAGTGAGTGCTGTGGTCTCAGGAGGCTGCTTCCCGGGACCTACACTGAGGCCCGGACTCCGGGCTGACCACAGAGGTATAATCAGAGGCTGTGCACTCAAAGGGTTGTGTATTTACTGCTGTCTCTGTTCTGTAGTACCTGCTTCCCTAAGGAAGCTGCTTTTCTTTCACTCCAACGTGGTGGGAAAGGAGCTCATCGTTCATCACCTCCCTGGTAATCCTGTGACCCCTGCCAGGCCAGTCAGCCTTCTCTGTGGTTTTTAAAGCTTGGAGCTGGAGCTGCTGGAAGAGGTTTGCCTTTGAGAACATGGAACCAGGAGGACCTGATACAAGGGTAGCTGTCAGCCCCCGTCTCTGCCATGTGGAAAAAATCTGCAGGAGAAGGGGCCTCAGTCAGGATATGGAAATGGAGAAAGAGGGACCAAACATCCATATTTGTGTCTGGATCCAATTGTCCTTTAGGTCACTTCAACCCCTGAACTTCCCAGTTACAAGAGCCCAAAATGCTTTTTTTTTCTTAGCTGATTTCGGTTGCTGTCAGTTGCTGTAGGGAGTTCCATAATCCTGGAGAGAAGTGTGCACCTCCCTTCCCACACCTAATGGGACCAGTACCAGCTCAGCCAGGGAAACCCCTGCCTGGGTCCCTGCTTGGATTGTGTGCTGGGCCGAGATCGCCTGCTGCCCTCCCACAGCTCGGACTCTCCCTTCCATAGCGTGACCCTGTCCCTGGCGGGTGGCACCTCACTCACAGACTACATATCCTATTCTTTCTTCACATTTAGCTGGTAACACGTGATGAGCTCTCCGCAATGGAATGTGAGTGGAAGTGGCATGTGTTGCTTCCAGGAGGGAAGGCAGTTAAGAAGCATTGGTTCCTCTTCACTCTCTTCTTTGCTACCCACTGGCTGGATAAGGAGGATTGTGAGGGCCTCAAAGATGGCCAAGCCACAGTTGGAAGGAGCCTGGTTCCTGCCTTTGGGCTAGAAAAACTTCCATTTGATTGTTATAGGACTGAGAAATAAACTTTTATTATGTTTCTCCACTAAAATGTTGGGATTTGTTTGTTACAACAGCTAGCATTACGCTGACTACCACACTTTCAAGAGCTGAAGCCAGATTGAGTCGAAGATTCTGTGAGTAGGAAGAGTCAGGAGCAATGCCTAAGAGAGGGGGGCCAAGAGAGAAGACCAGAAGAGCTGGACTCTGTAGTTAAGCCCAAGGGATGATTTCAAGGACGGAAACAGGAGACAAAGTTGAAGCAAACAGGGAGGACTTGAGAGAGGTCGTAAGTGAGGAATGAGAGCAGAGACAGCTCCAGGTGAGGGCAAACCAAGTGCGGGGCGCCGGTGGCTTGGTTGTATGGCTGCCAACAGCATGGCACATGGGTGGGTCTTCCCGGTTGAGAGGGGCAGGGGCAGGGTGGGCAGGAAGCACAGGTAACATGGGGGAATGATGCCCGGTATTGGGCCGGGGCGGGGGGGGATGAGTCAAATCCACAAACAGGAAATCAGTCGATGGCAGTAGAACATCCAAGGCTTAGGAATATGTTGGGATGTAGAACAGGAAACAGGGCAAGGCAAGTGGTTTAGAACTAATGACCGAGGTATTCTGGAAGCCTCATTCTCTGTGAAGTCTTGGGATGAGGCTGGTAGGTAAAGTAAAGGAAGGTAGCAGGCCGGGTGGGGGTGGCGCCAAGGCAAGGGCTCATGCCCCGCCCCAGGGGCCCCCGGCCCGCTCAGCTCCTGCGGACGACTGCCACGTGCACACGCAGCCCCAATGTCTTCAGGTCTTCTAATTTTTTCAAGAAAAGCAGGAAATCCTGATTTTTTTTTTTTTTTTGGTGAAATCTCTTGATTTTTTTTTTAAATGCTGGCAACTAATCGAAAATTTAAAAAAACACCCTGCGGGCCAAACAAAACATATTCACAGGCTGAATTGGCCCACAGGCTGCCAGCTTTTGGCCTCTGGCTTAAAGGAAATGGGCAGAACCAGAAGCAAGTTGAAAAACAAAAACAAAAAACATGAACACATTCAGAGTTTCCCCGGATTTCCAAGCACCACAGGAAACTAATAGAAGAGCTTTGAGACAATCGCCCACAAAACACAGCACATCTGGTCTTCAGAAAAGCAAGAGCTTCTGGAAGTTGCCAGAGATGTACCTTGTAGTTCCCCAAATCTGTTGCAGTTTCCTCTAAATTGAATCCACAGCTCTGATGGAGTGAGCTCATTTTCTTTAATCTCTCTCTCGGGTACGTGTGTTTTTAGGGTAACTTTCTTTTCTGAAAGGCCATCGACTTTATTTTGACAGCTGAGTTTCCAGTAAAAGCAATCACTTGAGTGAAGGCAATTTAGAGAAAGAGAACTGGAGCCAAGTAAGAGTTTGGCTAACTAAATTTTATGATAGGAAATGCTTCCAGGACAAAAAACCTCAGAAAGTGTTCAAAGGTTTTCAAAGACTGGATCCAACTAGTTCAGTGTATTAACCTTGGCCTGTGTCCGAGCCAGGGTCATGCTCAGAGGATGGGGCAAGTGCAGAACCTGATTATTTTTTGAATGTGGTCTCTTAGAGCGTATGTATTAACATGACTGGCGGCTGAACTTTTCATTGGTGCCCCGACTTAGACTCTAACTCAGGGCTTTGCACACCCCAACTGTCCGATTTGGCCAGGACTGACATGTTTCCTGAGATGTGGGACTTTTCAGGACTAAAACTGGGACAATCTTGGGCAAACCGGAATACCCTCCATCCATAGGATCCTTTCCTTTCCTCGGGGTTCTGCTATAAAGCTTTGACAGTTTCTCACACCTGAAACTAATATAATATTGTATGTCAATTATGCTTCGATTGGGAAAAAAAAAATTCTGGACACTTTTTGGTTGTCCCTTAAAAAACCAAAACCAAAACCAAAAACCTGTCTCTGCTCGACTGCAATAGTGCTGTGCTCTCCTGGTTCTCTTCCTATTTCTCTAATTGTTCTTACTCATCTCCTTTGGCTGCATTCTCTTCCTCCTCCTACCTCTCAACTATGAATTGCGCCTCAAGGTCCAGCCCTTGGGCTTCTGTTCTATTTTCTGCCATCTCAGTGGACTCATCTTAACGTGCAAGATTTCCACATTTAGATCTTGAGCTCATATTCTCACCTGAGATCCAACCCTCCAGCTCCAACAACTGCACCCACATTTTCCACGGGGATATCCTTGATCATCTCATGCCCTGAGTCATTCTCTTCCAGCCGGATCCAGCTCCCACTCACTCACCAAGTATCTTCTTCCATTAGAGGCAACACCATCTTTCCAAGCCTTCAGTCTCAAAATCCTGGAGATGTTAGTCCCAAATTAGCACCCAGGTCCTACGTTATGTGTCCACAGCAGTTACCAAACTGCTGGGCACTTTGGAAGGGCTCAGGAAATGCCTGGTGAATCAAATCAATCTTGGGGAAGGAGTCCAAGAAGGAGGACATGTAATAGCATCCTATCAGGGGCTCATGATACCCAAGGAAGTACCCAGAGTTTGTAGGGAGAAGCAAAGGGAAGGTCTGGTAGACCTTCTGCAGATATGGGTAATTTATTATCTTCATTGGCACAACCTCAACCATAGTGTCATGAGCACGCCATGAAGGCGTACACATGAGTTGTGTCTTTTCACAATGTCGGCTTTATTCAGTCATAAGGCAAGGTCAACATCGTTATGAAGCAGGTTTGGGATTCCAAACTCAGTGACATTTTGCCACGTGATTAACTTGACTTCTCACAGGGTGCGCAAAGCAGGACACAAGACAAGTTACACAACAAACAGGATAGAACAGGGGGTAGGAAGTTAACAAACCAAAGGTGAAGTCAATCTGTGGCACACAGTTGAGATGAGGCCTCAGTCCCATCCAGGTCACTTCTCACCACTTACAGCTTATTATGTTCAAGCAATGAAGGATCTCAGGTCTGTTTGGAGATCAGTTGGGCAGAGCCTTCAGTGGCAACTGCCTTTTCAAAGTGGTCAGACATAGAGGGGTCAATGTCTGAAGAGTCTGACAGTTGACTACAAAAATCCTCCCTTTGTAAAGGGGTTTAATCAGTCTTGCACCCCTGCAGTCCTCCTCTGCTTCTCCTGGTTATCAGAGCTGAGCCTGTTGTCAGCTGACGTTGGTCTTGGCGATAGGCTGGTAGCTATAGTCCCGTTCGCTGCTTGTGTCATTGCTTGACACGGGCCCTGCTTGACATGAGTGACTCCATCTTGCTCTCTACACATAGACATTTGACCACCCATTAGTTAAATTAACTCAAGTGGTATTTAATTTCTAGTTCACTTTGTATCGTGTTGATATATTTTCAGGCATAGTCAAAGATATTTCCAAGGTTCCAGACAATTATAACGGTTAACATAACAAATATGGATTTTATTCTTTTGCTTTATTTGCTAAGTTCCTGACAAAAGAGTCTGTCTGTAATTACCAAATGCTCAGAATCAGAGCAAAGCTAGAGACCAGAATCCAGATCTTTTTCCTTCTCTTCTCTACCCTTTCCTACATTCTTAGAAGACAATCACTTTTAAAATACTTTTGATGAACATAGGGGAAGGGAAGGAAAAATAAAATAAAATGAAAACTGAGAGGGTTATAAGAGACCCTGAACTCTAGGAAACAAACTGAGGGTTGCTGGAGAGGAGGTGGGTAGAGCGATGGGGTAACTGGGTGACGGGCATTAAGTAGGGCGTGTGAAGTAATGAGAACTGGGTGCTGTGTGCAGTTGATGAATCACTGAATTCTACCTCTGAAACTAATAATACAGTATATGTTAATTAAATTGAATTTAAATAAAAAAATTTTAAATAAAAAATACCTTTGAAATAGAGCTGTAGCATGTTTTGATGGGGGCCAGCAGCTTGGAAACATTGCTGCTTAGGGAAACCTTCCCCCCGTAAGTCTTCCTTTTCAGATATCCCCAAGTCCGGGGATTCCCCAGAACCCCTTTTCTTTGCATTTATAAAGCACAAAACATACCTTAGATCTGAGTTTCTCAACTTCAGGCACTATTGACATTTGGGGCTGGATGATGTTTTGAGGGGGTGCTGTCCTGTGCATTCTGGGGTGTGTACCAGCATCCCAGGCTTCTACCCACCGATGCCAGCAGCACACATCACATACACACCCTCCACTTGTAACAACCCAAAATGTCAGATGTTGCCCAATGTCTCCTGGGGGACAAATTGCCCATGGTTAATTCTTTTACTCAGAAACAATAATGGAACCTGTTTACCTGTTCTCCTGAAATGTCTCTTTGTTACTCCAATCTCTCTGGCCAAGCCCCAGACAGTTGCATTCCCAGGGTTGAGAGGAGAGAATTATCTCCAGGCAAGGACCCAAGGCTGGACCTGACAGGCCCATCAGTCAAGGAGGCTCTAATTGGACCCATTACCTTATCTGAGAGCAAATTCTCCTTTGAAAGATCACCCTGCACCACAGAGCCTCTGGGATGATTTGCCTTTCCTTAGGGGATGGGATGGAGCGGGGTGCTGGAGAAGGAAGGTCAGCTGGAATCTAAGGCGCCGGCTGAATGGGTGGCCTGAGTCAGCGGAGCTGCTCTGGGCCTCGGGGATTTCCAGGGGGAACTGGGTGGACAGAATTCCCCTGGGATGATGGTCTAGACAGGGCTCACCCTTCCCTCTGCTCATCAGGGGCTTCTGCTTCCCCTTTAGGAAGAGGAAACACCCTGCCTGTTTATTTTTGGGGCTGAGGATCTGTTGTGAATAAGCCCCAGGATGGGCAGCAGGACAAGCCTCCTGCACGTGGGGCATTTCAGGAAACAGGCCACAGCCCTTGCCAGAGGGTTCCATGGGGGCCGCTCGATGAAGCAGGGACATGAAAGACAGTGCCAGGGATCAAATCCAGTAAATAAGAAAATGCAATTTAAAAGCAGCTTAGAGGGGTACCTGGGTGGCTTAGTCGTTGAGCGTCTGCCTTCGGCTCAGGTCATGATCCCAGGGACCTGTGATCCAGCCCAGCATTGGGCTCCCTGCTCAGCGGGGAGCCTGCTTTTCCCTCTCCCACTGCCCCTCCCTGCCCCCCCAGCTTGTGCTCTCTCTCTCTCACTCCTTCTCTCTCAAATAAATAAATAATTAAAAATAAATAAATAAATAAAAGCAGTTTAAAGTCCTTGCTAACTTTCCCAATCTCAAAAAAAATTTACTTGTTAAAAAAATAGAATCCCACAGCCATTGATAGCTATTTATTGAAATACCTTCTGTGTGCAAAGAGCTGGGCTCATATACATACTATTACATAATTTTTTTCCATTTAAAAATGTCTTCCAAGAGTTGTTTCATGTTAACAACGATATATGCCCTAACACCTTTCTTTAAGCAATCTCTGTGCCCAACGGTGGGCTTGAACTCACAACCCTGAGATCAAGAGTCGCATGCTCTATCAGCTGTATGCTCTATCACTTTGAAGGGCTAAAAAGTTTTTCTACGGTACAAATATGCCATAATCATTTTCACTAAAATCTTTACCCAGACATTTTAGCTGTTCACATTTTTGCCATTATAAAGGGTGCCTACACAAACATACTTGCACAGAAATTCTTGTGCTTTTTCCCAACTGTGTTCTCTAAAACTTTTCATTCATTGCCTTTCTTCTATTTTTCCACCTTCCTTCTCTCTTTCCTGCACCCTCCTCCACCCAAACAAATGCTGACAGCTGGTATATATTCTCGTACCCCTTTCTCCAGGCCCAAGCAACGGTGCAGAGCCTAGGGACACACAGGGGCCTGATTTGTTGGGTCACTTGTTTATGGGTAATGGAATGCTGTTCCGTATTCTTAGTGATTTGGTTTTCCCTCTTGGTGGGAAATCCTCTATGTCTAGCAGGTTTTTTTCTTTCCTAGATGTGAGCACCCATGGGGTCAGAAAATCTCAGAACTTTTTGTTTCAGGATCTTCCACTGCCACTTGGAGGCCTTGGAGAGAAGCCAGCGTGCCCTCCGACTCAGTTTCCCCACCTATGAAAGGAGGGCATGCTACTGTTTGACAGGATTATTCTGAGCAAAACTCTCAAGAGCATATATATATATATATATAGTATAATTATATATAATATACATGTTATATGTACTATATACATATTATATATATAATATACATACTAAATAAATCTGTACTTGTTCTGTGGTAGTCAAGAAACATAGGGTCCTTTATTTGCTATTTTCTAAACACCCCTAATACTTTTCTGCCTCTGTGCCTTTGCTTATGCCATTCACCTTGCCTGGAATACCCTTCCACCTACTCCACTTATCCAAGCTCTACCTACACCTTAAGACCCAGTTCCAATCCCGTTTCTTGTCTGTGACTGCCTCTGGAAGTCATCTCGTCCTCCTCAGGACCCTTAATTTTCTGCATTACTCATTCATTTCCTTGCAGTATTCAAGCTTTAAGTTCTTAAAATCTGAATTCAAAAAGGTCCTGAGGAGAGGACCCGTACCTTCTATGTCTTGTGTTACCGTAGGGCTCAGCAATATTACCCATAATGCACTCAAATAGCCGTCGAACCCGAGAATGAATGAAATGAATGAGTGAGTGAATGAACGCATCCTACTCTCACTCTCACACCAACATTGCCCATGGAGACCCTTTCGGGAACAGATTAGAATCCGGGAAGATTCTGAGCACTTGGAAAGAAAGGTATTTTAGAGGTTCTTTAACTACGATATTTTGCCGTCATTGGAAAGCGCTGCACTGTGGAAAATACAAAAAAGCACAAAGATAAAGATGAAGATCACTCACGGGTTAGCCGCGCAGAGAAAATTCACCGTTCGCATTTTAGTGCGTATCTTTTTAGCCTTTCTATGCATATATGAACTTATAAAATATGACATACACATGTATGTACACCACACACCCACACAACTTCAAAAATTGGGGCAGGGGGAGGATGGGAGGAGCAACTCTAGAATGCTCTGGTCCCAGGTCCTGGGTTCTTGCCTAAGGGCACGTGGAGGCAAGTTCCTGGGGCTCTTTGTGCCCAGGGAGTCATTGAGGCAGGGGAGGAACCCTGTGGCTGAGACCGGCAGGCCCCTGGGGGTCCTGCATCCCTGAGTCGCACATGGGACAGAGAAGCAGGGTCTCCTCTTACCACTTCCTCTCATTCTGACCCCTCTCTGGGGAAGTTCAGTTAGGCCTGGGAGTTCTGGGTCTCACTCATCCTAGAAAACCTTAGCCCTGGGGCTACAATTTCCCTGTTGTCCCAGTCACCTCCTATTGGACACACCGAAAGTACAAGAATTACCCAACAAGCGAGTGGGTGAATGGGTCCTCCCTGGGAATTTCGACACTCCCAGAGGAGGGAGGGAAGTACACCCACTCCCCAGGATGGCTCCTCAGACAGACTGTGGCTAACTGGCTGAAGGGTGTTTTTGGGGTGGGGCGGCGGATAAGAACTCTCATTGTGCGTTGACGCTGTGCCAACTGCTGGCCCTTTACACACCTTCTCATTTAACTTTCAAAAGAAACCATCAAGATGGTATCACCATGCCCATTTGACGGAAGAGGAAACTGAGGTGGGTGCAGAAGCCACTAAAATGAGCACAGCAGACCCCGCCTGTATGGCCACGCTACTGTTCACACGCTGGCACTTCCTCATCACCTCCCCCCACCCCCGGCCACTGAGCCCCCCCTCATTCTGTAAGAGTGACCTTTCTCCTCCCAGGAATTGTCCTTGACTCTTTTTGCCTCACCCCCACATTTGGTCCCTCAGCAAGGCAGATGCATTGACTCTCCCGAATCTTCCACGCCTCTCTGTCCCCACTGCTCCCACTCTGGTCTCAAGCCCTACCCTTCCCTCCTAAACTATTGCCATTGCCCTGCTGACCTTATCATTTATTTTCCACTCCATAACCAAAAGGATTTTAAATCACAGCATTTCCCTGCTTGAAAGCTTCTAATGGATTCCCAAAAAACCTTCAACAAAACCCAAACTTGTTGCCTTGGCTTATGAAGCCCTACAGGATGTGGGTGGCTTGCTCCTCAGACCTCAGTTCCAGTCACTTCCCCCGGCCTCCTCATTCCGCCACACTTCCCTCTGTTCCCCCAACAGTCGAGCCAGCCCCACCTCAGGGACCCTGAGTTGCTGTTCTCTACTTCTGGTGTGCTTTCTCCCCTCACTCCCCACGGTTGTTCCTTCCTGCCATTCAGGACTCCGTGAAAGGACACCTCCCTGTTCTAAGTAGCCACTCGGATCGCTTGCTACTGCGTTGTCCTGTCTTAATGATCCGCATAGCCCTTAGCACTCCGACGTGCTTTTAAAATGTCATTGTTCATTCATTCATTCATCCTGTGTCTTCCCACTAGAATCTGTCCCCGATGCCAATAGTGGCTGGCATATAGCGGCTGCCCAAGAAGACTTTGTTGAATAAATTTGCAAAATGAGTGAATGAATGACATTTCTTGGGAATTAATTAATTCACTGTGGATTTATCATCTGTTAGGGGCCAGATGCTGAGCTGAGGGCTATGTGAAAAGCAAAGAGGAACAAGACACATCAACCCTCAAGAAGTGTTTGACTTACGATGTCTGAGACATGCTTTAAAATAATCTAGAGAAAACAGAAGGGAGAATATCTCAATAAGGATGAGCGAATGTTGAGGACTGTTAAGGCAGGACGATGGAAAAAGGGGGGTCATTCTATTATTCTCTTGACTTCTGTGTATCTTTGTAAATGTCCAAAACAAAAAGTTTCTTTTCTAAAAAATAAAAAACCCGGGCCTTTTGGGTGGCTCAGTTGGTTTAGCATCTGCCTTCGGCTCAGTTCATGATCCCGGGGCTCCGGAATTGAGCCCGTCATTGGGCTCCCTGCTCAACGGAGAGTCTGCTTCTCCCTCTCCCTCTGCCCCTCACCCCGCTCGTACTCTCTCACTTGCACGTGCTCTCTCTCTCAAATTAATTAATTAATTACACTAAAAATCTCATGCCCAGGATGGGGAGAGGTATACACAAATGACTGGTTCGCTGCAGGCTGCTGAGAGCGCCCTAAGTGAGGGGTTGCTAATGCGCCGGCATTTATAACACTGACGGGGCTTCTCGTGCCCTCCAGACACTGAGCTGAGTGCTGGGGGATAGTGATAACCGGGACACACACAGCCCCTACTTTCATGCAGCATGCCATCTAGCCTATAGATATAGGGACAGTGGCTGAAGAAAAGGACAAACCCAGGGTGCTGGAGAGTGTGTTACTGAGAGCACTCCCTTGGTCTGGGGTTCAGGAAAGAGAAGGAGGTGAAGGGCAGACAGGGATGGCCGCCCAGGCAAAGGGAACAGCTTGCACGATGGCTCCGTGGTGCGAAAGAGCTTGGCACATCCCAGGAAGCAGAGAAGACTAGCATTGTAGGGCAGACAGAGCGAGGAGGAGAGTGGAAAGAGGTACAGTGGGACCAGGGAGCAGGGGCAGACCCCACAAGGACATGAAGGTCCTGCTAAACAGTGGACGGTTTATCCCCCACCACTGAAGGAGGACGGAGGAAGGCTTCTTGACGTGGAAGCCCAATGAACTAGGCTTTGAAGTCGGGGAGCATTGCAACAGGATGGCAAAGGTAGCCCCCAATGACGTTCCTGGTGAAGGCAACAGAGCGAACTCTGATCCGGAGGGAAAGAGTTCAAGGTACGGAGGAAATAGTGGGTGGCCTGGCATGGGAGGGGCACATGCTATGTGCAGAGGTGTAGTGGGCAATAAGCCTAGATAGGAAGATCAGAGACAAGCTCCAGACAGTATGCTAAGGAGTTTGGACTTTATTCCTCAGACAATGGGGAGCCACTGAAGACTTTGTGATCATTGGACAGATGTGATCGGAACTGCCCTTAGCAAGAACAGATTCAACGGGGAAAGCAGGCAGGAGGTTATTATCTATAGGAGAGGCAAGGTGAGTCTGGTTTTAACACTCAGCCAGGTCCTGAGCACATTCTATGTGCCAGGCATGGTATTGAAAGCAGAGAATGCAAAGACAAAGGGACTGCCTCTGTCCTGCTTATGAGCCCTACAGCGCTCACAGATGGCTCAAATGACAATGAGAATCCAGTGTGATGTGACAGTGACATGACTAGGACGTTATGGAAACCCTTAAGAAAGGGGGCCGCTGGACCTGCCCAAAGCGGGGGCAGGGGTCAGGAAAGGCGCTCAAAGTGTTACGAAACCTCCTTGAGCCTTTCTTGAGGGATGACTTACCAGAAAAGAGTAGAGAGCAGCATCTCATTTCAGGTGGTGCCGACACAGGTAGAAATGCTTGGAAGTTTGAGAGCAGAAGGCCCGCAGGCTTGGTCTGAGGGTGGGGAAGGCAGTGCTCTGTCCAGAGGGAACACCAGGGAGATAAGTGGGAGCCAGAAGGAGGGTTTTGCGGATCAAACTAGTTTGTTTCTCATCATTAAGGTAATGGAATAAATTATCCCAACCTCCTCCCTTTGTTTTCTCAGCCCTCGGGGTGGGCAGTGGTCCCTATTGACAGGAGGTGGTACTTTAGCTCTTCGTGTCTTTTCGGTGTCCTAGCTGATAACTTGAGACTTCTTGAATCCATCTGAAAAACTACTCTGAAATCTTAACGGAGCTCTGTTAAAATTGCTGGTGTGATTTCAATTCCCTGGCTGGAACCCTGACTGACCTAGAGGGCTTGAGGGATTCTAAGAGGAGAACTGCATATTACATCGATTCCTAGGAATAATTATATTTGTATTTTTATTTTTTTAAGTCATCTCTACCCCCAACATGAGGCTCGAACGCACGACCCCATGATTGAGAGTCACACACTCTGCTGACTGAGCCAGCCCAGTACAGGCTGGAACAAAAGAGAATGAAGCTGGGAGGCAAAGAGCCCGTTCAGGCAGTGGTTGTAGTATGGAGTGGGGGGGGGGGGGAGGTAGGGTCGGGGGCCCAAGGACAACAGCCTGGGTAGAGGTTGCAGAATGGAGATAGAAAGGAGAGGACCCACTCAAGAGAGACTAGGGCAATAGAACTGACAGAAGCTGGGGACCATAATTGGAGGTTTGCTTAGGCTTCTGGGTTTGCATGGAGTGCCATTTACTGGGGCACAAAATATGGAAGAATTAGGTGGGTATTGAGGGGATTGAGCCTGAGGGGCTGTGGAACCACAGGTGGAAATGTTCCAAGGGCTGCTGTAGACACAGATCTATGGTCAGAAAGGGAGTGTGAATGGGACAGACGGATTAGGAAATCAAGCGGGAACTGTGGTGATGGCTCTGGGTGAGATCACCCAGGGAGCATGTGGAGGAGGATGAGAAGAGGGCTGAGGGTGGAACCCCTGGAATTGCAACACTTCGCTGTGCCAAGGAAGAGGAACCGCAGAGAATCCTGAAGGGAAGCCTGGGAACCGCAGGAATGGTGGAGGGAGGACCAGGCAGGGCTTTCATAAAGAGGAGGGAGCTTGGGCACCTTGGACTTGCCGAGGGGCTGCACATTACAGGCACGTATGAACAAATGCATTTTTCAAGTATCTCCTTCCTGCGGCGCCTGGGTTACGCGCCTGCCTTCAGCTCAGGTCATGATCTCAGGGTCCTGGGCTCGAGCCCCCATTGGGCTCCCTGCTCGGCGGGAAGTCTGCTTGGCTCTCCCCTTCTTCTCCTCCCCCCAGCTTGTTCTCTTTCTCTCTCTCAAATAAATAAATAAAAATCTTCAAAGTAATGCCTTCCCATAAGTTTGGACTATTAAGCAGAAACCTTTTCACATCAATCTTGGTGCCACCCTGCGACCCAGCCCAACCCTTCATCATTGTCCAAGTGCATCAGGACAAGCCACCTGGCAGGAAGGAGCCAGGTGGAGCACAGAGCAGCCGGGTACTGCAGTCAATAACCGGTGATAAGGCCAGATGTGTAGCAATATCAAATAACCCAGAACCGGCGTCAGCCCGGGTAGCAGGTAGTGGTCAGCTGTCTTCAGCCAGGAGACAAGGAAGGGGTGGAGGGGTGTCCCAGACACCTGGGAGGGGAAGTGGGAGGGAGCACACGTTTATGGAGTGGGCCAGGCCCTGTGCTAGGCTCTTTGCATGTTATCTCAAAGAACCTTCCCAAGGCCCTGCCCCTTTCAAAGATAAGGAAGCTGAGGCTCAGAGAGATTGAATAATGGGCCCAAGGTCAAATAATAATGGGGTGACCCAAGATTTGAACCCAGAAGGCCAAAGCCTGTGCTGTCTCAAATGAGCCCTTGGTCTCCAACTAAATCTATTTCCCTGGTGACCTAAGGGCCCATTCTTTAACTTTTGGGCACTGATACAAACCTTCCCCTTGAAGCTGCAGCCGAGTGATGGCTACGCGTCCCATCAGCCGCCTGAGTTAGGTATTCTCCGTGACTGGTTTTCTGCTGGTACTTGCTTCCAAACCAGACTTCCTGTTTCATCATTCACACCTATTGTCTCACTCCTGGGGTTCTTGCCCAATGCCTTCCTTGCCACTCCCAGTGTGGGGGTGAGGTGACTAGGGAACAGGCTGTAATGAGGTGTCTGTCAGACCTGCTCACCTTCCAGAGACCCTAAGACCCAATGTGCAACCGACAACTCTGGGGGCAGAGCAATTACCACCCAATGTTTGAGACCCTAGAAGACCCCCCTTGAGCCTGATGACCGGCCAAATGATGGTACCAGCCAAAGGGCATGGGGTGGCTTTCCGTATGCCAGGCTTTAGGCTGTGTACCTTACACGCACTGTTTCATGTCGCACTTCAAACAATCCCGTGAGGTGCTTATTATGCCCGTTTTGCATGCAAGGGAACCACTCAGAGAAAGGTGTCTACACCCAGTAAGCATCAGGAATGTCTAGAACAAAGGAACAGAGTTTGCCCGCCATGCCACATTCATTTCCCCCTCTGTCCCTGCCCCCAGGGTCCTTGGTTTGGATTCCCTGATCCATGAGTAATCCCTCCTTCTTCTTCCTGAGGCCAAACGAAATTTGGGCCAGGGTTGCAAAATGGTGGCAACAGAGATGTGTGCCTTGGGTGTACCCAGAGTTCCAGTCAGGAGCTTTTTACTCCATAAATCTTTTTACACAGAGCGAACTATAAAGCTCTGCCCCCTGTTACAGATATTTTATATTATCAGTGGAGACGATCAAGAGGGGGCAGATGTGATGCACATCTGTGTCTGTCTGTGTTTACGTGTGTACATGAGGTGGGCCAGGAATTAGGCAAACCAACCTCATAGACCTGTCCCTGTTTCCATGGTCATATGTGGCTTCAGCGACTGTATTTTCCAAACCAAAGTCAGGACCCATGGACTGGCCAGTGTCAGTGTCTTTGCAACAATGAAATCCATACCGTCCACATGAGATACAGAGGCTGTTGGCTAACGGTTCCGCAGAAATGCCTTGGAGTGCTTCGGGGGATGTCCTAGAGGCCCCGGGAGAGACGAGATTTGGCGAAGAGTTAAGACCTGAGTATTTAAGTATAATCTTGCCAGCTGCTCACAGCCCACGAAGGAGTAGCATCATCATATGCAATGTTACAGATGCTGTTCTGAAGGATCTGATATTCCCAGCACATCCAGGGGAAACATGATAGCCTGAAGCTAGAGGGGAGCTCTGAGACAATAGATTGTTCAGGGGCTATTATGAGATGCATTACATTAATAATTGAATCTTTAGATACTTACAAAATGTCATGGAGAATTGAGCCAGGCCTGCTCACACATGAGGTCAAAAAGATTGCCTCTGCTTAAAATACCCAGCGAGTGGAGATAAAACTGATTGGTTTTGCAGGACGGGAATTCAACAAACGTGGATTGCTTCCTACCGCTACTACCTGCTAGCTTCCAGATCCTGGGTGGGTGCCAGGTCCAAGGAGGACTGAGACTAGGCTTGCAGTGATAATGGGGATGACAGAAATGCAGGGAAGATCATCCTAGAGCGTGGGGGGGGGGAGGTTTTAAAGATTTTATTTATTTACTTGATAGGAAGAGCGAGAGAGCACAAGCAGGGGGAGCAGCAGAGGGAGAGGGAGAAGCAGGCTCTCCACTGAGCAGGGAGCCCTATGTGGGGCTCGATCCCAGGATCGATCATGACCTGAGCTGAAGGCAGACGCTTAACCAACGGAGCCACCCAGGCGCCCCCAGAGTGGGGTTGTAATAGTGGTGAGAGTGGAGTCCAGAGGATGAGTCATTTATTCTCGGGAGGGGGCTGGTACTCATTTTCTCCTAATTTGTCGCCTAGCAAATTACCACCAATTTAGCGGCTTAAACAAATATTTATTACCTCACAGTTTCTGTGTGTCAGGAGTCCAGGCACTGCTTAGCTAGGTCCTCTGCTCGGGGCTCATCGGGCTGTGATCAAGGTGTCTTTTGGGCCGCATGCTTTTCTGGAGTTTGGGTCCTCTTCCAAGCTCATATGGTTGTTGGCAGAATTTAGCTCCTTGTGCCCGTAGGAGAAAAGTCCCTCTTTTCCTCCTAGCCATCAGTGGGGATCATCCTCAGCAACCAGAGGCTGCCCTCAAGTCCTTGTCACACGGCCCCTTCCATAGGCCCTCTCACAACATGGCAGCTTACCTCTTCAAAGCCAGTTGGAGAATCTCTCTGATTTCAGGGAGGGTCCCAACCCCTCTTTTGAAGGGCTCGCCTGATTTGGCCAGACCCACCCAGGATAATCTCTCTTTGATTAACTCACCAACAGCTTATTAGGGACCTTCATTACATTGGCAAGCTCCCTTTTGCCCAAATCAAGGGGGTGACATCACATCGTAACCACAGACCCTACCCACCCCACACTCAAGGGTATACGAGGCATACATGCCAGAGGGCAGCAATCTTGGGGGCTAGCTTCGAATTCTGCCTACCAAGAGTGGGGGAGGGAGAAGGAAGAGGAAAGTGCCAGGGTGGGCAACCTTTACGCTGAGTACCGAAGAATGGCTTTAAGGGCTACAGGCTCTAGCACTTCAGTGCTCCAAGGTATGGAGGCTGTTGGGGAGGGAAGAGAGGAGGGTGGAAAGAACATTAGGGAGACAGAAGACTATAAATAAAGGTACAAGGGTATGAAGAAATCTGTTCAGTGGCAGAGGAATTGTCTAGCGGGGCATAGATGGTGGGGTGGGGTGGGTGTGGAGAAAAAGTAGATAGAATATTAAGTCATGAACACCATGTTCTTTCAACGAGTTCTTGGCTTCAATCCCTGAAGCCAGACAAGGTAGGCTAGAGACAAAAAGTCAAAAAACAAGTCCTCTCCCTGAAGGTCTCTCCCCAGAGATCCCTGACCTCACCCATCCGTGCCTCATAGTCATGTTGGTCTAACAGGATGAATATCCACGCTGAACCCTTATGCCCAGGCTTCTAAAGGGGACCAGATTCTTGCTTGTTGAGTCAGCTTCTGGATGTTCGTTTGTGTGTGTGTATGCAGAGAAGCCAAACAGCGGACATAGTGGAGAGGACTAGAGGAAGCCCCAGACGCTAGGCAACCTACACAAAAATGAAGACCCAGGTGAGAAGTTGGGAGAGGGAGAGAAATATCCGTGAGGGCTGGGTGTCTGGAAATTTTTTAAAAGGATTTATTTATTTTTTTGAGAGAGAGCATGAGTACTGGAGGGAGAGGCAGAGGGAGGGAGAGAGAGAGAATCTTAAGCAGACCCCATGCTGAGCATGGAGCCCGACATGGGGCTCGATCCCATGGCCCTGAGATCATGACCTGAGCTGAAACCAAGAGTCAGATGCTCAACCGATGGCGCCGCCCGGCATCCCAGGTGTCTGGAAGTTTTAGGGGGTTCAGAGCAGCTATAAGGTTTAGAGAGGAGAAGAAAGGGGAGGTTCAGAAGTATGGCTGTGTTTACCGAAAAGATCCCTTTTCTCTCTTCTGGAAATTTAAATAAAAATGGGAATGAATTTTTAAACTCGTTTTTAATTAGTTTAGATTATTTCTCCTGTGTGTGTGTGGTTTTGTTTTGGGAGATGATACTTTGCAGATCCTGGGCCACATGGGAGCTCCAGGATATATTCAGTTAACTCAAGAGGAAATCACCGATACCTCAGTGTGAAATAGTTGAACATGTTACCTCTCTCTGAAGTATTTACTTAAAAGAGAGCTCAAAGGTCAGAAACACCCTCACCCCCAGAAGTGAACGTGGACTAGCAGAGTTTCAGAGGTACCAGTACACGATGGTGACTTCCTTCAAAAAATCACAACCCAGTTTCTTTCTGTCTTATTCTTCTGTACTATTCACGTCATTTCTCTGGTCTCTGGTTCCTGGGGTCAGCTGCATTTTCTCCCTTGGAATTTATATATGGTCCTCAGGGATCAAGATAACAAACCTGTAAATGTGCATATATATATATATATATATATTTTTTTTTTTTTTTTTTTTTTTTGCGGGGGTGGGAGGGCGGTAATCATCTGCCCTGCCTTCCCTCAAGCAGAAAAAGAAAACAAATCACCCAGCTTCCTCTGCTGGACTGCAGTTCTGCCCATCACACCTGTGAGCCGTGATCTCGGCTTCCACATAAGGTCAAGGCCCCCACGAGGCAGCCTACAGAACAGTCAGCCAAATTCACCCAGCCTTGTCCCCTTTCTTGACTTCTTGGCATCGCCTTTTTACCTCCAGAATGTGTGTGTTTGGTGGGACTTAAATAAACACGTTAGGATTTTGGTTTTGTTGTTTGTTTTGCAGAGTGGGGTTCAAAGCGGGGGGGGGGGGTTATCCTTGACCTCAGCCGACCTTGACCCCATATGGGCCAGACAGCGGTGGTGTGGAAGGAAGTGAAGAGGAACCGTGAAGTAAAAGGGTGTGGACACTGACCTCTTTGCAAAAGGCCTGGAACATCCTTCTCAAAGCCCCATAGAGCCAAGCGCCTTGCACCAGCTCCTTGCCGTTCCTTTGAAACGCTCTCAGAGTAGGGCCCCACATGGTGCGCACGTCCAACCCGTGTACACACACACACACACACACACACACACACACACACACCTCTGGCTGGTGACAGATGGGGTCTGAAGGATCTGGCAGGCTGCGTGGCCGATGGCAGAGAGTCGAGCCTGTTCTCACTGTCTCCCTGGAGTCCCAGTGCAGACGCAGGTGCGCGTCAGTGCCTGCTCTAATTTTATCCCCGGTTGATGGAGGAGACTAACCGAGCAGCAGGGAGGCTGCTATTTCGGGTCTCTCCATGGTTCTGGGTTATATAAAGCCTATTGCTGTGACCTGCATTGCTTTGTGGCTCTGCCTCACTCTTGCTCCTTCTGTCACAATATGTCATCAGCTCAGACATTCACACACACACCCCCGGGGCTCTTGGGGAGTGAGGAGGGAGGTGTGTGCTGGCAGAGTGTGTGTGTGTGTGTGTGTGTGTGTGTGTGTGTGTGTGTATATGTGCGCGCACGCGCGCGCGGGCTCCTGCCAACTCACTGGGGGAGGAGGCCTGCATATACTACTGGGAGGGGGGATTGTGCGTGGAGATGGTTTGTTTTGGAAGGAAACGGAAAGATCTTTCTGATAGAGGAACAGGAGCGTGTGTGCTTTGGGCTTTAGGACAGAGCGCGTTTGTGAGACGATGTTATGGGTCTGCTGTTGGCACAGTGATAAGAATAACTTCTATTTCAGTAACTCTTTTCATTTTGAAGGAACCCAGGAGTTTCATAAATTATACACAAACAGCTCTGCCTCTGAATGGCAGGGATTTTGTGTCTGGAATTAGGAACAGCAGCTAGATACACAAATGTGAAAGCATGCATTTAGGGATGGGTGGACGGCAGAAGATGGTTATTTCCCACATCGCTGGGGACAAATGTTACCTGGAAAACAATTTCCTTAGAGATCCCAAAACCCTTCTGGTGCTGGTATTGTGGCCCCTGTATAAAGACAGGTGCTTGCAAAAGTTAGGCATGTAGGATATCTAATTTATCTTCGTATCTCCCGGTATTGAACTTTAATAAATATTTTTAGATATGTCCATTTTGAATAAGGAACATACGACAAAATCCTAATATAACATAGCTCATGAGTCTATGAATTTGAAGGAGCCAGGTTTCCCAAAATATAAATTATTCACACAGAACAAGCCTAACAGAGCTCGATGACCTTATCACACAGGTGTTTGTCCCATCCCCCAACACAAGCCAGGGAAAGGAGATGTTCTGTACTTGGGGAGCGACGTGTTTCCCATGTATAATCTGCAGGGTGTATTCTGGCTGACATGATGGCTCTCATCAGGCATTACCCGGGGGAGTGAAGATTTGGCATGTATGCAGCTTGGCTCTGGGAGCCTGACAAAATCTGCGACCTCTGGCTGGTGCTGGTGTTTCTCATTAGAGTTTTCCCGTCACCGGCATCTACCACAGCAGGTGGGGCTCCCGTTACTAGTAACTTGACCGTGCGCTGTTTCTCAGCCTCTCTCTGAAAGGTGTTGAAAACCCTTCTCTTCCACTGGTCAAAGCACCTCTAAGGGACTTCAGAGAGAAACCGCTCAGGAGCTTTCCCTGCAGAAAACCAGAAGGATCTGGCAGCCTGCTGTACGCATGGGACCCGCACCTTCGAGCTTTCCAGTGAAGGGAGTGGCTAAGGAAGCAGGAAAGGGAACTGGACCAGAATCAGAGACGGGGCTGGTAGGGGCCTGATGGGGAAATGAAGCCAGGAATGGGGAAGGTGTAAATGAATCACTGGGTGTCTTGTTTGTTAATGATTGACTTAAGCAGAATCTCACCACTCATGCCCGCCCCCCCACCCCCCCGCTGGAGGCAGGAGCTCACTATGCCAGCTCCTTGGTGGTCTCCTCAAGGCTCCCCAACCTGTCTTACCTGCCGCCCCACCCCCACTGTCAAAGTGACCTTTCTAAAACCCGTATCTGGTCACCCCTCTGCACAAACCTCTTCGAAGCCTCTTCATTTCTTTCCCCAGAGAAAACACATATGCTTTCACAGGCAGACAAGGCTCTCTGTGATCTGGGGCCTCCTTATCTCTCTGGCTTAGGTCACATAGCAACCCTCTCAACTCTCCGGGAAGTGGGCCTCCTCTCACCTCCTTCATTCCACCCCTTGACAGCTTAAACCTTATTGAACCGCTTGCAATCCCCTAAATGTGAGAAACTCTCTTGTCTTCAATGTGTTAGCGTGGACTGTTCCATCTACTTGGAATGCTCTTCCAGTCATTTTTTTCTCCCTGAGCTTCCTTCAGGCCTCAACTCAAGCATCCCCTTCCCCTGGAAGTTGTGTTAACCCCTCCACGCCTGGACTGGTCACCAGGCGCTCCTCTGCAGTGGTGTTTAAATGCTCTGCGGTCGGTTCTGCCCAGACCATGGGCTTCTAGAAGACCAGGACTGTAGAGCTCCTGATCTGGCCTACTGCTCAAACGTCTATTGAAGGAATGACTGCATTTGAGCAGAAGCTGCATTTCAGAGCTACAAGCTCCTCAAATGTCATGAGGTGGAGGGATAGAGAGAGGGTTGGTAGGAAATGTCAATGAAGTTGAGGAGGAAAGGGCGGGTCCTGGGAAATCTGACCATGAACATCACCATTGGGCCTGCAGTCGTCTGTCTCCAAGGCTGAAGACAGAGGGCGGATCCTGCCTCAGTGCCATGTCACACGTGGGTAGGGCTGCGGCTCAGGGTACAGCGATTAGGGTGGCGCCTGTCTGTCAGTGCTCAGCACCCTTCCCGCCGTCTGTCTGCACACGCTGCCTTTTCCGCACCTACTCCGCCAGGTGTCTGTGGTGGGCGAGGGGGAGGACTTGCCTTGGGACCTCAGCGCCTCTCAGGGAGGGCCCCAGGGCTCTACCGCTGCCCTCCACGGTCACACCAAGAACCACCGAGCTAGCTGCGATTCTAGCACGGCCCTCAGGATCTCACGGCTCCAGCCCACCGGCTGCTCCTCTGGGAGACCACCCTCTGGAGAGGCCAGCCTCCGGCACAGGAGACAAGGCAGCTCACGAGCGCCCCCCACCCGGCGGAATAAGGTTAAGCCAGCTTCGGTCAGGGACTTGAGCTCGGCAGTTCTGGTGATAGCTGGTCCCTGGTATTTTTGAAGAAACAGAGACAGCAGTAGAGGAAGCCCCGTACTATATCAATCAGACTTCAAATGCTCTTTCATGAAATCCCTGAAAGAGATTTCACGTAGGAAATACTGTTTTAAGAGATGGTTAATGACCATTTAATTCATCTGTTTTAATACTCAGATTTTCATTTATTGGGCTTTCTTAAAGTAGAGTCTAGCTTTTCTATAGTCTCAAGGTATCACTGCCCCAAATATTTTCATGTAATTCTGTGCTGGAAGCTGCCTACCGATCTTCCGAAGACGTATGTGTGTGTGTGTGTGTGTACACTGGTTGTCCTAAGTCCTTTGTCCCTGTTCTCAAAGCTGTCCAGTGATAGACTAATAATGCTATTAACCCAGGGATAAACTGGCTGTGGGGAGCCATAACTGGCATTTTGGGGGAAACTTTCAGAATTTCAAACAGGGCCTTTTTTAGGCTGCTGAATCCTGACACTCCCCCTGTAGTGACAGAGTGGGGCGGCAGAGAGCCTGTGCGGATGGGAGCTGGGGGAGCAGAGAGGAAAGGCTGGTTGTTGGCATGCTCACAATGTTAGAACAGCTGCAGAGGTTAGAGGAGCTCCCTCTGAACGAGATGACGCTTGGCCACTGAGGAGAAAGGGGGAGCAGATTCCTCAGCTGATGACAAGGAGGAGAGGGGACTCAGTTTACACAGTGGGTGGGTAGTAAAGAGATTATCTGTATTAGGCACTGTTACCATCGCCCAGAAAGGCATGTGCTTTCACTGCCAAGAAACGGATAATGAATTGGAACACCTTCCAGGGGGCAGAACAAGTTAAAACAATATATTCCGTGCTCAGTATATGAGATATTTCAAAATCAGTAGCGTGTTCAGGTTTATGGGGCATGATGAGGGAGAAATTGTGGAGGATCTCGTATTTGTCATTTATTTTGGTTTCTTTTTTAAAAGTTACATGACAGAGGGGTGCCCGGCCGGATTAGTCAGTAGAGCATGCAATTCTTGACCTCAGGGTTATAAGTTTGAGCCCCATGTTGCCTGTAGAGATTACTTAAAAATAAAATTTTTAAACAAATTTTATTTGTTTATTTGAGAAAGAGAGAGAGAGAGGGAGAGCACAAAGGCAGAGGGAGAGGGAGAAGCCGACTTCCTGCTGAGCAGAGAGCCCAACGAGGGGCTCGATCCCAGGACCCAGAGATCATGACCTAAGCTGAAGGCAGATGCTTAACCGACTGAGCCACCCAGGTGCTCCAAAAATAAAATCTTTGAGAAAAACAAAAGTCACATGATAGGGCTCCAGAGTGAGGATGCTAGCTAAGTTTACTGAGTGCCGACCGCACGCTTGTTGCTCTCCTAAATGTTCTATATCCTTACGATGTCATGATGGGTATTCTTTTTTTTTTTAAGATTTATTTATGTATTTATTTATTTGAGAGAGAGAGAGAAGAGAGAGAAAGAGAGAAGCAGATTTCACCGAGCCTGGAGCCTGGCACAGGCTTGATCCCACGACCCCGAGACCACACCCTGAACCCACATCAAGAGTCCGACACCCAGAGTCTGACACCCAACTGAGCCACCCAGATGCTCCTATGATGGGTATTCTTAATATCCCCATTTTACAGATGGGGAAATGAAGCCACAGAGAGATTATGTAATGGGCCCAAGACCACACTGTTAGTAAATGGAAGAGTGGAGATTGATTGATTGATTGGTTGATATTTACATCATCTCTACACCCAACATGGGGCTCGAACTCACGACCCCGAGACCAAGAGTCGCATGCTCCCCTGACTGAGCCAGCCAGGCACCCCTGGAAGAGCTAAGATTTAGACCCAAGCAGTCTGGCTCCAGCTCCCAGATTGGTAACCACTATTCTATACCACCGTGTGCCCTCTTCAAACTGTCTGTTGATGGCATGCAAGGTGTGGGTTTTACCTCCGTGCATAAGAATGAGAGAAACTATGTGGAAATCCTATATGAACGTCAGCATGACATCATTACGAACAAAGCTTATGGATTCGGGTCAGTCGCATTACTCAGGGCTTAGCAGGAACGCCACAGAGGACTCAGAGTGAGTCTTATTTCTAGATGCCCTGACCCGAAGTATGCAACAAGTCTTCTCGTTATTTACTCAATATAGGATTATTGAGCACATATTCTGTGCCAGGCATGCCAGGCAGACTGACGAGGCCCTGGAAATAAACCGGGACTAAGGCTTAGTCCTTGCCCTCAAGGAGCATGTCGTGCATGGACACCTCTCAAGGTTAAAAGTACAACAGTATCCTAAAAGCTAATGATCACCTGTTGTTTACTTGCTACCTGCCTCAGAGGTGCAGCTAATTCCTGTTTGCAGGAGACCTTGGGGTCAACTCAACATCGCCTCATGGGCTGCCATACCTGAAAGTCACCTGTGTCCAGAAGTATTTGCCCAGCTGTTCTGAGAGCTTGAAGTTCTTATCAGCAAGTGACATGGAGTGATGGCAAAGAAGGTAGTTAAGACAGACAATTGTGGAAAGAATCTGGAGCATGAACCCAGGGTGGTTTCATCCAGGAGCTCTAGGACCCAGCTATGGAAGGAGAGGTAGAGTCACCTCCACGGAGGGCTCAGGGATTGAAAGTGGGGAAGGGGACTCCTTGGGGGGGAAACGAGAGTTGGGTTGCCAGGAGAAGCAAGAACAAGTGTTGGGTGGCCAGTCAAGAAGTCCACCCCATCGATTGAGGAAAATGTGCCTTTCGGAGGACGATCTGATGGGGCCATATCTCCTCAACTGATTTGTTCCTCCAGAATTTCCTTGTAGGTATCCCTCCCATCCAGACTTACCCTGGAGTAGAGTGAAGAAATGACAAACTTCCCTTATGCTCAGCCTAGGGCAGATTATGAACAAGCGTCTATATTGGGAGTAGCCAGGACTAGTGACCTGGAAACAGGAGACTTGTGCAGGGAGGAGTAAGGTGAGAATGAAGGCTTGCATACACTTGAGAGGTTGGGGTGTTAGAAACCTACACCTGCCTCTTTGGGAGTGGCAGCTTGGTGACTGCCTCTTACGCAGGACAGGAGCCTGGCATTTCACGTGCCCCCGGGGCAGGCAGGGCAGGTCAGGCACATGAGTGCAGTGACCTGCTACAGCGAACCAGAAACAAGTGCCCACCTAAAGGGGGCAGCTCTCCCCCATTATCACCCTATTTCCCCCCAAGGGAGGCCGTAAATCCAGATTGGAGGTGCATGCAATGAAACATCTTCATGTTTCAACATTGCCAATGGAGCACATTTTAAAATACACTACGTGGGCTGGAACTGAAAACCATGTCCAGGGGTCAGAATCTAGTCTGCGGACCCCTCAGGTTGTGACGTCTGATAGGAGCCACATTGTCACAGAGCCAGTGAAAGTCCCGTCTCCATTTGTGCAATTTCAAATCTGTGTGCTGATCTGTGATCTGTGCCCAAATCAACAAATACCCAGTGACAGCCCACTGCCCCCAAGTTCAGCCCTTTGATCTACACTATCTAACTAAAATCTGAAACACACCGTGGGGGCCAAGAAGGGAGAGGGAACATCACTGTGAGAACTGTACTTTCATTTCCTGGCGGGGGTGTGGTTAAATTCACAACTTCGGTGTGACACTAACTGTGGAGGGTTTTACATTCGATTTCCTGTTTCCTTTTCTTAATAAAGAAAGGAAAAGCAGGCCCCCCCACAGCCACTGTTCGCTGTGTTCCATACGAAGACACCATGGGGGTTCCGACTTGGCCACAAGCAAAAACAAAACGTAACCCCGGAACCTGGTAAATAACAATATGCCGGAGACTGTAGGTCTTAGGGTTGCTCAGGACTGTTTTGATCATCTCCTGCGGCAATTTTCCACGGCTTACCCAGGAGACTAGTGACCAAAGTCCTTTATTTTTGAGTTGCTGGAACCATTTCCTGTGGAAGGTTTAGAAAATTATAATGGTGGTGATGACTGTCACTGGAGCTAAGGACTGGGAGGGGATATGCCTCACATGTCTCCGATCGCATGTAAATGCTCCAAGAATTAGCCCCATTTTACAGATAAAGGAAACTGAGACTTGGAGAAGTTGAGATAATACGCCCAAGTCACTCCATGGGTTTTTGTTTTATTCCCAAATATTTATTGGTCACCTATTTATTGGGCTGGCGCTACAAAAAGATTGATAGATGAAAGGAGCTGAGCTCAAAATGACACTCACTTGCTGAAAATGATCTCTGGGTAGAGGCTCCATTTGGAATATTTACCTTGAGTTTTCTTTCATTTGTTCAGACACTTAGCATCTACTGCGTCCACAGGTCTTAGGCTGAGTGCTGGGGGGAACGATGAGATCCTGACTTTTGGAGGCTTGTAATTTAGTTGGGGAGACGGAGCCTACGTAATGTAACACTTGAATAATAATGCAAGATAATGCATGTTTCAGGGTCAAAGTAGATGGTCCAGATAAAAAGTTCAGAGGGCGCAGAGACTGCTTTGGGCTGGAACGGGTGGGATGGCAGAACAGAGGAGGAGGTCTTTGAGGGATGAAAAATTGCTGAGTAGCTGTGCAGGAGAAAAGGCCAAAGCACAGCATAAGCACAGAGGTAGATGGGGGAAAGACTATGGAGCTGCTGCATAATTCGTTTGGGCAGTCACGTGATACGGTCTCCAGTGTGAATCCAGGCTCCACCCCTTACTACTTGTATGACGCTGGATCGATTATTTCACTTGTAGTAAGCCTCAGTTTCCTAACCTGTGAGGGGGGCAACGTGAATGAAATGAGGTAGGTAAAGCAGTGTCTGGGGAGCCCCGATCTCTTTGGTCTCTTACGGTCTCTTTGTGGGGGTACCTTGCTGCTGTTCCGTCCCAGTAGTGGAGAGAGACGTGTGGCCAACCTGAAACCATAACGTAAGAGCCCCGAGGACAACTGGAAACTCGACAGCCACGAACTGAAAGCAGCAGGTATCAGCCCCAAAATCGGGTAACACAACCAAACCACAAATGTGCTGCTCAGGTCTTTCAAGTTCTACGCCAGGGCAAGACCCGCTGTAACTTTGTGTGCTGGAGTCAAACCGCACTTTTTTTTTTTTTTTTTTTTTTTTTGTATTTTCTCATCAGACTTCACAGGAAATATACTCCTTTGTTCAGATTTGAGATAAGGTACCCCTTCACCTTGACTCTGCTTTGTGGCTCTAACTGACCCACTGGGTCACTCACTTTCTATCCTCGGCCTGTATCATCATCAGCTTATATTTAGTAGGGCACGTGGGTTTGTATTTGCCCTTATGTTAGAAGTCAAAGAGAAGTTAAATCTATTAAGACGTGGTTTATGGTCAGACTGAGATGATAATCTAAGAAAAGGAGGTGAGAGTCTCCAGGGGGACACAGCTGGGTGTGTGTGTGTGTGTGTGTGTGTGTGTGTGTGTGTGTTTTAAAGGGTTATTTATTTTGCCATTAGTAATCCCCTACATTGCTGTTGCTCATTAATTATTTTAGGTTTCATGACTTTCGACCTAACCTCTGTGCCCAACAGAGAGGATCTATACCGAGGTGTTGACAGTGATTTCTCAGCGGCTGTTACAAATTAATAGCTTTGGCTGCCTTCCCAAGTTGACCCATTAAAATTCTCAAGAAAATTGGCTTTAAGGAATTTCCCAAAGATCCCTGACCTAATCTAATGGGATTTCTTCCCCATTGTAAGAGCACCCATTCCTGGATCTCTTCAGAGAGGACTCCATAAGGATTGACAGCAGGAGGATATGGGAGGAGGAATATAAATAGTAACCCAGTAACTCAGAGCCAATTTTCAACAAATTTATGTCGTATCCAGAGAAAAAAGGGTGCAAAGAAGTAAGAAACTCCCGCAACAATAACAACGCCTACCGCGCAGAGCATTTGCCGCACACATACAGTACCTCATTGGCCTCTTAACAACATTGTAAGGAAGGTACTCTTGTCATCGCCATTTTACAGGTAAGGAAACTGAGGCACAGGAAGCTTAAATAATTAGAAAGATAAATACTTTGCAAATAAGTGGCAGAGTTAGGATTAGAACCCAGGGAGTCTGACTCCAGGGCTGGTGTTACTAAATAATACAAATATCGTGTGTGTGTGTGTGTGTGTGTGTGTGTGTGTGTTATTGGGAGGAGGTGGAGGGAAAGGAGGTGCTGTAAAAGGGCCAGGAATAGAAAGGTGCCTTGAGGGTTTTGGCTTTGGCGTTGAATGTTGCCATCCTAGTCACAGAGTAGAACCCAAGCCCAGGGGGACCAGTCTTGCTCCCAGTCATAGCACAGAACCCAGCCCTGTCTGCACAGATACCCAGAAGTATGACAGTCATAGTTTTGCACTTAGTCTCTGCCTCCATCCTGTTCTGTTCTTGTAGGGTCGGTAAGGTTCCAGCCCCGTTTTAGACTTGTATATGGGATCTAGTTAGCCTAAGGGAATTACTAGAGTCGTCTCTGGCCCATGTTTCTAGAGTGGCCAGTGAGAACCTGGAGGCCCAAATCAGATGAACTTCTGGAGGCATGGACCCAAGGATCCCCAGGAAACTGGACTTTGGGGCCTTGAACCCTCCAGTCCGATATGCGACTGTCTCAAGACTTCTCCCTGTTCCCATGTCTCCACTGATTCAGAGGAAGGGCGTCCACTTTGCTTTAGATAGTTAAGAGTCCAGGCTTGGAAGTCAGCCAGTCCTGGGTTTGAAAGTCACTTGTTGCCTGGGCAGACTCGGGGAAGCCAGCTTCTCCGTGCCTCCATTTTTCATCTGACAGATGGAGATAATAGAACATACTTCATAGGGTTGTTTTAAGGATTGAATAAATGAATCCATATCAGCCACATAAAGCACGTTAAGTGCTCACTAAATGTGGGCAGTGGTAATTATCTACACCTTGATCCATTTAAGAAACAATTGGAAGTGTCTCAAGTCCACAGTGTACATTATCACATCCGGTAGGGAGTGGCCTTGGTGAACAAAGCCTGTGGCCTTGCCAGGCCCTGAAGCCATGTGCTCGGGCCTCCCCGGTAGAGGAAATGGTTTCATCACATGGCTGTCTAGGTCAGGGCCACTTTCTTCAGGGAAGGGCTCCGTGGCCTTGCCTCCTGGACATGTTTGGTTACGCCTGGCACCCTTACCTGGCTCTGCCCCCACCACCACCCCCCACAGTGTGCGAAGGAGCACGGAGAGACACACGCCTGCTTGCCTAGCAGAATGCTCTTGCCTGACTGGCCTGAGTGTGGTTATGCAAGGCTTCCTCCTTGCTCCTGGGGCGGGTGAGGATTCCATAGAAACTAGAACACTTCTGAAGGCCCTTTTGGTGAGTTAGCTGGATGACCGTGATTTCCACCTACACCTCAGAAATGCCTGTCTTCCCTTGAGTGCAGAGTCCAGAGCAAGGGTAGTTTCTAGGCTTGGTAGAAAGGCCCTTTCCGAGTCGACATGGGAGCCAGAGCCAGACTACCTGCTGTGGAATCATGGCACTGTTGCTTATGAGCTGGGTGACCTTTGGCAATTTCCTTAACCTCTCTGTGCCTCTGTTTCTCATCTGTAAAAGCAGGTGATAATAATAGTACTCACCTCGTGAGGTTGTTTTGAGGCTTTAATGAGTTTTCATAAAAATGCTTAAAATGGTGCCTGGCATGTGGTAGCAGAAGTGTTAGCTGTTATTTCCCACTTTCTAAAGATGTTAGTTCTAGATAAAGGCTCAGGTAATGGGGGCAAATCCAGAGTTGTAGACTAAGTCTATTTGACCTTGAAGCCTGTTCTCTTTGAACCGTATCATCTTGTATGAGAAGAACCCCTACTTTGGATGCTTTAGGAAAGTCCAGATTTCCACTTTGGGAACATGAGTTCCCCAAAGTAAGAACCCAGTTGTCAGGCTTTGGATTTTTGTTAGAGATCCAGGAGTTACGGTGCCCAAGGGTGGTAGGTACTCAGGGTAATCCAGTCCAAATGGACATGATCAACCATCCCCTGGTCCTGGATCCCGGGCTGATGGGAGTCTGGTAACCCTGCCCTTTGACCTGAATCTGAATGACGTTAGTAATATAGGGCAGATGAGATGCCAGCCACACCTGGCTGGTCCATAAAAAGGAAATGCTTCCCACACGTTGCTTTTGCACACTGAGGGCCCCCAGGTAAAGGCATCCCCAGTGCGAGCCGCTGGCTTTAATGCCTGGGTGTGTCTGTAGGAACCACCCGGTTCCAACCGGAGTGAACCTGTTACCCTTTCCCTTCCATGCTGCCAAGTCAAACAGAACACAGGGAACACAAATAGAATCATCACAATAAACCGGTTGTTGGAGTCAGACACAGGAGAACCCACTCCCTGGCACTGCCACCCCCTTCACGGGTCCAGACAGGATGAGTTGCTAGGAGGGCCGAAGAAGGTGTGGCCTGTGGGCATTCCTGCCCAGCAAGAAACCCTCCGGCTCCTCTGGACTCACTGCCACCCACATGGATCTCTGCAGGAGCGGCTTGCCAACGTCAGGCGGGAGGAGGGTCTCCCCTTCCTTCGAGCCCTGGATCGCCGGGAAATGCCCTTCCCACCCACTCAACTTGACTGATGCCGCTTGTCGAGGAGGGAACTCTTTAGACATATTAAAATCCTAAAGGCATCTGAGGGTTGGAGGAATTCGTGCCGGACGTGCTCCCCCGCAGGGTCAGGCGTGGGGGAGGAGAGAGGGGAAGGAGGAGGGGCCGGGCGCAAGTGACAGCTTCAGAGGAATCTGGCAGAATTCTCCGGGTGGTGCCCTCCCTAGCCTGGGGCAGGTCAGAGTCTCCCAGCACTCGCCCAAACTCTTCTGCTGCCTGTGCTCTGGGGCCTGTCTCTCTTTGTCTCTTGGATCCCGGGCCGATGAGGAAATATAGGTTAATCCCAGGAGGCGGGAATGGGTCCATGTTCTTACTTTGTGGTGTCAGCACCTTCTCATGAAGCTCTAGCAGATCTCACAAAAAGCTCTTCAGTCTCCTCTCCGCCTTTTCTTTTTCATAAATTTGGAAAAAAGGGCTAGAGTGTCCCTGTGGAAAAGTAAACTTGCGAAGTGATCCAAGTAGAGGTTTTCCGTGTCTCCCACTTCATCCTGGGGGTGCAGGAAGGGCAAAGCCCTGGACATTGACATCCTTGGGCAAGTTACTTAACTGCTTCAGCCTCGGTTTCTTCAGATGTCAAAGATGGGTACGAGAAGATCTGGTTTACAGGGATGCAGGGAGGGTAAAATGAGATAACATAGGCGAGGACGCTCTATACAGTCCTGGTACACAGAAGGACCAGATAAATCTCGCCTCCAGTTTTTCCCTTCCCCCACACTCTCTGTCAGTGGCTTGCTGGGACCTTGATTGGCCAGATGGTTTGGAAGAGAGACCTAGGGAGAGAATCTCACAGTAAACCAAACTGTCTTATCCTAACTTAACTCTTGAGTTTGAAGTGGGGAAGATAACCAGGACTGCTCTTCCACTCGTCTTCTAGATGGTAAGATAGGGTATTTATATGCCTGGGGGTAAATCATATCCATGCTTTCCTTTCCCATCTAAAACAAAAACAAGCCACTTCATTCCCGTGCCCAAACTGATTCCGTCTAATCTACCCTCAAGTCAGGCCTTCCCATTTCTTTGAACTTGAGGTTTTTCTCTCTCCCATCTGCCTTATGCTCTAGGTGGAGTATTGGGGGGGTGGGGAGAGGGCAACTGACACTCCCAAAGGGGTTTAGCTTGATCATCAGTTGTCAGAAAAAAGTAGAAATTATCATACTTCCCTGAAATGTCAATTAGTAGGTTGCCGCCTTGCCCATAGTCCTGTAATAAGCAAAATCTGCATAATGCTTGGATATGTGGCAAGACTCTCAACTACTCTCTGGGGATTTTTTTTCTTTCTTTCTTTTTTTTTTTTAAGTTTTTTTTTTTTTTTTAAGATTTTATTTATTTATTTGACAGAGAGAGAGACAGCCAGCGAGAGAGGGAACACAAGCAGGGGGAGTGGGAGAGGAAGAAGCAGGCTCCCAGTGGAGGAGCCTGATGTGGGGTTCAATCCCATAAAGCCAGGATCACGCCCTGAGCCGAAAGGCAGACGCTTAAGGACTGAGCCACCCAGGCGCCCCTATTTTCTTTTTTTAAGTGCAGATGATGCCTTTGTTCAGCTCACTGTGCCCTTCTTCCTGTGTTTGGCCTCCATTTACAAAAGGCTGCCGTCCTCTGCTTAGTAAGGACTAGACAGGAAAACATTATGGTGGAGATGGGTGGATGGGGCAAAGGTTTGGGGGGTGCTGATCAACTGTAGAAACCTGGGGAGTGGCAAGAGAGTGGGAAGGGAATTAAGGGAGAACTGTTTAGAGAAGGGTGTCAGGGAAGTGAGTAATAGGTAGGTCAGAGGATGGAGCAAAGGAATATTGAAAGGGAACGGATATGCTCTGTGGGCAGGTGGTAAAATATCTGAATGGGAGCCTAGGGAGGGCTAGCAAGGAGTAATAGGGAGGGAACCCTTAGCTGCTGATTTGTCAGAGATGGAAAATGGGATTGGGGAGGAACTGGTGAAGGAATAGAAGGATCCCAGATCAACCCCAGATGTCATTCATTTTAATGAAATCCTTCTTTATTTTTTTAGTAATCTCTACACTTAGTGTGGGGCTCAAACTCATGACCCGGAGATCAAGAGTGGCGTGCTTTTCTGACTGAGCCAGCCAGCCACCCCTCCGATGGCTTATTCTTAATTCAAGCAAATAATAGTTCTGCTTTCCCTCAAAAATAAGACACGGTGTTAAGTTCAGCTAGGCTGGAATCTTGTGATATCTGGAGAAAATTCAAAGTCTTAGACCCTTCAGCTGTGCCTTAGCATGTAAATGTTACATTCTGTTCAGGGCAGTTGTCTTCACAGTCATCTCAACCCCTCACTCCTTACTGGATCTGGTTTTTGCAATTTGTTGCTGCAACCTTCTTATAACTGTTTCCAGAATTGCGCGAGGAAAAAGGAGGCTGGCACCCTGAGATTTCTCACACTCGGCTAGCCTGTATACTCAAGACACAACTAAGGGATACAGAAATCAAAGCTTCACTTCCTATTGACCTGGGTTCTTCAGATCTTTCCACTTTTCAGTATCCAGTACTCAGGGATTTCTAAGTTTTCTCTCCCTTTGAGAGGACCGCTCTTGAATGGGATTATTAGCACCCCTCCCTCAAGTCTCCCAACAAAGCTCCAAAGGCATCAATGCCTAACATGCTGTTTTTAAAGTATAAAAGACATCCAAACTTAGGATTCCCCTTGATCCTGGAGTTTACTCCAAGAGTGGGAACGTTTTCTACGCTGGGTTTTGGTCCTGTGTCATGGGCCAGGCAGTCTGGTCAGTGCTTGTTCTGTGGGCTGCTGTCTGGAGGACACGGCGGTCTGGGAGGTCGCCCTGACAATTACCAACAACTACGCATAGAAGGAGTGGTCTAGGTTTGGCCCTCCGTCTGGAGTCACAAGCAGCAGACAGATCTTGGCTCAGGACCTGGGGCTGAGGCGCGCTGGGACAGCCTAGGGGGTGTCCTGGCTTTCCAGGGGCTGGGGAACCCTCTCTGGCCCGGGGGCGGGAGACGCTGTTCCAGAATCGGTTCTGGCTCCACCGCAGTCTCAGCACTTTCTAATTCCAGCTCCAAACAACAACAGCCGCCGCAGCTGCAGCCATAGCAACAGGCCCCGCCCACCTGGCCTCGCTCTGGGCCTGCGGCACGTGACGGCGGCGTCTGCGTCTCTCCCTCCGCCCCTGGCGCGGCGGGAGGGCGGGGAAGTGGGGGGATGACGTTTACTCAGTCGTCTCCATGGATATAATGCATAGACGTCAACGTCGCCCAGTGTTTAGTGTGTAACGTTCCTCCGTCTCCATGGGAACGTCAGGCGGCCAAACACCAGGCCCCAGCAACAGGCTTCTGATTGGCCCGAGGCTTCCGAAGGCGGAGCTTCGTCGCCTGCGCCAGCTGTACTGTGTTGCTGTTTTGGTTGTTTGTCTCCTATTTGTTTATTTCTCAAACAGATCCTGGAGGTTGAGGTCTGGATCCGTCGCCAAGGATGGGATCTAGGAGAAAACGTGCTCAACGTGCAGCTTGCATCTACCGAGTATACAGCCTCAAGATGACATAGGTCCTTTGTGACCCATCACGGCCCTCAGGCCTGGCGGCAGTCGCAGCCCACTATTTGGTGATACACCCCCAACCTTACCCCGCTGCACATCTCAAAAATGCTCTTACCCTCTCAGCCTCATCCCAGAGACTGTGTTGCCTTCTCAGTTAACACTCGTTTACCCTCTCCAGAGCAGTCGGGGCCTTTCCTACCTAATGCCAGGATTCAGTGCTACCCCCTGCAGGATTTGGCTACATTTTTCCGTCTGGTCCTAATTTTGTTGAATGACATCATTTATCCGTATTCCTACCCAGAGATGCCCAGATTGCTGGTACCTTGAGCAAACACCAAAGAATCTCAAAGGACAAGGGTTGGTACTTGTATTCATGGACTCATTGAATCTTATGCTTTTCTCTTTGCCTATTTTAATTCAAAAGGAGGGGGGCCACGACGTCTCCAAAAATATATATAAATGAATTGAGGACAGAGGTGGATGGGTTGGGGGAGAATTCCGATTTGGGAATCCCAGATTTCTTGATATGTAATAGTAATATACTGATGGAGTTAAACATTTTGAGGCACAAATAATGTCTCCAGAAACAGCTTTAACTTTACCCTGGGCTCCCACCAGTGAAACCAAGTTAACATCTGGCAAGAGATAGGGATCTAGCCTCAGGGGTTTCAGTCGAGTTGTGCTTAAAAGAATGCCTTAAAATCTTTAGTTACGGTGTCAAATATAATGAATCTTCACCAGCTCATGCACATACAAGTCTGAAATGTTTCATAAAAGGTTTAGATGACCCGATAATGTGTTTTCAAAACCCAGAGAGAGAGAGAGACTGATGCAAACCTCAAGTTAAAAACAAGAAAGCAAAATTACTCTCATAGATTGGAATTGATAAGAAGGGTATCTGTTCTCTCTTCTTTAATCTTAGCCCACTACCTCCTTTCCCCTTTATCTGCTCGGGTGAATATCCTTGCTAACTGTCCTCCCTGACGCTCCTTGGCCAGCTTATAGCCCACAATTTCCTTCGGAGATGTGAATGAAATTGGGAGCCTGCTTAATGCAAATAGGACCAAAGGGCACAGCTCTTTATCGTAATGAACTTCATTCTGATTAAGTCACAGAGACTGCAAGTGCTTACTATTTACCCAGTAAATACATTACATTGCCAGGCAAGTCTCCCTCCTGTCCGGACACTGCCAGGGGATATTTGAAAGTCTGATAGACCATCAAACATCCCTTTCGAATTCTATCATCTCTCTTTATGTTTCCAGGAATACAGAATGTCTTGGTCTCCGAGAGCCAATCTATCTGGGTTGCACAGAGAGAGTAATAATGAGGCAATATTTACACTGTACGTCGAAGATGACCTGAAAAGCTAGGAGAGGTGACTGAGGGCATTTCACAGCGTGGGTGAGGAAGAGGGGAGTACGATGGAAGATGATAGTCTCTAAGTGCCTAGATTTGATGCTAGCATATGAATTGGATTTTATGATTCTGTCCAAGGGCATCAGTTGTAACCTTCTCCATCCCCCAGACTTCGTTCTTTCTTTTCGTTTTTTTGACCATGACCCAAACATGGTTGTGGGCCAGGCTGTGTGACCTAGGGAGTTTTTAATCCAGGAAATACCAAATGGATTATAGTTTGGGTGGTACTGAAAACAGCAGTTTGTCTCCTATGTGCTCACCTACACACACACAAATGCACAGAGCCTTCCTGCACTGGGGTTTGTCTGAGCCGCTCTGTTTCGCAGACCAAATTCAACCTAAGGACCGTGCTGTCCTGCTCTGCTGCTGATTTCCTCAAACCGCAAGATGATTAATCTTCCCAGCTTATTTCCTTGTCTGTAAGATGGGATCTGCAGAACTCACTGACCCTACATGTTTGCTTAGACCTAAGAGGACTATAATGATATAGTGATCATTAGTTGGTACTGTGGAAATACCGAGTGGCGTATAAATGCTTGATTATTATTAATGGGCACCATTTCCCCCAACACCTCCCCATCTTTGCCCTGAGTGGAGCCTCCGTCCACCAGGTTTCCATTGCAGAAAGGCCTTGTCTCAGGCCAGGAGGAGCAGCAAGCGACCTACCTGGCCTTCCCAGGCCAAAGTGCACATTGTGCCTCTTGCCCATCCCAGCCATGACCGAACGCAGCCCTTCAACTCCCACTCCTCAAGTCTGGCTTTCCTCGGTTGTGAAAAGAAAGATACTGCTACCTGCCCTGCTTACGTCTCAGCTAGGAGGGTCACATTAGGGAATGCTCATGAAAGGGCTTTGAAAACCACAAAGCAGAAGGCATTCAAGTTTTAAAATGTTTTACTAGACGAGGTGGCCTATAAATGGAGCAGTGTCAAGGTGAACTTGGGTGTGAGTCATAGGCAGGCTGGATGAATGCCCACCTGTGTGATCTGATATGTCCCATGTCAAGGCATGCTCCCTCACCGTCCCTAAGATTTCATTATCAGTGGAATATGCCTTTGGAGCAAGCATTTACCACTCTCTTCAGGTCTTAGCTTTAAACTACAAGTTTTCTGATGAGTAGTAAAGTAATGTTGAACATAAATTAGGTAATCAGACAAGTTCCTCCCTGACAGGTGAGACAGCACCACAGAAGGACACTGGGCTCTTAGGTGGGTCTGAAAAACAGGAGCCTGGGAGTCTAGAGAACATTAGTCATTTCTACTCAAAGTCTGCCCTCACAGTTGTGCTAGTTGGTGACCGGGATAGTCAGAGCCCACCCAGCAGACCTGGAGCTCTACTCATGCACGAAGCGGGGAGACTCTTCTCCCCATCCTCTCCCCAAGCCTCTGAGGGCACTATGGTACAGTAATCCAGAGCTTCCCACACTGCTGGATCTGGCAAAGTGTTTAAGAAGTTGGTACGCTGACACAGGTTGCCAGCTATTAATTTTACCAATGACCATTTATTGACACCATCATTTTATAAAGAAGAGGACATTTTAACACTAAAACAGTCAAAAGGACATAATCTAAGACTAAAGGACAGCCCTTTTAAATGGAATATATATAGCTCTATGAAAACTCCCTGCTTCGTGTTTTCTTTTCCTGACCGTTCTTTTCCCTCCTCGGTCCCCATGGGGTGGTGTTGACGGTGGTGAAAAGCAGACAGAGGAGTCAAGAAGTAAAAAATCTAATTCAAGTGTTGTCTAATTTTCCAAATCAAACTGACCTCTTCTTGCACCTTTGGATCACCAGTTTCCTTGGCAAAGGAGAGGAACATAATCTCACCAGGATGGGTAAGATTATAATACAATGGTGGGAATATAATACTTCGAGTACTTCCCTTGGAATTACCTCCACTCTGGGGCGGGTCAGTTTGTTTCTGGTTGCTTGGATCCTTGCTTGGACCGAGCCCCACTCACCCAAACCCTTCCAGGATTACCTGGGGAGGTGGGATTTTGACTGCCCCATGCCTGGTTCGGCCAGATCAGATGGGGCTGAATGGTGGAGATTGGCATGGTTCCCAGAGGAGGGAACAAGCCTGCCTTCCAACTGGTGTCCCGGGCAGGTGCAGGAGACACTGGCAGAGCCAGTTCAACCAGCATCTTGGGCAAGGTTTGGCCCATACTGTTTTCCTGTTTGCAGTTTCCTCTGGCAGAAGTGGAAACACTCTGCTTGGCAGGTTAGCTCAGTTGGTTAGACCTGGAAACACTCTACACTCTACATGTTTTGTGGTTGTATATAAACCCAAAGCAACCAGCATTATATTATTATATATCTAGTATTATGTATTATATATATATTTCTCCCCAAAACCCAAAGTAAACAGAAGTGGAGGCTATAATTTAATTCTAAGCAACTTAAGAATAATTAAAACCCATGAGACTGAGTTTCTCTCTCATCAGTCACTCCCTGCTAGATACCTAGGAAAATAAATTCACTTATTCAGGTCACCAGGGCACTACCTGCCTACTATACTGGGGAGGAAACAGCCCAATTATCCATTGTGGATTAGTGAATTATAAGATCATTATTTTTAAGAATGTATTGAAACTACTCAGCCAAAATGGCTTAATAATATACCCATATGGTTGAATTTGGGTGAATATTAAATAGCATAACAATGTCTGTAAAACACTCAGCAAAATCCCTGAGCAAGCACTCAATAAATATTAGCTATTGTTATTTCCATTCATTCAAGAAGAATTTGTTGAGCAGCTAGTACATGGCCTGATACTATACTAGGGGCTAGTGAGTCCATCATGAGTGAAATAGGCAAGCTTTCGCCCTTGTGGGATTGGAGAGACAGACACCAAACAAACTCAATCAAGGGCGCCTGGGTAGCGCAGTCGTTAAAGCGTCTGCCTTCGGCTCAGGGCGTGATCCTGGCGATCTGGGATCGAGTCCCACATCAGGCTCTTCCGCTATGAGCCTGCTTCTTCCTCTCCCACTCCCCCTGCTGTGTTCCCTCTCTCGCTGGCTGTCTCTCTGTCACATAAATAAATAAAATCTTAAAAAAAAAAAAAAAAAAAAAAAAACAAACAAACTCAATCAACAGTTAATAGCTACTTATATTAGGCCTACTGTAGGTGTTTGGGGGTTTCATCTGTGAACAAAACAAAGATCCCAACCCTTGTGGAACTTATCTTTTAGATATTAGCCTAACTGCTTTCTGAATTCACATTTATTATTAGAAACGGTGTTAAGTGCTATAAATGCAAAGCCTGGGAGTGCAGGGAAGTCTTGCGCGAGGACCTGACAATTTCAAGTTTGAAATCTGGAGAGTAGGTTTAATTGAGGAGGAGAGTGTGGGAGATGGGGGCAGAGAACATATGTTTAACGCTAGTCACTCACATTTAATTCGAGCTTTCCAGGTTACAATGCCTTTTCACAAACGCGCTAGAGGCCAGGACTGCCAAAGATGAGAGCTGGCCCCTGCCTCGGAGGTTTGCCCCCCCACTGAATTCCGTCTCAGCTCCAGAACGCATAGCAGCAGCTCCCTAATTGGCTCCTTCCCAGGAAATCACTGACAGTCGCTGCCTTCGTTTCCCTAGCTCTCCATTGCCTGGAACAATTAGTACCAACTACAACAAGAATGACCTCTGAGAGCTGAACTCAGCTTCTTTTACTTGTTACAATGAAAGTCACCCTCGTGCCCCCAGGAATGTGTCAGCATACTTTGCTGCTGGGTTTAAATAATTAACCCCGGGCTGAATAATCACTCCCTGAGGGTTGAGCTATCTTCTTTCCCCAAAACATACATAATCCTGGAGTCCACTTTTCCCTTTGCTACTGAATTTTCTCTCCTACGGGTTTTAATGCTCCTCTTATTCCATTTCCATTAGCAAGTCTCACAGCCTGGTTCATATTCCAGCGACGAAATAGTTCACATAGTTCTGGGTAGACATAATATTTACGGGAACTGAAGATGGGTGGATTCTGATAATGGCTTGTGGGATAGTCTTCAGCGCAGTCAAAATAACAAAGAACTCAAGGAACTAGCGCTTTGAGACTTTAGTCCCCCATAAACTTCCCAAATGTTCTTGCTTAAACCCTGTGTGAATATCAGCAGGATCCAGCGGAGCGTTGCCCTGGGTGAGAAAGTGGGGCTGGTTCAGTGTTCTGCTGTTTCACAGCACACATTCTAAGCCGAATTCTGTTTATTGTCAATAGCTCTCTCACAGAGCGCAAAATGGAATGTGCCTGTTTTCAAATTCCTCTGAAAAAGGGTCCTGGAAGACCTCAGAGCCTGGTTTTGGGCTATTTACGTCACTGTGTTCCAGGGCTTTCAGTGAAGACTCGAAGCAGTTGAGAAAGATCTTACCAACCACCAGTGTTAGTGTGGAGCCATTTATAAGCATGATCCCGATGGGTCATTATTGCAGACAAGTGAAAGAACTGTCCATACCCAGTCTGAAGTATAGTGAAAGCCGGGGAGGAAAGTAAACCAGGAAGAGCTGGGACATTTCCAAATTTGGTAGCACTGATCCAAAATTTGGTGCCTATTGTCTGGGGGAGGGAGAGATGATGGGGTGGCCACTCAAGACACTGGAGCATGAAGAGCACATTGCAAGGACAGAGGGTTGCTGGATTCCGAGATACGGGAAAATCAACAATTAATGTTTCCCAGTACTTAACTTTACATTGGGAAGCATTTCCTCTGCCCGGAATGCTCTGCTCCTTGTCCTGCCATGCCCGGTTCCTTCTTGACATGTATTTCTCATGACAAAAGTCACCTCCTTCCACCTAATCCCAACGCTCACAACATAGCCCTCCATCCTAATGACCTGCCCTGTGCTCTATTTATCTGATATTTTTGTTTTCTTGTTTATTGCATTACTAGACTGTGGGCTTCACTCTAATAGGAAGCTTGTCCACGTACCACGGATTCCAGGGACTGGCACAGAGTAGATGTTCAGGAAAGGTACTGAATGATGAATGAAGTGTAGGATAATCGTCCCTGTAGAATCTGATTATGAAAAAAGGAACTTTGTAGAGGTCTTACCTAGTACCTGCAGATAGTTGTTTTTTCCAGCTCTCAAGCAAGATAATAATAATTTGAAGCATGTGAAACCCCTTTCTTCCCTGGAGGGGATTCTGAAACCAATGAAAAAATAGAAAGCAGGATAGAGCTATCTGATAAGACTGCAACTAAATTAATCTCAAACCCGATGTGTGATAGAAACACCACAGGGCTTCTCTTATCTAAACATACAATCTAAAATCACTTCATTTGAAACTCTTTGGTGTTCTCCATTACTATTATTATTTTTTTCTATGTACTTCTCTGGTCATTTTACCACACGGGCCAGAAATGGGTAAGGAGTGTCGAAATATTCACTGCGGCTTGGAGCTGCTGTTTGGGGAGCCTGCAGATCTGACGGGCAGGCCAATGAGTGGAGTGCTATTTGAAGAACACCAGGTTTTCTCCATCTCCCCCGCCTATTTCACAACCCCTTGCTTCACTCTTTTCCAAGTTCCAAGCTCAGACAGACACCAGCTGGATGAAGCCCTGGTTCAAAAAATTTGACTTGGATGGCAAACTAATAGTATTACAAAGGCATCCCCAAAGCCCCACCTACTGTGAAGGTCCCATTCACAGGGAAAACGAAGATTCTTCACCCACACCCTCTGATCAGCTTACCCACAGTTTATTCTGAACCACCTGATTAATCTGGAGGAAGGAATAGAACGATTCTGCCGATCACGCAAATGAAGAATCCTGTGGGTTCTGATCCCATCCACTGAGCTAAGCAATCTGAACCCGGCAAGAGCACATGGCACTCTGATGAAACCTTGAAGATCAGCTCCAGCCCAGATAGGGCTGATGTAGGCCCCACATCCAGGCCTCAGGTGATCCGGTGGTATGTGATACTCCAGGCCCGGCCAGTGTAAGTCTAATACTCAGCGAATACTGACCTGGCCCTAGCTACATGCCCAATCATGGCTGGATTGCCCAAGAAGCCAAGTAAGCACATGCTGGGGCCAGGACTGGGGCAGGGATGGGGCTAAGGGGCATTAAAGAAAAAACTGGGAAAACTGTGGCCATCGTTCTATTTATCGAGGGCTTGTTCTTGTGCAAGGCACGGTTCCTGGGAGAACCAGCAATTGTTCCCTCCCTCAGGAACTCACATACAGGCCTTATTTCAGCATACTGGTAAGTTTTATTTTTTAAATAAAATTTAATCTTGCAATTTAATAGTGTTTTTATTTTGAACAGCTTAGGAGGGTACATAAAAATTTTAGTATTAGGGCCATAAAAATTTTATTATGGCCCGATTCCCAGTGCTTTTAAACAAGTTAGGTTTTTAACCTTTATGCCCAAATATTTCTTTTCTTTTTTTTAATGCCCAAATATTTTCTAAAAAATTGCTTGTAGTATTAACTTGAGTTTGTGAAAAAGAAGGGATTTGGGGGATAACCTGTCCTGGACAGAATTTCTCGTTCGGCTGATCACTGTTTCTGGATGGGGCAATTGTGGATTTAAAACTGTAGCACCCGGGGCGCCTGGGTGGCACAGCGGTTGGGCGTCTGCCTTCAGCTCAGGGCGTGATCCCGGCGTTGTGGGATCGAGCCCCACGTCAGGCTCCTCCACTGTGAGCCTGCTTCTTCCTCTCCCACTCCCCCTGCTTGTGTTCCCTCTCTCGCAGGCTCTCTATCTCTAATAAATAAATAAATAAATAAATAAAATCTTAAAAAAAAAAAAAACAAAACTGTAGCACCCGTACCCTCTTGTAGGACAGGTAGGAGAAGCATTTAGACAGCAAATGTGAAGGGTCTGTACAGTTCCCAGAATGGGGGTGCCCACGGGTTTTATAAGCATCTAAATGATTATGCCTGATAAAGAAGGTTTGTTGTTTTGTTTTGTTTTTTAAGATTTCATTTATTTATTTGACAGGGAGAGACGCAATGAGAGAGAGAACACCAGCAGGGGAAGTGGGATAGGGAGAAGCAAGCTTCCTGCTGAGCACAGAAGCTGATGCGGAGCTCGATTCCAGGACCCTGGGATCATGACCTGAGCCGAAGGCAGACACTTAACGACTGAGCCACCCAGGTGCCCTGATAAAGAAGGCGTTGATCAGGATTTTGGTTCCATTCACTTGTGGTGGGTACAGGTAAGAAGTCACCCATCAAGCCCCTTCATCCAAAAAGAGAATCCATACTGTCTTTTCAGCCACATGGACAATAGAGGATGAGCTTTCTGTTTAATGTCCGTTCTTTCCACAAACATCTATTGAGTGCCTTCTAGTGTCAAGAAGCTAGACATTGAGGATAGTCTCCTACTGAAAAAGACAAATAAGGTTCCTGCTTTTGTGGAGATTATGGCCTAGTAGAGGAAGGCAATGAAAAAGTATATAAATGAACAAATAGGGTAACATGGTGATGAGTCCCAGATAGAAAATAAAACCAGGTAATATGACAGAAAGTGACTGAGGGATGCCACAATGGACGGGGGACAGGACGGGCTTCCTGGAGAATTGATATTTGAGCAGACATTAAGGAAGAGTCACCATGTCAAGATCCGAGGCGGGGAGAAGAAGCAGCAACGGGCAGAAAGTCCCAGCTACAGACCCAGCTTGGCATATTTGAGGAACAGAAAGAAGGCCAGTGTGGCTGGAGTGGAGGTAATGAGGGAAAGTGGTTGGAGATGAGGTTGGAGGGCTAGGCAGGGGCTGGGTCATATACTTGGTAGACCTCAGTAAAGAGTATAGATTTTTTTCTAAGTGTAATTCTTTACCTTGGCCACTAAACAGGTTTGGAGGGATTTATGATTTAGTGTTTAGTGTGACAATTTAATTCAGAGCCCCCCAAGTGGGAGAGTAGACTGTCCCCACTAAGCAGGAGAGCAGATCTGTCCCTGTCTTCGTTGATTACCTCTCAGTCTTGGGTGGGCCAGAGTCTGTGGCTGGAGTTCTTCTGTAGAGTCATTTTTGGAATTTTACCAGTGATTTTACGCCCCAGGTAAAATATCAGTGGGGAAAATCAGACCTCAGCTGGGAGTTGCAACTGGAAGTTTTCTTGTAGAACACAATCAAATACTAACCTAAGACAAAGAGTGTTCATATCTGAGAACGAGACTCTCATCTGTAGATCAGAAGGCGACGTAACTCTGAATTCTTACATTCTAGTCAGGATCTTCCTGGTGTAGATTGGGGATTTTTTTTTTTAGCATCATAATTATTACTGTCTCTTTTAAAGATCTTTCTTGTTGAGCAAGGTGGTGGATGAAGTGGCGTAAGCTATGCTCGAGATGTCTTCACACCTTGGAGCACGTCATGCGCCAGCCCATGCTGGCTGCCCCTGGCCCCACCCATGCTGACTCGGAGATTTTTCTCATTGGAGGAGAGTCCTGCGGTTGCAGTCTTTCTTCAGGGTGCGTTGTTGTCCTATAGGTTTAGTGACATAGTTGGGGTTCTTTTGGAATTCCAGCACCTGAATCCCACCAGGGCTGCAGAAGGTCAGCTCGGGACATCCAAGGAGCTGAGAGCCTGGAGAGGGCTTTGCTTGTCTGCCCACACAGGAAGTTTCGGCCTGACTGACAATGAGGGTCCGAGGATGCTGGGTGTGGTGAAAACTGCTGCCAGCTTGGGCTGAAAAAGGTGTCCTTTTTCGGCACCGTAACTATTCCCCAGTTTCCTCAGCTCCAGATGGAGTGTATCCCAGGGGCCACACAGAGCTTTGCGTAAATGCTCACATTAGCAGAAGGACGGGGATCCCATTGAATCATCATCTCTTGTCAAAGAGCCAAGAGTTGTTCCGAAGGAAAAGTTTTTCCCAAAGAGGCTAAATCCCTATACTAATTAGTGGTGGTGGTGGCAGAGGCAGCCGTGGCGGTAGTGGTGTGTGTGTGTGTGTGTGTGTGTGTGTGTGTGTGTGTGTGATGGTGGTGGTAATCCTGAGCCTCCACTGTTTTAAAATAGGAGCAGTGTTTTTGCTCACTGTCTGAGCCATAGGGTGAGTAACCTTGACCCCTAAAGCCCTTCTTTGGGTGTCATGTGTGTGTGAGTCCTGCAGGAATTGTGGAATGCTTCTCCTCCTTGGGTCCAGACATTTAGAAGGAATAAATTAGAGGGTGGTGGTAACATGGTCATTGTCATTGCAGACAATGTGGCATTTATGTATGGGCACTGGCTGCCTTAATCATGGGGCTCGATAACAAGGGCAAGTTTGAGCTTTCATCGCGAACCGCTGGGGTGTTCTTTAGACACAGAGCCTGCACCAGCTGAAAATAGCCCTAACATCTTGTTATTTTCTCTTTCCCAATTTTTGCCTATTCATACCCAAGAAGAAAAGACTCAGCCTGTTCGGCTTTTCCAAAGATTTAAAGAACCTCATTCATTGGTTTCTAAGGACCCATAAAGGACAATATTTGCCTTGCTTGGATGAGGGTATTCATTCATTCATTCATTCATTCATTCATCCATCCATTCGAGAGATCTTCACTGAACACCTACTATGGGCCAGGCACTGTGCTAGGTGCTAAGTGAATACCAGTACATGAGAGAAGAGAAAGGCCAAAAGTGTGTAGATGTTAAACAAGTCTAAGAAGCGACTTCCCCAAGTCCCTGAAGGAGTTGATTCTGCTATACACATCTTCCTGACTTCTGGTCCTGTGCTCTGACCACAACCCTTCACCACTAGACCACACTTCCCCAAATAAATAACTACTTCTGCATGCTGGGGATGGGTTGTGTGCGGCAGCATTTACGTAGGCGGCGCAGACGGCAGCCTTTCACTCAGTGTTGCAATAACACCAGGCTAAACAATGTGCACTGACTTCCAGAGTTCCTGAACAAATGCTTGATGTGGGTCAGGTCTCTTAATCCAAATGCCAGAAAAGTGCAAAATAGGAAAAGTCTCCATCTGATAAGGAACAACTGTTGAGGAGCGATAGATTTGTTTTCAATTTGGGTTAAAATCAGATACGGGATTCTCCCCTCCTTTGCACTTTTGGATCCCCAAATAGGAGGAACTCAGCACACAGATAATCACAAAGTGCGTAAGTTTTGGTTTTATATGCTCAGACTTGCCCAGAACACAGAATCCCTGCTGTGCTGGAAGAGCACGGAGCTCACAGAGGCACACACACATCTGTCTCAAAGTCACCCTGACCTTGGCAAATGGCAAAGATAATTTCACTTGTTGGTTCTGATTTCTCTCTATTTTAAGGCTACACCATGTGAGCTCCATACTAAAAATGTAATTTTGCAATCCTGAAATGGATTGAGATGCGAGAGGACATTAGAATGATCGCAGATTCGGATGCTCCGGCATTTCAATCTTTATCATGTCATTTCCCAGAGGACAGTGGTTCCAGGTTCCATCTTTGTATTGTAGTCGCTTCCTCTGATACTGCTCTCCCAGACCGCCCCTGTGTTCCATCGCACCCTGTTCTTACCTCTGTCCAAGCACTTGCTGCTGCTCTGCAAGTGTCTACTTATTTGTCAGTCTTCTCCCCAAGACTGGACTCTCTCTGAGGGTCGGGATGGGGCCACTCTGTTCACTACAGTAAGGGCCAGCCCCCAGCACTCATCGGGGTGCATGGCCTTAGGAGGCTCTCAATAGTTCTTTGGCAAAGAAAAGAATTATGAATTCATGATTCTGTCCTTTTCAGAGGATGGATTATTAAGTCTCCCACTCTCTGGTCATAATGGTGCCAGGAAGGAAAGAGTTAAGCTATCTGAGAGGAGACAGGTTCATCCAAAGACCCTTTTCCTTTTATTGGCAAAGACAGAATGAAATGATATATGGGCTAAATCCTGGATATAAAATCTTGACACACCCTTTAGGTGTCGGGCTGAGCGGATTCAAACTCTGAAAGGGAAGTCAATGAAATCATTCTAGGTTTTCTCTTAAGTGGCCTGGGATATAGTTATGAATGGAAGGCAAGGCCAGACCCAGGAATTCAAAGCTTGACCTACTTTGAGCTAATAAGAACAGAGATGGATTTGCCCTCAGCGCTCATAACTTTTTAATTAATTAATTTATTTAAATAATCAAGGACAGTGAAGCAGCCTGACAGATGAGAGAATTAGGAGAACTGAAGGCCGAAGAATTGCTTTAGGATTCAGGGCATCTCCGAGAAGTCTGTGTTTATGTATTATGTGTTTTTCCTTCTCTCTCTCCTTTTTTAAGTGAGGGGGGGGAAAGCGCCTGAATTCCCACCAACATAAACCGGTGACATACAATGATGAAATTCTGTTTTCACCTCTGCCTGTGACAGGGAATGCAAAAATAGCAAGTGGCCCAGTTCCACGAATCCCCGCCTCCCTGCCCTCCCAGCTCCCGCCCGGTTCTCATCTCTAAGAATGGAGGTTAGCGCACGGCCGCGCGCGAGCCGCACACAGCCCCCGGACCCGGAGGATGATGTCAGGCGGCGGGAGTGGCCGCAGCCGGGCCGGGGAGGCCGAGGCCCCGGGGGAGCGAGGAGGGAGGGCGGCCTGGCCAGGCCGACGGCGCGCCCGGCCGCGCGGCGTCGCCTGGAGACAGCCCTGGCGGCGCAGTGTTGCTGTAAACAGCCGCTTCCCTGTTACTATCTATAGCAGGATCGCCTGGCTCCGGGGTGCGGCGGCGGGAGGCAGGTCGGCGGTCCGGCTCCCCGCGCGCCCGGAGGGATCCGCCCGCTGCCCTAATCCCGCCTCGCCCCTTTCTAGGGGCCCACCGTGAGCGCCTGGCCCGAAAGAGTGGGGGAAGGGACACAGCAGCTCTGCCGGGATCTGCGACTTCGCGTCCCCGAGGAGGCTGGCGCGCGGGGATCCAGGCAGGGACAATGTGACCCCAGGTGTCCTTCGCAACGGAGGAGGAGGCTGGGGGCGTCTGGGGGCGCAACGCACTCCCGAGCACCTAGCCGTCCCAGCCCCGTTTTCCAGGCCACAGAGCCGCGCCTGAGGTCCCCGCGGCGGAGGTCTCCCGCCTGGGAGCTGCTGGCCAGGATTCTTCCAGCGTCCCCGGTCCTCCCCCCTCCAAGTACGCGCTGGAAAATCACCCGCTGTGGGCTGCCAGTAAGCCCAGCTTCCTGGGGAACCGAACCTCATCTAACTCCCCAGCTCGAACTTGCGCTCCCCCAAAGGCTCTCTCCACCCGGTACCCCCAACTGACCACCTTGTCTACATAGCCCCCCCCCACCACATCCCACTCCCCAGGCCCCAGCTCAGAACTAGGCAAACGAACCCAGCAGACATTCTTGCATGGAGGTTCTGCACAATGTTTACTGGCTAGTGTCTCCGAGATTTGACAGTAACACTAATATCCCTAAGTACGGCCGAGGGGGGAAAATGCGCTTTTTTTCCCTTAAAAACGAAACAAAACAAAACAAAACAATTAAAATTAAAATACCCAACATCGTAGATAAAGTAGGTTATCGTATTCTCTTGTTTTGGATCTCCCGACTTTTTGCTTCCAAAGGCAGTAACAGTCCTAGTATTGCTCCAGACTGGGGGCTTGAGGGTCTGTTTTCACAGTTCGCACTGAATTAGGGCTAGAAATGGGAAAGGCGGGGGGTGGGGGGAGGCGCATTCCTTCTGGGGCCGAGGCTTAACCCTCGGGCTGTGTACCTGTTTCTCCCATACCTGAGCCCCAGCACGTTTCCGGGGTTCCGTATACCGGTAAAAGGCGCTCCCAACCCATCCCCCACCCCGCCCCGGGAACAAGGGTCCGCATTGAACCAGGTGCGAATGTTCGCTCGCGTTCTTCGCCTTTCCCGCCTCCCCTCCCCCGGCCGCGGCCCCCGCCTCCCCCCGCGCTGCACCCTCGGTGTTGGCTGCAGCCGGCGAGCAGTTCCCGTCAATCCGTCCCCCCTTACACAGGATGTCCATATTAGGACATCTGCGTCAGCAGGTTTCCACGGCCGTTCCCTGCGGTCGTGGGGGGAGCCATCCCTGGAGTCCCTCATCTTAGGAGGTCCCCGAGACCCCTAAGACCCAGATTGTTAATCACTCAGAAGGTAATGAAACACGCCAAGACGGGAGGCGGGAAGCTGCGAGGGCGGCGGAGGCGGCAAGGAGGCCGCAGAGGTGTCCCGGTCCGCTCGCCACCCCCCTCGCGCCGCGATGGTAGCGCCCATGACGTGTGTGGGGGCTCATTCATAGAATGCTGTTATAAAAGCAGTGGCTGCGGCGCCTCGTACTCCAACCGCATCTGCAGCGAGCAGCCGAGAAGCCGAGACAGAGCCGGCGGCGGCGGCGCAGCGAACGAGCAGTGACCGCGCTCCTACCCAGCTCTGCCCCGCAGCTCCTACCTATCTCTGCCCCTCAGCCCCTCGCCCCGGCCCAGACTCACCGCGACCATGATGTTCTCTGGCTTCAACGCCGACTACGAGGCGTCCTCCTCCCGCTGCAGCAGCGCCTCCCCGGCCGGGGACAATCTCTCCTACTACCACTCACCGGCCGACTCCTTCTCCAGCATGGGCTCTCCCGTCAATGCGCAGGTGAGGCTGGCTTCGCGCCGCCGCGGGGCCCGGGGTCACCGGGGAGGAGACACCGGGGCGGGACGCCCGGGAAGATGAGTCGCGGACCCCTTTGACAGGGGTGGGAGGCTGCCTCGGCCGGAGCAGCCCTATCTCCGGAGCCCCGGACTTGTTGGGAGCGCATGCACGCTTGTCATAGTAGGAATTGGTTCTCCTCTGCCGCGGCAAGCTCATCCCGAGCTGCCCTCGGACCGGGCTCTCTGCCTGGTCTCTGACATTCGCTGGCCCAAAACATGTCCCAAGCAAAGACTCGCGAACTAGAGCCTGGCTCCTCCGGGAGGCAACAGAAAGCGGCAATCTCCCCTCCCATAGCAGCCTGGAGCAGGGAGGAGGGGCGGGGGAGGAGGGTGAAGCCGGCGGGTGTGTAAGGCAGTTTCATTGATAAAAAGCGAGTTCATTCAGGAGACTCCGGAGCGGCGCCTGCGTCAGCGCAGACGTCAGGGATATTTATAACAAACCCCCTTTCAAGCGAGTGATGCCGGAGGGATAACGGGGACGCAGCAGCAGGGTGGAGGAGAAAGGCACCGCGTTGCGGATTTCTTGAGAGGGAACGGGGAGACCTTCCATCCAGGATGAGGGCCATAAAGAAAGACCCGAGTAGTCCCGGGCATGCTTCTCCTCCCTCTCTCTCCCTGCTGCATGCGGCACTGGAAACTCGACTCTCCCCACCTGTGTCCGGAACCCGCTCACTCACGTCAGCTTTCCTCTTCTGTTTCGTTCTAGGACTTCTGCACGGATCTGGCCGTCTCCAGTGCCAACTTTATCCCGACGGTGACTGCCATCTCCACCAGCCCGGACCTGCAGTGGTTGGTGCAGCCCACCCTGGTCTCCTCCGTGGCCCCATCCCAGACCAGAGCCCCCCACCCCTATGGAGTCCCTACCCCCTCCGCTGGGGCTTACTCCAGGGCTGGAGTCGTGAAGACCATGACGGGAGGCAGAGCTCAGAGCATTGGCAGGAGGGGCAAGGTGGAACAGGTGAGGAGTGCTTCAGCACCTTCTCTGGGGGGCAGGGGTTGGCATTGGTGGAGATGGGGAGCACAGTAGACAGGGTGAAGCCACTACACAGAATTCACTACATATCCTCAAACGGGAACCCTGGCTCAAAGCCGTTTCCATCCCAGGCCAGACTGTGATTGTCCTACCCCAAGAAATACTCTAACAGTTTCTTGCCTAAGAGGTTCCTGTCTCAGGCTTTTAGCCTGGGCTCTTCTTTGTTCTCTTGCTGAGGATCTTATTTTAAATGCAAGTCACACCCAGCCCGCAACTGCAGGTTAGAAACGGCTTCCTAGCCAAGGTGCCGGGAAGCTGGGAAGCAGCAGGGGCCAGTTTCACTGGGGTGGATGAACCCAGCTGATGGCGGACGTGTAACTGACTGTTGGTCTTTTTGAAAATTATTTTTCTAGTTGTCCCCAGAAGAAGAAGAGAAAAGGAGAATCCGAAGGGAAAGGAATAAGATGGCCGCAGCCAAGTGCCGGAACCGGAGGAGGGAGCTGACTGACACTCTCCAAGCGGTAGGTAGATTCTGTGGGTCACTCCTTTTTCAAACTTAGGGGAAAGTTGGAGCCTGGGTATAGGGGAGCAGGGTCCTTGAATAAGCCCGTGTCTTATGCTTTGCTCTATCCCTCTGTATACAGGAGACAGACCAACTAGAAGATGAGAAGTCTGCTTTGCAGACCGAGATTGCCAACTTGCTGAAGGAGAAGGAAAAACTAGAGTTCATCCTGGCGGCTCACCGACCTGCCTGCAAGATCCCCGACGACCTGGGCTTCCCCGAAGAGATGTCTGTGGCTTCCCTAGATCTGAGCGGGGGCCTGCCCGAAGCCGCCACCCCCGAGTCCGAGGAGGCTTTCACCCTGCCCCTCCTCAGTGATCCTGAGCCCAAGCCCTCCGTGGAGCCCGTCAAGAGCATCAGCAGCATGGAGCTGAAGGCCGAGCCCTTCGATGACTTCCTGTTCCCAGCGTCGTCCAGGCCCAGCGGCTCCGAGACCGCCCGCTCCGTGCCAGACATGGACCTGTCTGGTTCCTTCTATGCAGCGGACTGGGAGCCCCTGCATGGTGGCTCCCTGGGGATGGGGCCCATGGCCACAGAGCTGGAGCCTCTGTGCACCCCCGTGGTCACCTGTACTCCCAGCTGCACTACCTACACGTCTTCCTTCGTCTTCACCTACCCCGAGGCTGACTCCTTCCCCAGCTGTGCGGCTGCTCACCGCAAGGGCAGCAGCAGCAACGAACCGTCCTCTGACTCGCTCAGCTCACCCACGCTGCTGGCCCTGTGAGCAGGCAGGGAGGGGAGGCCGCAGGCACCCACCAGTGCCGCTGCCCGAGTTGGTGCATTACAGAGAGGAGAAACACGTCTTCCCTCGAGGGTTCCCGTAGACCTAGGGAGGACCTTATCTGTGCGTGAAACACACCAGGCTGTGGGCCTCAAGGACTTGAAAGCATCCACGTGTGGACTCAAGTCCTTACCTCTTCCGGAGATGTAGCAAAACGCATGGAGTGTGTATTGTTCCCAGTGACACATCTGAGAGCTGGTAGTTAGTAGCATGTTGAGCCAGGCCTGGGTCTGTGTCTCTTATCTCTTTCTCTTTAGTCTTCTCATAGCATTAACTAATCTATTGGGTTCATTATTGGAATTAACCTGGTGCTGGATATTTTCGAATTGTATCTAGTGCAGCTGATTTTAACAATAACTACTGTGTTCCCGGCAATAGTGTGTTCTGATTAGCAATGACCAATATTAAACTAAGAAAAGATATGACTTTATTTTCTAGTAGATAGAAATAAATAGCTATATCCATGTACTGTAGTTTTTCTTCAACATCAATGTTCATCGTAACGTTACTGATCATGCATTGTTGAGGTGGTCTGAATGTTCTGACATTAACAGTTTTCCATGAAAACGTTTTATTGTGTTTTTAATTTATTTATTAAGATGGATTCTCAGATATTTATATTTTTATTTTATTTTTTTCTACCTTGAGGTCTTTTGACATGTGGAAAGTGAATTTGAATGAAAAATTTAAGCATTGTTTGCTTATTGTTCAAAGACATTGTCAATAAAAGCATTTAAGTTGAATGCGACCAACCTTGTGCTCTTCATTCTGGAAGTTTTGTAAGATTCTGAAAGGTATTGGAGACCAGTTTGTCCAGAAGGGTGGCTCCTGGAGGGGGACACGCCCCTTTGTTTGATCTCTTATCAAAAAGGAGAAGGAAACTCTAGAGCTGATGTTGGAATATCTTACAAATACATGTGTTCACATGGCGGTGCTAAGATTCTCTAGAAGATTCTGGGGTGGCAATCGGCTGTGCAGTAACTTTTGTGGGAACGTGGCTGCCTGCTCCTCTGTTTTGAAAGTCAAAGGGGGAAATATTTAACTTTAGTTGTGCTTATATTAAGTTGAAATGTCTTGATCTTAACGGGATCCCGTTAGCAAACAGAAGCTTTGTGCAAACCACTTTAACTTCTTATTCCCACAAAATTATGTGAGGGGTTACTCCCACCTTAAAGGTGAGCAAATTGAAGAAGAGCTAGAATGAATGACTTTCTCAGTCTGCCACTAGTGAGATTCCAGTCTTAACTTCCTCGTTCCTTACCCTATCCCTAAAGCTGAGCTGTCTCTTAGCACTTGGTTAAGAAAGAAAAGAAAAAACTTCTGAGGACTTAATTCCTACATACATTTAGTGGGACTATTTTTATTCTCATAAGGACAGGAGCGCTATTGCCCTATCCCTTAGTAATAAATGCCTTGTAATTTCTGACATTTCTTGAACATCATATGCCTGCCATTTAGCTTACGCTGGGGGGAAGAGAAAACTGGCTCTGAGAATTTGAAAGAGATCTCGAACAGTACAAATAATGGTTGATCATTCGGTAAATAAAAAGTTACGTAATAGCTCATTACGGAGGAGTCAACACGGTTCTGAATAAGCTGTAACTTAGAAGCTTTATCATCTTAAAGAAGAGCATGACCTTTGTCTGGGGCACCTCGAATAATGGGGCCCTTACACACACATGCACATACCACAGAGAGAGGAGCCCTTCTCCCCGCTGCTCTCAGGTACCATGCCGGCCACATGCTTGGAAGACAGAGACCATGTTTCCACACCTGCCTGGTGGAAGAGGGCTTCAGTGCTGGCCTCCCGATGCTTTGGTGATAATGAAAAACACTGGGTGGTTATGGGGTGTCACACTCAGTCAAGTTGAAAGTTTTAATTGAAAATGACAGTTCCATTGAGGTTGATGTTCTCACCTCTGATCTCCCTGTGCCTCACGTAATAATCGACATTTGAAACCAACTTACTTTAGGCTCTTATGGAAGTGGCTTTAGACTCCCTGTTTGCTGTTGAGAGGGTAAATTTTCTGTAGCCTTTATTTTATTATTATTATAATTTTTTTAGAGAGGGGGGAGGGGCAGAGGGAGAGAGAGAATCATAAGCAGGCTCCATGAGCCTGAGATCATGACCTGAACCAAATCAAGTCAGATGCTTAACCAACTGAGCCACCCAGGTGCCCCTCTGTAGCCTTTAAATATGGCCTAGACTAATTACAAAATTACTGTCACTAACACCCCGATCTGAAGGAACAAGGTGAGATGCCATGCAAGGAAGCCAGCCGGCTCCCCTTACATGTACAGAAAGAACAACCCACAGAAGGACGTTTCCCAGGTGAAGTGTGGCTGGACCTCAGCCCTGGACACTGAACTGCTCCCAGGACCTGACTAATGGCCCCTGTCAATCCCATGCTGATTAGAGAAAGCACATTGCTTTCCCTTTGACAGCCTTAGCCTATGCCCAGACCCTTCCTCTAGTTCATCATAACCTGGTGGAGACCAGGCTGCTCCATCAACAAGACAACATTGCAATTTCAGGGAGAGGGACTTGCATACGGGGAATCCCATTAACAGGCTTCTCAGAGTCCAGAGTGTGCTTCGTAGGGCTGACATCCCACCAAGCTCCCTGTGGACTATTATCATGGGATCAAGAGAAGAAAGGAATTCCCTCTCTTTCAGCCAAAGGGCTCTTTCCAAATACTCTTTTCCTGAGTCAGGATTCAACAACTCCCATGGATGGTGGGTTCTAGGAATGTTGACTTCCTCTCGGGGAAAGACTGATCTCTACCCACAAGATATGACCTCATGCTGGTCTTAACAAAACAACTATCCCAAAAGATACAAAAGATAACACATATAATAGAAAGGGTTGGGAATAAGGCTGGGAGGGGTCATTTCCTTATGGGGAACATGTCTACTTTAGTCATCAGTGGATCCCCAGACCTGTCTCAGTGTCTGGTTCATAGTACAGGGTTAATAAATATTTGCCCAGTGGATGAAAGAATACATTCGGCACTATTTCCATGAGCAGAAATAAATTCCACACATATTCTCTAAATTCTATTCCAAGGGCACCTGGCCAGCTCCGTTGGTAGAGCATGCGACACTTGATGTCAGGGTCGTGAGTCTGAGTCCCACACTGGGTGTGGAGCCTACTTAATTAAAAAAAAAAATTCTTCTATATCCAGACCCTTTCATGATATTAAGCAATGGGGATTTCACATCTTTTATGTCTGGCTTCAAACACATGCCCCACTCTGTCCTCGGCTCCTGGAATTTATCTACTGTCTCCTCTGGATTCCCTCTGCCTATTCAGTTTCAAAGAGACTACCCTGCCATTGTATTTCCAGCTCTAAATTAATCTGAGATAGAAAAAGGGAAGAAGAAAAAAATATTTATCTCTATATAATGGTGGATTATAGATTCTGTATTGTCTTTGCACATCCCTGTATCATGTGTAATTATTAAAATTAAAGGGTAGCATTTAGCAATTTGTTCTAATAACAGTAACTTTGTATCAACAACAACTTTCCATGCGTGAATGAAAGTAAGTCAACTGCAATCTTTAATTAAAGGACAAAGGCGAGACTGAGGCAAAGTAAAAGTTCTCAGGTGATTACTCTAAGGAGAGCATCTGAAGTTTCAATGTTTCTCCAAACAAACAAACAAAAAATCTAAAACAAACAAACAAAAATCAATCTTTAAACTGCGTATGAGACTTCATCTAAGCACAGAATAATCCAATAATTGGAAAATAAATGAGATGTGAGCATCATGTGAATGCTGAACATCAGATCGCTTTCAGGGGTACTGTTTTGTATTAACATTGGAGAGCTGACTTCTAACTCCTCCCCATCACCTTCTCCTCCTTTTCCCCTACAGGCACTCTGCTCACCAGCCTTCCTTCCATTCTTGACACAAAGCAAGCTCGTTCCTGCTGCAGGGCCTTTGCACTTGCTGTCCCTCTGCCTGAGCCTCTTTTCCAAGACAGGCTCCTTCCTGTCATTAAGGACTCAGCTCAAAGGACATCCCCTCCAGGAGGCCTCTCCATATCATTCTATCTGAAGTAATTGCTGTGCACATTTCCTCCCCATGACTCTGTGTCTCACTATCTTGCTTTGTTTCCCCATAGCACATGTCACTGTCTGCAGCATCTAATTTATGTGGGTCTTTTTTTTTTTCCTTTTTAACAAATTTCTGCCCTTCACCACTGCATTGTAAGTTCCATGGGAGAGGGGCCCTTTTCTGTCTCGATCACTTCTGTAACCCCAATATCTATTAGACACTCAGATGCTTGTTAAACGGATGAAGATGGGTAAATAAATGAAGGCAGTTGAAAATTACAAAAATACAGAAAGGGAGAGAAGTAGAGTTTAAAAGTAAAGATAAGCTGTGTACTTCACAGACTTCTTCCTGGGTAGAAGAGCATGTCCTTTGTTTAAAAAAAAATTCCCGTCAAGGGTTCTACAATATTAAGGTGAGGAAGTACCTAGCGTGGGAAGAAATTTTAAGAGGCACCCAAAATACAAGCATACTGCAGGTCAGTGACACTTCCAGACTAATTACAAATTGAGAAATTTGTTTCAACATCAGATGAAGAATGGATGTATAGGTGAAGATAGGTATAATCATCTTCAAAGAAACAAACAAACCTATGTTTTTCCCTCTTGTTCGTATGAAATTTTAGACCATCACACAAATCCACTTTGAATTCATTGGTGCCTAGCAATTGGTAAGCTAAAGCATAAAGCCTACAATTTAGGCTGCATTACAATAGAAGAAGGGTTAGCTGTTATTACTGTCATTGTTGATATCAATGTCATTATCATAATCATCGTTTACCTAGCATGTGCCCAGACCTGAGGGAAGGCAGTTGGGAATAAAGCGTATTGAATTCTGACGAATGAGTTCAAAGTCCCTGGAGGGAGCTGGCTGGATAGATTTCCACTTTCTTTGCACACGGGAGAAAGCAACCGAAGCATAACTCATTTAGTTCAAAGTAATTCCTTGCACTGGCTTCACACACTCACTCAAGGACTCAACTGAGTTGCTTTTCCTTTGCCCAAGGGCAGAAAGCGCTCTTGGCCATTGTCCCAGGGAGGCTGGCTGGCCTGATGGCCATCAGCTCTTCCTAATTAACGAGCCCTTTTTACTTTCAGCTCACGTTGAGGAGGTGCTTAGTTTGGTTCAATCAGTTGATTAGGCTAAGAACCCAGAGGGGTTTGACGGATAGTTACACTAAGAGCAGGCCCCCAGGAAGGAGGACTTGTTCAAGGGTGAGGCAGCACCTTCATTATAAGGGTGGATGGCACGGGCCCCAGTTGCCGCCATGTTTACTTTGGGGAACAATTTGTGGTCGCATCTATAGAAACAGTGATTGGTTTTCAGGCTTTTTGATCAATGATGAGACTCTTATCGCAACTACAATGATCAAAACTACAATAAATTGATCTAGGTTTGAGAAATTGGACCCAATAAAGCAGAGTAGTTCAGAGCATAGACCCAGCTTTGAATCCTGGCTCCCTGACCTCGGACAAGTTACTTCAACTCTCTGCACCTTAGTTTTCCCATCAGTAAAAGGGGGATAATTGTACCTACCTCTTGGGGTTGCTGCAAGCATTAAAAAGTTATGTATTGGGTGCTTGTTAGAGTGTAGATATGTTAGCTATTATTTATTATCTCTATAATTAAGGAAGATGGGGGTCAGGGGAGAAAATATTTACCCTCTAGAGCAAGCATGGGCTTCATTTAATTCAATAAAAAGTTTCTGGGTGTCTGTTATTTATCAGCTGCTGGTTTCAGATGGGAGCAAGACACAGTCCTGTACTCAGAGTTCATGGTTTAGGAATGGAGAAAGACATGTAAATACATACATCATAATACACTGTAACAGTGAAAACAGCAGGTGCAATGGTTGCACAGAAGAGGGAGTGATAAACTCTATCGGGGGGAATCTCTGAGCAGGTGACCTCTGAGCTGGGCTTTGAAGATGGATGGAGTTTGCTAGAGTGGCAGGTGGAGGGATTCCAGGAGGCAGAGGGATAGCACTGTAAAGGCACAGACTCATAAAACAATACACTTGCATTTGCTGGACTATAAAATGTGGGTGGAGGGGGGAGGTGCAGAGGAAGGGGGATGTAAATTATAGAGCATCATATAAGTACATTTGATTTCATTTACATTAATATTGCAGCATCAAAGTGGAAGGGGCTGGAGATAGGTCAAGAAGAGGGAACTGTGGCCAGATCATGGAGAGGCTGGTATTTACTTGCTTCAGTTGTGTGTAGGCTGAACCGAGGCAGTGGTGGTGGGAATGGAGAGGGAACAAGAGGTAATTAAGGGGTAGGACTGTTGGGGCTTGGTGATTGAGTGGATGTGGGAGGTGAGGGAGGGAGAAGAATCCAAGTCACTCTCAGGTTCACTGGGCTTGACACACAAGGAGGCTGTAGGACTGTGAAGACAGGAAGGAGAGCTGGTTTGGGGGAATAAGAAGGTAAGGTCTACGTTGGACATGGGGAGTTTGCCGTGTCTGTAAACATCCGGGGGTGGGTGTGGGCAGTTGCAATTACACACTAGAGGTTCTATATGTGAGTTTGTAGAGTTTGTCCGGAGGCATGTGGTTGGGATAGAACCTGGAGCCCTAGGGTATGATACTGATAATGGCTAACATTTCACGCATCCTTGCTGTGTGCCAGGCTGTGCCATGCGTTTTCCAGGCAATACTAAATCAGGGACCATACTTGCTGTGCTCATCATTTTACCTCCGGTACCTGGCACATTTCGACACACAGTAAAGATCTGGTTGCAGGGAGGCTCCCACTGAGTCCTCACAACAACCCTATGGGGCAGAGAGTATCAGGACCCTTGTTTTACAGATGAGGAAAAGGATCTGGGAGAGATCACATTGACCAAGGTCGCACACTCGTAAATAGCAGGTCTGGGATTTGAAATCCGCTCTTTGTGACCCTAAAGTCCGAAGTGCTTCACTGTTTTGTTAGAATGTTAAAATCTGCTCCTAGAAATGTACTTAAGTGACCCAAGGTGAGACTGGAACGCCTCTGAGACTACCGCAACAGGAGTGGGTTTCAAAAATCTTAGTGCTCCCCTTCCAGCTTCAAAACTCGGATGCCAGAGGACCCTGTGGAGCTGCACCACAGGGGCGCGCCCCATCATTTGGAGGGGGGGAAGGCCTGAGAAGCAGAGGTAGGGCTGCACGGCCACCCGGGAGCGGCCAGTGGGAGCCGGTGGTCCCAGGGGCAGGCGAAGCAGGTGAATTAGGGTTCTACTCCCGTACAGCAAATCATCACCAGCTTGGTAGCTTGAAACAACACATGTCTTCTCTCCGCTTCTGTGGACTCAGTGGTTCAGCTCTGTCCTCTGTTCAAGGTCTTGCAAAGCTGCAATCAAGGTGTCAGCGGAACGGAGTTTTCAGCCGGATGCTTGAATGGGGAAGAGTCTGCATCTGAGCTAGTTCTGGTTGTCACAGACTTTATTTCTTCACAACTGTATACCTAAGGCCGGACTTTCTGCTGGCTGTTGGCCAGAGGCCACCATCCGGTCGAGGTGGCGGCTTCCTCAATGTGGCTGCTCACTCCGTCAAGCCTGTAAGAGAACCTACTAGTGTGTGCTGGTAAGATGGAGATATCGATATCTCCCATATATAGATATAGAAATATTGCATATTATATATCCTGGGAATAACATCCCATCACCTTTGCCATATTCTATTGCTTGGTTCCACCTGCACTCAAGGGGAGGGATTTACACAAAGGCGTGGACACCAGGAGGTAGGAATTATTGGGGGTCCCCCAAGGGTCTGTCATCCACAAAGGGTCACATTACCTGCTGAGAATTTAAAAGTAATCATAAATCCAACTAAAGTTGGTCTGCTTTTCTATTAATGCCACGAACTGTCAATTTTAGATGTGACAAACTACTTCCTGAAAAAGTCTTTTGTTTTAAGGTCTAAACAGTTGCTGGGATTGCTGTTGAGTTTTCATAATGCATAGGTCAGCTTCATTTTTAAAATTACTTATCTTTTAATGCATTGTATTCTACATGGAAGTAAGCTCCAAGTTACACGAATAGTTGGTCCCCAACACACGGACTTAGCTCTATGCCTTCGTCTTAAGAGTAAGTCTGTAATGGTTTAGAGTCATTTGAGATTGTTTTGGGTGCAGTGCACGGCTCCAGCCCTCTTGTAGTACATAGTACTGTGTGTAAATAGATTTGAAATACAGTCACAACAGTGACTGTAAAGACCGAGAAACTGAACTGAGTTGCTTCAGTTCTGTTATTATATAGGACCATGTGGAGTTTTTGTATTTAAAATTTAATACTGTGAAGGAAGCGATGCAAACTGAGACGTGCGATGTTTTTATTTGGTAAATACACATCTCGGCTAACATAGGAAATACTTTACCAAATTTTAATATTAACTTTAAAGTGGAAAATTCCCTTACAATTATTTATTGTAAAACTGCAAAACGAATCAAGAAAACAAAACATTGCAACACTGGGATTTAGTAGTTGCCTAATACTTGGTGAGTTACTGTTTTGCTGCTTAGGAATAAAAATAGCTAGCCCTAATTTGGCTCACCATGTGCTAGACTCTTCCAAACGCACACTCAACACACACTCACTCGTATCTGTATCAACTCGTTAAAACAACCCTAACAGGTAAGTCCTGCTATTAATCTTACAGATAAAATAATCTGGGGCACAGAAAGATTGTGATCTGCTCAAGATCATCCAACTAGAGTGAATGAGAACTGGAATTTGAACCGGGTAATGTGGCTCCAATCGCTGAATTCTTAGCCGCTAGTGAGAAAAGACAAAGCGAAACCAATATCCCCAACAACCCTGCAGGCCGATGAAAGCCCTTCAAAAAGGACAGGAGGGCTTCCTTCTATTCCAGACCGGCCCCTGCTGGATCCTGGGCGGAGGGAGAGCTGGCTTCCTGAGAGGGTGCTCTCTTGGCGTGCCCTCCTCTGCCCTCTTCTGCCAGGCCCAGGTTTCTCCTGGCCCTTCCCAGTTTCCGGCCCTTTGCTCCAGGCCAGGTCTCAGGGTCAGAAGCTCGCGAGTCCTCTATTTACTGTTTGGTTTCCACGGTGACACGTAGGCGCCGTCAGCGCCTACCGTCACAGGCCCCGCAGCGCGGCCCCCACCCGGCGCCGTGACGTCTGCCCGCCGCTTCCGCTCTGCCCATATTTGGCGTAGCCCGCGAGCCGCGGGTGGGGAGGAGGCGGCGAACCGGACTCCCGCCTCGCCCCGCCCCCTGTTCCCGGCCACGCCCCCGCGGGGTGCTGGCTGAGGCTGTGTGTCACGCGCCCCCCGCCCCCGCCTCTTCCCGCAGATCTGAGGTGCGGAGAGGGACGAGGGCGTTAGGGACCCCTAGAGAGGGCGTGGGTGATCGGATGAGCTCTGAGGTCTCTAAACATTCCTTGACTCTTTGAGGCTGCAGACAAGATTTCGGGCTGTCTCGTCCGTCCCGGGTGGGTGAGCTCGGATCACGATTTTCTCACTCGGTGCCGGAAATCATGGAAACTGCCATCCCTAGCCTAACTCTATTTTATATTTTATAGGCTCGAACTTAAAATTCTCGCCCATGGCGCAGTGGAAGGTTTGAAGCCGGAGGCTGTGGGACCAGTGTTGCCCCTTGGGGGATAAGTGACCTTGGGAAGGTCACTTCCCTTTACCCGGCCTGGTATAATGCACTGTGGGGGTGGCTGGAGTGATCGTGCTGTTAGTAGCAGTCTCAGTCAGGTTCGTGAGGAGGGGGGATCGTCCGTCACCTTCGAACTATCCCCTATCCCCATGGCATAATTGGAATGTCAGTGAAGCTCGCTGAGGACCCCTGATCCTAAGAGTAACCGGATTTGTGTGGCTCTTTGAGCCTTGCTCTTATGAGGCGCTTAATTAACTCAGTTAACTGATTATTGAATGAATCCTAAGCAAATTACCTTCGGATTTCACCTTCATAAATCCGGGTCCCCGCAATTCCTCTTACAGGCGGAAGGAAGAATATTGCGATGATTAATAATCGCGCAGCAGGGTTGCTGATGTAAAGCGATTTGCAGATGTAAAGGGCAATAAGCATTCCTGGGAAGAATCCAACGAGATTCCAGAAGTCTCCGAGGGAGCCGTGGGTGTATGCCGCCGGGCCCTGAAGGCGGGGGTGAGGCGGGCAGTGCCGCAGAGGCCACTGCTGGGGACGCGACTGCCGGCATGGGGCTAACTCTTCAAGCCGCTCAGTCGCGCGCCCTTCCTCCCCCCAGTTCCCCAGTTTCTCTGGCCAGAGGACTGTGTGTTTTCCAGAATATCAGAGCTGGAACACACATCAGACATTTCCCCCTAATCCAGTCTTTCTGTTTCACAAATGGGGAAACTAAGGCTCAGAGAAGTTGCTTCATCCATCCAAACTTGCACAGCTAGTTAGAGACGGATAAAGACGAGGCTTTCTGGCTTCAAACTAGAGTCCTTTCCACCTCACCTCTAACCCCCTGTGCTCTTGTGGCTTGGGGACTCTGCTGCCTGGCGCAGATGGTAGGGTGTGCAGTAAAGTTAAATACTGACTTCAGGCCTCTTAAGGATGCCAGTGGGACACCTGCTGCTGTACACAGCCCGCAGCCTGACACCAGGGCCTGCAGTGATGGCCAGGAGGTGTGTACTTCCAAAGCCACAAGCATTCCTCCTTTCAGTGGCTGGAATGGCTTCTCTTGTCCAGAGAACCAGAGTGGCTGTCCTGAAACCAGTCTTAGACTAGCAGTTGGTCATTTCTCATAGTTACCCAAGCCCTGCATTAAGCTTTTCTCAGCCGAGACAACAGCAGAAGGCATAAAGCCTGAACCCGTGGGAACCCCATTTTGCTCATTGGAAGGTCTTTTCATGGTACATAGAGGTTAGATTCTATAGGGGAATGTGTCTCTTCCCTTTCCGTCTCAACCAGCTTCCTCTTACATTACACATTCTATTTCTTCCCTAACTTCTAGACTGAGTATGAAGGCAGCTCAGGCTGAGAAGATTGGTGCCCACCGCCGGCCTCAGTCATCCCCCACCGGCTGATTTGGAGTCTGGGATCCTTCACCTCTGGTTGTACTCGGAGTTACAGCGGTAGAAGCAGCAGCTCTGCCCCCTGGTGGACATATGAGGCACAGCGCCCTTTTCCAATTCCAGAAGAGCACCGTGGTGGTGCCAGAGAGGAAGGAAGCGCTCTTTGTTCATTCTGATACAAATAGCAAAATTTGACAGAAGAAAAATAATCCCAGCCCTTTCTCTTTCTAGTTTATTTCTGAGGGTCTGGTCAATTTGGATGCAGAAAAGACTTCTGTTGTTTCTCTTGCCTGGACTGTATTTTTCCCTCCTACTGTCCAAACCCTGCCCCCTTTTAAAGCCCTGTTTCAAGTTCCACCTCCTTCATAACAACTTTTCTGACTCTCCTCTCCTATATGTCTTCTAAATACAGCCGTACACAGACCCAGCACTCAGAGTGCACACTTGCATGTCATTAGTGTTGTTTCCTTGAGGGTGGGAGCCATGTTTTGTGTGTCTTTGTGTTCGTAGATTCCATATTGCCCAGCACAGGGCTCAGGACAGAAACTGCTCTCAGTAAGCTCTTGCTGATTAATTGATTAATCCCTGCAAAAGCAAACTCTAAGGCTTCGCTTCGACAAACCTTCCAGAAATGTCAGTTCTTTGGGGGACTCTAGATAGTGACCTAACCAGATATAGCCTTGCACAAGAAGTAGTCCACAAAGCAATTTCACAAGAGAACACCACCACTACCCAGAGAGGGATGAGGAAGTTCGAAGAGGACTCTCAGAGAGATGCAGAGGAGGGTGGCCACGTGGAAAGGTCAAAGGACGAAGAATTAGGAGGGAGAGGCCTCTGCTCCTGAGCTCAGAGAGGCAGCACAGGCTCGATCGCCCGGGTAGATCCCACTGCACCATGTGCTGTGTGGCCTTAGGCAAGTTGACTCCCCTCTCTGGGTGTCAGTTTCTCCTCTGTAAAAGTAAGTACCCATCTCCTAGCAATCGGATGAGGATACTTTGAGTTGCTATTTGCAAAGTGCCTGGCACGGAAGTGCCATATAACAGTTCGTAAATGAATTTTCCAGCTCAGGTGTCTTGTGAATGGATGGGGATTATTATACGATCTCTCGGTTCCCTTTCGCACCGGCCTTCCAGAACAGCGTGTGATCTTTGGGGTCGGACAGGCCTGAGTTGACTCTTGTCTCTGTCAGCAGTTGTGTGACTTTGGGCCAGTCGCTCTACTTCTTGGAGCCTCGGTGTCCTCGTCTGTGATATGAGGATAACTGTGTCTACCTCAAGACTGGTGTGTGCATTGCACGCTGGTGACGTGCCTGGCATAGAAGGAGCTTAATAAACAGAAGCGATGGTTATTACTGACGAGAGGAGCCATATATAAAGGAGAAGAGGGTCTCCAAAATCTCTGACGTTTCAAGGAAGAGCGAGCATACTGAAAAGCAACGACGCCGGCTCAGCCAGGGAGCTTGGGGTGTAGGGGGGAGGCCCTGGGTCTGGGCCGTGACTGGATATCACAGGCGCTGAAGAAACCAAGAATGGTTTGACTTGCACATCAGCTCTAGGAACATTTTCTGCCCGAGGGCTGCGCTGAGGGTGTGGACCCAGTGGGGCTAGGTGCCAGCTGGAGGCCCTTCTGCGCTCCTTCCCAGGAGAGCGGACTTTAGTAAGACAGGGTGTGGGCAGGGTGGGCCTCGGAAACCTGTCGTTGCGGAGCGTGCATGTGTGGGAATGGCCCAGAGACATCGTGCGCCACGACCCGCACTTCGAGGAGCGGTGTGGCCTCCCTCACGGCAGGACGTGTCTGCACAGCTCCTCAGCGCTGCCATTCCCGAACCCGTCCAAGGACACCGGGACTGGCTGCGGGCACTTCTCCAAGGGCTGGGGGGAAGGAGGCTGATGATAGTCTTAAAGCCAAATTAGCCTTACTTCCCTTGAGCGGCAGGTGTGGAAAAGTACTAAATGGGATATGCAAACGCCGTTTGTATGCCTTTGAGTTCTTTTCAAAGTTGGGGTGGGGGGAGGAGGGTTGCAATCCCAGTGATAGGGTGTTGCAATCCCAAACATGCTGGGAATCACTCCCACGGTCCTCTCCTCACACTTGACGGTTCTTGTCCCCTTGTGACCCACGAGGAGTTGTGTTCTCCCCGATGGCAGGGTCTATACGAGGGGGGGTCACTATTCTGGGATCCCAGACACAGTCTGAGACCTGGAGAAATCCACCTCAGCGGCTGTTTGGGGATCACAGAGGAATCTGTAAGCCCCAGTCCAAACCCCTATTTCTTGTGACGGCAACTGCGTGGGCCCCCGTGACTAGCAATAGACCAGAACTCACAGGAAGAAACGATCTGTAAAAAAATAGGACCTACGAAGAGTCACGAAGGTGCCAGGATTCGTTGTCTGTGGGGGAAGAGGGAATGTGTTTTTCTTCGTTTTGCTTGTTTGTTCTTTCTGATTTTTTGTTTTTGGCAAGCACCTATTGCTTTTGCAACAAGAAAAGATGTTTTTTAAATGTTCCCAGCAGAGCGGTTTGTTTTTTTTTAATAGATAATAAATGGGAAGGTTCAAACACTCTCTGATTTTTCTTTTTGTTGTTGTTGTTGCTTTTCCTCTCTTTCCAAAAGAAATAAATGCTCCTGGTGAAACCTTTGACAATTCAGACAATCAAAATAAAGAAAATTAAAAAAAATCACCTGTAGTGTCATCACAGAGGTAATGACTGTCATTACTTCTGATTCTACCCTTCCTGTACGCTTTAGTTTTATAGTCTTTCGTTTTTATGAAAACAGGACGATGCTGTCATAACGTTTTGTAATCTGCTTTTTCTACACCATAGATCATGAACATATTTTTCTACGTGATCAGATTTAATCTCTAGTTACATAGGATTCTGGTTATAAACATCTAACAATTTAACCCACTCTGCATTGTTGAAATATAACCTTTGGGTGGTTTCTAATTTTTTTGCTCTTATAGACAAGGCTGCAGATACCTTCCCAGCGAATTTTTTTGTGCACATCCAAGATTGTTTCTTCTGGGGGTGGGCCGAGGGTGTGCTCCTTCTTCAGGCTTCTGAAAGGCAGCTGCACCGTCAGTAAAGATTGTCACACGGTAGCGTGCTCAGGCCCTGTCACAAAGGGGAAGGCATATCGGCTCACCCCGTTTCTAGCTGTGTAATTGTAAAAATTATTTACCTTTTCGACACTTCAATTTCCTCAACTATAAAACTGGAACAAGAGTAGCTATGTAGTTCAGACGGTCGTCAGGACTGGCTGAAAAACGTGTAAAGTGGTGGCTGGCCCAGCACGTCATGAGCCCCTCTGTAAGCGGAGCCCTCCGTAAGCTTGTGGTTCTTGGCGTCTGGATTGTCTTTCCTTCAGGGGAAGAAGCTGTCCTGAGATTGATGTCTGGTTGCCTGGGACAGTGCGGGGAGAACTCAGGCAGGTTTCAATGGCAAATGGCGAAGATGCTGGAGAGGGGAAGGTAGAGGTGAACAGGTAGCAGAGAAGTGGCTGGTGGGGAGGAGGGTGAGGAAGGGTTAGAAGAGGAGAGAGTGGGCTGTCGGGCAGAATGGGACTCAGTGGGCAGGAGCGAGATGTTGGCAGGGACGTTGGCAAGCAGGGGTGAGTGCCAGTCACTTTGCGCAGCTTGGGGGTGGATCTTCTGTCCTCCACTCTGGGCAACCCCCCCCCCCCGACTACTTTCCGCCTCTCTCTGAGCCCCATGTTGCTTCACTCACTACCAGTCTTCTTTCAGTTCCTTGAGTGCAACGTTCCTCTCTGTTGTGTGACCTTTGTGCATTCTCTCCCCCTGCCAGGGGCTCCTACTCTTTGCCTGGTTAACGTTTTTTTTTTTTTTTTTTTTTTTTTTTTTTTTTAGATTTTACTCATTTATTTGTCAGACAGAGAGAGCGAGCACAAGTAGGGGGAGTGGCAGGCAGAGGGAGAAGCAGGCTCTCTATCCAGCAGGGAGCCCAATGCAGGACTCAATCCCAGGACTCTGGAATCATGACCCGAGCCGAAGGTAGATGCTTAACTGACTGAACCACCCAGGTGCCCCTCATGGCTAATTTTCAGGCAGCATCAGATTGCAAGCTTAAAACTCACTTCCTCAGAGGGGCCTTCCCTGACCATTTGGTATAAACCAGGTCCCCTTCCTCCCGTGACTGTCTCATGGCCCTCTGTACCCACATGGCAACATCAAGGTCAGTAGTTACGTGTGTGATGGTTCTTCCTTGGTGAAAGCTCCACGAGGGTAGGAAGAGGGTCTGTTTTTTGCTCACAACTGTATCCCTGATGTCCAGGACATAGTAGTCACTCAATAAGTATTTATTGAAATGGAAGAAGAAACCAGTTCCTTTGTGACCTGTAAAATGCTTTTACATCCCTCCCGTGGCTTCAGTCCCATCTTGATTGATGCTGGCTGACTGGCTGAAGGAAGAGGAGATTCGGGGGCTGGGAGGGATGTCTTAGCCAGTTCCTCTCCCCTCCTCCTTTCCCTTGAGCAAGTGGGCTTCCCTTTCTCAGACAAGAAACTTGAAATCAGTGCTTCTTAAACTTTATGTTGTATATCAATTACCTGGGGATCTTCTTATCATATGAATTGTGATCACGGGGGTCTAGGATCCTCCCTGGGGTTGGGTCCCAAGATGCTGCATCTCTAAGGACCTCCCAGGTCAGGCCCCTGTGGTTGAACAGAGAAGCTTTCTATTCCGGGCGCCACTGCGATGTTCCTAAGGTTGAGTCGCTTCGCCCTCTGTCGGCCACTGGCGGGCATGGCAATCCTTGACCAAGTAGATAAAGAGCGCCTACGGGGATTTTGCAAGTCATACAGAATTCTTGGGGGACAAGATCTTCTGCTAAAAGCAGATGGTACACAGATTCTGAAAGCACTGGGAAATGTACTCTTAAGAAAGTACTCTGGGGGGCGCCTGGGGGTCTCAGTCGTTGAGCATCTGCCTTCGGCTCAGGGCGTGATCCCGGCGTTCTGGGATTGAGCCCCACATCGGGCTCCTCTGCTGGGAGCCGGCTTCTTCCTCTCCCACTCCCCCTGCTTGTGTTCCCTCTCTTGCTGGCTGTCTCTCTCTCTCTCATAAATAAATAAAATCTTAAAAAAAAAAAAAAAGAATGTACTCTGGGGACGCCTGGGTGGTGTGACCGACTCTTGGTTTTGGCTCAGGTCCTGATCTCAGGGTTGGGGGATCAAGCCCCAGGTGGGGTTCTGAGCTCAGACCGAAGTCGGCTGGAGAGTCTTTCTCCCTCTCCCTCTGCCCCTCCCACTCGTGCTCTCTCTCTCTCAAGTAAATAAATAAATCTTAAAAAAAGAAAAAAAAAGAAAGCACTCTGTAAAGGATCCTGCCAAGCTGAAGGAAAAGGACTTCACTGAACTGAAAGGTGTTAGGGCTGGGAGGGACCCTGACACTCAGCTAGTGAGCGAATTCCTTCTTTCAACACTGTTTGCTTCGTCCCCCCCCCCCTTTTAACAGCAGAAATCTTTCTTCATCAGGGCTGCATAATGACTTTCACAGGCTCTAGGCACTTTGGCCTCTGTGGGTTCCTTCTATAAAAATTAATAGAAAATTATATTTTATGGACTGTATTGTATAAAGATAAATATGTTAACATAAATAATATATTGTAATTTGTAATTTTTCGATGTAAAAGTTAATTTTTTTCTTCTGATTTTCAAAAGAAATTTAACTATTTCCATGGATATGAGAAAATATCGTGGGCCTTAGGCACCAGGCTGTTTGTATCAGCCCTGTTCTCTGCGGGGTGCTGGGTTCTATCTCTCTACCCGCATGCTCAAGGCTGTAGGAGATGCCTCGAGGGCCAGATTGCTTTTAAAGCAGGTGCCTAGATTGGACATGTTAAAGGACTAATACAAAATACTGAGTGTTTACTCTGTGCCAAGTGCTTGAAACATACTGTTTACGTTTCAGAACAGCCTTGTTAGGTAGGAGTTACTGCCCATGTTGTGCCCCCAAGAAAATCAGAGTTGAGAAGGCGATGTCACTTTCTTCACATCACAGCCTAGTAAATGGCAGATCTGGGATTTGAACTCCATGTCGGTCTGATCCCTCTAAAGACCGTGCCCTTGATGTGATGGGATGTACATCGAAGTACCTGCCTGGATATCCGTTCCCAAATGTATGTTACAGTAGCAGGGATACTATGGAATAAGATGTTTAGGGAAGGCTGGAGAGTCTTTGGGAAGAGGGAGAATCTAGGCTGGCTTTGGAGAAATCACTGCAGAGATGAAGTGGCAGGAAGAGGCACTTGAGGCCACAGAGGTGGAGAGGTGGGGGCCCTTGGTTCAGGGGACCACGAGGAGATTTCCCAAGCAGGAGGGAACTCAAGGTTAAGAAGTAGAGAGTGATGAGGCAGGGTGTGGCTATGGAGAGTGAGGAATTTGGGACCAATCTCACGCTTGGGGGGAGTTTTTTGTTTCCTTGCACCCTAAAATCTAGTCCCAAATTATCAATAATGTAGCAAAGTTTTATCTGCCGCCCCTCAGTTAAGATCTTATCCATCAAGTAGGAGTTCTGAAGTTCGCTCTACATTCTCAGAGATGTCAGGAAGTTCAAATGACTGTCAGCTCCATAAGGGTGGGGAGCCTGTGTCTGTTTCAGGCCCTATGCTCAAGGGCCTGGGCACTCAGCCCACGTTTGATGAAGGAGGGACATCCCGGTCTACAAACCCCTTTAAAGCAGCAAGAAGCAAAGAGCTGCCTGGAGAAAGAGCCCCTAGCCAGAAGAGGGCGCTGTTGAGCGAAACAAGGTTTGGTATAAGGAGCCGCTGGGATTTTTCTGCAGGATTGTGGATTGAGAATTTGCATCTCTGGAAACTCTGGGCTTTAGGTGATCAAATCATTCTAAATTCTTACGTTAACTCTTGTATTCTAACTAGGAAAGCGGATAAGTTGTAATTTAGTTCCTCTGTTTCATGTTCTCTTAATGCTTTAGGCACTTAATACAGATGTAATTATTTTGGGGGAGAGCAGTGCTTAAAACAGCGACCAGCTTATTATATCTCATGATTTTGTGAGTTAGGAATTAAGACAGGCATTGGCCAGGAAGTTCTTCTGCTCAATATGAAAGACTGGTGTCCTCTGTGTTATTCAGCCGGGAGATAGGTTGGTCTGGCTTTACTCAGAGGACACAGATGCAACTTTACATTTTGTGTGGTTCTTTTCGTGGCTGTCGCCCTCACTAGTCCAGAAGCTACCAAGGGGCTGGAACTGTGTCTGTTTCTATCACTTTATCACTAGTGGCCAGCACAGTGCCTGGCCAATTGAGGCTTAGTAAATATTTGTTAAATAAATATTTGTTGAATCAATGATGTAATTCTTATGAAGAGTGTCAGGATCCCCAGAAAACAGGCATCGGTAGGAGTCGGTGATGACAGTAGCTCGGTAAGTGCCGAGACTAAGCTATGCTCTACAACCGGGCCGGTTGGCATAATTTACCCCCATTTTCTAGACGAGGCGCTGAGGGACAAGAAGCCCATTGTATATCCCAAACCAGAGGACCTGGGGTAAACTCAGGAGCCCTGGAGGCCAAGCAAATTACTAAAATGAGTTATTTGGGAGAGAAAAACCTGATGAAATGACAAAAGGCAAGACAGTGTGTTTTCAAATCGATCACAAACGATGTTCCAGATTCCTGCTTCTACAGTTATCCAAATAATAGAAGCAAAACCAGCCCAAATGTTGGGGTGAGAATTCACTCGGATGTCTGTTGCTACATTCGCTTTAACTGTTCCTCAAAAATCCGCATGTTTCTTCTTCTTTCTGGTTTTTTAAATTAATTAATTTTTAAATTATTTGTAAAGATTTTATTTAATTATTTGAGAGCGAGCGAGGAAGAGAGACAGCAAGCAGGAGGGGAGGAGCAGAGGGAGAGGGAGAAGCGGACTGCCTTGCTGCGGGGGGAGCCCGTGTGTCTGGATCCCAGAACCCTGGGATCATGACCCAAGCCAAAGGCAGAGGCTTAATGGACTGAGCCACCCAGGCGCCTCTGGTTTTATTTATTTTTGATGTTAATGCACAGCTGGACTGTTCCGTCAACATGCTGTATTGCTTCTTTAGTTTTATCAAACAAGAAGCTGGCCGTTAGTCATGAGTGCGGCATCACAGAGCCAAGGCGGGTTAGTAAGAGTTTCGTTGCTTGAAGTCGTCAGAGGGATCAGAGCGCGAATGGATTATCTGATGCCTTGGCTTCCTATGGGCTCTGCCTTGCCTGAAAGGCTCTTCTCGCTCTCCTTACTGCGATGGGGAAATACCCCAGGGCGCCAGGAAATTCCTGCCCGGGCAGGGAGCTGACTTCCCGGTTGGTATCCCAGGGAGTCTAAGCCCAGCCCCCCGCAGCCAATCAGCAGCGGAGCTGCCTCCAACTGACAAGCAAAACGAAGCCCGACAAAAGCAGCTGGAACTTGAACAAACAGATTTGGGTGAGGCTGGGAGGGGAGTCAGGCCTGGCGTCATCCAGGCTCTGGGCCAGGCCGTTGTCATGGTGACGGCCAGCCGGTTTACCAGCGGGCAGCAGAGCCAGTTTTCTGAGGGGGAAGCCTAAGGAGGGGGGCTGGGGTGCCCAAGGGGGCCTGCGCTTCTCAAAGTAATAGAAACCCACAGAGAAGGCAGGGCCACTTCCAGAGAGGAGTGCCTTCTCGCAGGAGCTGGGTGGGCGGCAGGGCGGGGGAGTGATGGCGGGGTGTGGGTTGGCGGCAGTGGGCTGGGAGAGCTTGGCCAGCCTGGGAGGGAGGGAAGTGGCCACTGAACGAGCAGAGAGGCCTCTGGAAAGGCTGGAAGGCATTCCGGGCAGAAAGGATTTGCAGCTGTGTTAGCTTTCTTGGCAAAACATGAATTGAAGTAGATCACAGAGTTCTTTAAACCAAAAACAAAACAACACAACACTACACAGGCCAGTGGATGAGAGGGGTCTTTGGGACTGTCCAGGTGGAACATGAAAATGCCTTACATCCCTCTCCAGGAGCCCCTTTCCCTTCCCTTCCCTTCCCTTCCCTTCCCTTCCCTTCCCTTCCCTTCCCTTCCCTTCCCTTCCCCTTCCCTTCCCCTTCCTCTTTTCTTTTCTCCCCTCCCCTCTCCTCTCCACTCTTCTCCCCTCTCTTTTCTTTTTTGCTGATGTCCACATGTCAAGTAATTACTTGGAGGGCAAGAGGAACAAATAGCCTTCAGCGTAAAGCAAAACGTTAGAAAACCTCTGCTTTGCAGGGCGGGGCTGGCGAGGTGCTGGTGTCCGTGAGGGCAGGTTACTTTAGGGTAAAGAATGGAGGCCTTCCTGCCCTCAGGGGCATTGCAGATGTGGCCTCTGTGTCACACTTGTGTCATTGGGTGGCAGAAAGAGAGGCTTGTCTATGCTCAGTGTTCTGGCCTGTGAACATCTGGATTAATTAAGAGTCTGACACTTGACCAAAAAAAAAAAAAAAAGACATTCTTTCTGGCTAATGTGCAGTATTAGCAAAACAAATGCAGTGGAGGAAAGAATCGTGGTACGTCCTCCAGAAATCTCGCTGCCAAAGCGTCTGCTACGCCAAAGGACAAACACGGAGTGAATCCTCCTATGTGAGGTCCCCAGAGCAGTCATATTTGCAGAGACAGAAAGTGGAAAGGTGGTTCCCAAGGGCTGGGGAAGGGAAGGAGGGAGCTAGTGCTTAATGGGTCCAGCACTTCAGTTTGGGAAGATGAAAAGCCTTCTGGAAATGGACGGTGGTGAGGGCTGCCCAACGATGTGCATGTGCTTCACGCCACTGAACTGTATACTTGACAGTGATTAAAATGGTAAATTCTGTGTTACGTAGATTCTACCACGGTTTATTATTATTATTATTATTTTTAAGATTTTTATTTATTTACTTGACAGAGAGCGAGTGGGAGTGAGCACAAGCAGGGGGAGCAGCAGAGAGAGAGGGAGAAGCAGACTCGCCGCTGAGGTGGGAGCCCGATGCGGGGCTCGATCCCAGGACTCTGGGATCAATGGGATCAACTCTGTCTCAGGGAAAGGCTGGCTTCTTGTTGTACCCGGAGGCAGTGGCATTTGTTTGATGGCCGATCCCCCAAGGCTGTACTTGAATTCAAGTACAGAGTATGAAAATGCTTGGCTGTGTTATGTATGTATGTGTGTGTTGTGTGTTTTATATTTTTATTCTCTCTGTGTTGTATGTTGTATGTGTTGTGGGTGTGTTACGTGTGTTATGGGTGTATTATGTGTGATGAGTGGGTTGTGTAAGGGTTCACCTCTGCGAGCCTTGGCTGTGCCATCAGAGGGAGGACTGACGTCTTCCTTCAGCCAGCAGTGAGGAATGGATGTGCAAGCACCAGGTGAACGGAAAGGCACCACAGGAACGTGAAACATGGTTAAGATATTATTTCAAAACTCCTTGTGGGGCGCCTGGGTGGCGCAGCTGTTAAGCATCTGCCTTCGGCTCAGGGCGTGATCCCGGCGTTCTGGGATCGAGCCCCATATCAGGCTCCTCTGCTGGGAGCCTGCTTCTTCCTCTCCCACTCCCCCTGCTTGTGTTCCCTCTCTCGCTGGCTGTCTCTCTCTCTCTATCAAATAAATAAAATAAAATCTTTAAAAAACAAACAAAAAAACCCCTCCTTGTTAAGGCACCCAAATGCTGGGGGCAAGCGGAAGGGGAGGGGAACGAAGGAAAGGATGATATTTGGGAATCTCAGGAACTGGAAAAAGCCCAAATATCGTAGGAGAGGAGAAGAGAACTTGGGGCTCCTTCTCAGGCACCAGAAGGTAGCACCGACTGGGGCTATCACAGCGATTTAAAATACTTCTCCCTTTTGCTTCGCCTACATTGAGAAACAAGCCCACCCTTCAGGAGGAAATGAAACGAAATGAAACAATGTCAAAACATCACCTCTCAAATTTCACGAAGGGAAATGGTACAGTTACAACACGATGCTGGGTCAAAGTTTATGGGCTCTGGAACGCAAATGTGCCGGTGGAACTCAAGTCACCATCAGTTTCATTAACGGTTAACAATTTAGTCAAAGCGACTTCTTTTTCCCCCCGCTTGAAGAAATACTCAAAGAAATTCATCACCACCACCACCACTTACCCAACATGTTATGTTAGCATATGTTAGCCTGTGCCAAGCACTCATCTAAATGTGGTATATACCCTATCTTTTCATTTCTTACGACGACCATGCAAGGTAGATCTTTGTGGGTAACCACAGGAGGGTCACGTTTAGCAGTTTGTTCTTTCTGGTTCTGTGTTTCCTCATCCATAAAATGTGAACGATGCTACAGCCAGAGCCAGTTTAGCAGCTCGCCCCTAGTCACACAGTTGGTAAGTAGTAATGGCAGGATTCGAACTCATGTCTGACTCTAGAGCTCTGCGCCGGAATACCACACTACACTGGAGAAGACACTATTGCTGAGAAGTTCCTGAAACACAGCTGGTAATGAATATTTTGCTCTGGGAACAATTTGAATGAGCAATTGGTAAATTGCTTTATCAGGACATTGCATGATGTCCCATTGACATACAGCGGGGAAGAGCGATGAGTACGGTGAGTGTGTCTTAGCAGGGATCTGGCTCTAAAGTTGGATGAATTCATCAAGTACAGAGTATGAAAATGCTTGGCTGTGTTATGTATGTATATGTGTGTGTGTGTGTTGTGTGTTTTATATTTTTATTCTCTCTGTGTTGTATGTTGTATGTGTTGTGGGTGTGTTACATGTGTTATGGGTGTATTATGTGTGATGAGTGGGTTGTGTAAGTGAAGGAGACTTGCCTGATGACAGATTTCTTCAACACTGAAGACCAGACATTCCAACAGCCAGTGCTTACTTGGTGCTCGCTCCGAGCCACGCGCTCCTCTCAGTGCTTCCCGTGTAATAAGTCATTCATCTCTGCAGCAGTCCTATGCAGTGGCTGCTAGCAGTATCGTCGGTTTATGGAGAAGGCCGTGGAGGCCCAGAAGGATCAATCAACGTACTCTAGAGCACCCAACAGTAAAAGGTAGAGCTGGGATTGGAACCCGGGGAGACTGGCTTCAAATTCTGGGGTCCTTTTTCTTTTCTTTTTTTAAAAAAGATTTTAATTAATTAATTAATTAATTAAAGAGAGAGAGAGACAAAGATAACGAGAGCCAGCAGGAGTGGGGAGGAGAGGGAGAAGCAGGCTCCCTGCTCAGCCTCCCAGGACCTTGGGATCATGACCTGAGCCGAAGGCAGACACGTAACCGACTGAGCCACCCCTAACTGGTGCTCCCAGATCCCATGTGGAAGATGATAGAATTATCCTCCTCATTCTGTGGTGACGAGCCTGTGGACCATGTGAACACGTGTTGGCTGAGACAGTCAGCACCTCCAATTAAACATTAGCTGAGGGGAGCCAGCCATTGCTGGCCTTGTAGTGTATGTGTGATTTCTTTTAGTTTAAAGATTATTAAGAATTGAAAAGCATTGTTGTTAAAATCTTATATTTCACGCTTGAGAAATCTGTACAGACAAAATGGTTTCGTTCATTTGTTTCCTCTAAAACCGTGGACTACCTAGAGATGACCAATATCTATGGATCAGATGTTGTCTGGCATATGAGGACAGACTGTGATTTATTTGAGGAAGGATGGCATTTTGTCTCTCGTCTTTCTTTCGTTGCCTTCCTGGAGCCTGTCACTTTGAGGTTGAGAATAACGGCAAAAGGTCTTTGGTAATGCCACTCAAGGTGGAGGAGGAGACTGAGTCCGTTACTATAGCAACGCAAAGGCAGTGCTCGTCCGTCTGTCCATCCATCCATCCATCCATCCATCCATCCATCCATCCATCCATCCAACAAAGGTCTACTGAGCACCTGTTTGGTGCCAGGCACTGTTTTAGGTGACAAACATTCCGAGATGAATGAAATAAAGCAGTTATTTTTGTGTAGTATCTATTCCAGTGGAGAAAAAAAGACCTCAAACCACTGAATAAATATAAACACAACAGAAGTCTAGGCAGAGATAAGGGCGATGAAGAAAAGCAGGCAGGAAAAGCAGAGAGAGATTGGCGTATTTTACACAGTGGGGCCACAGGGGCTTATCTCAGGCTCTGCACAGTGGTTAATCTAATTGTGTAAAGAATTATCTTAAACATCCCGGGGCGCCTGGGTGGCACAGCGGCTGGGTGTCTGCCTTTGGCTCAGGGCGTGATCCCGGCGTTAAGAGATCAAGCCCCACATCAGGCTCTTCCGCTATGAGCCTGCTACTTCCTCTCCCACTCCCCCTGCTTGTGTTCCCTCTCTCGCTGGCTGTCTCTATCTCTGTCAAATAAATAAATAAAATCTTTAAAAAAAAAAAAAAAGAATTATCTTAAACATCCCAAGCCTAGACCCCACTCTCAGTGGACTGCTTTCTTCTTGTTCCCCGTCTTCCACAGGATCTGAGGGTAGCCCATGTCCCCAAACCCTCAGCTGCAGAATAGAGGTGGATGAGGGACATGTGGGCAGGAGATGAGGAGAAAGTGCAGCTAGACCCTGGGGAGGGGAACAAAGTGTTCCGAGGGCTTGGGGCCCATGGGATGAAGGATCAGTGGTTGTTCATTATTACCTACTCAATATCCATTCGTCTTCTCCCCACTTCCTACCAGCACTCATATTTGCCTTCTGGATTTGGATGGGATGTCAAGGGGGTTCCTGGCTGTCCTAACAATCAGCATCATCTCAATCCTTTTGCCTCTGTGATCAGTTCAGATTGTGGAGTGCAAAGTGTGACACTAGAGTCTTCTGATGGACATTGAAGTAAAGTTCTCTTCCCTCCCGGTGTAGACACAGGTAGCCCTGGGTCCATCTTGTGACCTTCATGGAAGCCATCCTGGGGATGAAGCCAGCACATGGAAGAGGGCAGAGGGCAGAGAAGTGGAGCCAGACTCCCAGTTGTGCTTGAAACACATAGTGTTGGATTTTTCCCTTTGTGAACCAATTCATTCATTCATTCAAAATATTTTGAGTGCTTATTATGTGGTAGACATTGTTCTACATGTTCGGGAAAAAAATCCCTGTCCAGTTTTTGTTGGCTTTTCTTTTACTAGCATGGGAGGAGTTGTGGGCAGACGAGCACCAGAGGCAGTCTGCCTGGGTTTAAATCCTGGCTCCACCACTCTGTGGCTGTGTGATATCAGGCAAGTTATTAAACCTCTCTGTGCATCGGTTTTCCACCCACAAAAAGGAGATAGTTCTAGTGCCTACCTCATAGGATTGTTGTGAGGATTAAATGAGAGAACATGAAGGGTGTAGGACAAGACTGGGCATGAGATATGTGCTTGTTGGGGGGGGGGCTCTGATGTCCACCCAGCCCACACTTTGGGAATGCCTTATTTCTCCCAGTCATGGGCAGTCCTTTACAAGCTTTGCCCCAGGGGAAGATGACCATGTTGCCCCAAGGCCAGGACCTCTTTCTGGGGACAGGCTACATCCCACAACTGACCTATGAGGAACTATAAGGGCTGGACCCCTTGATTCAACTCAGGACAACTCTGAAAAGTCACACTGGTTCTGGAACTCTCCCTGGGGCTGATGGAGGTCTTTGTTGGGCTTCCATCTCATCTCAATTTCTCCTTCTGCCCAATTCTGCTTCTTTCTCCTCCCTTTCTGTGGACGTTGATCCAAACAACACATCGTGCATGCTGGTCTTTGAGTTTCTTGTCAGGAACCCAACCTATGACTCAATAAATGTTAGCTGTTATCCTCACCCCTCATCTTCATCCAAAAACATCCTAAGTGGTAGAGAAAAGAAGAGAAAGAGTGTAAAGGGGAGAGGTTTTCCTACTAACTGGGGAAGTGGGACTGTACAGGGCAGCACAGAATGGCCAGAATGAAGACCTCACACCTTTTGTGAAGCTGAAGGGTTGTTCGGTGGAGTAGGGGAATCCTTCTCAAGTCCTTGTCTCCAGTTCTGGATTGGAACTGGTGACTTGAACCTCAAGTAGAGCTCTGTGTCTGAGCTTGACTGGCCAACAGTAAGATTCTTATTTCTTAATGGACTGTCCCACCCTCTCCCCTCCAATGTTAAGGGTGCAGTACAGGGTTACACTTTTACCTTGTTATTCAATTTCCTGCCACTGCTATTCTGGGAATCTGGCAAGTACTTTTCACATATAAAAGCTCAGCTTTTAGTGCTGCAATGGGTGGACCAGTTGGAAAGGGATGGAGGCTCCCGGTTTTATAGTCGCATGGGGGCAGGAGTTTGCTTTCTTGAATCTGGAGAGCCATCAGGGCACTGGTATTCACAGGCTGAATCTGGCAAATGAAAACCAGGATTTAGCACATGCCCTGCTCATGGCTTTGCTGGAGGGGGAAGTTCGTTTCTGTCCTCTGGCTTTTTAAGCCAAGTGATGGTGACGCAGGAAAGCAAACTGGCTGTGCTCTCTTTAAAATGCTAATGGATTCAACTGAACCCCAGAGCATCATTCAAGGGCCCACCATGGGCAAGCACTGTGTGTGTGTGAGAGAGAGAGAGAGAGAGAGAGAGAGAGTGAGAGGGAGAACAGGGCCCTACCATGTGCAGGGGAGATAAGCCATGTTGCCAAACAGCACACTACCGAGCACAATGGATTTAGAACCAGACAGACCAGTGCTCAAAACCTGAGTCGAGTTCTAGTCCTGTTACTGAAGGATGTGGTTTTATATTCAGGGTGACACAAAGCTCTGCAGACCAGTGGGCAGGAGATGGTAACTCAGGAAAAGGGAACTGTCTTGTTTGGCGTGTTATTTATGAATATTCAATTTTGCTCTAGAAAAGGAGAGAAATTAAGTATAGAAGCAAGTAGCTTATGAGATTTTTTTAGACACAGATAGAATAAATAGAATATCTACGGGTTGAATATAGATCAAATGAGAACGTTACTTACAGACAAGGAGTGAGACCAAGTGAACCTTAAATATCTATAAGGCGTGGATCATGTCTTCTCTAAACTGAAGCAACGTCATTCCCACGTTGGCCACTCGGTGGTGATGCCCTGAGAAACACAGATAACACCCACAGCTGCTCAGCATAGTCACTGGGGTGCTGCCGTGTGAACAGGTGTATTTGGCCCTGAGTCTTCCCAATAGAGGCAGTTTGTGTGTTAACTTGAGGCGCCGCCTCCAGGTGGCCCCCCTGGCTTCCCCTCCGCGCTGACCCCTGTAGCCACAGCAGCAGGAGAGAGCGCGGCTGGGGCGGCAAGAGAACAAGATGTAGAGTGTGGTGTGAGCCAGGGTTCCGGTCGGGTGATCTTCCATCTGCTGGCACTTACCCTCCATGTGTTCACCCGTCCTGTCTCTTTGCCTTGCTTCTTTCCAGTGTGGGTTCTAGGCTGACTAAATAAATGCCACGATTCAAGCATCTTCACTTGGCCCGTGAGCCTTTCTGTTCTGTGGCCTCTGGTAGAGGCCGCCTGGAAGTATAGTCAGAGGCTAGCCTTGCCTCCAGGTAACTTCCCGAATGACATGGGAGTCGTAGCTCAGGCTTCCTGGAAGCAAAGCCCAACACATAAATTCTTGTGCAAGTGATTCGTGAGGGGGTTCTGTCTGGAGCCAGAGTCTGGGGAAGTGAGAAAAACAGGCTGGGAGAAGGGAAGAGGTCACACAGAGATGAGGTTCCACTGAAGTATAACCTCCGCCTGGTCCCGTGGAGAGCTCTGGAGCACGGACGGTACGCAGGTCTGACCTTCCTCGAGGCAAGAGTCCAGCCTTCTTCTTTTTCTTCTTTTTTTTTTTTTTTTTAAGATTTTATTTATTTATTTGACAGAGAGAGGCAGCCAGCGAGAGAGGGAACACAAGCAGGGGGAGTGGGAGAGGAAGAAGCAGGCTCATAGCGGAGGAGCCTGATGTGGGGCTCGATCCCAGAGCACCGGGATCACGCCCTGAGCCGAAGGCAGACGCTTAAGGACTGTGCCACCCAGGCGCCCCAAGAGTCCAGGCTTCTGTACCTGGCATCAGGGAATGGATGCGCCACCCTAGGACAGGGTGCTGCTACTGGTGGTCGGTCTGAGCTCCCTTCCCAGGTGGGTGACAGTGGCAAGGGAGGGGAGAGAGAACTTAGTAGGTTGGGAAAGTAGTGGGAGAAAGGACTGGAAAGGCACGGTGCCGTGTGACTTGGGAGGGTCTGAAGCCAGAGCAAGAAGTTAACACCTGATTCCACGGGCAGGAAGCCATAGGGAGCCACGGCGTGTTCTTGAGCATAGGTGTGATTTTGGAGCAATGGTTAGGAAGAGAGCCATATGACAGTGGTACGTGGTGGGAGGAAGCTGCTGGCAGGGAGGGCGGCTGGATCTGGTCTGGGCACTCGTACAGGCGGGCAGCTCTGTCACTCCAGAGGCCACTTTACCAGGGTCTAGTTTTGCAGCCTTCTTCCTGGTCTCAATCTCATCTGATTCTCTTAAGAATCAGCCTGGTCCCGCAGGCAAAGGGACTGGTACCACATCCCCCGGAGGTCAGCCTCCCTAGGCCAGGCTGGGGTGGGCAGGGGTAGGGAAGAGGTGCATTGCTGAAGGTTCTCCCTCGGAGAAGAACACCTCGTAAAAAGCTCAGCGCAGATCGAGGCCGGCTGCGGAGGGCTGATTAATGCTGGAGTTGTACAGACTGAGCTGGCTCCAAGTAAGTTTACCTGATCTCTAAGTAATACGGAGCTTTTAAGCCTCTGGCTTTTGTCCGGGGCTCTGTAGCCACCTGATGGGCAGCAGGCCGAAGATTCTTGGCTTCAGACCAAGCCAGCCTCCAAGAGATGATCCCTCCTGAGGACAGAGGTTTTGACTATCAAAACTTTAAGGGCAGTGGTTCCTGAACTCTAACCTGCAAAAACACCGCGTGGAGGGCTTGCTGAAAGCCCAGGTTTCCGGGCCTCACCTGCAGGGATTCAGACGCAGCAGGTGGGGGCGAGGAGTTTGCATTTTAAATAAGTACCCTTGTGACCGGCACCAGGCTGTGAAAGGGTCACAAGTGGGGAGCGGGACGATCCAGCACTGATTGACTCAGGAAACACAGCAGCCCTGTGGAAGAGGTAATATTATTTCTATTATTCTCAATTTATAGATGGATAAACTTAGGCTCAAAGGATTTAACTACACTTCCCAAACTCTCAGAACTAGTAAATGACAAAGCTAGGATTCAAATCCACTCACGTACAGCCTGTGCTGCTGTCTGAGATCTGGAGGAAGAAGAATAGGGGATCGGGCTGGCTGCACGCATATGCGGGGTCGTGTCCTGACACCCCCCAGTATGAGCCCTCTGGAGCCAGGCCAATGGTACCAGTGAGGAACAGGCTAGGTTGTGCTGCAGTAACAAATGAGCCCTTGGGTTCATCTCTTGCTCATGGTACACGGCCATTCAGACCAGCAGGGGGCTCTATTCATTGCAGTCACTTAGGGATCCAGGCTGGGAGAAGCTCTATGTTGACAGGCGTTTCCACGATTGCAGGGGTAGAGAAAGAGGACACTGGCTCTCGAACCATGCATTTCTGTCTGGAAATGAATGGGTGTCACTTCTGCTCAAATTTCAGTGGCCAAGGAAGTCCCATCGCCCTGCCTGAGTTCATCAGGGTGTGGAAATGTAAACAAGAATAGAGCCCGCCACACCAACATCCACTCATAGGAGCCTGAATGCACCTTCTTTGCTCATGTCTTTGCACATGCTGTTCCATCTGTCCTGTCCCTGCTTCTCCTCAACTCAGTGTCTAATTCTAGACTCCCCTGCCACCAGCTCTGGGCAGCCCTTCCTCATCTGTCCCAATCTCCAGCCACCCCTCTCTCTGCCAGGGCCCCGGGCTGATCTCTGTTAGGACGCATGCCATGTTGCATTGCAACCGTCAGTTTGTCTGTCCTCCACCCACTGGACCGTGGGCTCCCGGGAGACGGGAACATGTAATGGCGACAGGCCTGGGAGGCAGCAGGCGGGCAGGCACTCAGGGCGGCAGAGCGGGGTGATAAAGAGCTGGATTCTGGAGTTTGCAGGAGCTGCCCCTCTCCTTTTCCCACAGGAACAGGCTCTGTGTGGGCTTCAGAAAATGGGGAAGAGGAAGGTAAGGGTTCTGTGACTTCAGGATGAGCCAACTGCACACAGGAGAAGGAAAACCCCTGCAGCAGGGGGCTTTTTCCGAAGCTTCATTGCCCCATCATGGAAAGACTCACCTCAAACCCGGGTTAGTCACCACCCGGAGCTGGCTGTGTCACCACAGGGTGAATTTCAAGACCCAGAAAAGGACATTCTACAGCTGGGGGAAAATCCTTGCTGTCCCCGCTCTGGGGCCCCTGGGGCCCATTAGAGGTCATCGTTAGCCAAGGGACAGGTGTTGCGGTCTCCTCAGAGAAGCTTTGCCTGAGTCCTGTCACGCCACGGCCTCTGGGGTCTGGGGCAGGCTCTTTGGGTTCAAGGCCTGCTCAGCAAGGTCATTAGCCTGACTCTGATGTGGGGCTCTGCCAGGTCTGGGTCACTTGCTGGGTGCCGCCCACCGGGAGTGACCGCAGAAGCGAGGCAAAGAGGCCCAGAACTGCGGGTAGGAATAAAGGTCCTGCAGTCTTGGGCGGCACACGGCAGGGTCTGTCTCTGTCACCCCGACTTCCATGGGCTCAAGCTTTCTCGCCCTTCCCACCTCCCACCTCTGGGGGAGGAACCATTTTCAGTGCTTGGGATCCCCCGTGCTCCCTCACTTCGGAGCCCAACACAAATCACGGCCTTCTCACTGCATTTTTCACGAGAAATTAAATTCTTCCAGTGTCTTGCCTCTTTGTAGTGTGGCTTTTCCTGAAGTCTGTGGGAGGCGACTGTGTAGGGGAGGTCCCCTTGTGCTGTGACCACACTCAACTCAGCTCCCCCTTCCTTGCCGGGGAGGGGGGGCAACCTTCCTCTCCACCTGGATGCCCCAGAGCCTCAGCTCCTCCCTCCGTCATGCACCCTTTTCCCCCTTCCTTTAAAGCCTCAGGGCCCCACACCCTGGACTTAGAGGTGCAGTTTTTGCCCCGATCCAATACCTTTTCTTGAAAAAGGAATTACTCTTTCCGAATAATATTCTCCCTGCTCAGCTGCTGAGCTAATATATTCCCCACCTCCTTGTACGGATTTCCTTTGCTTGGACGCGGGGTCCCACTTGGCCTCGCTAGGCCATACCCCGTTGATCTCAACAGGCCTGACTCCCTACGGTTTAGGCTAGCGCTTCACCAGGGGGCTTCGCAAGAACGGATTGTTCAATTTTCAGGAGTTTTGCAGGCTGATTGTTAAACTCGGCCATTATTAAAAATTCAGGTATGGTAACAAATACTAGAAAGTCATCATTTCCTAAGTACTTTAGTACATATTCCCTGTGCTCTTGAAGTTAGATCTCTTGGACCCCTATGGTGAAAACACTCTATATTTTATAGGCTACTGTGTACCGCCAAATCTTCCTTCCGTGGGTTACACTGTGTCTTCGTCTTAGGGCTATTATAACAAAACACCACAGACTGGGTAGTTGATAAACAACAGAAACGTATTTCTCACAGTTCTGAAGACGGCAAGTCCAAGATCAAGGCACCAACCTGCTTGTCTTTTGGTGAGGGCCCTCTTCCTGGGTTACAGCCAGTGCCTTCTTTCTTCCATGTCCTCACGTGGTAGAGGGGGCAGGGATCCCTCTGGAGCCTCTTTTGTGAGGACACTAATCCCATTCTTGAAGGATCCACCGTCATGGCCTAACCACCTCCCAAAGGCCCCATGTCCTAATACCATTGCTTTGGATTTCGACATATGATTTTTTTTGGTGGGGGGGGGACACAAATATTCAGACCATAGCACGCGGAGAGCTTGAAATCAGCTTTTGTTCGTATGTTTACACCCTGAAAATCAGCAAATACTATAAGTCGGGGATTAATTTACTGTTGTGTCGATTGTCTAAATTTAAGGAAGTGATGGAGAAAACGCAGATTAAACTTAAAAGTGTGAAACTTGTAGCCACTGCATTGTGAATAGCACAAAAAATCAAGGAAATATTCATTTGGTATTTACAAACTACTATCCAGTTCTGCAAAGAAGGTGTTCACGTCACTGACAAATAAGTGAAGTTGCAACATACATTTTTATCTCACTTTTGTCTTTTTTATGAACGTAAACAAGAATATCAGCAAATATCCTGTTGGGACCACACTTGCTCATCAAGTCCAATGCTAGACTGGCTCTAGGTCCAAATATTAGCAAAACCAACAGAAGTATTCTGTGAAAATCAATAGGTTGCATGGAATTTATAATGAAGATCACTGTATATGTTATGATTTGTGAATTACATGCTATCTATCCTTTACAGCGGTAACATTCATAAACACGCACAAAGTTTTCTGGAGAGTCCGTTGTTAAACATTCGCCAGCACACCACTGCCCAGAGTCTGCTGTTCTGCCCCCATCCTAGAACTTACCTGCTGTGCTTGAGGGGCGTGCTGGCTCGTCTGTATCCCCTCGGCCTGTGGGCTCTGTGGTGAGGAGGGCCATCTTGTTCACGTGCGGGTACTCAAGTACTAATCAGGACTCAGTGCTCAGGAGTCACTCAATCCATACCCGTTGCATGAACATGCTAATGCAAAAATACTTCTGGGTCCTAATGGTGAGGCAATGATTCTCGTCCTCTGTGTCAGCCTGTGAAGTGGAGGTGGGTATTTAACCCACACATAGCTGGCAGCCAGCACAGCTTTCCCTTCTTTCTGCTTCTCTGTCCAGATCCAGAGATGGGCCCAGTGCTGGGTGGGCTCCCTGCAGTGTCCCATCTGCAGCCAGATGGCTCTGAGACCTAAGGGGGCGTGAGGAGAATTCAGGACGACAAGTACATACAAGCGGATGGGAGTGGGATACAGTGGTCCTGGGGTCAAGCTGTAAGCCCCTTGAGGGCTGAAGGCAGATTTCATTATTGTCTCATCCCTAGAACCTGTCCTGACAATGGCCAACATGGTCCTACATAGCGGACCCCACTCCTCTCTCCTCCCTGCTCACCTCGGCTTACCTCTTCTGACCCTCTCTGCCCCTACGCTCCTTTCCGCTCCAGGCACACCGACTCCTGGCTCCTCCTGCACCATGTGCCCTCTTGCCTCAAGGCCTTTGCACCGACTCTTCCTGACCTGCTCTTCCCCAGAAATCCACATGGCTTGTCCGTCAAGTTAGGTCTCTGTCCAAATCTCACCCGGTCAGAGAGGCCTTCGTGACTGGTGTGGCCTTCGGTCCCTGTGCCTGGCCTCCTTACCTGCTTAGCTTTTCTTCCTGGGCCTTTCTGCCCCGAGTGAGTATGCACTTGGTGATTTTCTGCCATCTCTCTCCCTGGTAAACTCTTGGAGCAGGATCTTTTCTTTCCTGTTCCTGACTTTATCCCCAGGGTCTAGCTCGGTGTAAGTGGAGGTACAGTCCTCCCTGAAGCAGTGTCTGCTGACGGACTCAGCCTACCAGAATGAAGGGTCTGCAGTCAGACAGAATGGGATACTGATCCAGCTCTCGGCTCTCCTGTCTAATTTGGACCTAGGCCATGTTCTTCTTGGACCTGTCATCTGAAAACCTGTGTATCTTTTCTTCTTTCTCTGGGGTTACCTCCCCAGCTCAATGGGAGGTGTCAGCTCTTCTCCAGAGGAGCCTGAAATCCATGCCACTTCCGGGCAGCATGCATCAGAGGCACCGCTGGACGGGCTGGGCAGCCCGACTCTGACCCAGGCCACCCCTGAGGCCCAGGGCTCAGGTTGGTGGGTCACACTCAGCCTGGGGGTAGGGGGTAGGTCTGGCTGACCCGTAGATGCCTTCGTCTGGTTTTACATTGAAGATGAATCCAACATTCAGGAGTGGAGACATTTCACAAGACAGTCAGAAGACCCGGCCACCGTGGGCCTGCATTCAGGCACGGCACAGCCCCAGGAGCTGAAAAGCTGGCCCTGTTTTAGCTCAGCTCTCCGATTTGCCACGGTCCTCACCCCTCCTGCAACATTTGCTTTGGGGCCGTCTGAAATAAAGCACACAGATGCACACAGGGTAGCTTCTCTCCTCACACTAGCCGTGGGACTGGAGCAAGGCTCTTAACTTCCCGAGACCCCTTCCTCTGCAAGACGGACTTCCCAGCGACCCCCTGAGTCCATGGAGGACTGGATGGGAAATTCCTTGGGAAGCAGCAGCACTCTGCCCTTCCCCCAAGCGCTGCTCTGCCACTTCCTCTTCTCTTCGTTCTCCTCCCCAGATGCCACCCCTTCTGTCCATGGACACTGCTGTCTACCCGGCCCAGGTGGGTCCTTGCTTCGCAGCTGGATCTGCCTTCCCAGGTGGGGAGACCTGGGGGCAGCCCCTTACCGCTGCACCTGCATCAGTGTGGGGTCTCTGCTCGGGAAGGATGCCTATGTCACGGTGAAGGCGTAAGGAAATGCAGGAGGGCTCTGAGTCCTAGTGGGGCTTGGCCTCCGAACAACGACAAACGAGATCTGAGCCGCCAGATGAGAGGTTGCTGCGGACAAGTCTTCCCTTTCCAGTCCCGAGGTCCTTGTTCTAGAACCAGGTGTCACAGCAAACGCCTGTGAAGTCAGCTGGGTTTGCTCAGCTTTGCTAGGAAAAGCTCCTTCTTCCCTCCTGGGGCTATTAAGCTAGTGCACCTTTTAAAAGGTTTTAAACTTTTATTGCTTCTTTGAAATAAAACATTCCTCTCATTCCAAAATGAAATGCATTTCAAATGGATTTCCCAAGATTTTCTTTATTTTGATGACAAAAGTAATCTGTCCATGGTTTTTATAGAAAAATTGGGGAAATTAAATATAAAGATGCAGAAGGAAATGAAAGCCTCCTATAATCATTGTTAATACTTTTGGTTTATATCACTCCAGACGGTTTTCAGTATACTCCAATCGTTCATATATAAAGGCATATATATGTATATGTATTATATTTATACAGGCATTTTTCACATAGGATGCAGATTATTATATATGCCATTTTATAATACCCAGCATAAGGCTTGGAAAACAGTAGACAAGAAATAAATATTGCCACTGCTAATAAATATCATTTATCGAATGCTGACCACATGCCAATATGTTAGGTGTTTTATATACACTGTCTCACTTAGTCCTCAGAACGGTCCTATGATACAGAAGCTGCCTTCCTCATGTTCTAGAGCTGAGAAGCTTGGGGCCAGACAGATTATGTTACTTGTCGAAAGTTGCAAAAGTCACCAATGAGATGGACAAATACATGTTTCTGTATTTTTGTGTGAACAAAGTGCCCATTTACAGGTTTAAAAGTTTTTCAAAAATGGATTTAAGAAGCAACTTATTGCCTACTCAGGTGAGAGTTTTCACTGAGAATGATGGAAAAACAGGCTCCAGTCTTGCAGGCAGGAAATCTAGGTCTGCAACTGATAGCGCTATGATCTGGAGCAAGTAACAGCCTCCCTGACCCTCGGTTTCTCCTCCACAAATTGGGATTCATGTGGAAGGCAAGGTCAGCACTGTGCCTGGGATATAGGGGCGTTTGAAATGATTAACAAAGGTTGATGGCAATTGGAAAATGTGAAGAAACTGCAAAAGCACAGAACACAAAGCTTGCTTTTAAAAAGTTCACCCATGATGCTTCAAGGCGATATTAGCCAATGTGGAGCTGGTGGGGATACGACCTTGGTCAGTAGTGAGTCCCCACGAGGCTGTGCTTACTTCCTAGGGAAATGCTGAGCTGTAAAAAGACTGCTTATCAATTTGTCTTTGAAAAACAGGTGATCTACAGTGTCTCAATGTGTCCAACTCCTAAAATAGCACATCTGTGTCTCTAAAATCTTTGTGGCCCAAATAAAAATCAGTGGCAGGGGAAAATGAAAATGCACAAGTTATCTGAATTAGCTTGAATGCTACTGCAATTAGGGGGTCTCCTAGTTCTCCCCCTTCCCCCTGGCACATTAACTTTTCTGAGCCTCAGCTTTGCCCAGTGTCAGCTGGGAGCGGTAATACTCCCTCCCCGGGGTAGTGTGACGATGAAAAACAGTGTGTGTGAAGGTGTGAGCTCAAGGTCTCAGTCATAATAAACAACACCCTTTATGAGGCCATATAGATGAGGGGGTCTGGACGGGCTCTGAGGTGAGCCACGAGCTAGAACCCTGCTTCTGCCATTCGCCAGTTTTGTCACCTTGGACAAGCTATCGAGCCTCTCTGAGCCAATCTCACGAGGTCTGTAAAGACTAAATGCTAATATATGTGTTGTTTGGTGCAGAGCAAGCATCCGACGTCAACTATTACAGTGAGGACCTCCTTGCTTTCTCCTGGTCGCAATGTTCTTTGCATTTTTGATCCTCGTAAAGCCCGAACCGCATACTAGAGCCCTTGATTATACACCGCCTTGTACTGTCCTCTTGGCTTTCTTTTTTTTTTTTTCTCTCTTCTCACATGCTTCCCTCTGTTTTTTTTTCACGGGGCCCAGACCCTTGAGGGCACCATCTGGGACATAGACTTCTTCAGTATTCCTTCCAGGGACTCATGTATGTGCACGCCCAATAAATCTTTGCTGCCTTGAATTGCATCTGATTGATGGCTCTTTCCCTGCTGATTTCTCAAGGTTTCACCCAGATTGAGCCGAAACCCTCGGGAAAAATTGCAGCAGCCTGTCCAGGTCCCCAGAGACAGGAGCTCTTGGCTCTGCTGAGAATGACAAATGGAGGAGCTGAAGGGCCCGAGCGCCACTGCAGGCATCTGACAGCTAAGGAGAGGGGCCCCTCAGCCCCCCTTCTTGGCCCTCCCAGCCACCTGACAGCAGTGCCTGTGGCTTTGCGGGACAGCTGTGGCCTTAAATGGCACAGGAGCTTAAGATGCTTCCCTTGTTTACATAGCTTCTGTGTTAAAGCTGGGAGCAAGTGCTTCTGCCATCCCTGTCCCTGTCCCGTCCCCGTCCCTGTAGGTAACTGGAGGAAAAGTTAAACAAGAAGGAAGTGAGGGAGGGGCTGAGGAAGGACCTGGCTGTAGACCACATTTGTGCTTAGTTTCCCCAGCTGAGTATAAGTCACCGAAAAGGGGAACTTTCCACCCTCCCAGTGCCTCTGTCATTTCCAACAGTTTACTACTAGGAGAGGGACTAAAGGCTCATGAAAATAAGGTAGTTGACCTTTGGTGTAGGGCAGCCCTGAGGAGGGGCTGTGCTAATTTGTCTATGGTTTTCTGCGAGGACAGTTGCATAGTTCGTGGCTGTTCATGAGTACTGGGCTGCTTTGTAGAACTTTTTTTTTTTTGCTTGTTTGATTTTAGGAGTTGCAAAGTCACTCATTCATTCATTAACAAATATTTATTGAACTATGGACTAGGTCCCATGAATACCAAGTTTACTACTGGGTGAATATCGGCTCGATATCCTACACGCAGGCCCTGCGGCAGGTGCTGGGGAGAGAGCTGTGGCTGAGACAGGCGTGGGCCCAGTTTCGCTGACCTGCGGGGAGCAAGACGCAAATAAAGGGCTAGTTATAACATCTACGGTGCAAAGTGCCATTTCATAGGGTGGGAAGCAAGTTCTTAGTAAGAGTCCTATACCGAGACTTGGAAGTCCAGGAGGAAGGGACAATTAAGCTAAGCCTGATAGAAAAATAGAAGTTGGCCAGGTGTGGAGGGGAGTGGTAGAGAGCCAGTACGGAAAATCCTTGCGGGCAGAGGGGAGAGCATGTGGAAAGAACTGGAGGGGGTACCGTAGATGATACTGCAGGACGAGAAAACCTCACAAACTCCAAGTCACTTAACGCAAGGAAAGCTTCTCACTCAAGCAAAATTGGATTGGAGTTCAGAGCAACTGGTCTCCATGGGGGAGGGGAATCTCAGTGATCCAGGATACCTCCATCTCAAGACTCCATCATGTCAACATAGGGCCAGGAAGACAAGGAGAGAGAGCAGGGAGGTGCACTGGAGGTGAGTTACTTTAGCCCAGGAGTGAGCGCCTCACTTCTGCTCCCAACCCACTGGCCAGAACTAGTCACATGGCTGCATGGACTTGCTGCAGGGCTAGAAGAGTAGGGGAGCAAGGGTAGTATTTGCTGAAGGAGGCTGCCTGGGCCACACAGAGAGAGGATAACCCCTTGGGAAACTGCCCATTGTTCTGAGGGGCAGGGCCTATTGTGTGTGTGTGTATGGGGATCTGGTGGGCAGGGGTGGGGAGGGAAATTGCAGGGGGATAAGCTGAGACCAGCCCTTAAGGGCCTTGCAAGTCATGTTACATGATGAGGAATTTGGACTTTAAGGAGGCAGAGAAGAATTTTACTAGGGCATAATAGAATTATATTGGCATTTTGGAAAGATTATCTTAGGAAGATCGGGCTTTCTGTGGAGACTGGATGGAGGCGGCATGAGTAGAGGACAGTTAGGAAGCTGTTGCATTGACCAGGTGAGAGATGATGCCCCAAGTAAGGAAGAGTCTGTGAGGGTGGCGGAGGTGGGCACATGCAACAATTATGTAGGATGTGGAATCCACAGTGGGGGCGAGGACAGGCAAGGTGCAGGGTGAAGCTCAGGTGTGTGGGTTTAGCCACTGGCTGGAGAGTGGATCTGTTCACCTGCTAAAAATAACAGGAGGAATAAGTTTAGGGGAAAGACATGTTCCGTTTGGGATTCATGGAATTTTAGGGGTCTAGAACATCTAAGGGGAGGAGTTCAGGGGGCATTGGGATCTGCATCTATGGCTCTGATGCTTAGGAGAGTCTGGCTCGTGATATCAACTTGGGAGTCTTGAATACATAGATGGTATTTGAAGTCATGACGATGGAATGTTGAGTAGCTCTTGAGTAGCTAAGAATCTAGTGTAAGCTGGGGGCCAGGCATACAAACAAATATTGGAATTCAAGGTGAATGGTATGACACAGAGGCAAGTACAAGGTTCAGTGGGGGCACAAAGCCGAGAAAGTCTGATGGAAGAGGGACCAGGGCTGCGTGGATCATGGAAGGGCAGTTTACATGGAGGGAACAGCATGTGCAAAGGCACAGAGATATAAAAGCAGCACTGTCCAGCCAAGAAAGTCCTTGGAGCATTTTCTAGAGCATTTCAGTGTGCTTGTCTGAGAGAGAAGAGAGTAGTAGCACTTGGAGCCTTTGACAAAACACCTGTCACCAACATGCAGGCAGTGCATGCTACGTGCAGGAGATTTGCACAGTTGAAGAGTCCATGATAAGATGACATCTTTTTTTTTTTTTTTTTTTTTTTAAGGATTTTATTTATTTGACAGAGAGAGGAAGAGCACAAGCAGGTGGAGCCACAGGCAGAGGGAGACGAAGAAACAGGCTTCCCACTGAGCAGGGAGCCCAAGGCAGGACTCAATCCCGGGATCAGGACCTGAGCCGAAGGCAGATGCTTAACCGACTGAGCCACCCAGGTGCCCCTAAGGTGACATCTTTTAAATTTTTTATCTTTTTTTTTTTTTTTATCATAGGAGCTTTTAAGTATATTTAAAAAACAGAGAAAATAATACAAAGAACCCACGTGTATTCATCACCTAGCTTCAATAATTATTAACGTTCTGACAATCTTTGTTTATTTACTCATTTCTCTCTCTTTTTGATTGCCAGAGCACTATTTTTAACTTTCTACTATGGAGAAAGTAGACAGTGGGGTATAATAAACCCTCAGGCGCCCATCAGTGACTCCCAGGAAACTTCAGCGGGAGGTCATTCCCTCCTGGCCACGCCCCCGCCAGCCCACTCCTCTCCCCTGGCAGCATTTCGTCTGCCAATACTTCAAATAATATATCTCTAATAGATAAAGACTTAAAAATACAACTGCCTTCTCATTATCACACCCAACAAAATGAACATGAATTCATAAGGGGGCATTTTGAAGACTTCGGGGCCGTGTCTGCCAGAAAACGCTATGACCGTGAGAAGTGCATTTCAGGTAGCAATTCCTTAACAAGACCACACCGGGCAAGCCAGGTGGAGAAGAAACTAGGGGGAATTTAGCCAGGAGAAGCTGTGGCGGGGGAGGGAGGACAAGAGGCCACTCAGCCCTCCTGGGTGTCCCTGGCAGGCATGAGGCCACCACCCAAAAGAGAGAAAGTGGCAGAAGAAGGGATGGAGAAAGGACCAGAGAGAGAAGGAGGTGGGTGGAAAGAGGCTGATATTGAGAAGGAAAAAGAAGAGTAAAAATAATCGCGAATACCCGCAGCGCGCCAGGTGTCAGTCAGGGGCACTGCCTCTGCCCCTCGCGGTTTCCAGGAGCGGGGCTCCCCCAAACCTGCCTGGCCTCTTGCTCAGCCCTTCAGTGAGTCACTCGGTGGAGCGAGGGCAGGGGCAGGTATGCAGGTTTGCGTGGATTGATAAGGAAGGAGCGTTTTGCCAAGGCCTGAGGGGCAGGGCTCAGCAGCGAGGGCGGGGCAGTCTCCAGCAGGGCGGTGGCAGGGCCGAGCAGGTGCCGGGCGGTGGCGTCTGCGGGGTGGCATCCGCCAAGGCAAGGAAGAAAGCAGGCCGCAGGAACGAAGGGGTTGGTCCTCGCGTGGGAGGGGTACTGCGGGGCACCGGTCTCCCCAGTCTTGGGTCTGCGCAGGGCTCCCCCGCCTGTGCCGAGGGTCTGGTAGAAACCGCGCCCCAGCGCCCTGCGGCCTCCCTGGCTGTGGCCGCCCGCGACCCTGCTGGGGGGCGGGAGCAGCACGGGGATGACCTGCGGAAGTAGCGGGTCCTGGGGTTTCGGGAAATCGGTGAATCGCGGGGAGACTGTGGAGCCCCCGGGGCGGGGGCGGGGACGGGGGCAGGGGCCGGCCTGGGGCGCAGGGCGCGGCTGCTGCGGGTGCGGTCCTGCCTGACTTCCTCCCAGCTGGAAACGCTGCGGGTGATATCAGCGGTGGAAAGGCGGTCATCGAGGCCCCAGAGTGCCTTCCTCGAGGGCTCTGGAGGAACTGGCGATGGGAGCTGACAAGACAGTACCCCGACTGAAGACTGCTCTGAGCGGCTCCAAGCCCCCACCCCCAGCGCCCCCAGATCCTGATGAAGTTCTGGGCCCTGCTCCCGCTCTCGCGGGCGGTGGTGGGGGGTGCTTCTTAGTTCCCTCTCAGCCAAACGCTTATCCTCCAATCTGGGGTGGAAGCGCACCAAGGAGACCAGGGACTCTGTTCCCCTCCCAGACGCCCCGGTAACTTAATGGCCAGTCTGCCTGTTGCCGCTGCCCTGAGCACTCATTGGCAGGGTGCTTCCTTCTGGGACGTCGTGGGATGGGGTGCAAGAGGCCTGCGGTCCACTGAGGACCCTGACATCTCTTTCTGCCCTTTCTTACTAGACAAGGCTTGGGCTGGAGGTGAGCCGCATCGATTGGAATCGGCACAAGGCTGGTGGCCACGTGAAGCCAGGGGACCGTCTCAGGGGCGTGGCTTCCCATCAGCTCTCGGAGGTTGGTGAGCACACCGCAAAGGGACAGAGACCAGAGACGGGATAAACCAGATCTGAGGACTTGTCTTCAGAGGGGAATAGAAATAACGAACACCTAGAACTCTCCTTATGGGCTGGGTGGGCACAGTTCCTACCACTGTCCCAATGCATCTCATGCATGTTCTAAACATGCACAATCTGATTCCACGACATTATTCCTGATTTTATAGATGGAGAATCTGAGCCACTAAGACATGACATCGCTTGGCCAAGATCACGCAGCTTCTGGGGCCAATGTTCTATTTTGCCTTTGTGAAGAAGAGGGAATATGGCACTGAGCTGTTCTGCAGCAAAAACAAGCTGATGTCAGGGATTCTTCCAGAAAAGCACATTTCAGGGCCATTGCTGAGATCACCACCCATTCAGCAAATGTCCCAAACACTGAATGCACTTCTGTGTCTCAGCCCGTGGCATAACTGATGTTCCTCATAATGACCTTCAACTACCCAGGAATGGTTAATTTATATTTTGCAAGCTCTGTTTAATCAGGCAGGGGGAGTGAGTGACAAGCTTTAACAAGATCTCTATCAAAACCAAATTACCAAAGTTAGACACTTAAATGAATTAACCCCTCTCTCTGAAAAGCTGGGCTGCTCTGGTAACCCCTTGTAGAGGAGCCTTCGCTTTAAACATTGCCCCTTCTAGAGGGGCTCTGCTCTTATGCTGCTGGTGTCCCCACTGCATCTAAGCATCAGGAATGAGCTGGGTCTCACCATTATGTCCCTGACAAGGACTCCCAGAAGATGGCGGGGATCACGTGGGGAAGTTCTCTTTCTTCCCCTGGCCCCAGTCTGAAATTCCCCAAACGCTTGGGGCCCTGCAATGCTGGGCAGCAGGCAGTGTCCCCAGCAGTGGTCCTGGCATCCTGCCCCCTTTACACAAAGCGATCACTGTTGCAGAAAATGAGGGTCCTGTGACCATTTGGCACCATCCCCTGCCTGGCATTTGCGTGGGAGAAGGAACTTTCTCTCTCCCTGACAATAGACTCTGATCACAAACCAGGCCCCTTTCAGAGAAACAGCTTTGCAGAGAATGACTTTGCCTAGAGGTAAGAACTGAGTGAGTGAACAGAAGTGGTTTCTCGCAGGAAGCCTGTTAATATCACTGAGAAATCAGCCGGCCCATGGAGGCCTCAGACAGCTTTCCGCGCGCCATCCTCATTGCCGCGCCGGCTCTCAGCCAGGCCTCTCTCCCTTTACCCTGATCGGCTCCTTGAATTCGTTTCCCACGGTGACATATCTGGTTCCCGGCCACTGTGACACCTGTGTCACCCTGTTGTTAGTGTTCTAGAATTCCAGCCTTACCTCTAAATGCAGGTGTAACAATCCTACCTTACAGAGAGCATCTCCCTGGGTGACTTTACTGAGAACTTAACATTGGTGTAAAACCATTAACCAAACTACAGGTTTTATTCGGATTCCCCCAGTTTTCCCACTCGTGTCCTTTCTCTGTTTCAGGATAGTGTATCACACCATGCCTCCTGCGATCTGTGAAGGTTTGTTTCTCTGTTGTTCCTTATTTTTTCACGACCTTGACATTTTCAGGTATTTTATTGAGTGTCCCTCGATTTAGGCTTGCCTGAAGTTTTCTCATGGTTAGACCAGAGCTATGGATTTTCTGAAAGAATACCGCAGGGGTGAAGTGCCCTTGCTTTTCACGCTGTATCAGGAAGTACACGATATCAACATGACTAATTAGTGGTGAGGTTAACCTTGATCACATGGGTAAGGTGGCTTTGCCAGTTTTCGCCACTGTAAAATGACCATTTTCCCCTTTCTAGACTCTACGGATTGGAAGTGAATCACTAAGTCCAGCTCCTACTGCAAGGGAGGGAAATGAAACTCCACTCCCTGGAGGGGGGAGAATCTACAGGTATAATCTGAAATTCTTCTTCTTTTTTTTTTTTTTTAAAGATTTTATTTATTTATTTAACAGAGATAGAGACAGCCAGCAAGAGAGGGAACACAAGCAGGGGGAGTGGGAGAGGAAGAAGCAGGCTCATAGCAGAGGAGCCTGATGTGGGGCTCGAACCCAGAACGCTGGGATCACGCCCTGAGCCAAAGGCAGATGCTTAACCGCTGTGCCACCCAGGCGCCCCTGAAATTCTTCTATACAGAAGACTTGTCTCATCTCCATGATTTCTTTATTTATTCACTTCTTTATTTATATCAGTATGGACTCAGAGATATTTATTTTATTATCTGAGTTATAATGCAATACTTTTTTAAATCGTTGCTCAAATTGTTCCAGCTTGGGTCATTGGGATCTCTCTCAGGTGCACTCCTGTGTCTTTTTCATGGGCTCCCATTTGTTTTTTCCATTATCTTACTTTCCGGCACTCTATGGTGCTGCACGCTCACCTGTCTTTTCCTTGCCTTTCTTTCTCCAGGGAGCCCTGGTTCCATTATTGGAAGATGGTCTTTGGAAACCAAGTTCTGAGTGCTGGGTGTGCTCTTTGCTACTGGGTCATTGCTCTCTGCCCTCTCAGTGCACACAGCTAGGAAGTGTCTGGATGTAGAGTGGCCAACATATGTGCACATATCTGTATTTTGACACCTGTCTCTAGATATCCTTAAATAAAAATGAGTTCACACCAGTACTTCCAACTCGAATTCGGCACCACTGGGCTTGTCCTGGCCTTCCGCCTTTCCTCATTGCCCTTCCTTTCGCGGACAGTGCCAAACCCGGCTCCTGCTGTCTACAATTTATACACTTACTTGTTCAACCTTACTTTGCATGTAGTTTCAGAATTGCTAATCCATATCCCTATGAAAGAAATTTTTCATGAGAATACAGCGTTTTTGTATAGTTCCTTCTGTTTTTAGCTTTACGGATTCCTGTCGAAACACTGTTTCCGAAAATTGCTTGGGTCAGCTCATCCCCCCCTTCTTGATGGGTGCAGCTTCGTATTTTCAAAGGATTTTCACGTGAGGCTTCACCTTTGATCAGTTCATTATTTTGCGCGAAGGAGGAAGAAACCGTGACATGTGGAGGAAGACTTGGTTGCCTCGCGATCATTTGGACTCATGAGTATACCTGGGAACTTTGGGCTTCGCTGGACCACGCCACCTTCCCTGGACCTGCTGTTCGCTGGGTGGGTCTGGGCTGCAGAGACGGCTGTGACATACAATGTCTAGTCAAAGGAGGAGGTGAAGTACAGCTGAGTATCTCTTCCTTGGGCAGGCAGGATTGTCAAATGTCAGGGAGAAGGAGACTTGGAGATCTCGTAGCTCAATTTCCCTTATAGATGGGGAAACTGAGGCTTAGAGAGGAGATGTGACTTGTTCAAGATGAACTAGCTGGTTCGAGCCATAAAGGGTGGGGGGGGGATAGGATTCAGGACTCTGCATTCCCATGTCTGTGCTCTTCTCACCACCCTGTGTGGGTTACAGGGCCAGAGGTCACAGGTCTGCAGAAAAAAAGCCCCTTTGAAATGGTTTAAACAGGTGGAAAAATTCACCCTCCTTTCCTGAATAGAGAGGTAGATCCAGGAACATTTCTTCATACCCTGTGCCATCTGAAATGGGGGGTGAGTGGATTAAGAAATGATTGATGCAAAGTTGGTCCCTGCATGTCACACAGTAGTGACCTCATTCAAAAGTGGCAACTTGAGGGATCTTGTGAATTCCAGAACTACCGTTTTTTTTTTTTTTAATCAGTGTCATGTTCTCTCTTAACCGTCATCCCCCTTAGTACCTAAAAAATTGAGATTAGTGTCTGTCTTGCCCAGGTCAGGGGGCTATTTTAAGACTCCTTACCTAATTGGAATGAAGAAATCAAACTTTTTTTTTTCTTTATTAACTGCTGATTTCCGAATCTCCAGCATCATACATAGCACACCATAGGAATTCAATAAATATGGGATGAATGAATTAAGGATCACGTGAGACGTTTCACGTAAAAGGACTGTTTTATCTCTGACGCCTTATACAAATGTAAGGCATTGTTAATGGCGTTAGCTAATGCTCTGACCTTGGGCAAGTTGCCTAACCTCTCTGGACTTCAGCGTCCCAATCTGCATTATAAGATGCTCCAGGCTCATCTTGTATCCGTAATTAAACTAGATGATCTCTACGGTCCCTTTCAGATCTGTAATTCTGTAATTTCAGTGTTCACTGTTATTATAAAGAGTATTCTGAGAATTTCCAGATAGATTTAGGATATAAAAGTATCACAAACCATCATGTGATAAAAGTATCACAAAGCAAGGGTGACAAGTCGATTTCTTTTCCTGTGTGAATTCTAGTTGATTGGTAGTGGCTGCCTGGAAGGACTCTAGGTATAGGGTTATAGTGATTGATTAGTGATGTCTGTCATGGGTACAGAATACAAAGCAGTAGCAAGCATGCCAAATATCTACCATCTCCAACCTAGATGCTTAAAATAGCAGCTGCCCTAGAATTTCTGAGAGCAATGTTATTTTTCTTTGATTTTGCATGATAATGTAGACACCCCTTGGGTGAGGCCAGGGCTTCCTGGAGGTAAACCCAGAGCTCTACAGACTTGTAGTAAATCACCCTTCTCCCTTTCATTGTGTCTCTTTTTTATTTATCAGGCAAATAAGGACAATTAACATGATAGATTAATGATGGTTGAGAAGTGAAATCTAGACTCAGAATCGTTCTACCACCCTGAGACTCAAACAGATTTATAGCCTCTGTTCTTGAGGAAATTGAGAATGTGGAATAATGTAAAAATTCTACATATAAACATGAACCCATTCATCCAGTAAATATAGGTTGAACACCTACAGTGTTCAGTCAAATGCATGCCACTGAAAACATAGATAATCTTTCCAGAAATAAAGCTTTTCCCTCTTCTCGTTTCTACTGACCGGTCATTATATGTGGGTCCGTGAGCTTTCTTTTTTCTTTCTTTTTTTTTTTTTTAAAGATTTTATTTATTTATTTGACAGAGATAGAGACAGTCAGTGAGAGAGGGAACACAAGCAGGGGGAGTGGGAGAGGAAGAAGCAGGCTCATAGCGGAGGAGCCTGATGTGGGGCTCGATCCTAGAACGCCGGGATCACGCCCTGAGCCGAAGGCAGACGCTTAACCACTGTGCCACCCAGGCGCCCCTGTGAGCTTTCTGAATGTAACCCGTGTTTCCCTCTTTCTACCCTCGTGGTGAGGAAATGATAAATTTTGGGTCTAACTCCCAGGATTCCTGAAGGAAATATACCAGTGAGGTGTCTTAAATCTCTCATTACAGATGGGGGATGCTACCCGGGCCAGGAGAGAACGTCCCAGCCCTCAGGTACCATCCTGTTGCTCAGCGTGCTTTTGAAGCCCAAGGATACTGTGACCATGAGGATGCTCCCATTCTTTCCTGTGCCTAGAAGTGTGGAGAGGCCCCTGCATGTCGGTTTGGGGGTCATGTATATTGCTTCCCACCTGTCATCACTTCATAGCTGTCCAGAAATGTGTCTCAGTGGAGGAGGGATGTAGGCAACCCCAGCCCCTCTTCTCCCTTCCGGGTGGTCTGCCTTTGCCATATAACATTGGCTTCTGGTTACCCTCCCTCAGGACGGGTCTTTCTCCACTGTCCAGGCAGTTCCTGAAAAGGCTGCGCTAACTGACTGAGTGATTACTTCAGGACTTGAAATAGCTTTTTTCCTGTCCCAGATATGACACAGTCACTTCCCCAATAGAGCCATCACTCCAAGAGGAACAGCACGTCCTTGTAATGAAGCCAAGAGGGTCACATGATCAGACAGCGGGGGGCAGGGAGGGGCCTCCTGAGACCTTGTTTCCCCTTAAGCTGTTGGCCCAGAGTTGTCTACAGAAGCCTATCTGTGACAGACCCTGGCAAGCCATCCCCAGCCTGCCCTCTTCTAGGGTTTCAGTCCAGAACAGTTTCTCCAAGGAATACGTGTTAGCGAATGAACAAACGTCCAGCGCGGCGATGGTGAGAACTTCTGTGGAGCATCTTCGGCGGCCCCATGCATGCATGTGGTTCTGCACTAGAAGAATCGAGGAATCCCCACGGCTTGTTACCCTCACCCCAGCAGCACCCCTCCAAGAAGATTGGACAGGCAGCCCATCTTGCTGATTGGGGAACTCTTGGCCTAGCTGGAGTAGAGAGTGTGAAGCAGGGGAAGGAAAGGTTTTCCTCAGGAGTCCGGGTCAGAAGGGAGAGAAAAGGTATCTATGAAGGATGAAGACCAGCCCAACCCCAGTCCCAGACCCCCGGACCTCGCAGACATGGTTGAGTTTTATTGCGAAGTTACCAGGCACTCCAGGGGGAAAATATGATTTAGGCAGCCATGCAGGAGCAAGGGTGAGAGAGCTGAGAAAGGTCTTCAAGAGGCCCAAAGCAGGGGAAAATTCGCTGAGTCAGAAGCCAACAAGAGGAACCCGAACCAGAGGAACTCAGTCAGTAGAGTCAGAGACAGCCTCACACTGGGAGAGAGAGGTGGGGTTTTTTTTTCCCTTTTTTTTGTTTTTTTCAACTCTTGCATTTCCGGGGTCATACAAATCTGTAGGAGACATAAAGTGATCTTACATTTATTTAGCTAAGCCTTCTAGTCAACTAAAAGCCACCTTTTGGGTGAACGGGAGAATCCCCAATCAGACTAGGAAAAACCTCCGGAATGCCAGGAACCTGGGCAGATTTTCCAGGGCCATCTGGTTTTGCTGCTCAACCCCTTCCCTTCTTTCCAAGAGTGAAATAGCAGATAAATCCAAAAGCTCCAGGGATGTTGACCTCTGGAAGAACTGAAGCTGGCTGCCGGCCAGAGGAGGCCACATAACTTCGATTCATACACGGGCTGTGCGGAAAGCCAGTCGGGGCGGCATCGGTTAGAGTGCACGGTTGCGGACCACAGAGTTCACGGTAGCTACTCTCAAGCGGGAAGGGATCTAGCTGAGGACGCTGGGAAGCTCGCAGAATTCTAACCAAAGCCAGAGGGGCAGGCTGCAGGCCGCAACGTCTACACACACCTCCCAGAGCCACGCCGTAGGATTGGGTGGGCGGGGAGTCACGGCTCCCGCCACCTCTAACCTGGCAAACCTGAGGTTCCGGCCACCTGTTGGACCCACCAGATGTGTGCCTGTCCTCCTGGTCCAAATCATGGTCTCAAGGGCGTGCATCTAAGTGGCAAAATCTAAGCCACATGTCTGTGCCCAGCAGCAAGGGAAGCTGGGAAATATCTACACACAGGCACACACATAGACACATGCACACACACAATGAATGAATGAATGAAGTGAATATCCTTAAAACATGAAGAAATTATGCAAAGCCTTTCAAGAAGTAAGGAATGATGGAGATTGGCTGCAAGGGCTCTGGGAGCTGTGGCCTGGGCTACTCAGGAAAAAGCAGTGTGAAAAAAGTGCCCCACAGTGTGGGTGAAGTGATGGATTCCCTGGCGGGCCTCCCTCAGTAGAATTATGCTCAGTTGGTCTTAGGCAAAATGGAGAAGTAAGAAATGCTCGTGTTCTAGATTCTTCACACAGCAGTCACCACCATTCATTTATTTTTAAGATCCTTCCAAAAAGAGATTTGAGTCACCAGGGTATTGTTTTGCATACTACAATACTAGTCCATTACGGGCCTTCTGAAAGACACTAAAAGTTCAACCCAAGGCTGCTGGTCTTCATGGGGAGCCAGCAAACATACATACTCACATTGACCTTATAGAAATCGCCGTGTTATGAAAAGCACCAAATGACTGGGGTGGACAATGGTAGTCAAGTTGCTCAGAGGAGAGCTGTGGTTTGGGTGGTCAGGACGGCTTTTTGTAGATGGCAGGACAGGAACTGGGCCTTGAATAATGGGTAGGATTTAGACAGAGTGCTGGAGTGTGGGCGTGAGGTGAGCGTTGCTCGGAGTAGGTGGGGCGTGTGTATGTCAACACAATCCATCGGAGGAGTGGTCGGTTATGAGCCTAGAAGCAGTGCAGGGATGAGTTGAAGAATTGTGGGAGATCACAGGAGAAACTTGAACTGGGACCATGTTTTGGAGAATCTTGATTGCCCCACGTATTAATCAGGACTACTTTTGTTTCCAGTGATAGAAATCCACTTCAAATTAACTTAAGAGAAAGGGAATTTATTGTTTCATCTCATTAAAAAGCCCAAGGCATGAGTTTGAGATACGGCTAGATCCGGGTGCTCAGCTGTTGTCAGGACTCAGCTCTGGGTTCATGTGTGTTGGTTTCACTTTCCAGCAGGCCTTCTCCATGTGGCGGTTCCTGGCAACTCCAGGCTTACATCATCCTGGTTCAGCAATCTCTTGCTCAATGTTTCTAGCAGGATTCTCAGAATTCTCAGGGCTGAGTCTTGTTGATTGGCTCTCCTGGGTCATGAGCAACCACTCCCTACCCCCATCAGAACTAGAACTCTGACCAGGGAAATATGGGGTCTCTCACTGACCAGTGACATGGCCCAAGAGGGCCCATGACCATGGGGAAGGATGGTGGCTATAGCAGATACTATTGGTGTCTCATCCTTATTCCCTCGGCCCTTCCCATTTTGGTGGATGTTGGCTCAATTTCCAGCTAACACCTGCTTCTCTTTGCCTAAGGGCTTTCCGTGACCACCAGAGCCCCACCTCCACACATTCAAGACCGGCCAGAAGTGCCAGGGAATGAACACTTCCTAAGAGCAGTCCTCTACCAATGACTAATGGAGTTGGTGCATACACACTCCAGCCCTCTTGTCTCTTGGGTGGAAAACTCTGAGGTTCTTGTTCCATAATGTTTCTCAGAGTTCCCCAGTGGGATTACATTTCAGTTGCCCAAGCAGTCACTTGAATGCTAGCGCGCTCTTTATTGAGTTCTTTCCCTTTCCCGCCTCACCTGCCTACTTCCCTGGGGTGTTTCCTGAGATCACCTCTGAAGGAAACCGCTCACCCTGGAATCTGCTCGCCCAGAGTCTGCTCTTGCAGGAACCCACACTAAGAGGTTCCCCAATGGAAAAGCAGAGTGCTGTTGCCAGAGTAAAGGGAAGTGGATTACCGGGTAGGTGGAAACAATAGATGTCAACCTCCCTTGGTCAAAAGATGGGGCCTCTTTCGTTTCCTTGCCTCTAATTTGTCTACTTCCTCTTAGGGACGGGAAGCCAGGTCCTTGAGGGAAAGGATCCAGCTTGCTCACTGTGGTGGTCCCAGAATCTGGTGCACAGCAGATGCTAAGACAATGTTTATTGTACTGAATTGAATTTTATAGGCAATGAACAGTGATAAAAGATTTTCCTGAATCCATGACTGGCAGAACGTGTTTTGTTTTTCCATTAGAATTAAATAAAGTCGAGACGGTGTGCAGTGTACGTTGGAGGGAGGGAATCCAAGGAGATGCATTTGGCAGCGGTCATGGTAGTTTGGGCTTGAGGTGGTGAGGGTCTCTGGCATAGAGCACCATGACTAGCACACGCTAGGTGCTCAATAAACGTTTGTTGAATGAATGAAGGCTAGCAGTTGTGTAGGGGTCCATGTCATTAAGCTGATACTCAGGAGTAAGTTGAACAGCTGAGGTTGGGCTGTGTGGTTGGACAGAAGGCTGAAATTCTTCAGGGTGTGGGACCCTGTGGGGAGTTAGGCTGTAGACTGAGCACTGCAGGCTGAGAGCCCTTAGTTTCAGGTTATTGCTGGGTATTCCCCAGCCCCGCTTTCTTTCCTCCTGGGCACATAGCTAGACTACATTCCCAGGCTCTCTTGCAATTGCGTGGGGCCACGGGTGAGTTCTGACCAATGGAATGTGGGTGAGAGTGCCGTATACCACCTCGAGGCTCGGCCCCTGAAGCGTTTCCTATGAGCAATCACACTCCCTCTTGCCTTTCATTTGCTGGCTGGATGCTGAGGATGCAGCGGGGGATCCCAAGGCCATAGGAGGTGACAGAGCCACTAGGGTGAGGGGCCCTGGGGCCCCGGATTGCTGTGTGGAGCAGAGTTCATCACCCATAGTCTCTCACTGGTCCGGAACAAGAGTGAGAAACACAGATACTGTGTGAAGCCGCTGAGATTTTGGATTGCTACAGAGTGCTCATTTGCTACCCTGTTACAAAATAACTCATTTGGAGAAAAAAAAAGATACAAACCAAAAACTCATTTGAAACTGGGGAGGGAGAGAGTGGAGGCCAGCATCACCAGTTAAGGCAGAGTCCTGGCTGTGATTTTCCTCGCACAAACTGAAAGCAGACAGACACGTCCACAGACGCAGGGGGTTGGGAGAGAGAGCTAATCATCAGGGAGGTTTTGGGCCCCTTCTAAGCCTGAAGGCTTTGGGGCAACAGGGGTATATATCCAAGTGGAAGTTCAATGGGACGTTGAAAAGAGGCCTGAGATTTGGCTAGAACCTATCCTGGCAGGAGCGCTCACTGAATCAGGAGAGGAGTGATTCCCCTGAGGAAGAGCTTGTGAAGGGAGAACGGCGTGGGGTCCCGGATGGAATCATGGCCACTTGCCAGAGGCAGCAGGTGGCAGGAGGAGCTGGTAGGGGTGTGGTCAGAAGGGCAGGAGATGCCTGTGGAGACGCACAAGCCAAGGATGGAGGAAGATGATAAAGAGATTATACCTCATATACCGAAGAGAGCCGGGAAGGGCCTTCCTTCTCCATGGACTGAGACGAACTGGGAGGAAGCTCGTGGTGTGGGAGCGGAAGCAGGAAGGTGCTAAGAAGAGAAGCCAACCATCTCGGAAACCCGGTAAGCTGCCTACACCAGGGTCAGCCGGCGAGTGTGCGGTGGGAGCGGAGTGACCCTGCTTGGCCCTGGCAGCTGAGCGGGTTGGGTGGAGACTCCCCAGGCATCCCTGGGAGTGGTTTGCCCCAGGAGACAGGGAGCCGGGAGTTGCTTTTTTATACAGGTGTCTGAGGTCGGGGCAGGAGAAGGACAAAGGACGGGTAGCGTTAGGTTCCTGTGAGCAGAAAGGGGCCAGGACTCAGCGAACTTGGGGTACAAGTGCTCACGTGACCTCCTCTGGTACACAGACTCTGGTCAGGTCCTGGAGGCCACGAGTTAGACATTAGTTACATGAGGCCATGTACGTAACACTGTGCACTAGCCGTATGGGTTCGGGCATGTATGATCTTACTAAGCCTCAGTTTCTTCATCCATAAAATGGGGCTTAAATAATTCCAGGTTCTCCGGGGGAAATCAGGGAACTCTTCTTGAAAATAGCGTGAATAGAATCTAGGGGCAAAACCAGCTGATGTTCTTAAGGGTTAGTGCCTTTCCAGAAGGGTAAGGGTCTCTGGTTCTCTGGTATGTTTTCCTGTTCCTCTAGGACAGGGATGTATTAGTGCTCTTCGGATCTCAGCTTCTTGGGTAGGAGCTGGAAAACCTCCCACCTCACAGCTGCGGCCACCTTGGCACCAGAGAGGTTAAAAGGTCAAGGGTCATGTCCACAGTGAGAGGCACGGCGGGGCCTGGAGTCTGCAGCAAACATTTTGAGGCCACACCGCAGACGAGAACATGGGCTCACAGAGCTGAAGAAACTTTCCCAGTCAAGGGCACAGTCAATACGCGCCAGATCAAGAACTTGATCCAGACGGTTTGGTTTTGAGACTTCTAAAGACTGACCATCCTGGGGAAACAGAGGCAGCACCTGGGCGACACTGGCTCTTGGGGGAGGAGCCTCCCCCCCCCCCCCAAAAAAAAACGCATAGGGGATTGCTATGTTGGTTTGAGGCATCTGGAAACAATCTTCAAGGGGCAGCCCTTTAGGACAGTCAATGACTCCTTTGCAGCTGGTGAGGCAGGAAGGGGCTTCTGGGAAGTTCATTCAAACTATACCAAACCCTCTTTCCCGTGAGGGACGGGTCATGATAACCCCCCTTCTCCTCCCCTTCCCCTCTCCTCCCACTCTGTGTTAAGGCTCAGCTACTAGTTGTAGAGAGGGTCCCACTCTAGACTCAGCCCGCTTACCTTTGGATATGCTGCTGGTTATTGTTCTGTGGCCTCAGGGAGGCCTTACCTGATAACCCAGCCTAGAGGGAAGCCTCTCATTCCCTCACCCTGCTTTATTCTTCCCATGGTACACGACGTGTATTGTTTTCTGTATTATCTGCCTCCCTGAATGGGATGGAGGTTCCGGAGGAGCAGGGTTTTATCTTGATCAGTCGTATCCCTAGTGCCTAGAACAGTACTGGGCACACCGCAACTGCTAATAGATATTTGTGGAATGCATGCCTGTGTCCCAAGCGCTGAGCTAAGTTCTGCCCATGCATTAGCTCATTGAATCCTCAGAGGCCTAGGGTTTGCCCACACTGAGCCCTGGAACCAATTTCAGGAGCTAGCCAAGTAGATATGTCCCCTTACACCCCTCCTGGCACCCTCCTAGCAGGACCTAGGTGTCAGGAGCCCTGAGGCTGGACCAAGCCGACTTCCCAGGCTGTGAAATTCACAAGGCCAGGAGTTCAGTGGGATTCTACCCTGGCTGTGTTAATGGTACCATCTGATCCCAGCACCTCTCTTGGTGTGAAAGTCTTTAAGGGTACAGGACAATCACAGCTCCCAGAACCTTCTTTCCAGAAATTAGCAACAGACCAAAGAGGAGAGAACCATCCATGGGTGAGTTGGGGGGAACTTTTGCCCCTGCTCCCTGTTGACCGCAGGGAGGGTGATCTCAGGACATTGGGTGGGGGGAGAGCTTGGAGTGGATAAAGGGAAGTTTTTTGGCCACCTCCTCTTCTCCTCGACTCTTGCTGCTGCCCTCCACTGCCTTGGGCGCAGGGGGAATGAGAGCTTTGGCCTGGCCAGAAGTTGCCCCAAGAAGAACTGGAGTGAACTGGCCAGCCCTTAGCTAGCGAGGGGCTCCTTTCTTAGGCTGGGCCTTTTCAGAAAATGGGAAATTCCACTATGTCACACCCTGAGAGCTGATGGTTTAGTCCTACCCCCCCTACTGTATGATGTATTTAGAGAGCTTTGGAGGCAAACAGCCTTGGGTGGCTCACAAGATTTCTGGGATGAATGTTTACAGTTCTGGGAAGAAAAGGCTGACCTGCCATGCAAAGTCGTCCTCTTTCCACTTCCTTCTCAGTTTTGACTGTAGTGGTCTCCTTTTGTCTGGCTGGATCCTCCCCATTCAGTATTTAAAATAAACTCCCTCTCACTCAAAGGCTACTTGCTCTTTGATTAATTAACAAACATACAACAAGTATTTATTGAAGACTTCTTGGATGTGAAGCTATGCCCACAACAGTGGATAAGACAGATAAAACTCTGGCCTTCGTGGGGTTTCTAATCCAGGACAGAGGCATTTTTCAGCCCCTGATGGAGGCCTAGTTCTGTATTCGTAGCATATCCTGGTATGGCCTGGTGTGCGGCAGAAACACATCCTTAACTTATTAGAATTGTAAAAACGTAACCCAGTCATGCAGAGCACCCCCACCCCGACCCCACACACCATCCATACCACCTCACAGCTCTCCTCTCTTCCTATTTAATCCCGGAGGCTGCCTTTAGCTTCCACGAACACCAGGACTCAGGAGGGGCTTTTTCTGACTGTGCGGCCAACACCACAGCAGGCAAACATTCTTAGGGGCTGCCCAGGGCCAGCTGCTCCAAGAGGGTGGAAGCTGGAGGAAAGATCTGTCCTCACCCTTCTCTGGGCTTGCTGTCTGGGCCTCAGGAGTACAGAGCGGGCAGGTGAGAAAAGGGAGAATCATCAGGCTCAGCGAACACTTTGAGCCCCTCCTGCAGTGGGGTGAACATCACGCCGCGAATTTGCTGTGTGGTTTGGACAAGCTTCCCGAGTTTTCTGCCTTTTGTTATGATACCATCAGCTGTTCCCTCATAGTTTCAGGGTAAGAACAACCCTCTGTTTATCCTCGGCAGCACGAAACTCTGTGGTTTTGTGTACACAGGAGGCCACCAAATGTCTGGAGAAGGAGGAGTGAGGTGAGAGAGTGCAGAGACCTTTGCCTGAGTGGCAAGGATTCCCTTCTTGCCTGAGAAACTGGTCAGAGGTTCCGAGCCTCGGGTCTGTGCTCCGGGGCCTGCATGGACACGATGACAGCCTAAAGTGACCCTGGGGCTGGTTCAGAGGCAAACTCCTGGGCGTTCAGCATGGAGAACTCTTTGACATGGGCCTCCCCCCAACCCCCCACCGCCCCCCCACCGCCCTTTCCCAGAGCAGCAGACTGAGTTTCAGAGAGGGTGAGTGTGACCAACTTAGCCTTGGTCACACAGTCAGTGGAAGAGCTGGTCTGGAATTGGGGATGCCGGTCCCTTCATTCGCAGCTCTTCCACCCCCATTTTATATGTAACCCATCAATAGTAATTTAACATCATACAGAGAAATGCCTGCATTTTCATGATCAAAAGTACGAGCAGTATTTTTTTGGTAAGAGGTTTAAATATTCCCAGGAGCCCAAAAAGAAAAGAATACAACTTTCCCCACTGCCTGTATCACTTCCCTGGAGAGACATTACGACCCCATAGAAATGTCACTATAACAGAACTTGAACCTGTTGTACCGAACAGCGTTTTAACACCTGTTCCAACCCCCACATCTTGGAACTCTTGGGGAGGTGCATGTGGTCATCCGTGTGGATATGCATGTGCCCACATGTATGCAGGATAAAGGGATTTTTGTCGTAATATTTTTTGTTGCATCGGTATCTCCAGGGAATTTCTGGAAGAACTCGTTTCTTCTAGAAGTGCCCATTTTTGGAAGAATCTGTCCTTCTTTAGGTGCTCAGGCCTTATTCATTGCCAGTGGTGGTCAGTATTCCCAAGCTTTGCTTTTTGCATGTGTAGGCGACACTGGGTAGAAAGTGCCCAACTTTCTATACCAGAAGTTCAATTATAAAGTGGTTATGGGAACTGGGAATACATTTTCTCATTAAAACCAACATTATATATGGCTATGTGGTTTAGTTAATCCTTGAAAGTTGTTTAACTTCATATATAGTTGAAATGCTGCCCATTTGGAATTAGTGTAAGTATGAAACACTGCCTTTTCACCATCAGGGCTTAAATAGAAAAACTATAAAACCAAATAAGAATTCCTTTTTAATTATCATGAATGTTGGTGGTAGGGGTGAGCAGTTTTCTTAGGTGTGGAGGCAGATGAAGACTTTGAGAATTCGGGATGGGACTTTTAGATATTCTGAGGATTTGAGAGTGATGGTCCTGGTTTTTTAATATGGTTAATTTGACTCTTAGACTATGGCTTTCTCTTCCTTCTCTAAGGCATTGTTAGACCCACTGTTTCAGTTAATCAGACGTGATTAGGGCTTTGCTGACAAATGGAATAAAGTGAAGGAGAGAAAGAGAGAAACATTTTCCCTCTTGAGATCACTAGGTAGGAGTTGGAAGAAAGTGGGTAAATGAACTTCCTGTGTATGTGAGCAGGGACACCCTACGGTGTGTGGATCCCCTGGCACTGATTTTTTTGGGGGAAGGGGAGCAGGAGAGAGCTAATACACAGCCCACTCACATGGCTCAAGCTCAAGGGTCAGTGGTAGCCCAGAGCCGTGAACTCTCCCAGTGTCTGATGTGAGTCACTCCAAATCAGCATGTCAGCACCATTCTGGCAGCCCCATCCCATGCGGTTCCATGAAGGAAATATCCTGCTAGACAGCAGGAGTGATCCACTTTCCCTGATGCCATCCCGAAATGTGAACCCAGCCAGAACCCCAGAACAACTCTATAGACATGAAGGCTGGAGCCCTTTGGGACATCTGGTCACCATGATACATTCAGGGAGTGGGGAGAAGACAGGGGAGGGGGTGGATAGAGGGATTAGAGAGCATCCCAGAGGGAAGATACAAGATCTGGGGCAACAGAGGGGGACTTAGAAAATTTCGAGTGGGGCATAGCTGCACTTGTCTAAAGGCAGTACTGCTTGAGAAGCTATCCTGAGATGGGCCCAAATAGACTTTGAATGGCAAAGAAAGAAAAGGGGAGAAATTGACATTTCAAGTCTTCCAAGTAAGAGAAGAAAGGGGACGGTGGGATGAGGTGTGGTCAGTCCCATGCACTGTCTGCCAGCAACATTGACCCTACCCCTGGCTTGGCTCAAGTTAAAGCAAATAGAATGATGTTTAACTGACATCACGAGTGCTCGTCAGGGAGAAAGCAACCACAAACGCACTGTGCTTGTAAATGCTTGGGTTGGAGAAATAAGGTTTGATCAGGATGGCCCGAAGGTCATAAAGTCTATAGATTGTTTTTGTTCTTAAAATCTATCCACAAGTCACACCAGCTGTGGATCTGAACCACACGATTTTGGTCGACAGTGGAAATGCTTTTAACAAATTCAGGTTTCTTAAGAAGCCATCGGCCTACACTGAGGGGTGTTTTAAGAGACAAAATTGTGGAACTCCTGGCCACCTTTATGGTAAGAATGTTGTATTCTTTATAACGATCAATGGAAGAAATTTCTCTTAGGTCTTGTTCTAGGCATAGTTATTTTTCTCCTAAATACCTGGATTTTATTTTATGGATACTCGGAATCATGTAACTGTCATGTCTCCTTGCTTATTGCTTATGTTAAAATTTGAAGCGATGGTGAGCAAGTGTACAGACCCTTATAACCCGCAGAACTAAAATCTCACTGTTTGCATCTTCGTCTTCTTTTTCTTGTTTCCTTTTTTCTTTAATTTCCTTGTGTATCTATTGTTCTGCCTTCATCATCATGCATGTATTTTTAAAAGCTCATCTCAGATTATTTTGGGAACAAGGTGTTTAAGGAGATACAAAGGTGGCGAAGGGCACCAGCTCACCGGGTCCATTTGCTGACTGTGGTTGGGTGGCCTGGACAACGGGCTATTCATAAGTACAGGAAACTTGCAAGACTGATGTGAGAAACTCTGGAAGTACCTGCACTATTTATAGTTGCATTTTTAAACAAATTCTTGAATCTGAGCAGTGACTATGTGCCATTCTAACTGGAAAGGTAATTATCAAATTCCTTAGTAGTCACTGGGCCATAGAGCAGAAGTACCTCCACTCAGGGGAGCGAGAGACTGGCGAGTTCTTTCATCCAAGCAGCGCTGTTTTCTTTTTAAGGTTAATTCCATTCAAAGATCAAAGTCCAAATACTTAATCAAACCCACTGATTTTGCAAATCCTCGGCCTATCTTGGGCTAGATTGGCAATCACCGAGTAGTGAGGAAAGCAATGTGAAATGGGACCAGGCCCTTAAAAAACATGTTGGGTGTTGAACTGTTTTTCTTTCTTTCCTAGTTAGCACTCAACACTGAACCCTGTTGCTCTTCAAGTTATCTTTCTTCTCGACCGGGAAAAGAAACAAGCTGAAGCTAGAAATGATTTGAATGGGTCAAAGAAGGGTGTTTATTTTCTAAATACAGCTGACCCTTGAACAGCATAGGTTTGAACTGTACAGGTCCACCTATATGTGTGGTTTTTTTTTTCAGATACAGTACACGACTATAAATGTATTTTCTCTTCCTTATGATTTTCTTAATAACATTTTCTTTTCTCCAGCTTACTTTATTGTAAGGACACAGTATATAATACATATAACATACTAAATATGGGCCAATGAACTGTTCATGTTATTAATAGGGTGTCCAGTCAACAGTAGGCTATCAGTAATTAAGTTTTGGGGGAGTCCAAAGTTATACACTGATTTAAAAAAAATATATATATATATATATACACTGATTTTTGACTGTGTGGGGAGTGGTCACCCTAACACCCATGTTGTCCAAGGGTCAACTGTACTTTCTCAGTTGAAGTATTGCTTCCATTTCTCTCGGTCTCTTCTGGTCACAGGAGGGAATGGTAAGGAGCCTACCTGTTCACAGATGGCACAAGTGCTGGGTACAGCTCAGCGTCCTGGGGGTGGGCAGAACACAGGTGTCATTTGGGGAAGAGATTCAGTCTTCTAGGGCTTGCTTCTCTACAGGACAACCAGAGGCCAAATTGGGGAAAAGGAAAAAGATTGGTCCTCATTCCTTTGGCCCCTTTTCCCTTGGGAGTGATTTTTGACTCTCACCTGCTTTGAATCGAGGGTGTCAAGGAGATTTTCTGGTACAAGTATTAACGGTGCAGAAAATTGGCTTACAGTATGGTGGGGAATTGGAAAAGGAAAGAAGTCTGCTGTGAAAAGAAAAGACTGAGGGGCACCTGGCTGGCTTAGGTGTCTGCCTTCAGCTTGGGTCATGATCCAGGGTCCTGGGATCGAGCCCTGAGTTGGGCTCCCTGCTTGGTGGGGAATCTGCTTCTCCCTCTTTCCCTGCAGTCTCTCCCTCAAATGAATAAAATCTTAAAAGAAAAGAGAAGACTTGGGAAAAATTTGCAACTTGTAAATTTCAAAAGACCATCTTCTTTCCAGTGTTTTCTTTATGAGATACAGATATAATAAATACTCATTTGTACACATTTGCCCTAAGAAAAGATCTCTGAGGGGCTCCTGGGTGGCTCAGTTGGTTGAGTGACACTTGATTGCAGCTCAGGTCATGATCTCAAGGGTTGTGAGATGGAGCCCCACACTGGGCTCCCCATTCAGCGGGGCGTCTGCTTGAAGATTCTCTCCCTTTGCCCGTTTCCTCATTAATGTGCACGGGCATGCTCTCTTTTTCTAAAATAAATAAATCTTAAAAAAAAAAAAAGAAAAGGCCCTCCAAAATGCGTAGTGGTGGGACTCCAGGAGATTGTTTTTCTCTTGTTTGGATCTAAGGTCCGATCTCCCCACAATAGGTGTGCGTGACCATATGGTTGGATGCTAAGTGGGGGCAGGTTCTCGAGTCAGTGTGTAAAGAGGAAAGTCATGTCCAGGAAAATCACCCCAGAAGATAACTCCCCACTGAAATAGGATGGACACGGCCTGGAGCATCCCACGCTACCTGCCTTGCATTGAGGGGGCCAAGATGCGCGAAAAGATGCACTGTTTATACACCAGAACCCAGGTAAGGTGCCAAGCGGTGCTCCGCTTTGTGAGAGCTGAAGCCGGTCACGGAGGAAATCTCTGCCATCCTGCTCCTCAGCCTGTGGAACCCATCCCCACCGAGTGGAACGGGGCCTCCGGAAGCGTCTTATTCTTCAAATTGCTCTCTCTCTCTCTCTCTCTCTTCCCGGGACGCGGTGTGAGGGCTCATCTTGAAGCTGGTTTGCAAGACAAACCGTTATAATCGCTTAGATTGCATCTTGTAGAGCAACAAAACCAGCGTTTTATTTTAAGGTGGACTTATTTAATTAATTAAATGTAATGTATCACAGTCTAATGCGAATTTATTCCCACGTCACCTAAGATTGGTAGGAATGGAGGAGGTCCAGTTATAAAAGCAGGACTTTTTAGGAGGGCGATGAGGGTGCCTGCCCACATTTGCTCCGAAGCCCAGCCTGGAAGTTCTGGGTGCTTGCGGCAAAAGTCTTCTGTGAGGCTGGCTCTTAGCCACGGGTCACTTTCCTAATTGGGGTCCTGCTCTGGTTAGGTTGGGGTGAAGGACGGGAAGAGAGAGAGGTTGGAGGCATGGAACGGAATCCTTTCTCTGTTCCCCTGCCCTTCACTCCCTCATCCCCAAATAGAAACAGGGGTCGCCAAGACTGGTCTGCCACTGAGAGGTGTCTGGGGGCCCAGCAGAGGGAACATTCACCCCAAACCCCACACACACTTATTGAGCATCTGTGAGATGTGGGGCGTCTGGGACAAGCATCGAGTCTTCTTGGGGGCAGCCTATATAGCTTCCTTCTCCCCACAAAGGCAGAAACAAGGTGAGAGAGACGACACACGGTGGCTGCTCGGGCCCTTTCATTCAGTGACTTGTCCAGCCTTGCTGAGCAGGTGGAACAGGTCAGCGGGGTTAAGACGTGGGTTTTGGAGCCAGACAGACCCGGGTTGAGATCCCACTTCTGGTACTTGTGAGCTGCATGATGTTGGACAAGTTATTCGGCCTTTCTGAGTTTCAGGCAAGTTATGGAAACAGTCTGTTAATGGGAATGATACTTAAAGAAGCACCTGCTGTGGGTAAGGTACCAATGTTCTCTGCCCAAGAAACTTACGGGCTATGGGAAAGACTGGTATTTGTATTTGGAAGGACAAACCACGGTGAGTGCTCCAAAGGGAACGAGAAGAATCCTACAAGACTGTGCAGCCTTTGCCCTAGTTTGGGTCTTTATGGGGAGAGGGTTTGAAGGGAGGGCTCTCTTAAGAACTGCCATTGAAGTTGAGAACTGTGAGATGAGAAGGTTGCTAGTCAGAAAAGTGAGGGAGAGAACGTTCCATCAGGGTATAAAGCATCTGTCTAAATAAAATCTTTAAAAAAAAAAAAGGGGGGGGCGCCTGGGTGGCACAGCGGTTAAGCGTCTGCCTTCGGCTCAGGGCGTGATCCCGGCGTTATGGGATCAAGCCCCACATCAGGCTATTCCGCTATGAGCCTGCTTCTTCCTCTCCCACTCCCCCTGCTTGTGTTCCCTTTCTCGCTAGCTGTCTCTATCTCTGTCGAATAAATAAATAAAATCTTTTTTAAAAAAAAAAAGCTTCTGTCCCACCTCCAGCTGATGGCACCCCCCTGCCACTCCCCCTGGAGCAGAAGATGCCCTTCTTAGTGAAAAAGAAATTTGCCGAGCCTCTGAGGAAAATCCTGTCACTGCCCAGAGCCTCCCAGAGAGACAATTCTGTGGCTCGAACCCTCTGTGTCCCACCTCACAGGATGTGTAGGGCTGGTGGTCCTCAAATGGCAGCCCCACACCTTCCCAGCTATTTTCACCTCCCTGAGAGCATGTCTCCAGTGAAGCTGGGCTCCCAAGCTGGGCGCCCGCCAGTCAGTCTGGCCAGGGAAGGAACTATTTTGGGAATTTTTATGATGGAACAATATTTTTTTGGTAAACAAATGGAAAGCTGTTAAACAGGGAGGCTCACCCCCAGCTCCTGGTTCACCTTTCTCCATGCGGGGGTGCCACAGAGGCAGCACTGTCCAGTGGGGACAGGGTCCCCAGGGCTGCCCACCTTCCATGCACACCCCATCAATTCTCTCAGGACACACATCTGCAGAAACTGGGAGGCTGCCCCCTCCCCACGCCCTGCTTGGGTACCTTGCGGGGGGGGGGGGGAAGCCTTTAGTGCAGTTGGGGGTTGTAGGGGCCAGGTCTGATTAACCCCTTAGGGCTTGAGGGTGGTCTGGACTCAGAATGTGAGCTCTCACAGGCATCTGAGGGAACATCTGCCACTCCTTCCCATCCCCCTCTACAGGGAGGGCACCAAGGCTCAGAGAGGGAAGGCCCCTTTCCCAAGGTCACAGAGCTCTTCTACAGCAAATAAGGTTGGAATCCAGGTACCAGACTCCTCCTCCTCCTCTCTTTCTTCAGGAACAGTAAGCCTGGCCGGGGGTCAAGAAGAGGCAAGAGTGGGCTGTGAGCTTGGTATTTTGCAGGGAGCCTACAAACTACCCTCTCAAGGTCAATCCTGAATACCAAGTTCCCCAACACCGACCCCACCTTCAATCTCAGCTGGCAGAGAACTCTCTTTACTTCTGAGGACCTGTCCTTGCTCCTGGCCCTGCCCTGCCCTGGCTGGGCTTCTCCAGGGGCACTGGCCTCTAATTGGCTGCTGCAGTGGCTGGGAGTTTGTGACCCAGGACCCCTCTCATTGGTGCTGGGACCACCCCTGCCTAATAAGCGTTATTCCTCCAGCAATTATATCACCTCTTGTTCTCTCTACAGCTGCCTGGGCCGTGTTTTCGCAGACTGGGCTACTGTCATTTTTTAATGTTTGAGTCGAGAAAAGTTAATTGGGGTCCCCACTGAAAATAGAACGAATGCATTACCTTCTCCTTACTCACAGAGCTAAGAGGCCACTATATTATTATAGGAATGGTGGTTTCCCTCATAGACATGTTTTCACTCAGCAGCCATGCATGGTAGGGATTATTTGTCCCACTTTACAGATGAAGATACTGAGGGCCAGAGAAGCCCGAGATCATATGACCAATGAGTAAGTAACGGAGCCGGACTCATTCAGCTCTGCCTGGCTCTAATCCCACAGCTCTCCCCACCAGACTGCCCCCAGGTATGAGACAAAGGGAATCTGGCCACAACAGTGTCAGAAGCATGTTGTGGAAGGGACTTTGTGTGCAAGCTCCTGTGGATTAAGGGTTGGGGCTTAAAGGACAAATAGAACATACCACCTAAGTTTTGAGTCTTGTACTGGTCAGGAGTCTTCCATTTTTGAGCAATAGAAACCCAACTCAATGTAGCTTAAAAGAGGGCTTATCTTTATTTGGGTGCCTGGGAAGTCCAGGGAGATCTGGCTTTAGGAACAGCTTGATCCAGGATAGTATTTCTTTTCCTCCTCCTCTTGATACCACATGATGGCATCCGTGGTTGCCGGAGCCCCAGAATCATACTCTGTCAGCAGAAAGGGATAATTTTCTTTCATAGCTTTAGTGAGAAAATTCCAGAAGGCCTCCAATGAGCTGGCTTAGGTCATGAGCCCAGCTCTGAGGTCTGAGCCAATCACTGTAGATAGAGGGAGGGAGGTTTCTGCGCCCAAAAATGTGTGCCGCCCAGAGTGCACTGCCAACAGGGAAAAGGAGCTTGGGTGGCTGGTGAAGGGGAGAAAAAGTAGAGCAAGACAGAAACAGCAGCCCTCTTTAGGCTTGGGGGCCGGGAGGATGGCAGCGGCACTGATGGTCAGAGGGAAAATCAGCAGGAAGGGTTCTGCAGTGATAGTTGTAGTAACTGTAACAGTACTAAGCAAGATTTATTACTTTACAGCATCCGCGGCCCTCACTGGATGAGGTTAGCCCTCATCTACCCTGAAAGGCAGGCGGAACAGGTGTTGTTACCAACCTCATTTTATAGATGAGGGACAAGTCTAAGAGAATGAATGATATGCCCATGGCTGGCAGGGGGCAGGTCTGGGACTCAGATGGCGGACTCACACCCACTTTCTCTGAATCCCAATTCAGGAGAGAAGATATGCTGAGTGTGGAGTGCCTGGTGTCCTGAAGGAAGATGCTACTCTCAAGGCGAGAGGAACACCTGAGCAGGTCACTTTGAGGTCATGCAGCTTCGTGCGGTCCATGTGGGTGGGGACCTTACCTGCCTGGTTCACTGCTCTACCTTAGTGACGAGCATAGGCTTAGCAAGCGAGAGGCACTGAGTACAAAGCGATCTAATAGCGCCCTGCTGAGCGGCTGAATCTCTGCTGCGGGGTGGAGGGTGGAGACCAGAGTCACAGGCCGACGACCGAGCCCTGGGACCATGTATGGGGAGAGAAAAGGAGCGGTTGGTCCTCGCTCCAGACAACCTTTGTCAAATGCACTGCAAGCCTCGCATCTTGCTGGGCAGACCAGGCTGGCCATATGGGATCTACAGACTCTGAAAATCCCATTGGTGTGGTTTACCTGCGTGGCTCAGTCAGTTAAGCCTCTGCCTTTGGCTCAGGTCATGACCCCAGGGTCCTGGGATCGAGCCCCACTCTGGGGTCCCTGCTCAGTGAGGAACCTGCTTCTCCTCTTCCTCTGCTGCTCACCCACCCTGCTTGTGCTCTCTCTCACTCTTGCTCTCTCTCAAATAAATAAATACAATCTTAAAAAAAATCCTGTTGGTGTAACAGGACTGGGTTTGCACCAGGTGAATTGTGCCTTTGGGGCCTGTCTTTGCTGCACCTGCTTGAACTTCTCTTTAGTTAAGTTCAGGTTAAGTCAATCAAGCTACATTTATCGAACACCAACTATATGCCAGGCATGTGCATGTATTGTGCACCAGGTGTCTGGTGATAAGTAAGATACAATCCTGCTTTTTTAAGTCATTCATTCATTTAACCCTCATTATTTCCCAGGTACTGTGTGAAGCACTGGGTGTGCAAGATTTGGTGAAATTCTTACTCTGGGTAGGTTGACACATTTATGCCCAACCGATCATAATACACACACTGTGTAAGAGATGGGACCTGCGTCTACAAAGGTGCTTTGGGATTATAGAGATAGAAGTGACTAATTGTGGTTCCGGAGACTCAGGGAACTCTTGATAAGATCTCTGAGCTAGACTAGCAGAACAAAGGAATAAGGTAAGTCTGTGTGCCTGGCAGGCTCTGAGGCGAGCTGTTTGGGTGGGGAGAGTCGGTGCACAGGGGCAGATGGTGGGAAATGGAGGGTGGGCAGGAGGCCACGCTTGAAGATGAGTCCAGTCCAGTCCAATCCAGTCCAGGGGTTTCCACTTGATCCTTAGATGCCCTCCCCTGGAAGGGAAACCCTTTCCTGGGATATGTGTCCGTGCTTTGCCATTCACTCGCCTGCTGGTTTAATTCTTTGTTCTCTGGTCAGCAGCATGTCCCTTTGTGTCCAGCTTTGTTGCTTCTTAAACTGTAAGCTTCCTGTGGGTGAGATTTTTCCCAGTTTCCGTGCATTTTTCCTTTGGTCCGAGCCCAGGTACGGCGTGGATCATAACCAGGTCCCCTGGTGCTGCTGGGGGCCAGGGGTCTCGCAGGGAGAGGCTGGCCACAAGCTCTGCTCAGGGACTGGGGAGCAAATCCAGGACACCCAGAGCTGCTGAAAATGAGCTCTCGCTGGGCTTCCCTTTCCTACCACCCGTGGGGTCACCCATGGTGTGTATGCTGGAGTGTGCTGCCTGTCTACTGATATCTGTCCCCCCTCATTTGGTGATAGAACTCCTGAGTTTGAGCTGCTCACCCCCCAGCCAGCCTCCCGTGCTGCTCGGTATGTTCACACAACCACAGCCAACCGCTGGGATATGAGTAGATGCGACCCACGTTTGAGTTGGCCCTAACAGGAAGGCATGACCCCTCCCCTGCCCTTTTCCTCTTCCTACGGCAGGGGTGAGGGCCACAGGGGAAGCATCTCCGACGCGGCAGCTGTGTGTTGAGGATGGCAAGGTCACCTAATGGCCTGGACCACCTCTCTGCACTGGGGTGCTGTGAAGCCTCTTTATCACAATGGCTTAGTCTGTGCCTAAATCTGCTTAGTAGAAGGAACCTTGGAGAGCTAGCTCATTGCCCTGTGGTCTTGGACAAGTCACCTTATCTTTCTAGACCTCTGTTGCCACACCTGTCAGAGAGGAATACGAATAACTCTTTCCTTGCTCCACGAGAAGCATCGAAGGGCTGCAGAGGTGGCTCTGATTGGAAAAGCGAAGGCACAGGGCAAAAGTGTGTGGGAGCATTTTCAGGGTGAATGATGATGCTCTCTGGTCATTGTTTATCCCTTAGCCCTTTCCTCTGTAGGGGATTTTGAGTGGCTCAATTAAATTGCTGGCCCAGCTAATCAGAGCCGGTGGGAGCGGGGGGGAAGCGGGGGGCTCTGTGTTCACCATCTGCCCAGAATAATTCCCTCCAACCTTTAAAGTGCTCAGAAAACACAAAGTTTGTCTTGGCTGTAACGGGCCAGACCTAAGGAAGTGATCTGGGTCAAAAAGCTTTTAGACAATTGTAAGTAATGGAACGTACTGAACCCAGTTGAACTCATTAAAATGCCGTGGCGGGCTGAGTGTTTATGTTTCATGCCCATGATGTTTGAATGTTTAAATTCACATGAAAAACATAAGCACCAAGATGAAATAGCTGGCAGGGTCTGGGCCACTATTTCAAGACGAAGCGTACGGGATGGTGACAGCAGTGCTGACGGAGCACAGGGACTCTGAAATACGTGGAGGCCCAGCTCACACGGGCCCCACGCTTCCCACTCTGCAACCCACCCGTCAGCACGATTTGCCTTTTCTCATGGGACCAGGGGCTTGCTCAACCTGCAGCTGGTAGATTTATCATACATGAAGGACAGAGGCCATGTGATTTGGGAAAGGCAGGCAAAGAGCAAAATTTAGGGGTTCGTTGGGGACAGTGAATGGAAAAGGGGAAAAAAGGAAGATGTCCAGGGAAGAAATATGACAATGTGTCTGAAAAATTGGAAACAGATTCCTTAAATACCTCACAGTAGGAGAAGAGTGAAACAAATTAAGGCCCAGTTACTCATTCCATTCATGGAACAATACATGTGTTCATTGTCTACTGTGCACCGGGGTCCTGTGTTGGTAGGTTCCGGGTCAAAATCCCCGACCTCAGATGATGCAGCTATTTAAAATGATAGTTATGGAGCCTAGGTAACAGCATGGAAAATGCTTATGATATAAATTTAGCAGAAGAGGGAAGGGTCGAAATTTATGTACAATGTGATGACAACTAGCTTTAAAAAACCCAGATGCGGAGGGGGAGGAAATGAGAGGAAACACGGGGAACAGGCAATGATTGTTAGGGCGGTGGGGTGTAGTTGTATTCCATTCATAAATATAATTTTTTTTTTTTTTAAACAAGAAGGACCATCACCTGACAAACTGACCCTCCCACATTAACCGCCGGTCCCGCTAGTCTTCGAGGAGTACTTCACGGCCGACAAGGCCATCTTCCTGTGCCAGCCTGGCTGCTGGCGTTCTCCAGGTGTGGGCCCTGCTGCTTGGAGTCTGAATCGGAGATGTGAAAGCTTGGGAGGGGCCCGGATATGCCAAAGGGCACCCCTGTTCTCGGAGATCGCAAATCCAGCAGCTTGCCCGTGGAAATGGGGAGGCCCCCGAACCAGCACAATGCAGGGGCTGGTATTTCCCCTGACTCTCGGCGCTGGGCACCTGTCCATTTGGGGCACAAGATGAAGGAGTTGGCCAGCTTCCTGCCTTGGGAAAGGATGGGCCAGCCATCGCATGCCAAGCCCAGGCCAGGCCCTCACAGCTGCGCCTGCCTCCCCAGGAGAAGGGGAAGGTTCCGTCTGCCCCCTCCCAATAGACCTGCTTGGGGCCCAACTCTGGGATGTGGCTTTGGAATCAGATAGACCCGAATTTTTAAAAACTTTACAAATATTTAATTGAAGAACTATATGCACATGGTTAGAAAAATAAAATGGTACAGAAGGGCTTATAGTTAAAAACAGATTTCCATTCCATTCCTTGGATTCAGTCTTGCCTCTCAGAGGCTACAGCTTTTAACTGCTTCGGTTTTGGGTTCTGCCAGTTTACCTTCCTGTCTCTGAGTCATACGCCAATACTGCTGTGTTCTGGTGGTTCCTCTGGGGACATTATCTGTTGTCTCCCTGCTCTGATCAAGCAGGATTTAGCTCACGCGAACAGTTGGGGAGACATGGAAAAGCACCGTCTAGGCCTTCCAAAACAGCTGTGGGGAGCATGGGCAGCAGATGGCCACCAGCTGCCAGCTCCCGTGTGGTCAGCCTCAGACGCACTGAGAGCCACCTGGCCCCAGGTCCCACCCTTGGTGGGGCAGCCTGCCATCCGGCGACCAAGCACAGCGAAGGAATAAGGCCATTTCCGCCCAACGTGGGCCTCTGATGGGGAATGCTCACTCCAGCTCTGGGCCGGCTCGGTAGGGCTGCATCACCGTTGACTTCTCTCTCTGGCCAATTTTTTTTCCCCCTTCTTTTCACAGGTGTCCCTCCTAATACACACCGTGCACCCCAAGCCCTGTCTTAGCGTCTGCTTGCAGGGAGCCCACCCCACCACCAGCACCCTTGCCCCTCTTGCGGTGTTTCGGTGTCTATCAACTTGTGCTGTGTCAACTTGATCGAGTAAGAGCCACATTCCCCCCCATTCCCTCCCCGCGGTGGTTCCAAGTCAGGGTCAGCCACGAGGGACGATTGTGCAAGAGTCAGAAGGCAGATATGAAGCACTAGTCATTTTTGCTCGCTGAAGGTTGGCGGGGGGCCAGGCTCTGCTGCGGTTCCGGTGACCACCGCCGGGCAGTTCACCTTGTTGGTGGGCTGCCCGGGGCTCCTCCAGCTCCTTCTCATTCTCCTCCTTCAGCTCCTGCGTGTCCTGGGCCAGATGCACGTGCGGCTGCAGGAGGGGGGCACCTGCTTCCCCAGGAGCTCAGCCACGTCACAGAGACCGGAGGCACAGAGACAGATGCGGGTTTCCGGTTGTCCTTGTGGGTTCCAGGTGGTTCTTCCTTTTCCTCACTTCCACCTTTTCTTCCCAGCTGCTGGTGCTTCTGACCTCAGGCCCAACCCCAAACCCAGAGGCAGGGAGCTTACATATACCGTTTAAGCAGCTCCTGGAGCTGCGTGAGGTCTAGTCGCCCTGACAGCCCCGTTTTTCTTGAATTCTAACTCATGCAGTCACTATTCCTAGTTCCTCTCTTTATGACTCTTATTTCATCGGCTGTCAATCGTACCTGACTCCTTACCCCATAAAGGAGGACACTAGCATCATCGTCCTGTCTTCCTCTCCTCCCACCTCTTCTCTCAGCTGATTTTTTTTTATTGAATCACAATTGACATACACTATTATATTGGTTTCAGGAACACAAGCCGTCTGGTTACCATCTGTCGTACAGAGTCGCTGCGATGTTATGGACTATATTCCCTGTGTTGTACTTTTCCTTCCGGTGATTTCTTTGTTTTATAACTAGAAGTTCACGCTTCTTAACTCTCTTCACCCATTTCACCCCTCGCCCCTTGCCTCCCCTCCCCTCCCCTCCCCTCCCCTCCCCTCTGGCAACCCCCAGTCTGTTTTCTGTGTGTATGAGTCTGCTTTTGTTTTGTTTTGTTTGTTTTGTTTGCCTTTTAGATTTCCCATAAAGTGAACGCATATGGTATTTGTCTTTCTCCGTCTGCCTAATTCACTTGGTGTCATAGCCTCTAGGTCCATCCGTGTTGTCACAAATGGCGAGATTTCATTCCTTTTTGTGGCGAATAGTCCTTGTGTATCTGTACCACAGAGACTCTATCCATTCATCTATTGATGGACACTTAGGTTGCTAAGTGTTTCTCTCAGCTATTTTGTAATTTCTACATTGTCAAGTGTGGTCACATTATATCCTGCCCTAAAATCATAGTGAACTTTCCTTTCTTTGTTCACAGGCCATTTTAAAAGTTGAAGACCAATGAATAGCAACCGGAGTAGTACCATTTTGTGTGGGTAAATATCACAGGGCCCGGTGATGGCCTATGATCGTATTTCTTTCCCCGAATGTCCAAGGGAAGACACCTGTGTCACTCAAAGGACAATGTTCTTGGCCCCAAGATCAAGTAGACGTTTTCCGTGCCACCATTTTCTCCAGTTCATCTTACCTCTTCTGTCGTTTCAGTTTTGGACCATGACTTTCTTGATTAGTGGTTTGCTCTTCCCAGAATTTTTGATTACTTTCTTGTTTCTGTTTAGGCAAAGAAACTAAGTCTTTGCCCTACTGTCTCAAATATTATCTAGCTTTTTACTCATTCTATGTGTTTCTGGGAATCTATTATATTCTTCCAAAAGGCTTTCTCCTTGGGACCCATTGACATTTTATTGGACACCAATTTCTTTTGAGACAGCTGTCATTCTGGGATTTTTTTTTTTCCATTGGACTCTGGGTTAATTGCACCATTTCTTGTATTTTCACCTTATCCATTTGTTCCGTTGATGTTCACTCTGGTTTTATTGGAGTACATTCTCATTTCACGCATCCATGTAGCATGCACAAGCAGGAAATTTCAAGTACTTGCATGAGGATTTCGCTGTGTGACTTGGGCATGTCCCTAACCAATTCATGCTGTAATCTCCTCAACTACAACTTGGGGATTATGTCACCCACGTCATGGAATCGCTGGGAGGACTACATGTGATAACACTGGGCGAGTGCCTGATCTTTGGTGCTGAGCAAATCTTGGTCTATTTCCCAAATTAAGTTCCTTTTTTTGCTAAGAGATCTTACAATGCTCCCCTTGCCTATGGAAGAAAGTTCAAACTCTTTAGCATAGCCCAAGACCCTCCATAATTGAATCCCAACTGACCCTTTGAAATTTATGTCCTATTACTCCCTTCACACACCTTGTGCCCTGCCAAACTCTTCCCCTGCACTCCTGTGTCTTCCAGCCCTCAGGCTTTGACTCTGCTCGCTCTGCCTGGAAAGTGGTTCCAAACCTAGAGTCTATGTGTGCAAACCCATTTCCCTTCTCCAGTGCTCCCTCTGCCATCATCACCCTTCCCTGATCTCCAGCTACACGCAGTCCCACTCTCGCCTCTGGCTTTTACCCCTTCCCCCTGGCTATGAGAGTCCTTACGGCCACACACTTGGCTGGCTGCCTGTGGATGGACCAAACTCTTTCAATTTTTCTCTGCAGCTGGGGCAGCCGCAGTCTTGAATGATCCTCTTTTTGCAGGCTGGGCAGACTCCAGGATGCCTCTAGGCAACGTTTTCAGAGAGCCAAAAACTACTGCTTCCTTCCTCTCTGCTGCCAGGGTAGCTTCCCTCCCCCGCAAACAGCCCCTCCCCCCCCCCCACCGAAGGGCAAACCTTTCTTTTAGGGCAGCCCCCTCTTTGGTGAGGTCTGATGGCCGTGGGCAAGTGCTCTGCCATCAAATATCTCTTCCACTAGGATTTAGTTAAGGGAACAAAATGCACGTACTTCTGGGAGGGGCATCACATTAAGTATAATTTAGAGCATCAGCATTCACTCCTCACTCCAGTGTATTAGGTGACGCTGGTGTGCCAGGCACTGTGGAGGGCTTGGGGACACAGAGAGAAAGGCATAATCCCAGCCCATGGGGAAATCGCAATGAGCTTAGTTTAAATCACTTTCCAACCATGAGGTCTAGCTGATAGCGGGACATTGGAGCATCTGAGGGCGAGCAGAGGGCTGGGTATGTGGGCTGGGATGGTGCAAGAGGAGAGTGTGAAGGCCCCGGGGGCCTGGAAGGAAGAGAAGCCACAGAATAGCGGGGAGCCTGAGACGCATTTTTCTCTATGTCACAGTTTAGGCCTCGGGTATGATGGGGGCTGATTGGTCACCGAGTGAGGCAGGGGGTTGGGGAGAGGGTGGAAGGGAAGGTGATGCAGCCTCTGAGTATAGGGTTCTACTGTCCCATTCACACTCCATACTCTCTCTTGACCCAAGTGAGACCCCCCGGGCAGCCCTTGTCACAGTATCTGTGAGGGAGCCACAGAGAAAGAGAAGTCCCTGAGCTCACCTGGCTGTGCTCCCAGCCATTTCTGTTCATTTTCGGGAGCAGCATGGGAGGCATGGGACAAGAAGCATGGTGCAAGCTGGTGGTGTCCCTGTGCCAGACCCCGTCATTCTGACCCGCACCGATGCACAGGGCAGCCAGCCCTGGCGGTGCAGAAGCTCGGGGCGGTGTGTTTCTGAGTAGACATTGCAGCCTATTAAAGGTTGAATTCCGTCTGGTGGTCACATCCTGCACTGGCTGCCCCACGGCGCACAAAGCTCCTTTTGTAGCCAGTGGGACCAAGGGAAGGGGGAAGCTGAGTTCTTAATGTGACCAACCAACTTCCAGCTTACATCAATAAATTTCTCCCTGAACCTTTCCAAAACAAAGCTTCCCTAATGCGGAGTTCGGGGGCTGTGGGAGCTGGCCAAGCTCTGGCAGAAGCAGCAGGCCCAGGTTCTCCTTGCCCTTGGCCAGAGTCAGCTCTGGCGAAAACAAGGAGGGCTCAGGCTATGGGGAAACTGGTGTGCAAGTTGGTTAAGTAACTGCCCACAGCTCATAGGTCCCGTAAATCTCCGGCAGAGCTGATTTGAATGCAAACCATGAAAAGTCTTCTAACTGGGCTTTGGTGTTATCTGTCCTACCCTGGAGGGAGGCTGTCCAGGCAGCCCACCTGTAATCAAAGACTGCAGGTTCTTGCGGCCGGAAGGGTCCTCACAGATAGCCAGTCCAACCCTTTTGTTTCACGGGGGATGAGGGATTTCGGAACTCTGTTACCTACAGAGAAAGTGACTGGGGTGGGGCTCAATTCCCAGTCTTTCTACTCTATATCGAAAGACCTTTCTGCTGACACTGCACATGACTTTTCTTTGGGGAACGTCTACGCTTCAAGAAGACAAAAGGCACTTAAACTCTAAAGAACCAGCAGATGATGGTGACAGCCGAAACAAAGTGCCCTACAGGCCGGGGGTATCCTGGTTCTCCCCCATATCATTCTCTAGCCCATAGTCTGGAGACCCAGGGAAGTGGTGGTGTAGTTCTGGTTGGAGCCCAAAAGTCCTGAGAACCAGGGGAGCCAAGGTGGGAAGGTGCAGTCCAAGGGCAGGAGAATACCAGTGTCCCAGCTCAAACAGACAGGGACAAAAGGGGGCAAATTCCTCTTTTCTCCACTTTTTGTTCTATTCAGGCCCTCAGTGGATTGGGTGATGCCCACCTACACTGGCGAGAGCAATCTATTTTACTGATTTCACCAATTTCCATGCTAATCTCATGCAGAAACGCTCTCATGGGTACATCCAGAAACCATGTTTCACTGGCCATCCGGGCACCCCCCCGGCCCAGTGTGCTGACACATGCAATGACCCATCACAATGTCCTTGCTTTGTACCAGGGTCGTAAGTCTGTTTTTTTTTTTTGTTTTTTACCCTGGATGGCAAATTTGAAAAGGAATCAACTGCAGCTGCTCATCCCCACAATACCTTCCTCACAGTCCGAGGGCTTCCCTGTGCTGCAAGGGCTGCCTGGTGGGAAGCAAAACGAGGAGCTCACTTACGGCACAAGTGTAGCTGCAAATAGCCATCGGGAAGTCAAACCAAGCCGGTGGTTCTGTGGCTATGACAGCAAAGAACAGCTCTGGGGCACTGAACTGATAACTCATGTCAAGGTCTTCATGCACATTGGATGAGGCAACGTAGCTGAATAGTTTAGAAGATGGTCAATGGAGCCAGAAAAAGACCTGGGTTCAAATCTCGGCTCCGCCATGGTTTACGGGCCCTGTGACCTGTGGACAGTTACTTAACCAACTTGTCTACCTGTTTCCCCATCTGTAAAATGGGGATAGTATGAGGGTTGGTTGGGAGGGTTGAATGAATTCATCCTTGCCAAGTACCTAGAACACTGTTTGGCACATAGTAAATGCTCTCTATGTGGTAGCCATTATTGTTGTTCTTATTGGAGGAATAAGTCAACACAATAAGCATCGGTTGAGTGTTTGAGTGAGGTCTGTGGATGCCAGGGGCTTTGGAAGACACAAGAGTTAACAAGAAGAATGAGACACGGGCCCTGCTCTCCATGTGCTTTTGGGCTACAAGAAGAGAGGATACTGCCGTGAAAAGGGAGGCATGGCACGCAAGTGAGAGCAAGAAAGAAACCTGCGTTTTGAGAGAGGGAATTGGATCCCAGAAGGGGAGGCGCAGAATCAGGCCAGAACCTGAACGCTCTGAGCTCTCGGAGATGGGAAATCACCTTGAGTAATTTGGGGCAGTTGGAAAGGAAAGTTTTTTCAGGTTAGAGGCCTGATGTGTGTGGGTGTGCGTGCGTGCGTGTGTGTGTGTGTGTGTGTGTACCCACTCACAAAAAGAAAAGCCAATTTTTTTTTTTTAAGAGAAGAGAGAAAGGAACTTTCCCTCCACCTCCCTGTAACCTCATTCCACGAGGCGGCTTCGTGAATTCATTAGCACATCAGCTATGGCAACTCTGGGTTAGCGCTCCCAGCTCCCAGGGTACGTGGGGGAATTCTGAGAGGCCAGCTTTGCCTGTCAGAGAGACAAGGAGCTGAGCAGAGATTTCCAGGTCAGAGTAGAGCTGGGTGCCTAGCCCTCCAGCAGCTGATGGGGGCCCAGCCTGTTGGCACCAGGAAGAGTAGGGCCCAGGGGTCAATCACAGAGAACATGACTTATGCATAAATTTCTAAATTAAGGTTTCTTAGACAACAACTAAGAAAAAGAAAGGAAGACTTCAACCTGATTTAGAATCTCTTCACTCAGTTATTTTGAGCCTGTGTAACAAGACCTCAATTATTTGGAACCCCAGAGGGATAAGTTGTTCTGAAGGGTTAAAACTTGGGTGCCCTTGGGGCGCCTGGGTGGCACAGCGGTTAAGCGTCTGCCTTCGGCTCAGGGCGTGATCCCGGCGTTATGGGATCGAGCCCCACATCAGGCTCCTCTGCTGTGAGCCTGCTTCTTCCTCTCCCACTCCCCCTGCTTGTGTTCCCTCTCTCGCTGGCTGTCTCTATCTCTGTCGAATAAATAAATAAAATCTGTCGAATAAATAAATAAAATCTTTAAAAAAAAAAAAAAAACTTGGGTGCCCAAACTCAAATTTAAATCATTTTGACGGGTTTAAAGAAATGTATGCATGCTACTTTGCTTTGTTGAATAGACTATTTGGAACATGACCTGGGTGCCTACTGTAGGACTCTGTTGCTCTTGTGATCTTGCATACGGGATGGCTCGAGGCCATACTGTAGGCCCAGACTATTGTGTACTTTGGATTTTATTGGAAAAAAAAAAAGACCAAAACACCATACAGTGGAATTCTAGATTCAGCTTCGGCATATAAAAAGCTTAGATGCTGTTATTTCTGTCCTTATAACATGAAAAAGCTGGACAAACTGAAAATCAATGACTTCTTTTGAACTCGTCAGAGAACGGGGGTTGCAGAGCAAGTCAGCAGCCTGAAATCTGGAGAGATGGGTGAAGACAGGAGCGCAGGGCCTGTTTACCTGAAGCAGATGCTGCTAGACGCATAAACTGGTGGGTACCTCAGCCTGGACCCCAGAGTCATACCTTTTAAACTTTCCGATCACCTCCTGTTTTCTCTTCTCATTCTTTCCAGGCTTAGCTATGCTCTGTGCCAAGCTTTATATCTATTCTTACTCCGGGTAAGGTAGTTTAGCAAATGGGGTGATGGGTGGCAGGGAGCAGCAGACAGACAGACAGGCAGACGGACAAAGCCAGAGACAGAGCTCGAGTCTGGGCCTTGGCAAGGAAATAGGGGCCCAGTTTCTGATCACCTCTCGACTTTCGATGGTCCAATAGCTTGATATCATCAGTTCAGACAAAGGTGACCCAACACCAGGGCAGCACCGTCCCATAGAAATATGGCTGGGGGCGCCTGGGTGGCACAACAGTTAAGCGTCTGCCTTCGGCTCAGGGCGTGGTCCCGGCGTTATGGGATCGAGCCCCACATCAGGCTCCTCTGCTATGAGCCTGCTTCTTCCTCTCCCACTCCCCCTGCTTGTGTTCCCTCTCTCGCTGGCTGTCTCTATCTCTGTCGAATAAATAAATAAAATCTTAAAAAAAAAAAAAGAAATATGGCTGAGCCATTCATGTAATTTGAAATTTTCTAGAGGGAATATTTTAAAAAGTAAAAAGAATAGATTAACCCAATATATTTACGACGTTATCATTTATATAAAAATTTTATATAAAAATTATTAATGAGATACCTTGCATTCCTTTTTCAGTATGAAGTCAAAATGCAGTGTGGACTTCTCAGTATGCATTGGCCACATTTCAAGTGCTCACTAGCCACATGCATGGGCCAGCACAGCTCCTGGGGACTAGATGAGGTTGCAGTTAGGTTTGGCTGCTAACGGCAAAGGTGACTTAAACTAACACAGAAGTACAGTTCTCTTATATAAATGTTCAGGTAGGTGTGCAGGGCTATGTGATAAGGCTCCTTTCTTGTTGCTTCTATCTTATATCTTGCTGTCTCTCCGTGCATGGCTTCATTTCCAAATTCCTCAACAGTCCAAGATGACTGCTTCAGCTCCAGCCAGCACATCCACATTCCAGCCAGCAGGAAGGGAAAAAGGAAGGAGAAACCCTCTGTTAATGGTACTCTAAGCAGTTCCACATGTCTTACTTTTACTTCCACGCCTTTGGCCAGAATTTCGTCAGATGACCCTACCTAGCTGCAAGGGAGTCTGAGAAATGTAGTCTAGTTTTTAAGTAACCATGTGACCAGCTAAAATTTGAGGGTTCTGTGACTAAGAAAGAAAAAGAGAGCATATATTGAGAATCAACTTGTATTGTTGGTCTCAGACCCATTCACACGGAAGAAATGCAGATTAGAATGGTAAACCAGAATGCCAATTTATTAAGCGTTAATGGGACTGTAATTGCCAGCCAGATGGGAGCGCCTGGGTTTGCTGACTGTTGTAAACTCTTCCCAGTAGGATAATCTAAATGGTTGGAAGGTTAATGGATCAGGCTATCACGGCCTGATGGACCCCTTTCCATTTAAGGACATACCGCCCTGCCAAGAGACCCGAAACAATCCTCCAGCCACGTGGGAGCCCTCTCTCTGGGATGGCACTGGAGATCCTTGGACAATCTCCTGCCTTCAACGGTCCTTTATCTGAGCTTCTGGGGGGCTCCATCCTTTCCTCATCCTAGTTTTACACAATATAATTCTACCTACACCTGTTACATATTAGACTTGAGAGGGTAAGGTTTTGAAGACACACCAGCCCTTTGTTGTAGACTTTGGAAATACTCCTGTCTTATCAGCGACACTCATTCACTCGAATTTATTGAGCGCATATTGTGTGCCAGGTATTATATTATGCTGAGAGTGAGTAAGAACCTGGCTTCTGTCCTTAAGGTGATCATAATATCTGAAGAATAGGGAAGGGGTTGATGGGCAGGGTTAAAAGATGAGTAGGTGTTCACTGAGCAAGAGGAATGAAAAAACATCCCGGGTAGAAGGGACAGCATGTGCAAAGGTTAGAGACATTAAAGAACATTTCGTATTTGGCCACATGACATATCTGGCAGTAGGACATAGCGGGGTGGGATTTGAGGGGAGGGGGTGCCAGAAGGGTGCTGCAGGGGGCCACTGTGGTGGTCTCCGCAACATCCATTCCCTCTTGGTAACTACCCCATGTTCCTTTGGGTTTGCACCCTCCCTACACTTCTCACACACTTCTGAGGAAGTTGACTCCACCCTAGCCCTAAGGGTGAGGTGAGTTGTCTCAGTATAGACTCATCAGCAAAATCCCTTCTTGCCCAAGGATGAGCAAGTGACCCAATTCTAACTCAAGGTACTGGAGGAGCCTTTGCCGGCAGCTTCAAGGACAGCAGCTCTCTCTCTCTTTCTCCCTCTGCATGGCCTGGAGTGTGGGTACGAGGCCAGGAATTGTTGCAGCCATTTTGTCGCCATGAGAGAAGCCTGCCAAAGGATGAAGACAATCCCATGGAGGGCAGAGGGAACATCCTGAGAAGCAGGGGCTTTGATGACATTGTTGAGCCATCGAGTCAAACTTACCTGAAGCCCATCCTACCCCAGGGCTTTAGCAGGTTTAGACCACAGTGTGAGAGACCTTGGGGCTTAACCTTTATGCTGGGGGCCAGAGGAAACCATAGAAGATTTTCTTTTTTCTTTTTCTTTTCTTTTTTCTTTTCTTTTCTTTTCTTTTCTTTTCTTTTCTCTTCTCTTCTCTTCTCTTCTCTTCTTTCCTTTCCTTTCCTTTCCTTTACTTCTCCCTTTCTCCCTTCCTTCCTCCTTCCTTCCTTCCTTCCTTCCTTCCTTCCTTCCATCTCTTTCTTTCTTTCTTTCTTTCTTTCTTTCTTTCTTTCTTTCTTTCTTTCTTTCCTCGTTGTGTGCTTATTAAAGACTTACATGGGAAGCTATTACCCGAAAGAAAATTCTATTAGTGAGGAATTCTTAAATGGTCCCTGGAAACTTTATTCCATATAATTATTTATAAGGGGAAAGAAGATAGGGTTTTCGGTACCTCGTTTTGCTTCTTTTACACCCCCATTCGGTCATTCCTTTCAGGTGCTAATCTTCTGCTTTGGAGTCTCTGCTTTCCTTTCTTCCACCTGCCAACCATAGAGGCCTGCGCGTCCCAATGACCATAAACGCACTTCAGTTTCTCGTCTTCCTGCGGCCTCGTTGGCTGCCTCTCCTCCCATGGAAGGCTTTCAAGCAGGGCGTGAACTGACTGACCCACGTGGTAGGACGTTGTCTTGGGGTGCCGAGCGCAGAGCCTGGACCAAGGCCAGAAATGAGGACCTGAGCTGAGACCACCGAAGAGGGGCGAGTTTGAGGGCCACTCAGGTGCCAGAAACCAGGCTGACTGGATCAGAGGCCATGAGGCCCAGGGTGTGCTTCAGGAAGACTCGAACTCATCACCTGACTACAGGAAGGGAGACACTTTCCTTCCTCCTTCTGCCTCCATCCACGTACCCTGGTGAAATCACTTCCACGGCCAGACTCTTTATTCTCCTCTCTTGTACGGTTCATGCCTCTGATTACAGTTCCTTATGGGCACACCTGTCCTCTTCCCATCATGCCTCGGCATCCTCCCGTCTCCAAGATGTGGCACGTGGTTGGCACTGGTTAGTGCTGAATTGGATTGAGCCGATAGCACACCGGTTCTTGCTGAGTTGGTGTTAGCTGCACCCTCCTCCTGCCCCCAGGGCTGAGTCATCTCTTTCATAAGTAGCCTCCAAAAGCTGCAGCCACGATACCCCGCTTCCTTGTTGTTGGCAGGTATTGGCAGCCCGAGTGCCAGAACGCCAGGGAGGCAGCCACTAGGAACACGTTGGGCTGCAGACAGTGAGCCAAGTCATCAGGCCTCATATACATTTACAAGAGGAGTGTGTGTGCTCCCCGGGAGATCTGTAACAACACCCCCTTTCCAGGAAGCAGAAGCCAGGCCTCCTTCCTTTCTCTTTTCTCACCTGTACTGTCTTGTGGCCAGAAGCACATTCATTGGATTTCCATGGTTCTAAAATAAATCAGTTTCATGACCGTACTCTCCCAAGCTATCCATTTTGCTGCTCCCTGGGAGTGTTAACCCCTTACCATCCCACCGGGCCTCCAAGGCTGGGGTTCCACTTCACAAAACATTAACACTTTAGCTCCTTTCTGAAGAGGGATCTCCGGTTTCCTGAGAACTGTATGCCCCCCACCATTCCTCACTCTGCCAATAATTCATCCCATAGAATGTTGACTTTCTTTGGGGATGGTCATGGGCTGTATAGACTTTGAGGGAACAATATTAACCTTTCTCAACTTTGTGGGACACCCCTCCTTATCCCTTTTATATTGACCTCCGCTGGGGTCTTGAGATGTGCCTTGTTCCTCCAAACCCCAAGTTTTCCTCATCGCCTCTCCAAGATTCCAGCTCTTCCCCCGGTCTGCATGATTATGGAAATTCCTGGTCCTGCTAGCCCGCACTTCTTGCACTTCTTCGCAGGGCTCTGAGATTCAGCTCTCATCTGCCCCACTGTTATGTTGTTTTCCTTGTCGCTATGGCAGGGATTAAGACTCCAGCCAGGGAAGGAGGGTGGAGGGAAGAAAGTGAGCAGGGAAAAGCGGGAGGCTGATGGGAGAGAGCCTGATTGGAGCGTGTCAGAGCAGGAGGAAGCAGAGAGAAATAGGCTGAGCGTGTCAAGGGCGGAAGAGGGATTCCTGTTTTGTTCTATTTTGGTTTTGGTGTTTTAGTTTGGGTTTGTTTCCGGAGATGAGGAGATATACATTTAGTGCTGAATCCTGTCCCTGATGCAGAGTCAGAGCTAAAGAAATCCTCTCCCATAGTCCATAATCCAGAGGTAATCTCCAGTCCCCACATCAAACAGGAAAAACTCTCAAAATAACTTTGAGTTATTTTTAATTCACTTTATGGACAGGCCTGCTGGGGCAGTGTGACGATGTGACTCAGTACAACCCCAAGACCCAGGCGTTGACCTTCGGAGATCCCTGCCCTGACTCCTGTGCATCCCTGGAGGGAGACATCCTCAGGACCAAGGGAGATGCCCAGCCAGAGCCAAGGCCCAGGCCCACACCCACCCTGGTCTAGACCTCGCTCCTGGTACTCAGGACCCTAGAATCTCTGCCCATAAGGCCCAAACCTGCTTCCAGGGCCCACGTGGGCCTGTTACCAAGGTCCTCCCTCTCGAGGGTGGATTGTGCAGCCAAGAGCCCAGAGGAGGCTGCTTGGGGCACTTGGACAGAATGTGGAGGTGCAGGCTGGTGTTAGGAACATGCCTGTGGGCCAGTCCCTCGCTGAGGGTAGGAAAAAAGGGAAACTAGCCCTGATCTGGGATGGCCTGTCCCTGTGCTCCCACATTCTGGTGCGAGGAGCCTGAGAATTCTAAATTTGCTCTTGGCCTTCCAGAAGTTGAGAAAGGTATGTTTGTGTGGGTAGAAGGCTAAGACATATTTTATTTTATTTTTATTTTATTTTTATTATTATTTTTAGAGAGACAGTGTGCTGCATGCACAAGCTAGGAGGGGGTGTAGGACAGAGGAAAAGGGAGAGAGAATCCCAAGCAGATGCCGCGTTGAGTGTGGAGCCCGACACAAGGCTCGATCTCACAACCCTGAGATCATGACCTGAGCTAAAATCAAGAGTTGGATGCTTAACAGACTGAGGCACCCCAGTGCCCCAAGACATACTTAAACAATTTGTTAGCTTGACTAATAGCATTTAAATATTTAGATATATGGTATGTGGGTCTTTATTTGAATTCTTGCCCTGGTCCCACAAGCCTATGGGAAAATGAAGGATTTGACCAGCATGGGTACCTCTAGCTCCAGCTGTGCCTCCAAAAGTCTTGTTCTCCCTGTCCCAGTCTTCCTCTGGCACATGACTGTGTTCAAAGGCTCCAAGTCTATGTGACTCAGTTACTCAGCTTCCCACAGTTACAGTAAGGGTAGCTGTAACGGAGAAGTACCATTTTGTGTTCTCTGTTCATTCTTTCTGGTTGTCTAGCTTCTGAACCCCTTTTCTGTGTTTGGGAAACACAGTTGAAACTCTATCCTGTGCCCATGTGTGCATACATGTACACACACACACACACACACACACACACACACTTTAACGAGCCTTGGTAGGAAACAGCTCACATCCCAGTACAGAAGACAAAAATGCTAGGAACTTGCTATGGCAGATGCCACCAGTCATCTCCTGTGATATCTACCCTCTTCTTTAGTAGGAGAACCCCCAATTTTTAGCTGGAGACATGGCTATCTGGATCAAAGCCCACATTCTGCTAGATGCGGCCAAAGGATCAAGTTTCAACCATTGAAATGTAAGCAATGTGTGTGATTTCCAGGAAGTGGTTGTAAAGAAAGGGGGTCATTCTTTCTCTTTCCTGATAGCTGAAATGTGGACTTGATGCCAGGCGCTCAAGCAGCCACATTGGTCCATAAAGAAGCATGCAAAGGCAGTCGAAGGAGCTTCAACAGCAATCTTGCCCTCTTTACCTTCGAATTTTTACACAGAGTGAAAGAAATTTCAATTTTGCTTAAACCACAGCTATTTTGAGTTTTCCATTATGTGGCATGGAAACCAAGTGTGAATAATTTATTTGTCTTCCCAGCCTCACTTGCAGCTAGGGCACAGCCTGTGGCCAGGCTCTACCTAAGAAAGGCTCTCTGGTCAAGGCAGCCTCAGCAGGGAGCTTGCATTCCTAGAGTAGGGATTGCATCCAGTGTCCAGTGGTAGTGGTGTGGGCGAGGCAAGATGAAGGGCCCAGTGCTTGTTGATGGGAGCGCATCCTTACTAGGCAGAACTGGCCTATTCTTGGCTGCATGGTTTCAAGCTGGGTCTTCCAGCAAATTATCCAATCTCCTGTTAATAAATTCCCTTTCTGTTCACATCTGTCAGAGTTGGTCAGTAACCCACAGTCTTAGCCCCTTTCAAAATACTTTTTAGCAGTAAGATTTCACCAAGAATGTCGGTTTTTGCCATCAAATGAGTTCACTGATGAGTCTGTAATCTGTTAACTCAGACTCAACATGAGGCATGAATTTCATTTGAAAGTCAGAATTTTCCAACACACTTGTTTCTAAAATGCTCCTGATGGGGGCAGAATTAAGTTCTTTTGAATATTTGGTGTCTCTTGTCACAAGGATATGTGCCATCTGCTAGTTGAAGCCATGGTATTTTGGGAGGATACCAGCAACCAAAATTAAATATGAATTTAATTAAATTTAATACAAAATTAAATTAGAAGCATATTCCAAGGGCAGTAGGACTTCACTATCCAGAGGTGACTTACACAGCAACCTCAATTCTTTGGAACAGGAAGCAGAAAACGAGCAAAAATCAACAAAAACCAAAAACTGAGGAGGAAACAAACAACCACCTTCAAAACAAAAGAAAAGAGAGCTCGCAGCCAAAATAAATGTCCCCGAACTCGTCCCTCACAGTTTATGCATTTACCCAGAGGCGAGCCATTTAGATCCTCCTTTAGTTTTACTCTTTGTGTAGACACAGTTCCAGAGAAAATTTGGGTGAAGAACTTCCCATTCCAGAACAGATTTGAAAAAGCACCTTGGCGGGGGGGGGGGGGGGGCGGGGAGTGGGAGGCTGCCGGAGGCTGACATTCTGGTAGGAGTGAGATGTTTGTTAGTTTGTGTTAAAGGCAGAAACGCAGGCGGGAGAACACAGCACAGCCTCTGAGCCCATTCAGTCTGACAGGGATCACCCTGTGTTACAGTCCATCCAAGAGCGGGGCAGTGTGTGCTGTGGTCTGAATGTTTGTGTCCCCCCAAATTCATATGCTCTTAACGCCCTCGGTGATGGTGTTAGCAGGTGGGGTCTTTGGGAGGTGATTGGGTCATGAGGGAGGAGCCCTCAAAAATGAGATGAACACCCTTGCAAAGGAGGCCCCAGAGAGATCCCCTAGTCCTGCCACCACGCGAGGATATAATGAGTCTGCAACCTGGACGAGGACACTCTCCCAGCCGTGCCGGCACCCTGACCTTGAACTTCCAGGCTCCGGAGTGGTGAAAAGTAAGTTTCTGTTTTTATACACCACCCAGGCTGTCGTATTTTGTTAAGGCAGCCCAAACAGCCCCCAGAGAGTGCTATTCATGAAAACCCTGAGCACCACGGAAAGTTAGGAAAAATTCAAAAGGGGGCTGGTATCCGGCATCAGTGAATATGAGGAGCAATGTGAGTGGATTCCCCCACTGCTGGCGGAAGAATAACCACTTAGGAAACTGGTTTGGCAGCACGTTGTAAAGCCTAGCCCATGCCAAATCCTTGACCCAGCAGTTCCTCTCCTACTACATACAGATGGTCCCGACTTACAAGAGTTCGACTTACGATAGTTCGACTTACGGTGGTTCGAAGGCCATATGCATTCAGTAGCAGTTGTACTTCGAATTTTGAACTGTGATCAAATTTTCCTGGGCTAGCATATGGGGCACGACACTCTTTCCTGATGCTGGCCAGCGGCAGCAAGCAGCTGCTCTCAGGAAGCCCCACAGTCGCAAGGATAAAAGACCGATACACTTACAACTCTTCAATTTTTTCACTTTTGTCACGGATTCAATAAATCTTGGACCAGGCTAAGCTATGATGTTGGGTAGGTTAGGTGTATTAAATGCATTTTCAATGTATGATAGTTTCAACTTACGATGGGGTTTCTCAGCTCATAACCCCATTGTAAGTTGAGGAAGATCTGTGTAGAAAGAACCCTTGCCCACGGTCATGGAAGACATGAGCCAGAAAGTTCATGGCAGGGGTGTTCGAGATTGTATTCAAAATCCCTCAGACACCCACCCGACAGTAGAATGAACAAATGCACTGTGGTGTGGTCTGCAATGGAATATTATTCAGCAAAGAAAATCAACAAATTATAGTCACACACAGTGGCACGCACAAAACTAAAAAACACAACATTCAACAAAAGGAGCCACTCGCAACAACATACACAAGGAAGATTGAAGTTATGTGAAGTTCAAGAACAGGCAAAACGAATTCTGCTGTTTGGGGCTACATTCACATGTGGTAAAAAAGCAAGGACAGGATTAATACATAAATTGGTGGCCTGGTTACCTCTGCCATGGAAAGGGGACTCCTCAGTTACGATAGTGATATTCTTTTCCTTGCCCGCGAGGTGGTCAGTTGGTATCTACTTGATTTATATTCTTTAAGCTGTATACGCATGTTTTACTCATATGTATGATATATCCCACCAACGATTTTTTTTAAAAGAAGGAAGAAAAAAAGCAAGAGTCAAGTTTTGTCCAATTTACTCCATGGAAGACAGCAAGATAGCATTTAATAACATTAGAAACCTTTCCGCCAATAACACTTAAAAGGAAAAGAGTTTGGGCACCTGGAGGGCTAAGTTTCAGTGATCTGGAAAGTTCATTTACACAAGACACTTGCTCAGCTTCTTCTCTCCATACAAGGGAGATTATAGGTAGTGACCTGGAGTCCCTGCAGTGAATTTCTGAACTTTGCGTTGGCTAAAATAGAAAAGAGAGGGGAGGGGCGCCTGGGTGGCACAGCGGTTAAGCGTCTGCCTTCGGCTCAGGGCGTGATCCTGGCATTATGGGATCGAGCCCCACATCAGGCTCCTCCGCTAGGAGCCTGCTTCTTCCTCTGCCACTCCCCCTGCTTGTGTTCCCTCTCTCGCTGGCTGTCTCTATCTCTGTCTAATACATAAATAAAATCTTAAAAAAAAAAAAAAAAGAAAAGAGAGGGGAGCCTGAGTTGGGGCTCCCTGGGGATGGCACAGAGGACTTTCACCAATCAGCTCCAGGTCTGCATGTTGGCCTCCTTCCTTCCCTCTGGCCTCCCCACGGGCATCACCAGAAGCCGGTTATAAATGCAGATTCTCGGGCCCCACCCTAAAGCTACTGGATCAGAGTCTACTTCGAATGCACACTGAAGTGTGAAAAGCACCGCTCAAGCCTAGACCATGACCAGGGCCCGGATTGATACCCAGCTCTTTATACTTCCAGGAAAACTCACCCTTTCAATAGGCCCAAGGTAGACTCTTAGTACTGAACCCCACGCTGCAGTAAATAGTGCACAGAAAACTTTGAACCCATGCGTTCATTCACTTAATATTAGGATGAAATTGCCATTCTCTATAGGTCAAAAATTGTTGAATGTTGTCAGTTTGCTATGGTCTAGCTCTGAATATTCGTTGAGCTCCTAATACGGGCCAGTCACCAAGGGAGTGTTAGGGATACAGCAGGGGGCCAAGCCAGTCTTGGTGGCTGCCTTCATAGACCTCACGGTCTACCAGGAGAGACAGCCATTAATTTTTTTAAAAATCCATACAAATCATGTAAAATCACAGCTGTGTGCTTAATTGCTACAAGGTGGAGGTCCCTGGTGCATGGATGGCTCATGAGTTGACATGTTTCAGAGCAGGGGGCCGGTGGCCAGAATGAAAATCTCATGGGTGAGGACGGCATGGGAGTGAGGGGTTCCAGGCAGAGGGCACAGCAGGTGCGAAGGCCTCCTGACATTGATTCTAGGGAAGGCAGAGACCCTGCCCTGAGTGCAGGACCCAGCTGGCCTGGTCTGGATCTCTCTCCTCCCAAAGGACTACCAGAGAGGTAGCAGAGTTTGTCCTCCGAAGCTCCCCACACTTTCTGCTTTTCCTGCAGCCTCTGTTTAAAGAAGCTCCCAGGGCTTTCTCTCCCCCATGGGAGGGAACTGGCAGACCATGGGTTAATGGTCCCGTAGTTAGGCTTAGTCAATTCACATCTGTGGGATCTGCTTTTGGTCTTCTTGTTTGAGTAAACTTTGGTGGCCCTGGGAAGCTTCTTTCATTCGTTCCCTGAATGCCCGTGATAATATCTCTTGCTGCGAGGACTTTGCATGTGCTGGTCCCTCTGCCTGGAACGCCGTATGGACAGCCTGCTCACCTCTCTCCACCCCAAATGCCTGGCTCACTCCTAGGCATTGGCAGCACCTGTGCAGGACGTCGTCTTTATCCCCTCCTCCGGATCTTGTGCTCCCACAACTCCCTTCACGTAGTCAGGCCAAACACGCATCACCCCTTAGCACCAACTCTGATTTTACTCCTCGATCCTCCCAGAACCCAGCTCAGGGTGCGATAGATATTTAGTACTCACTTGTTGAATATGTACACGAAACATTGTATTTAACCAGATGCACAGGGGATGTTTTGTTTTGTTGTTTTGCGCTGTGATGCCTGGAGCTGCAGTAGCCATGTTTTAACCACGAGAGAAAGACCAACAGAATCAAAGAGACAACAGTACAGATGCTGCCGAACCGCAGAACCAGAACCAGTGGCTACTTTATCTCTGGACTTCTCCTCATTTAAGGAAAGCGAATGCCTATTTAGTCCACTGTTAGATTTTTCTGTTATTTTCCGCTGGTTGCATGCGTGATAAGCTAGGTCTCAGTGGCTGCCAGCAAGGGTGCAGGGAGAAGGAGAAAATAGTCTACTACTTCTTGGCTTGTCAAAGAAGGAAATTAACATTTCTTGAGCATGTTTACGTCCTAGGTCATTACACTAGTTGCTTCATATATATGACATTTAACCTCACAATCCATCCAAGTAGAATTATTCTGTCACTACACAGATGAGGCAACAAAGGCTCAGGATCTGCGTGACTGCAGCTGGTATGGCAGAGCTGGTATGGTGGGCACGGCTCTCTCCCTCCGTCCCACTGCTGCCCCAAGACAAGGGTGGTGGGCTCTTAGTAGAGTCAGCCAGGTGTTACTGTGGTGGGGGCACTGGGGGTTTGTCTTTAATCTAGATCTCTCCCCAATTGACTAGGATCCTTCTAGCTCAGCATCCTTTGTGACTGGCAGCCACACTAGCTTCATAAAAGTCACCCTGTTGTCGTTAGAGCAGCAGTCGATAGCTTTGTGGGATAGATGGTCATGCATCACTAACATTAACGCCGGCCATTGTCACTGCCAGAAACATCCTGCAGAAAACAAGTCCTCTCCCCACAGCTCAAGCATTTTGCTCAGCAGTGCTTGCATCTTGGGGGTCCCTAAGCAGTGACAGGGCAGGTGGTCCTCACAGCTTCCCTTTCTCTGGCCCCTTTGGCACGTTCTCTCTCTCTTTCCTGCTCTAAGTGCCTAGTGCTGGCAGGTGTTCTCAGTTGCCCCTCCTAAGAGGAAAAACCAAATTTATAAACACAAAGCCATCAGAATATTGGTGATTTAATGGGTTCCCTCTCTTGGGTCCCTCTCCCACGGTGTTCCATCCCTGGGAGCTGAACGTGGTGCTATGGTAAGCACCCAGCCCAAACCCAGACTGTCAGAAGCAGTCCTTGTCCTTGGCTGGGGGCGGACAACAGTCTTCTTGGCTGCTCCCGCTTTGAGGCCTCAAGACATTGTGCAGGCTCTGTGCTAACAGCCACATGACTTAGGTATTATGAGCCCGTTTTACAGGAATGAGAACTGAGGCTCCTATCAAAGGTCCATGCAGGGAGAACTTACAGCCAAACTTGTGGGACTTCAAACCCGAACTGTATAGCCTTTTTGGTCAGGGTGTTTTTCCCCTGGTACTGCCATCATCTCCCCCATTTACTTCCTGCTCCCCACCCCCCAATCCCAGGGAGCCCAAAGATTCCCCATTACAAGACTTATTCCTGAGGCTGAGAGCATTTTGATTTTCAAGAGTCTTTGTTAAAATGCAAAAGCCCCAGGGAAGTATCATCCCCTAAGCCTTTATAATACCAGAGTAGGGAGGTTGAATGGACCAGCTGCGGGGGAGGGGTCACAAGTAAGACCTGGGGGCAGGGAGGAGAGGGGCAGAATAAAAGTGCTAATTGGCCCAGGCCCCCTATCCCCTCCTGCCTTGATGAGCCCAAGGTTAGCTCTCTACCTGATTCCCAGGTGCCTTAAGGCTGGTCATTTTCAGCGAGCCACTCGGCATTGGCAATGATTCCGAGAGCACCTTCGTCCTGGTCAAGTACCGTGTAATAAGGCTTCGGGAAGGGAGCCTGGAGTGCTCGTGGATGGGGGCAGCTGGGCCACTTGCTTTCTCCTGACTTTGGGACCCAACTGCTGCAGCTCAGAAGGCCAGGTCCTTCGGAGGTGGGTCTGAACATGTGGCGTGTGCACTTGTGTGTTGGGGGGAGGGGAGGGGCTCAACCCTACCAGCTGACCTAGCCCTCTGGGTTGTTATGGCAACCTCTCCTTGAGCCAATCTCGGATGGTGTGGATGTTTCTGAAGGCAAGCTGATAACTTCCTGGCTGACAATGTTGATTTAGGCTGGACGGAGAGACCCTCTAGATAAAGGGATTATCACATTTCTGGCTTTGACACCTTGGGCTTCCAGAACTCAACCTTAAGAATCAATATTTGTATTTTTGGCTTGGCACGGAAGTCCCTTTGCTGACCGGCAGGAATACAACTGCCCCCCTGCCACCGCATTCTGAGTCAGAGACTGAAGGCAGGTGACAAACAACCCTGATTGGAGGAGGAATGTTCCTGGGACTCCCCTTCGCTGGCTCGGTCCTCCTTGCCTGGCTACCGCATCCTCATTGACTGCTCTCTTTCCCTGCACATTTTCCAGGAAATAGGATGCCGGTTATCCTCATAAGGACTAAGGAATATTGATCCATATGCCAGGCATTGTGAGAAGCACTTTACATGCCTCATTTACCCTCACAACAGCCACACAGCGTACAGAGGGGAACTCAGGATGCAGGGGAGGGCACCGATGTTCCATGTTAAGGGACGCTGTGTGGCTTGCCTGGGGTCACGGAGCTAGGCGGCCAGAGGGACCTGGAATTGAGCCCAGGTTGTCTGACTGCGGACCCCGTGCTGGAACCACTAGCACGCTGCCTCTCAGTCTGAATCCTATGAGCAGACCCGCGGGGGAGCAAACGTGTATACGTAGGGAGATGGATAAATGGAACCAGAGGCAATACAAAGGCAGCCCAGGTTAGAGGTGGCTTCCCTTTCGCTGCCATTCTGCATTGCATGCCCTGTGGGAAGAATGTGTAAGAGGCACCCCTCCCAGGATTTAATTATGTGGAATAAATATCAACTTGCCTCCTCAGAAGTTCAAATTTGGTTTAAAATAGCAACGCAGTGATTTCCAGTCTTTTCAGATTTGTAATGCTCTGTTGCTTTTGCTTGTTTCTTCCTTTGTTCCTTTTTCTTTCTTTCTTCTTTCTCCTTTCTTTCTTTCTTTCTTTCTTTTTTTCTTTCTTTCTTTCTTTCTTTCTTTCTTTCTTTCTTTCTTTCTTTCTTTCTTTTGATTTTGTAAGTATCCCTTTTGTAAAAGGACATTTATCTGTGATATGAAATTCAATAAAAAAATGTTTGCTTTGGGGTGCCTGGGTGGCCCAGCTGGTTAAGCATCCGATTCTTGATTTTGGCTCAGGTCATGATCTCAGGGTCGTGAGATGGAGCTTGGCACTCAGCGCGGAGTCTGCTTGAGATTCTCTCTCCCTCTTCCTCTGCCCCTCCCCCTGCTCATGCATGCATTCTCTCTCTAAAATAAATAAATAAATCTTAAAAAAAGAAGTTTGCTTTGAAATCTTCAATGAAACCCCTTAAGGTAATGGAGATGCCTAAAGCTGTTATTAGCTAAACTAAGTGGAACAGATTATTAGACGTGAACACTTATCAAGTTGCACACTTAGGATCTGTGAACTTCTATATTTGTATGTTACACTTCAATTAAAAAAAATGCACTTAAAGTACAGAAAAATGAATGCGTGAGGGCCCTCTCTGAAGAGTGTGCAAATTAGAATGAGGGTATGGGCATCTACAATCTCAGTTTTTTGGTGGAGCTGATGCTGGACTTCTGGGTCTCACGTGCAGCTCTCAGGGCCCCCTAAGGCTTGCCTTATAGACACACCCTTGTGAAGACGTTTCTCATGGCAGCCTGCTGGGGCCCCGTGTCCCTGCCTTGTAGCTTTCAGGGGCTCCAAACATAGAGTTTGCACAGGGTTGACTGTAAAGACATCAGTGCACGTGTGCACGTGCGCATGCGTGTGCAAGACAGAGGCAGGCCAGCAATTCTGAAAGCAGTTAGATTGTTTTTATTTGCAGGGCAGCTCCGGCTCACACTAGCTGTGTGACCCTCAGTGAGTTCCTTCACCTTTCTGAAATATAGTTTCCTTACTTGCAGAGTGAATATGGTAATAGGGCCCACATCAGAGAATTGCAGAAAGGATTCAGCAGGATAATTCACATAAAGGGCTTAGCCCAGGATCTGGTACACAGTCAACACTAACCAAGAATAATGTATGCAATCAGCATCCCTGGAATGGGGCTCAGGCATCAAGTTCTTAACAAGCTCTGTAGGTGAGGCTGACACACAGCCAAGGTTGGATTACACTTGGACCTGGCCTCTGACCCCACCACGGCCCGTGGAAGATCTAGAATGTTAATTCTCTTTTCTCCCTCTGTCACGGATTAGAGCAGAGTTCAGAGGGGCCTTCCCTTTGGAAAGAGTGCATGGATGCCAAAGGAATGTCATTCTTTCTTTCCTCCCACAAATATTCACTGAATGTGTGCCAAGCACCGTGTCGGGGAAGGACGGACAGATGGTCAGGTGTGACTCCTGTCCTCGAGGGGCTAAATGCTCACAAAAGAAACTGCCTGACGGCAGGCACTGAGGTGAAGAACACTGAGTCCCTGGGCTCTGCTTCCATTTTGCTCCATTTGAGCTTCTCGGGGCTGTCATTTTTACATCTGAAAAATGAAGAGGATGGACTCGATGATTTTTGAGGTCTTTCTATCCCTGAAATTCTATGAATCCGTAAGTGCATCCTTAAAAACGCTATATTGTGAAACTGAACACAAAGAAAATATCAACTCAATTAAAAATGGGCAAAAGACGGAATAGGCACTTCACTGAGGAAGATACACAGATGGCAAATAAGCATTTGAAAAGATGCTCACATCACAGATGATTCCAGATTGCAGGTTAAAACAACAATAAGATACCACTACACACCATTAGATTGTCCAAAATCCAAAACACCGATGACACCAATGCAGGTGTCATGCAGGACGTGGAGCAAAAGGAGCTCTCACTCAAAGCTAATAGGAATGCAAAAATGGTACTGCCGTCTTGGAAGACAGCTCGGCTGTTTCTTACAAAGGCAAACATAGTCTTACCATACAACCCAGCAACTGCAGTTCTTGGCATTTGCCCAAATGAGTTGGAAAATAATGTCCACACAAAAGCCTGCATGAGAAATGTTTATAGCAGTTTTGTTCCAAAACTTGGAAGCAACCAAGATGTCCTTCCGTAGGTGAATGGATAAATGATGGTATATCCAGACAATGGAAAATTATTCAGTATTAAAAAGAAATGAGCTAACAAACCATGACATTGGAGGAAATTTAAGTGAATATTGCTAAGTGAAAGAAACCAATCTGAGAAGGCTATATACTATATGATTCCAACTATATGATATTCTGGAAAAGGCAAAATTATGAAGGCAGTAAAAGGACCCACGGTTGCCAAAAGTTAGCAGGGAAGAACGATGTATAAGAAGAATACTGGGATTTTTAGGGCAGTGAAACTACTCCCGATGATACTATTGGTGGATATATGTCATACATTTGTCCAAATTCATAGAATATACAACGTCAAGGGTAAACCTTAATGTAAACTATGGACTTTGGGTGATAATGATGTGTCACTGTAGGTTCATCAAGGTAACACGTGCTCCTCTCTTGTAGGGGTGTTGGAACAACACAGGTTGAAACTACATGGATCCATTTATATGTGGATTTTTTTCAATAAATACAGTATTGTAAATATATTTTCTCTTCCTTATGATTTTCTTAACAACTTTTTCTTTTCTCTAGCTTACTTTATTATAAGAATACTTTATATAGGGGTGCCTGGGTGGCACAGTGGTTAAGCGTCTGCCTTTGGCTCAGGGCGTGATCCTGGCATTGTGGGATCGAGCCCCACATCAGGCTCCTCCGCTATGAGCCTGCTTCTTCCTCTCCCACTCCCCCTGCTTGTGTTCCCTCTCTCGCTGGCTGTCTCTATCTCTGTCGAATAAATGAATAAAATCTTTAAAAAAAAAAAAAGAATACTTTATATAGTACATATAACATATAAAATAGGTGTTAATGGACTATTTATATTATCAGTAAGGCTTCTGGTCAACAGCAGGCTATTGGTAAAGTTTTTGGAGAGTCCAAAGCGATACACGGATTTTCAGCTGCACGGGGGTCCCGAATTGTTCAAGGGTCAACTGTAAGTGGGAAATCTTTGTACCCTCTGCTCGATTTTGCTGTGAACCTAAAACTGTTCTAAAAAATAAAGTCTATAAAAAATCAAAACCAAAAACAAATAAAATGCCAAATAATGTATGGTTAAGAGCACAGGCTTTGCAGTTCAACTGTTTGAGTTTGAGGCCCGGCTCTGCCTAACTAGCCGTGACCAACAGCAGACGAGCTCAACATGCCGTGCCTTGGTTTCCTCTTCTGTAAGATGGGGATAATAACAGTGCCTGCTTCCTGGGGTTTTGCTTGGAATAAATGAATTAATAAATCTAAAGCATTTAGCCCAGTGCTTGGCATTTGGCAAGTGCTCAGTCAATATTAACTACTATTAGAAAAGCGAACCTTCGAAAGAGCTGATTCCAATCAATTCGTTGCCACTACCTTTTGTCCACAGCAATCCCCTGCACTTAGAATAAATAATCAGTTGCCTGACAGGATGACTTCTCTCTGCCGTATGTTGGGGTAGAAGATCTTTTTCAGAGCCAGAGCTTCCAAGCCCACACGTGTTCTGAGGCCCAGAGAAAATGCCTCCTGATGGGACTACACCAATGAATCAGGAAGAAAAAGCAGTGAGGTATCTATGTCTCATTTGCCTGAGTGACCTGGCAGGTCCCCCAGTCCCCATTCTTTTCTTCACCAACCAAGCATTGTTGTGCTTCTGATGTCACTCTGGGGAAGAAAGCTCTGTGCTCTATTAAACTCAGGTTGGTGTTAAAGCTTAAGGTGATCTTACTATCTTTTGACCATAGCAACCGGCCTTGAGTGCCATGAGCTGTGAGAGATGAGTTCATCAACCACTGATAAACTTGGACATTGTGCCGCATACTTAAAATGCATTTAATATTTATTGGACATTCTCTCAAATAGTTCTAATGGCATTATTGTGTTTGGAATTTATGCACATACACATCAATACAAGTAGTTTGCATTTCGAGTTGGGATTTTTATTTTATTTTATTTTATTTATTTATTTAATTTTTTTGGTGGGCAGCAAAGCCGATTTATTGAGTGATAGTACAAAGTTCCCAAACAGGGAGGGGTCCCGAGAGGGTTGCCCTAGGATTTTTTTTTAAAGGACATATTGTTTTTAGGCCCTAAGAATCTTAAATGATATGTATTGCTTACAGATAAAGAGTGAGCCAGGTATCAATGTAATTAAGTACTGTAGGCACTGTAGTTGGCCCTGGCCAAGAAAGGGTCACTTGGTCACAGCCTGTAAAGACCAAGGATTGAGTGCCCCCAATGGGCAAGTACACTTTCCCCTCCCTAGAAGATTTATTCATATCACCCCACTTTCACTGATAATGAGCGCCGTGATAGAGGACATCCTACAGTGCTGGACGTGAAAGTCTATCAAGGGCCCACGTGAACATTAACCACCTCATTTGAACTTCACAGCAGCCTTGGTAGATGAATCTGAGGCTCTCAGAGGCTGAGTCCCACTCAAGGTTTTTCAGTTGGTAAGCACTTAATTTGGACCCAGCTCTTTGGCTTCAAAGCCGCATTCGATCCTTTAAGTTGTTGTTTTGTTGTTGTTGTTGTTTTTAGAGTTTATTTATTTATTTGACAGAGAGAGACCGACAGAGCATAAGCAGGGGAGCGGCAGAAGGAGAGAGGGAAGCAGGCTCCTCGCTCAGCAGGGCTGGATCCCAGGACTCCGGTATCAGGACCTGAGCCCAAGGTAGACTCTTAACCGACCGAGCCGCCCAGGCGCCCCTTGAAGTTGTAACACTTTCTCCCTTTGCTCCATGTGAACTGGTGGCTGGAGTGGGTATCACTGGTTGCACTTCTGAGAGCCCACTTCCGCCTTCCCTGGCAGGGGCAGATTCGCAATTTATTTTGCTCAGGTACTTATGCCTCCTCCAAATGACTAAGCCAATCATCATGGTTCCAGTACCTTGGCCAGAGACTGGTCCAGAGGGGGGCATGTGACTCAGTTTGGCCAATGTGTTGTGAGGGGAGGTCTAAGAAAGAGGTTTCAGTCACCTTACACCTGGAGTAGGGAAAAGAAGCATCTTCTTTCTCTGATGGGCAGAACTCTCTATTTCCACTGGACTTGCTTTATTTTGATTCCTACTTTATGTGGTCCTCTTTTGAAGAGCACCTGGGTAACTTCCTTTGAGTCTGGGCCCGTGGGCCTTGGCTCATCTCTGGGTGGCACTGAGGCTGGGTCTATTGAGTGATGGCCCTTGGCGGCAGTTACACGCGGGCCAGAGGCAGGGAGCCTCGCCTCCCCGGGAGAGGGGGCAGCTGCCCAGGCTGGATGTGCCTGAGCGGCTGGCCCAAGGGGAGCATCGTTGACTCAGGACCCCTGGTGGCTCTCAGAGGAGGCTGACAGCCAAGCACCCGACCCAGCAGGCACTTTACTCTGATGCTTCGGTAACACTGAGAGGAGGGGAGACAGGCAACGATACCCTCTTTAAGTGAGCTTTCTCGGTGAGACCATGATTACTAAGCACTGTGGCTTGGAAAAACCCTTTCTTCTTTGAGAGGCCCTGTCCCAAATAAGAAACCTCCAATAATCAGAAACTAAGTTTTTACACATGGACATCAATCCCTTTGTTCCTAGTACCCTGGCCAGCTTCCCAAATGGATTTAGTAATCTTAATTGGAGGGTAATGTTAACAGTGCAGAATGACTACATGGAATTTCTATTTCCAGAGTGAGTCTTTTATTGATTCACTTTATTTTTTTGTCAACCCAATAAAGAAGGTAAGGAAGGAATTACCAACAAGTCATGCGACGCTGGGAAATGCCCTTATGAGTACATGGCCAACCATCCGCAGACTGTGGGTCAGGCACAGCGTCTGTGGCCTCGTTAGTCCTCGTGGTGACACTACTTAGTAGGAATTCCTACCTTCACTGTACCTAAGAGTATATTGAACCTCAGAGAAGAGACTAAGTCTTGGGGCTGGGATTCGAATCTAGCCTATGCTGCCCATGTCCCATGACATTTCTGGGTCTCAATTTCCTTAGATGGAAAATAAGGGGTTTATAATACGGACTCTCTAAGGTCAACTGTACTTCAAACTCCAAGATTCTCTGGATAGTGTCCTCTGCCATAAAAAATGGAATGGAAGTAGAGAACTCATCTTTGCCTAGGGCCACGTAAGAAGCTAGAGGGGTAAGTGAGCCCTCTTCAAAACCAGATCTGTGGGCTCCCGTCTCCTTGCTTGAGCAATGAACAGTTGGAGTGGCTCCTGGCATTAGGGAATTGAGATCAACGTGTGGCACATTCCGTTGGCTTCAGTGTCCTTGTCTATTTAGCTTCTGGGCAGTCTTCATTGCTGCCAGTGCCTTGTCTCTTTGAAAAAGCTCCAGCCTCTCCTCCTAGGAAACAGCATCCTGAGACTCTGACCCAGGCTGGGTTCCAGGAGCCAAGACTGGCCACCTTGTCAGGGGAGATCCAAACTCTAGCATTCAAGAGCTCCCTTCCTGGGGCGCCTCAGTTGGTGAAGCATGAGACTCTTGATCTCGGGGCCGTGAGTTTGAGCCCCACGTTGGGTGGGGAGACTACTTAAAACAAAATAAGATATATTAAAAAAAAAAAAGAGCTCCTTTCCTGAGCCCTTACATGTTTGAAGCACTGTTCCAAGAGCATTCCAGGCAGTAACTCTTTGTATATTTGCATATTTAAATCTTTATAATACCTCTCTGAATTGGATATTATCACACTCACCCCATTTTAGTAATGATGACATTGAGCACAGGAGGTTAAGTAATTTGCGCAAGGCCACAGAGCCAGTGTGCATTGAAGACGGGATCCAAACGGGGACAGTCTGGTTCTGGAATTCACACTCTTTACCACTAGGCTTTATTGCCTCGCATGATGCATTAGCCTTGAAAGACCAGGAAACTAGCTGAAAACCACACCTATGGCCATGGGTGACAACCTGAGACACCAAGATAGTGAACAAGTCTGAGAGAGTTAGGGCTGGGCAGTGGAGTCCGAGGAGATCCCCCGGAGCACTGACTCTTTGACCTATGGGAAGAAGGAACGAGTCTCCAAAAAGGCTTTTTAAAAAAAATGTTTTAAGTAGGCTCCACATCCAATGCGGAGCCCAATGCAGGGCTTGAACTCACGACCCTGAGATCAGGACCTGAGCTGAAATCAAGAGTTGGACGCTTAAGCGACTGAGACATCCAGGCGCCCCTCCAGAAATGCTTTTTAAAGGACACTTGCCCCTGTGCCAGTGAGCGGGATAGACGTTGGGCACCGAGCTGATTTGGATAAGAGTTTCTGACAAGTTGAAGAAGGTTGATTCTGATGGTTTCTTTGTCTCATAACAGCCCTTAATTCTCCTTTGCACACTTCCAATCATTTAGCTAATTAGCTAATTATTCATTCCCCAAAGAACTGGGCCAATCTTGTTCATAACTGTATTGCTACAGCCCTGCACAAATAGATAATGCAGTATCTGTTGAATGAATGAATGAATGAGTGAATGAATGAAGGAGTGAATGAATGAATGAATGAATGAGTGAGTGAAAGTCCAGCCCTGTGGTCTAAGGTGTGCTTTCAGCCAGAGCTCTCGGGGAAGGCTCTTGGAGGGGAGGGTGCAAAAACAACAAGCAGGCATTTGAGGAAGTATTTGAAAGGAAAGGCAGGCTTTAAAAAAGAGGAAGGAGAGGATTAAGGAGGTGTATTTAAGAGATAGAGAAACACTGGTGGAGGCGAGGGTAGGGAAACGCGGGCATAAAACCTGAAAGGAAGCCTGTGAGCCTGGCCAAGGCTACCAAGGAAGCCCTTGTCCAGAGGCCTCCCTCTGCAGGACGCGAGGCCTGCCCAGAGATTTCTCCTGGTACAGAAGGGAGTTCTGATTTTAACTGTCTTATCCTCAATTGCCCAAGGACAGCAGATTCCCCCTCAGTTCCTGGTATGGGAAACTTTTTTTGGCCCCTAGGTGAGTTTCCGTGAGTTTGCCCCGGGGACTCCCCCAGCCCAGGTACAGAGCTGGAAAGCACTTTTGGGCCAACTTAGCCCCCCCACCCTTAGAAAAGCAGGCGTCAAAACCTGGCTTGGAGTACCTGGAGCTGGAAGAGCTTTCCTAGAAGTGAAAATCCCATCCCTGCCCCACCCCCACCCCCACCCCCGCCCACACAACAGCCCAGTCATTGGGCCCCCTTGGCTCCTTCCCACACCTCTCTCTACCACACCACCAAATTGTTGAGTGTAAGAGGAAACGCCACCTCCCACAGAAAACCTAGGGGACTTTTTTTTTTCCTTGAATAAACATTTGCTGAAATAACTTTTTATTGGTGGTTGTTTTAAAACACACAGCATAAAAAGCATCCTGAGAATTATTCCCACCATAACTTTTGTTCGGCTTGATCTGTGCCATCAATGTGGGCCTCAATTTCCTCATCTATAAAACACGGTCCCTCTCTCACTTACTATCCTACCAGCGTGCCCTGCACCAGGAGTGACTGGTCATCATATTCTGCCCAGCACCTGCTCGGTGAATTTTGAAGCGCCAAGAGCCCAGACTGAATTTTCAAGCGCCAAGAGCCCAGACTGCTTTCGGCATTTTTGGAGATACAAAAGAAGTTATTTGTTATTTCCTAGTCCCCGCCCCTCATTCATCACAGTGCCAAGGGTAGGTCCTACCGATGTTTTAAAAATGTAAGGTGTTGTCGCTACCTGTAAGGAAACTTCAAGCCCACTGGAATGATGACACATGTATGAAACAGGACAATTTAAAAGAGCATATGATTTTTTATTTTTTTTAAGGAGATAGAAGTTTATTGAATACACTGCAGGGAGTGGCAGGCAGGACAGCAAAGGAGAAGCTGTCTGCTAAAATAGCATATGGTTAATGATAGATGGGCAGGGAAGTGCTACTGAAGTTTAGAAGAGGGAGAGAGCACTGTGGGTTTGACAGATCTAAGAAGACTCCGTAGAAGTAGGGCTTGGGTTGGCTGAACTGTGGTGTTGATGGTGACGATGATGATAACGGTGATGATGAATACAGCCACACTTATTGAACTCTCAGCATGTGGCAGGTGTTGATACGGTGCTTTATAAGTGTCACGTTTAATCCTCACACCAACCCTCTAATGTAGGCGCCGTTATTAACCCCACTTAACAGATGACGGAACTGAGGTCCAAATATCGTATCGCGGAATCTGACCAATCCATAGGAACACCCTCTGGGAGCAAAGCAGGCACGATTGGGAAGGAAGGAAAGAATGAAGAAGGGTCTTCAGTTGCTCTAGAAGCAGTATTAATGCGGGTTTTAGGTGGAAACATCTTTGTAGCATAATGTCTACATGTTCAGACTAAACTCCCTCTTTTAAAAATGGCTCGAGGCTTCTTGAATCTACATCCCTAAGGTTATAATGTACCTTTCAGATCTGGACAAATGCAACCGATTCACCTCGAATCGGATTTCTCTGTTGTATTTGACCATACTGACAACCCATTTCAGCTTCCTTGGCAGTGGGAAGCCCACTCCTGTCGTTGAGGGAGAGAGAGGATTTGAGGAACCTGGAGGTTTTGTGATCCCGGGTCTGTGCCTTCCTTTCTTCTCTCTTCTGCAGCGCCCTTTGTCTGCTAACTTCTTTGCTTCCTCTTATTTCTCCAGTTTGTACAGTATTAACATCTGCTAAGACTGAGTCATAGACCAGCTTCTGCTTATTCATTAACTCAAACTTTGTTAATCACCTATTATTTGAAATTTAATATTTCTAAAACTCATCTTTGATTGGAAGGAGTTTGGTGATTCTACCTAACAATCCTGGTGTTGATTTCAGGAGCACCTCTGTACGAAGGGCTTCCACAATGCCACCCCCAACATGCATCTTTCATCTTCTCCCCGCCTGTTTTCAGGACAATTTCGAAACACAATATTCTGGGTGCAGAATGTATCACATTCCTCTAGACCGCTAAGGTCCTCATTTCCCCCATTTTTATGAACATCATTCATCTTCCTGGGCCTCTAGTCTGTCATCCTTTCTAGGCGGGGACGATACCTTCTTTTTTGCTTTGCATCCTCAAACAGAATGGCAAATGGTGCGTGGCTCATGGCAAACATTCAAACAAGGTTGTCTGACTAAATTATTCAAATGACTAACTGAACCCTGAGCTGTAAGAAGGCAGCTCGTTGCAGTTCTGTATTTAGTCTCAGATGGTTGAGTGGCATTTGATGGATGAGGCAGGAATAGTAAGCAGATAAAGTTCCCCAGTGTCAGGTCAGCTGTCCTTTATACGCTTGACTTTGGGCCATTTTATTCATGTATTCTTCAGCTTTTTTTTGGTGGCAAGTGTCAGAAAATCCAACTTAAACTATCTTAGCAAGCAAGAGAAAGGGGATGTGTTGACGCCATCACCGTGAAGCCCAAAGACTAATTCAGCATATGTTCTCGTGGCATGTTAGGTTCAGGGACTCAAATGATGACCTCACAGCTGTTCCTCTCTTTGTATATGTCGGCTCTCTTTTCTTCTGTGCGTTGATTCTATTCTCAGTCAGGTTCTTGTCATATGACAGGAACAATGGCCACCGACAGCCACAAACTACATTCTCACACTGGTGTTTTACAGGAAGGGAGTGCCCCTCTTCCTTAACACTCACATATCAAATCTCAGGGAAAACTCTGATTGGCCCTGTTTGGATCATGTGCCCACCCCCTAAACCAATCACCACAGCTTTGAAAATAGACTACTCTCATTGGCCAACTCCATTCACATACCCACATTTGGTGGGGGGAGGAGACGGCACCAGGACTGAGACTCCTCCAGGGCCACAGAGAGAGGGAGAGTAGTGGTTCTCCAAAAAAAGGAATGCTGAAGAGAACAACATACACCCACTACACTCCTCTGCCTAATTCCACCTGGCCCAGAATTTTAACCAGAGAATTTACTGTCTCTTCACCCTCCAAAGACTTATTCTGTTAGATTAAAGAGAAACTGTTGGGCTTTCCCCAGAAATGGCTGCATTTCTGTGGGTGCCAATTTATTATTAAACCTTTAGATAGGGGTGCCTGTGTGGCTCAGTCGATAAGTGTCTGACTTCTGCTCAGGTCATGATCTTGGGGTCTTCGGATTGAGCCCTGTGTCGGGAGTCTGCTTGTCCCTCTGCCCCTTCCCCTGCTCATGCTTCCACACTCTCTCAAATAAAATCTTAAAAAAAAAAAAACCTTTAGACATACCTGTTGTTTTATAAAATTTTCTTCGGTGGTTATTGGAAGAAAAGCCTTCTCATTCTCAACTCACAAATTTTTTTCTCAAATACTTCAGCCTTGAAAAAAAAATCATGTATTTTAATACATATATTATCACATATGATAATATGTATTTTAATAATATATAATATACAAATATATTTTTATTATATTTTATCATATAGCATATATTTTTAAATATATCAGATATATATGTATCTTTTAAAACTTTAAGGCAAATCACTCCCCAGAATCACTACCATGTAATTTCTTCTCCCACCCAAAGAAAGAAAGTAGGAAGTTCATTTTTCCTGGTTTCTTCTGGTAGGTGTTTGCTTGAGCAAGGGAAGAGAGGAGGAAGAAACCATCATGAATAGGTCTCTGTAATTTGCAGAATATATAACAGCTAGTTTCGACTTCTTGTTTGATTTCATGATACCATCCTGCCCTTCACCAAAGAATTCTTTATGGCATTTTCTTTAAAAGTAGCAAATCTAAAAAAATACCTGTTTTTGAAAAATCTGTGATAATTCCGTGAATTACCAGGGACACAGGAAAATTAATATTGAAATTGGCTTTGTCTGTACCAGGAACTGCAAAGTCAAATGCCCCTGGGGGCCCAGCAGGTCTTGTAAATGACCGGGCAGGCTGGGTGGAGACTGTGTCAAACTGGGGTAAGTCCCATCTCAAGGGGGCAGCTTCTAGTGGGCTGGAACCCACTACTGCCATTCAGGAGTACATGCTATGGCAGATATTCATTAGTCACTGACACATGGTTCCCTTCTCCTCCATGGTACCTGGGATGACTGAGCTTCCTTATCTCTTTGAGATTTAAAGTGGTCATGTGACTTGCTTTGGCTAATGGGAGCTAGAGTGATATATTTCACTCCAGGAGGAAACCTTTAACTGCTGGTACCTGGCCCTCTCCAACCTCTCTCTCTCTCTTTCCCTGCCACTGTGGCCATGGAGATACTCGTTGACATGGTAGTGCAATACTGAGCCATCACCTGTGGGAGTTCTGCCCCGGACAATCACCTGGACGACAGTTGTCTCCAGGGGGTAAAAAAATAAGCCTTTCTTGCGTCGAGCTGCTGAGTTTTAGAGGGTGTTTGGTACTTTTGGCATAACCTATTTCATCCTGACTAGTAATAGTTGCCTGACTCATCTTTTTCAAGAGAAGTTAAAAATCTAGATTTTCGTGTGGCATCTTTGATATGTTAAAAAAAAAAAAAAGTAAGGTTGAGTCAGCAAAACCAAATTCAACCTGCCAGTTTGCAATTTTTGGCCTTCATGGTTTGAATGGAACAACTGATGAATGCCTTTTCTATGGTGCAGCAATCCCCTCGGAACTCCTACAGCACTTACCGTCTGTGTCACACACCGGCTCTCCGTTACCCCCGGTCTTGCGGTTCGTGAGTGTTTAAGACCTTGTTCCAAACTAGATAGGAGCTGGGGACAAATGAGGAATCATGTCTTAAACTTGTGTACCTCGCAGGCACACGATATAGGACCAACATATGCTAGTACAAAGACGAGCGGGTTGATGGATTACCCAGGACTATTACTTTCGCACTGGAAAAAAAGGTCTGGGGAATTACTTATTTCACCTCGCCATTTCACTTTTTTCTTGTCTGCAAAGAGCTTGGGAGTCGTGGATGTCCATTAAGCTTTCAAATGCAATCGTCTAAATAAGTCAGGGATGTAAAACTACGGTTAATCAGGACTTTTCTAGTTGCACTACAGATTTCCTTGGCTTTCAGTGGGGTTACATCCCAGTAAACCCATCATAAGCTGGCAATATCAGAAGCTGACAACGCATGTACTACAGCTAACCTACTGCACAGCCTGGCTTAGCCCCGCTTACCTTAAACGTGCTCAGACACGTACATTAGCCTACTGTTGGGTCAAGTTATCCAACACACAGCCCATTTCATACTAAAGTATTGGATAGCTCAGGTAGTTTGTTGAGCACTGCACTGAGAGTGAAAAACAGAATGGTTGTATGGGTACAAATGGTTGTTTACCGTCGTGATCGCATGGGTGACCAGGAGCTGCTACTGGCTGTCACCACCCAGGATCGGGAGAGAGTATTGTGCGCATATCACCAGCCCTGGAAAAGATCAAAATTCAAACTATGGTTTCTAATGAATGCATATGGATTTTGCACCATGGTAACACTGAAAAATCGTTAAGTTGAACCAGCGTTAAGGACCGTCGTAATAGGAAATCTAAATTCAAACTGCCTTAGGTAGGATATAATTTACTAATTCCTACAGCTAAAAACTCCAGAGGGAGGGATGAGAGCAGGCATGGCTGGCTATGCCATCTGAGCTGGGTCTGCCTCTCCCTCCCTTGCTGGGCTATACTCTACTCTTCTTTGCATCAGCTTCACTCTCAGTAGTCTCCCTCTGGCAGTTTCAGGTCAAGCTCTGGCAGCTTCTCTTCCTTCTCTTCTCTTCTTCAAGACTCCTAGCCTCATCCGACCCACTTAAGATATGTGACAATCTCTGGTCAGGCCACTGGCCAGGGCTGGGTGTATTAATCAGGGCTTTTTTAGTTGCAAGTGATAAGAAAGCTAAATTCAAACTGCCTTAGGCTGGGTCTCTTGTCTTCTTAGGCTGGGTCTCTTGTCCGTGCCTAAGAGCCAGGGGTGGGTCAGCTTCATCCAGCAGGGTAGGAAGAAGCAGACCAACATCTCCATAAATGAGCCAGCGTGTGGCCTCTCCCTCCAGCTTCTTCCAGAGGCAATGATTCTGTAGAGCTCTGGGAGGGGGCAGTGTGGCTGGAAGGGAGGGCTTGAAGCTGTGTTCACACAGCATTCCATATACAGCTGAAAAACATCCGTATCAAATAACGGAGAAGACCTAATGGATATTATAGGGAGGCAGAGGGGGCTAAAGACCCCCAAGTTACCCCTCGGTGCCACCCCTGTAGCATATTTAATTTGTGGGGGAAGCAAAGGTCCAGTAGGACTGCCAGTGGCCCAGCCGCGTCCAAAGCACGCCCGGGAGAGGACTCGCTCTAACCACACACACAAATTATTAGTCCCCACACATAGATCAGTGTAGTTTTCTCAAAGTCCCAGACGAAGACGCATAAAGTAACATTGCCCCTGTTCACTGTTTTCTTCCATATAAACGTCCAGAGCTCAGTCTCATGGGGGAAACATCATAAGGCAGTTTCATAGTACCCAGCTTTGATCTTTATGCTGTAGTAAAGGTGTAGTTGGCCTTTCTAGGGCTCCGAGTCATGCTCTTCCACAGGACTATCAGGTTACTACTCAGTTTCCATTGTATATTCTTTGAGGACCTTACTTTGTTTTTACTTGCTCACTTCAATGTTTTGAGGGAGAGAGCTGATGGTGAAGGTGAACCCGGTCAGTCAATGTCATGGCCGCTTGATGTGTGGTTCCCTGGTAAGACCAGGCCCCTCATCCAGAAAGACTCAACCGCACTGGGAAGTAAGGAGAATGAAACCCGACTGTCCTCAAACTGAAGAGACAGGCTCATTCGGTTTTGCTCATCTGCTCCCATCTGTCTCAAGTCTTGTTGTTTCTTTCACTCTGAGCATCTGCGCTCCAAGAAGGCATGAACTTTTTCTTTCACTTCCTTTCTTCTCTGGGTGATGACCTGACATCACTCTGGGAAGGAGGCTGAAGGTTACCGAATATCAACACTGTCACTCCTATCTGGCTTAGGCCGAAAGGTAGGCTGGGCACCCAGGGGGGTCTGGAGGTAGGAGATGCCAACCAGGGTGCCAAGGCCTGAGGAGCCACATGTGTGCAGGTGGGCTCTGGGTCTCTGTGCCTTTACATGCTGGAGGGCGCATTTCCTCTGGAGTCGCCATTAACCATCTACCACTCGAGGAGGATAAGTTGTCAGTGGAAGCCATTTGGGGTCGGCTCAGGGCTGGGTCTGCTCACGGGAGTGTCCCCGAGCCGCAAGAAGCCTGCTGGAGTGGCACAGAAAGCCCGGGGGTCAGCCTGGGGAGCCCCAGAGAAAGCAGTGGGCTCTGGCCGCAGCCCCAGAAGAGGGCAGCCCCCTGCAGCGAGCCACCCCGGGCTGGAGGGAGCCTGCGGGGGGCCAGGTGGGCTGGGGGGGGGGGTTAATCCTCCGCCCATCCTTCTCCACGGAAAAAATAAAAGCGGGTCTCGAGATCCTTCCCTCACTGCCTCAGGCATGCAGTGTCCAAGGATGAAAATGTGCCGAAATGCCCTCTCGGTCTGGGGAGAAGCGCTCAGGACTCAGGAGGATGGTTCAACGCAGGCTGCGGGTGCCTCCGGGAGCTCTGGGGCTTGTCCCGCCGCGCCTTCTCCCTTCCCTCTCCCGAGCGGCGGCTCGGGTCTCGGGGTGGAAGCGGCTGTGCAGCGGAGATGCTCTTACATAACCGCCCGCCGAGTCCTGCTTCCCCGCGGGGTGGGCGCCGGGGGACGCGCGGGAGCCGGGGCTGCCGCGGCCCCCGCGGGGAGAGGAGCGCGACGAGCGGCGGGAGGAGGGCGCCCGGGGCGGCGGGGGAGGTGAAGGTCAGTGGGTGTGAGGCGCCGGATCCACACCCCCTCCTCCCTGTCCCCTCCTTCCCTTCCTCTCCGTCCCCCTCTGACGTCTGGAGCTGGCAGCTCGGCGGGTTCCGCATTCCCGACCCCTCCCCGCCGCCCAGGGGCCGCTATATAGCCGGGGCTGATGCAACCCGTCCCGCCGCCCGCCACAGCCTGCGGGAGGGACGCTCGGCGGCCGCGACGGGGGGCGCTGGCGGCGGCGGACGCTGCAGCGGCGGCGGGGCTGGCGCCGCGGCGGCTCCCGGGCCGGGACGGGCCTGGGCACCGGGCGGAGCTCGGCGGCCGGGCGGCAGCGGCGCTGCGTGGGCACGGCGCCTGCAGCCGGGCCCCGGCCCCGGGGGCGCCGCCTCCGCCCGCGGCTTGTGCACGGTGGGTGCGAGGGCGCGCGCCGGGGGCGCCGGGCCGGGCGGGGCGGGAGGGGCGCGCCGGCTGCGGGCACCTGGGACGGCCGCCCCCGCGCGGGCCGAGGCGGGGAGGCTCCCACAGCCCCGGGGCCCGCGAGCCTGTCCGGGCGGGGGGCGCTACAGCCCGGGGCCCCTCCGGTCCGGCGCCGGGGAGCCGGAGGCTGCCCTTTGGTCCCCGCCCTGGGACGGTAGGCTCTGTCCGCCTCCGGGGCAGCCAGGGCGCTGCTCCCTCCGCCTCCCTCCCACGGTCTCCTCCCCCGTCCCTTTGCAGGGAGGTGCTCCCCTCGGGCGGCGGGGAAAGCGGGTGAGTGGGGAGAAAACTGCCCGGGGAGGGGGCGGGGGAGATGGGCGGTTGAGGTGGAGATGGAGGCCGAAAGGCCAGGGAAGTGCAGGGTGCTGGTGGTGGAGGGATGACAGGGACCTGCTGGCAAGTCGTGCCGGCCCCCACCCCCCTCGCTGGGAGGAAGCGCGGCTCTCAGAGGACCTGGAGAAGCGCTGGGGCTCTCGATCCAATGAAGAGGGCTTCTCTCAGGGCCATTGCTCCGAGGTTCTGGGCTGGGAACGGGCCGGGGGGCGGCCCGGACCCCCAGTGGGCTCCCCCTGGCTCCCAAACCAGGTTACATAAGGAGGCAAGCCTGCTCCTCTAGGTAACCTGCCCTTCCTCTCCTGCCCAGCCCAGTTTAGGAGACTCTCTTCTGCCCCGCCCCTCAAAGGAGGTTGAGGGATTGGGCCATAGGGCCTGGATCACCGGACCCTGGGGTGGCAGACCCAGGCTTTGCCTGGGTCAGTGGGAGGAGCTGGGAAGACGGGAGGCCTTGGCTCTTCTGCAGGGATGGATGGGCCATCCTTGCGGCCGGAGAGGCTGGAGAGGCTGGTGGAAGAGGAACTCAACTGACCCCTTGGGTCAGCTCCAGTTGCAACGTTGCCTGACCCTTGCTCAGTGTAAGGCTCTCCCTACAGTGTAAGTCCAGGTCATCCGGCTATGACCTGACCACATGTGCTCAGGGCAGATGTGCTCAGGTCTGCCTCTCAAGAAAGGGCTTGCGGACTGTGTGGGTGTGTGTATCCAGGTCTAAATCTTGGTGGACTTTCCTCAAAGTATGAGGAGCATCTGATCTGAAGCTTTGAACCACGATGGGGTGCCCGCTTGTCCTTTCAGCCCTTGCTAGAAACTGTGTTCCCAGATTATCTCCCTTCCCCTTCACCTCCCTCCCCTGAGGGTTTTTAAAAACACCTCCCATTGCTTTCATCTTTCCAGCGAATCTGGCTGCAGCTTGGATGGACGCCTTATCTTCCTTTGCAGGTTTCTAGGGGAGAGTTTAACCAGGTATCAGGTGTGAGCATGGCTCTGGTTTGATATAAACCTGAGGACTGGGGAAGAGAAGCAAGATCTATTCTCGTGCCTCTGGCTGGTGAAGGTTTTGCCTTGTTTAAAACAGGGAGGACAGATTTCTCAAAGACTCTTCTGTTCCTCTTCTTCTTTGGCTTCGGTTCAGAGCTGCCAGCAGCTCCAGAATCTTCCTGAAGAGCTGGGTGCTGTGAGATTTGAAGGGCTGTTGGAAGGCATGGGCGTTGAGGCCTCTGACTTTCCTCGTAGGCTGGTTGCAGCCACCTCCAAGGAGATGTGTTGGTAAGTGCTCAGTGTCCCCTAAGGAAGGATTTGGATGGGGATCTCTCTACTCAGTGCCTAGCTTTTGCGGCCGCCAGGGTCTGCTGTCTCCCCCACCTGTTTGCAGGACCTGTGGGCATCTTCTCCAACCTGCAGAATCCTTGGCAGGGGGGGAAGGGCTTGGCTCTCCGGGCGCTATTTGTCATGGGGCTGCTGGTGTTGAAGCGGGCCGCCTCTCACGCCGGTGTCTCGGTTTCCAGCCCGGCTCTGGAAGAGAGGGCCCGTCCGATTCCAGGTTGGCCTGCTCCGCATTCATTCTGCCCCAGCTCAACGTCAGCAACCAGAGCCAGGGCTGAGGGCAAGCTACATTCTTTTCTGCTTTTCTGCTGCAGGATGCAGTTTGCTTTTTTTCCATGTGAATGAATTATGTTTGAAAACGAAATGGGAGGAAGAGAAAAATAGAGTGAGTGTGTATGGGTATGTGTGTGTGCATACCTATATAGGTGGGGGGGGGGTAGCAGACACATTATTTTTCCATTTTCCTTTAATTAAGGCTCTGTGGAGGTGTGTTTGAAAACAGAGGGTCTCCTATGCCTTTGAGGAGGGTGAGAACACTGTTTTGGCTGCGTCCCGGGCCATATGCAGCGTATGGTGGCCAATGAAACTGGGCCTGGCTCGTTCTGTTGCTTGTCTTGGCAGTCGGTTCCGTGGCTTGTGTTACCAGCTCTGGAACTTACGGGCTGCCAAGCTCTGTGTGCCTGTGTGTGTGTGTGTGTGTGCGCGCGCGCGTGCACTCTTGTGCGTGTGTGTGGTTTGGCCTCTCGACGCTCAGCAGAGACAAATGCCTTAGCGACCCAAGGTTGGAATTTTCAGTCTGTGTTTCTTTACACTCATTGCTGGCTGTGGGAGGCCCGGCCAGAGCCCACCATTCTGGCTTTTTTTTTGTATTATTATTATTTTTTAGTCTGTTTTCTTGCTGCAACCCATGGGATTCCATTTGTGGAGCTCAATTTCCAAAGCTTGAGCTGGCCAAGGGCATTTTTTTAAAAAGGGCCAAGAATTTGTCACACGGTATGTGTATGTCTGTGTTATGTACCATACTGTGAACTACCGACACCAATGAGGAGAGACGGGGGAGGCGGGAAGAGCAGAGGGAAGGTTCGTCCAATGGTAGTACCTTCCCAGCTCTTCGCCGTTCGGGATAAGGGTCTTGGCAGAAATGCCTTAGTATTTATTGAGCACCTACGTTAGGCAGGGGAGAAAGCTGCGTTTATAGGTAGGGCCTTATCAAAAGCATTTCTCTGGTCTCCAGGGAAGAATCTTTCCTCCGGGGAGAGGTTCCAGTTTCTTCTATGCTGGGATGGCTCTGCAAGGATCATGCATGTCAGAGTGTCACGCGGGTGGCTTCTCCTGATCCTGCCACCCCTCATTCTCTTCTTGTGAGGATGTAAGGACTGACCCCCTCTAAGCAGTGCAGGGACACCGAAGGTGCTGGCCCGCTGCCTCTGGAGGCCAGGGTGGAAGACCCTGGTGGTGTCTTGTTGCCAGTGATCTCTGCAGTTGTGTTCTGGCAGCTGGAGGAAACCTTGGGAGAAACCAAGGCAAAGGACAGGTGCTGGGCCTCGTTTCTGCACCTTTGTACCCATCGCTGATCTGGTGTCCTTTGTTTCTCCTCTGCAGTAACAGCTCGGATGGAGGATGGGCTTGCCCCCGTGGGGTTTACAGCTGGAAAGTGGGACAGCAGAGAATCCTCTGGGGAAGAATCCTCTTCACAGTCATAGGAAAGGGAGATCAGTGCTAGGTGGGAACCATGCGGAAGGGATGTCGTGGGGTCATCCAGCACTAGTGTCCCTCCAGGAAGGAAGGCCTTCATGGCAACACTGACTTCACACTCACTAGGTGCAGGCGCTGTTCCAGGTACTTTCCAAGTATTCACTAATTTAATCCTCTTCTCAGCCGTACAGGGCACATAACATTATTTATTATTCCCACTTTACAGCTGAGGAAAGTGAGATGGGAGAGCTTAGGGAACTCACCCAGTGTCCCACAGCTAGTAAGGGGCAGAGGTTGGATTCACCTTCAGATGACGGGGCTCCAAGTTCCTACTCTTTTTTTTGTTTTCCCTCCAAGATTTTATTTATTTGACAGAGAGAGACAGAGCGAGAGAGGGAACACCAGCAGGGGGAGTGGGAGAGGGAGAAGCAGGCTTCCCACTGAGCAGGGAGCCCGATGCGGGGCTCAATCCCAGGACCCTAGGATCATGACCTGAGCCGAAGGCAGATGCTTAACGACTGAGCCACCCAGGCGCCCCAAAGTTCCTACTCTTTACCTGCCTCCGTCTGCTGCCTGCGGAGCTGAGACCACCATCGGAGACACTGGTGCCGCACCCCTGTTCTCAGTCTTAGAGGTTTCTCCGTTCTTTTTTGCTCCTCGCCTTCTGGATCGTCTTATTTTTTTAGAAGCTGATTTACCCACCTCATTTCAGATTCCAGAAGAGAGATCATTCCAGATGATTCTTTAGCTCCAAGAACAGGTTTGGTACTTAACTGTCTGAGATTCACGATAGTTAATACTATGTTTTGTGAGTGCTGGCCTGGCACCTTTCTGTCTGCCACCCCTCACCCCTTCCTGCCCATGGACTTCTGTCCCCCCGTCCCCCTCCCATTTCCCCCCTGGGAGTCTTCCCAGGCTCTGGCTCCCAAGACCTCCCCCCCCCCCCGTGTTGATTCTCAGTTGATGGCTACCTGCTCTTGACTTCTAACCCCGCTAGTGTTCCTGGGGCCTGACCTGTGAGCAGCCTTGCTCCTTGACCTGCCCCCACTCGCCTCCGCTTTCTCTTAATGCTGAGCCTTGCGGCCTAAGGCCTTTTGCACTCTACACACCCATTCCTGGCTCCCGATGCCAGCCCAGGCCAGCTGTTTGCCTGGCGGGGGGCTGGCCTTCTCAAAGAGGCCCAGCGCCTTTGGAGCCTCCCTTAAACTTTTATTTTTATGGACAGAGAGTTCATAATGTGGATCCTCACTTTCTCTTAACCTACCCCCCCTTTAATCTGTCTTTGCCATTCTAGATGAAGATGACAACTATTAGACACTAACAAGAAGAGCCCTATACATGCTTGACCGACCACAGCAAGACTGTTACTTATTTAAGATATTTCCATTCAAAAATTATATCTTACAGAATTACATACAGCAAACAAGAGAAGAAAATAAGAGGGGAAAACTACCTTTCCTTCTTTTGTCTGAAATGATTCTTCATCTTAGTATCTTCCAAGGGGACCCAGTATCTGGCTTTTCTTCTGCTTGTACAAGGCAGCGCCCCAAACTGTGTGCCTACGAGCCCCCGAGGAAGTCAGAACAGGGAGATACAGCTGACGGATCTTTGTTTTAGGTTCTTGCCTCTTGGACCCATCTGGTCCTTATCTTTTCCAAGCCCGCTTTTAGGGAGCTGCCTCAAACCTCCCAAAATCTTAGGCTCCGGAGCAGCTTAGGGTCCGCTATGACCTCCCAAATGCTTTCTGTCTTATTTGTGCCTTACTCGTCAGTCTCATCTCAGATCTGAGCATTACCCGGTTTTTCTTCATTGGCTAGTTTCCAAGTTGTTCCTGGTCAATATCCCAAATTGCCCACATCTTCTTGGATTCTGGGCCTGTCTCTGAGGTCAAGCCCCATTTGCCAGTTTTGGTCTTCTGCCAGCATATAGAGCTTGCTCTTTATTTATGCACCCCAGTTACTAATGGAGACATGGAGGGTGTTTATCTTCCTTTCTGACCTCCTGGGCCCTGAAGGGAAAAATCTCCGGGTTCTTCCCCTAAAGGTTTTAGCGTGTAGCTCTCCTTTTCCTCCCAAATTGTTTCCGGATGGAACAAGCAGTTGGGAGATGATTTCACCTCTTGTCATCTTTCCTATGTCTTCCTTGAAGTGGGTAAATTCCTCCTGGCTGTTATGGGTTCCCTGCCACTGTCCCCCTCCCCCATTTTTATAGATCCCTAAATCACATCAAATTGTTTTATTTTTCAAATCACCAAAGTTGCCTTTCAACCTTGGATCGTCAGCTGGCTCTTTCCAGTTAATGAGGACCTGGTTATGAAAGGCAGCCGCTCCAGCTCCTCCAGCTCCTGACCCCGCAACTTCCCCCAACTCCCGCCCCCCCAGCCCAGAGCCGTTTAGGATGACTTCGCACTGGTGAATGTCAGCTGTTGGGATTGTCCCCTAGGAATGGCATGTGTTAAGGACTTCGTGGTTTGTATCTGAGCAGTTAGGGGCGCCCTTGCTGGGCAGTGGGGGGGGGGGGAGAGTTTTTGCTTCTATAGAGGAAAGCCTGGTGTCCGATCCTCTGAGTGAGGCCTGCCATTGGGATGGGTTCGCAGGGGAGTAGGAATGGCAAGAATTTATGGGGCTGCTGCTCCCAGGGGGTGGTTACCCCTCTCAGGGGTTCCACAGTAGCAAAGAATCCATTATATTTTGGGATCATTTGTTAGTGTCTCATTTATACCATCTGTATGAAAATAAACAGAAGCTGCAAGCAGAGCCTATCATTCCCGGAATAGAGCGGGGTCTGGCTTCCATCTTTCTGAGATGGTTTAGGCAGAGAAACATACAGAAGCCTCTGGAGTATTTTTCTTGGGGTCTACTGTGGGAACAAATAATCTGGAGGTGGATAACGAGCATCTAAACTCCCAGAGACAGACCCTTACCCCACTCACTGAATTTTGCTCTGCCATGAATTTTTTTTATCATTTGTTCATTCATTCATTTTTATCTATTTATTAATTCAACAAGTATTTGTTGATTACCCTTTCTGTGCCAGAAATGATGCTAGGCACTGGGGTTCCATGGGGCAGCAACCAGCCATGACTACTGCTTCCCCCTTGAAATCACCCCTACTCTTGCTGAGTGGCCACACGGCACCTTTTGCCCCATAGGAATTGGGCCTTACAGTGCAGGAAGGTTCTGGGGCTTCTGGCCGAGGAGGAGGTTTTGCTCTGTGTTTTTGCTTGGCTGCAGAGTGGAGGTGTGGTGCCCCCGGGAGGGGTTTGTGCCCAGCTGGAGCACCAAGCACAGAGCATTTCCCCCGCCTCCCATTGCCCATCCAGTTTGACTAGCTCAAGCATCCTTTTGTGGCCGGGCGGGGGCGGGGGGGGGGGGGATATGTCACTGACTCCTTGTGGCAGGAGTTCAGGGCTGGCAGAGGGGATTTTGTAAGGTTTTCTCCTCTCCTGGCAAGGAGATGGGAATTTCCTTTGTCAGTTTGGCTCAGGTAGCCTGAAATCACTCCCCTCTGCCCGCCACGGGTCCACATGGCCCCTTTCTCATTCTCCCTGGAGGAGGCCCTGGGAAACATGCAGCTCATCCACTTGGTCCCAGAGCCACCTTCTGGTGTGGAAACCTGCAGCCGTGTCTGCATTGCAGGCCTGGCTCTGGAGGGTGGCGGGGTGCCTTCAGTGCCGTTCAGGTTTAGGGAGGGTCACCTTGACCCACCACATATGAGATGTGTCAGAGGCCACGTCCATGTCTACACTCCCACCCAGGCTACCATGGGGCTGTTCAGGGAACTTCCTAAACCTGGATGTGTGGAAGGCAGAGTGGAGGGTCCTCGGTGCAAGACCGTGACCCTCCGCCAGGGGCTAGTGTCTCAAAGTCCACCATGAAAACACCATTAATATCTGCATATGTATCTCTTGAACCCCAGGAGGGGAAACAGGGCAGGGTGAGAAAGCTTTGGTTCTAAAAACCAGGGACCGGGAGTCCATCCCTGGCTTCTCCTCTGTGTGACCTTGGGCAAGTCATTTCACCCCTCTGAGCTTTAATTTCCTCATGTGCAAAATGAGGATGTGGTTTAGATAAGCACAGGGCCTCCTCCAGCTCTAAGACTATGACTTGATGTGAATGAGTCTCAGATCCCTTTCTGAGATGGCTCGGGGGACACTAGGTGCTAAGGAGGGGCGAGGGGCCGGGTGTGGGAGGCCGAGCAGGTGGGGCACAGACATAGGGCCTGGGCTACCAAATGTGAACTTGGGTGCACAGCAGGGAGCTCTGTGCAAATGGCTTCATAGGCAGGTGCTGAGGGCGAAATGGCAGGTCCGCTGTCTACTCACATGCACTTTTCTTTAAGGAAAGTGATGTCCAGCGGTAGTCTTTGTGGTTCAAGGGTGCAAACCCCTCACATGGTTTTCCCCTCGGAGTGCCGAACCTATTGAGAAAGGGACACAGGGTTGGATGGGGAAGCAAATTTCATCTTTAAAAGAGAACAGAGATGGGGAACATGGTGCGTGCTTGTGGCGGGCCCCTCTCCTGCAGTCTAGACCTGGCAGCCTGGATGGGGACAGAGAGCTGTGGGTTACCGCTCAGAGCCATGCTGACGAGACCCTGAGGCAGTGAGCCCAAGACAGCATGGCCATATGAGAACATGAATTCTGCCCAGCAGGGAAGTGGGGTCCAATGGATGTCGCATCTCCCCTGTCTCACCAAATACAACCCTCTCCATGGGAAGAGACTGATGGCGATGGAAGGGTAGGACAGAGCTGCCCTAGAATTTCCCTAAATTCCCCTAGAATTCCCCTAAAACCTAGATAAAGGTTTTAATTTTATGGCCCTATGCAGAGAGGTGGGAAGGGAGAGAGACTGGATTCTAGGAGCAGCTTTGTACTAAAATGTGACTTTGCAAGGCTGTACACATCTGATCTCCGCACTCTCAGTGACTCCTGGCTCATAGGTGGTCAACAACTGGGTGGGTGGGTGGATGGATGGATTAGGATAGACACGAGCCCTCTAAGGTACCAGCTGAGTCTGGCTTTCTTGGCAGACATGGTTTCTTCACTGCCATCTGTGTCTTGAAATAACCATTTCTTATCCACAAGCTTCTTCCAGTAGAGAGAAGAAATAAGAATTCTCTGGTGTTGACCTAACTTCTGTCTTCTTTTATGCCTGAATCTGTCTTCCTTTGCACACCTTCTGGGTCTGGCAGAGCCAGAATATGTGTTTGCTTTGAGAATGAAGAGACCGGGAGGACTTTTCTGGTCCCCAGGCTCCGCTGGGAAAGCACATGCTAATGCATTTCATCTTTGCCTCCGCATCTTCCCCGTAGACGCCAGATGCGCGCGCGCGCGCGCGCGCACACACACACACACACACACACACACACACACACTTACCTTGAACTTCGATTTACTTCATTTCGTATTCAGGGTGTCTTAACAACTATGCAGAACGGGATGTGTGATTTAAGGGGAGGCACCGCACCAGAGCAAAACCAGCTCCCTCTCAAACAGGTGCGAAGTTGCCTGAGATCCCACCGTTGTAACCTGTTTTCTTCGGAGGCAGCGGGTTGCAGTTTAAATCCTGGCTACTCCGGTTTTCACGGTGTACAATCTTGAGCAAGTTCTCTTTCTAAGCCTTGGCTTTTTCCTCTGTGTAATGGGTCTGACTCCGTCTTGTGGGGCTACTGGAAGGATTACTGCAGTGCCAAGCACATAGCAAATACCGAATGAGTGTGGCCTATGCTTGGGTTAAGCATTGCCTACAGGGCCAAGAATAACTTTGCTGGGAATTAATTGATCAGAGTTCTCCCCTATAACAGAATGGATGTAAGGGCAGGAAGAACAACTGGGCGGGGAAGGGGTTCAGGGGAACGTTAGTGAAAGAAAGGAAGAGCCCCTGGCAAGGCATGGAACCCCTTACGTGGCTGACGGCACGTGTCCTGATCTTCTCCCACCCACTCCAGGCTGGGCTGCCGCTACTCCTGCTATGATGCCTGGGCAGATTCCAGACCCTTCCGTGACTGCGGGCTCTCTGCCAGGGCTTGGCCCCCTGACCGGACTCCCCAGCTCGGCTCTGACTGCAGAGGAGCTGAAATACGCCGACATCCGCAACATTGGGGCCATGATCGCCCCCTTGCACTTCCTGGAGGTGAAACTGGGCAAGAGGCCCCAACCCGTGAAAAGTGAGGTGAGCAAGCCTTGTTCCTCTAGGTGGACTCCTAGGGTAGGACGCCTGCATTACAGCCCCAGCTCTAGCCCCACATTCGCCGAGTGACCTAAGTGTTGCTGTTCTATGTGGGGTCTGAGGACCAGCAGAATCTATGTCCCCTTGCAGCATCTTGGGCCCCGCTCCAGAAACTTCTGCATCAGAATCTGCATTTTAACAGTCTCTCCCATTAAAGTTTGAGAAGCTCTGGGCTAGGGCAGGATGCTGAACCTGTGGTTCTTCCAGGGGCAGAGGAAGAGTGATTAATAATAACAGTAATGAATAATAAAATATTGGCAGTCTCTGGGCTGTTGGGAGGCTCAGGGGAGACCGTGGACACATGCACATGCTTTGGAAATTATACAAGAGAGCGCCAATCATGGATTATCTTTAAAACTTACTATTGTGAGGCACATCGTTGCCTCTACCCCTCTTGGCCCCAGGCCAGAGCTGAAGGTAGGCACTGGGAGAAGGGTGGTGTGGCATCCCTTCCCCAGCAGCTGCCAGAGATGGGCAGGGCGGCGGTCACTCGCACCGTTTGCTTCAGGTGATGTTTGTAGAGGACCCGCAGGTGAAGCACTCCCTCCTCGGGGCCCTTGAGGCTGCAGCTCCCATGAGCCTTCCTTGCAGAGAGCAGCGTTTCCCTGGGGACTGGTGAGAAGCAGAAGTCCTCAGCGTGGGTGAGCCTCAGTGCTGTGCACACCCCCAGCCACTTCCCCAGGGGGGGCCGTTTGTCCAAAGACCTGCCCCGGTGAGGTCCCCAACAGGGCCATTTCTTCAGAGGCCTGACAGGAGAGCTGCCGACCTGGAAGGGAGAAGGAGCCAGTGGTGGGAGGTGGAGAGGGGTGGGCGGGGAGGACGTGGGAAGCCGGTAAACATAGGTGCTTATTCGTAGGAAGAGGTGCCCCCCTCCCCCCCGATGTGGGTCCATCCTGCAGCGGGGAGCTCAGAGGGCTAGACATTCAGGAGAGAGGGACTCTTGAGTGGGGAAAGGTGTCTGGGTACTGCATTGGGTTATTACACAGCTACTGCTCTGCTCCCCCCACCCTCCGCCGCCCCAGTCCCCAGGAGTACCATCAAAATTGCAAAGAGGGGCTGCTGGGGGCTTGGTCAGGGGTGGCAAACTGGCCATTTGTGGGCTGGATCTGGCTCTCAGATGTGTTTTGTTTGGCCCGCACAGTGTTTTAAAAGAAACCTGAACCAACATGTCACCTGAAAATTTCAATCTTTGATTAAAAACTCAGGAGATCTGGTCACACTGTGCCCCGTTGTGGCCTGGCAACAGATATGTGGAATGGAGAGCTCCCACCTCACCTCTTCTCTCCCTCCAGTTTGCCACAGGCCCCCACACCTCCCTATTATCCTTGGTTTTGTTTACACTGTTGGTTTTGCTTTTGTTGCCATGAGCTGCCTTCATTGACCTTACCGGCTTGGCTCCCGCCGTAGACGTTTGCTCTGGAGACTCCTGGATGGGGAGCCTTGTAGGTGCCTATTAAAGACTGTTAAGTGTGAGATGAAAGTTGGCGGTAATTATATTCTTCTGAGTTGATTTGGTAAATCAGCTGTGCTGTTAATAGCACTTCCTGGCTTTTTTAGTGCTCTGTTTTCTTTATGGAGGGCCCTTGTCTTTGGTCTTTTGCTGTTCCCTTTCCCAGGCTTGTAACTTGAAAGCCTCCATTTCTGGGTCGTTCCACAGTATAATTGCCATTTAAAACCAGCCGCTGAGCAGTTTCACTGGGGCGCTGAGGCTGTGGGACCAACGAAGAGTCAGGTGCCTTGGTCAGGGGCTGGCCCAGTGGGGATTTGCCCCGGGGCTGAGTTACCACCTCTTCCCTTTCTGCAAAGGGCACAGGAGGAGCTTGCTTTTTCTTTGGAAAAGGGCTTTATTTGGGTTGGGTATTTTTACATTTCACAGCCTCCCCCAGATGGGTGGCATATGCCCTGTACCTGACAGTGACGTGCTGTCTTCACAGGCACCCACAAACGCGCACCATCCAGGCCGCGAAAATAACAAGCCTTTTTTAGGGTGTATTTGCATGTCCCCTCCCTCGCTGTCAGACTGCAGCGTCGTGGGGGCGAAGAGGCAGATGGAGCAGGGCAAACTGTGCTGGCGTGGAGTGAGGTCAGCCCTACCCTGGGAACTGACCTCCAAATGCTTCCTAGGTCAGAGCTAAGATTGGAGGAGGGTCATTCTTAGAGCAACTGAAAACTAGAGGAGGTGGGGAGAGAAACTTGCAGCTGGAGAACCTTCTGTCCCGAAGATTTCTTTGCAGATGGCGAACTGCCTTTCCTGCCTTTGGAGGATTTCCACACTGGCATTTTAGGCTAAAGTTTCTTGAAGAAGAATAAGGTACTAGCTCACGACTATTAAGTAGTTAAGATGCATCGGACCCTCTGCTAAGTGCCGAACGTATGATCTTGCCGAGTCCTCATTACCCGATCCTGGTGATTGGGTTCTCCCCATTTTAAAGAAGAGGAATTTGAGGTCCAGGGAGGAAGAGATCGAGTCACTGAGGATCACACCGCTGGAGAGTGGCCAGGCTGGGGCTGTCTGGGGGCGCTGTGGCTGCTGCTGGGGTGGCGCCGTCTTGGTGGCACGGATACACGCAGCGGGCACAGGGCTCGGCACTCTTCGTGAAGTGTCTCATTGAACCCTTTGAAGTGATTGTTACCTTGGTGGGTTATGCCCACATGACGGGTGAACAAGACTTAGAGAGGTCCAGCCCAGCAGTCTGACTTCATAGAGCCAGAGCGTTAACCTTAGGCTGCGCTGCCCGCGCCCCCTGCCCACGGCTCTCTGCATCCTTACACACTTCTCATCAGCCCGCTGTCGGGCTGGGGAGGCCGGAGGAACCTGGTCCCAGAACACTCGATCATTTTGATGGCACGGCCCGGTTCGTGCTGAGCCCTGCACTTCTGCAGCCTCGCCGTCTCCCAGGCCCTGGAGAGAGAGAGCTGGCTGAGCTGCCCTATAGGCAGCTCTATCCAAGCGGGTGGCAGGCGGTCCACCTTGCAGAGGCCAGCGGTCTCTTGGGCCGTGGCCAAACACACGAAGCAGTTTGGTAAAGGAAAGCTGGAGGAATTAAGTTCAACGACAGGTTTGAAAATGATAAAGTGCTTTGTGCTGCTGTTGTTATTATTATGTGGTTGACACTTCAACTGTTTTGGTGCCAAGAGCCTGGCTGCGGTCCATTGGTCCAGCAGATATTGCTAAGCAACTACTGTGTGCTCAGCCCTGTGCCAGGCACTGGGAACTGAACCATAAAGTAGACGAAGCCCCCTTCACTTGGAGCTGTGTGTCAGAGTTGGGGGCATCCAGAGATACAAATACGCAACGTGATATATGATGTAAAAGGTCAGGTAGTGGTCAGTATTGTGAAGACAAATTCAGCCGAGCAAGCAGATGGAGAGTGGCCAGAGGGCTCATCTGGATGGTTGGCTGGGGAATCTGGGGATGTCATATTTCTGGGGGATGGGATTTCTAGAGCCGATGCTTCCTCCTAGCCTCTTTGTTCTTCTTGCCTTTCCAATAGTCCTTTTCACGACAGTTGTGCTCTCTAGCTTTCTCCAGAGTTTTCCTTCCTTCACTTTTGTTTCTGTAGCCCCTTCCAGCCGGACTCTTCAACCAACCAGCCCCTATTGGCCTGAAGATCTTGGCCCTCCCCAGGGCATCTCCGAGTGGGCTGCTGTGGCCACACCCTGCCTCTGCTCCTGGAATGCATTTCCAGGACCGACAGCAGGGAGGCCAGAAGCCCCACCCTTGCACGCGTAGGGCACACACAGACAGACACAGACATACACCCTAGGCACTCACTTAACCTGCTAGATGGGACCCCTCACCCTCTGTGCCACTCTGCAGGGCTCTAGAGGACATTCAAGTTCAAGGGAGTTTGGACTGGGTGACCTTTTAGGAAAGAGACTGCAAACTGTCATTCCATGGGCAGGAGTCAGCCTACGGATGAATCTCATTTGGCCCGGACAGTGTGGTTTTCTTTCTTGCTTTCTTGCCTTTTTTTTTTTTTTTAATTGAATGAGTTGTTATATTTAAAAGCTAGGAAATGTGGATTTTCTGGCTCCTTAAAAAAAAAAAAAAAAAGAAACCCAGAATATCTGGCTAGTCTAGACCAACACCCTTATGAGCACGAAGAAGCTGGAGCTGAGTAGCAAATCTTCACTCTATTAGCATGCACCCTTTAGTTTGCCACAGTCCCCACTACTCCCTGTTGCCTTCCACACAGCCTGCTTTTGCGTGTGCGTCCTGTGTGTAGGCCCCAAAGACAGGGATGACATCTTACATTTCCTTTTATTTCCACCAGATTGTGTGCAGTACCTTGCATAGTTTGTATGTTTGATACGTGCTTATTGGTTTAAACGTTAATTAGCTATGTCATCTTAGCAAGTCACTTAAACTTTCTGTCCCTTGATTTCCATGTCTCTCAGTTCTTATCTCCAAGCATTGTCCATTTGTTTTTCTATTCCTGGATTTAAGTGACTTTAGGCAGGGGAAAAAAAAAAAAAAAAAAAGAACACCATGAACATCAAACCAACTCTTTCTAAAACTTAGTTAATCATCAAAACCGCTTGGAAAACTTTATAAATACAGATTTCCAGACCTGACCCTAGGTCCACAGACTCGGAAACTGAGAGAGCAGAGTCCAGGGAATCTGTGTATTCAGGAGGCTCAGAGGTTCCTCAGCTACCTTTGGGAAACTGACTTTCACTGGGCTCTTCTGATCCTTGTCAGGGAGCATTCCGAGGGCTTCACCTTGAGGAACCAGTGTGCGCATTCCATCATGGACTGCCTTTCCAGCACACATTCCACACGCTGACGGAGTCCGTGTGCTTGTCATCTTCAGCACCGAGAGACTTCGCCGTTTGTGGATTTCACACTGGTCAGTTCCCCACTTCTGCTGGGGCCCCAAAGAACAGTTAGGGGGTTTCACCTTTGATGAAGTGGGAATTTGAGTCCGGGGACCGTAGGGTGGTCTTGGAAGGTGTGCTCGTCCTTAGCCACAGGTGGTCGTCCCAGAGTTTGTTCACCAGAATGTTCGCCCATGTTTAGCCTGAGCATACAGAGTTGCCCCAAATCATCTGATGCGCTGGGTAAATGTTGGCGTAAGCACGCTTGTGTTTTTAGTGATTTAAAACATAAAGGCAGCCCACTGACATTTTTTAGCAAGCTTTGCATAATTGGTTTTTAATTTGTGGCTCTTTGAAATAGCATTGGCCTTCTTCCCCCTGACTCAGACACTTTTTCTGTCTCATACTTGTTTGGCAGAGAGATCCAATCTGTCCCTTCTTGGAACAGGAATCTCCCAGCTCATCTTTGAAATCCTGACTTTCCACTTTAGTTCCATCACTTTGTTAGCACATTGTCAAAAGCCGTTAGCTTTTTTTATTATCCTTTAATAGTTTTCATTTGAGGGAGAACGAGTGATGGCTAAAGGCCGCTCTGGATGTATTTAATGTTGGCCCCTGTGTTACTGAGTCCTGTGTGATGCAGGACCCTGAGCCTTCACAAGTGTTCTGACACTCTTGGTTCGCCACATAGGTTGGTTCCACCCACTGTCGCTCGAGGTCGGGGTCCCTTGGAGAGTTCGTGGTAGGGACATGGCCGGATCTGTGTGTCCTTAGAAATCAGACACCTCTGCAAAGTTCAGGGAGTCCTGTGCTGCCTTCTTCGATTCTGTCTCTTAAGGTGGGGATAGTATTAGTACCCACCCCTTAGTGCTGCTCTGATGAGCAAATGCCGAATGCAAGTCAAAGGGCTCACGTAATGCCTGGCACTCAGTAAGATACACAACTAATCTGAGATAGGAATGTGCTTCACTTTTCCAATGTGTTAATTATGCCAGTTAGTTTTTACTATTGATTCAAACACTGTTCCTTGGGCTTTCATTTCCTTGAGGGTATTTTGCCCTTGGGCGTGGTGAGTGGCCTGAATGTGTGGAGGTCCCAGGTGTCATGGGAGCAGGGCACCATCCCGGCTTCCTAACCAGAGGGGCTGCTTTCGGGGCCTGGGAAGAGCTCCGGACTCCGGCTCAAGCTTCTGGGTTCAGAGGCTGGCTCCTTCACTCACTCCCTGTACGACCTTGGACAGGTCAGCTGTCTTGCTGACCACCCGTTTCTTCATCTATAAAACGAGGAAACTCACACTCACCGAGTTGCATCATGAAGATTAATTGAGGCACTGGGTAAGGAGATGACCTTGACTCCAGCACACTATGATTGTAAATTGCCTCTTCTAGGGGCTGCGGCCCATGTGCAGTGAATCACACCACACGTTCTGACAGCACTGGCCTTTCCAGTGTGTTGCATCTTTGACCTGGATTTCAGGGAAGCGAGCAGATCTTCCTGTTGCTGGTCGTTCGTGCAGGTTCAATGCAGCCAATTTTAGTTACCATCGCAAACTGTAAATGAGAAGGCCCTTCGACCCTCCGTTTTCCCCTCAGCTGCTTCGTGTGACCCCTTATCTTGTTTCCTGTGGTGTTAAGGTCATTGCTGGATTCCCGTGAACACCCATTAGTTTTTTAGCAGCCGTACAAAGTGGCCTCTTCTGTCAATGCTGGCCGTCTTTCTTTGGTGTCCCCAGGTCCACTAGCAGCATGGACTCAGAGTTGGGAAACCGGGCCATCTCACTGGTGAGCTCTTCTGGCTGAACGAGTCTGGAGCCAGCCAAGCCGCTCTCCCTTCTACCGTGCCCCAAGGCACAAGACCACTGGGCCTGAGGTTGGCGCTCCGAGACCTGGGACTTACAGGCAGATTTGGGCAGGCTGCGGAGGTGCTGGGAGTCCCGTCACGGGCTTCCTCTGGGTTTAGCGTCCCCTTGAGGCTGTGCACTTCCTGCCCTATGCTGGGGCTCACTGTGCTCTGCTCTGTGGCTGGGGCTGCAGGCTTCCCCTTTACTAAGCACAGTGCCAGCTGAGTGTTCTGGATGGCAAACTCCCACACAGTTTGCTTCCATAGCCCTTCTTCCTGTCCCTCCCTCCAGCCACCGCTAATAAAAAAAAAAACTTGGCTCTTTGGAAGCATTGTAGCAAAGCAGGACTGTTGCATTGGAGCAGTTTGGCTCTGGAGAGGTTACTAGGCATTTGAGCTTCAGTTTCTGCCTTGTAAAAATGGGGGAGACAGACCCTTATCTCACACCATATACAAAAATTAACTCAAAATGGATCCAAGACTTAATATGAGCTAAAACTATAAAACTCTTAGAAGGAAACAGCCATTAATCTTTGTGAGCTTGGCTTAGGAAATGATTTCTTAGATAGGACACCAAACCACAAGCAACAAAATAAAAAATAGATACATTTGACATCATCAAAATTAAAAACTTCTGTGCTTCAAGGGACACAGAGTAAAAAGCCCACAGAATGAGAGCAAATTGTTGCACATTATATGTCTGATAAGGGGCTTGTATATAGAATATGTAAAGAGCTATTACAATTCAATAATAAAAATGGGGACTGCACATTTCTCCAGAGAAGATTTATGAATGGCTAATAAGCACATGGAAAGATGCTCGACACCATTAGCCATCAAAGAAATACAAATCAAAACCACTGAGATACCACTTCACATCCACTAGGATGACTGTAATAAAAAAGAAGAATTGTAACAAATGTTAGTGACGATGTGGAGAAGTCGTAATCCTCACACACTGCTGGTGGGAATGTGAAACGGTGCAACCACTTCAGAAAACAGTCTTCAAAAGACTAATTCCTCTCCTAGATCTATACCCAATAGAAGGAAGCAGATGTCCACACAAAAGCTTGTACATGAATGTTCATAGCAGAATTATTCATAATATCTCAAAAGTGGAAACAACTCAAATGTCCATAAATTGATGAATGGATACATAAAATATGATATAGCCATACCTTGGACTATTACTTGTTCATAAAAAGGAATAAAATACTGATACTTGCTACAACATGGATGAACCTTGAAAACAATTGTGTTTAGTGAAAGAAGCCAGTCACAAAGAACCACATGCTGCAGGATTTCAGTGACAGGAAATGTCCAGAATAGGCAAATCCATAGAGACAGGAAGGAGAACCATCCCTCGTGCCTGGGGCTGGGGGAGATGGGAGAGGTGGGGGGGGGCGCAGTAAGGGGCGTGGGGTTTCTTTTGGAGTTAATGAAAATGCTCTAAGATTTATTGTGGTGATAGTCTCGCAACTTCGTGAATAGACCAAAAGCCACTGAATTGTGTACTTTAAGAGGCAAATTGGTGAATTTTATCTCAATAAAGCTGTTTTTAAAATGAGGGAGAATAATATCTAGGTAACATAGGGTGTAGGGAGGATTCAAAGGCATAATCGTGTAAATCACCTGGCATGTATCAGTGCTGCAGAATTAGTAGCTGTAGTGATAAAACCCCTTCTTACGCTAACAACAGCAGTGAAAAAGCCAGGATCTGGTTAGGGGCATTTTCTTCTCTTTCCTATTTATTGCTAGAGGCCATCCAGAAGCAATGAGAGCAATCTGGCAGGATTTTGTATGGAACTTGGGAGGAAATATGGAGTAATCCTGGCTACTCATTAGAGTCCCCTGGAGAGTGTTTAAAAAAATATTGACGTGGAGCCCAGAGATTCTGATTCAATTGGTCTGGGTGGGGCCGGCAGGTGGTTCTAGCCTGTGGCCGTTGGATGAAACCTCTGGTACAATATAAACCGGCCCAGGTCTTTGAAGGAGTGAGGACATCTGGGTTCAGGATAGAAAGCTCATGTGAGCAATGCACTTTATAGTTTGCAAACTGCTTTTGTAGACATTATCTCTTTTGATCTGTTTAACAGCCGTACAGCAGGTAGGTGTTACTAGAGCCATTCGTTGTGAGAGAACTGAGATTTTGAGAGGTTAAGTCATTTTTAAAGCATAATTTTATTCTGTGTGGTTTTTTAAATTTATTATTTATTTATTTATTCATTTATCTATTTATTTTAAAGATTTTATTTATTTATTTGACAGAGACAGCCAGCGAGAGAGGGAACACAAGCAGGGGGAGTGGGAGAGGAAGAAGCAGGCTCCTAGTGGAGAAGCCTGATGTGGGGCTCCATCCTAGAACGCTGGGATCACGCCCTGAGCCAAAGGCAGACGCTTAACGACTGCGCCACCCAGGCGCCCCTGTGTAGTTTTTTTTAAAGCAAGATCCCCACTCATGCTCATACCTATTAGTTATCAAGCCTACCACGCTGGGGAGCACTGCCAGGGCGCTGCCTGGTGCCAGGTTAATCTATTTTGTGTAGACTTCAGAACAGCTTTTTCTGCTACTCCTTAACTAATGAGAGTGCAGGGCGAGCTGGTAAAATGTTATTTACCTATGTCCATATTCACACACATGCCACTTGTAGTTACTGATCTGTGTGTGCAAGGGAACATGAGATGGGAATAATTTGAATCCCGAGGCTGTCAGAAACCCGCAGCTGTTCCCCATAACCTCTGAGCAAAAGGCTTTACATCAGTCACAACACACCTTATTGTTCTCGTTGAATGACTGTAATAAGTGTATGATACAATGTAAGCCCCTTAATAAAATACCGCCTATATCTGTTTAGTATAGTGTGGTATCATTTGAGCAAGAGACTTCTGCTCCCGAAACCAATCTGAAATCCACTGGCTTACATTGGCGCTACTGAAAGTGAGGTGTGCCGTGACACCAGCATCTGGGAGCTCCTGTTCAAAGTTCTTGGGAATCTCACCCCGAGCTAGAGGGTGGAGTCCCGAAATCCGGGATGAAACAAGCCCTCCAGCGCATTCTGATGCTCTCTGCTGGTTTAGATGACCCTAATGTCCCTTCCAGCTCTGACTGGCAATGATTCTCTCTGAGAATGCCTACGAGGGTCTAAGACCATGTTTTTCTCCAAAGCAGTCTCAAACTTCCTGGAGGGACCTGCACACCATCAGCTGTCCGTTAATGTGTGTAAGGCAAGGTTGCCATCTGAGCCAGCAAACATTTCCAAACCAGTTATTTCCAGGTATTGAGAACCTCCCTACTGCCAGCATCCACACCCTAAGGGACTTCCCAATTAATGAAGCAGCTGAGCTTGTCAATAGGTCGGCTCCTTTATAGTTTTAAAAGGGAGGATCAGATAAGCTGTTGATCAGCTGTAGCTGGCTGGAGTTCTCAGCTGCTCTGGTCTGAGAACTTGGAGCTGGGCGGGGGGGGCTCTCCACCTCCACCCCCACCTCCCCTCCACCTGCCTGGGTACTGTGAAGCCCTTCTTCCTTCCCCATCTCTCAACTTCTATTGCATTCATTTCATTACATATATCAGTCATGATGAAACCCTTCCATCCTCCAGGCCAGGTACCCCTGCTTGTGAATTTATCTGGCCGCGTCACCTGGGTGGGATTTTATTAGCCAGAGTTCAGTACCCACAAAATAGAGGTCGCCTGTTCTGCTCAGTGATTTGTCTGTTATCTGTGCCTTATGCCTGAAAGAAATTGGCTGAAATCCGTGTTTTAGCTGCACACCCTGCATACAGATGAAACCGAACTGCATTGGTGGAGAATAATTAAGCCAAGGACCTTGTTTTTCACCTTCATGATGAAAGACAAATGACTTCCAAGGCTTTAATAGGATGATGGCACTTGAAATGTTCTTCTACTTTGGCCAACTCGGGACTTTCAGAACAGCCCTGTTCATGAATATTCTTTGCAACAACTGCATTTTCATTTAATTGTAGGTAGTCATTTCGCAGGAGCTCTTGTCTGTGTTTTTTTGGTTGTCTTTTTTTTTTTCTTTTTTTGCCCCAGTATAATCAAGGCATATTACACTGCTGTTGTTAAAGAATCGGTTTCAACTGTATTATTAACTCTTTTTGAGAAAATTGATTTTCCCTGCCAGATATATTCTGCTTCTTACCAGTCTTTTGGGGGTGGGGAGAGTCTTGCGGGGGCCACTATTTCTCTCCCTTTCTCGTCTTTTGAATCGAATGTCAATTGGGCAAGAAACTTGATTGCCTAGTGGGAAACCAAACCTCACCAAACCATAAATATGAAACAGGCCCGAAATAGACAGACATATTTCAACAAAAGCCATCATTCTTCAAATAGCTCTTCTCCAGCAAAAGGATTTATCGGCAATCATCAGCTCCTTTCTCTTCAATGCTAGGCTTTCTGTCCCGGCCAAGGTGATTTTTCCTGTGTCTCCTGGCCTCTAGCTCCCTTTTGCTGGAACAGCGTTTGCTCTTTCCTCCCCAGGACCATCCACAAATGGGTGTCACCCTGCCCAGCTGGCTTTTTCAGGCTTTGTTCCAAACACAATGCTGTCTTTTCTTAGCAGTGGAAACGGGCTGTTCTCCACCGTTTTCTGAGAGAATGGCCCTTCCCTATTCTGCTCATATAAACCAGCCCTCGGCAGCCTATTGTTTTATGGGTTCTCTTAACCCAGAAGAAGGTTCTTACTGAGGACAGGGGGCTGGGAGGGCCAAGGTCAGGGGGATGCTTTGTCTTGCTGAGATGGGAGGAGACAGAGAAGTCGTTCAGTTCGGGGAGATTCCCTGCTGTGGGCTCTGATGCCCAACAGTGGCAGCAGCGTCAGGCTTTCAGTACAGAAAGAAAGTGTTCCCTGTCTCTAGAAGGTGTTCCAGGAAGCGGTGCTGTTCGGGTTCTGTCACTGTCCGACAGGGGACAGAGGCAGACTTCCTCTCCTCCTTTGAACTTGAGCTTGCTGGCCTGTGGATGCCGCAGGGTGCTGGGATCTCTAGGTCTTCTCAGTTCTGGAACCTTAGGATGGGACTTAGTTTATAGCCCCAGCACTCCCCGCCATTTCCCACAGATGCCAAGTGCACTGGGCAATTGCCTTCCCACCTGCGAACCCAGCCAGCAGAGCGGAGTGAATCATCACGGCAGGTGGAGCCATTGCCTCGGGCAGCTCTTGCTCAGAGCCTTCGCCTGGTGGCTGGCTGGGCTGGTCTGATGCTTTGAGTGAGCGCAGCATCCACCGTGTGGGTTTGTCATAGGGGAATGTGTTTGATTAGAGCCTGGCCTTGGGGGCATCCTCGGTGAAGTGGAAAGGGCACAGACTGGGAGTCAGGAGTCTCGCCCAGGCCACCAGCTCTGTGGATCAGGCCTCCTTCAGCAAACATTTATTGAGCACTCCAGGTGGCCACAAACCCAGCAAGGTGCAGAGCACACAGAACATCAATAAGACAGGTTCTGCTCTCACAGAACTCCCAGTTTCGTGGAGGGAGCAGAAACTAAGGTCAGAATACAGCATGGCGGGGGCCAGGATAAGCTCAGAGTTCTATGGGGACCCAGAGCAAAGGGAAACCTCCCCAGCCTGGAAGTGATGAGAACCAAGGAGGGCTTCCTGTAGGTGGTGGTGCTTGAGCTGAATGTACAGGGTGAGAGGAAGCCAAGGAGACAGCAGGGGCAAAGACATGTGGCCAGGAGATTATGGGGTATAGAGAGGCTCAGGGTTGTAGCAACATGGTGGGGGGGGGGGGGGAGATGGGAGCTGAGACCAGAGCTCGTGAGGCCAAGTCACAGGCACCCTTACTTGACACATTAAGGAGCTTGAGCTCTATCCTGAGGGTAATGAGGACCAAAGACCAGTAACTGGATCAGATTTGCATTTTAGAAAGATCCCCTCTAGTGTCTGGGATGAAGACTGGTTGTGCAGAATCAGGAGACCTCCTGGGAGGTGGTCCAGGAGAGAGAAAGAGAAGGAAGGCCTGGAAAGTGGCAATGGGGAAGAGGAGGATTCAGGATGTAGAATGGGATGGCATAGGTGGCCAAAACTGAACACAAAGAGAAGGACAGGTGAGCAAGCAGGGAGGGCTGAATGTCTAAGTCCAGTGAGCACATCGGCAGGGGTGCCAGCCTGGGGTAGAGAGTAGACAGGAAGTAGCCAATCGAGGATAAAGACTTTGAGGAGCTGAGGGACATCCAGATTGAACGACTAGATTGGCAGTTGGATGTTTTGGCCTGAGCATAAAGATCTGGTTGGCATTCATATAGCGATGGTGGTTGAAAGCAGACAAGGAGATGAAAGCGATGGTACTGGTAGTGCACGTGGAGTGAGAAAAGCCACAGGCCAAGGATAGGACCCTGGGAGACATCAGCCTGAAAGGGATGGGAAGAGGGTCCTGAGCAAGGGACAGAAAAAGGAGAGGCCAGAGAAGTAGGAGGGGGACAGACGAGGTCAGTGTCGTGCATCCAGAGCATAGAGAATTCTAGAAAGAGGGAGTCAGGTGGAGCCGGAAGACCCCGGGGGACTGACCAAGCAGCATCCTTTGGACTTGTCCATGAGGACCCAGGCCGTACCCTCAAGTGTGAGCCTTGGAGCACTCCACTTCCATTCCTGGGACTCAGTTTCCTCATCTATAAAATCCAGGGGTTGGCCTAGGGGCTTCCTCTTTCTGGCTCTGAGAGTCTGTGAAGTGGCTATATCTGAAACTTCTTAAGAGGTAAAAGGTGTCCTTCCCACATCCCCTTCCCTCTCCCCTCAGTCAGGCCAACACTGCCCTTGAAGGTTGGGTGAGTAAAAACCCAGGGACGTCAGAGTTAGCCAGGACTTGGGGGAGCTTTTAGTCCAGCCCACTGTTGGAAGGTGGCATGGTGTAATGGAGTCAAACCTCTGTCTGCTCCCAGCATGGCAACATTGAGCAGACACTTCACCTTGTTTCCTCACCTGTGAGACGAGGCCCCTAAAACCCACCTTGCAAAGAAAGGTGTTTGGAAGTTAGCGAGAAGTAGGAGCTATTGTGTTTATTAAAGACGAGCCACAGGACGGGAGAGATGAATTGATTGGCCCACGGTCACGGAGTAGGACTTCTCAGTGACTAGAACCAGATGTCTTATGGCCAACCCCGCTGGGGTCTGTCACCTGTTGGGGGTCCTAAATCAGCGGCCCATAGATGTTCATCCCACAAAGCGTTCTTTTCAAGATGGAATTTGTTGCCAACATTGGAAAGTGGAAGATTTTACTTAAAAACTCGTATTTTCAGCAAGTCTTGAAAACTTGGAAGATCTGTCAATGCCGAGCCCATGCCCCCTCAGTGGGGCCAGTTGGGGTGTCCTGTCTGCAGACCACAGCCCCATCCAGCCCTCCTCCCTCACTAATGGTTACTTGCTTGGCCCCTGGAGGTGGCTTGAGTTTGCAGCCCGAGCCTTAGACTGACCATTTGGGTTGAATTTTCTCTTACAGCCCTGCCCACTGTTTGCTGAAAGTGCCCGGTATTTCACAGCTGACGTCCAGACCGTGGCTGTTGAGAGAGGGGGAGGCTTGCTGGAGAAGACAGGAGAGGAGGGCAGAAGGTTTCCAGCGGCTCGGCCCCCAGGGAGATGCTGACGGGGAGGGCCTGGCCCCTGCGGTGTCTGGGGTGGGGGTGGGTCACAGCCAGGGTGTTGGACGGAGGCCTCCCGGGCTTTCCTCATTCCTCCCCGTGGGGGGTTGTGGGCCTAGCCCTGCCGGCTTGCAGAGGTCTTGCCCCTGAACTGCCGTACTTTCTGTGTGGATGCGTGGCTGGACAGGGGAGTGGCGAGGAACCGCAGCCCCTGGCTCAGGGCAGCCGTGTTTATGTGGGGGAATGTCTGGTATCTTTGGTATTTGGGTGTTTACTTCCCAGGGTGCTCATGGGTCCCTGGTGTTGAAATGTGGCTCCTCCATGCCGTGTGGCTCCTGGGGGGGACCCCAGTGGGCCCAGCCAGGGCTAGATGTAGAGGCTGCAGGGCTGTTACTCCGGGGCTGCTTGTGGACAGCTTGTGTGCCTTGAAGCACAGCCCCCACCCTGCCCCCACAGACTCCTGTGCGTGGGAGGTTGGGTGTGGCCCAGGCTGTACTAGCCGGGCCTTCCTACCTCACCTGGGGAGGCAGGCCCCACGCCTGGCACTTAGTGAACGCTTCCTGCGTCCCAGGCCCTGGATTGGAACTCAGGCCTTATTACAAGCTCGTGCAGCAGTGCTCAGTGCTTTCCTTGTACTGGTGAGATACAGAGGCTCAGAGAGGCCAAGTGACTTGCCCAGGAGCACACAGGCCTCGTAGACCCTAAAGCCCAGCTGACAGCCCTGATGCCATCTGCGTCCGCTAAGCTTGGTTCTCTCCACCACGCTCCAGTTCTTAGCGCACGATAAGGCCTTTCAGACCTTTGCCACTCTGGTCAGTGCTGGGGGCTTGTTCTGGGTGTTTCCCCGCTCTGTTCCTGCTGGTTGCCGGCTTGGCTGCTCTTGCCTTTGTTGCTTTGTCCGTGTGAGAGCGGCCACGTGTTCAGGGCCTCGGGTTACAAAGCGTCATCGCTCTTTCTCATCCTGTCTCTTTGTGGGCCCTGCCAGATATATTTTTGGAAATGCTTATGAAATATCAGAATTCAAAATCCAGTCTGGGCGAAGGTTGCCACCACGTGAAAGCCACATGGCCTGCAAGAGAGGAGTGGAGGGGGCCCCTCCTGAAAACCAGTCAGCTTGAACGTGACACATCCAGTGTCCCTTGTGCAATAAATTGTTTTTACTTTAAAAGACCCAAATAGGAGAAAGAACAACAGAGTCACTGCCCTTGGAGTCAGAAGCTTCTGCGGCTGCTTTGCCATCCCAGCAGGACGGAGCCGAAAGGACGGGGCCATGACATAGACCGCCAGCCCTTCAAGGAGCTGGAGGTGCTTGGGCCCTGGGGCCAAAAGGCCTGGATTTGAAGCTGTCCCTGAACCTCCAGGCAGCCTTGATAGCATTCGTTTTCTGATCTGTAAAAGAGGCGAGGGTAATAGGTCTGTCCTAGATGGTTTACTGAGACGATTTAGCCTGCTGGGACTTCTAGACCCCAGGTTTTGATGCCTCCTGAAGTGACCCACCTCTGTTTACTCAAACCCTTCTGCATCCAGGCTCTGCCATTTTCCCAGCTGTCCTAGAAGCATGGCTCCTGGGTAGCAGTGATTCTCTGCTCCCCCCCACCCCAAATCCCTGGGGACCACCTTCTACTCCTCCATTATCCCCTGGCATCATCTGACTTCACAAGGATGGGACCCTGGTATCCCAGAGGCAGAAACCTTCTCAAACTCCCTTGAGGCCAAAGGAGGACTTTTTCAGGATAGTTTCAGGTGGACCCAAGGGGCAGGAAACACAGGCCCCTTCAGGGGTGGAATCTGGAGGATTCTCCATGCGTGCTTTCTGTCTGTCCTCTTGACCTGTATGAGCCACTGACCTCTGTTCATTCCTCTGTGTTTCTCCTTCTAATGGCTCTGCCTCTCTGTCTCTCTGTGTCTCTCTTTCCTCTCCACCTCTGTCTTCACCTTCTCTGGAGCTCCAGAGTGAGGCAAACAGGATGCTCTGCCCTTGCATGAGCTCGAGACCGGGTGCCTCCTTCACCGTGGGGCCTGGGCACCTCGCTGGCCGCACCCTGGCGCAGGCCCTGCTTTCCTCTCTGTTACCCGCTCCCTCTTGTCTCTCCGATGCCGCTCTATGGTGGAGTGTTTGTTTCTCTCCCGACACATGGTGTTTGGTTTCTGCTTCTCTGGGCACAGGGCTGAAGCTGGCTGCCCCTTGGTCCAGCAGTCGGATTTCAGATTTCCGGGAGGTGAATACAGCCCAGCTTGGTCAGCCGTTCCCACCTCGTCCAGTCAGCTGTGATCAGGGGCTCAGGTCCCCCAGCCCACCAGCAGCCCAGCAGAGCCCTGAGAACAGGCTGTCCGAGGAGGGACTGCTCAACGTGAGGACCCACCCGAGCCGTGGGTCCCCTAGCCTGTCCCTCCAACACGAAGTGTGGCGCAGGGGTACCCCTTGCTTCTCACCCCAGAACACAGACAACTTTGCCCCGGGGCTTCCTGGGAATTTGGGAAAAACAGAGCCAGAGGTCAGTTTGAGAACAGGCCTCCATCTCGTGGGTCTTTAAATGTATTGAGTGTCAAACTGCCTCCCTCTTAAATATTCTCGTCCTTCCATCTGTAGCTGCAGAAAAAAATGGTCATGCCCCATTTTGGGGTTCCAGTTTTGGATGGCTGAACTGTGTGTGGCAAAAATGCTCTCTGCTGTCTCACCCCCTCTGGGGAACCCCAGGGAGCAGGGGCAGCAGCCTGGATGCGTGGTGAGGGAAGGCCGGGAGGGGGGCAGCGGTGATGGTGCGGGGCGGAGGTCTCCAGTCTGGCCCAGGCAGGGGACAGAGTGCCCATGGGGCCCATGAGCCACAGTCAGCCCGGGGGGATGAGAAGGCTGAGGGCACCGCCCAGCTCCCCTCTTATTTCTGGCAGGACTTCAGCTGCTGTTTTCCAAATTTCCTCAGTGGCTCTTACAGCAGCAGGAGGATTTGGGGAAGATGCGGCGTAGTGTCGATGGGGAAGGTGTGGTAATGGGGCTTTGGGGCCATTTCTTGCCTTATTGGGAGGTGTCAGCCGAGGTGCAGCATGGGTGCAGGAGAGGCCGGGGGGTGGGCGTGGAGGCTACCGGGGGGCCGTGGGACTTTAGCAGGGGTTAGGCTTCAGTGCCCAGCCCAGATTGTGTCCGGGCCTACTCAGGATTTGTGCAGACCTGCCGTAGCCGTCAGGCCCCCCCCCCCCCCGGATCAAGGCTCCGTCTTTGCTCAGTGTGCTTCTGGGGAAGACAGGACCGAACCCCCAGGCTTTGCTGGCCTCCTGCGGACAGACAGAAGAGGCCAACCATGGTGGAAATGGCTCCTTACTAGTGCCGGGGAAAAGCTTATGCAGAGGCAAACATAGGCAATAAATTGCTTTTATAATTATAGAATCCAAGCCTGTGCCATCTTTCGCTGGAATCTTTTCATTCATTCGACTAACATTTGCTGAGTCCGTATGAAGTGCCATGTTCTAGCCAGGCGGTGGGGATGGTCAGGTCCCCCATCCTTCAGCCTAGCAGGGAAGACAGATACCTACATAAACAGAGAACTGTGGTAGGATGTGAGAGAGACTCTTACAGTGGGGTACTCGGTGCTGTGGCAGCAAAAGCAGTTAATTCTATCTGGGGAGTTAAAAGAGCCTTCCTGGAAGAGGTGGCATTTGCTCTTGAAGGTTGAGTAAGAGTTTACCAAGGGGGAAAGGAAGGTCTTCTCAGGAGGGCCCCCCTGGCTTGGAGAAGGGGAAGACATTTAGAGAGAGGGTGGTGGCTTGAGGGGGTGGGTGAGGCTGGACAGGGCGGCTGGAGCAGCCCCCGATGTGGGCATCAGCCTGGCCCAGGTGAGCCCTTAAACGCCCAGCACTGAGCCTCTTCGAATCTGTGGCTGGAGCAGCTTCCGTTTGCCCCTGGCTTTGTGCAGGGCTGGGGTGGGGAGCGGGGTCTTGGAGGACAGAGGTTGTGTCCCCCAGGAAGCAGCTGCTGTGCCAGAAGCCGGGCTCGCTCCGTCCCCGTGAGCCCCGCACTGCCCGGGTTGCACACATCACCTCGGCAGTTTGTGGGCAAACCCTCTTGGCCGAGGGGAGATTGCACTGCCAGCCACTTCCTCCAGTTCCTTCCCTCTGCCTGTCGTCACGGTTACCTCGTCGTGTTGGGGGTGAGGTTGAGGTTGGGTGGCATCAGTTTTGTCCAGGTTTCTATTTTCCCAGATGCAGGTCAGCCAGAGGAGCTGCCACTTCTGGTTCTGTTTCAAGGGAGGCCAAGGGGCTGGGAGGTGCTTGGGTGTGGCGGTGTTGACAAGGTGCCTCTCCAGCCAGCCTCCCAGGAGGGGTGGGAGTGGGTCAGGGAGAAGCTCAGAGGTGGCGGAGGAGGAGAAAGGGCTGCCTCACCAGGGCCTGTGCCGATGGCCGTGGGTGCTGGTCTCCGGCCAGGCTCTCGGTCCTAAGCTCCTAGAGCATGCCGGGAGTGCACGGAGAGAGGCTGTTTATTTTCCCGGCCTGGAGCCCTTTCGGCTGAAACCTTGTTCCAGGCCTCAGGCTGCCAGATTCACCCCCACTGGCTCAAGAAGTGAGAGAGTTGGCAAGCCCAGAGCAATCCAACGACTTCTCTAGTGGCCTCTGACTCAAGGCTGTCCCCAGCGCAGCTGGTCCTGCGTGTCTTCCAGATCCTTCTGGTGGCTAACAGACAGCGAGAGGCCCCGCATCAATGTGATCCTGATGGGTCGGGGCTGTGTGGGCCCGTGGTCAGTCAAGAGCAGGAAGGTTGAAGTCAGAGAAATTCGAGTTGGAATCCTTACTTCGCCATTTCTTGGCCAGATGACCTTGGGCAAATGGAACCCTGTAGCTTCAGTCCCACCAACTGTAAAATGGGACAGTAACAGGGCCTTCCTCAATGATTATGGGATAACATGACCTGTGCGGAGAGCATTTAGCAAATAGGCATCGAAGAGCAGCTCTTGTTGTTATTAAGGAAACAATAGAACCTGGAGCCTTCCCTGAAAATCAGGGCTGGTGGGCAGTTTCTTCCTTCTCATTAATGGGCCCTGTCTTATGCATGGTGAATTTTCTAATGTGTCCTGGGAGAGAAGCAAGCGAAGCTGGAGACTCAGGAAGCCCCTCTGCTTGTGTCCCGGGCAGGCACTCTGGGGAGCCCTGGGATCCTGGGATACAGGTGGGTGTCCTGGGGGAAGAGCGTGCAGAAGCAGGAAAAAGGATCAGAGCCGGATAAGGAGACTGGGAAGACTGTCCAGGAGCACCAGGAGGTGGATCGGAGCCTCTGGAAGGACCAAGAGGGAGGGTACCCCGGGGAGGTGGAAGTGCGTGGGGGCAGAATGTGACATCTGTGTTCATGCCCAAGGCATTTTTAAAGGAAGTGCCTGGGAACCACTGGCCTGGAAAATAGTGCCCAGAAGGCTTGGGCTGGGCAAGAGAACAGACCGTCACCGCCCGCTGGGTGTCACCTCTGTGTGAGTAGACTCGCCAGGCTCGGAGCCTGCTGAACTCTGGCCGAACCCAGGCAGCCCTGCCCTCCCGGGCCACTGGCTCCTCCCAGGTTTGCCCACCTGCTCCAGGAGGATCCGTGGGCCTGCTTGGAGACGTTTCCATCCCACCAGCCGGGAAGCCCGTGGGCTGGCAGGCAGGGCCGGCTCGCTCACTGCCGAGATGTGGGTTAGGAGGGGGATTGTCCATCTGTCTGTCTGTGTCAGGAGGGAAGCTGTCCTCCAGGCGGCCCCCATGTCTGATCGGCAGCTCTGTGCCCTCACAGCTAGATGAAGAAGAGGAGCGAAGGAAAAGGCGCCGGGAGAAGAACAAAGTCGCAGCGGCCCGTTGCCGGAACAAGAAGAAGGAACGGACGGAGTTTCTGCAGCGGGTGAGCAGGGCAGGGGCCGGGGCGGGGCGCCCGGTTCGCTCTTCAGAGCGGGCTCATGCACTTGTGGGCCAGGAGACGTCACCAAAGCCTGCGGAATCGATGTGGACCTGCTGGCGTCTGTCCACGTGGCCGCCACCCCTCTCTTCTTCCCTGCCTCCCATCCAGTGCCCTTTCCCTGACCCGAGACAACCCAGGGCAGCTGGCCTCAGGTCCCGCCCACCCAGATCCCCAGAAAGCCAGAGAAGGTGGGAGCAGCCAAGTCCCCTCTACGAGGTCAGACCCTGGTGCTGATTGATCCACATGGCCTGGGACTGCTACTACTCATTTTGAAGCCCTGGCAGCTGCCGAAGTTGTGTAGGGTGGATGCTAATGGCGTAGGTGGTAACCGCTAAGCTTGTGAGCGGAGGACGCAGCCCCTGGAGAGACAGCATCTCCTCCCTTAGCCTCAAGGGGCTCTTCCAGGCCTGCATCCCATCTGGTTGGCCTCAGCCCCCCTGACGGTGACCCCCAAGCCCCTGCCCCCAGGGACCAGAGGTCAGCTCTGCACGCAAAGGCCAGCGGGGGGTGGGGGGGGTCACCTTCCAGTCCCCCCGCCTCCGCCCCGGAGTCCCATTTCTTAGGCTTTCACTGCGTCTCAGAAGTGATAGATGGCAGTGAAAGCACATGACCAGGAAAGCAAATCAGTCCGGGCTGGTGGTCTCCAGGGTCTCCACTCTGGGTCACTCGTTCATTACGAAGTCATGATAGTAACAGTAATAATCCATGGGTCCGGCTGTGTTCCATAGCGTGCAACAAGTAACAGGGGTTGCTAACGTTGGTACAGTTGGGCAGTGTGCCAAGTACTGTACGTATATTATCTCTCTGTTGGCATAATAACTCCACGGGGTCGGCGCCTTCATTACGGTCTTTCTGCAGACGGGGCAACAGAGGCACGGCAAGGTGAAGTACTGCCCAGGTCCCTCAGCGGCTGGGTGGTAGGACCGAGATTCAGGCCTGAGGCTACTTCAAGGCGTCTGTTCTCGACACTCTGCTATGCTCGCTCTAAGTCATTCGTTCCTTCGTCCAGGTGTTTGTTCATTCTTTCACTCAGTCGTTGATTCGTTGGCGAGTGTTTTTATACACGTGGAAGTGTGGCAGGTGCGCTGGGGGACACACAGGAGGAAGCAGACGTAGTCTCTCCCGTGGGAGCTGGAGACACAAGGCTCGGTTTGATTCTGGGGAATATATGGGTCTCTTCTCATGCTCACAACAAGCAGAGAGAAAATCTGAGATCCCAGGTGTAGACAGCACGGGGCCATGTGAACACCAGTAGGCTCTGAGTACCCGGGGTAGGTGAATGGCCATTACAGGTGGGAGTTAGACTCTGAGAACTGGGAGCCTCTTGAGAAGAGAGGGGGACCAACTCTGGGCTGGAAGTTTTCAAGAAGTTCTTAAGACACAGGTGGCACACGGGCCTTGATGGATGGATGGAGGGTCCCACACCTCGCTTCCAGCACTGAGCGCCTGCACAGCTGGTGGCACGGCGGGGAGCAGAGAAGTCTCACACCAGATCCCTGCCTTCCAGGGCTCGTCAGCCAGTTAGCGGGCGACATAGGCCAAGCGAGCACACACAGGAGCAGTGAGTGGTGCCACACGAATGGTGCTAGCTGCTCTTCACACTCCAGGAACGCTCGCTGAGCACCTACTCTATGCATACATTTCACGTGCTCATTTAATCTTATAATATGCCAATGAGATAAACATTGCTTATCCCCATTGTAGAGATTGACCTGTAGCTCAGTAGAGGTCAGATCATTTGCTGAAAGTCACACTGCTAGCAAGTGTTAGAGCTGGGGTTCATTTACCGCTTGCTTAACCATCCATCCATCCATCAGTCCGTGTGCAGTGAGTACCGCTACAGCGCAGACAGCACCTCGGACGGCAGGTGGAAGTGGGGAATGGTACTGTGTGCTGTGCCTTGTGTTGGGCAAGCCCGCGGGCTGTGAGAACACACCGTGAGGCCCCCTCCTAGCCTAGGCTGGGGAAAGACTGCTTATTGAGACATAGAAGAGGCGTGGGAGCTAACAAGAGCTAGCGAGGTGAAGGACAGGGAGGGAGGGGCTTAGCAGGGACAGTGCAAGCAAAGGCCAGAGGCAAGAGGTGTTTAAAGATGTGATTAAGGAATTGAAAAGAATGTCAGTGTGGTTGGAATTTAGACTACAAGGGGGAGAATGGAGGGGCAGGCAGCCCCCTGTCCTTGCTATATAGGGCGATCCTCTGTGCTGCGCTGTCTGGGGCAATCCCCCTTTATGCCTCTGGTCCTAGCCTATTTATTAATAGCACCTGCTTTTACTCTCCCAAGTGTCCCCATTATGATGATGGATTATGCAGTCATGGAGAGCGATGGAAGGTTTCAGTTGGGAGAGACACACCTTGGAAAGATCCCTCTGGCTGCAGTGTGGGGCAAGAATTAGGGCAGTGGGAAGACCAGTTATGTAGCTGTTGTGGTGACCCTGGTGGCCTCGGGGTCTAGGAGGGAGGTTTGGGCAGGCCTGTCTGGGCCCATCCCGGTCCCCCTCTCCTCCCATGCTCCTCTCTTCCCCTCTGGCCTTAGAAACAGAGTTGGGTGTGAGGTTTAGGACATGGATGCAGATGGCTGTGCTGATAGCCTGAGGAATTCTCTTGTAATTTATTTATTTATTTTTTAAAGATTTATTTGTTATTGGAGTGCCTGGGTGGCTCAGTCGGTTAAGCGTTTGCCTTTGGCTCAGGTCATGATCTCAGGGTCCTAGGATCAAGCCCCACATCGGGTTCCCTGTTCCATGGGGAGTCTGCTTCTCCCTTTCCCTCTGCCTGCCGCTCCCCTTGCTCGTGCGTCCTCTCTCTCTGTCAAATAAATAAATCTTTAAAAATCTTTAAAAAAAGATTTATTTATTATTTGAGAGAGAGAGAGGGAGCAAAGGGAGAGAATCCCGGGCAGACTCCCCACTGAGTGCGGAGCCCGATGTGGGGCTCGATCTCACAACCCTGAGATGATAACCTGCACCAAAATCAAGAGTCGGATGCTTAACTGACTGAGCCACCCAGGTACCCCTTGTAATCTATTTTTTAACAGGTAAAATATTTATAAGGCTCAGAGGTACAAATGGAGATGTGTGTGTGTGTAACATACACACACATACACACACACATGTATGTATAATGTAAAAAGCCGCCCTCCCATCCTTGACCCCTAGACACCTAGATCTACCCTGGGAGATTCTTAGAGCCTCTCAGAGTTCATCTGCCTGGAGCAGCCGAGTTCCTGAGGCAGCCAGGGGACCGAGTTCCTCCTCCGTCTGCAGTCACGAGCAGCAGCCTGCGTAACGCTGGCCTGATGCAGGTCCCTTCCCTGGGCTCTGGTAACAGTAACCCCCTCACGCTCCCGTGGCGCTCTGCGCCCTTCATGGCCATTCTCTCCTTGATGGTCACAAGAAGACAGTGAGTCTGGGAGGAGGCAAGGCAGCCCCCACTGCCCTGATGAGGTTTCTGAGACTCAGAGGGATGGAAGTTTGCTCAAGGCCCCATAGCACCGGAGGCGGGACTAGAACCCAGGGCTTCCTCTACTGCCCGGCAGGCTGTTCGGGTTGCCCGGGCTCAGGGAAATTGCGATCTGGTTCACAGTGACATAGCTGAAGTGACAGAGTCGGGATTTGAATTCGGACAGGCCTTTGGTCTCAGAAGGGGCCACACCAGCCTTTTTCCCAATACTTACCGAAAAAAGCTGGGAAGTAGAACTCTATTTTAAGTGCATTAGAGTAACTTTTTTTTAAAAAGATATAATCAGAGAATCTTAATGCTTAAAGTCTCCTTGGCCAATCATTATATTTTCTGGGAGGAGATGGATGCCGCAAGAAGAACTTGACTTGGCCAAGTTCCCACAGCCAGGATGAAAAGCCAGAACACCCAGCCCCTTACCTGTATTTTTTCTCCTATCTTTGCTGAGCACAGTGAAAGAGACGGAGTGTTCATTCACTTGCGCTAATCCTATTCTAAACAAATGGTTTCATTTTCTCGAGGGCAATAAATATCTACCAGAAGGCAAAACGATAAACAAAAATGCAAGCAGAGTTATTGGCTTTGTAATTCACATGTGAAGATCCTAGCCCATATTTCTTAGGGAAACAGATCAAGTAATTGCTGTTATAAAACCACAGACAACTTCTACAATCATGGTTAAAAAAAAGATTCTTCTGACCTCAACTTCTACTTGTACAAAAAGAAAGATGGAGCACCACCCAATAAAACAGAAGGCAATAATGCTACAAAGCAGTTGCATTCTGACAGCCGGCCGGCCAGGGTTTAGGATGTGCCCCGATATACGCTAACATTTTAAAACCAACAGAACGTGGGGCCGTTCCAATGATGAATGTATGTGTGAAGGCACATGCCTGCTTGGGTTTTTGTGTGACACAGATGTTCGCCCGTGAAGTGGGTTCGACATGCAGTCATTTCAGGGAGGCAGGTCGGCGTGGTACTGAATGCCACCTGTCTGACGCTGGCCCTGGCACGTCCGCTTTCAACGTCCACTCGCGTGCAACCCAGCTGCTTCCTGGCCACCCCCAAACAGCAGCCCCCTCCCCCACCGCAGTCCTTGGACCCCTCCCCCAGGCCCACAGGCGGCCTCTGTCATTCTCCAGATCCAGCCAGTCACCAGCACCTGCCGGGCTTCTTTGAACACTCCTCGTCTGCTTCTTCTCTTTCTCTTTCTTCATAGGCCCTTGCTCAATGCTCAAAGTAAAAATTCCTTAAGCCTCCCTAACCTTTCAGTTGACAAGATGCTTTTCCTGTGTGGGTTCATTTAATCCCCACGAGCACCATCTTTTTATATTTAAGATAAATGAGATTCAGGGTAGTTAGGAAACTTGCTCTAGACTCTGATTCCAAACCCTTAAGCTTTGCCTGATGTGGCTCTAGATCCACCTTCTAGAAGGTTCTCTACCCTTCTGTCCTAAAGTGACCTATGGTCACAATGGAGGATTTTGTCTCCCAAACACATCTTAAGCTTATTTCCCGTGTCTCTGTCCGTGTTCGCTCAGGGCCCCCTGATGTCCCACCTCCTCCACCACCAATGGACCTTCTAAGCCCAGCCATTTTTGAAACCCGAGTCCAGACCGAGCCATTTAGCACTGTTAGAAGGTCTTCTAACCCCTGCACTGCTGATGGGCACATAGTAAGCTCTTCCCCGCTGTATGGATCCTGGTTCCCCCAGACATTCATTGTACCTGCAAGTCCTCAGACAATGTGGGTGGGTGGATTGAACAGAGGCTCCTAGAGACAGAGGCTCAGAGGATTCGAACTTGGAGCTAAAACCTTGCCTCAGGGGAACCAGATGGTCAGAGGGTTTGTAAGAAGTCCCAAGGTCACGAGCTCATCAGACCCAGGGAGCAGGCAGCTAAGATTAGCACCTAACTGCCCCCAGCTAATGGGTCATGGACTCATGGTTTCACGTGGGGTCTCTCTCCTGGCTCCCGGAGATGACTTCTCTTGGAATTCTGAGAACAGGGGACAGGGCCAGCCTCCCCATCGTGCTTGATGCTGTTGAACCAAAAACCGCCATAGCTGGTTTTTAATATTTTCCCCCTGAGCCTTTCTTTCCTTTTTTGAGGATGTTCTCCCTCAGTGTCTGGTCACGAGGCCCACACGTCTCAGCAGTCTGAGCTGCCCGGGCTCTCATGCTGTGACCTCAGAGACCAGCACAAGGACAGTTCAGGCAGGCCAGTGGGTGGGAGACGGACAGCAGCCCTGGGATGTGGGTGGGGCCCACCGAGGGCCCTGAAGACCGCCGAAGGGGGCTGCTCAGCCTGACCGCGCCGGGTGGAGGGACCGGCCCCTAGACCTCAGCTGGCGTCACCCAGCTCTGTTGTCGCACGCGCGATCGCAACCACATCTTGTTCTTTGCCTGATACGGTTGCTCAACCTTAGCTGTTGACATTTTGTCTAGATAGTTCTTACGGGGCCTTCCTGTGTAGGATGGTTTAGGGGCATCCCCAGCCTCTACCCACTCAACGCCAGCAGCAGCCCCCTCCCAAGCTGTGACAACCCAGAACGTCTCCGGGCATCGTCAGATGTCTCCTGCTAGGCAGAACCCCTCCTAGTTGAGAACCACTGGGCTGAAACTTTGCTGGCCCTTGAGTAAATTCCAGTGGTCAAACTGGTTGCCCGTTTTCAGACACAGTCCAGTACACATCATTCAGGAGTTTTGCTGTCTTAACTGTTTTGACGCCCAAGCCTTGAACTGGTATGCTTATCACCTATCCACACTCTGAACATGTGAAGTCTCCCCAAAATCCAATGGCCAGCGTTGCTTCTTTTCCTTGGAGTCTCTCCAGCTGAGCTGGAGGTTCACTGGGAATCTCACTGGAGATGGGAAACTTTATTTTAGATCCAGAAGGATGACAGTTGATTGCCTCCTAATGGGCAAAGTTTCTAGAGAACAGGGAATAAAGAAGAGGCTGTTTAAATAATTTGGGGCTAATAACCAGGAAGCGCATGTTTTAGGAAGAATGACATGACCACACTGGGCGCGGGGATCCCACAGGCCAAAATATCCCCAACGTGCATTTACACATCACACATCTGGCCCCCTCTGGACCCTTCATGCACCTGCTTTAGTGCCCCCAGGCGGCTCTTCCTCTCCCACCCTTTGTTTCTGGGGCAAGGGCCAGGAGGCAGGAGAGTGTTGGCATATTTGAGCGATTACAAGTAAGTCACTGTGGCTGGAGTGGATTCAGTGAGGGGAGGGAGGGGGGACCTCAGAATACAGCCTGGGCTCATCCCACTTTGACACCGGCCAGTGTCCCTGGTGTGACAGGCACTGCTGCAGGAAGTCACTTACCCCAGGAGCTTAATAGCAGGTGCTTCCTCCAGTGGGAACCTGGCAGGCAGAGAACAGGCAAAGGCCACCTGGGGATGCCTTGTGCCTCCCCAGAGGCAGAGCTGGTCCCCAGCGAAAGCTTACAGCCCCGTCTCTGTTTCTGTGCTCCAGGAATCTGAGCGGCTAGAACTCATGAACGCGGAGCTGAAAACCCAGATCGAGGAGCTGAAGCAGGAGCGCCAGCAGCTCATTCTGATGCTGAACCGGCATCGCCCCACGTGCATTGTCCGGACAGACAGTGTCAAGACCCCCGAGTCAGAAGGCAACCCGCTGTTGGAGCAGCTAGAGAAGAAGTGACCATGGGCTGGGAGAAGGAGGAGGAGGAAGAGGAGGACGAGGAGGAGGATTTGGGAAGAGGGGAGAGAACGAGGGCTCCCAGAGGGCCCTTCCTTGCTGCATGACAAACTTTCCAACGAGGCTCAGCCCAGCCAGCGCTGGCCGGGCTGTTCTGTGAAACTCCGATCAGCCACACAAAGGGAAGAACAGGCTGACGAAACCACAAGGACCAAGCGCTGAGACCAAAGTAGACCCTCGGGTGGGGCTGCCCTGCCTGGGGCCAAGCTGGAAGGAGGCAGGACAGAGACCCCTGGCCAGAGAGACACCCCACTGAACGGCCTCGGGCACCGCTCCGGCCTCTCCACCAGGGCACCCGCGGAGGGACCTCAGAGCAGCCGGGAAAAGCCATGAGTTGCAAACGAAATGCGCTGGGGATGGAACTCAGAGTCAAACTGCAACCTGCCGGCCCCCAGCCCTGCCTCCTGACCCCAATGCCAGGCTGGAGGGGGCGCCATGCGGGGCCCTGCCGTCCCCGCCCCACCTGGGTCCAGCGCGGGCCCTGCCGGGAGCGGCCGCCGGGGTGCACCCTCGCCGGCCCTGCTGGAGTTTGCTGCGGGCACGAGGCGCGGGCGCCCTTCCAAAGCACATACTCACCGAATGTTTACAGACTGGCTGTCCTGGCAGGGCTTTCAACTGCACATGTTTTTTATACTTTCTTTTTTTTTTTTTAATATTTTTTACAAAAAAAACAAAAAGATTTTATACAAGCAATATATATATGGATTTCTATAATCACTCGATGTGATATAGTATAAATATGCTATAGTTTGTTTGTTACGAACAGCTATCCAGCAGTTATGGCCATTGTGTGTAACTCCTAAGTACTGTAGTAGTCTCTGGGTGTTGGGGGTGGCCGGGGCGGGCATGGGGTGCATTTCCATCCTGGTAAACCCTTCATAGTATTCAGTCCTGTATCGCTCAGTAAACGTTACTCTTACTTACTCGGCTGCCTCTTGTGGTGTCTGCCTAGGGAATGGGGTGCAAGGCACGCGCGGGGGGCCTCCCGGTGTGCGGTGTCAAAGGATGTTTGGAGTGTCTGCTGTAGGCCCTTGGTTTTCAGAACAGCCCTCCCAGGTAAGTGTTTATGTGCCCGTTTTACAGATGAGGAAGTCAAGGCTCGGAGAAGTTCAAGAAATCTGCAGTACTTCTTTTGTCTCTTCCCCCCACGCGTGTACCGAGTGCCCGCCCTGTGTGTGCCAGGCAATCTACAAGGGGCCGAGTAGTCACCATAAAATGATAATTATCTTGTTCTCTGACAGTGTGGATAGTTGTTGCTATTTACCACATAGCGCGAACGATTTAATATCTTCTATTCTCTAAAGGTGGCTGCAGAGTTTGTGTTCTGGCCATGTCTCCAGTTCCTCTAATGACAAGTGCTGGGCTCCAAGATTCCTAGGTTCATGTGCTCCTGCAGGGCCATAGTCATCTGCATGGGGCTCATCATCCCCTCCCTGGGCGTCCCTATGCCTTCCTGCCAGGTGGTCATAAATAAGGCCTGTGCCTAGAGTTGCGATGAGAACCGTGCCACCTATAAGAAGAACAAGACCCATGAGCGATCAGATGGGCAGAAACCAGTATGTGTTGGTCAGGATATGCATGAAAGGGAACTTACATAGGCCACTAGTGGGAAATCGGTGTGACTCCTGTGTAAAGCAGTTTGGCAATAACCAGTGATGCTAAAGCTAAACGCGTCCTCTGACCCAGCAGTTGCCCTCCTAAGTATATACCCTGGAGGGACTCTAGCACAGGGGCCAAGGAAATGGACAAGAATTCCACCGAAGTGCTGTGCGCAATAAGGAGAAACTGGAAACAACCTAAATACCTATGAACGAAAGAACAGATAAACACATTGTATTTTTATAAAATCAAGTATTATTCAGCAGTTAAAAAGACTGCAGCAGAGCTACAGATGCTGGTGTGGTGAACTCTCAGGAGCACAGATGGAGCTGGAGGAGAGGACGGCAAGTCGCAGGATATATGCAGTGTCCCATGTCTGTAGTCTTTCTGAACATATAAACGGATGCTTTACTGTTCACGGGTACACGCTGGACTGGGTGGTAGAGGTGTAAAAGCATGCACAGGACTGCGATCAAAATCAAATATCAGGGCCGCCTGGCTGGCTCAGTCGTTAAGCGTCTGCCTTCGGCTCAGGTCATGATCCCAGGGTCCTGGGATCAAGCCCCGCATCGGGCTCCCTGCTCTGCGGGAAGCCTGCTTCTCCCTCTCCCACTCCCCCTGCTTGTGTTCCCTCTCTCACCGGCTGTCTCTCTCTCCATCAAATAAATAAATAATCTTTTAAAAAAATCAAATATCAAAATCAGTAATGGGGACTGCTCCTGAGAGAGGGGAGAGATGGGGTCAAGGGCAGCATCTGCAAGGCTAAGAAGGACTCTGGGTTTCAACTGTACATGTGATATTTCATTTATTTTAAAAAAATCTGAATCAAATGTAGAATAATGTTAGAATTTGTCAGAGGTGAGTGATACTCTTACAGTCTTCTGTATGCTTGGTGTATTTCCCAATAAAAGAGAACAAGCCACAGCACCAATAGGTTTTGTGTTTCCATTCTTTCCTTAGCAATCTTAGGAAATAAAAACAAAATCTGAAATTACAATGGAGTTCCAGCAGATTCTCTTCGAATTGATGCAAATTTAATTAAATGCCTAGAGGGAGAGAGAGACCATTCAAAGTGTGTGATTTGTTTAGCTGGTGCTTGTAGTCAGTAAGCCCAAGCCCAGGGGTGAGGGTGCCCAGGGGTGAGGCCACCTTGGGGAGTGATGACCTGCTGCTTTCAGTGGGTCCTGGTCCCTGCTCTCCGCAAAATGAGCAATGAAAGGCATACATTTTTCTCCTTAAATGCTGACTTTTCATCCCAACCCCTATGTAAAAGGCAGTCCACTGCACCTTTAAGTTAAGGCTCAAAGCAAAGCAAAGGGGAGGCATTTTAAAGATGTGAATGCAGTTTTCACAGGCATATTCATTTCTTGTTGTTGCCCTAATGAATTACCACAGATTTAATGGCTTAAAGGAACACAGATTTTAATATCTTAACGTTCTGGAGATCAGAAGTCCAAAATGGGTCTCACTGGGTTAAAATCGAGGTGTCAGCTGGCCTGCGTTCCATTTGCAGGCTCTGGTGGGGGAAAATCTGTTTTCTTGCCCTTTCCAGTTTATGGAGGCTGCCCACATTCCTTGGCCCGTGGCCCCTTCCATCTTTAAAGCCAGCAACAGCCTGTTGAGTCTTTCTCGCACCACATCACTCTGAAGCTGACTCTTCTGCCTGCCCTCTTCCGTCTTTTAAGGACCCTTGTGGTTATATTGGGCCCACCTGGATAATAAGGATAATCTTATTTTAAGGTCAACTGATTAGCAACTTTAGTTCTATATGCAACCTTCACCGCCCCCCTTGCCACGTAACGTAACATATTCACAGGTTCCATCCTTGGGGGGCCATTACTTTGCCTCCTGCCATAAGCATTGAAGAGTTCTCTGCACTCCGCACTCCCTGGCAGGTTAGGCTGTTTTCCATGTAAGCGCTGTGAGAATAGAGTCTCTACATGGGGTGTCCCTAGTGCCTGGCACTGTGCTTGGCACAGAGCTGATGGTCAACACACAGAGTCACAGATATACTCACAGATGTGTGTGTGATACAGTATAGACAGACAAATACAGCTATATGCGACACACAGACACACACACTTATTCACATCAGGTGTGACTGAGCATAAAGTAAGGAGATTGATGCCAGTCTCACTCCTTTATATTACATTTCTGTAATTTTGGAATGAACTTCTTCTCCATAATGGCAAATCATCTTTCTTTAGGAAGAGCTAAATTATGGTTAATGGCAACGTTAATTAAGCTGGGCATACTGTTTTGGCTTAAAAACGTAAATATATCAGAAAGCTCTGACTCCGTTGTTTCTGGTTTGGTTTCTATGCTGCTCTGTGGCAATTCCTGAAGAAACAAGTCGAGTCCTAATGCTTCGGACCACCTGCAGTGAAATTAACATTGAAGCACCAGCCTCCACTGCTCTGCGGGACAGTCCTCACCCGGGTGGGTGGTACTGGGCACCTGTTGTGCCCCATTTAAAACCCTCAAACTCCAGTTCTAGCGCATGACCAGGTCTGAGCAAGTGTGGACCTCACACGGGTGCAAGCTGATGGTGCCCTGCCACGCCCCCCCCCAAGCATGCCCTGTACCTCCCACTTCCTGTCCTGAGAGACATCCATGGAGATCCCCTTAGCATTTACACACATGCAACTTGGAAATTTGGGGAAGTTGATGCCTGTAGGGTCTCCATTGGCTAGCTATCCACTGGGAGAGGGAACAATGGATAAATGCTTTTCCCTTTCATCCTCCAGGTGGAGAGTGTCCAGGTGGAGAGTTCTGGGATGTGTTTCCTAAGCTTCCTCAAAAGGTCTTGCAGGATTAAGCAAGACCCGTAGAAGTGACCTGCAGAGTTGGCCCAACTCAATCGTGTGTCTGCTATTGCTTTTCTCTCCTGTCCTGTTTCACTCCTCTGCTCCCTGGGATCACTTCCCAAATAAAGCACCTGAGCACAAGCATGGGTCTCAGGCTCTGCTTTTGGGGGAAGCCAAGTGAAAAGAGTTGGTGTCAGAAGTAGCCCTAGAAATCAGACCCTCAGGATGGGATATGTGGAGGGATTGTCTTGCCAACCAGATGTCAGCAATAGTAAGTGGGATGGAGAGAGTCCCTGACCTACCGAAGTATCCCAGGCACTCGTTTGTGTCCCGTGTGGATTGCGATGTGACACAGGTGGGAAGGAAGTGGTTATCTGTCGCGCCTGTATAGTATGAGGCTAAGGGATAAAGTTGGAGTGGGTTGCCTTTTGTTAATTGTGTTGGAAGTCTTAGGGGAAAAAAATGCAAAACTTAGTTTGGCCAACCATAAACTCAAGACATGCACAAAACCAGAAGACATCTCCGGCAGTACTTAAGGAGATGCTTGGTTCTTCCAGTCCCAGAACACTGTGCTGAGAATCAGGCCCCGAATCTAATTGCAAAGGTGGCAGACTCATTAAAGAGAATGAATGTCTACCCTTAAACATATTTCCATATCGAAAGTCAGTGTGCTAAAGGGAAAAAGGTAGGAACTTGAGACCTGAAATGGGGCCATTTGGGTAAACATGACTCTTGAAACCCTAGAATCCCTTGAACCTTCTGGACTGGCAGAAGCAGCCTCCTGGCCCCTACTAGAGGGAAGCAGCTTCCCTGTGGTCGGAGACCCTACAAAGGTTGTACTCGAAGCAGGTGCCCTGCAGCACGATGTTCATCCTCAAGCTTCACCTCTGCCCCATTCAGGAACTCCAGGCGGACGGACAGGATCACGTGTCAGGACAGTCTGAGCAGGAGAAATACCGTCGCTGCTCCATAAGGAAATCACTAATTTGTCGAAGGATCTGCAGGCCTGGCTGATACGGATTCACAGGCACCAGGGGAGGCATATGGCAATGATTGTGCCTCGAGGGTGTTGGACCAACAGGGTCTGGATATCCGTCTGGGAAGGGGAGCGCTGTGCATGGGAGCACTCAGCTGTGACTCCGGGCTCAAAGCCATGGCGGTGACACCGGGCACGCACCTTACTACATTGCCAGTACTGCTCCTCGAAGCTTACTCATGGCCTGAACCCACAGTATGTGAAGTGGACATACTGAAATGGCCTTGGCAGAGAGTCAAGGGAGGGGTCGGAAGGTCCAAGGAGGAGCCATGTTCACATGGGTTTGTTCTGTGAGACTGGAGGCCCCACCACCTGACTGTGCTCTTCAGGAGGGCCAGGGGAGTGTTCACCAGGGCGGTGATGAGCTACAGGAGAGGGACCGCTAGCACCCTAGAGAAGCTCTGAAAGGGTCGGGGTGGACGGGAGGAGATGGGGCTGGTATCAGTGGGGACTACGGAATTCCAGAATGGTAGAAGCCAGGAGAAGGCAATTTACGACCACTGTGGACAGCAAGGCCCTCATCCACTTTCTAAATCGAAGAGCCAGAACCCACTGACTGCATGGTAGGCTGGGTGCCCTTGAGGAAGACCCTGCATGACCATGACACATACTCAATAGAACATTCAGGAAGCTTCCTAAAGGGTAACCAGACAGTGAGGAAAGTGGAATTCTCACATCTTCTGAGCACCATTGCATCCAACATCCCCATGAAAACTCCGGGTACGAGATGACAGTGATGGCAGCGTATCAAATACAAGATGCTCCTCTGGCTACGGATGGGTTCGGTCAAGCCAGGAGGTCGAGGGTGTTCCGGCCAGTCTGCCTGCCAGTAGGTTCAGGGGGCCCACAGACCCTCCCTGTAGCTCTTTACCCAGAGCCTGACCAAGAAGAGGCTTTTGACAGGAGAACCTGAGCCAAAGTGCTTGAAACTGCCCCCCCCAACCACGTGCGTGAATCCAAAGTGGTGGTTCGTGCTAAAAGCAGCTGCAGAGAACAGTGCCACCATCGAACACCCCGGGATGAAAGGAGATGGGGGCGGGCCCTATCCTACCTGCGGGACTCTCTCATTGGGGGGGTCCCTGTGAAGTCCCGGGGGACTGTGTCAGGCAGTGGCGGGCCACGGCTGCTCCGTGTCACTGCGGCCGTGTGTGATGCTGTGATGCGTTAGCATTGTTACAGCAGGTGGTCCCGCCCCTGGCGTTTGGTAAGCAGCTGGTAATTGGTAGATGCCTTCTTCTTAATTGCCATCACTAAGGAGAATCAAAAACAGCTCACTTTTGCTACAAGGAAGGCAGAAATAGCATTCACTGCCTGGCCGGGGGTCACTATTAACTCTCCAGCGCCCCATCAGAACATGATCTTCCAGAGTTTTGATCTTTCTGGCACTCCGCAGAATCCAGCTGTACGCATTGTACTGCTGGCGTGAGGCTAATAGGACCTGCAGAGCAGGAAGTGGCCGGCGCTCTGAACGCCCTGGTGGGGCGCGTGAGCACCAGTGCGTGGGAAAGGAACCCCACGAGGATTCAGGCACCTGCCACGTGGGTGGAGTTTTTAGTGGTCCTGTGCTCTGGCATTTCAAAGCATCCCCTTCAAGATAAAGGACAGGTAATCGCACCTTGCACTCCACCACTGAGAAAGAGGCTCAGGGCCTAGGGAACCTCTTTGGATTTTGGAGGCAATATATATAGATATACCTCTCTTAGGAATACTGCTCCTGGGACGCCTGGGTGACTCAGTCGGTTAAGCATCTGCCTTTGGCTCAGGTCATGATCCCAGGGTCCTGGCTCTCTGCTCAGTGGGGAGCCTGCCTTTCCCTCTGCCTGCTGCTCGCCCTGCTTGTGCTCTCTCTCTGACATATAAATAAATAAAATCTTAAAAAAAAACACACACAAAAAGGAATACTGCTCCAACCCCTTTCGCAGTGACTTGGAAAGCTGCCAGATTTGAGTGGGGCTCTGTAGCAGCTCCAGGCTGCCGTGCAAAGGCCCCTGCCACCACGGGACATGTTCCCACAGGCTCTGCCACTATCACCAGGCACACCCAGGAGGGCTGGAGGTTTCCATGGTGCATAAGATGCTGGCTGTTTTGAATGCACAACCCATGATAAATTAAACTATGACTTCATGTGTTATCCGCCACGGTCCCTGTGAAACGTATCCAGTGAGGACCACCTTTCCTTGTCTTTCTGAAGGCCTGGAACTTTCGTGCTCCCTGTCGGGTAAGAAATGGCCCGGTGTCCTTCTAAGTCTCCATCTGTTTATCAGAAGGTCCAGTCTAAGAGAAAGCTAAATCCTCAAAGTTTTTCTGTTCAAATCTTCTCCCCTTGCCAGTGCAGGCCGGCTTCAGTCTAGGGAGAACTGGGTGTGTCTTCTCCCTTCCTCCATCCTGAGCTGATGGCCCCCCTTTGGCCCCTCCTAAGGATGGAGCAGGAGGTGGGAGCAGCAGTGAAGGGGTAGGAACAGCCTAAGGACCTTGAACTGTTAGAGCTCTAAGCTGGCTTTGGGCGTGCTAGTCTCAGCAAATGTTTAAAGCTGATTCTTTCCTGAGGTCTTTTCTGGGTCCTTCTGAGGTTACCTCTCCACCTGGGCAGATGTATCTGTAGGAAGTGCTCTCCTCAGGCCCAGGAGACTGTCTCACCTCCAGCTTCTTTCTGGTACATCCCAGCATGTTCTCGATGGCCTTATTGGACAGACCCAGGCCAGCTACACCAGCCCACACTGGCCTCAGGAAGCTCTAGGTCATGCCCTGCCCAGAGACACTCAGGGCATATAGACCTGGCCCAGCACAACTGCTTCTTTAAGGGGTCCCAGGGCAGCTCCCCCTCACTTGGCTCTAGGGAAAGTGGGCACCAGCCCCTTCCTGCCGCCTGGCAGGGAGCAAGGACTCCGCACCACCACACTTCTCTCCAAAGGAATGGTTCTACAAATGTTTCTCATCTCTCTACATCTGGAGCCCCCTTTTTCTTTTTTTAAACATCTTTATTTACTTATTTGAGAGAGAGAGAGCACAAGTGGGGGCGGGGGGGGCAGAGAGAGAGAGAGAGAGAGAGGAGAAGCAGACTCCCTGCTGAGCCAGACCTGCGGCTCCATCCCTGACTGGTGATGAGGAAGCAGGAGGCAAGCTGAGGACAGAGCACAAGCTGACACCCTGCAAACTTCCCCGCCATCCTCCCACCCCCCCACCCCACCCACCTCAGCCCCTGGGGATACGTGTGACATTCCTCCTGGAAGCTGCCAACTATCTTCATGTTAATGCCTTGCTAGGGGGAAAAACAACATTAACTTGACAATGGCAAGACCTACAGTATCCTGTGAGTCCTCTTTAACATACGAAAATCCTTTGAAACCTCCCTTTTCCTTACCTCCCCCAACTCCCAAGTATATAGTCTGTCACCCCTCACAACCCATGGCAGCAGCTCTTTCTGCCCATGGGTCCTCTCCCTGTGCTCTAATAAAACCACCTTTGTGCACCAAAGACGTCTCAAGAATTCTTTCTTGGCGTCCGCTCTGGACCCCACCCCACCCCACCGAACCTCACCTTTATTCCAAAACCACATCACTGGGATCCTGACTGGAGCCGAAGACAGACACTTAACTGACTGAGCCCCCAGGCACCCCTGGAGCCCCTTCCATGCTCTCAAACTGGAGAAGGGTCCAATCATCCTGGAACCCGTGCCTTAACATTTACAAAGCCTGCCATTGCTAATGGGGTTTCACATCTACTGCGCTTTGGTGTGTCAGTCAAAACTTTAATTTTAATATCCTGGGCACATTGTTTCCTGAGTTAAAGGGCAGGTAAGGATTATAAAGTTTCACAGACTCGCGTCAGCTGTAAGAAAGATGGGCCCCCTTGCAGCAGACGCTATGTTTCACCAACGAACTAGAGGACAGATCCGAATTTGTATTGAGTATCTGTCCTGCGCTCTTGTGAGGTGGGTGTTACAGCTTTAAGTCCCATGTTATTGATGAGGAAACTGAGGCAGCACCCCTGGATTCGATCCTGGGTCAGGCTGGAAGACAAATACGGACCTGATACAGAATCCCTGCCTTGAGGAGAGCAGTCCCTTGGGGAGACAGAGCAGCAGGGAGGGAGAATCTACCTCAGGTCAGGCGGCCCTCGAGCTGTGCCCCTTCCTCCTGAGGGGAAAAGAAAACCCCGTTTTGGCTGGGCATACACCACGGTTTGGTGACCATCCTATCATTTTACTCCCCTAGAGTAGCTGTCCTGTCAGTGTTTTCATCTTTGACAGCGGCGGGCCCCTCTTCGGTGGCAAGGGGCTGCCCTGCGGTGGTGGCCTCAGAGAGGCTTCTCTAATTGGTGCCGGTTAGTCACACATCAGCTTCTACTGTCCTCCTGTGAGAAGAAACCGTGACAAACCAGCAGGCCTCACAGCCCATTCGAGCTCCCGGAAGGCCCCAAATCCTTCCCTCCCAGCCCTGTTACTGTGGTATTTATAGCCCAAATGTGAAGGGTATTATTATTCTCCTTCGTCTGCCTTTCTTTGCTTGAAATAAAGACTCGGTCCACTCTTCTATTAAGCCAGATTTGCATAACACCGCCTGGGAAGAAATCTCCTCGGGGCCCAGGGACCAGAGCCTCTGAACTCTGTCTTTATATACAGGGTTTCTGGAAAAGCTCTGTTCCTCTTTGAAGGTACTGGGGAAACCAGGAGAGACTTCCCTCAAATGCATTCCCTTCAAGTAGCTGAACCTTTGCATTTCTAAAGCAGCTTGCAGCCCAGGCTCTAGAGACTTCCCTTCCCTCATTAGGAAAGGGAGGGGGCGTGAGTCCAAGGTCACCTCTTGTGGGTCTCCTGAAATAAGCTCCAGGAAAATGTTCACTTTCTCGGGCACAGAAACGCGGGGCCCCACTCTGCATCAGGAAGGTGGAGGCACAGGGAGCCTCCTGCGGTGGGCCTCCGCCCTGACTAGGCTCCCCACCGAGGAGAGATGACCCACATGGGTTCCCTGGAGTCCACAATTTCTACGCATCCCACATACTGGACTGCTGTTCTTTCATTAGGCCTTGACAAAAAAAGGGGGGGGGTTTCTTTCATCATAAACTATAGATAAACAATTAATGGGATTTACTAAATTCATTACATAAATATAAAAACTGTTTACAAGCATGACACACAGGTGTGGATTTCATTTTGCTGCTAATTCCTCCTCACTAGGAATTAGTACTAGTGGTCCAGCCAGGCAAGGGGGCTAAAGTAAGTCATTTCTTTCTTTCTTTTCTTTTCTTCTTTTTTTTTTAAAGATTTTATTTATTTATTTGACAGAGAGAGAGATAGCCAGCGAGAGAGGGAACACAAGCAGGGGGAGTGGGAGAGGAAGAAGCAGGCTCCCAGCAGAGCAGGGAGCCCGATGCGGGGCTCGATCCCAGGACCCTGAGCTGAAGGCAGATGCTTAACGACTGAGCCACCCAGGCGCCCCTAAAGTAAGTCACTTCTGGTCACCTTCATCTTCTTTACTTGAACACTAACTTGAAAAACACACAAAAAGTGTTTAAATGACCTATAATTAAGAGAATGAAAAGAGAAGCCACAGACTGGGAGAAAATATTTGCAAAACACATGTCTGAAAAAGGACTCACGTCCAAAATATACAAAGAGCTCTCAAAACTCACCCATAAGAAAAAAAAACCTATTAAAAAATGGGCAAAAGATATGAACTGACACCTCATCAAAGAAGATATACAGAGAGCCAACAAACATAGGAAAAGAGGCCAGCGTCATATGTCACTAGGAAATCACAAATTAAAACAGCAAGGAGAAACCGCTACACATCTATTAGAATGGCCGAGATCCAAAACACTGGTCACACCAAATCCTGATGGGGATACAGAGCAACAAGAACTGTTGGTGGCATTCATTGCCGGTGACAAAGTGAACTGGTGAGTCTTTCTGGAAGATAGTTTGGCGGTTTCTTACAAAGCTAGACGTATTATACAACCCAGCAATTGTGCTCCCTAATATTTACCCAAACAAGCTGAAAACTTAGATCCCCCCAAAAGTTTAGAGCAGCTTTATCCACAATTGCCAGAAATTGAAAGCAACCAAGATGTCCTTTAGTGGGTGAATGGGTAAACAAACGGCGGTCCATCCAGAGGATAAGGTATTGTTTCTCAACAAAAAGAGACAAGCTGTCCCTCCATGAAAAGACACGGAGGAAATTTAAATGCATGTTACTAAGTGAAAGAAGCCAGCGGGAAAGGGCTATGTTGTACATTGTTTCAGTTATACGTTGTCTTGGAAAAGGTAAAAGTATAGGAAGAGTAAAAGGTTAGTGGTGGCCAGGGGCTCAGGGGGAAAGGAGAGACAAACAGGTGGCGCACGGGGGATTATTAGGGTGGGGAACTATTCGGCATGACACTGGGATGCGGGACAATGGTGCGTCTATGACATCATACCTTTGTCAAAACCCGTAGTTCTGTACAATACAGAGTGAACTCTCATGGAAACTGGAGACTTTAATTAATAACAACGTATTAATATTGGTTTATCAATTATGATAAATGTACCAAACTAATACAAGATATTAATAATGTAGAAATTGTCGGGGAGGGGTGTGGTGTGGAGGGAAGGGGGAGTCTATGGGAACTGTCTGTACTTTTTGCTCAACTTTTCTGTTAACTTGAAAGTGCTTTTAAAAAAATGTATTCATTTTTTAAAAATCTAGAATTCTGCCTTATAAGAAAAGAATCACATAAAGTAAGAAGCAGCCATTCCAGCCCATTTCATTCTCCCACTCTACACATCCCCAATAAGGTAACCATTGTTTATAATTTGGTGTTCATGCTTCCTGATTTTTCCCCTAAGTTTCCACAAATATATCTATATATCTATATTTGTATCGAGCTAGCTATAGTATGACAAATTAAAAAAATTAAAATGAGGGGCGCCTGGGTGGCACAGCGGTTAAGCGTCTGCCTTCGGCTCAGGGCGTGATCCCAGTGTTATGGGATCAAGCCCCACATCAGGCTCCTCCGCTGGGAGCCTGCTTCTTCCTCTCCCACTCCCCCTGCTTGTGTTCCCTCTCTCGCTGGCTGTCACTATCTCTGTCAAATAAATAAATAAAATCTTTAAAAAAAAATTAAAATGAATTTATTCCACACTGTATTAGTCTGCAATGTGCTGATTTCACTTATATTATGGATCTCTTTCCAGGCTGTACTTGTAGATCTAACTTTTTTGAGAGCTGTCCCGTCCAATGGGGACTAACGGTTTGATTGCTAAAGAAGATTCATAAGAACCAAACTGACAATGCTTGCAAATCTACAGTTGATTGCAGGTAAAGCATTACAGGCACGGAAGCAAGACGGCGAGGGGTCCAGAGAGGCCAGATGCAAGCTTCAATCGTCCTTGCCTGTGAGAGCCACAAAGACGCACTTTCTCTCTTGGGTCACAGATGTGTCCTCACACCTCAGAACTAGAAAGTCCCAAATGGAGTTTCCACGTGGGCTGCTTCTTCCCCGCTAGCCATACAGACATATTTCTTTCTGTGTCACCCGCCCCAGCAGCAGAGACCTCCAGAGGTCTCACTCAAACCAGGTACAAATCATTACTTTCACTGTTATCAAGAAATAATGCCCCCAAAAGCAAAAATAAAAGCCAACACTGCTGACAAGCTGGTAAAAGCCACCTTGAAACTCCTCGGACCCATGGTTACAAAACGACACTCTTAATCAGTACCGTTCACGCCTGGACCAGCAGTCTGCACTATTATGAATGCCTTTTAATTCAGTAAATCAGCTCATGCCAATACCAGGTCTGCTAGAATGAACCCGCACGGCACACCATGGTATGTACGAAACATACTCTGTTCAACTGTTCCCATACAGGTGGGTATTTGAGTTCTCTCCCCGCCATGCCTCACTGCCCCAGGTGTAAACCTGGCCCCAGTGAACATCTTCATACACACCTGCTTTTACGTATCCGTATGTTGATTTCTGTAGCATCCATCCCTCAAGTGATGTGGACAAATCACTTTCCTTTGCTTTTCTTGATCTGTCTTTCGTGTCTTCTTTTCTCTGTATTTCAGGAGGATAGGGACTCACTGCGTGGGGTTGCTGTGCTCAGATGCTCATGTTCCTGTTAGGGTTTTGCAGAAGCGTCTTTCTCTTCTTTCTGCACCTGCTCCGGTACCCCACTGTCCTCCTGCTTTCTGCGTCTTGATTCTCTTACCCTCTCCCTCCAAGCCACAAGGAATGGGATTACTTCTCTCTGGGATGGGAGCTGTCTGCACAGTGAAAGGGATCATCTCTCTAGGGGGATTCTATTTTTTTTAAAGAAAAGGTTACCCAATAGAATGTACACTCACAGGCAAAGCCTAAGGAAACAAAAGAAATCTCCCACGTTAGGTGCTAATGAGGTGCTGAAACAGATGGTCTCGTACCTCAATGGCTTAATTTAAGAAAAGGTCAAGTCTCCTCTTCTAAAGCCCCAGTGTTCACAGAGTCAGGAGCTCTGCTCCGTGTCCTCACTCAGGCATCCGGGTCCCTTCCATCTTCTAGGACTTTAGAGTCCTTCCCATTCTGCCAGCACATGGGGAAAGAGAAAGAGAGGGGAGGACCGCATGGGGGATCTCATGGCCACAGCCAAAAGTGTAGCAGGTTGTGGTGGTTTTAAGATATCTCCACAGATTTCTTGATATTCTTTCCTTCAAGAGTTAGAGCTGAATTCTCTCCGCTTTGAGTGTGCGCTGAACTGAGTGACTCACTTCTAACAAATACAAGTCAGGAGTGATGGGCCAATTCAAGATTCGGTTGTGAAAAGACAGCAGCTTCTGTCTTAAGTGCCGTCTCTGTCTCTGTCTCTGTCTGTCTGTCTCTCTCTCATCCCTCACTCTGAGGGAGGCCGTGTGTTACACAGTCCAGTGCATGGCGAGGAGCCAAGCCCCCTGCCAGCAGTCACGTGAGTCATCCTGAGGGCGGAACCTCCAGGTCGGTCAGCTCTTGGAGACTGCAGCCCCGGCCGATACACTGACTGCCACCTTGTGAGGAAGCCGGAGCCAGAAGGAGCCAGAGAAGCCACGCCGGGGTCCCTGACTCTCAGAAACCGTGTGAGATGATAATTATTTGTGGTTTGAAACTGTTAACTTTGGGGATAATTTGTTGCACAGCGATGGATAACTAATACACCTTTCCACCTGCACTTCATCGGCCAGAATTCAGTCCCATGGTCACACCTCACTGTGGAGAGGCTGGGAAATAGTCTGGTTGTGTCCCCGGAAGGAAAGGGAAAGGGGTTTCCTGAGCAGCTAACTTGTGTCTGCTACGCCAGGGAACTTCTAGGAGTCTTCTCCCACTTGGCAGAAACAAAGGTCAATTCCATCAATTCCTGAGACATGATAAGAGCGAAAGGTCTCACTTTTGACTACTGCAACAGCCTCGGATATCTGGAAGGAAGTAAGGAATGCTAACCCCATATCTGCATTTTATTTCATATATTTTAACTATAGCAACAGTACTTCTAATTATTTTATGAATTATTTTCTTAAAGCTTCTATCACATTGTTTACAAAATATGCATGACATATGAGATCAACATTGCAGGGGGAAATACACATGCATATGCAATGAAAAAAGACTGGGAAGAAATATACCGAAATGTTAAACAGGACTATTCCTGCATGGTGAGGTGATCAGCGACGTTCACTTAGTCTGCGTGCACATGGACTAGTACTTTCCCAATTTTTCCTAAGATGAAGATATGTTTGTTATTTTGTAATCAGAGAAGATAATTATTATAAAAATAAAAATAATCATTATGAAAATAATATAAATGTTATTATAAAAAACAATTCCTCTGGATGCATGAGAGCTGCGAGAAGCAAGCAGGGAGGTGGGGCCAACTGAGAAGCATCCAATTCATTCAGCTTGAGGCTGGACAACTGGACGACCTTGAGCTCTGGGGAGCCCCCTCTGGGCTTGTCAGTTCTCCCACCTCAGAAAGAACAGAGCTGACCTACTTCCCAGGATGACTGAGTTTTTGATGCATCGCGAGGAGGATCACTGTTGTGTTTGGCTGCGGTCAGATCATTCTCTCCACCCGAACTCTTCTCCCTTCGGGAATGAAAAACCCTTGTCTGGTAGGAAGACTTCTCCCTAATGACCTCCGCCTCCCCGATTTCACAGCCATCTCCTCAGAAATAAATCTTCATTTCAGTTTATCAGAATCACGTCGAGGGGTGGCTTCCCCTGGGCCTGGGGTTCAAACCCTAACACCCACCCACTCACACACACCCACCTACTCACCCGCACACACAGACACACTTCCTACTGTGTGATTTGGGGCAAGTCAGTTAACCGCTAGCCTTAGTTTCTTCCTCTGTGAAATGGGGCTAAAGCCCTTCATAAGTGACGTTACACAATGAAAGCACTTAGGACAATGCAGGGCACATAGCAAGAGTGTCTTAAAGGTTACACGTGGCAACGGTGAAGTCAGACACAATCCCTGCCCTTGTGTACTTATAGCTTAGGGGGAAAACACAGACACTGAATACATAATTAGAGATGTAGTGAGTAATACAAAAAGGAGGGGTGGAATTCAATGACATAGGAGGTAGGATTTATCAGATGGCCCTTTTACAGATGGAGAAACTCCGGCTCCGGGAAATTCAGGATGTTTCTTTAGTTCACACTCTTAGCCAAGTGATGTAGCTGGGACTCAGACCTGATCTGCCTTATCTCTCTCTCTCTTTTTTTTTAAGATTTTATTTATTTATTTGACAGAGATAGAGACAGCCAGTGAGAGAGGGAACACAAGCAGGGGGAGTGGGAGAGGAAGAAGCAGGCTGCCAACAGAGCAGGGAGCCCGATGCGGGGCTCGATCCCAGAACACCGGGATCACGCCCTGAGCCAAAGGCAGATGCTTAACGACTGAGCCACCCAGGTGCCCCTGATCTGCCTTATCTCTAGCCCCTGTGCTCAGGGCTGCATGGTGACTGTCCAGGGCCCTACGCACTCTGCCTTTGTGGGTCCCTTCTTCCATTAAAAAATATATTTAAAATTATATTTTTACAAGTGTATTGATATAAAGACAGCCATAACCCGGGCTGGGTTATGTTCACCTTCTGATCTTAAAAGAAATGACAACATTTTCATGGCCTCCTAAAAGTACCAGGGTCCCCAGGCACGGTCCGTGTGCTTATCATAGGAAGTTGAATAGGATATAATCTGGTCCCCTAAGGAGTCCAGTGGAAGAAAGATAAAAGGGAAACAATTAATATTCATAACAGTGATTCTAGTTTAGATGTATTAAGTGCTTGTTCATCTCATTTAAGTCTCTTAATAAACTAAGAATTCATAAATAATAGTAATTTCACTTGGCAGGCAAGGACACTGAGACCCAGAATGCTGCCATTGCTTGCCCACAGTGATGCACTTGTCGGGGACAGGGGTAGGATTCAGTGTGCAACCCACACGTCTGGATTCTTCCCTGTTGTGCTGCCTCCCAACCGTAGCACGGAAGACAGATGATGGAGTACCCGCCAGAGGCGTGAGCGAGGCGCTCTCACTCAGTGGTCAATGCTGACAGAGCAGGGTGAGTGTCTGGGTGCGCTGAGGTCAGGGGAGATTGGCCTCTGACCATCGTCTCTCTACTCAATGCCCAGACGTCCCCAACCGCCAAGATGGAGGCCTCTTTCCTTTCCTCCCATGGGCTTACCCTCTGCACCTCACCCCAACGGGGCTAGTCCGAAGTATGCCAGCAAGAGGTTAAGAAGCACCCTCTGAGCTGTGAGTGTGAGCGTAGTGGATCTGAGGAGGGGGGAACCACACACACTGGGAGTGCTTCACAGGCACAGCCGGGAAGAAGAATCACGTGGGAAACCCTCCCGCCTCCCGTTCATCGACACCCAAATACAAGAGGATGATGCCAGTGACGGATGTTTCTAATTTACGAAGACTTTCCTCAAACACATTTTGTTGCTTTTAACCATAACCCTTGTGAGGTTGGTAAAAACAGATCATATTGCCTATTATTGTGTGATTTAACCCTTCCTTAAAATCCTACCATTGCTCCTGCTGGCTTTCCCTGGTGTGGCATTCGAGGCCATCCTCCTGGCTCCGTCCTGCTCTGGCTCCCTACCTACGCCCCAGCCGGGCTGAACAACGGATGCTTCCTCCAAAACTGTCCCAACCTTGTCACCTTGACCCTACCCTAGAATAACCCGGGTTATGTGACTTGCCCAAGGACACACAATTAGGAAGTGATGAAGCTGATTGAAAACTAGATTTGTCTCACTCCAAAGCACATGCCAAAGAGAATTCCCTTAGGGGATCAGCGGTGTCCCATCTAGTCATGTGAATTCGGCAAGTGTGGCTTATAAATCCAGCTGGTGTAGTGTCCCCCTCCTCATCCCTTCACCTGGGGAACACCTGTGTCTGATTTAAGATTCGGTTCAAGCACCACTACACTTTCGGTGGGTTTTTCAGGTTTGAAGCCCATTCAACAATGATTTGAGGGGGTTGCAGAGTAAGGATGTGATGATTTTCTTTGGGGAAGGATGTCACACCCGAAGACGAAGAAATGGCCTGGAAGCTTTGCATCTGCAGAGAACAGGCATGCCCACGGCCGCTGCCTGGACCCCCAGCACTACGGCGCTTCTGTCTGGGGTAAAGGACAAAGGGCTGGTGTGGAAGCAGGAAGTGGTAACTCCTTAAAACTTCTCAGTCCTTTACACCTTCAGTGTGACTCATTTCGATGAAATTCAACGAACTCTGAGCACCTGCTCACTAAGTGGAGTCTTTTTTAGCTAGAAAACGCCACAACTCCCCTCCCCCCAAGATTGCAGGAGCTTAGACCCAGCAGAGTGGCCAGTGGACCTTAGAGGACACTGTGCCTGCCCAGCCAGCCAGCCCTCACCTTACCTGTGCCCCGACCCCTGTCTGGATACAGGGGGACTGGCTTTTCAGGGGCTCACAGGTGAGCAAGTGAGAGACACTTGGGCAAGAGAATGCCATATATATATATAGCTATGCACATTTTTGTTACTGCTGTTGAATTTTTTAAAAAGGGCAACCAATGTGTATATACTGACTGATACGAATTTCATGAAGCCAAAAAAATATGTAAATCTCTATGTGTTTCTGCATCTAAATCTACACCGTTTTCTACATCTATCCAGAAGGATATTCATTAAAACAACAACATGGATGGAACTAGAGCGTATTATGCTAAGCAAAATAAGTCAATCAGAGAAAGACAATTACCATCTGATCTAAGGCATATGTGGAATTTAAGAAACAAAACAGAGGAGCATAGGGGAAGGGAGGGAAAAATAAAACAAGGCTAAATCAGAGAGGGAGACAAACCAAAAGAGACTCTTCATCTCAGGAAACAAACTGAGGGTTGCTGAAGGGGAGGGGGGTGGGGGGACAGGGTACCTGGGTATTGGACACTGGGGAGGGTATGTGTTGTAATGAGCACTGGGTATTATATAAGACTGATGAATCACAGACCTGTACCTCTGAAACCAATAATACATTATATGTTAATTAATTGAATTTAAATTTTAAAAAAGATTTAAAAAAACGTTAGCTAACAGCAGTTTTCTCTGGGTGGTGGCATTACAGTGGTTTGCTTGACGTGTTTCTGTATTTTCCAATTTTTCTACAATTACCATGCGTCAGTTAGATGATCTGAACAGCAAGTTCAAGGCAAATTCTCTTTTAAATGGCTAGCATCCCAAGCCTAGGAAATACTCCTTGAGTGATGGAGAAGGCCCTTTCTCCTTTTTCCTGTTCACCTTCCATCCTTCCACGGTTGGAAGAACCTCAAGCAAGCCTGTGTCCTCTCTGACCAATGCCTTTGCTGCCCTCTGGTGGTCATTTGGGACCTCAGCAAGTCCACAACCCCCACCCCCACCCTTGGTGGGCAGTTACTTCTACTTCAGATTTGCCCTGTGAAGTTCCATTTCTTAGAACTGTTTTTTCCCCCCTAAGGTTGAGCATCCTTTTAAAGTCAGCGAGGTTTGCTCCAGCGTAAGCTTTAAAGCCCGGGTAGAAATGTCATTTTTGTAAAAAGCAAGGCCCCGGGGCCTTTATTTCCAGGCCGGAGGGCTTGAGTTCCGTCGTGGGAGGGACCCCGGAGCGCGCTCACCTGCTGCCTTCCTGCAGTTGACGAAAGCAGCCTTTAGTTTTGGTCCGCATCATTACTACCAAAGCCGCCCGCATGCCTGCAAAAGCCTGGTGCTTCTCACGGTCCGAGAATGCTGCTCTGGTCTCCGACAGAAGCAAAAGTCGTTAAGGCCCCCAACCTGGGACGCTTTGAGATTGTGTGGCTTTAAGCAAATTGTGTTACCGCGCTGTTTGTTCAGCTGTAATACGGGAATGGTAGCCACGCCTGCCTGGATTCACCAGGCTCTACCGCGGACCAGCTGTTAACCTTGAACACGTTACTTAACATCTCTGTGCGGCAGTTTCCTCATTTGTAAAATTGGGGGAAAGTAGTGCCTAATGCTGTGAGGGCAGAATGAATTAATGTGTGTGAGTGATTAGATCAGTTCCTGGAAAGTAATTAGTTCTCAATAAATGTTGTATTATTATTGTTCCCATTTCCAGTTACCAAAGCATATTATTAGTTCAATGTCGATCTAAGAATGCATATAGTTAGGAGGAAGGGTTTATTATTTGGGAAGCCTTTCATGTATCAGGAACCATTCTAGGTGCTATGTAATATTCACTGCAATCCTTCAAGGAAGGTGTTATCTTCATTTTACAATCGAGGTAGTTGATATTCAGAGAGGTTAAGTAACTCACCCAAGATCACACAGCTGGGAAATATGGAACGTGAGTTCGATCCCATTGGTTTGGCTCTGGAGCCTCTGTTCTTTCCTGTCTGGTCCTAAGAGTAAGTTATTTTTATTAATATTTTTTTCTAGAACCCTTTATCCCCCACTCCTACTTGATTATAAGTTAGGGTGATACCAGTTGCTGTAACACGAACCGCAAAGCCCTTGGCTTTCCTCAAGAGATCTTTATTACTCACGTGTGCAAGAACTCCTGAGAATATTCCCATTTGGTGGGAAGGCCTTCCTCATGGTGATTCAGAGACCCAGGCTTCTCCGGTCTAGTGGTCCTGTTCTTCCCCGGGGGGCTTTGGAGTCCTCTGCACTCAGCTGGTGAGTGAGCAAAGAACATGGAACCCGCCTGAAAAGGGTGTTTATTGACCCCCATCTGTAGCCCGTTCACATAAAGCTCAGTCACAGGGGAGGCTGGGAAACGTAGCCTGACTCCGCTTTCGAAGACAGTGGAACTCGGACCTGCCAGGCAGTCTCTGCCACACCTGACGTATGTCAAACAGCCTTGAGACCTGGGTTTAAATTTTAATTCCCCTTGTGAGAAATCTTGACCCCTCAGGTCTGGATGGGTGCCCCTCCCCTGGACTTCCTTTCTTGTGGCCTTCATGGCACGGAATTAGTAAGTATTTACTTGTCTATCCTTCCGTTCTTCTGGGGGCTGCCTTAGAGCTGGGCTGAGGGCCAGTCTCCATCACAGCTGAATTCCCAACACTGACACGGAGCCTCGCACACAGCCGGCACTCAAGAGTTGTTGAATGGAAGACTCTGGGGCAAGTGGTTGAGGAGGCAGAGGATGTGGGTGGGAGTGATCACCAGTCAGTTTCAGAACCATGGATGGGAACGGGGCTGGAAAGCCCTCTGAGGCTGAGGTTGGGGCGTCTGTTCTTTAAGAGTGGAACCGAGACACCGAGTGTGGTCACAGGTCGTCTGTGTCTCTGCTGCACCTGCCCCCGAGAAGCCCACACAGACGTCTCTTCCTTCAGTCGGTTCCAGTACACGTACCCTGCGGGGCCTGAACTTAGGAAACAAACCACCGCCATCACAATGAAATGATGCATCACATTTATTTGTTGATAATTTATATCCTATCCGCTCCCCAGAAGCTTCGCGGTAGCTTACATAAGGAATACAATAAGAGAAAGAAACTTGAATCATACAGAAAAACCAGTCCAGGTGATATTAGGTCACTGAAAATCAGGTGACTCTGGAAATAACAAGATAAGGGTTTTTTGCTTATAAGCTGAATCTTTATTTTGGGACAGTATTTACTATTTTTTACATGGGTCTTTTTCTGTCTTCCCCGCCTCACTGTCCCTGGGCATCTGGCCTGTAGCTGCGGTTGGGATAGAGGAGGGACTGTGATTAACTCATGGCCCTTCTTCTTGGGGTTCCAAGACCCTTTTCAGCTCCAACCGCTCCGGCTCATCCCCGCTGCTCTTCCTGTGCTGTAAGTCCCCCCTTCCACAGCCTGATGTTAAGAAGAAGCTAGTTTTAGGGTACCCGCTCAGTGGGTTAAGTGTAAGGGTCCTGGGATGAAGCACCCATCAGGCTCCCTGCTCAGTGGGGAGCCTGCTTCTCCCTCTCCCTCTGGCCTTCCCCCACCAACCCATGCTCGTGCTCACTCTCTCTCTCAAATAGATAAATAAAATCTTTAAAAACAAAGAAAAAGAAGGTAATATCCATGAACAAAAACCACAGCCCTGGTAGAACTGCCCTTACATGAAAAACCCAAGTTAACAAGACAGAGGGGTTGGTCCAGCATGGTGATGGGGCAAGAATCCTGGCCTGGCGCCTCTGGCTGCTGGCCTTGACAAGTCACTTTATGGTTCCCAGCCTCCTTCAGCTTATCTATGAAATGGGATCATTGAAAGCAGATACCCTGGGTGGGTATGAGAGTTCGATGACACAAAATGTCCTCAGAGGGACAATGTGTTACATCAGACACCTGAACAAGGGCAAGTGTATCAGGCTACTGCTCGCAGTACCAACTGGGACTGGGGGACCCGGATCCCGGGGGAGGGTGGGGGAGGGGTATGGACTTTGGGGTCACATGGCTCAGGGCTCTTCTTGGAGGGAAGGTCAGGGTATGTCTCATGATACCACAGGGAAAGCTGAGTTTTTGGGAGAGGGGGACCACAGTTTCCCCACTGCCTTCTCCCTTCAGAAGGCATATGGATTACAGGGACCTTGCAGGTAGCTTCTGGGATGGGGGCGGGGGGAGCTGGGAGCTTATCTGTGGGCCCAGGATTCTGGGCACAGGAGGCAGCCGCGAGGAATCCAAGGCAGGAGGGAGAGTCTGTAGGCCTGTAGGCCAAGGAGCACTAGGACCTCAGCAAGATTTGTATTCCAGAATCTTCTCTGGCCCACATAGGCCAATTCTGTGCTGATTCATAAAAGGGAAGGGAAACCCACCCCCTAGGTTCCAGGTTCCAAGGGAACAAATTTGCAGTAAGTTTAAAAAAAGAACAAAAGCCAAGCTGAGCTGGAGAAGGGGTTTCCCCTAAACTGTCCCTCCACACAGCAATCAACAAAGATGCTGAGAAAGTGCGGGAAGGTGGCCTGGGGGGAACGGGCAGCTGGGGCCTACATGGCCAGGCTGACAGTCCACGGCCCCTTCCTGCAGGGACCCAGGCTTCCCTACCGTCACCCCTGAGACGGCTGACATTGACTTCTCTGTCCCCAGTATGGCGCGCCCCTGCACGAAAACAACAGAGATGTTGGCCAAGGAGAAAAAAGTCCCCGTGACCTTATCATCCCATCAAATCAACGGTTTTCATTTTTCTGGGCTTCCTCCATCCCAGGCTTTGTGTTTGATCACGGCTCTACTGCACTTACGATCTTAACTTTCTTTTTCTTCCTTCAACATTGTGTGATGTTGGGCAAGGTCCAGTTTTCCTCGTCTGTGCCACAGGGTTCTCAGAGTCCCCACAACACAGACGGGTGTGAGCCTGGAATGAGATCCCGGCTGCAAAGTGCACGGCACATCGTAGGTGCTCAGCAAACGGTAGCTGCAATTATTATTTCTGGAAGCATCTCTTTTGTTTTCATTGTACGAATACTAATACAAGTACTTCTGCACTATTAGAATTTTTCAACTTTTTATGTGTATCGATGTGATAAAGAAAATTGGAACTACTTATTTTAAAAGAAGTCTGGTCACTGTGAAATATCTTTCATGATTAGCCTTTAAAGATTGACACGTACCCACTCTTCTGCACCTGGGGACCCAGTGCGCACTCATGCTCATTCGGACCTGGGAAGATTTTCCTGGGGGTGGTGAGGGGAGCCTCACTACAGGTGAGGCCTTTTTAGCCCGAGTGGACGAGTGGACGGTAGCAGGGCATGCTGACGTTGCCTTTCCTCGAATGGAGACTCTACCACCCCCTCTCCCTGTTCCTGTGATAATCTGGGAATGACGCTTAAAGGCTCCTGGGAGTCTCTGCGCAGCTGCCCACTCACAATGCGCTCTTGGAGAAGTGATCTTTGGTCGTTGGTGCAGGGAAGTCCAAGTGCTGGCCCTCTCGATCACTCTGCGGAGAAGGGACAGTGTTGGGAAAGTGCTACTGGGTGCATCTCAGCGTAGGTGAGAGGCCGAGTTGGAACATGGGCTGCTGGAGGCTCTTTCTGGTTTCAAGTGGGGCTTTGGTGAGCCAGAGTCTCACCAGGAGTTCGCGTTGTATTTCCCGGCTATCTAGGCGACTGCATATCCAGGAGGCTGATGAGAAAAAGGAAACCACATGTAGATACAGAATTCAAGGCTCAAGATGGTCAACCCAGACAAAGCCCGTCTCCTCTCTCGGACTCGGTTTTCTCATCCGTGCCACGGAGCCTGCAAAACTGACCAGTCGTGGAGTTAAATCAGTCTTGGCTCTGGGAAGAGAACTGGGAGGTCACCGGACATGTGCTCTCGGGACTGGTCCCACGTCGTAACAGCTCTTCACCCCCCCCCCCCGACTCTACATCGGAGGCCCTCTGAGGGGCGGGCAGTTTGGTCCAGGGCTTCATCAGTTCAGCTCACCGGACGGACGTTCTGGGCCTGGCCGCGCTGGGCAGCATCGTGAGCGCTGCAATGACCTTGACGGGGCCCCGCCCTTGGGGCCACACAGTCAACTCCAGAGGAGAGACAGGATGCTGCCTGTGGTCATATTTGTGATGGCAGTGGCTGCCGTCCCCCGAGTGCACCAAATGCAAAAATCTCACAGAACCCTCCAAACGGCTGCATGATGCCTACACTGGAAATATCCTTGTTTCAGGTGAGGAAGACGAAGGTGCTGAAGCGTGAACTCATTTGCCCCATGTCACCGAGCTGGCAGGTGGCACAGCTATGATTCCACTCAGTCGTCTGACTCTAGATCCTACCCCGCAACCCCTCCCCCCTTTTTTTGGAAGGTGGGGTTATAATAAAACTTTCTTGATTTCATTTAACACAATTTCAAGCTAAGTCTGTGCAGCGATGGACATAAGAGATAGCTCAAATCTCAGGGTAGCAGGGTTTCCTCTCATGCTACCCCTCTGAGTAGACTTTCAAGGCTCCTACGGTCTGCTGACATGTGACATTTGACACCTTGAGATTTTATCTAGGGGCACAGAAAGCAGAGGCATCATCAGTATTCACCGACCCAGGTGCTGAGGCTGTCTTGCTGCTGTATTAGAGTCATTGCCCTGGCCCAGGGCCTTAGTGATCGCTTTCTTTCTTTGTCTCTAATTTCAGCACCATTTTCTTCTTTGTTACCTGCCCCCATTTCCCTGTTCGCCCATTTCTTCTCCTCCTTTTCCTCCCACCCCTTCCCCTTCTCCTTCACTTACCTCTTCCCCTCCTCCTCCTCTTTCTCTTCTTGTATGAAGTATCAAGACATTGGAAAATAGTTAGGGCCTCTGTTCTCATCTTTCTTCATACATTAAAGTAATGGAAGTTGGCGGATTTCCAGTCCCACAACAGTCCAAACAGACGTGTGATATCATTGATGGGATTTATTTAACATTATAATTCCCAGTTTGGCAACCGTCCTGGTACCAGCAACAGAGGCTGAGGGCTTACATTTTCCAGAGCTGTAGGGCCTTGCGTCATAATGGCAGTTGAGGTCCAGGCGTAGCTACGACAACACTGATGTCACTTGCGTCATCCAGAGCTGATACGCTCCCGGGGGTGGGAAAGCCCTGGAGGTGGGAGGCCTTCTCCTTTTGCAAAGCCGGTGATGCCACAGGAAACAGCCAGTCAGTCCATTCTAGATCATTCTGCAATAAGAAGAGACCTCAGAGCATGAACAAGTTGCAGCCTCAGAGCCCATGCTCTTAACCAAAGTACATATTACATTTTTCAGCTTGAAACAATTCACAATGAGACAATGGGAAAAACAACTGTGTCGCACAGACTTCTTATTTCACTCAAGCTTCCTCAGCGCATAGAGGACGGAACTGAGGTGGGACGAATGGCACCCTCAAGGTCACACAGCTAGTTGGTGGCAGGCAGAGGCAGAACCAGGTCCCTGGTGACTGATTCTAAGCTCTTGGCTCTCTTTGCCACACCACATAACCCAAGCAGGTGTGGTGAAGGAAGGCCTCCCCGAGGAGGAGGAATGTGACTGGGGCCTGAAGGGACGGAAGTGTTGTGGGTGGCCTTGGAAGGGGGGCCAGGCTTCCTGATGCCCGTTTAGGCTCCTTTGTGATTTTCCTAACTGAACCGTTAACTCCTCAATGGTAGACATTTGTCTTCTCCACTTTCTGCCTCATTTCAGAGTTCCTGGTATGGGGCTTGCACAAAGGGACAGTTGGAGAACTGGGATTCCTAGTTGGGGATCCTCTCAGATCTGACTCCTTGTTTTACGATATTTGCTGATGCACTCGGCACTGAACAGAACTCGGCCTATTTCCTTTCTGCTTCCTTCTTTACTTCCCATGGTTGATACTTTTGAGAGCACATGCCTAGCCACAATCTCTGAGAACGATCTAGCTGCCGGCAGCCATGTTGGTAAGACCAATCCCAGACCCGCCATGAGTGGCTGAGTGGCCCAGGACTGGGCTCCTGACTCAGACTGGACCCATGAGAACCTCTGTCTCAATTTGGAACTGTGACTTGAGGGGCTCCTCAGCCTTCTCTGACGACCTGAACTGAGGTGGGGTTCATTCAGGTACAGGGAACCATCCATCTTCAGGCATATGGAGGAGGCCAGGGCAGAAAAGGTGGGAGGCGGAGCAGATGCGGAGGGGGCAGTAGCAAGACCCCACATAGAAACCCTGAGAAGTCAACTGTCCTGTGCCTGGGGAGGCCCCTGCCCAGAGGAGGCCTTCACCCCTTTTGGAGCCACCTCCTCCAGTCACACGAGGACAGTCTGTTGCCTGGAACCCTTACCATAGTCTGATGTTATCGAGTTTCTGCAGAAGGAGCTCACTCAGCCAGGTCTCTGACAGAGCCACTAGGGGAAGTCCTTGGTTATGCTTTGTGCTGGAGGAACCACAGTCCGGAAACAGGGCATGTTGTTGAAGGGGAACTTTCTGCTCTTTCTTAAAGGGAGACCCTAGGCCTGGTCATGGCAATTAGACCCAGACTCCAGAAGGAATGGGACTTCAGAGAAGATGTTTATCCATTTTTTATTTTTTATTTGTTTGCAAAGATTTTTAGTCAGTGGTCTTCACGGCGGCATGGATGGGAGAGCAGAGACCCCAGTGGTCACTTCAGCCATTGTGCTAGGTACTGGAGAACAGAGATGAAGTAAGACCTTCCTGCCTCCCAATTAGTGAGCGAGACGAACATGGGGATACAGTGTCACAGCCATGAGATGGAAAGTCCACGATAGAGCAATGCCCAAGCAAGGGTGGTCCCTGAAGAACATCCAGCCTGGTGGGTCAGAGCGGGGATGATTTCTGTTTCTTAGCGGGGATGACAACTGAGTGGAAGCCGAAGGAGTAGACAGGCCTTGGCCAGGCCAGAAGGGCTGTATGGAGAAACCCAATGGTGGCTTCTGAGAAGGACGAGTGGCCAAAGCTGTTGGAGCTGTCTTCCAGACAGAAGAGTGACCTGCAGAGCTGAGTCTCCAAACCACTTTGTCGCTCCTTCTGTTCAATTTTTCTGAGCGTGCAAAAAATGTCTATGTATATTTATAACGTAGATATATAACACGTGTGTACGAAGCAGTGTGTGTATATTTATAGAATAGATATTGGTTCTTATACTAATGTGTTAAATATGATCATAGCTTCTTCATTTCCTTCTTACTTTTTTTTTTTTAAATAAAAACGCACACAGAAATTCTCAAATATTCTCCCCACCCCCCAGTGCCTGCGGAGAACTGTTCTGCAGATGTGATCGGGAGACTTGCCGAGTCTGGGCCACCATCTCGTCCTCAGAGTCAGCCAGATGTGCTACCATGGCCTGAGTCACAGCCGCAGCTGATAGTCCCTGTGCTGGGTGATTCAGATCAAGAGACCTCAGGAGCAACAGCCTAGACTTCTAGAAACCCCTGTGCCTGGTGATTCCCAGTCTGAATTCCTGGATGTGCATACCCCGTGACAGGGCTTTTTTTCTTTTTCTGAGAAGGTAACTGAAATTTGGACCTTACGGCTCGAGGGCGGTCAACAGAAAAGTGTCGAATTCACCAAGGCTGATGTCTTCTTGTGACCTTCCCTTTTCTTTGCCTCTGGCCCGAAGAGTTAGGACTTTTCTGAGGCACTGGAGCCTCCTCTTGTCCTTGGGGCTGAGCTCCTCCCAGATGAAATGCCTAACGAGGGCTTGAGGGCTCGAAGAGGACAATCCCCAAGCTTTAAACAACCGCACAATGACACCAGCACAACCAACGTGGGTGGAATGGCGCACTGTGCTAAATTCTTTATAGCCCTTTTCTCCTCTAACTCCCGCAGCAACCGCATGGCGGTGGGGGGTGCTGCTACCAGGATCCCCACTCCCCAGACAGGAAATGAGCCTGGGAGAGCCTTACTCACTTAGTAGTCAGGTGAGTGCAGACCCCCGGATAGTCAGGATTCCCAACCCCAGGCCCCTACGGCTCTCCCCACATTGGGAAGCTCCAAGGACCGGACTTTGATCCCCAACTTCCGTCATGATGCCTTCGCAAGCTGCTCTCCCCTTAGGTTCTGCTCACCAAGCCAGGACTAAAACAAGTCTGGTGAAAAGAGAGTGGTCTGATGGCATTTACTCAGAACTGTAGGGCATAAAATGGGTACCTAAGTAAATATTTCAAATGGTAAAAAATTGTAAAAATTATTGCTTTGTGGAGGTATAATTGATATACAAAAATGTATGTAACGAATGTACACATTTGGATGAGTTTGCCCATATGCATATACCTGTGATATTAGCACTACCGTCAAGGTAATAAACACATCCGGCACCTCCAAAGGACTCCTTGTGTCCTTTTGCTGTGTGTGTGTGTGTGTGTGTGTGTGTGTGCGCGCGCGCGCTAAGAACAGTTAACGGGAGCTATAGCCTCTCAACAAGTTTTCTTTTTTTAAGATTTTATTTTTAAATAATCTCTACACCCAGTGGGGGGCTCGAACCCACAACCCCTGAGATCAAGAGTCGCACGCTCCACTGACTGAGCCAGCCGGGCACCGCTCAACAGGTTTTTAAGTGCACAACACCGTATCGTTAAGTACAGGCACTGCGTGGTACAGCATAGCTCTAGAATTTATTCATCTTGTACGACCGTTAACTTTATACCCACTGAACGACCAGCTCCTCTTTCCCCTCCTCCCACTCCCTGCCAACCACCATTCTCTTCTCTGCTTAAATAAATAAAATGTTCAACCTAAGATCCGTAACCAATGACCCTGGAGGGCGCCGTGTCAGCCTGGTCACCATCTGCTTCCCTGGCAGCGCCTTCCAACCAGGGAGGAGGTGGGAGAAGCCATAGGATGGGTTCGTCCGTTGGACGGAGGTAAGAGGAGAAACTTTGTCCACAAGATAACTAGAGTGGAGTTTTGTTGCTGTTGCTCTTGGTTTTAACTACTATAAAAATGACTCATGGACATGGTAATAACATTTCAAACAATTATAAAAAAGATAAAGAAAATGGGAAAGCCTTCCCATCTCCACACCTTTACTCCTAGACCTACTCTCTAAAGTCAGTGTTTACAGTCATATTTGGATTTTTGTGCCTCTGGTGGTTATATCCAGAATTCTGAAATATGTTTGTACTTCTCTTTCCAGCTTATCCCCTTTAGATATTATTTAAAGATTCCACCCCCCCACTCTGAATATTGAGCAATTTAATTTGGTTATATTTCACCTTATTTTCCCCACCTCCCAATTTTTTAAAAACGATTTTATCCATTCATTTGACAGAAAGAGAGAGAGAACAAACAACAGGAGAGGCAGGCAGAGGGAGAGGGAGAAGCAGGCTGTCCTCTGAGCAGGGAGCCCGACGAAGGACCCAGGGTCTTGGGATCATGACCTGATCATGACCTGAGCCAAAGGCAGACGCCCAACCCACTGAGCCACAAAGGCACCCCCCCACCCCCCCACCCCCCCCGCCTCCCGGTTTTTACTTGTATTTTAATTTTTGGTCTCTTAGTAGTCTTTATCACTTTAGACATTTTACTTAAACCTGTATTTCTTGGTCTGTCACCTTCTAGAGTCCTTTTCATAGTATCTCTTGCTCACACTATGTAAGTCATTTGCAAGTCATTTCAGTGGGATTTTCCTGTCAGGCACATGGGCTCAGTCCATCCTAAACCAGAGGTCTGATGTAGTTTTAAAAGTAATCTTCCTTCCCTGTGTGGCATTTAGTAAGAAGTTACATGGGCCTGGCCATTGGTCTTGTCACCTAGGTTTCTGAGGATGATTATTTTCCCCTGTGGGAGAGACTAGATTAAAGGAAAGTTGCAAGATCCCAGGGAACATGGGCAATATGGGAACGTGTTTATCAAAACATGGAGATTCTGTAAGTTAAGACAAGTCACACTCTGTTTGCTGAGGAACCAGAATGATGACAGAGTTTCGTGTGACATGAATTGGGAAACTTGACACATACATACCTGAGGCTTACAAAGAGGAGGTTGGCTGATCTTGTGAGTTCATCTACGTTATTGAGCTATACAAACCACCCACCCATCTATGTATTACCTTTGCTCCCACAATAGCCACCGTCTTAGAAATGAATGGAGATGTTCTAAAATTTCAGTCTCTTGTAGGTATGTACTAGTTGAAAGTCACTTTTATTATCACCACGGGATACGTGTTTAGTAGAGAAAATAGTGAGATAATCTTTGTTAACATTGTTAACAGATCGTGTACAGTCTCCTGATTAAATACATAACGTATGTTCTTAAGAAAAATAGGAACATGCCAAAGGTAATGTTTTGTTTTTTTTTTTTAAGATTTTATTTATTTGACAGAGATAGAGACAGCCAGCGAGAGAGGGAACACAAGCAGGGGGAGTGGGAGAGGAAGAAGCAGGCTCATAGCGGAGGAGCCTGATGTGGGGCTCGATCCCAGAACGCTGGGACCATGCCCTGAGCCAAAGGCAGACGCTTAACCGATGTGCCACCCAGGCGCCCCCAAAGGTAATGTTTTTTAACCCACTTTTTATTTTAATATGTTGAACATCTTTGTATGTCATTAATTTTTTTATTAAATATTCTTTTGTAACATTATTTGTCATGGGACACAGCTTTCTATCGTTCTATCGGATCTTTTTCTCTCTCCGTCAGTTTCCTTTTATGTGTTAAACTGGATTTTTGCCTATCAGCTAAAGAATGCACATTTCCAACATTTTTTTTTTTCAGTCGTCTAGAAATACATCAGAGCCTCTGGTCTCCAATGTCCTCTCCTTCCATGATCAGTTTTGCTCTAGTCAGCTCCTTACTGTACTTCTTTGCTGTCATTTCAATAGGGATTGGGGAAGAGGGGGATATTAGGTGGTTCTCCCAGCCAGCCAGCAGTTCAATCTCAGCAGCCTTGCCTCTTTGTAAGTCTTTTTGTTCAGTTATTCACTATTCTATTGCATGTTGCTATGATGGTTAATTTTATGTATCAACTTGATTAGGCCATAGATATATCAACTTGGGGCCCAGATATTTGGTCAAACGTTTTTCTCAGTGTTTTTATAAGGGTGTTTCTGGATGAGTTTAACATTTAAATTGATAGACTTAATAAAGCATATTGCCCTCCTGTCGAGAGTTTAGTTAAATTATTTCATGGTATTGGTGCCTTGGCATCCATTTTGTTTGGCCAAGTGGCCTGTAGGGATTTAAAGCCAACACTAGCCCCTCATGCAAGCACATGCCCTAGATGACAGCCCATAGAGTCACAAGTAAATGTAAGATCCTGATGTGACTCCCCCAACAGTGCTGTGATCAACAGTCCCCCTTACCTCCCAGGGTCTTTCCCATGTGCACCACTTAGATAAGACCCCCATGGGTCTTACCAAAACCCTGCCCTTCTTGGTTTTATTGACCAAGCTGCCTTCTTCCTGGGAACTCCAAAGCACTTTACCCATAGACTCTAATAAAGGTCTATGCCACAGGCCCTATCACTCTCTCTGCTTATACCCTTGACCTCCCAATGTGACTCCTCGAGGTGTATTATGTATTTCCTCCAAGACTTGTGAATAATAAATGTTTCCATCTCAATTTCTCTTGTGGCCTTTTGTTGAACCAGGACTCCCCATTCCATACCCTGAGCTTCAGTTAACGAAAGTTAGTTTTACAAAGTCCTAACACTTCCTTAATGTGGTGGGCTTCATCTAATCAGCTGGAGGCCTGAATAAAACAAAAAGGCCAACAGTCTCCCAATTAGGAGGGAATTCCTCCTACCCACAAGCTAGCACATTGTTTTTTACTGCCTTCAGACTCAAATTGAAATATCGATTCTTCCTGGGTCTCAAGCCGACTGGTCTTTGGACTAGAATGACACCATTGGCTCTCCTGTTTCTCAGGCCTTCCAACTGGGATTGGATCTACACATCAGCTCTCCTGGGTCTCCAGCTTGCTGACTGCAGATCTTGGAAATTGTTGAGCCAATTCCTTATAATAAATTTCCTTCTTTTTCTCCCTCTCTCACTACACACACATTCTCCCTCCACACACACCTGTTGGTTCTGTTTCTCTGGAGACTCCCAACTACCACATACTACAAACCTACAAGAGACATTGCCTTTTTCCTTAAAAAGCTGTTAAAAAATAAAGGGGAATTTAATACATTTCCAGATGAACAAAAACAGAAAATTTATTACTAGCAGAACTACCCCACAAGAAATAATAAAGCGAGTTCTTCAGGTTGAAATGAAAGAATGCTAGACAGCAACTTGAATCCGTATGAAGAAATAAAGAGCACTGGCAATGATAACTATAGTGAATAAAACACAATATAAATGTGTAGCTTGTTTATAACACTTTGGTCTCCAATCTTATTTAAAGGATAACTGCATGAAGCAATAATTATAAATCTGTGTTGACAGGCATAGAATGTATAAAGTAGTAATTTGTATAACAATGTTAGCATAAAGTGGGGAGGAATGGAGTTTATAGGAGAATTTTTATTTATATATTATTACAGTTAGGCTTGTATTAACCCAAACTAGATTGCTATAAGATGTTAATTGTAATCTCCAAGGAAGCCACTAAGAAAACAACTCAAAAGGTATTGTAAAAAGAAAATAAGGAAATTAAAATTTCACACTAGAAAATATCTACTTAACACAAAAGCAGAAAGCGATGAAGGAGAGGCACAAAAAAAGACATAAGGCACATAGAAAACAAGTAGCAAAATGGCAGACATAAATCCTACCTTAACGGCAATTACATTAAATTTGAATGCATTAAACACTCCAATCAAAAGGCGGCAACTGGCAAAATGGATTTCAAACATACAGAATCAACCACATGTTATCTGTAAGAAACACACTAGATTCAGAGACAAAAATAGGGTGAACATAATAGAATCAGAAAACATACATTATACAAACAGTAGCCGAAAGAAAGATGGATAGCTACACTAATATCAGACAAAATAGACTTTTAGATAACTATCACTACTGTGGCAAAGGACATTTTATGATAATAAAAGAGTCAATCCATCAAGAAGACATAATTACAAACATATACGCATCTAACAACAAAGTCCTTAAAATACAGAAAGCAGGGGTGCCTGGGTGGCTCAGTCAGTGGGTTGAGCATCTGACTCTTGATCTTGTTGTTTTGCTTCCTTTTTTTAAAAAAAATATTTATTTATTTGAGAGAGAGAAAGAAAGAGAATGGAGGGTGCAGAGGGAGAGGGAGAGAGAGAATCTGAAGCAGACTCCCTGCTGAACAGGGCTTGATCTCATGACTCTGAGATCATGACCTGAGCTGAAATCAATAGTTGGATGCTCAACCAACCGAGTCACCCAGGAAGCCCCCAAATAGACCATTGGTTGAGCTATAAAACAAGTCTCAGTAGAGTTATAAAGATAGAAATCCTACAGTGTGTTCTCCAACCACAATGGAATGAAATTAGAAATCAGTAACAGAAAAAAATTGGGAAATTCACAAATATGTAGATACTAAATAATAGACTCCTGAATTACCAATGTATCAAAGAAGAAGTCAGAAGGGAAATTAGAAAATACTTCCAGATGAATGAAAACAAAAACATAACAACCCAAAACTTATAAGAGGCAGCTAAAGCCATAGTTAGAGGGAAATTTATAGCTGTACATACCTATATTAGAAAAGAAGAAAGATCTCGAATCAGTAACCTAAACCTCCACCTTAAGAAACTAGAAAAAGAAGGGGAAACTAACCTGAAGGAAGCAGAATGAAGGGAATAAAAGTAATTAAAGCAGATGTAAATGAAATAGAGAATAGAAAAAAATAGAAAAACTCAATGAAACCGAAACTTGTCCTTTGAAAAGATCAACATAGTTGAAAAACCTTTAGCTTAACTGAGAAAAAAAAATTACTCAAATTACTAAAATCAAGAATGAGAAAGGGATATACTTTTGCTCTTACAGAAATAAAAAGGATTAGGATTATAAGAGAACACCATGAACAATTGTATGCAAACACATTGGATAACTTAGATAAAATGGGAAAATTCCTAGAAAGATACAAACTACTGAAACTGAGTCAAGCAGAAATAGAAAATCTAAATAGACTGCAAACAAATAAAGGAACTGAATTAGTGGTCAAACACTTGCCACAAAGAAAAGCCTAGGGCCAAATGGCTTCACTGGAGAATTCTACCAAATGTTGAAAGAATAATTAACAAAAATTAGAAAAAGGAGAAAATTAGAAGAGGAGAGAATACTTCTCAACTCATTCTAGGAAGCTAGTAATACCCTGATATCTAAGCTAGAGAAATAAATCCTAAGAAAAGAATACCACAGACCACTATTTCATAGGAATCCAGATGCAAAAATCCTCAACAAAATACTAGCAAATTGAATCTGACAACATATAAAAAGGATTGTATACCATAACCAGGTGGAATTTATCTCAGAAATGGAAAATTGTTTCAACATATAAAAAGTAATCAGTGTAATATACCGTATTAATAGAATAAAGAACAAACACCACATAACCGTTCCAATAGATAGAGAAAAAATCTGACAAATCCAACAGCTTTTTATGACAACTTCAACAAACCTGAAGTAGAAGAGAACTTCCCCAACATAATAAAAAACGTCCGTGAAAAATCCATAGCTAACATCATGCTTCATAGTGAAAATCCGACTGAAAGTTTTCCCACGAAGATCAGAAACAAAAAAAGGATATCCACTCTCTCTCAGCACTTGTAGTCAACATTGTACGGGCATTTTTATCCGGGGAAATTAGGCAAGGAAAAGAAATAAAAAAACATCCAGATTGGAAAGAAAAAAGTAGAAGCATCTCTATCTACAGGTGACATGACTTTTTATAAAGGAATCCTAAGGAATAAGGAATACGTACATGCGCACAGTTGTTAAGGCTGATGAAGAAGCTCAACAAGGCTGCAGAATACGAGATCGATATAAACAAATCAATTACATCGCTATAGACTAAACAAATCAATTACATCGCTATAGACTAGCGATGAACGGTCCAAAACGAAACGGAGAAAACAATTCTATTTGTAGCAGCATCGAAAAGAACAAAATACTTAGAACTAAAGTCAACCAAAAAAGTGTAAACCTTATACACTAAAAACTATAACACATCACTGAAAGAAATGAAAGAAGACCCAGGCAAGTGGAAAGACATGCCATGTGGACGGACTGCAGGACTTAATGTTGTTAAGAGGGCAATACTTTCCAAACTGATCTCCAGACCAGATGCAATCCATATCACTTTTCAGCTTCACTTTTTGCAGATATTGACAAGCTGGTCCTAAAATTTATATGGTATTACAAGAGTTCCAGAATGGCCTAAAAAATCTTAAACAAAAGAATAAAGTTGGAGACTCACATTTCTCAATTTCAAAACGTAATACAAGCCAGGGTGGTAGTGGCATAAAGATAGACATATAAATCAATAGAAAATATTTTAGAGTCCAGAAACAAACCCTTATGTTTACGGTTAATTGATTTTTGACAAAGGTGCCAAAACCATTCAATGAAGAAAGAACAGTCTTCAAAAAATGGTGCTAGAATAATTGGGTATTCACATGCAAAAGAATGTTTGGATCCCTATCATATGCCATACCAAAATTAACTCAAAATGGATCAAACACCTAAATGTAAGATTTAGGGGCGCCTGGGTGGCACAGCGGTTAAGCGTCTGCCTTCGGCTCAGGGCGTGATCCCGGCGTTACGGGATCAAGCCCCACATCAGGCTCTTCCGCTATGAGCCTGCTTCTTTCTCTCCCACTCCCCCTGCTTCTGTTCCCTCTCTCGCTGGCTGTCTCTGTCTCTGTCGAATAAATAAATAAAATCTTAAAAAAAAAATAAAAAAATAAATGTAAGATTTAAGACTATAGAACTCTGAGAAGAAAATGTAGATGTACATCTTTGTGACTTTGGGTTTAGCAATAGTTTCTTAGATATGACACCAAAAGCACAAGCAACCAAAGGAAAAAATATATGTGTAACATGGACTTCATTATAACTAAAAATGTTTGTGTTTGAAAGAATACTATCAAGAAAGTGAAAGACATTATTTCAACAAGAAAAGTAAGTCATCAAGCTCAGGTTTGACTAATTTCAGCAAGAGCATAACAGTAGTTATAATTCAACTTGGAAGAAGAGTTCACTTCATCTCCCTACAGATTTGTGATTAAAATCACTCATTCCAAATTATTCCAAACTCTTGTCCCAACTATCATAGAATGATTACATTGTGTTCAACAATCCCCAGAACCTCACTAAAAAGCCAGTGTAGAATATAGTATATCAGTTAGGTAAACTCCTCTATACCCAAAATTTGTAACACAATATAGCATAATTGTTTTAAAAAAAAAGGAAAGTAGGTCCGGGCACCTGGGTGGCTCAGTTGGTTAAGCTGTCTGCCTGAGGCTCAGGTCTTGATCCTGGGGTCCTGGGATCAAGCCCCGTGTGGGGCTCCCTGTTCAGTGGGGAGCCTGCTTCTCCTCTCTCCCCCCTCCTTGCTCGTGCTTTCTCACACACTCTCTCTCTCAAATAAATAAATAAAATCTTAAAAAAAATAAAGTAGTGGTGCCTGGGTGGTTCAGTCGGTTGAGTGTCAGCTTGATTTCAGCTCAGGTCATGATCTTGGGGTCGTGAGATGGAGCCCCACATCAGTGGGGAGTCTGCTTGAGATTCTCTCTTTCCCTCTTCCTCTGTCCCTCCCACCGCTCATGCTTTCTCTCACTCTCTCTCAAATAAATCAATAAATCTTAAAAAAATAAAAAACGAAGGTAAAAGGCAACCCACAGAAAATATTTGTAAATAGTATATCTAACAAAGATCTCGTATCCAGAATATACAAAGAACTCTCACAACACAACAATTAAAAAGGTTATTTTTTACATAGGCAAAGGATTAGAATCGACATTTCTCCAAAGAAGATAAATAAATGGCCAATAAGCATATGAAAAGTCTTCAACGTTATTAGTCAGAGGCAAATGCAAGTCAAAACCACTCCACACCCAGTAGGATAACTGTAATCAAAAAGATGGGTAACAACTGTTGATGAAGACGGGGAGAACTAGAAATCTTCATAGACGGGTGGGGAATGTAAAACGGGGCAACTGCTGTGGAAACCCATCTAGTAGTTTCTCAAAAGCTAAACACAGAGGGACATATGACCCAAAAATGACATTCCTACCTGTATGTCCAAGAGAATTGAAAATATAGGTCCGTGCAAAAACGTGTACACGGATGTTTGTAGAAGCATGATTCATAATAGCCAAAATGTAGACACAACCCGTATGTACATCAATTGGTAAATGGACAAACAAAATATAGCATGTCTACACAATTGAATATTGTTGGGCCATTGAAAGGAATGAAGTTCTGACACATGCTACTACATACAAAACGTTGTGTCAAGTGTAAGAAGCCAGTCACGAAAGGCCACTTATTGTATAATTCCATGTATATGAAATGTTCGGGGGCTGGAGGGAGAAGGGAATAGAGAGTAACTGGTAGGAGGTACAGAGTTTCTTTTGGGGACGATTAAAACGTTCTGAAATTAGATTGTGATGGTAGTTGCACAGCTCTGTGAATAAACTAAAAACCACCAGATTGTGCATTTTCAAAGGGTAAATTTCATGGTAGGTGAATTATATCTCAATTAAAAAGTATGCTAAGGAATATGAGCAAGTAGAGTGTATCCTAGGAATGCAAGGTTCATTCAAGAAGCAGGGGCGCCTGGGTGGCTCAGTCGTTAAGCGTCTGCCTTCGGCTCAGGGCGTGATCCCGGCGTTCCGGGATCGAGCCCCACATCGGGCTCCTCCGCTGGGAGCCTGCTTCTTCCTCTCCTACTCCCCCTGCCTGTGTTCCCTCTTTCGCTGTCTCTCTCTCTCTGTCAAATAAATAAATAAAATCTTAAAAAAAAAAAAAAAAACCAAAACATTCAAGAAGCAATCAATGTGGGGCACCTGGGTGGCTCAGTCAGTTAAGCATCCAGCTCTTGATTTCGGCTCAGGTCATGATCTCGGGGTCATGACGTGGAGCCCTACGTGGGGCTCAGAGCTCAGTGGGAAGTCCGCTTGAAGATTTCTCTCCCTCTCCCTCTGCCGCTCCCTTGCTCACGCGTGCGCGTTCTCTCTCTCTCTCAAATAAATAAATAAATGTAAAATAAGAGAGAGAGAGGCTCAATCAACGTAATTCATCCCAATAATGGAATAAAGCAGGGAAACCATGAAACTGTATCAATAGATTCAGAAAAGGCATTTGACAAAATGCAACACATGTTCAAGATGAAGGCTATCAGCAATCTCGAAATAGAAGGGAATTTCCTCAAACTGATAAAACAGAACCTATAAAAATAAACCTATAACTCACATTAGATTTAATGATAGAAGACTGAGTGCTTATCTCTTCAGATTGGAAGGCGAGGATGTTTACTCTCAACCCGTTTACTCCACAGTGCACGGTACAAAAGAGAAATGAAATACAGCAAGGAGAAAAGTCAGGGGTGTTGGAAGGGAAAGAGTAACACCGTCTTCACTCTCAGACAATGGAAGCATCTGAGAAAATCCTGAGGAATCCACATAAAAGCTACTCGAGCTCATAAATGACCATAGCAATGTTGCAGGTATTTTCTTCTAGGTGTTCACCCAAGAGAAATGAAAGCGTATGTCCCCAAAAGACTCACACATGAAGATGCAGAGCCACTTTATTTATAATCGTCAAAACCTGAAGACGGTGCAAATGTCTGCTGATAGGTGAATAGCTAACAAGTTGCCCTTTGAGGAGGCCTCTTAGTTCCGGCCCTGCAGCTGCTGAACCTTTGCTGGAGAGGGTAGAGAGGCAGCAAATGGAAACAAAGGGTAAGCAATTCTCCCCTGGCCTGGAGATGTCCAGCTGAGGAGGAGAGAACGCCTGCTTGGGAGGTAGAGACGGGGGTTGTCCAGCAGGAGAGGAGTGAAGGTCACAGACAGGGCTGGGATGCCCGGGAAGCAGGAACAGAGAAAGGCTAGACTGGCACAGTAACCACGAGGAGGGTGACTTTGGGAAAAAATGTGTAAAGAGGATTTTCAGAACATTGGTACGTGATGTCACTCCCTCTTCTCAGTGTTTCTCTTAGATGAGACATGGGACCGGGACCGGCCCTGAAATACATAGGACCGCAGCAATGGCTATGAGCCCTGAATGCTTACGAGGCACAAGTACTGAACACTTTAAATAGGTCCCATGCTGTGAGGTGGGCACTGTCATCCCCGTTACATAAACTGACACACAGAGTTTTAAGTGCTCTGCCCAAGATCACGTTACTAAGAGGCAGAGCGAGAACATTCGATTTCATATTCAAACCTAAAGCTGATAAGTCATTTCCCTTTTTCTGTCCTTCTGCCCCGGCCACAGCTCCCTCCACACCCTCTCAGGGTTGGGTGGGTGAGGGGTTGAGGGAGAGGTGCCCCAAAGTGATTTGGTTCGGACCTCACATTCCCAGTGCACCTTATCTCCAAATGAGGTCAAATATCCTGTCAGAGACTCTCAGCCAGGCCTGAGAGAAGGGGGGATTCCTTCTCCCTGCCTGACAGTACCACCTCCAATGAGCCAGGAATTAATAATTGTATAAATCTCATAATTATCTCATTTCAGTGCAAGTACATTGCTTTTAAAATATACCACAATTTTTGTTGCCTCATTTTGATAAACCTTCATTTTTAATCCGGTGGAAAACTAAAAAATGGAGTGGCCTTTCTCCACCTCTGAGAGGCCTTGCTCCTCCCATCTGAAGGAAGCAAGGAAGAGGGGAATGTGCCAGAAGCAGCCATACTGATGCCCACTCTGGGAACTGTCAGCATGGCCACACACAGAGGCTTTGAGGGGATTTGTGAGGAACCTGCCAGGTCCAGATGGACCAGGAAAACGTTGCTGGGTGGTACTTGTTCTTTAACTCAGTGGTTCTCACCTGGGGCCATGTTGGCTCCCTCCCTAGACGGCATCCGGCTAGGTCTGGAAACATTTTTGAGTTTCACAAGTGTGGGGAGGGGGTGACTGGCATCTAGCGGGTAGAGACCGGAGAAGTTCCTAAACATCCTACAATATATAGAACAGTCCCCACAAGGAGTCATGTGCCCAAAATGTCAAAGCCCCACAGTTGAGAAACCCTGCTTTAACCCTTGGGGGCCTGCTGGGAGCAGGGCTGCCACGCCCTTCTAAGAAGCTTCTACAAGGTCTCATCTGGGCTTGAAGCCAGAGGGTTTTGGACTACAGGCCATGCCCTCGGGGAATTTCCCTTCCTTCACCTGGCCACCCCCTCTGGGCCCTTTGCTGGAGAGCTCTGCCCTCAGGTAAATGTTTTCCCTACATGTTTGGGAAACTTCAAGAAAAATCCCCTTTAGCCCTCTTGTAAGCAGTGAAGAGGTACTGTATAGTGCAAAAAAAAAAAAAAAAAAAATTAAGACAGCCAGGGGATTTTTATTATTTAAGTTAAAAAAAATAAAAGCGGCAGTTGACCCTTCAGATTTCAAAGGTGGCACATCCTCCCGTTGGCCCTCAAAATGGCACTCAGATGGAACTGTGGGTGGGGAAGAGGGGGTTTAAGATTCATGAATTCATGTTCTAGACTGGGAGCTGGGAATTGTGACCTCAGGGGGGCAGCCTGCGGGGTGTGGGCAGCAGCTGACGGGAAAGGCCGCCCACTCCTCCCCCAGCCGCCAACCACCTCAGTGTGGGAACCTCGGGGAAAGTCTAGTCTTCACCAACTAGAGAGCGGGCTCCTAGGGAATGAATGCATCGGACAGCAGTTGAGTTCGCAAGTGAACTGCCTCTCAGTGGGAAAGGCATAGGGACTACAGTGCGGCTGGTGACCCCGTGGCTGACAACACCAAGCACCTGCCCGGACAGGGGAGGGCTGCCAACACTTCCTGACCCTCAGTACCCCGCAGGGCCCCAGTCTGATGCAGCATGCTTTGGTGGACTAGACTCCAGGGTGAACTTACGTGGGTCAAGTACCAGCTCAAAGCAGGGGATGTGAAGACATTTGGAGCCAGTTAACTTCAGGGCGCCAGAATCTGGTTGGTGTCCGTGTACCCCAGGCAGCCGAGAGAGTGAACAGAGAGACGAGAGAGCCGTGTCGGTGGCGTCTCTTCCTCCTCGGCCAGGAAGCCTACCTGGACTGAGAGGCCACAAACTGCCCCCTCCTGGAGAAATGTGCTTCAAGATCTCCCCTGCTCGAAAGGCTGCCTGTTAGAACCACCTCGGGGAGCTTTTTAAAAATACCCTTGCTCAGACCGCTTAGATCAGATTAGCTGAGGGTAGGTCCCAAGCGAGTATTTCCTTCCTTCTTTTTGGCCTTGGGAGATTTTGCACCTCCTTTTAGGGAGGGAAGCCTGACTTCTGAAATGACTCTCCTGAAGGAAAAGCACCCAGCTCTATAGGGAGCCCCCCACCCCCCATAGGGGACGCACACCATGGACACTCAGGAGGTTTCTGCCTGCTTGGTTCTCCTGTTGGTTTAGCCCATTTTCTTCATGACTTGGTCACGGCATCCTTGCTCTTGTAAGACACAAGTCAATTAGATCCCAACGTCTTGGGAATGAACTGAGCAGGCATTGGACTGAAGCTGAATTGAGCTGACCCTTGATTAACTTTGGGGTTAGGGGTCCTGACCCTCTACCCAGTTGCAAATCCACGTTTAACTTCTGACTTCCCCAAAACTTAACTACTAATAGCCTGCGGTTGACCAGCAGCCTTACCGATAAACAATCTCTTAACACCCATTTTGTATGTGACATATATTATACACTGTATTCTTACGAAAAAGTAAGCTAGAGAAAAGAAAATGTTGTTTAAAAGATCATAAGGAAGAGAAAATACATTTGCATATAAGGGGACCCATGCTGTTCAAACCATGTTGTTCAAGGGTTAACCGTATACATCTGTCCCGGCCCTGGGCGCAGCTAAGGAATAGGAGGAGGAAACTGGTGGCAAGAGAGCAAGTTTGTGGCACTCAACACCGTCCATTTTCAACTACCGTCAGAAGCCTGTTTACCTATGACACATCCTGTTCATCTGAAAAAAGGCTGATCCAATAGGTACCAGTATTATGACGCCAGTTATTAAAACACTAAAATACAGATTGGCAAACAGAGATTGCCCTGAACTCTTAGAGTTCCCCCTCCCCCTCTTCTCCTTGCCCCTTCTTCAGGACCACCCCCTCTCCCACCTCCCATGATCCAGCACCTCAAAGGTTATTTGCTCAATATAGCAGTGGCCTAGATCTCTTCGGACTGGTGGGTGCACCTGCCGTACCGGTGGTCACCTGTGTGTCATCCTTGATTATAAATCATTTCAATCTACTCACGAAAGCAGCTTGCTCCAAGGCTCTCTGCTTGCCGTGTTTCCTTAGAGCAATACAAGTCTGTTTGTTTAATTTAACAGACTCTTATTGTGCCCTGTCCTAAGAACTTTATAAATGTGGGGGCGCCTGGGTGGCTCAGTCGGTTGAGCGGCTACCTTCAGCTCAGGTCATGATCCTGGAGTCCCAGGTTTGGGATCAAGCCCCAAGTCAGGCTCTCTGCTCAGCAGGGAGCCTGCTTCTCCCTCTCCCTCTGCTGCTCCCCCTGCTTGTTCTCTCTCTCTCTCTCTCTCGCAAATAAGTGAATAAAATCTTAAAAAAAAAAAAAAAGAATTTATTTCATCCTTGTAACAACCCTATGAGATTGGTAATGTTATATTCTCCCATTTTATAGATGTGGAAATCGAGGCACAGACAGGTTATGTAACTTAGCCTCAAGGTCACCAGCTAATGAATGGAGAGCTGGGCTTGTAGGGCACTCTGGCCAGAGTCTGCTGCTCTCAAACCGGGAAAAGACAGTCATGAGCTAATGCGATGGGGCTTTTTCCCTTTGCCAAACTTAGATTCACAAAGTGGACTCCAGTATTTCTTCCTCTCTTACATTCCCTTCCACCAAGTTTACACCTGGGGAGAGGGAAAGGGATCTTCCTCAGGTCACAAAGTAATTGGCTGCGGAGCTGGGAGCAAAATGTTGCCCCTTGACTCCCTCCTGATCTCACAGCAGATTGCTCGAGTCCAGCTGAACGTCCCCTCAGAAATCCGTTTGGAAAGTGTGGTGGTTTTAAGAAATGTCCACAAGTTCTTGGATATTCCTCCCTTCAAGAGTTGGGGTGTCCTTTGCCTTCCCTCACGTGTGGGCTGGACTTAGAGTCTTGCTTCTACCGAATTTAATAAAGCAGAAGCGTTGGGAGATTTGGTCATAAAAGGCCCTGCCACATCCTCCTCTCTTTCTCTCTCTCTCCCTCTCTCTCTCTCTCTCTCTCTCTCTCCCCCCCGAGTTGATTGTTCTGGGGAAGTCAGCTGCCACGTGTGACCTTGAAAAAGTTACTTAACTTCTCTGTGCCTCAGGATTTCATATCCACGAAAGGGGGAAATACTACCTCCTAGGACTGTTGTGAGAATTGAATGAACCAATTTATGGATCTGGCACATAGTAAGGAATTTATAGCAAGGATGCTGGGCACAGTTGTACGATCCGTTCACTGTTAAAGAGCTCCAACCTTAGAAGTCCCATCGGGGTTCGCCAGTCCATGTCCTTTGGCTCGAGCTTGTCTACCAAGAGGTGGCACTGTTTTCTACATTGTACCAGGGCCAAGCAGGAGCCCACAACAGTCCTGACAGGCGTTCCTTGCCAGCATGCGGGATTTAAGTGTCTGGTAAATATCTTAGCATTATCCTGAGGCTTGGAGCTCATGTCTACTGAGTTGATGCTGCCTACAGTACCATTGTTATTTGGTGCCTTTGTGGAGTTCTCCAGAATAATCTCAGAAGGATGCCAGTATCCCAAGCCTTGCTACGACCTCTCAGATACAGATAAAACATAAAAACTAAATGTAAAAATATTGACAATGTAAAAAGCTTAAAATCATGCATGGCTTGATTTTACAAAACCCCACGTATTGTTTCAGGTACATGTTTAGACATGGCTCGAGCATAGAGAAACGCGTGGGGATATTCAGGCCATATTCTGGAAAATGGTTACCCTTGGGTGGGGAGGGAATGAGGTTAGGAAGGGATGCACAGTACAGGGGTCTTCGGCTCTATTCATTATTTATTTCTTAAGCTTAATGGTGGCTACACAAGTGTCTAGTCTTTATCTTAAATATGTAAAAATAATTCATAATCAGTATTATTGAAAAAGACCATCTTTCCATGTAAGAGATAGCTTTTCATTTTTCTCTTCTTTAGTCTCTGTTAAATATTAAATCCAAATATTGATTTGGAACCACAGAAACAAGCAATCATTCATTCAACAAGTATTTACTACTGAAAGATAGCAGGCTCAAAGAGCAAAGAACTTCATCTGAATGTTGTAACATTGTAAATAACCTTGGTTTTTTGACTACTTCCCCTTCTTTCTATAAGGGCAGGGGCTCTGTCTTATTCCTATGTATGATTTCTGCTACATAATAGGTATTAATAAATGTTAAAGTAAATGGAATAAAGCACAAATATGACAGGTTTTATCCTTACAGAGTTTTCCATGCACTAAGGGTGGAGAAAAGATCTAGGATAAGTCAGGTCATGAGAAGTGGCCTAAGTCCGAGCAAAGTTCTACGGGAATTCATTCATACACTTACTCACAACTATTTATCAGGCGCCTACTAGGCCCTGGGCGTGCGATCGTCAACAAGACAGACACAGTCATCGGTTTTTACATCGCTCACTTCTTACCAACTTCGTCACTACTCCGCTGGTCTATGCCGCCATCTTTATGATCATAACCACCCAATGCTGTAATCCTGACTAGTCTCCCTACCTCCACTGCGTTCCTCTACAGTAAAATCTCAACTGCATCCAGAAAGATCTCATTAAAACCCAAGTTAGAGCTCGTCACTCCTCTGCTCTAACAACTTCAGTGGCTCCTCACCTGTGGGGGATTTGGCCACGAGTCCTTAAATCTCTTTTCAAGAGGTGAAGTCCATTTCTCAAACCCCTGAGTCTGGGCCGGCTTTGGGATTTTCTTTGTCCGGTAGAATGTGCCAATTCTGAGCCCAGGCCTCAGGAGGTTTTGAACACCTCTGTGCTTACTCTTGGAATCCTGCAACTGCTAGATAAACAAGCCTGTTGGGGGGGATGAGAGGCCACGTGGAGCAGAGCTGACCCAGGCAAGGCCGCCAAATTATTAGCCAACCTATTGGCTGTCTGAGGACACAGAGCCCAGCCTCGCCCAGCCTTTCCCAGAAGAACCTTCCAGATGACCCACAGACTCACAAGCTAAATAAATGGCCGTTGGAAGCCATTGAACTTTTTTGTGGTTTGTTGGGCAGCAAACGCAAACTGATTCACCATCTCGTTCAGGGAAAAAGTCAAAGCACTAACTGTATCTCCTGTATGCAGAACACTGCCTGGTGCGTGGTAGGGGCTCAGCAAACATTTGTCGAATTAAACTCATAAATGGAGCTAACAGTCTAATGAGGGAAACAGGGAAAACAAACTAAGTAAATAAACTAGTAAAATAATGACAAAATTTGAGAAGTGCTATGAAGGACACAGGCAGTGGCTGGGGTAGAGACCCATGGAGCGGAGGCGGGAAGGTTGTGTTCCTGAGGCTCCCTATCTCTTTCAGGATAAAAGCCAAAATCTTGATCATGGCCTCTGAGACCCTACACCACCTGGTCCTGATACCCGCCACCTTCATCTTCTGCTATTCCTCTAACACACCAAACACTTATGCCTCAGGTCCTTGCCAGAATGTTCCCTCCCTTCCTTCAAGTCACTGCTCAGATGCCCCCCTTTCAGGAAGGTCTTCCTGACCACCCTGTAGACATAACAACTCACTGACCCCCAGAATTTTCTAACCTCCCCTCCCTTTCTTCTTCTCCACAGCACTTGTCACCAGCTGGTGTATCATATGTTAACTTTTGTTTGCTGTCTGCCTCCTCCCCTCGACTATAACTTCCAGGAGGGAAGGGATTTTGTTTTGCTCAATATACCCTCAGGACAATATTGCCTTAGGGCAGAAATCCAGCCAGTGGATACAAAATCCTTTAGGCGCCAGGCTTCCTATCAATCCTAAGACCAACAAGGCAAGCATTGGGCTTTGAGCCATACTGGGAATCAAGCAAGGGCTTTTTAAAAAGCCAAAATACCCAGGTGAGTGTGGCATTGCTTACTGAGAACTCTACAAATGTGCTCACACAAGACTAAACACTACAAGTAACACCTGTCTTTAGAGCCCTATTTTACTGTCTGCTAGGGGCACTCTAATCCATGCTACTATTTGCTTCTGGAAACAGCCCTGAGAGGCAGGCAGGGCAGATTTTATCACTCTGCACTTACAGATGGAGGCCGAGGGGCACTGAGCTCTGGTGAGCTACCCCAGGCCACAGGCATTCTGGTAAAGTCAGAATGCAAATCCCAGTTGGTGTGACTCCAAGTACAGTGCTCATTTCACTGTTTCTTACTGTTCTTCCATTCTGGCTTTGACCCGGTGACCTTCTGGAATCATTAAGATTCAAAGCCAGTCTTGAGCTCCTAGAAGACCCTCAACATGACAGGCTTCCCTTCCCTAAAGACAGCATGCCGCGGAGAGGCGTAGGCGATGAACAGACGGTTGGGACATCTACTCCAGAGCCTGCCGGTGGCTTTCAGATCTCCCCGGGGCCTCTTCTGTGCGGTAGTCAGGCGAGGACCAGGCTGCCTGGGGGGGCGAGGAAGGCCTACCACGGGGCAGGATGGGCGGCTGCTTTCGGGTAAAAACCAGAAAGAAATCCCAGTCTGCTTTATTTTGGTTTAAAAATCAAGTCGGCTGACAATGGAAACTCTTTCCCTGCTGCCCTCTCCTTTCTGCCCATGTTGACAGGAGACGGACTTGCTAATTCGGGCTGGGGTTTTTCCCTGCCCGGGCTGTTTTTCTCTTTTATCTTCATCAATTGAAGAGAGCTGTTCTGCCTTTCAAACAGTCGGAAGGTATCTGGGGTTTTGTGTATTTTTTTTCTTCCTTTCATATAATTCTGTGGGTCTTTTCCCAGATATGTATTTTTTTCTCAAATTAACTTCTAACTTGTTTAAGTTTCCGCCCATGTGACTTCCAGTGTGAGTTACCAGAAACCACAAGAGAGAGAGAGCGCGCACGAGCCCCAAAGCGAGCGACATGTCCCAGTGGGGAGCAGTGCCTCTGCACCCCAGAGTGAGGAGGACGCAGGGGTCAGAGGTGGCTGCAGGGCGGGGAGAGGAGGGAGCTGTGCAGGGGGCTGAGCTGGTGACCCGGGAGCCGTCAGGAAGGGAGGCCGGCTGGTGACCAGAGAGCCCAGAGGCGCCTGGGGCTGTGTGGAGAGCCCGGAAGATTGCAGCCATGCCTCACAGCTCCGACAGCAGCGACTCCAGCTTCAGCCGCTCTCCTCCCCCCGGCAAACAGGTAGACTCCCCCTTCCCCCCTGCAACCCACCTGCTCATTCTCCGGGGAGGGAGGGCCGGGGACGCTGGCCTGTGCAGGGAGCCGAGGAGCGAGGGAGTGGCTGGTGGCAGGAGCCCCCTGTCACACTTACGACGTGGTCTTTGCGACTAAGCTGCACCTGTTGGCGGGGACCCTGCTCCTGCACCCATTCCCCCAAAGCCCCTTTCCCTCTCTGCTCCCAACGGGGCCCCTGCCGCCGCCTCCCCTGGGTCCCCACCCCACGAAGCTTTCTAGGAAGCCAGGAGGAGAACGGGCGACAAAGAACCCTGGTCTCCCAAAGGAAAGGGTGGACCTTTGTCCATGGCAGGAGGAAGGTGGGGGGCACGGCTTTCAGAGGCTGCTGGGAGGCAGCCATCAGGGCAAGAGAGGGAAGTGGCAGGGAAAAGCAAAGAAGAAAAAACAGCAAGCGAGAGGAGGAAGCCCGGCCAGCCCAGAAGACTCTACCTCATCGACTGGGGCACTGCCCCGGCTGCTAGCACGGCCAGCAGAGAGGGAGGCAGGAGCTGCCACCAAAGCCTCTTTTCCCTGTGGCTTCTGGACAGGAGGAAGGAATCAGGAGGCCGCACTGGAACTTGCTGGAGACACTTGCCAGTAGCTCAGCTCAGCTCTGGGGAAAACAGAGCGATTGAGGTAGAAAGTCTGGGAGTGTTTGGAATCTAGACTGTGGCATCCAAGTCAAAAGTGTTCAGCTTGGGGCTTTTGCCAAAAAAACCCAAAAAACAAGAAACGGGGCACCCTGCCTGCCCCCAAGGTTCTGGAGCTTTCTCTTCAGCCCATTCTTTGACATCCCTCTCCAGAGAAAGACTTCTTCATTCTCACCCAATACAGCAAGGGATTAACATTTCTTCTCCAACTCCAACATTCTTTCCTTAGCACAGATATCCAAGAGGAATTTCAAGATGCTGCAGCCGAAATAAAAGTATATAAACAGATAATACAGCATCTGTCATACTGCACAGAAGAGCAGCAGGTTGGGAGAAATCCTAGGGGAGACCTCTAGAGGGCAAACAGTCCAGTCGTCCGTTCCAGATGCTATCACGGTGGCTCAGGCTGCCTGGAAGTTCTGTACTCTTCTTAGGAAGGAAATTACTCATGGCTTCCATGGTAACCTGGTTCCCCATGCCCCTTGGAGAAGAGCACTTCCTTCCCATCTAACGCGATGCCCTCCTACTGCAATGGCCTGGAAGTGTTGGGCACACTGGTGAGACCTATGCTTGCTGAGCATGGAGTCTTGCCCCAGGAACAGTGCCCCTGGATCCCGTGTGGGTGTGAGAGGGAACAGGGCAGGGGTTGTGGAAGGGTTTTACTTAGACTCCTATACTCATTCTGCAGTATCTGGGGGAAGAGCTGGAGCTAACCTCTCTGCCCAAGTAGGGGACGTGTCCATCTCTACATAGAGGACATATACTTAGAGGACACCCAGAGGTCTTCTTGTCCTAAGCACCCATCACTACCTGCCACAGCCAGGGAATTGCCACCATTAAACTCCAGTTTGTATTAGGCATTGTGCTCAGGGCCACGGGGAATGTCAAGGTCACTGAACATAATGAAGGCAATGCAGGAGAAAAAGAGGTAGATGTGGGATGGGGACCTCAGCCCAGAGATGTGGCAGAAGACACATGGGTACAAATCAGTGAGGGGCGGGAAGTGGCTTGGAAAGGCATCAGAAGATGGAAGGCCCTGGAATACTGTAGGCTCCTGGGCCAGCGCTTTGAGCCTCAGTTTCCTCACATACAGAACAGAAACAATAATACCGACTTCACAGAACTGAGGAATGAAACAAGAGCACCTCTAAAAAAGCACTTGCACAGAAGTTGGCACATAGTAGGTGCTCAGCAAAGTTTTGAAAAAAAAAATCGCAAGAAAATTCTAGGCCAAAAAGTGAGAAAGTGAGGGTGGAGCAGCCCTGAAGAGAGGGGAGGTGATAAAACACACTTCATCGCCTTAACCATTTTTTTCCAAATACAGCCCTATCGAGGCCCCAGGGTCTTTTTCCTCTTCCTGTAGCTTTTGGCCAGAATAGCTATAGGGACTTAAGGGAGCGTGACAGTGTGGGGAAGAGTTCTCTTTGGGGCTAAGCCTTTTGGTAAGCAGGGGGTGAAGGGGCAAATGAAAAGATGAAGAAATGGAAGAATGGACGGACGGATACCAAACCACACGAGAACGTGCTTTAACTCAGAAGAGAGGAGCACACTCACCTAATTCCCATCATCTCTGCTTCCCAGGACTCATCCGATGATGTGAGAAAAGTTCAGAGAAGGGAGAAAAATCGCATTGCTGCCCAGAAGAGCCGACAAAGGCAGACACAGAAAGCTGACACGCTGCACTTGGTGAGTGTTCAGACCTTTCTTCATCCTTTTGAGTCTTAGGCTTTGCTCCCCACCACCCATGGATGCTTGGACCACAGCTTTGAGTCTGCCTGCATGGGGATGTTTGTGGGGGGGTGGGGGTAAGCGGAAGGGTAGGGCTGTGGGGTGCGGTGCAGAGGAGAGGTTCTCCTCTGGGTGTATTGAGAAGATTTAGTAGCAAAGAATGAGCCAGGGAGCTGAAAAAGAAATGCACCCTCTTCCTGACCTTCTGAGGGCATGAGATGTAAACGAGTTGAGCTTGTGAAGGAGGGAGGCTGGGTGGAAGCAGTACTGTCTGCTCAGAGATGGGGGAGCCAGAGAGAGCTCTAGCCCTCTGGAGCCTAGAGAGCAGAAGGCAGGACTGTCTTTGGGAAGAATTTAGAAGGCGTTAAGCACTTTGGGGGAGACCATGATCCCAGTGTTAGGATAGCCTGTGGTCCCAGCCCCTAGGAGGCCAGTTGGCAGCCGCCCCGGGCCCTGCATTTGGAACAAGGAGGTCCATAGGGTGCTGCAACTTACTCCTCTTTCCAGAACATCTTTAAGATTTTATTTTGAAATATCTCTCATGATATCCCAAGGGGTCTGTGAAAGATGCGGTTTCAAGTGGACCTATCTGGGATGGTCCCTATTCTGGTTGAGTTGCTTCCAGTCTCAAACTTTCTAGAGAAGGCCTTGACCCCTGGCTTGAGCAGGAGCCTTGGGTAATGCTGAACCGCTCGTCCACTGGGGGACCAAGGCCCTGGGCAACGTTCCTGACTTCTGGCTGCATGCTTCCCAGAGCAGTGCTTCCTCCTTGTCTCCCATATCTTACCGCTTAGCCCTCCTCATCCCGTCCCTTCATTTGGTCCTTGGTCAACCAACTCTTACTTCACTGGCTCCTTCCTTTTCCATCCCCTCGCCCTTTCCTCTAGCAACCCCGCCTTCCTGTCCTTCCTCCTGAACTATTCCCGAACCTCTCACATTTTAGTCATTCATTTCAATGGTAAAGGGCAATTGGTACCCAAAATAAGTATGCTTGTGTTTATTGGAAAGATTACCATGGCAATCAGCAAGTTAGAATAGTTGTTTTAATTTTATCAAGAAAGAGTAAGATGTTTTAGCGGGAGAAAGAGATGCTCCTTTTAGCTTTGTAATGAAGCAGGGAACGGTCTGCACCAACATCTCTAACTGGATGCTGTGTTTTATTAGAAATGTATTCAGCATATTTTCCATTGCGTTCCGACATAGTTTTAAGTTCATAAATATTTGTTGAATTGAAGAAAAGGAATGAATGGACACCAAATTCTCTCTTCTTTTTGAAAATTATGATCAGCTGCCTAAATGTTAAGCTGTCGGTGACCCTGCTACTTAGATGTTCTCCGTGATTTCATTATGGTTTAGGGTGTTAACACACTCCAGTTTACAATTGGAAGCTTGAAAATCTATGATTACTCACTTGTTTCTATCAGAGTCTGATTCTAATTCAATATTCTTTAGAGCAAGCAAATAAATAAAAATTGGAAAGGATAAAACCTTCCTTTTTGTTTAAGTGGACAACGTCTTGAGACTGTAAAACTGCTATGAGCTTTATAAGTTTGTAGTATTTTTTTTAAAAAAAGGAGTTAGAAATTAAGGGTAGTTCAGTGGCTTTGCAGTCAGAAGTACAGGGTTCGAATCCTAGTCCTGCAACTTGCTATCTGTGTGACAGATCTTAGAGACGTTCGACCTCCCTCAGACCCAGTTTCCCTTTCTATGAAATGGGAAATGACAGTAACTACGTTATAGAGATAGTCCATGTAAAAAGCTTGACGCAGAGCCTGCCATATAATACTAGAAAAATGTAAGTATAATAAGAGTAATTTTAATCATAGTTATTATAGAAGCAAGATAAATAATCACAACTGGGGCACCTGGGTGGCTCGGTCTTCTAAGCATCAGACTCTTGATTTCAGCTCAAGTCATGATCTCAAGGTCATGAGATCGAGCCCATCAATGGGCTCTGTGCTCAGTGGTGAATCTGCTTCTCTTCTTCTCCCTCTCCCTCTGCCCCTCCCTCTGCTTGTGTGTGTGCTCTCTCTCAAAATGAATAAATTAACATATCTTTTAAAAAGATCACAACTAAAATTTTATATATATATAAAATTCTCTCTCTCTCTCTCTATATATCTCTCAAAATCTCAGGGCTGAGAGATTTCTTAAAGGCTGGAAAGTTCAGACACACTTCTGATGCTTCAGATTCCTTTGCACATTCTCCCCCCCACCCCGAAATGGTCCCCAGTGTATGCCTGCTCACTTCCAATGACAGAGAGCTCCTTTCCTCCTGATATAAGCAGAGGAGTCATCCCTATCTTGAGCTGCCCTATTCTTTGCCTGTAAATTCAACCCACTAGTCTTTGTTCAAGCCCAGGGAGACATATCAATGAGGGTACATGTATGTTTCTTTGCTGTGGCAAGGTTTTCAGTGGATTCAGCTGTCTCTTTCTCTCTCTGTAAGACAAGAGTTAGAACCAGAAGATTTGGCCCATCTTGGTTATACTAGCCATAACTAGATGGAGATGATCTCTGGGGCTTGGAATGCATGGAAACCCGATCATGCAGTCACCACGTCCACCACCACACCTCCAGCCTCAGTCTCTAGAACGTTCCCATCTTCCGCACTCCTTTCTTTTGAGCACCACGGCATTCATCTTCACTTTTTGTCCTGCGATTAGGTCACATTGGTTTACACAGCTAGCCTGGGGGTTGCAGCCAATGCAGCTTGTTTCTTGACTTCGGGTAAAAGCTTTTGGCAGCAACATACAAATCTGCCACCATCAAACAGAGGGTTTGGCTGTGGTCTGAAATGTTCATTTCCTTTCAGACGTAACCACCTATCTTCTCCATCCATTATCCTCTTAATTATGTTTGTGATTCAGGTAGAAAATCTTCTGGTTTACCACTAGCATTCTGAGGGTTGAGTGCTTGGTTTACCCTTGACTCCACGCTTGGCTCCGCATGTCGAGGTTCTGGAACCATTCTCTGGCCCTTGGACATAGCCGTAGGACCCATCTACCAATATTTTAAAGACCAACTACTGAGAGTACTGTATCAAAGAAGGGCCATGTTTGTACTACTGTGCTAGCTTCATACGCTGGGGTAATGTTGTTTTCTCGGTTTCAGCTTTGTCACTATTGTTGCTCTTAAAATACCAAAAGCATTACTTCATTTCTCCAGTGAGAGTGTGGGGTACTTACTGTTTAACATTTTCAGTATCTAGCCTATAAATGGTTTACACAAAACACTGTACACTGATTGCTTTTAAAAAGCAGAGTAGGAAAGGAGCCTCTTTCCACAATTGTTTAATCTTATGCCAACTTTATAACATCCTTGGCATTGACTACCCCTCACATAAACTGAATCAGGTGCTTCTTTTCATAATCATGATATCAACAGAGTCCATATTCTGTTTTAATTCTCTTTTGTTGGGTGTTTCACACAAGCCCCTACTACACTTATTTCCTTCCCTCCCACACATGACTATAAAATCTGTTAGGCACAGTAAATGCATTGATTAAGAAGGAGAAAGGCATATTATTTTTTATGAAAATTTTATTTTTTAAAGTTTTTATTTAAGTTCCAGTTTGTGAACATACTGGACCAGTTCATGTCCAAAAGACATCAATAGCTAATAAGGGGATCCAAGATAATCAGCTGAAAAATTATTTTTTTTAAAGATTTTTAAAATTTATTTATTTATTTATTTATTTATTTATTTATGTGACAAAGAGACAGCCAACGAGAGAGGGAACACAGCAGGGGAGTGGGAGAGGAAGAAGAAGGCTCCCATCGGAGGAGCCTGATGTGGGACTCGATCCCGGAACGCCGGGATCACGCCCTGAGCTGAAGGCAGACGCTTAACGACTGCGCCACCCAGGCACCCCTCAGCTGAAAAACTGTTAAAAATAATAAGGGAATCCTGTCAGCTTTCAAAGTTAACACAAAACATAATAACTTTCCTATATGTAAACCATAACCAATTAGAAAATTTAATGGGAGGAAAGATTCCATTTATAATACCAACACTGGCGAATGGAAGGAAGGAATACATTTAACAAAAAATATGCAGGCCTTAATTTTTAAAAACTTTAAAATTATTCTAAGTGATTTCAAAAACACTCAAATAAGTGGACAGATACACCTTATGTAAAAATAGCAATTTTCCATAATCCATAAATTTAACTTAATGTAATCCCAATAAAAACCCAAGACAACTTTCTGGAAGCTAGAGGAGACTTAGATTAGTTATTCTAAGTTCTTAGTGAAGAACAACTGCCTGACAATTTCCAGGAAAATTAGAGGAGGGTAATTAAAGAAGATTAGCTGAACAAGATGTTAAAGTGAATTATAAGTATAGAAATCAAAACAATGTGGAAAAGACAGAGCATTTGGGCAGAACAGAATACAGAAAAAGACCCCAAAGCAAACTGAAATTTAGGATCCAAATGCATATGTCAAGTCCTAAAAATAAGACACAAACACAAGAACAAATGCAAAGTGATGATGGTGGCATTTCAAACCAGTGAAGGAAAGCTGAAGTATTCAACAAATAGAGTTGGGACAACTGGCTAGCCGTTTTGGGAGGAAGAAACTAGAGTCTTCATTTCTCATACAACATGCACACAGATTAAATGCAAAAAAAGAATACTAAAGAAATTTGGGGGAAAAAAGAGCACTGAAAAATTATTTTGGAATGAAGACTTTCGCAGATAAAGTACAAAACCCTGAAACCATAAAGGAAAAAAAAACCTGATATATATTACCTTTATACATAAAAAGTGAAAATTTCTATATAGCTCAAAATACTATATTCAAAGTCAAAGGCAAATGACAGGTTGGGGAAATATCTGCAAGTCATATGACCAAAAAAGGGCATATTTACTTTATATGTGAAAGCTCTTATGAATAAGAAAATGGTTAACAACCCAAAAGAAAAATGAGCAATGATTACGAATGGGCAATTTACAGAAAGAGAGAAATAAATATTAAATAAATATGGAAAAGATTCTAGGCCTCACTTAGGGAAATGACAATTAAAGCAACAGTGAGATTCCCTGCCAGACAAGCAAAGACAAAAAATGTTGCTAATATGGGATGTCGCCAAGACAATGGAGAACCAGGCACCCCCACACACTATTAGCAGGAGTATGTGGGTTCAACTCCATTAGAAGGCAATTTAACCATGGCCATCAAAATTATAAGTGCACCCTGTAACTTGGCAATTTTACATCTAGAAGTCTATTTACAAATGTACATACAGATTACACAATTATGTACATGTGAAGATAATCATTGCTGCATTATTTGTTATGGTAAAGACTGGAAACAAGCTAAATATCCATGGATAAGGAACTAATTACATAAACTATAGTAGTCCATCCAGGGGAATACAATGGAGTTGTTAAAATAAGTTACATCTGAATGTATTCATCTGAAAAGATTATCAAGCTTCTATACTCAAGTGAAAAAGGTGTGAACATGGTACATAGTTTGCTCCCATGTATGTTTTTAATTTTAAAAAAAGTATCTGTGCATATGTGTATGAACTTAAAATTTTTCAAGTAGGTTAATATTTCAAAAGATTAATATTTATATCTGAAAAGTAGGACGAAAGATCTAAAGCAGAAGAGGGATACTTTGCAGTTTCTTCCTTTTTTATATAGTTTGGATGTTTTCATCATGTGCTTTTGTTTTTATAACGTAGATACTTACCTTCTCAACATCAATCATTACTACATATGCATTAGGATGATTTCTAATTTTGATTTTAAACATTGAATAGTCTTCCTCTATGACATTTTATCTCTTGCACATTCTACCTAAATATCTCAGTCCTTTGGGAGAACCAACTGTCAGTTGAGGTTTGTAATGAGTGACCCTAAAGTCTACAGTACTAGATAAGCCACTACAAGGAATGGCAAATCAATGTCACTTCTGTGGCCAGCCTGGTTGATTACAGTGGCTCGAAGGATTTTGAGTCAGTGTCCTAGGTCAGTGGGAAAGAGAGTTGAGATCAGCTGAGAAGCTTGGTTCATGAAAAGGCTAAAAGTAGAAGAGATGGTGGGCAGACAGTGATATTAGCCCAGAGCTATGCCTTTGACAAGTCAGATCTGGCCTCAAGAATGGAACTGGCAGCGAGGTGGAGTAACAGGGCTAAATCTGAAAGCTGGAACTTGGGTACTGCCTTAGCTGGGGGAGGGAAAGGTGCTTTCCTGGGGCTGGCTCCTGAAGGAGTCTCATACTAGTCTAAAAAAATAAAAAACATTTACAGGTTCCAGGATGTATTTTAATGCCATATATAACAAATGTCAGGAGTATAAATTATGCATGAAGTGAAGCTTAAAGCTGTAAATAAGTTATTTACAATCAGAGGAAAATTGAGTAATGGAGGAAACTCAGCTCAGCAAAGATGTCAACCCCCTGGGCCTCCTTAGAATGACACTATTGTTCTTGGTCTTCTGGGGAAGCCTGGAAGAGAAAGCTGTTTGTGGTCCTTTTTCACTCCTGCAGTTCTTCTTTTTCTCCCTGGGAGACCATGCCATGAGATTTATTGGCATAGAAAAGGCATAGGTCAAAAACAAAAAACACAGAAGGAATGTTCTGGCTAGTTCCACCCTTAAGCAATTCAGTGAAAATCAGTGAACCATCTATGTAGAAGAGGCATTTGTCTTGGGCCTCTGTTGCTATACATTTCTTTTTAATTAAAAACATATTAATTAAATACATGACTATGTACCGGGCCCTGTGCGTTAAGTGCTCGACCTATAGTTATCTCATTTAATCTGCACAAAAGCCTTGTTTTATAATTTTTGTATTAGGTTAAGAAACTTGCCCAAGGTCACACAGCTTGTACGTAGGTCTGACCGACTTTAGAGCCCATCTCCCTAACCACCACGCATACTGCCTCTTCCTTCTGACTCTCATGAAAATATATTCATCTTCCCTGATAATCCTCCTTGAGTCTCTGCCTGACTTTACTTTTTGTTCTTTAAGCAACATCCTCCAAAATTCATACTTGTTCCTTCTCCATCATTAGGCCTCGTCAAGAAATTAAAGTCTCTATGCGGTGGATCAATATATCCATTGAAGCCCTTTTTAAAGAAAGCTGTGCGGCAGTAAATATTAACATCTCATATGAGACCATTCTTTGGCACGGCAATTCCACTTATAAGAGTTTGAAGGAAAAAGTGATGCACAAAGAGGTTCAGTTCATCAGGAGCTGTAAGCACTTTGTCGATACTATAAAATTGAACAGATGCCCAATAATCAGTGACTAAGCATATTATGACACATTCAGACACTAGAATTTTATGCTGCCACTAAAAATGACCATGCAGATCTGTATCACTGAAAAACGTCAATGACATAGCACTGAAAACACGCAGAGTATAATCCCGTTAATGTACAATTTGTGGGTTTGGGCATGTTTGCATGCATAAAGAAATATCTGGAAAGATATTCTCCAAAATGCCATAGTGGTTCTTTCTGAGTGGTTGAGTTTTGAGTAGCGTCCCTTACCCTAGTATTTTTCTATATATTTTTTTATTGTGATGAATGTGTACTGTTTTAAAAATCAGAACAACAAAATAGTAGATTATTTTCATCTGGGAAAGAAAAACTGGTCAAGGCAATGCACCACCCCTAAATGCTTGTACCCCTGAGGATGAGTCAGTGTGGTTAAGTTTGGGAGGCATATTTGAAAGGAGGCCAGGTCCACACCAGTCCTGACATTTATAAAGAATTTCTGTTCAAATGAGATTACAGGTCCCGGGTCACAAACTGACGGTGCCCCTTCAAGCAGGAGTCTTCACAAAGCTGCCATCAGCAGCACCCGAAAGTCCTTCTCCTGAAAAGAATGGGAGTCTCACCAGAAAGTCCTGTTCCAAGCTGCTGGGGGATTTTCTTAGTTTCCTCTGTAGGACTCAGTCTGGCACCTTGTTTCCTGGGGGCATAGATTGTTTCCAGAGGACAGAGTCCCCTTCAGATTGTGGGGTATCTATAGAGAGTCTCATTATGAGTCCACACGGTAGCTTGGAAGGGGGGGTAACAATAATTACGGTCATATTCCCTTGTTTATAAGATCACAGAATTAAAAGAAAACTCAGACGTACTGTAGACTAACCTGCCAGGTAACCAGTGGGGACACCAAGGTCTTTCTCAGGTTGCCGAAAAACCCAAACCTCTTGCCTGCCCACAATTTGCTTTTGTTTTGTACCACTTTGTTGAACAGGGCTTTGCTTTGCAGATGGTGTTTCTTTTACATGTCCCTTTGCAAAAAGTAAGCCAAGAAGCAAGCCATTAACCAGAAGGTCTGAATGACCTAGACAATCTTTAGTAATACAACCCCAGCATATACAGCAAAAGAAAGAGAGTCCAAGATTAAGAGGGGCTGAAGTTTAAATGTCCCTTTATTTTAAAAAGGTCTTAAAGTTGTAATCCAAAATTAAAAAGATAATAATACATCGGGGAACATATTTTCATCAAATTAAATAAATGCAGATTTCATATTTATACCGTAGAAAGAACATCCTTTTTAAGAAAAAACATCAAGACTCCAATAGGTAAGTGGGCAGAAGCTATGAACAGAAAGCTTATGTAACGTTTTTCCTACCAAAATGAAAATAACCCAATTTTCTATTCTGATTGTGAAAATGATACACACTAAGAGTTGCTCAACCTTGGCACTATTGACATTTTGAGTTGCACCATTCTTTGTTGGGGGAGGGGGGTGTCCTGTGCACTGTAAAATATAAAATCTACACTCTAAATGCCAGGAGCAGCGGCTCACCCCACAGTTGTGATGGTGAAAAATATTTCCAGACCTTGTCAAATGTCCCCTGGGGGGGCAAAATGGTCCCTAGTTGAGGATGTTGTACTAGGGAACAGACACATAGAGAATTCTTCCTCCTTGGTAATCAATAAGTTGTAACATTACAATGAAATTAAGAAGCCTGGGGTGCCTGGGTGGCTCAGTCAGTTAAGTGTCTGCTTTCAGCTCAGGTCATGATCACGGGGGTCCTGGGATCAAGCCCCACATCAGGCTCCCTGCTCAGCAGGGAGTCTTCCTCTCCGTCTCCCTCTACCCCTCCCCCGTTTGTGCGTGCTCTTTCTCCCTCTCAAATAAATATATAAAATCTTAAAAAAAAAAGAAAATAAGAACTTTTCAAAAGTCTAATTGGCAAAATAAATTATTAAAAATTATAGTGCCTAAATGTCAATATAACGTAATGTAAAGTGTAGTAAAATTGACATATGTGTTCACTGCTGGTGACACTGTATATCTTAGGTGACTCTTTTACAGCAATACAACCATGAATTGGAAGACTGGTCGTGCCCTTTGCCCCACTAATCTCACTTCTACAGATTTATCCTAGAAAATAATTGAATAAAACCCAGTACGGATCAAGATGTTCATTGCAGCATTGCTGATAACGACCAAAATTTCCAACATCAAAAAACCATTTTGGGTAAATTGTGGATCTTCCATTTGATGACATAGCCATTAAAACTGATAATTATGGTGATGATGTAGATGTGACAAAGTTATGACAAAGCAAAACTCATATTGTATTTACAATGATTGAAATTTTATAAAAATAAGTATGTGTTTCTTAAAAAGGACAAGACGGCAACACGTGCAAATGAAAACGGTTGTGTTAAAAGTACTAGGATCATGGGTGGGTATGATCTCTTTTTTAAATATCTTAAATGTAGCTATACTGTATATATATATTTTTTAAAGATTTTATTTATTTATTTGACAGAGATAGAGACAGCCAGCGAGAGAGGGAACACAAACAGGGGGAGTGGGAGAGGAAGAAGCAGGCTCATAGCGGAGGAGCCTGATGCGGGGCTCGATCCCAGAACGCCGGGATCACGCCCTGAGCCGAAGGCAGACGCTTAACCGCTGTGCCACCCAGGCGCCCCTATACTGTATATTTTTTATTTAAAAACGAGAAAATGGTCAGATAGAGATCTGAGTGAACTCAGGAGGACATGAGGACAAGGGCAGAGATGATACCATTGAGTTAGAATTTGGGGGTCGGGTTTTAGTAAATCTTACCATTTATCCAAACGGGAACATTTCTGGAAGTGAAAAGAGCGCTAGTAAGAATGACACCAGGACAATAGGTATGGACTGGGACTGTCCCAGTCCATATCTCATCACCCTTGGTTTAGGGAAACCAAGGCGGGTGATCTGAAGCTCCTCTAAAGTAGGATATTTATTCAAAAGTAGGATAAAGTTCAGAGCCAAGCAGAGTGGACAGGATTCCTAGGGCCAAAATGCAGTTTCCTACCACTGAGGATCCTCTAACCAAAATGTTTTCTGGGTACTCAGCTGGTACCAGTACCCAGAAAACATTTTGGTTAGAGGTGGGGCAGTCCAGAAAATTCTAAAAACAAAGGCCATTTTCCCAGTACTAGATCCAATGTTAGCAGGGATGATTCATCCACTTAACAAATATATATTAGCCTCCTATGTGCCAGGTATGGTTTATTCCAGGCACTGAGAATACAGCAAGGACAAGACCGAGTCCCTGAATTCATGGACCTGACGTTCAGCTGGAAGTCACACTGGAAAATAGGGAAATAATTGAACAGACTAATCACACCAAGTGAAGAGTACTTCAAATAAAGTCAGAGTGCAATGTGGAATGTGGCTAAGGGACTGGGTGGGGACGGTGATCAAGGAAGATCTGTTTCAGACACTGACATTGAGATCAAATGCTGAGAGAAGGAGACTGGGAAGATCTGGGGAAAGGGTGTGCTCAGCAGAGCCTTGAGGCCAAACTACGTGTGGCCAGTCAAGGGTCGAAAGATCCTTGTGGAACGGGGCCTCTGAGAGCATGAGGAGGAGCTCAGGAACAGGGGTGACGGAGCTGCAGGGAGCAGGAACCAGGTGGGAGTGGGACAGTGGGGGTGGGTCAACAAAACTAATTCAGATCTGCCTGGTGACTATATCTGAACCTAAACTCTGATCTACAAAGTGGGAAGCAGTAGCACCTCACTGGGCTGTTCGAGTTAAATGACAGAGCAAATATAAAAACAGCAATATTGCACTTGTTATGTTTTGTTTTGTTTTGCATTGAGGAGGGGGTTATATTTATTCATTCATTTGAATGCGAAGTGCTTGGCATTTTCCTATAAATCAATCAGATGAAGATATCAGATGTATTATTATATACGAAAACATACGCCCTTTTTTCCAGTTGTTTATAAAAACTTTAAGAGCGCTAACCGTTTCACTGGACTGGCTTTTCACCACCACTGGTCAAGTCTCGTTCATTTGATATGGATGGGAAAGTCAAGTTTCAGCTCAGGAAACCATATGCAGGGTTCTTAAAATGCTGTTAATTCTGCTACTCCCACCCATAGCTTCAGTTTGGGGAACAAAGTGGGATTCATTCATTCATTCATTCATTCATTCATTCAACAGAGAGAGAGAGAGATAGCAAAAGAGAGAACACAAACAGGGGGAGTGGGAGAGGAAGAAGCAGGCTTCCCACTGAGCAGGGAGCCTGATGCGGGGCTTGATCCCAGGACCCTGGGATCATGACCTGAGCCGAAGGCAGACGCTTAATGATTGAACCACGCAGGTGCCCCAAGAGTGGGCCTTTTTCAAACAATGAATCTCTTATACTCATTTGTAACTATATAAAGTAGAAGCTATAAAAGCTATTAAAGGCTTGGTTAAACACTCCATTGGAAGTTTCATGGACATCACAAATTTACCTAGATGACTCTTCATATGCAGGGTTTGGTAAATTATTAGAGTCCAAGTTGGCAGTCAAGCAACATGATTTTATTGAATGCTTACTATGTGCCAGGCACTGTCCTAGTCAATAATGACAAAACAGTGAAGACAGTGATAGACCCTCACAGAGCTCAACAATCTGAAGGGTAACTAGTTTGATAAAGTTATCATTCATGAGATCCTAATAGATACCCTACCTCCTGCTTTTCCATCATAAAAATGAACTGTTCTGGGCTACTTCAAATTGTTTTCACCAAATATAACAGCAGTGTGATAATGGGGCACTTTCCCTTCAACAAGGCAGTTACTTTCAGAAGATTTTTTTGACTTAGAAACATTCTCCCACTTCTCTGAAGTTATTTGTATTATATTTATGTTATTTATCCTATATATTATAAAATAAAAAATATTTAATAAAACAAATATAAATATATAAATTTAATAAAATTAAACATTGCCTATATTTATATCCTTATATATGTATTAATTTTTTATTTAAAGTCAACTTAGGTAACATATACTGTATTATTAGTTTTGGGGTAGAATTTAGTGGTTCATCAGTTGCATACAACACCCAGTGCTCATTATGTCAAATGCCCTCCATAATGCCCATCACCCAATTACCCCATCCCCCCACCCACCTTCCCTCCAGCAACCCTGTTTGTTTCCTAGAGTTAAGAGTCTCTTATGGTTTGTCTCCTTCTCTGTTTTCATCTTATTTAATTTTTCCATCCCTTCCCCTATGATCCTCTGTTTTGTTTCCTAAATTCCGCATATGAGTGAAATCATATGGCACTTGTCTTTCTCTGACTGACTTATTTCACTTAGCATAATACTCTCTAGTTTCATCCACGTCATTGCAAGTAACAAACTTTCATTCTTTTTGATGGCTCAGTAATTGTCCATTGTGTATATATATATATATATATATATATATATATACACACACCACATCTTCTTTATCCATTCTTCTGTCAATGGACATACATATTTTTCAGAGGAATCAGCTATGAACATGATTCATTAAGCTCACCTGCAAAGTATTTTAAAGTCTTAATGCCTGAGACCCACTCCAGGACAATCAAAGTGGAACCTCTCACAGGGGTGAATTCAGGAATTAAGATTTTTTGAAGCACTTCAGGTGACTTCAGTGTGCGGCCAGGTGCATGTGGTAAAATGTGTGGAGTGAGTTTGGGACAATTATGGGGGTATATATACCTAGACACCGTCTCCAGAGGCCTGGCAGGCTTAACAAACAAACAAACAAACAAACTTAATTCAAACTTTTGTGTTCGTGGCAATTACTAGTTGTTTGTTTTTTGAAATTGGGCTTGCTAGTGATAGATAACCTTTCTAACTTGAGATGTCAGTCAGGATTGCATGCAGCTACACGTAATAGAAGGACTATCAAACAGGCATCACAAAGTCACAGTTTATCTTTCTCATATCACAGGGAATTCAGAAGTGGACAGACCAGGGCTAGTGCAAGAATGTCATCAAAGAACCAGGCTAGTTCTCTCTGTGCGCAGGTATCCTTGGTATGTGGCTTTCATCCTTGAGCCTGCAAGTTAGCTGCTGGACCTCCAGGCATCAGTCTGTGTTGAGGGAGAGTGGCTTTTGTCCTGGAAAGGCTTTGTCTTTTTAATTGGAAAGGGAAGCTCCACCCCCAGGTACTTCAACTTACATCTTATTGGTCAGAATCTATCACATGGGCTTGCCTAGCTGCAAGAGAAGCTGAGCATTTGATAAATTCTTTCTCTAGCTCTCTAGAGGAAAGCAAGGAGAAGGAGTTTAGGATGGCAAGAAAGTAAAGATTTCTCCAGAATCAGACTTGTTCATTTTTTTTTAAAAGATTTTATTTATTTATTTGTCAGAAAGAGAGAGAGCGAGTGAGAGAGCACACACAAACAGGGGGAGCAGCAGGCAGAGGGAGAAGCAGACTCCCTGCTCAGCAGGGACTGGATGAGGGACTGGATCCCAGGACCCTAGGATTATGACCTGAGCTGAAAGTAGATGCTTAACTGACTGAGCCACCCAGGCGTCCCAGACTTGTTCATTATTCAGTGCAAAGACCTGTCGCTTAATGATTCCTCTTCTCTCCTCATTGGGTGGGGAACAGGAGTTGGGGCTAATTTCCCCAGGACTGGTGAAAGGGGTAGGCATAGATCCTACCAGGGCTTGGGAAATGTCCAACTTCTCCAGCAATGGTGGGCTCCACCCTTTATCTGCGTTTGATGGATTGGTAACTGCTGGAGATTGAACGTAGCTAGGTGTGAGAGATAAGCTTCACTCACTACTCTCGTGTTTAAGTGTAGGTGAGAGCTAAAAGGTCACCCAATCAATAAATGGCTTCATGTTCTGTTGAGGAGGAACACACAGGGACTATTTTCACTCTTCTGGAAATCATGATTAGAATATTCAAGGAGAAGGTCAAAGCACTAAACCAGAGCTGGCAGGAAGGAGGACCAAAGCCCTGCTCAGAATGCCCGGAGAGCCCCTGCCAGAGCCTTGGGCCAGAGCCTGTCCTTGGCCTTGGTCCTAACTGGCTTCCCTGTGGGTAAAGGAACTGTCTGGGGATTCCCCATCATTCAAGAGCTCTTCGAGTGACCCCCTTTCAGCCCCTCCAGTAGGGAATTTCCCAGAATGTTCCCACACCCCCATGAAGCCTCTTCCTTAACCACCCCCAAACTGCTTATAATTCATGATAGGGTTGGCATTAAGTAACTTCAGAGGTGAGGGTGAACTGTGAACATTATCGTCTGGATCTGCAAGAGCTGGGAAAAGAGGGAAGATGAAATTGGAAAGCCAACAGGGCTGAGGCCTCACAGGAGATAATTACCAAACAGCATAAGATTTAAGCAAATGTCAAAGACAAGAAAATGCGGTGGGCACAGACTCTGAAGCCGGACTGAATCATTCAAGTCATGGTGCTGCCACTTACATGGGTGACCTTGAACAGGTTACTTAACTTCCCTGTACTTTCAGGTTGTCCTATTCTGTAAGATGTGGATAATCATATTATCTACCACATAGGGTTGTTGCAAAGATTAAATATAATGATAACTGTAAAATACTTAAAAGAGTGATTGACACATGGCAGCATTCAATAGATGTTAAGTCAAGCTAGACTATTCTTTTAAACATTTGGTTTCCACTAAGTTTTCTTAACATAAATTGAGTCTATAACCCTCTGCCCCCAACAACCTTCTCCCTGACACGCACACGCCTTCCTAACAAGTAGGGGTTAAAGGCTAATACGCTCAGGTGTTTAGTTTGGAATCTGAAATATTTGAGAGTTGAGGAGGGCTTGGAGATTTTCTAAGCTAATGGTTCCTTCTAATGTTTTTCAATGTTCACTGCGCATTAGAATCCCCTGGGAGCCCCCAATGCCAGGCCGCACCCCAGACTGCTTAAATCAGAGTCAGGCACCAGTTTTGGTAAAGCTCCCCCCACCCCCAGCGGATCCCACTGATCCCAATGTGCGGCCAAGGTTGAGAATCATTGTTGTGGTCCACTGTTCCTATTCTAACAGGAACTGGGGCTCAGAGAGGGGAAAGCAAGTCACAGAGGCTCACCTAGCCAGGACCCCGGTCCCCAGTTACTGCTGATGGAGCCCACCGTTGTTGTGTGACCTAGACCTCACTCTGCATGTGGAGGAAGGCCTGGCCTTGGTGAGCCCTCTAAAAGAGTAGCTGGACAGAAGATTCCCTCCCAGCTCTGGGCAGGAAGCAGATGATCAGCTCTGTGATTGGAAGAGTGTGACCAACTCAGGGTTCCAGTGTGGTGTTTAAAGATCACCAAAATCGAGACCCAGTGTTCTCTTGGGAAACCATAGGGCAGCCAAGGACTTCTTAGTGATCTCTGAAGACCTTTGGTCACTTAAGTTACCAGTCTCTCAGGGGAAGCACTGGGTATGCCAGAAGGACAATGGGGCTGAAGATGGGGAGCCTCGAGCCAAACTCTGCTCTGCCCCTATGTGGTTATGGGGCTTTGGGTCAATCGCTAAAGTGTCTGGATGTCTGAGAAAATCAATGTCTTGAGGCGAATTCCGAAGCCCTCTCTCCCAGCAGCTGTTGCCTACCAGCCTGTGATCGTTTGGAGGGGTATTTGGGGTAGGTTTGTCCCAGGGTCTCAGTTGGCCTCATTTGGAAAGTGGGGATAATGGTAAGGGCTGGCCTCCCATGTCCATCTCAGGGGGTTACCGTGAGGAGCCTGAAGGATCGAAAGGAATTCTGAAAAGTGGAAAGCAGGTCACACGGAAGCCCGAATCCTGGCTCACCACTCCCCTACTGCAGCAGAGGACTCTGAGTGTGAGAGGCCCTTATTTCCTTCCCAAACATTCCTCTCCCCTCCCCCGCTCGCTGAGCCCTAGATTTCCAGCCGCCACTGGGAAGTGAAGAGAAGTCAGGGGATGTGGTCATTGTACCTGTGAGTAATTTTAGCTGCTCCCATGGCCGCCTCGGCCAATTGTCCCCGTGTGAGTCCCTTCCAGGGCATGACTGCCCCCGGGAGGGTCAGAGTGGACTGAGCAGTGGTGGGGGGGGGGGCATGTTGGGAGGAGGCCCCAGATGAGCCACTTCCTCCTGCAAGGGAAGTCAAACTCTTCCTCTTGCCAGTGTCTGGCTGGCCGCATGTCCCCTGGGCTGCCAGGGCTCGTTTCTCTGGGGCCCTAGCAGGAAGCCATCTTGCTTCCCAAGGTAAAGACTTGTTTCTTGTCACAGGTGGTTGTTTTCTGGTTAGCGGCAGCCATGGTTGTGAAGCCCCTCCTGGAGCTCTGGGATCTGCAAGCCAGGGGGGTGGGGAGAGAGAGCTTCAGAGAGAGCTCAGCAGAGCTTGCCTGGGGAGGAAGAACCTGCTGTCACTTCCCGAAAGCTGGGCCTGCCTCTAGGCGGGGAGAAGGTCAGAGCGGTTGGTCCCTGTGGCCCGCCCACCCCACCCCTCCCTTCTGCCTCGGGGTTTGCCCAGGCGCTTCAGAGACAGAATTTACAGTAAACGTTGTCACCAGTGGAAACTCTCAGAGGGGGCGAGGAAAAGGGCTAGAAGAAGGGGCCAGGACTCCCGGCCCCCAGTTCCCGTCTTAAAACCACCCCCCCACCCAGTCTCATGGGTTGCTTTATCTTACCTTTCGGTAAAGAGGGGATGCCCTGCCGCTGGGATGTGCCTGGAAACAACCAAATGGTAAGCTAAGGGAGCCAGCCACACCTTGCAGAAGAAGAAGCCAGTGCCTCTGACTCCACCGTCGTGGGTCTGAGTGTCCCACCCACCCCCGCCCCGTTTTAGAGATGGGGGTTTCCTTTGTACTGACCTAGGCACATTTTCTAGCTTAAAGCCACACACAGGAAATGCCAGGCTGGGGCTGAGCGTGCTCGCATCAGTCCTTCAGGCCAGGATGGAAGCTGGCCTGATGGGTAAGGCCACAGTCATACGCTCCTCTACCACTTAAAAAAGAACGCTGGGGTTCACTGATGAGGGCAGTTGGCACGTTCCTAGCTCTCTCATTGGACCACAGCTCATGCTCCTGATGGGGTTATGTAAGACACCTCTTAAATGACAAGTTATTTTACGTCTGCTCACTGCCCGCCATGGTTTTGAGTCAACTGCTAATCCAGCATTCCATGTCGTCAGCCAGTCAATCAACAGACATTTGAGTTCATACTATGTGCCAGGCACTTAACAGGCACTTCGTACGTGCTTGATGAATTAAAAACCAATGTAATATTGTGTTTAACTTGTGTTCTCAAACTTGCCTGCTCATTAAAAGGACCTGGGGCACTTGCTAAAAATTCAGTGAATTCCCAGATTTCACCCGAAATCCCAAACCCACCGAGTTCAGATCTCTAGATTTCAAGAACAGCCTGAAACTCTAATAAGCCCTCCAACTAATTCTAATGCTGTGGCAAGTTCGGGAAATGCTGACCTACGTCAAACAAAACTAGAGAAATTAAGGCCTGGAAGCCACCTCAGGTTGCTTTTGGAACTGAAGTGTGATTTTTTTGCCTCTCCAATGCCATTTTCCCTTCCTCTGCGGCACCAGTGATTAGATTAGACAATCTATTTGATTGACTCAAAGAATGTGAACCTTCAAATCACATTGGAAATGCAAGTCCCCTAGAGAGCATTGTTTTCCACTAAACGCTAATTACCAGAGTGGAATTGTTGATTAATTAATGATGTGATCAGTAATCAGCACACTTTGACCCATAGTTTGCCTGGTTCGCGTGTATCTGATGGTGCTTCTAAGCAACAGGGGAAAGGTGTTTCTGGAAAAAAAGCACATACACATGAGTGGAACACACCCAGAGTGCTGTAAACCAGGCTCTCAAGTGAGCAGAATGGAGTGGAATCGAATTTTGTGGTGGATTTTGACCATTTGGTTTTATAGAGACCCTAGAGTTCTAGAATCTGGTTAAGCAGACAGTTAACCATGGACTCCGTAGGACTAAAAGCAGACACTGGGAACATTTGGAGAACTCATGGTATAACATCAAGTGGAAAAGCATGAAATTAGTATAAGCTGTTCTCTCAAACTCTTTTCCATTTTTTCAGGCTCTCACCTGCCAGCCAGTCTCCCTTAACATTCACGTGCCACCCTCAACCCACATACACACTCGCAGAGACTCACGTTCACACGCGCACAAAGGAGCGCACTCCCACGCATTCCCGCGTGCGCCTCTATTAGGTGGGATCAGACGAAACTGCCATCCTTAGAGGTCAGACACCCGCAATTTTATGGGTTCAACCTTGTATCTATGCACACACACTCACCTATGACACACACAGAACCATGCACACAGGTGCAGAAAAGTGCGCCGGTGCCCTTCTCCGTGCCTGTGCAGGTGAGAACCAAATCTGAACTCCTCCTGCCCCCCCCTTGACACTCATCTCCGATGCCGACCTTTCTCCTCACAGGAGAGTGAAGATCTCGAGAAGCAGAACGCGGCTCTGCGCAAGGAGATCAAGCAGCTCACAGAAGAGATGAAGTATTTCACGTCGGTGCTGAGCAGCCACGAGCCCCTGTGCTCGGTGCTGGCCGCCAGCACGCCCTCGCCCCCCGACGTGGTATACAGCGCGCACGCCTTCCACCAGCCTCACGTCAGCTCGCCTCGCTTCCAGCCCTGACTTTCCAGGGGTGGGGGGGGACGGGACGGAGCCCCCCGCCCCCAGCTGCCCTGGCAGGCCTCGGGAGGGGCACACAGACTGTGGCCAGGCTGCCCTCGCCCCTCAGGGCCCTCCCTCCATCCGGACACCCGGAGGCAGAGGCCTGGACAAGGATTGAGCACAAGACTGGAGCAGCCGGGGGCGTGTGAGGCCACCCAGCAGCGTGGCCGCCGGTCAGCGTGCGCTGAGCCCCCATGCGGATGGGAGGCCCGATCCAGAGTTCAATCAAACGCGATGCCCAAGTCCCATGGCAGAGAGGGAGGAGGGCAGGGTGGGGTTATTTTTCTAAATAAATTTCTTAAAAGAAACCAGTGTGGCAAACAGTTTTCCTCTTTTACACAGTTCCTTGAACCCCTGAGTTCTGGGGGGTTGGCGCCTTCTTTTGTCCTTGGTCTCAAGAGCCCTTCAGGCTCTGGAGATTGCTAATACCTCTTCTTGTCCATGGTTTGTTCATCTATTTGGGAAGCTGGGTCTTTTCAACACATCTTCAATCCTCCCTATAGGCATCTTCTGGGTTTCCTCCCCCAGTCACCTCACGATGACCTCCCACTTTCCATTCCTCGCCACCTCATACTTCCTGGATTGTCAGCAGGCCATGCTCCAGACAGGGAGAAGGACCAGTGCCAGATGCCATTCAGAGGAAGGGGCATTAGGGATGATACTACCACCTATACGATGACACTCACTCAGCTCCGCCCAGCCAGCCCGCCCTGGACACTGTGTCCCAGGCCCCGAGCAAGGCGTTTCAGTAACACAGCGGCCACACGAAGAAGGCGCTGCCTCCTGCTCTCACAAGGCAGCATGTGGCTTGTGTCCATGGGGACTTTCCTGCCAACGGGCCTGCACGTCCTGTTAAAGACCCTACCTCCCTTGGGAAGCTGTGACAAGGCACACACGACTTGGCCTGTCTCCAGTGGGCTCCACAGGCTGCCATTTGGAGCCCAGTTTGAGGGCAGCAGGGCCTCGTCAACACAGGCTTGTCTTCCAGCCTTCAGATTCACTAGTTGGGGCAGAGCCTGAACCCAGTACGTTCTGGTTCCCCTGCCCCAATGTCCACCTGCTCCTCACAGGTCCCTAGACCGCGTGCCCACTGGCCTGCACAGCACACACAGCCTCACCCAATGGCGGGGGCGCCCACACCCACAGCCTCCACTGGGTCATCCGGGGACAAAAGTGACAGGGGGGTGTCTGGTTCAGCCCCTTCAGCAGCTGCCTCAAATTCATCCCTTGGTCCTTCAGAGGGACTGCCCCTGTCCGTCTTGGGATGTGGTGACTCCAGGGAAAGAGAGGGCTGGCTCTGGGCCGGCTCCTCCCCAAGCTGGCGGGCTGACAGCTGTGGCTGGTTTGGTGCAAGGTCTCAACTCCGGGCCCCCGTGCCCCAGTCTCTCCCACCCCGCGGCGATGGTGCTGGTGTTAGGCTAAGTGTGAATACGGAACTCTGCAGACGTCTGCCACAGCCGTGGCCCAGCATGTGGTCACCTGACCTCCTTGTAGTCCGTCTACGAGAGGAGTCCAAGCCAAGGGCTTCTGAAGGCGCGTTGCCACCGGTGGGCCCCTCAACCCTGAAGCTGATGCCCATGGTTGCCCAGAGTGCAGGCACTGCACTCAGAGCCCGCAGGAGACGGCTCGGAAGACCTTCCCCAAATACCAGCATCGCTTCTGATGCAGAATCTGACGTTGTAAACTTGAGTCTCCTAACCTACTGGTCAATGGGCTTCCTCTTCCTGCCTGGACTCAGTGTGGACTGGGGTAGGTGATGAGGGGCTGCAGTGAGGAGCACCCCTCCCCCCAGTTTCCTCGGGGCCCGGACAGAGCAAAGAAGCCAGGCGTAACTCCAGATGTTACAGGCATTGAATAGAACTCATTCGTCTTTCACATTCTTAGGAAGCAGAACTTAAGGGCCTGCTTTCTTTACAGCCAGCTCTCACAAGAGATTGGAAGAAATCTCCTTCCAATCAGAGATTTTCCTCCCCACCCCTCTCCAACACTGTGATTTTCCCCCAGAAACCCCCGCAGAAGGCACATGACCTGTGCTGGGCATCCACTGAATGACACCCGGGCCGAACTAGAAAGGCAGTGCTCACGTGCGCGGTTCCCATCTCTCGACAAGGACCGCTCTTCCTCTTTCATTCTCTACTTTCTAATGACCCTGGGCAGTTCCACTTCTCCTTTCTGGTCAGTCTGGTAGAGAAAGCATCAGGCTGAGCCCAGGGGGAGTGTTAGTGCTGACTTCATCTCCACACAGGAACACTGGAGGGGAGCTCTGAATACATATGAACTTCCAGAGCTCTGACCATGGATGTCCCAGCCACCTGCTCTGTCCCAGCCTCCTACCCCTGACAGGGATCGCCCCCTCAGGCTGGTGGGCCACAGAGCCACACTCAAAGGCCTCCATGGCTCAGGTAGCCACTGTTAATACATGACACTCATCAGACATAGGACAGTTGGGAGTGCTGGGGAGTGTGGCAAACTGAGGAGTGAGTGCTTGTTGGCCTAAATCACGCAGCTGCCCCTCCGTTCTATCCCATGCTGCCATGTGGGAATGCGGGCCCAGTGTCGCCGTATCTTCCAATGTGTCAAGAAAAGCCCGAATCAGAATTTATACATGAAATCGCCCAATTTTCAAAACACTCTGCACACTAAACAAAATATGTCTGTGGAGCAGCTTGGCCCCTAGCATTTGCAGGGCCTGGGGCAAGAGTACAAACAGGCCACGTACCATGTGTCTAAATATTTACACATGATAAATCGAGCTTACACAATATATTAAATATGTTGAGCAAAGTATGCTCTTTTCTCCTACAAATATATCTGCCTAACAACCCGGAAGGTGGGGTTTGAATTTATTTATTTTTTGAGATTTTATTTATTTATTTATTTGACAGAGAGAGCGCACGCACAAGCAGGGAGAGCAGCAGAGGGAGAGGAGAAGCAAGCTCTCCACTGAGCAGGGAGCCTGAGGTGGGGCTCAAACCCAGGACTGTGGGATCACGACTTGAGCCAAAGGCAGAGGCTTCACTGACTGAGCCACCCAGATGCCCCTGAACTTAGACTTCTTAGATGCTTCAGAATTTTGTGTTAGCACAAGGAAGCACAGGGGCAAACAGCTCCAAGACTGCAGCCTGTCTTCTCCTTGTCCCTCCCCTGGCTCCTGCTCAGCGGCCTCATGCTCCTGCTGGTGCGTGTTCCAGCCTGCAAGACTCGGTTCCTTCTACACCCTTCCCCCATGAACAGCAGACCAGCGGTCTGGTCTACCCTGAGGAAGTATCTGGGGAAGAGGGCTACAGCTCCTGGAAGCCAGCTTAGGTTCACCCAGGTGGGCGACCCTGGGATTTCCTGGGTATATGGAGCATGCTTTAAAAGGGGAGCGGGGGGCACCTGGGCAGCTCAGTCAGTTGAGTGTCTGACTCTTGATTTTGGCTCAGGTCGTGAGATCGAGCCCCATGTCGGGCTCCATGCTCAGTGCAGAGACTACCTGAGATTCTGTTTTTCTCCCCCTGCCCCTCCTCCCTCTCTCTCTCTCTCTTTCTCTCTCTCTATAAAATAAATAAACAAAATCTTCAAAAAATAAAAGGGGACAGAGGGCCCTGGGTAGGCATGACCCCTTGGGTCTAAGGACTCCTTGCCCCGTGGGAGAGGGTCTAGCGGGAGGGCCAGTGCCAGTTCCTGTAATGTGGGGAGAAGAGAAGAAGACCTCTTCCGCCCGGGGCTGAGGTGGCACTGCAGGGGTCTGCCAGTTGTGCCTCTGATCTTGGTCAGCGATGTCTCCCCAGAAAGCCCAGGCTCAGGGAAAGCTGCATGCAGCAAGAAACAGGCACATGACGGCGTCGTCATTAGCTGTGACTTTGATGCGAGGGTTCCCGGGGAATGTTGATTTCCCCACCTGCCACCCTCTGTGTCTGTCTCTTACTAGCAGTGTTATTCCCTGAGTGAGTGTCAAAGCAAATTACAGGAAAGCCAGATTTTTAGCCTTCAGGTTGAGAAGTGTGGGTGGGGAGAGAAAGGGAGGCAAAGTCAACTGAAAGTTCATGGGGTTGCCATCTGCTGGACCCAGACTTACCAGCAGTGTTTATTAATACCTCCAACCCAAGTCCCAATGTGGCTGCAGCTTTACAGTAAAGGAGGTGAGCCGGCCGGGCGCCCCACTTCTTTTCAGGACAGATGTGCTGTCTCTCTCTGCTCTGCTAACCTCCTTCCTCTCACGGGTCTCACTGTCCCAAATCCCTGCTGCTCAGGAATTCCAAGGGAGGGAAGCCCTCTGGAGCTAAGACCCACACTAAGGTGGTGGATTCAGTCATCTTTTATCTCTGCCAGAGAGGACTGGCATTTTTAAGAGACACCCAGAAAGACTGATGCCTGACACAAGAGAGCGAGTGCCTAATGGTGGCATTTGGAGCAAGTGTGCAGAGCGGATAGTGAATGGAATTGTTGCCGCGTGGATGACCAGGTACTGCAATGGCCTTGTGTGGGTCTCGGGGAAACAGGAAATGAGGATAAGAAGGGAACAGAGACATCCCTCCTAAAAATCTTGTTTTTTAACTGCTCGGTACATCACTGAGTTCATCTACTTCCAGGAAAATAGAATAAAAACTCGATCTTGGTTTAAAAACTCTACCAGCAGGCAGAGATAAGAAGTTCCCTCTTAGAGGAATTTATTAGAGGCATTTTCACAGACAAATTCCATTGCTGCCTGGGAGTCTGTCTGGCTCCTTCTGGAAGAGTACTGGTGAGAGACTGCTGAGCTTGTCACTATACCTAGAAACAAAGGTTAGGAGCAGTGGCAAGAACTGAAAATTGATCTCTCAAAGCCATTCTCCCCTTTTTCCTTACTACAGAATGCTCATTTTGTCTAGGATGACAACGCACCCAGCTAAAAAGATTATATTTCCCAGACTCCCTTGCAGCTAGGGTTGGCCATGTGACACAGACCAATGACATATAAGCAGAAATTGCTGTTTGGGCTTATGGGAAAGCTCTTTAAAACGTGGAGCCATCTCAAGGGGCCCCTGGGGGGCTCAGTCGGTTAAGCATCCGACTCTTGATTTCGGCTCAGGTCATGATCTCAGGGTTGTGAGATCGAGTCCCTCGTCGGGCTCCTCCCTCGCAGGGAGTCTGCTTGAGGATTCTCTGTCTCCCTCTCTCTCTCTGCCTCTCTCCCTACTCTCTCATTTGCTCTAGCTCTCTCTCTCAAATGAAAATAAATATATCTTAAAAAAAAGAAGGTGAGTCCATCTCAGTTGGCACAAGCCTCTCTCCATTCTGTCTGGAAGGCTGATGCAATGTACAAAGTAAGGCAACCGTTTCAAGACTATGAGACAATTGTGTAAAAGGAAGAAGAGAGTTGGGGGGGTCCCTGGTAATACTACAGAAATGTGATGATACAAGCTCTAGAAGGCCTGCTTCTGGGTTTTTTGTGTTTTTTTAAGTGAAAGCAGAAAAGAACTTATACGGTTAAGGCACCCTAAGCAGCACGATTAAGTGTCCCTTACCTAATTCTGTCTGATATAGGAGCCAAGAGAACAAACAAGCAAACAAGGAATTTAAACCATTCCAACTCAGTGGTTCTCAAAGTGCAGGTGATTTTGTCCCTCAGGGAACATTTGGCAACGTCTGGAGACGTGTTTGATTGTTATGATTTGGGACACAGGTGATGACCAGAGGCCAGAATGCTGCTAACCATGCGACCCTGCACAGGCCCGACTCCACAGCTGAGAATTCCCCAGCCACACGTGTTAGCAGTGCTGAGGCCGAGGAACCCAGCAGCTAGCCCTCGTTGCTTCCAAACCACTAGACCTCAGCCTACTAACCTGTTCCGGCACCCATCCCTCCCCTCTTGGAAACAAATCCTGTGAACGGGCCACGCCGAAAAGCTCATGTTTGGGGCCATATTTTGCACTTGAGCTAAGCCTTTGCTCTTCTTCTGTGCCGTTTCCACTGCCTAGAATCGCTCTGTCATCTTTTCAGTGGTTCTCTAGGTGGGGCCCAGGAATTTTCATTTTTAATAAGATTCCCTGGTGGTGCTCATTGAAGCGGCATGAGATGGATGACTTTACTAAGCCACGTTTGTTTTTTAAAATTCTGCCCCCTTTTTAAGACCCACCTCCATGGCCACAGTGCTTTCTTGGTGATGTTAGGTGACACTTTGTTAAAACACATTTTTTAATCAATACATATTTATCCTAATAAATTTAGTGGTTTTCCATTTATTATGATAGATATGTTCCTTTACAGATAAATTTACTGCCATGAAAAAGCAAATTGATTTAAAGAAAAACATGCTCCGGGCGCCTGGGTGGCTCCGTCAGTTGAGCCTCCGACTCTTGATTTCGGCTCTGGTGTTGATCTCAGGGTCACGAGATCAAGGGCTGCTTCAGGGTCTGCGCTGGGCGTGGAGCCTGCTTATGATTCTCTCGCTCCCTCTCCCTCCTCCCCCTCCTCCCGACTCACACACAAGCTCTCTCTCTCTCTCAAAAATAAATTAAAAAAAAAAAGAAACATGCTAAAAACTGCTTCATGTAGGAAACATCACTTTTGTAATGACACAGTGTGCAAATATGTGCTTTGGTTTCTCTCTTGTTGCTAGTGCGTAGAAGACAAGGAAGACGGGGTTTACCCCTTTTAAGAGATATGAATAAAACCTCTGTGTTGTCCAAAACGAAGATCCGTTACAGTCTTCTTTTTTAAAAAAATACATATATTTGAGATTTTTAAAGCCTAGCAAACATAGAGTATAAATATGGCAGTTTGGAAGCCCAGGAGCATCCCTGAAATTTCCCCCTTTTGTTTTTTTCTAGAGAACATCCCGCTCTGAAAAGTGAAAAGCATCATATCTCATTTCCCTATCTTGTGGCATTTTAAGAAACTGACACTAAACTTTCCAAACCATCTCGCAGCATGCAGAGACAAAGGTCCCCATTCCTGGAGATGGGTTCTTCTTAGCCGTGCCCCTGGAGCAGTGAGGTCAGGTTAAAAGTCACATCAGTACCAGGCTCCACACCCTCCCCCTTAACACATCTTCCGTAAGTGAAGACAGCATTATTCACTCAAATGCTTGGTCGATGGCCTGCTGGCACATGGCACGATGGGTGTCTGAGAGTTACTTAAGGGGACTACTAAGGGGAAGATGTAAATCCTGGTGGGGACCCCGGAGACCTTGCACCCTCTGCCCCTCAGCCCACTTCACGCCTCTCTCATTTCCTCTGTGCTGGCCTCTGGCCCTTCCCTCTGGTTCTCTGTGCACCCTTGGACTACAGAATCCTGCTCATGCCATTCAGTCTCAGCTGACCTGCTCTTTATCCTGTATTCCCCCCCACCCCCATCTAGGGAACTCCTACCTCTTCTTCAAATATCAGTGTAGGGAAGTTTTACCTGATTCCCAGACTAGATCAGATCCCCATTATCACATGGTTTCAGAGCTCTATGTACCCTTCTTTCATAGACATTAACAGACTGAGATTCCAGATTTATTTGGTTAATGGAATAAACATGGGACACTAACCTCCGAGGGAGCCATACTTCAACCTGAAGCAGACAAGCCTTGAGAATAAGAGATATTTCATCCATGCCTTCTTTCCTTCCTTTATCAAACCAAGAAATATTAAGAGTCTGCTGTGCTGGGCACTAGGGGTATAATGAAGACAGAGACAATTTCTACCTCTGCTCATGGGTTAGTGAATGACCTATTCGGACAGCCATTTGACTGTGGCTACCCGTAGTCACCACTGGTGGCTTTGTCCACCATATCTGGTCTTTATCACTGCCTCTCAATGGTCTCAGGAGAAACCAACATGGGTGTCATATTTGAGGCTCCAGTTGAAGAGGAAGGTGTCCTTTTCCTCTCTGGGTCAGAGGATTGGTTCATGGAGCGTGTGTGTGTGTGTGTGTGTGTGTGTGTGTGTGTGTAGGTGGGGAGGGAATAGAGAGCCAGCTGGCAGGCCAACTTTTACTGTACATTATCAAGGTAGCAGGACTTGGAGAATAGGACAGAGGCTGAGAGGGTAGACAGAGGCAAATCTCCTTTGCTCAGGACTCCATCTTGCTTTTACTTGGATTCTGACTCCTTGCCGCTGTCTGACGCGTGACATCTTGACACAAGACCAAAAGCTAGATGACAGTGTGACTCAAGAAAGACAGCTCACTACCCTAGCCTCACCTGGTCCCACCTGGGCTCCTGCCCTGAGCTCTACCGTCTCCATGGGAATGAGTTCCTTCCCTTGATTCCTGCTGTTAAAAGATCTGATCGATGCTTACTATCTGTATGTGGAGCAAATGTTTATTTTGTTACTAATATTCCATTGTCAGAATAAGAGTTGTCTTGGACTGTACATTCCTAGAAGGTAGGCTTTGTCCTTCGTTCATTCCTTCACCCATTCATCAGTTCTCTCTTTCATTCAGGTAACAAATATTTGCCGAGTTCCCACCGTGTGGCGGTTCTATGCGACAGTGCATGGGGCTGAGAATTCAAATGAGCAAAACATCTGCAGTCCCGCCCTTATAGAACCTGGTGGCCTCCAGGAAGGTGACAGTACTAGGATGAGGACCTAGTTCTGTCTGGGTCTGACCTGTGGAGGCCGAAGACAGGGTGCTACTGAACTGTGACCTGAAACTAGGGTGCAGGTGATTAGAGGGGCCATTTCTCCTTCTCCTTTGGTAAAGTACCCGAATTTCTGTTTCAGTATGTAGAGCTATCAATCAGGTGCCTTGCTTTATCTGACCAAGGCGGAATCATCTGACTCAAGCTGGGCCAAACAGCCTCTTTCCTGGGAAATATGAGTCTTGAACAGAGCAAAGGAAAGACCCTAAAGATGCGGGGAGCTCTCCACTCCAACTGGGAAGCTCTGGCCAGCGAATTCCTGTGCTGGTAAATCTCCTAGTTCCTGCCTTATTCTGAGCCTTGTTCTCCAGCCTTTCTTTGGATTCTGTGAGCCACACAATATCCTTCCAGCAAATTCACTTCCTGCTTCAGCCAGCCCAGACAGAGTAAGCTTATGTTATGTCCCACAACACAGGAATACTGAATCTTCCCAAGGTTTCCCAGGAAGCAGGGGGCACTGGATCCTAATGTCAGGGGCCAGCAGGAGTACATTGCTTTCCAAGAGGGTTCTGGGATGCCCTGGGCTCTGTCAGATGCTGGGCATTCAGCCAGAACTGCACCAGCCTCTGGCAAGCCTGACCTGGATATGACCCATTCCTGCTTCTGGCAAGCACCCCAGGCTGTAATTTGAAAACCATCACGGGGAGTTTTAACTTCGCCTCCAGACTACACTCGCCATCCCCATTGGTCCCTGGTGTATGGAGCCCAGCCAACCTGCTCGGAGGCGGTATTCGGAAGTCAGGCCAGGCACCAGCCCATCAGAACGGACACTGGAGCTGGAGCTGGAGCTGGAGCTGGACCTGGAACAGGGTCAAGTCTGATCCTGCCCCGCGGTGCGGAGGGGCACTAGGGCAGGGGCTGCTGACCAGCCCGAACGTAAATATTTTAATATTTTAACAATCATTTTAGTTGCATCTGGGTGTGTGCCACCTGGGTATCAGCTCGGCCCTTCCAGGACTGTGAGCACCTCTGAGGGCGGACCTCTCCTGTGTGTCTAATTCTGCTCTCCTCAACTTTGCCCCCTGTCCCTGCCTCGCCCAGGCTTCACACAGAGCAGCTGGTTACTTTTTACTTTAAAAAGTAAAAATCCCAAGGTAGAAGAAAGAAAATGAAGAGGAAGAGAGGAGGTAGAGGAGGGAAGGAAGGGGAAAAGTCAGGTCTGTTCTAGAAAAATCACACTGTGGACCTTCCTCCTGCCTCCCCACTCCCCCGCCCCAAAATGTTCATCTGCATGACTATTTTAAATAAGCATCAGGGGCACTCTTGAAAGAGGAAAAAAAGGTGCAAAAGAAGGGTGATGCATGCAAGAGTAAGAGTCTGCTTTTCGGGGCAAGGGTGATATCAGCTGCCATTTATCAAACATTTACCTCATTTTCTGTTCACTATCGTGTCAGGAACTATTACTATCTCCACTTAACAGATAAAGAAACAGACTCAAAAGAGGTTAAATGGGGGGGGGTGCCGCTGGCTCAGCGGTGCTGCCTGTGATACTTGGTCTTGGGGGCGCGAGTTTGAGCCCCATGCTGGGTGTAGAGATTACTTAAAAATAAAATCTTAAAAAAAAGAAAGAAGCTAAACGGTTTGCCCAAGGTCGCGCAGCCAAGTGCGGAGATGGGACTCAGACTCGCCCTTGATGTCTCCAAAATGGAGCTGGAAACCAAGCTTGAGTGCACTTAGGGGAATTTCTGAAGTCCCAGGTTACCTCCGGCAAGGTGGGGACAGCAGGCCTGAGTTAGTGCTGCCACCTAGTGACAAGGCCGTGGAGACAAACCCCCTCTTTCCTTCCCCAGGCCTGGCTCTGTCCCAAATTCCCAGTTAAGAGAGACCCCAGAGGTTTGAGTTCTACCTCGGCCAACCATCACGTGTTAGGGCAGCATCCCAGAGCAAGGCTCTGAAGAAGCATTTGTTGGAATACATGAATGAGCAGGGGCGCAGATCTCTACAGATCTGGCTGGCGGTCAACCTGGTCTCCATACAGAGCCTGTGAAGACACTACTGAGCAGATCACTGTTGACCACATCCTGGGGTAGGGCCAGGTCTTCTGTCGCAGCGTGGGTCCTGCCCCATGCCTTTCACGGAGCACCGACTAGGTCCCTTGTACCATGTGAAGCAGTTTGACTTGCATTATCTAATTTTATCCGAGACCCAAAGGGAGGAAAGCAGCATAGTCCCGAGTTCACAGGACTCGAACCCAGATCCTTAGACTCCAAAGGCGGGGTTCTTCCTGCTCCACCACACCCCCTTGCCACCCCATTCGACTCACCCCAAGAAAACTTGTTTTTGTCAGCCTAGTCATCCAGATGTGATGACTCAAGAGTCGATGTGGGGCAGACTGTCAGGGGGAGAAGGACCTGTGTCAGCACAGCGGCTTTCCTGACCTTTAAGGCAGCGAGGACTTACCTCAATCTGAAACGTGTGGCTGGGGAGTGATTCTAGTCTCAGCCATATGCAGGGGCCCAGGGCAGGCCGCCCCGACGAGCACAATGGCACAGTGATGACTTTGAATCAAAGCTACCTGGGAAACAGCCGGGTGCAAGGACACTCAGATCTTCCTCTCTCACCCTGAAAGCTGGAAATAAATCTCCCATATGAAAACTATCCTCCATGTACTAAGAAGTACAAAGACATCCTTATCACCCGAGATAGGGACATTCAAGTCCAGAAAGCCGCAAAAATAAACCTTGTTACTTTTTTACTAATCTACTCCCTCAGCCCAAATTCCATTTAGAATTCCTTACTAACCAAAGTTTCCAAACACCTGTTTTCCTTATTCTGTAAACTCTTCACAAATGTATCATTTCTTTGTCTAAAATATATAAAGACCGTCTGCCTCGGTCATTTCTTTGGGTCTCAATTTCATTGTTAGGTCTCTGGGTGCGCATAATAAAGCTTTGTTTTCTCTTCCTGTTAATCTGTCTTGTGGCAATTGAATTCTTAGTCCAGCTGGAAGACCTTGAAGGGTAGAGGAAGAATTCTCCCTCCCCTGCACATAATAGGACACACTAGCAGGGGAGGGCAGCAGAAACAATTCCCGCTCCCCGCACTCTGCAGCTCCTGCTGGGTCTCATTCCCAATCTAAGGTCACCTGCAACACAGAAACCAGAAGAGATATTTTCCTTTTAGATCCAGTTCTTGGAATCTTGTTGCAAATGGAGAGAGAATAAAAAGTCACGTTCTGGAAGGCAGGATGGTCTCACCAAACACATGTTTCACTCTGCCCAGAGTTAATTCAGAAACTTCTCTGTTTAAGTCCTCAAAGGTTGTCTCCAAGGTGCACCATTTATGTCAGGAAATCTACTTGAGATTACATGCTACATAAACCTGTTGCCCAGTGACGAAATAAACATAACAGAACAGTCAGCTCTGCCTCTAACACCATGCATCGAGTAAGGGCAGATACTAACTACGTGACAGGCACCAAAGTAGATGTTTTTATCTGAAATATCTAGATTACCCATCTAAGCCTGTGATTTCTTACATTTGGTCGTCATTGGACCACTTTGAAGATCTGATGAAAACCATGGACCCACCTTTCCTTTATGAAAGATATATATATTCATCAAATTCGGATGACATGATTTCAGAGATTCATAGACTCCTGAAATCCATTCATAGACCCCAAGGTAAGAACCTTTCATCAGTCAACACACCATGCATTCAAAACTCAAGAAACAGCCGCCCGGAGAGAGTGTGGTCCGTGGCACGCAGCATTGAATTGGAAGTCAGAAGTTCTCATCAGTTGTCACAATTTAGGGAGCCGGGAGGTTTTCATATTTGCAAGAAGTAAACCTACTTGATATGAAGCAGAATGTCTGACCCAAAGGCCATTCTGACCAGGCAACGCTGACGCAGCGTGTCATCAGTGGGAAGAAGAAGGATGGGGATGAAGATGGGATGAGGATGTATGTTAGGTACATTACTTGGTGAATTTCAATGGTTGGAATCTTCATGGGTTTTGAAAATGATATATAAAAATGTCCCTTTGACAAAATGCTCTTGTGCTAAAACAACCATGCAATGTCTTCCAAGACAGTGAATGAAAGATTAGAACAACACGTGTGAGACAGCTGGCTGTCCGTGGTACAAAATCACGAGGGCATAAGAACCCCAAACTTTGTTTCTGTGGCTTAAGGTATTTCTTACAACTGAAGTGAAATGCTCTTGGTAAGAGGAATACTTTGTCAAATCAGCCATTTACCAGTAGACAGAATTTTTGCCCACTCTTTCTCTGAAGGTCTTCTTTGGTTCATAGAAGCGTAGAGGGGGCATAAGAATGCTAGAGATGGGGAAAAGGGGTGTGGAAGAGGACTTGGAGGCTCAGAGCTAGAAACATTGAAACCAAATTGATCATGTCATGATTTCTATCAGTATTGACCAGGTTTCAACTGAGACTCAATCAATTGAGTTGATTGCATCATTTGCCTCCAAAACAAATCTGGCCCTCAAAATATTAGTCCTGGTTTCTGCTCCAACTTCAGTAAGTGTCCTGAGTAGAGATTGTATGTCATCAACCTATCTTTATTCTTCATAGTAGGAGCTACTGCTGTTACTGCTGGTGTGTGTGTGTGTGTGTGTGTGTGTGTGTGTGTATCCACACACGTGGGCATGTCTACAACACTGGGTCCGTCTGCAAATCCAAGACAGAGTCCTAAAGCTTTCCACACTAAGTGCTTGTGAGTCCTTTGATTTCTACGTTGACACAAGCCCTGTTCCTATTTGTGTCTCTCCTTTGAGAACCAGCTCTCCTCCTTGCTGCATCTCTAGTTCTTGCTCTACTCTCCCTTCACTTATCGATCCATTCATTCAACGAAAATATATTGAGCACCCATGTCAGGCAGACAGCTAGGGACTAAGGATGGAGAGGTGAATAGAGCAGACCCGTCCCTGCCGACGCAGAGTCTACAGTCTGGTAGAAACCAAAGAACTAATTATACTAATTCATGAATGACAGTGGTGATAAGTACCATGGAAGAGAAGCACAGAGAACTGGGAAAGCATACACCAAGGACCTGACCTATTCCTTGGAGGAGAGGAGGTCTGGGAAGTCTGCCTAAGGAAGTGAGATTTCAGCTGAATGCTGAGCAGTGGATAATGTCAAGTTGATGCAGAGGGTGAAGAAGGGTGTTCTAGGTAGGGGACACAGCACATGCGCAGTGTGATCCCGAGATGCCGTCTCTTGGCTTGAGGTGTCCAAATACTGGAGAGATGACTCAACCTCTTCCTAACTTCACTGCCTCCAGAAGTACTGGTGCTGGGTTGCATTTCCACAGAGGGATCCCCCATTTTTCACAGTTGGGAACATGGCCTGCCCAGCCCACCTGTCAGGACATCCATGCTTCTCACCCTGGCCCAGCATTTCTGTTCCTCTCCTTCACCTCCCCTGAAGTCTCCTAACTGTTCTCCCAATTCTAGCCTCACTCCCCTGTCCGCTCCCCACACGACAGTCAGGGTGATCCCTTTACACGCAGGTCAACCACATCACTCCTCTGCTTAAAACCTTGGAGCGTCTTACCTCAATCAAAGCTCAAGCCCTCACCAGAGCCCACCAGACCCCCTGGATCTGACCCCATCTACCCATCTGACCTCCTCTCCCCACACTCTCCCTACTGCAGCTGCTGTGCCTTGAGCATAGCAAGTATGTTCCTTGCTAGTTCTGTGTCCAGGACACCCCTGGGTCTAGATATCCACGTGGCTTGTTTCCTCACTTATGCTCAAATGTCACCTTAGAGAGGCCTCCCCTAACCACCGCCTCACTCTCTATTTTGCTGTCTTTCATGATATTGTTAGCTGCTTATCCGTTGCTATCTTCTCCTTGGGATTATAAACTTTCAAAGGTTCAGGAACTTGTAACGTGTTCACCATTGTATCTCTTGTGCTTACAGCAGCGCCGGACCTGTAATCAGGGCTCAACCATGTTTGTTGAATGAGTAAATGAGCGAATGGATATCCCCACCCCCAAGCCACCTTTCATCCCTGCTTCCTCCCAACCTCTCACTAACTTTAGCAAAGAGAAAAAAGGGAAGGCTCGATGTTAAGACCGCACCGATTCCTTCTGATGTCCCAAACTCTCAACACGCTGGCCAGAAACAGTCTTTTGATAGCCATGGACATGGGAGGGATATGTCAGCTTCCAAAATGAGTGTCCGGGATACAGAGGGTAAGAAGCTCCTTGAAGGTACTTGGGTCCAGGCACAGAGGGGAGACTGAGTCCTGGCCCGTGTGCCACAGAAGTCATGGGGGATAGAAACAGGTTGTGTTAGTAATTGTGGTTGCCTGATTTGCAGACAGAGTGAGGCCAGGCCAACAGATAAAATTAGGTGACACACGGCCGTTGTCATTGCGTGAGTCTGGTAGCTGTTTTCCATCTGAGTTTATACCCGCTCCTCTAACTCAGTATTTCTCAAACTTGAGTTACTCACATACCACCACCATTTCTGCTGCCTCCATGAACCACCTGCCCTGTTAGTGACCTTATTTTCTAAATCAACTCACTCTTATTGCTTGAATACACATATTTTAAAAGGAAACTAGCAGATCAGGGAGACCAAAAGGAAAGGGGTGAGGAGCCAGCCCAGGGAAGATCCAGCCCCAGAGGGAGAGCTGCTCCCAGAGGGTGAGGGCAGAAGCAACGGCCCCAGCAGCAAAGGTGGGAGGGGGCTTGATATGGGAGTCAGGTCCCAAGGGGTGAGCACAGGGGAGGAGAAAGGAGGAAGAGGAGAGGTTGCCAGCCCCTGGGAGTCTCATGGGCAAGAGGGAAAAAGGAGGCAGCGGTTTGGGACTGAGGGCCTGGGGTGGCTGTGAGCAGGGAGCGATCTGAGGTGCTGTGGGTGGGGGTTTGGTGAGGGGGATGGGGCGGAGCAGAGCACTGAGGCTAAGGGCAGAACGAGGATGGCAGGGCATGTGGGAAGGGGGACTGCGGGAGCATAGGTTGAGACAAAAGCACGGTGTGGTTTAGAGAAGGGGTTGCTGAGGCGTGGGGCACACTGAGAGTAGACCTGAAAGAATGAAGGGGAGGAGGGCTGGGGGTGCGGAGGAGAAAGCTGAGACGGAGGGGGTGTGAGGAGGGATCACAGGTACCTGAGTGAAACGGGCTGGAAGGGAAGGGCAGAGCTGGTTGTGTGTCCCTGCCCTTCCCAGTAGGTGGGGCTGTCCTCCTAGGACCACTCAGTGAGCGTGTTGTCTCCGCTGGGCAGCGGCCCTCATATTGCTCACCTGCCATCTGGAATCCTCTCACATATACGGGAACACGAAGTCTAAAGGACTGGTACCCAGGACGCTGTGGGCCAGAAAGCTGGAAATGTGCTCCCCTGCTGGACACAAAAAAGAGTTCTTGAGGGCACAGGGGACTAAGCAGAATGTGGAAGAAGGAGAAATAAGGTGGAGAAGACCAGAAAGGTAAATTGGCACACAGAGATCTGTAACAGCAAGAAATGCCAACTGCTATGTGCAAGGTTGCATTTGGGTTCTAGGGTCCCCTGCAGAATCAAACAGACTATCGTGCATGAGAAACTCAACGGGCACAGCCAGTCCGTGAAGATGATTGTGCTCCTGAGCCACTGCTCTGGCAAACATGACAGGGTCCTTATTAAGAAAATGGGGATCCTTCTAAGCACCAAGGGTGCAGGGAACACTTCTAAAGGTATGTGATTCTCAGTACATTTGAGTTAATGGTCATGGAAGGCACTGACTTTGTTTTTTGAATTCCAGTACAGTTACCATACAGTGTTATATTAGTTTCAGGTGTACGATATAGTGGTTAGTGATTCAACAATTCAGCATTACTCAGTACTCATCACGGTAAGTGCGCTCTTAATCCCCTTTACCTATTTCACCCATCCTCCCACTCACCTCCCCTCTGGTAACCATCAGTTTGTTCTCTACAGCTAAGAGTCTCGTTTTCTGGTACTTTTTTCTTTTGTTCATTTGTTTTGTTTCTTAAATTCCGCAGATGAGTGAAATCAAATGGTATTTGTCTTTCTTTGACTGACTTATTTCACTTAGCATTATACCCTCTGGATCCATCCATGTTGTTGCAAATGGCAAGACTTCATTTTTTATGGCTGAGTAATATTCCATGTGGAATATTACTGGTGGTTATATATATATATGTATATATATATATGATGGAATATTACTGGTGGTTATATATATATATGTATATATATATGATGGAATATTACCGATGGTTTTATATATATATATATATATATATCCTCTTCTTTATCTATTCATCTACCGATGGACACTTGGGCTGCTTCCATAATTTGGCTATTGTAAATAATGCAGCAGTAAACGCAGGGGTGCATGTATCTTTTCCAATCAGTGTTTTCATATTCTTTGGGTAAATATGCAATAGTGGAATTAGTGGATCATATGATAATTTTATTTTTAATTTTTTGAGGACGCTCCATACTATTTTCCAGAGTGGCTCCACCAGCTGGCATTCCCACCAACAGTGCATGAGGGTTCCCTTATCTCCACATCCTTGCCGACACCGGTTGTTTCTTGTGTTTTTGACGTTAGCCATTCTGACAGGGGGCGGTGATAGCTCACTGTGGTTTTGATTGGCATTTTCCTGATGATGAGTGATGTTGGGCATCTTTTCATGTGTCTGTTGGCCATCTGGATGTCTTCTTTGGAGAAATGTCGGTTCTTGTCTACTGCCCATTTTTAAATTGGATTATTTGTGGTTTTGGTGTTGAGTTGCATAACTTCTTTGTCTATTTTGGACACTAATCTTTTATCGGATATGTCTTTTGTGGATATCTTCTCCTGTTCAGTAGTCTGTCCGGGACTGATCATTTTATCTGTTTGGTTAATTGCTGCTCTCTTTCTGGAAACTGTCCCTCCTCCATTCCAATACAGCCCCCTTGGGAGCTGCCCCTGAGGTCATGGTTGGTGGGTCTAGGAATGGGCATCTGGGGCTTTGCCTTTAGGACAAAAAATCAGGGCAGCCTGTCTCAGGCAGCTGACACTGTTTAGAGGTGAATCTCCAGGGTGGAGAAAACTAGTCTTTAGGAAGACGGGAAAAGCAAGCTGATGTTTAGGATGCTACAGACTGTTTGTGTCCCCCCAGTTTCATATTTGAAACATAACCCCCAGTGTGAGGGTATTAGGAGGTGGAGACTTTAAGAGGTGGTTAGGTCAGGGGGGTGGAGCCCTCATGAATGGGCTCAGTGCTCTTTCAAAAGAGACCCCAGAGAGCTCCTCACCCCTTCCGTCACATGAGGTCAGCAAGAAGATGCCGTCTGTGAACCAAGGAGGGGGGCCCACCAGACACCACATCTGCCGGCACCCGGACTCTGGGATCTGTCAGCCTCTAGAACTGTGAGAAATAAATTTCTGTCATTTGCAAGGTATTTTTGTTACAGCTGCCTAAACGCACTGAGACACGGGCTGAAATCGGGAAGGAAGGAGCCCTGAGCACATGGGTTCTGGCAGCTCCCCAGGCTTCAGCCACACTCTGCCCTTCCTGCCACTGGAGTGGTCAACTCCTCCACAGGTAAAGTCTGTGAGCACCCCCAGTGTTCTCGAAACACATGCTTTTTGAGCATAAGCTGATTCAAATTGGGCACTGACGTAGCAATCAATGCAACAATAAAAAGAGAAGGTTATTGAACAAAATGGGGGTACAGTCAGCACTCTTGGTTGCCCCGTTTGAGACACAAGGAAGCACTTTAAAGACTCCTTAGAGCTCAGGGCAGCTGAGGGCACCACCAGCAGGGGCTTCCCACAACCATTACTTTGGAAAACTTAAAGGGAATCCATAAACACTTGAGTTTCATTTTGGACTTGTTTCTTTCTAATTTTTCTACTTATTCATAGAATTAAGGTGAATCTGAGCCAAGTGTCCTGCCTTACTGTCCGGAGGGGGCATCATGCCAAAGAGTGAAAGATGAGAGGATGGATTCGGGACTCCTTACTTTACATACAATTTGATTGTTGGATTTTCGTGGGAATTTATACTCAGAATTTAAAGCAGCTTCTCCAGCCCTTTGATCTTGCAGGGGCTGAGTAGCTGTAGGAAGGGGTGGGGGTCCAACGAAGGAAGAAGGACAGAGGAACCAGATGCAGGGGTGATGATACAATTTCGCTTCTCTCTCTGCAAGATTTACCGGGAAGTTGTTACCTTCCCCCCAGAGGGCATTGTCCAGATTCCTCCCTCTGCCCTCCACTCCCCCATCCTATCCTGCAACCTCTCCCCTGTGCCAGCGGTTCCTCCCCAACCTCACACTGCTGCCACTCTCGGTTTCCAAACTCCCTTCTCACTTGGGTCAGCACAACACCTCCTGAGAGGTCCCTCTGTCCCCACGCTCACCCTCCGCCCCAACTGGGTTCTCCTCAAAGCAGCCAGAGCAGCCAGCACTCTCCAAGTGACAAATCTGATAATGTCCCTTCATCTGCTTAAAACCTCTCAATGGCTCCCCTTTGCTCTTAGGACAAAGTAAAAGTCCCTAATGATGTCTGCACCATCTAGCTGCTGCCTCTCTCCTCTCCTCGGGTGCCCTCACCCTCACTCTGCCCTAGTCACACTGATGTTCAACTCCTTCCTACCTCAGGGCCTTTGCACGTACTGTTTGCTTGCCTAGAATGCCTTTCCCCCCTCTCTTTCACTTAGTTTTCACTCTTTCTTAAGAGCTGGCTGAAGATCTAGGCTGTCTGTCCTTCTTTATAAATTCTTACAAATAACCCTCAGAGCACTTTTTTACTTATGTGTGTGAGTTTGATTGGTGGTTGTCCTCCCAACTAAACCATTAGCTCCATGGAGGCAGGAAAGGACCATGTCTGTTTTACTCACCAGAGGACCCCCCCCCCCCCCCCCACTGGCCACAGGTCCTGACTTAGTCTTACTTGTCCCTCAAGGTCCTGGTCAAATATCTCTCTGAGAAGCCTTCTCTAGCTTCCTGCTTTGTCAATCCGTGAGCCAGCACTGACCTTCACCGTGCATTTACGGGGCCACCCTGCAATGATTTGCTCACTAAACTGTCTCACCATTAGTTGGCGGACTCCGGAGGGCAAGACCGCTATCTTTGTTGTGTTTTGTTTCCCTGACACCCAGCACAGTGCTTGGCCTGCCAGAGACAAATGTGTGAACGAACGAATGACTGTGTTAAAAGAGCTCCCTGGGCCTGGGTATTGTCCGCATACACTGAGGGGCTTCACCAGATGAGTCTGTCTATCCCTTCTCTAGCACTATGGTTTCAGCATCACCTAACCCTGCCTGGTCAGCACCTCTCTGCTTTGTTACCCATGTACCTTTAACTGTTGCCCTGGTAATCAACAAATCTCACTACTGCCACACTTCCTCTGTTTCATTATGCAAAGAAAGCCTCACACCTCTGGGCTTTCTATAGATTATGCAAAAAAAACAACAACACATTTTAATAACTCCTTCCTCTTTGACTCATGTTTAGTGAGGGCTTTCTCGTGTCTATGGTGGAACTTTGTTTTCTAATTATTAAAAATATTTGAAATCTATAAAAAGGTACAAAGAACAACAGTGATCACCATGAATACATCAAAACACGGACAGCTGAAGAAGTACAATGCGACCCATGTCCACAGGCCTTTTCTTTAAGACAATGACTAATACCGCTGGAGGCCTCTTGAGATACAGTCTTTTATACCCAAGGAACTGAAACATTCATTTCAAACCGTGTGTCCAGGACAGAACCTGGCCCCTAGGTGTCCAGGCAGGAGGCTTTCATTCTGTATGGGTCTCCTCCGACTGTTTTAGGCTTCAGCAGGCCCTGACCCCATTCCCTTCAAGGACAGACTCGGAGTCTGGACTGAGAGGACCCTAGAGGGGAAGGAATCCGGAATGCCACACCACAGGACTGCCCTCCCAGCTGTCCCACACTATCCGCTCTGTAGAAGCCCTCAGGAAAAAAAAAAAAAAAGACAAGACAAAATAAACAAAGGAGGCATGAGCATTCAGGACAAGCTGGAAATGTTTTCATTCCTTTTGAGGCCATCTGGAGGCGGAACTCGTCTAGGAGCTACATCTCAGAAGGCAGTTCAATCATGCCTTCGTTTCCCTTCTCTGGGCCAGACATCAAGCTAGAGGTCGGTGTTGAATATGAAAAGGGCATGATAACTTGAGAAACTCAAGGCAAGTGAATGACATAAAGAACTAAATAAGCATGTATGACAGAGGTGACAGGTGTACGTGCAGGGTGTGAAAGGAGCCTCTGAATCATCCTTAGGGCCCTGGGAAAGACTTCCTGGAGGCGGTGGCCCTTGCCTGGCATCGTGGAGGCTGGTGTGTGCAAGGCATGACATGTGCCTGATGCTTGCGGGGAGCTGCGGGCGCTTCCACCTGCCCGGAGTGCAAAGTGGAGTGGGTGGTGGTGGGAGATGTGGCCTTGGCAGCATCACAAAGGCTTGGTGTGCTAAGCTGAGGACCAGGAACCTTCTGCAATCTTGGGGTGGCCGCTGGAGGAGTCCGCAGGGGAGAGGCCCAAAGAGAACTAGAAGAGGGGCGCAGTGGTAAACTGGAAGGGTCAGACCACCAAGGAGGGGGTCATAGGATCAAGGTGAGGAGGCACGAGAAGCTGAACTAAGGTGGGGTCAAAGGGAAAGGAGGAAGGGGAAGATGGTAAGGAGACGAGCAGCCCACGGACACTGAGAGTAAGGGAAGAGAGGGCCCTGGGTAGTTCTCCGGGTACATCGCTGGCTGACTGGGTGCTGGTGGAGCTATTCATTGACAGACAGAATTCCAGAGGAGAAGTGGACCTTGGCATGATCTTTGGATGATGGGATGGAAGTTTCGTCATAAGTGGGAGTCATACGTGGATGAGATCTCCACAGAATCTACAAGTGTAGAAGTCACTAGAAGCAGAAAGAAGGTCAGGGAAGGGTCAAGCAAGACTACAGTGTGGGTAATGGGGCCTCTGACCACACACACGGTTTTCTGAGGTGACACGTGGCACAACTTTGGAAGACACAGCTCCGCCGAAGACGCATCCCTGAGGTTCCAGGGTTGAGTCCTACGTGTCCATTTTAGCACTAACATTATAAAATCCATGATGGAACTGACCACACCCTTAGACATCACTGTGGGCCTCAGTGAAGAAATTCAATCTCCACTCAGTTTGATTCCATTTTTAGAGTTTTTTTTTAAAGCCAAATTTACACAAAGTTTAATAAATCAAATAACCGTGTATCAAAAATATCGTTGCTTGGGGCGCCTGGGTGGCACAGCGGTTAAGCGTCTGCCTTCAGCTCAGGGCGTGATCCCGGCGATCTGGGTTCGAGCCCCACATCAGGCTCTTCCGCTATGAGCCTGCCTCTCCCACTCCCCCTGCTTGTGTTCCCTCTCTCGCTGGCTGTCTCTATCTCTGTCAAATAAATAAAATCTTAAAAAAAAAAAAAAAAAAAAAAAAATATCGTTGCTTAAGCTCATTGCCTACTCCCCTGAGCCAACAACTTCCAACTTTTATTAGATGAGTCTTTTGGTATTTACCTCCATTGCTCTAAATGAGAGGCTATATTGATATTTTCTGCCGATATGTTCAGCACTATGTATTGACTTTCCAACAAGGCAGTCAAAGATTTAGCTCTGTTTACCCCACCCTCCTGTCTACCACTCACACGTGCTCACGTCCCATCCCCCCCCCCCCCGGGTCTCCCAATATAGTTATGTCATACTTGGTTGTATCAATGTCCAGTCTTCACATTGCGATGGCTGTGTGATTCACCCCTGAGTCACTTGAGATAACCATGATTTCCCCTCCTTCCCTCCATAGCTTTTTATATTCCCCTGGAATTAATAATTGCTCCTTCCCATTGATTAGTTACATTTGTGATACTTTATCACGAGTCCAAAGTCTAATTCACCCACAATTGTGTAAGCCCCCTCTCAAGGGTTTCACATACAATCCCATCAGTGTCATCTTCTCGAATAAATTCTTCCTGGAGTTTTCTGACTAGTTTCCATCTGAACAAGGTGCTTTCTGTGCCTGGCATGTGACGGTCTGCCTGGGGTTTTCTTTTACCGTGATCTTGGTGATTCCGTTTGCCCGCCTCTTGTGTTGGAGTCCCTGTGGCTTGGCTCTCACATCTTCCTCTCTAGGCTTCCTCCCTTATTTTGGTGGAATGCACCCTTTAGCAGCATCCTGAGGGAGAGGATGGAGCACTACCTTTTTTGGGAAACTCTGCATTTCTGAAAATGTTTGATTCTCTTGTCATACTTGTCTTCTTTTGGTCATTGGGGTACAGAATTCAAGGCAGGAAACGATTTTCCTTCCGAAGGCATTATTCCCCTGACTTCCGGTTCCAGGGCTGGACGATAACTTTGATGACATTCTGCGCCTGCTTTTTTGGAAAGCATTTTATGAAACCTGTTTTTTAATCTCCGAAAACCACTTGGAGCTCCTTTTTGTCCCAGTTTTCTGAAATTTCATGGTAAAGTGTAATTCAACTCTATTCTGCCAACAAGTACTGAGAGCATGTGCTTTATGGCTTATCCCCCCAAATGCTCCAGGGTACACAAAGATATACACAAGTCCTTAAGGACCTGGAAATGTATGGGAGTGTGGGAGATAAGGGGAAATGGGATACGGGTGAGGACATAGTATTAACACGTATAAGATTTGTAAGAGCCCCATTTCCACAAATTCCAAGTGTCGATATTTTTTAAGAGGGACTGATCCAGAATCTTGACCTGACTCATTCATTAGCGATGTAGCCTTCCTACACACTCAACAAATTCCATGCCTCACCCGTCTACTTAATCTGCTTAATCTGGTGGCACATTGTGACTTCAAGTCCTGCTTTTATTGCCAGGAGTAGTTGTTAGCCTCTAGAGGGCAGACTTTGCCACTATTCTGCTGAAGGCCAGGAAAGCTCCAGCTCCATGCCAGAGGGTCCCTCAAGCTCCCTGGGGAATCATTAGGGCTAGAACAAGGAACCAGGGCCCCCTTTCAGGAAACTATCTCTAAAATGTATTTCTCCTTCCGCTTCAAGGTGTACCTGAAGGGAGGACATATCTATCTATCCATAGACAGGCGTAAAGCATAGTAAGCTGCCCAGTAAATGTTTTCTCAATGGATGAGCACGGAATATTTCTATGTAATATCTACCCCCCATTTATACAGCCGTCCATCCCTGGTGGGAATCAGCCAGCACTACCGCGGTGGCTGCCAGATTATTATTACTGAAAACAACTTTGCAGATATTTTAAATCCTCATTTTATAGACCAGAAACTGAAGGATAGAGAGGTTAGTAAACTGAATCCAGACCTCACGTTAGATCCGACTCACTCTACCACAGAAGGCAACCCCAAATATCACTGGAATGGCAGGTTAGACGACTTGGGATTTGTCACCAAACTGAAGCATTTGTTACCCCAGAGGAGCACACAGTGGAGAAGAGGTGGGACTCACAGAACCATATTGTTCCTTGTTCTGATGCTAAGTAGCTGTGGGGCTCTGAGTGACAGGCTCCAACTCTCCGGGCCTCAGTTTCCATATCTGTAAGATGAAGTTAAGAATACATTGAAAGGGGCACCTGGCTGGCTCAGTCAGTAGAGCATCTGATCTTGATCTTGAGTTCAAGCCCCACACTGGGTGTAGAGATTACTTGAAAAAATTAATAAATTTCTTTTCTTTCTTCCTTCCTTCCTTCTCCCTTTTCTCCCTCCCTCCCTCCCTCCCTCCCTCCCTCCCTCCCTCCCTCCCCCTCTCTCTCTTTCTCTTTCTTTCTTTCTTTCTTTCTTTCTTTCTTTCTTTCTTTTTCTTTCTTTCTTTCTTTCTTCGTTGTGAAGAGTTGGAGTGAGGTCCATGATAATCTAGGGATAAGAAGCCGTGAAAGGTCCTGGAAGGCCTTCCAAGAGAATGGAGGTTCTGTGCTCCTGGGAGAATGATGGGAGACACTGCTGGGATTTTGAAGATGGGGACTGTTAAATTAGTGTAGAGGTTCTTCGTGGGTATGAGTTTTCTCTCCAAACATTCCACTATAATCCAAGACCGCATAATTTCTGCCAAAAAGTGGGTGCCTCCAGTGTTCCCCCTCCTGGGAACCAGTGGCTCTGGCCCCACCACGGGTGCTCAAACTTGGCTACCTGCTGAGATCACCTGGGGAGCTTTCAATGTGTAGATGGCAGGGGTTCACTCCTAATGAACCTGATGTGAAGTTTGGCCAAGGCACTGGGAATGTTGAGTTCCCCGTGTGATTCTAATGTTCAACCCACGTTGAGAACCACTCCCCAGGGCTTTAAATTCATTTTTTTTTTTTGCCTGAAAATTTAAAAAGAAAACAAAAGGAGAGCAGTAGCACCTGATGAGGGAACAGAAGGCAAGCTGAGGACAAAGCAGAAGCTGACACCCTGCAAACCCCCCCTCCCCCCATGGAATGTCTGTGACATTCCTCAGGCACTCCAGGCTGCCCTAAAGGACAAAGAAACAGTTAACCTATAGATACCGTGATCTTGAGTCTCCCTCAGTTTACAAATGCCTTAGCAGTTTACAAGAACAAAGCTATCAGAAACCTAGCTTCCAGAAGAAAAACTATGAAATTTTCTTACCACCTATGGCCCATTGACAAGTCCTTGAAACAGGCAGAGTAAAATTCCTCTCCGGACTCAACTGCCTCGATATTAATACTTTGCTAAGAGCAAAAGGCAATCCTAGCCTGAGCACCCCTTCCCCCAGGATCCTGTAAGTCTACTTTAACATATAAAAATTCCTTTGGAAACTTCATCTCTAACTACCCCCCCCCCCCCCCCCCCCCGGCTCCAGCCGTCAAGATACATGTTGGCAATCATCCCCCAAGCATATGTCCCACCGATATACATCTGAAGGGCCTCATGACTAAGGTTTTATTAGACGGTAATAAATGACCTTTTCCCAACAGTGGCTAGCCCCCTCGAGGTCCTGGAAACCTTGTTTCCAAAATTCCTTAGAGACTTACGTTATGCCTAACCCTCTCTCAACTTGAGGGTATATGACGGGCCACTCCTCATGACCCCAGAGCAGCTCTTTCTGCCCACGGGTCCTGTCCCCGTGCTTTCATAAACCACCATTTTGCACCAAAGATGCCTCAAGAGTTCTTTCTTGGTCGTCGGCTCTGGACTCCACCCCACTGAACCTCACCTGTATCCCACAACCACATCAGCACCCAGTGGCTCTCAAACTTTAATGTGCAAACAAGCAGATCACCTGGAGATGTTCTAAAACTAGCCTCTAATTCAGGAATTCCGGGGTGGACTGGGCTTCTGCCCTTGTAACAAGCTCCCAGAGTCATGCCCACTCTGCTGTCCCCAGACTGCATTTGAGCAGTTAGGCTGTAGCTTGAATGAATGCAGACTTGCCTGAAAACTATGGCTCTTCAAGCCAGCTGGGATCTTGAGTAAGACGTCACTTCACTTTTTGAGCCTTAGTCTTCTGATCTTCAGTGCAGGCAAGCAATAGTAACTACATCACGGAGTTCTTGTGATGCTTCAATGACATAATATAGTAAACACGTTTGGCACGATACAACAAATGTTAGCCTTTGAATTATTAGGATAGGACTCATGGAACGCTTACGATCTGCCAGGAATTTTCAAAGCACTTTCATGGCTTACATCCTTCAAGCCTCAAAATAACACTATGAGGTGGGTACTTATGATTCCATCATCCCTATTTTATGGATGAAGAAACTGCGGCAGAGACGGGGAGTATCTTAATTTATATCACACACCTGCGAGTAGCGAGGCTGGTGTTTGAACCCAGGGAGAATCTGGCCTCTTATCCCTCCAGGGGCTGAAATGGACACTGAACAGGTATTTCTGCCCTGCAGGTCTAACACTCTGGAGGCGATGAGTTGAGGGGTTACCCTCTGTAATGGGCTGGGACCAACGGGTGGCAGCCCAGGGCTACTTAAAGACCACACCGAGCTGGCTATTTCATCCCACAACGCCGCCGCCGGCTCTAAAGACTCCAAACTCCCAGCTACCCTCCACCCACAGGTGCTGGCCTAGGAGGCCGCCGAGGGACCGACAGGAAAGAAGGGGCCTACCTCACAGGTACAAATCTGAGTTCCCCAGGAAAAGACCACGTCCGCATGATGTGGTTTTGGAATATAGGTGAGGTTCAGTGGAGCGGAGTCCGGAGCCGACGACCAAGAAAGAATTCTTGAGACGTCTTTGGTGCAAAATGGTGGTGGTTTATGAAAGCACGGGGACAGGATCCGTGGGCAGAAAGAGGTGCGGCCCCGGGGTCCTGAGGGGTGGCTGATTATATACTATGGGGTTGGGGGAGGTAAGGCAAAGGGAGGTCGGGAAGGTACTTTCATATGTTAAAGAAGACTCACAGGACACCAGAGGTCTTGCCATTGTCAAGTTAAGGCTGTTTACCCTTCTAGTAAGACATTAACGTGAAGATAGTTGGGAACTTCCTGGCTTCCTGGAAGTATTGTCTATGGCCTGCAGGTTATCAAGACATTTAATTCTATTTACACTCCCTTCTGGAAGCTGGGTTACTGATAGCTTTGTTCTTGTAGACTGCTAAGACATTTGTAAACTGAGGGAGACTCAAGTCTTGCAGGATTGTGGTCTCTATAGGTTAACTATTTCTTTTTCCTTTAGGGCAGCCAGGAGTGCCTGAGAAATGTCACATACATTCCTTGGCGGGGTGGGTAGGAGTTGCAGGGTGTAAGTTTCTGCTTTGTCCTCAGCTTGCCTTCTGTTCCCTCATCACGCAGGCAAAGCAACCAGCAAAGGAGTTTCCTGCAATTCCCGGTACTGGCAGAACGCAACCAGACTGAGAAATCTACAAATCTCATTATGCGGAAAGTTCGGCAAGGATCTGGGAGCTCAGCCAATTGGTAAAAAGTCGGGAAGCCCTTTTGGATTCCCCAGAGCACTCTGGAGGCGACCGGCATTGGTGCCCACGCTCAGGGGATGGGGACCCGGGCGAGGAGACTCTTATCTGTGGGATTACCTCGGCAGAGCTCCGGGATTTTTTCCGGCGGGGTCCCCTGGGAGAGGCAAATGAACCTGAGGGGCAGTGCAGGGGGTGGGGGTTAACCCGGCGGTTTCCATGGCACCCAGGGCGTGGGGGAGGAATGCACCCAGCAAGCTGTGGCGAAACAACTGCGCAGCGGGACCAGCCGGGCTGGAGAAGGCGCGAGGGAAAGGGGGGGCAGGAGGGTGGGGGAAGCCGGGCTGGACGGGGGTGGGGCGGTCACGTGCGCCCGAGGGGGCGGGGCCCCAAAGCCACCCCGGAGCGGAACCGATTCCCACCTAGAGGCTCCGTGCCAGGCGCGAACTTTTCTCCAGGACTGAGAGACTGAACTTGACTTGAACCCCTGGTGAGGACTCAAGGCACCCGCAGCCAGGACCGGGCTGAGGTGTCTGCGGCCGGCCTAGGGGACAGCGGTCGGTGGCAAAAGACACCAAGGAAAAGTGGGAACAGAAGCTTGGGGGTGAGTGAAAGGAGCTCGGCTCGCAGTTTTTTAACGCAGGCTCGGTTCTCCGTTTATTCTGGGGTGGGCCGGGGCAAGTGCCCTGTCAGCTCTAAGGGAGCAGCCGAGGCCACTGTCCCTTAAGACTGCCGGGGTCCTCAGCACCTGTGTTGGGCTTCAGGAGAGGCTGTGGTCATGGTGAATGAAGATCCCAGCCAACAGGAGCACGATGGCACCCCCGCGCAGGAGCCTGCTCTCCGGGCGGACCCCAGCGCCTCCATCCACCCGAGCGTGTCGGTGCACCCGAGCGTGTCTGCCCACCCCAGCGTCTCCATCCACCCCAGCGTGTCGGCGTACCCAAGCAGTTCGGCCCACCCCAGTACCTTGGCCCAACCCGGTGGCTTGGCCAACCCCAGTAGCTCGTGCCCCGAGGACCTCAGCGTGATCAAGGTGAGCAGGCGCCGCTGGGTGGTGGTCCTGCTGTTTAGCTTCTACTCCATGTGCAATGCTTTCCAGTGGATACAGTACGGCTCCATCAATAACATCTTCATGAAGTTCTACGGGGTCAGTGCCTTTGCCATCGACTGGCTGTCCATGTGTTACATGCTGACCTACATCCCTCTGCTCCTGCCGGTCGCCTGGCTGCTGGAGAAATTCGGCCTGCGCACCATCGCCCTCACCGGCTCTGCTCTCAACTGCCTGGGGGCCTGGGTGAAGTTGGGGAGCGTGAAGCCACATCTCTTCCCAGTCACGGTCCTAGGCCAGGTCATCTGCTCTGTGGCCCAGGTCTTCATCCTGGGCATGCCGTCCCGCATCGCTTCAGTCTGGTTCGGGGCCGATGAGGTGTCAACAGCCTGCTCCATAGCTGTCTTTGGCAACCAGGTGGGTCGAGGAGTGGGCGGGTGTCCAGGGGAATGGGCGTCAGCTCATTGTGAGGCTCACTGTGTTAGGTTGTACCTGAGGGCACCTGTGTGGGAGCCTGCAGTCTTGTGACTTCAGCAGCGTTTGTGACTCTGGGGGACTTCGTGGCTGGGTGGGAGTGAGGGATTGTGACTGGATGGCTGGCTAAGTGAAGGGCCGGGGAACCGAAGGAGGAGACCTTTTCCTTTACCGACAGTTTCTCCTCCCCCAGCAGAAAGCATGCTTCTGGAACGTCCGTGGGTTTATGGTCTCCTTCCTGACCCTGTCAGTCCACCGGCCTAGACCTGGGATTTCAGGAAAGCTGTTCTTTCTCAGGGAGCAGCCCACGGGCATCAGATTCTTCTAGGATCGTCAGAATTGGGTGGATATTTTTAGCCTGACCCACCGGCTTTCCTAGAGTGCAGTATCTCCCGTACTAATGGAGAATCACAGAGCTCTGGCCTGGTGGTGTTTGGCCCCGTGTTTACCGTTTTTTATACACAGCTGAAGCCAGGACAGTGGAAACAGTGCTCTGGGCCAAACGGCTTCCCTGGGGGTTAGAGCCAAGCCTAGCAGGATGGAGTAGAAATCTCGCTCTGAACTTCCAAGGCCTAGAAACCTTTTTGGGAAGGCGTGGAAAGCTCCTATCCCTATCCCTTTTCTTTCCTTCTTTTCGAAAGGCGAATCGCAAATTCTATGCATCTCGGTGAGGTTACGACTCAAAACCTTGGGCATGTTATTGACTGCCTTCTCCAAATATTTGAGGCAAGTATTTATGGAGTCCTTTTCTATCTAGACCACTGCCTCCAGGTCCCACTTCTTCCCAAGCACCTGCAGTTGTTTTCATTTTATTTTATTTAACAAATGACCAGTAACCTGTAGTTCTTATAGGATTTTTCCCTTATAGGAGGATAAAGCTGGCAGGTGAAGGGCAGGACCTTTCCAATTTCCCAAGGGTTCAATCTCCCTATGAGCAGCAGAACAGGCTTCAGAGGAAGTCACTGCAATCTCAGACCCGTTGTTTTGGGGAGAGCAGGGTTGCTAAGTGGGAGAAGCCCCTCCGGTGGCCTGGCGAGATCAGAGAATCCAAAATTCTTTTGTAAACCATAAAGCATAAACGAATAGGTTTTCAGACCCCTCCTCACACACCTGTGAGGGAATTTGACACCAGATACATCTTTAAAGTGTAATAAGATTAGTTTCTCATTCCCCGTGCCCACTCCCCACCAAGGTCAGGAAATGCTGAGAATTTTACATTTAAAAACACCCTCACAGCATATATTTGTATCATGGAGCCATCTATTCAATCTGATCTTTTTGGCTTAACCTTTTAAAAATGTATGAAAAACTGAATTGTTTATGCTTCCTCATGTCGGGATGAATATCTATGTTTGGTTCTTGGCATGTGTTTTATTTAACCTTTCTTTCTGAGTAAGGCACGGCTGAATGGAGGAGAGATAGTATTAGAGTACCCTGAGTTTTGCCGCTTAGAAAACAAGGCTCCGCGGAGTAAACAGACTTCAGATGCTATTCCACAGAGTAATTCTTCTTGGCCTGCAAACCTCACATTGGTCAGCTAAACTCTGTACCCTGGTCATTCTGACTTCCCTCTTCTAGTGCCTCTTAGGTACTCCACACATGCGCCAGCAAATTTGCTTGCATCAAATTCACCATTCATTCATTCATTCATTCATTCAACAAGCATTCACCTAGTGCCTCCCATTTGCCAGGTACTGGGCTAGGGCTTCGAAGATAGTCCCTGCCTTTGCAGAGTTCCCATACCAGATTTTAAAATTGTACTAGGCAATAGGATTCTGATAAACAACCAAACAAATAAAAGCCTGGATCAGCGTATAAAGGGTTTATTTTCAGTTCTCCATGAGATTTAATATCTTCTTTGCCTAATTGCTTAGAGGACATTGAAGCAGAAGGAAGCTAATATCTATCAAACACCTATTATGTGCAAGCATTTTCTCACCTATTATTTAATTTTTCAACTCTGTGAGGTAGGTGGAATTTGTCCCTGTTGTTACACGGGTGAGGAAATTGAGACCAGATAAATGGAGGAAATTTATCCAGGGTCCTACAGCTACTAAGTGGTAGAAGGGAGATTTGAACGCAATTCCATCTGCAAAAGCCTATGTCAATAGGCCAATATTGAGTTGTCATGTGGATAAAGCATATATTTTTTATTTTTTAAATTAAAATTTTAAATTAATTTTTAATTTTTCATTAATTAATTGTTTTTTTAAAGTAGGCTCCACGCCCAACGTGGAGCCCAAGACAGTTTGAACTCCTGACCCTGAGATCAAGGCCTAAGCTGAAATCAAGAGTCAGACACTAAACTGACTGAGCCACCCAGGTGCCCCTAAACCATATATTTTTAAAAAGGGGGGAGGGCAGGATTGTGAGGTTGGAAGTTTGCCCCTTGTGTCTGGTTGTTGGTGGTGATAAAGTATCCAGCAGTTTTCTCCAGAATCTGAGAACCTCTGTACCTGTCTTCTGTTTTGAAGTCCCTGGCACTAGTATTGCCTCCCCACCCACTGTGTTGTAAACTGCTGAAGGGCAGATCGATTCTGCTTCTTGGAGCCTAGCAAGAGTCACAAGAAGGTGGGGCTCCAGTCTTTGGGAAGAAGAAACCAGTGAGTCCTCAGCTGGGGTGAGAGAGGGAAGGAGTCTTAGCATTGCAACAGAGCCTCTTCCCTTTGGCTCTGGCCAGTTGCATAGGTGGTGACAGCCTGGCATTGGGCAACGCTTGTTCCATTGCTTCCAGGGAAATGACCCATATGGGGTTTTGAGTGATGCGGACGATGTGATAGCAGAAGGATTGGAAGAAAGCCCCGTCCTAGAGTCTGGTGATAGCTTGATAGCACTGGACAGGAGAGATGTGGGAGGGAGCTCGAAGGGACCAAGTCAGTTCCAGTATAACACCGAGATGGGGAGGGACTTCCTCAAGGTCCTTGGGCAGTGAGAGCGCAGTGCCAACCAGAAAAAGAGTAGGAGAGAATGTTTGCTTTTTGAGTTATGAAAATACAGGAGTCTCCCCTTATCCCGGTTTCACTTTCCATGGTTTTAGTGCCCCGTAGTCAACCTGGAAACAGATGGTCCTCCTTCTGACCTATAGGAGGGGTCATCCATAGCCTAACACGATTTCACAATGCCACGTGCTTCCCCTCGCTTCATCTCATCACACAGGCATGTTATCGTCCCACATCATGGTAAGAAAGGTGAGCACAGTACAATAAGATAGTTTGAGAGAGAGAGAGAGGCGACATTTGCTTAACTTTTATTACAGTATACTGTTACAATGGTTCTATTTTATTACTAGTTATTGCTAATCTCTTACTGTGCCTAATTTACAAATTGAACTTTATCATAGGTAGGTATAGAGAAACACGTAGTCTAGACAGGTTCAGGCATCCAGTGGGGGTCTTGGAATATATCCCCCGTGGATAAGGATGGATTGATCAGTCCAGTGCAGTCACCTTACCATAGAAACATAGCACCGTCCAATAGAAACATAAGGCAAGCCACGTGTACAACTTAATTTCCTACTCGCTACATTAAAAATGGGTGAAATGTAAATTTTTTAAAAAGTAGAAAGAGCAGGTGAAACTATGTTTAGTAGTATGTTTTATTTAACCCGATATATCCAGAATAGTCTTTTAACATGTGATCTATATAATAAAATCACCAAGGAGCTATTTTCCATTCTTTCTTCCTACTGAGTCTTTGAAAATGGGCACGTATTGGGCACTTAGAGCCTCGCCACATTTCCCAGGACTGGTGAGATGTGTTCAATAGCCAGGTTGGACAGCACAGATCTAGAACAATGATGCTCTTTAGGGGGTGGGGGTGGGGGTGTTTTCCTTGACCCTCTTAGGGGCCCTGGTTGGGTCTAAAAATTACACTGATGAAGACAGGTTATCAGGAGAAAATTATCCAAATTTATTTAATATAAGTATTACATGATATGGGAGGCTTTCTAAGGAAATGAGGAAGCACTTAGACCTGTGTACTTTTAGGCTAGGTTTGATGAAAAGTGCCCCATTATGGAGGAATAGGACAGGTTAGGAGTATGAAGTTCGTGTAGTGAACTGGAGGAAGCTGAGCAAGGCCTGTTTGTTATGATTCTCCTTGGTATCCTTTTGTCTCCAGAGGTAAGCGTGCTCTTTTGCTCCAGGTGTTGGGGGGGAACCTCTTACAGGAGGGTTAAGGCCTGTTTCAGGGAAGAAGGGTGAGGAGGAGGAGGAAGTCAGAGTGACTTTCCTACTCTGCTGTTTTCTGAAACTCCCTCAGCTTAAAATATTCCGGGTGCCATAATTTGGAGGAGCATGTCCTGCACCGCGTCATATTTAAGCATTTGGAAATAGATTCTAGCAGATAAAGATGGGCGCTAGGAAACCGAGGCCAGCCTTGAGGTGTTCACTGGACCGGCTGACCATGTGGTAATACCAGAGAGGCTGGGTGTCTGAGATTGACTCAGAGGTCAGGGTCAGGAGGTGGGTGGTCAGCCTACTCTTGTTCCCAAATCATGGTCATTTGCCATGGTCATATGTTAAAGTCTAAGCATATCGTTCTGGATTTTCTAATGTCAGAAGACTTTCAAGGTCTGATTGAAGTTGGCGGGAGGTGAAGGCAAACTCTTGTTCTCTTCTAGTGATTGTTCTTGTTACTTAAAGCACACAGAGTGCCTGCCCACGTGGCTGACCACTTTCTGGCCTCCCCTTATGCACTGGAGGACAGGAATAGGCCAGGTCTGGGAGGGCAGAAGGAGGCTAGTGGTGACTGACATGCAGTGGGGTGGGGCTGGGACCACACCTTCAAATGCTCCTGGGGGCCGGCCAGGTGTTATAAATGTGACAGTCAAAATGACTTTGGGGTGTGGTGGGGTCACAGCAAATGTGAGAGTCCATTTCCCATCTAAAGACAGCAGCTGCATCGGCTCCCACCAGCTGTTGGTATACGAAGCATGACCCAGTGTTGCCAGATCTCATTTTTTTTCTTTAAGGAGAAACCAGAGATCCAGATTTTTAGGTGAAGTCTGTATTTATTATTATTATTATTATTATCATCACCATCGTTGTTGTTATATTATTGTAAAAGAGACGTAATATTTATCATTTTAACCATTTGTGAGTGTACAATTCAATGGCATTAAAACCTCCTACAGTGTTCTATAAGCATTACCACTATCTATACCCAAAACTTTTTCATATACCCTCAACAATTGTGTACCCATCTAATAATAAGTCCTCCTATCCCCCTCTCTCCAGCCCCTAGTTATCTCTGTTCTGCTCTCTGTTTCTATGAATTTGCCTCTCCTAGGTACCTCATATAAGTGAAATCATACAATATTTGTCTTTCTGTGTCTGGCTTATGAAACCCGTGTAAGTGCTGATAACTAATTCATAAGAGTGTGTGTGTGTGTTTAATTATATTCCATCTTTCGAAACTGTGGATCAGATAAAACTTCAGTTTGAGACTTCTGGGGAAGGTAAAGTGGAAGTGAATTCCAGCTTTCCTTTGTCAGTCGGAAAGCCCTCACCAAGGAGGCAGGCCAGCAGAAATGAGCTCGGAGGCTAGCAGCTCTGGGGAGGGAACCAGACCAACGCTCCAAGGCAAAAATGGTGATCATTTGCCTCAACCTAGGGGCTGGGTAAAAATACAGATGTCTGGGCCCCCAGGTGGACCTCCTTAAACTGGACTCTCTAGGGATGGGACCGGGGCTCCTATCTGTTCACCTGGCTTCCCAGGTGAGACCAGTGATCAGTTTTCGACTGGGAGAGAGGAACAGCAGGCCTAGGGAAGGCAGCCTCTTGCTTAGAGCCACGTTCTTGTCAGAGAGATTTATTATGTTTGCTGGTCCAGTGTGCCGGTGGAATAATTGGGAGCTCAGCTACTCACACTTCAGATTGAGGGAAGAGGCTGGGCTGGGGGTGGGGCTCATAATTTGGATTCATTTAAGGTTTTTTTTTTTTTTTTAAAGATTTTATTTATTTATTCGACAGAGATAGAGACAGCCAGCGAGAGAGGGAACACAAGCAGGGGGAGTGGGAGAGGAAGAAGCAGGCTCATAGCGGAAGAGCCCGATGTGGGGCTCGATCCCAGAACGCCGGGATCATGCCCTGAGCCGAAGGCAGATGCTTAACCACTGTGCCACCCAGGCGCCCCTCATTTAAGGTTTTTAAAATATACTCCCACCCTGGGGGTGGCGGGCAGGCCCTGGTGGAATGTGAGGTGGAACTATGCTGATGCTCCTTCCTACTCCTTCTGTTTCTTTAACCTGCAGCTCAGGGCACTGGAGGAGGCCCAGGTTGGCCTGGCCTGACTTCTATCTTGTCTTTGTTCCTTTGGTGGCATTGTTTCAGGTGCCTGGCAATTCTAGGGAATCGAGTCTAAGTCTTCAGCTTAGCATGCTAAGACCCCTACTCTTCACCATTTCTTTCTATCCAGTGTGTCTCTTATTCCCTCCCAGCCTTGTGTCTCTGCTCTGATCAGTCTGGTTCTCTCCTTGAAGATACACTCACTGCTTGGGGAATAAGCCTTAGACCTTGAAGAGTGACATCAGCAAGATGGTGGCTCAGGAAGCGTCAGACCTTCGCCCCCCTCCCCGGAAATGTTAAATAAACTAAAAACCAGCTAAAATCACTTCTAGTCAAAGATAGACAGCAACCAGGCAAACACCCGACCAAGAAAAAGCCCCATTCAAAATGGTAGGAGATTTCATGGCATATTTACTTATCTTTTCCTTCTGCCTCCCTCCTCTCCCATGCTGTACTCCCAATAACCAGTTCCTGTCTGTAAACTGAATTTGCAACACTTTAACCTAATTGTATTTTTGTACACTAACAATGAACAATCCAAAAAGGAAATTAAGAAAACAATTTCAGTTACAGCAGCATCAAAAAAAAAAAAAAAAAATCCACGAATAAATTTAACCAAAAAGGTAAAAGACTTATAAACATGGAAAACTATAAAACATTGCTGAAAGAAATTAAAGAAGTCATAAATACATGAAAAAAGACATCCTGTATTTGTGGATTGGAAGACTTAATATTGTTAAAATGAAAATACTACCAAAAACAATCTACAGATTCAATGCCATCCCCATGAAAATCCCAGTGATATTATTTGCAGAAATAGAAAAATGAAAAATAGAAAAATTAATGTGGAAGTTAAGGGACACTGAATAGCCAAAACAATTTTGGAAGAGAACAAGAAAGTTGGAGGTCTCACACTTCTTGATTTTAAAACTAATAACAAAGCTGTCGTAATCATGACAGTATGGTAATGGCATAAAGACAAACATAGACTGATGGAACAGAGAGCCCAGAAGTAAACCCTCGCATATGTGGTCAAATGATTTCAAGCAGGGAGCCAAGGCCAATGGAAACCTTTTCCTTAAAAAAAAAAAAAGAAAAAAGAAAAAGAAAAGTGTTTTTTTAGAGCAGTTTTAGGTTTGCAGCAAAAGTAAGTTGAAGGTACAGAGATTTCTCCCTACCGTTCTTACCCCCACTCCTGAGCACACAGCCTCCCCTATTGTCAGCATCCCCCACCCTAGCGGTGGGCTTGTTACAGTTGTTGAATCCATACTGACACATCACGATAACCAGTCTTTTCAACAAAGGGTGTTGAGAACTCTATGAGGCACAGGCGTACATTTGTTACAACTGATGAATCTACATTGACACGTGATTATCACTAACCTTTTCAACACATGGTGTTAGTAAAACTGTAAGACTATAGGAAGAAAACAGGGAAAATGCTTAGCGATGTTGGATTTGGTAATGATGGCAATGATTTCTTGGTTGTGGTACTAAAAGCATGGGCAACAAAAGAAAAAAAGATTCATCGGACTACATCAAAATAAAATACTTCTGTGTATCAGAGAACACTATCAATAAAGTAAGAAGGCAACTCGTGGGATGGGAGAAAATATTTTCAAGTGATATATCTGATAAGGGTTGATGTCCAGAATATATAAAGAATCCCTATAGCTGAACAAAAACAACAACAACAAACTGATGTAAAAATGAGCAAAGGACTTGAACAGGTATTTCTCCAAAAAAGATATAAAAATGGTCAATAAGCCCATGAAAAGATGCTCCTTATCAGGGACATGCAAATCAAAAACACAATGAGATACCACCTCACACTCATTAGAATGGCTATGAAAGAAGAAAAAAGAAACAAGTGTAGGCAAGAATGTGGAGAAACTGGAACCCTTGTATGTTGCTGATGGGAATGTAAAATGGTGCAGTCTTATGGAAGACAGTATGGCAGTTCCTCAGAAAATTAAAAATAGAATTACCATATGATCCACCAGTTGTGCTTCTGGCTATTTACCCAAAAGAATTGAAAGCAGGAAGTTAAACCAGGTATTTGTATGCCCATGTTTATAACAACATTATTCACAGTAGCCATAGAGGAGAAAGCAACCCAAGTGTCCATCTACAGATGAATGGATAAATAAGATGTGATATACACATGAAATGAAATAGTATTCAGCCTTAAAAGAAAAGGAAATTCTGACCCATGCTACCCAAGGATCAACCTCGAGGACATTATGCTAAGGGAAATAAGGTAGTCCACAAAAGGAGAGATACTCTATGAGTCCACTTATATGAGGGAGTGATGTGTATTTTTTTCTGACACCAGCCAATTCTCCAATTCTCTAACACCAACTGAGGGCCCTACAATTTAACTTAATTCTAACACTGACTACTTGGAGCTAATGCAGACTAACCCCACAAGGTAAGGGTTCAGTTCCACAAGACTGCCCCCACTTAAGATGCCATTTGCAAATCTTGGGGGCCAGCCAAACTTTTCACTGACTGGTTATAAATTGTGGGTTCCCACGACCCCTACTCAGGTTCCATAATTTGCTAGAATGGCTCACAGAGCTCAGGTAAACATTTTATTTACTGGTAAGGTAACTTACTTTGCTCGTTATTATAAAGGATACAACTCAGGAACCGCCAAATGGAAGAGATGTGGGGAACTTTTTGGGCATGCCACCCTCCTGGCACTGATGTGATGTGTTCACTCATCAGAAAGCTCACCGAATTTCCTTGCTCATGTGTTTTTATAAAGCTCAGTTTCTAGCTCCCTTTCCCTCTTCAGAGGTCGGGGGAGGATCAGACTGAAAGTTTCCAAACTCCAATTGTGTAATTTCTGGAGATTAGCCCATCTGAAGGCCATCTACAGGCCTTGCTCTGAGTCACTTCAGTAGCATAAATTCAAGTGTGACAGAAAGGGGTTCTTTCTGAGTAACAGAAGACACTCCTATCACTCACGGGATTCCAAGGGCTTTTAGGGCTTTGTGCCGGGAACCAGGGAAAAGGAGCAGATACATTTTGATTATACCACAGGTACAAAAGAGTACTCAAATTCATAGAGGCAGAAAGTAGGATGGTGGTTGCCAGGGACTAGGGGAGGAAAGAATGGGGAGTTACTGTTTGATGGGTGTGGAGCTTCAGTTTGGGAAGATGAAAAATGTTTTGGAGATGGGTGGAGGTGATGAATTACTTAAGTACGTATGAATGTACTTAATTCCACTGAACCATACAGTTAAAAATGGTGGAAATGGTAAGTTTTATGCTATGTGTATTTTACCACACACACACAAAAGATCCATTGCTTGTGAGGTGTTCCCTTCTGGCTAGGTGTCTGCTCACCTCCTGTCATCAACTCATCAGTCTCTGTGCTCGGAGGAGTGCATTGAGCCTTCTCTGCGTGTGGTGAGTTCACTGGGATACTGGCCTTTGTTTTCTGGAGATTTGTTTCCCCCTCTTCCTTATCTTTTCTCCTGTCCTTTCCCCCCCTTTCTCCTCCTTTTCTTTCAGCTAAATGGGAAACTTGTCAGAGGACTGGAAATTTGACTAGTACACCTCTCCTATATCTCTGGGCATAACAGGTGCTTACAAATGGATGGACAAGTTAATACACAGGAATTAAAGTGACGACTTAGTTGAGAGTTCAGGTCGTTGGAGGAAGGAACTGTCATACCTGGATTTGTCTTTCTGATGTGATTCAATCCTACTCCTTCAATGGGAAGAGCTGATGAGGTCCTTACTGTGTGCCTTGAACCCTGCCAGACCCAGAGTGGTTGAGAACACCATCTTTAGCTCTGCTATGTTCCTTCAGACAAGTTCATTAGGTCTTCTACGTTTTGATTTCTTCTTTTGTAAGCGGGAGATAATATTGGCTATTGCAGAAGGTAAAGAAGAGGATTAAGTGAGACAAATGGAGGGCTCTTAGCTCACAGAGTTTATCAGATAAAAAAGTGCTAAATGAAGAACGGATGCTATCCGTTCTACCATCAATAAACGTAATTGCTCCTAATCTAGAAGGAGAGGCCAGTACTTAAAGGCTCATAATACCACCATGTATCAGGCTCAGGGATATAAGTGCAAGGGGCATCAACAGGTCACAGCATGTGGGAGGACATTACCCCAGGGTCAGCGCAATGGGGGGCAAGCAGGACAGCTTCCCCAAGGAGGTGATTTTTATGAGCTGATTCTTCATGAGTGGAGTGACCAGGAGTTGGGTGACTAGGGAGGGCGGTCCATTCTGGGAAGTTTCCAGGCGGTATTGTCATAGGCACTTGTCCTGCTTGAGAGCTGCTCCAACTAAAAGCTGTACGTAGGTGCTGGGAGGTGGCGTTACTTTCCCAGATTGTGGTGATGACACCTGTTGTCTGTGATGAAGACTTTGGAGTCTCTGGGGTAACACAGATCCTGGTCCAACCCCTACCCCCACACATCAGTCCTTAGTCTCACAAACTGAAGGTTCTGCTGAAGGAGGTGGGCTGTCCGGGCCTCTTAGGTGGACACAGCTGCTTTCTCCTGTCTGATTCTTGATCTTTTTCCGGCAATGCTGTTAACAGGATGTCCTTTCCTTGACTTCAACTCTCCCTAATCCCTAACATCAAACAGCCCCATGTGGATTGCAAGATAAGGGTCGGAACCCTGTCAAGGATTAGATAAAGAATCGTATGGTTAATGTGACAGCTGGGGTTTCCTCTTCTTTCTTTGTTCTCTGTCTCCTGACTTCTGTCCAGCACCATTCCTGAACTTAACCCAATGCAGCATCTTTCTTCTCTTGGTTCTGAAGGACTAAGGGCCCTTTTCTTTACTGAGTCATTCTGAGGTGGGAGGCCTTCCTGCAGGCTCTGACTGTTCACCTCAATTCTTCTGCTTTCTGACCTCTTTCCAGGCATCTTTCCTTTTCTATGCTGTGCAGACACTTTAGCTCGGCTTCTCAGCCCCACACGGTTCAAGCTGAGGCCTTGCTCGGGCTTGAGGGCAGGAAATAGCAGTGCCGTCGGTGTGCTGTAGGGGAGATGGGAGGCAGGGCTGGGCTTTACTTGCTTACCATCTTCTTGGAATCAGTGTGTCTCAGAACCTCATAATGGAGCAGTGTTTGCTCTGGATCCTGTCTGATTCCTTCTCTTGAGAGGAGTTGAACACAAGTCCCTTTCGTTTCCAGGAGGCCACTTTTGATAGGACAGCTCTGCTGGCTCCGGGGGGTGGGGGGGGGGGCATGAACGTGGAGCAAAGTTAGGAGTTTTTGTCTTTCCTCCTTTTTCCCCTTCTCCTCTCCCCTGGAAATTCCTGCTTTCTGCCCCAAATTACTGTGTTGGCAGGGCTGGGTCTCATCTGATGGCTGTGGATGCAGCTCTCTGGACACGAGGCTATTTGTGGTGTCCGTCTATTCCGAGAAGTGGGCAGGGCCCATTCCAATGGGCTGTTTGTCTGGGGTGGTGGCTGGCCCTGAAGCAATCTCTGTCGGCTCGGACCTTTGCCCTGGGCTTCCAGTTCAGCGCTGGACACGTTTGTGGAACCACTCAGTGAGCTCCCTCGGAGGACCATTTCTTCTCTCCTGAGGAGCTCGGCAGGAATACAGATCCCTCTCTCCCCCGCCAACCCTGCCTCGGACGCGTAGGGAAGACAGCAGCAGAGAATTGTCTGTTGACTTCTTTCGTTGAGGGCAGCGGAGAGCCACTGTGAAGGGTGGGCCATACATCTCCAGCACCAGAACCACAGGGCGGGCGTGGGAGATGTGGTTGTTAAAAATGCTGATTCCTGGGCCCCAGGGCCAACCCAAGGAATTAGCGTCTCTGGGTAGGGCTCAGGATTCTGTGTTTTTGATTCTCTGTCGGATTCTGACGCCCACTGAAGTTTGAGAATTCCTGGGGTGAAAGCCGTGGAGCCTGGACCCTGCGCTGCTGGCCATGGTGTTTGGGGCGTCCGGCTGGACACCTGCCCTCTTCGGGCATCAGCTCTGTGATCTGTAGCAGGAAAGTCGGCCTCCCCGGGTTGCTTCCCGAGTTAAGTGAGGGAGAGCGTGAAAGCTCTCGGAATCAAATAAGCCCTCCGTAAATGGTTACTGAGCCCACACCTACCGTCGCCCTCCTTACCACACTCTTGGCGGCCTCTTTGGATTTCAGTTACTTTCCTTCATCTCTGCTGCTGTCCCTGAAGTTTATCCTGGCAGATCCCCACCCGCCGACCCCCAGTGCCGTACGGGGGGAACTGAAGCAGCCCCACCTGCGTCCACTCTCTCAGCTGGTGAGCTGGTTGGGGCCAGCGTCATCACCCTCCTGCAGAGAGGTCGGCCCCCGCAAGACCTTGCTCGCAATATGTGGGCCAGAAGAGGCCATGCCTGGCACACGGCAGTGACTGAGGGTATTTGGATGGGAAGATGGATGTCTGGTGCTCTGGCTTTTACACTTTAGCCATGGGGCGTTATCTTCTCATTGCCGAGGGAAGATTCCAGAGCATTTTCTGTGATTATCATCTAATAACATGTCAGCGGTGGTCTCAGGAGGAGGAGAGTGGGGGTGAGGGAAGAATGCAGCTTGACTCAACTCTCTAATCTTTCCCACCTTTTCTGTGTAACTAGGCCCCCCTCCACCTACATCCTCAGTTCCTGAAGCCTTTGAAGCCCTCGGTCAGGAAGAGCAGCAGGTGGTTACAAAGCCTCTCTCTTCCGGGCTGCCTGAGGGGGCGGGGCCGGTAAAGATCAGGGCTCTGGGTTTCTGCAGCGACTTCCTCTAAGCCCTCACCACCCCTGTGTCCTGAGTGTCACTGGAGTGTCACCGTCCCTGTCCCCAGAGACAGTCTCAGGCCCTGGCCTGCTGTGTGGCCTTGAGGCAACAGGCGTCTCAACAACCCTCACTGTTTGTGGAGCGAGACCGTCCTCCTTGCTAGTGTTTGCTTCTCAGGCTGTCGTGGCGGGAGATGAAGTGGTGTTCCCACAGCCCAGATCATCGGCTGGAGGTTTGTTTAGAGGGACTGAAGGAGATGTTGACGTTCTCTCCTCCCATTGGACTGCCTTCTGATTCACTGTCCAGAAAGAACTTTGGTAAGAGGTACCGGGTAAATACGTTAGCCATTTTATGATGACCCAAACACGTTCCTCAGTTATCTAACAAACGCGTTGCAGAGGATTCCATCAGGCCCTGGGTCATCTGGAGTCTCGGACCATGTCTTCCTGGGACATGGAGCTGCTTGGTGCCTTGTCGCGGCTCAGCGAGGTTCCGTGGGAAGAGAGCAGGGCCGGGAATGGGAGCATCAGAAGTCCCGATATCTACTTCACTGCTCTGAATTCAGCAAGTTGCTTAAACTCAGGGGGTGGGGAACACAGCTTGCCCCTCATAGGGCAGTGTCCTTTCGCCTGGACTTTGGGCATGCTGCTATTGACCTCACCGGGCTGTCTTGCTGCTCAGATTGTATGCTGTGCAAACGTTGGCTCTTAAGTGCCTTTAAGAAAAACCGACTCTGGACTTGCTCAATGACACTCAAGGAATAAAACGGCTTTCCTGTGCGCCTCTCGTGCCCTCTCTCCTTCATGAAGTGCAAGGGTGGAAGGCACTTGGCTTGAGGACCACAGCCTCCACTTGTAAAGCTTGGCATTCTTGCCTTTAGAGCCAGCTCTTCGTTTCCGACTGAGCTCTGGTCATTCTGGCTGTAGGAGCCTGTCCCAGAGCTTCTGGGTTCTGGAGAGCCCCTTGAGCTGATGCATTCTGTAGCTCCAGGAATCCTGCAGAACATTCCGATTCCTTTTGATTCCCAGAAGGGGCTTTTGCCAAGGGTTGGCACAAAGCTGCTTTTCCGTCTGTGTGTTCCTGGTTCGGCTCCTTTCTTCAGTGTAGGTGAATATCAGTGGTGGCACAGCACAGAGCTGATTTGGTCCTCACACCGTCAGGAGACAGGGCCCAGAGTGAGAAGCTTTCTTCTGAGGTTCTGGTGGTCTTTATCTCATCACATTTTCCCCCAGGCCCCTTACAGTTAGTTAGTGGCAGTGCTCAGTGGTAACAAATGGGGACTGGTGGGGCTTGGGCTGTCCTTGTGAAGACATTGCCTTCTCTCTCTCCTGAGTTCCTCCTTCTCAGGGAAAAGGGTACCCCATTATCTGCCCCAGGAATGGCTAGTCCTGTATTCTCATGCTGCTCCCCAAAAACCCATGGCCTTTCCTAGGGTGCCCCCACCCTGGGCCAGATCTCTGTCCCTTGCAAATAACCCACACAGGCCCCTGGCCATCCTCTCTGTCTTCTTGAATCCTGCTCGTTCTGGATTGCATTTCCTCCAGCCAGCCTCCCCACGTCTCCCCAGGTGATAGCAGGTCATGGGACAAATGGGAGCCAGTGAATGCAGCTCTCATCCTCTTGGCCTGTCTCAGGAAGTACAGCCTTGAGTTAGTGGCCCCACGCTCCGCTTCTAGAACTCAGTGCTCTTACCCATACCGTCAGCTCTCGGGAGCCATGAGTTTTTTGAGATAGTGCAGCGCAACCTTTGTGTTTTTATTGCACAGATGTTTAGTGAGCATCTGCTTTGTTCTAAGCAGCATTCTGAGTGCTAGGGATGAAGCCGTGGATGGGAAAGAAAAGGTCCCTGAGTTCACATTTAAGGGAGGAGAGATGAAACTGTAAGGCAGCAGCTAATGGAGTGACTAATGGTGGAAATTCCAGGCCAAGTAGGAGGGAAGGCATCTTCATGCCGGATATTGGGAGATGTTTTTGTGTAAGTAGGTCCCTGAGTGACTCCCTAAGTCACAGGGGCAGATCTGATGATGCTGCTTCCTTGGGGTGGTATCAGATATGGGTGGCTCTTTGTTTTCCTCGTGCAAGGCTTAGATTTCTTTCTCTTTCTAGATTTCTCCTCGGGATCATGAGGTAGGGTTAGTTAACTGGTGAAGTTGACTTCCTAGGAAAAAGCTGCTTTGGACCCACCCTGTCTGTTTCTGGAGGCACACCCTGCGGGAAGAGGAACTGGCAACCCACAAAACGTAACTCTTCCAGGGCCTGCCCTGTGAGTAATCACCTGGGTCTGAACTTCACCCCTGAAAATCGGAAGGGGAGGGCTGTCACTCAGAAAGTCCAACCAGACTTAGAAGAAAATTTGGGAGCGGTAGAAGCATTTGTTGTCAATGAGCTCCTTTTAGGGATGTGACATCATGGGTGTTCTGGGCTGTTTACCACTGTCTGTACCCAGGACAGTGGGTCGCATCCGTCGGCTGCTGTGTGCGGGCGTCTGGGGCTGAGTTGGTGCGAAGCGCCAAAGCGCTTGAATGGAGCGTGCACGTTGCCTACTTCCAGTGCGGAAAACCGGGAGAAAGTGAGGTCTGTGCTCCGCCGCTCTGGCTGGCCTGGTGGTTCGAAAGATGCCGCCTCGCTTTTCCTCTTACGCAACTGAGTCACGGGGAAGTTCTGTGAGCCTGTGGTCATTGGCCATCAGCAGTGTCAGCATAGGGACCTTTGAGTGGTGAAGTCATCAGTGACATGGGCTCTTAGTGAAAAGGGAGGCAGAGGAGCCTTCACGTCTGCTCTCTTATCGACCTAGACTGACACTTTGCAGATGTCACCAGGAGGACAACTTCAGGGAGAACCCCAACCCTGAAAAGGAGGAGTGTGTGTACCAAGAGCCTCCTGAGTTGACGACTGAAAGCAGGCATAGATATGAGGCTCAACTAAAAAAATAAATAAAGCCCTTTGTCAAAAAAAAAAAAAAAAATTCCCGTAGAACTCAGACCCCGCCCCTAAACTTAGCATCTTCTCTGTTTACAGCTTAGGGTACCTCTGCTCGTCACCTTGCACCCCTCCAAGGATGAGGAGGAAACCCAGCACCAAGGCCGTAGGTCAAGATCAAAGTATATTAGATAGCTTATAAGCTTGGTGAGGAGAGCTCTTCATCTCCTCCCTTTCTTTTTAGTGCTCAATCAATATTGAGTGTAGGTTTGAGGGTGGGAAGTCCCATATTCCAGTGGCCTCCATGTCTGATCTTCAGAGCCCTAAATTTGAGGTCTTCTCTGTGTCATTCCACCTCACTTCTGCTTTCTTGTGGTGGTAAGCTCTCAGAATATAGCTCATTGCTATAGCGCCCAACCCGTCAGCTGCAGACACTTGAGTTAGGTCGGAGCTGCGCAGTTCTGAGCTCTCTCTTTCTTTAGAAGATATTTCCCAAGCACCATCCCTGCCCTTGGCATTGTGCTGGGCGCCAAGTGGGGAAGAGTCGCACAAGGCCATGTTAATCAACGACCCTGTCCTCAAGGTGCTAACAGTCTATCTGGGGAGACACCACCACCCTATGTGGAAAAAAATCCAAAACTAAACATCACATAAGAATAAGAGATCGCGTAGGGTCTAACTAAGTAAATAAAATAGATGATGGCCGAAGTACCTCTCATCTCCAACGGCTGGACCTAGAGGGACGTGTTTGAATTACAGAGGGAGCATATAAAACTGGAGGAATTGTCAGGTGTCCGAAGGCACTCACTTTTGTGACATTCACCCTGCTTATTGGATTTGGAGTCAGCTAGCCATGGGTTTGAATCTCAGCCTTGCTGTTAGAAGCTGAGTGACCTTGGGCAAATTAGAGATGTTTTCTCATCTACAAAAACCAAGTTAGACACGATGATGCCAATTTTAGGGGGTTGTCGTGGGGATTAAATGAAATAACATGTGAAAAAATCATTTAGCGCACTGCCTAGCACATAGTAGGAGCTCTTTATACTCAGTGCTCTTCCTTTTAGTTTAGCTAATAGCCAAGACCTGATCATTAACCTAAGGGTTAGGGTACAGACTCAAGTACGGATGGCCTGAGCTTGAAGTCCAGCCTTATCACTTATTGTTACATGACCTCGGGTAAACTACTCAAACGTCATTTCCTCAAATATTGTCCCCCACTGAATGTTCAATTTTTAAAATTATTTTTTAAGATTTTATTTATTTATTTGATGGAGTGAGAGAGCATAAGTAGGCAGAGCAGCAGGCAGAGGCAGAGGGAGAGGGAGAAGCAGGCTCTCCGCTGAGCAGAGAGCCTGATGCGGGGCTCCATCCCAGGACCCTGGGATCATGACCTGAGCCAAACGCAGGTGCTTAAGTGACTGAGCCACCCAGGCGCCCCTGAATGCTCAATTTTAAAATAGGGATTAAACGATAGTGCTTGTATGTGTGTATATGGCTTAGTAGTGCCATGGTGACCGGGGCATGGTGAGCTCCATGAATCAGCTGCTATTACTGTTTCTTCCCCAAGAAGCAGGCTATCCTAATGTCTGTAGCTGCTGCTTCCTGCATTTTCCTAGCCTCTTTTCCCCCAAAGGACTGAAGAAGCCCAAGAGGTCCAGGTAGTAGAAGCCCCCAGCATAGTCATAGATTTGAGGACAGACCCTGTGAATGGGGCAGGAGCCCTAAGGAAGTCTTGAGTTGACTAGCTGTGACCGCTATGACCTTGCTAAGTTCTTAGAGACCTCAGCTTAGCCTTTTAAATCCTTAAACCCCTTGGTGAGTGATTTCCTCCTAAATCAATGGGATTGTTTTTGTTCCCCGAAGGTCTGCAACCTCCTTAATCCTGAGTTGGCCTTTTCAAAAGAAGCCAAAGGCTTGGATTTGGGGATTTCAAAAATACAGTCATATGAGTGGGCTTTGCATGCATTATTGCTTACCATGGCATTTCCGAGGAGCTGCCTGGTGTTCCAGGGGGCTGGGCGCTCACTTTCATAATTTGACTGGTATTCAGCTTCAGTGTTTCAGTGTCCCGGCATCCACCCCGGCACCCATCACTTCTCCTTGCTTCTTTCTGGGGCATCCGCAGACTCAATGCCAGGTTGCCCCTCTCTGCCTCCCCTACAGGTCCAAAGGTGGCTTTCCTGCATTCTGGCCTAGTCTCTTACATTTGGGACCCTGGAGCCCCCGTTTGCATCATTTTACCCAGATGTAGGTGTAAACAGATGTCTGAGTGACATATTGGAATGTGCAAACGTGTGCTTCCATAGAACCATTTTTGCGGTGTTTAAATGCCCACATCGGTACGCACTGGGGATGGGCAATGAGTGTTGAAGTCACTCCCGAGTTGTACATAATTCCCCGCGTGCACGTGGTCCTGGAGACAAAGCTTGCGTGATGGCCTCCCTGATGGTGGCCACACTGTTCGTGCCTAAGACACCCGTGTCGAGCCACGCAGTCCCAGAAGTGTGTGGGCATATTTAGGTGTGGGATGGAAATTAGGCATACTGCATTTTTAGCACATTTTAGTGCCCATAAATTCTGCATGTACTTAAATGACCCTTTGTGTAGTAACATTTTCTGACATTTGTCTGTGTAGTTTAACTTTTTCTTTTCTTTTTTTAAAAGATTTTATTTATTTATTTGACAGAGAGAGAGACAGAGACAGAGAACAAGCAGGGGGAGCAGCAGAGGGAGAGGGAGAAGCAGGCGCTCTGCTGAGCAGGGAGCCCGACACGGGGCTGGAGGACCCGGGGATCATGCCCTGAGCTGAAGGCATTTGCTTCACTGACTGAGCCAGCCAGGCGCCCCTGTGCAGTTTAACGTTTCTTCAACTGTGGTTCTCCGTGAACCTGAGCTTCAGATTAATTTTCAGATTGTGAGACCATTGCTAGTGTACATGGAGACGTGTAGGTTCACACGTGTATCTCGTCACTCACGATATAAAAATACCCTTGTGGGGGTGGCATCGTGCTGTGTGCTTTCAGACTGCTCACGTGGGTTGATGGGCTTTAAGTGTGTGAAAATCTAGATTGAACCCCAATGTATCTTTCATATGGCTATGATTTTAAAAGGGCCTTCAATCATGTTTTTGTTTTGTTTGGCTTGGTTTGGTTTGGTTTGATTTTAAATAGCAAACTTTCTCTGAGAACTTTGTCTGCATTTAAATTTCCAGCCATGTCTTCCCCCAGGTCTAGGCTCAGGGCTAACCTGGAAGGGGAGTGATGTGTTCCTGACATGCCAGTTAGCTGAAGCCTGTTCATTTAACACCCATTTACTGAGTGAGCCCCTGCTCTGTTTACCAGGCACCAGACGAGTGTCAGAAAAATGGCAGAACCCCAAAGGATTAGAGGAGTTTAGGGCAAGGAGAGCTCTCCTCACTAGGGATTATCAAAGAAAACCCAGTAAGGGAGCTGATGTTGAGATGGGCTCTGAAAGATTAAAAGAGGGAGCCCTTTCCAAGCAAGGAAGCTGCTTGCATAAAGGTAGAAACTAGACCATGAAGAGACTGGAATCGTGACTCGTCCAAGTCCAATCTGGCTGGAGTACCAGGGACACAGCAGGAAGTGGGCGGAGATGGGCCTGGAAAGGTAGTTGAAAGTAGGTGAAGAAAGCCAAGAACAGCATTCTGAGGGGTTTGGACTTCCTTCCTCCCTCTGAGAGGGCTGACTCCTTGGAGGTCCCCATGCAGGGGCTTTGTGGCCAGCACAGCGCTGAGAAATGTGTACCCGAGTGCGAGGCGCAGGGCAGTGGAGGAGAGCTCACAGTCGCCCACTCAAAGTAGGCTCCAAGGAGGGCTTGGGGGAGTCGGGGACAGAGTGTGTGTGAGAGGGCAGGATCAGGGGTGACTGAGAGAACTGAGAAAGAGCCGCAAGAAGGAAGGAGCTGGAGAGGGAAGACGAGAAGAACAGGGGAGGTTGGTTTGTCCCACTGCCTTAAACAGACCATGCCTCCAAGGCCTGGTAGCCTCCTACGTCTGCCATTACTGTGAGAGGGTACGGGGGAGAGGCGCGCCTGCAGCTCCCCCGAGGTGTGAAGCTGTCTGCTGCACAGTCCATTCAAAGGAGATCATTTAGACCCCAGAACAACCCAGAGAGCTAGATAGTATAGCTAGATAATGGTATCTTCCTTTTGTGGATTAGGAAACAGGCACAAGGAGATAAAGCCACTTCCCACGGTCAGACATGTAATAACAGGTAGAGCTGGGATTTGAACTCAGATCTCTCTGACCCCAGAGCCTCAGCCCCTAACCACTGTATTAAAGTGATGATGTCTTCCAGGACTGTTGAGGTGGAAAGGAGGAAAGGTGACGGGTTTGTTTTTAAATGTGTGCAACATAGGTGTGAATTCCTGGAGGAGCAAGGATGAGCCCATTAGGTCATAAGGAGACCATGTGTGAAGTAAGACTTCAAGCCCAGGGGCTCTGTGGCAGGGAAGCCTGCCCACCGAATTAGGGGACATTTTTTACCCTCGGTGCCAGGGAGCCAGCTCCTGGGAGCCTTGAAGTCCCAGAGACATGCCCGGCCCTGATCTGGTGACTGTGCCCAGAGGAAAAGAATGAGGCAATGGCCCAGGAATGGCCCAACCCTGGCGCGGAGTGGGCTCTCCTTTGTCTGAATGGCAGGTGTGCCCCAGGGGAAGAGTGGGCAGAGGAGGGGGTTGGGTGAGTGAGAACCTGTTTGCTGTCCACCTTACCAATGGCCAGGGACAGGAAGATGTGGTGCCTGGGACCCTAGCGAAGGATTCAGCTGGGGACCAGTGGTCTGTCCCTGTTCCATTAGGACCGAAGACCTTACGGTGTTGTTGACGCAGAGCTCCCTGCCTTTCGTGGAAGCCCCAAAGTCCTCGTTTGATGGTCTGGGCATCTTCATGGCCACACAACATTTGGGAGGGCAGCTTGTGTGCCGTGGTTCTGACTCAGTGGTGACTCGGGGCCTTATTGAATGCCCCATTGTGGTTGGTGATGGGGATAGTGGTTCTGTGGCACTTATAGCCAACATAACACGCGTTGTGCTGTGCAAGGGATTAAGTGTGGAAATCTTACTCTCTTAGATGCAGTCCGGTGGTTTTCTGGGTTTCTTTTTGCTCTACCAAATGCGTAGAAAGCAAGAATGACAAGGAATGCATTACACACAGTATGGCCTTTTCCTGTTCCTCAAGCCCCTCAGGCTGCACGGATGTGTTTTTGACTGTGACATTTGCTCTGGAAGTACTCATGACCGTTGATGCTGCAACAGCGTTCAGATGTCACCCTTGGGTTTGCAGAAAGAGCGAAAAGAAAATAGGATATGAGCGCTGAGCATCCCAGCCTGCCTTTCCATCGTTGTATTCATCACGTCTATGTTAAACGCCTTCTTTGGGGTGAAGTGAACCATAGTGATGAGACTGGCAGGCTCTGGGTTCAGAACTACTGTGTGTTTAAACTCCAGCTCTGCTGCTTATCGCTGTGTGACCTGGGGCAAGTCACTTAACTTTTCTGCACCTTGGTTTCCTCGTCTGCAAAACTGGGACAATGTTATACCCACACCTCTCTTTCCGGGGTTGTTTTGAGGACTGAGATACTCTGTGAAAAGCTCCATACCTTGTACTGATTAGTATTGCATGCTAGGCTCTAGAGAGAAATGTGAGCCCTGCCCTCCTGGAGCTTATAGTCTGGTTGGGGAGACAGATGTTAATTGAATAATCATGCAAGTATAAAACTACCTACCTGTATGGGGCCTGACCTCGAATGAGACACCAGAGAAAGCTTCCCTGACCAAGTGTGGATTGAGTTCAGGCCTGAAGGATGTCTGCACTTACTTGGTGAAATGGAGTAGGGAGGGCCTTCTAGTCTGGTCAGAGGAAGCTGGTGCAAAATCCCTGTGGTCCTTGGGCATGAAGGTGCTTTAGACATTTTTTAAAAATATATTTTATTTATTTGAGAGAGAGAGAGCACACACATGAGCAGACTCCCTACGGAGCAGGAAGCCTGAGGTGGGGGTCCATCCCACGACCCTGGGATCATGACCTGAGCTGAGCTGAAGGCAGACACTTAACCGACTGAGCCACCTAGGCGCCCCACTTTGGATATTTGAAAGAGAAAGGAGGCCAGTGTGGCAGGGTCTCAGGGAGCAAATAGTTGACCGGGGCAGATGACCTCCTATGCAAAACTTTGTGGGTGTGTTTAGGTTTTTACCTAATTTAAAAGCAAGGGGAAATCACTGCAGGGCTTTAGGGAGAGGAAGGACATAATCCAGTCACATTTTGCAAATATCACTGGCTGCAGAGTGGAGAATGTCTGGGAGCAGAGCCACATGGAAACCGTCAGGACACCCATGCCCAAACTGTTACCCAAGCTCCCTTGATGGGTGATAAGGATTGCGTACCTATAAAAATACAAGTACTCAAGCCAAATCCCAGACCTGAAGGATCACAATGGGGTCAGGGCTTGTGACCTTTTCAGGCAACAGTGGGAAATCCTGCTATGGGTTCTGTAGGAATGACTAGAACCTAATTCTACTTTAAAAGCAATTTTTGAAGAGTAAGTTCCTGAAGAGTGAAGACTGGACTGGTTTGACTGTGTATTGTGTATTTTGCCCATGACTAATGTTTTGCTGAGGGTGATAAAACTAGGACAGATGCTAGGACATCAACCAAGTCAAACCAGTTAGCGAGGATTTTTAATCATTTCATTCATGGCCTGCGTCCTGTCTTTGTGAGCACAGGAGAGGTGCCGGCCCCACCCTTCTGGGCCAGCATCCTCCCATCTCTTTGAGTTAATCTTGGACTGACTTGGGCTGCAGGTCTCTGAGTTTTACCCTTGAGGTGTCGTAGAGAATTCATGACAGACCTTGAATGGGTGAGAATATAGCCTTCCGTGCTGGCTAGTGTCATACCTCACATACCACAGGTTCTGGAGTCAGAACTGGCTTAGGAGGGCCAGCTCTCCTGCTAGCTGCGTGTGTGACCTTAGGCAGGGTGTGGACCATCAGGGTTCCTCGTTTTTGTCTTTGTTGTGAAATTTCTTGGATTAAGTGAAAAAGATAAATGCTATTAGATACCCAGTGCGTAGTCGATGCTCAAGAAATAGCCAGCCATCCCACCTTCTCCCCACCTTCTCCCCACCTTCTCCCTACCTTCTCCCCTGTAAACATTTTTTCCCCTTACCCCTCTGAATCCAATGTGGTTTGTAGAAAGAACACGCACCCCTCATGGGCAGACCTGCGTGATATTGCCGGCTTCGTGTAGATAAGGCTTTTCCACCAGTGTTCATCCATTCATCTGTCCAACTAGCCAACATGGCTGAGCTCCTGCGGGGGACAGACTTAAGAACTAGGAGCTGAGTAGAGCTGTAAGCTCTCACTGAACACAGCTCTCAAGAAGCAGGAACAGGGGCGCCTGGGTGGCACAGCGGTTGAGCGTCTGCCTTCAGCTCAGAGCGTGGTCCCGGCGTTATGGGATCGAGCCCCACATCAGGCTCTTCTGCTATGAGCCTGCTTCTTCCTCTCCCACTTCCCCTGCTTGTGTTCCCTCTCTAGCTGGCTGTCTCTCTCTCTCTGTCGAATAAATAAATAAAATCTTAAAAAAAAAAAAAAAGAGGCAGGAACAAATATGTCTTGAAAAAACAAAAGAGGCCGCAGTTGACAGTCCAATCCCTGTGTTTTTGTTTTCCACACTGACCACAAAAGTACCTCCGAAATCAGTTTCCTCCTGAAGAAAGGGTGTGGTGAGGCGGTGTTGCTATCTGACTGGGTCACCACAGGCCCCTACAGCTGACTGCTGCAGCCTCCTGGCTGGAGAAGTCTTCGGTGCTGGAGCGGGGGTGGAATAGCACTGACGCAGGCGTAGCGTGTGGACAGAGAAGGGAGCACCATGTCTGAGGGATCAGGCGTCTAGTGTAGAACCAGCTGGGAGGTCTCACTTCTCAAGGCAGAAGATTCCTGGGGATTAGGTTATCCTGTATCAAGGTCCTTTGGGGGAATTAAAGAATCACAGAGCCTTGGATGATATCCCATATCTTCCCTCATTCTTGCAAAAGGGACCTTTCAGGGTTCTGTTTAATGCCTAGATCTCCAACACTTAAAGTAGGAGGCCAGATAGGACCTGTAGGGTGCCCTGTTTTCCAGCTCTGTCCGTTGTATTTGTCCCTTTGCCTATGGCTAATTTTAACCCTTTAAAGTCTTGGAGATAGCACTTAAGAAGCGAGACTCAGCTCTGGCAAATCATTGTGACCGAGGATCAGATAAGGCTCCAAGGTCATGAAATATCCTCTCTTCTGGAGAAGCCTGCTCACTTGGCCTTTTCTCAGGGCTCTTAGCCCTGGAGAGCAGTCAGGCACAGTGGAGGAGGCCCTGGCCTGAGAAGCTAGGAGATCTGTTTTCTCATCTTAGCTCTGCTGAACTCCTCTGACCCTGAGCGACTCACTTACCTTCTCGAGCTTAACTTCACTTAGCCTCCACTTGACCCTCTAATAATCAGGTTGTACTAGGCGATGACGAAGGAACTTTCAAAACGAGAACATTCTATAATTTCAACCCACAAATATCCCTGTTTGTGTTATCTTTTGTATCTTTCTTTCTTTTTTTTTTTTTTTAAGATTTTATTTATTTATTTGACAGAGAGAGGGAACACAAGCAGGGGGAGTGGGAGAGGAAGAAGCAGGCTCCCAGCAGAGGAGCCTGATGTGGGGCTCGATCCCAGAACGCCGGGATCACGTCCTGAGCCGAAGGCAGATGCTTAACGATTGAGCCACCCAGGCGCCCTTGTATCTTTGTTTTTAAGTCCCTGCCCCCACTAGATTATAAAGTTCCTTGAAAGCGGGAATCGTGCCATGTCCATCTTGGTACCTTGGTAAGATATCTAGCAGAGTACTTTTCACATAGTAGATGCTTTAAAGATCTGTTTGAGTTATTGATCATATATTGGCATATCTGGAAGAACCCTACACTGAGGCTATCTATCGATGATGACTTCTGTGTCTGTTCCAGAGCTGAGAACCCCCATCCCGAGTGGTTGTAATTGACAGGCTGGAAAAGCAATCAAGGTGGTCAGCAGGTAGATAGCCGGAGAATGACACTGTTATAATGTGGCATGAAAGCAGCTTGCCCTCTATCTGCAGTTCCTTTCTTTCTTTCTTTTTTTTTTTTTTAAAGATTTTATTTATTTTTTCGACAGAGATAGAGACAGCCAGCGAGAGAGGGAACACAAGCAGGGGGAGTGGGAGAGGAAGAAGCAGGCTCCCAGCGGAGGAGCCTGACGTGGGGCTCGATCCCAGAACGCTGGGATCACGCTCTGAGCCGGAGGCAGACGCTTAACCGCTGTGCCACCCAGGTGACCCGGCAGTTCCTTTCAAGTACAATAAAGGAAAAGTGGGACCTTTAAGACAAAAGGTTTACTCATCTTCCTTCACTTTGGGAATTTGAGGCTTGCCTGAGTTCGCAGGCTGTTTTCCCATTTCTGCCTTGGTGTGTATGTGTGGCAGAAGGGCTTTGGGGAGTTATGTCACAGTAAGCCATTACTGAATCGAGGCATTTCTGACCTTGGAAACCCCCAGGTCATGGTATCTGTCAGATCACTGAAGTTTGAACTCTGAGGCAGGCGTGAGCTGTTTTAATTCGTCGGTGTGTGCGTGTGCATGTTGTTAGCCAGTTTTCACGTCCCCTCGTCCTGTGTGCGTACATTTATGTGGTGGCCTGTGACTTCACACTATAGATGTTTTGTAAATTATAAGTTATTTACACAACGAGCTTACGTTTTCATATTTGTGAACGGGGCAACAACTTTAGGCTTTCATCTCCTACTGAACGCAAGTTCTTGGGATTGTAGGCTGTAGAATGTTTCCCTCAGCCGGTCTCTCAGCTCCAGGTTAACAGATTCAGTGAGATGAAAAATTCAGTGGGGAAAAAAAAAATCAACGTTGTTTTACTCCACTGTAGAGATATGGAAGTACGGGAACCATTGTTCATTAGTCTGCGGCTAGAGAGGAGCCAGCCTGCATTGAGAACCCCAACTATGATGTTTCTCAGTAGGTATTGATAGTTGGGGCGGTCAGGGTGTGTCATCAATCAATAAAAAGAGTTGAGTTGTCAGTGAAAAGAACGATCTCTCTGGCACTTTGAGAGAGGGAAACAATCCCTGTTTGGGTTTTAAGAAGGCCTGGAAGTTAGGGTTTATGTTTCTTATCAGGAGTCTCTTTAAATTTATGCTGTCATCTCTTGGCCGTTGGAAACTGTGATTGATTGTCTCTGTCTTCTATAGCTTGGAATTGCAGTTGGGTTCTTGGTCCCTCCTGTTTTGGTACCCAACATCGAAGACCGGGACAAGCTTGCCCACCACATCGGCATCATGTTTTACATAGTAGCAGGCGTGGCCGCTCTGCTTTTCATCCTTGTCATCATCGGTAAGGTCATTAGGAGACTGATGGGGGGCCAGGAGGCAGGGAGGCTCTGCCGACTTGGGTGGGGACCTTGTGAACATGGCCTTAGAATACCAAGGACATTTATAGAAACTGGAGGCCAGGCTTCCAGTGGTATTCAAATGTCTTAGCCAATACTGTGCTAGCTGGTCTTGTGTACCTTGTTAGCTGCTCAGTAAAAATTTAATTGTAGTTAACCAGTTCCACCAAAAAACCTCACCAGAATTAATGGGCAGGCTGTTGATCCCCATGATGAAACCCCACTGAGTGCTTATGGTCTATGTCACAGGCACTGTGCTAGGCATGCCTGATCTCCTTGAATCTTGAGTGAAGACACCATCATCAATCCCATTTAACAAAGAGGAAAACAAGACTTAAGGGGAGTTAAGTAAATTATTTGAGATTAGATAGCTAGTAAGTGACAGAGATTGCCGAACCCTGTCTAACTCGATACTCTAAATTTCTGGAACAAAACAAAATAAAACAGAATTGACCCACAAACACTGATACTCTTACAGATTCATCTGAGAATACCTGGGGACCACATTTTTTGAGGCTTTTAAAAAAAAATTATGCTCATCATGGAAAAATCTGGAAAATATGAAAAAGCATAAAGAAAAGAATAACCAGGGTGCCTGGCTGGCTCAATTGGTAGAGCATGTGACTCTTGATCTCAGGGTCATGAGTTCGAGCCCCATGTTGGGAATAGAGGTTACTTAAATAAATAAATAATTAATTAAAATAAAAAGAAATAACCATTAATTTAGACTGTACCAGTTAATCCCAACCACCAACCTCAGATAACTAGTATTAATTTTACGTGCATATACGTTTGATCATGGAGATATTGGTTATTGTATTTTTATATCCTCTTTTATCATCTGAGCGATAGTACATGTGCTATGATGAATTCAGAAACAGCATAGTAGAAGCTTTTTCATTTTCAGTTAGTCATTCTTCTTTAAAGTTTAACCAGCTTTATTCCTAACATTCCACCTCACGTGGTAAAGGTCTCATTCTTCCCTGCCATCCTCACCTCCAGAGTCAGAACAGTTTTATTTATGATCGTGCACCTCATTCCGCTGTTCTCACTGAGGCATTCTTTCCCCCGGGGTCCAAGATGAGAAAAGTCTGATGGCTTTTCGAAGCTGGCAGGATATGTGGGGCAGAGGACTTGCTGTTTCTGGGAAGGGGAGAAGCTGTGGGGCTATGGATGGCCGCAGGAAAGAACGGTCTGCCCAGGGACCCTCTTACTCAACCAGGCCTTAAGTTTCAACTTGTCATGTGCCCGGTTTCAAATGTTTGTGTTTGTAGCAGATGAGGGCGTGGTTCTTTGCATTTGAAATCCCAAAGGTAAGACATTTCTACATTTTGACATTTTATTATCAAGCCAGAGAGTGGCTAATTGAGTAAACAACTGAAAAAACTGATCTGAATTCTGGTTTGTGGTGGCCAGGCCCTTGAACAAACCAGAGAGAAGTAACCTCTAGCCTTGCTTTCTTTCCCCTGTTGCAAGGGGAGGTGAAAGGGCAAGACGATGGATGAATGGTTTCCAACGGCAGGAAGTAATCCGGAACTATTTCTGGAGAAGGAAGAAGCAGGGCTCTGAAGTTAGGGCTGGAAGGATTTCTGGGTGGGGGGCCCCTTTGATCTTCAAGAGAGTAAACCTCATTTCCAGAACTTCCTCTAACTGGAGACAGTCTACCGACCTTTCAAGGGCGTTCTCATGGCGTGTGGAGAAGGCTACATGGAGCTTGCCTGGACCCAGCGGGGGGCCAATTTAGCTAACCAACTGGTTACACTTATCTGCCCCCAGAAACTGAGCAGCGATCAATGCTGTCAACTTGATTGTACCAGCTATGCTGAAAATCGAATATAAAATGCATGGTGTTCCCACTGTCCCTCCCCAGTCCTTCATAACACAGTGACCACTCCTTCAGGGGTATGTGTTAATTCTCTTGTCTCTTCATGAGGCAGACATTAGACTCAGACTTTGACAAACTAGGAATGGACTTGAGGTTTTTTCAGTAGAAGATCTTTTCACTTATTCAGGAACTATTCCCTGGCTGCCATGTGCCAGGCTCTCTGCTAAGCATGGACAACACAGTCCCTTCCCCCTCGGGAGGAGCTCTGGTGTTAAGACATTCACTGGGCTCCCTAATCCCAAAGCCTCAGTGCTCATTTCCTTTCGATCCATGTATTACTATTATATTATTTTCAGTGCTCTGCGGTGTGTTATATGCTGAATTATTATGAAACTCCTTGATCCTTGGCTGCTGTCTGGGAGGCCCAGGGAGTGCAGCCATCCAGAGGCCATGAAGAAAAAGTAATTAAAGGACCGCTCACTCAGCGACAGGTGGTGAGAAACAGCTTCAAGAAAGGAGGGGTTGAAGGATTTGATTGAAGAATTAATATTTCCTTTTTGAGTCTTAACTTTTTCTCAGCTGAGGGAGCCAGCTCTTGTCTCTGTGTCAGCTCTGCAGGGGTGATCTCTCTGTTTCTTTCCTTTCAGTATTCAGGGAGAAGCCTAAACATCCCCCCAGCAGGGCCCAATCCCTGAGCTATGCCTTGGCGTCCCCTGATGCTTCGTACTTAAGTTCCATTGTCCGGCTCTTCAAAAACCTCAACTTTGTGCTGCTTGTCATCACCTATGGTAAGGTGCACGTGTGTCTGGGAGTGTGTGTAAATTGGGAATGTGAGACAAGAGGCCTGATGTGTCTGTGTGTCTTACTCTTTCCAAATCCCAAATGTGTATATAAAGCCGTAGCTCAGGGTCAACCAGAAGAGTCAGCTGTGCCTCAGGGCCTTTGCATGTTCTGTAAAGTTCACCTAGAAAACCATTCCTTCCCACGTCAAGTTGTCTGACAAATGCTGGCTGAGCCTCCAAGTCTCATCTAAGTATCACTGCTATAAAGGTGACCTTTACCTCTTTTATTATGCTGTTCCTGGTACATCTTTTTTTTTTTTTTTTTAAAGATTTTATTTATTTATTTGACAGAGATAGAGACAGCCAGCGAGAGAGGAAACACAAGCAGGGGGAGTGGGAGAGGAAGAAGCAGGCTCCTAGTGGAAGAGCCTGATATGGGGCTCGATCCCAGAACGCCGGGATCACGCCCTGAGCCGAAGGCAGACACTTAACCGCTGTGCCACCCAGGCGCCCTGTTCCTGGTACATCTTAACACTTACCATTTAAAAAAAAATTTCCAGGTCTGTCTTCCCCCCTAGACTGTGAACGTCCTAAGAGCAGGAATTTATGGCTTTTCATCTTTATAGTTCCTCAGCAGTGGCCAACCTGGAGTGGACACTCTAACAGTTATTTAGTGAATGGATGAATGAATGAATGAATGAATGAGTGCATAAACCACAATCAGCCAATCAGCCAGTCATTTTGTAACATTGACTCCTTTTTTACGTGAATGTAAGACAATATCCCTCTTTCATTTCACTTTTTTGGCTTTTGGTAAGATGCATTTGAATATGCATTAAAAATTTTTTTTAAAGATTTTATTTTATTTATTTTAGAGAGGGAGAGAGAGAGAGAGAGAGAGAGAGAGAGAAGGTACACGAATAGGGGGAAGAGCAGAGGGAGAGGGAGAGGGGAAGCAGACTCCCTGCTGAGCATGGAGCCTGACATGGGACTCGATTCCATGACCCCCACATAACAACCCAAGCTGAAACCGAGTCAGACGCTCAACCAGCTGAGCCACCCAGGTGCCCCTACTAGTTAGTTTGTTTAAAATCAAGAGTCGATAGTTGTGTAACATGCTTAGTAACCATAAGAAAAAAAGAGACGATGTTGGTTTGACATAATTTATGCTGAGTGAAACCCCAGTTGGCTATAACCTTGTTTTCTGTAGGCTCACAAACCTTGTACTTTATAACAGCATTTACTATGTGCCAAGGCTTTTCATGTATGATTTTATTGATTTAACTCTCATCACACCCATGTGAGGTAGGTACCATAGTTATCCCTGTTTAACAGATGAGAAAACTGAAACTCAAGACGGGCCAAGTAACTAGCTCAGGAAGACACAGCTTTGAATTGGCAGAGCCAGGATTCAAATACAGGTTTATCTAACTCCAAAGCCTGCACGATTAATGCCTATACCCCTTTCTAGAATTGTGTCAGAGTTTCATGTTAGGCTTATCATGCTCTTTATCTAAATTAGAGTGTTTATCTGCTCAGGCACTAGGTAGTATCTTCCACAGGAGAGGGGCACGCCTATTTTTCAGGCATTCACAAAAATAAGTGATCTCTCACCTGGCAAAGTGCTGGATGAGCAGATTAGTCTTCAAGGTCTCAGGTCTCCATTTCTCATCCTCTTCAGCTTTTCAGTTCTGAGCATGTCTCCGCCTTCACCCACAATATAAAGACAGACTTTCCAATACTTAAGAAGTACAAGTAAAAAAGTTATGTGAGTTGCACATCAGTGGGAGGCAGTCAAGTGTAGGTGGGACCAACCCCTTGGTGGGGATACGGTGGAGAATATCAGGTTATATAGATGGGTAGTAAAGCCACATGACCTTTGGGATCGCTTTCAGACCCAGGAGTCTGACTCAAGGCTCCAAGAACTTTCACTTTCCGTGGAGTTAAACATCTCAAGTACATTGACCTTTGAACACCATAAATCTTATTGCATCTGTCATCAGGGTATTTGAGACCCTACTTTGGTATTCTAGGGCAGATGAGTGCTTAATAAATATTTTCTATGGATGAGAATGATGATAGTGGTGATAACTGGGCGATGATCCCAGTTTAGAGGTGGGGGAGCAAAGCAACTCTTCCTCTTCCCCTCTTGCATGTCTGGTTGCTTATATGGTCTTTAATTTGGCAGAGTGTTTTTAATATTGTACTTCTGGACATTCATCTATTTGGTTAAATGATAACACAGGAAGTAAATAGGGAAGCACTTCTGGAATGGTGGAGTGAGGACCTTGGATAATTTGTTCTTCCATAAAGCAACAAGTACACTGGCAAACATTGTCAAAATCAAATTTTCAGAACTCTTAAACAAAGATTTACAACAATCCAAGGGACATTAATTCAAGAAAAAAAATGGCTGAATAATGGCAAGAACAGTGAGCTTTGTGTTTTAACTTGCCCTAGTCCTATCCGCCTCTTCCAGCCTTGGTGGTAGCCTTGACAACCAGCAGCCTAGCAGCCATGGTAGTTGTGAGAATCAGCAGCCTCACAGCCACTTGATGGGGCAAAAACAATTTTGGAGCTCCCCCAAAAACCCCATTCCTAGGTCATTATTTGATATCTGACAGTTCCCTAGAAGAGCCCCATTCAGAGGACTTGCTTTTATTTAACCTGACTCAGAGCTTGCTCTGTGGGAAAAGCACTATTTCCAGGGCATTTGTTGAAAACAATCACAGTTAGCATTGTAGCTGCATAAGGTAGTAATAACAGTTGGGGTAAATAGGAAGATAGCCAAAAATCTTGAAACAAAAATCTAGAGGCTGAGGTGGTCGTAGGGGCTTTGGAAAGTTCTGACATAGTCTTAGGAATCTGGAAGTCCACATGTACATGACCAGGAAAGACCTGAGAAAGCCCTAAACTCTCACCTCTGGCTGACCTTGAGGCTCTACGTGAGGAGGAAGTGAAGGCTAAGGCAGAGTTGACACCTGCCTGCTGGAGCATGAAGGAGAGCACCAAACCCCACGCAGAGGGGATGCTTGGCAAAGGTGGAGACTTACTGATTTAAGGTATTTAAGGAAATCTCTGTGTAATCATTACCTCACCACTAAACTGTTGGAGCACGTACTTCGGTCTCTGCACATGACAAAGAATACAAACTTTACAAAATTATTCCAGGAAAGTCCCTAACTAAACAGCAGCAACAGCCACAAATCCTGGGGAGGGGGGAGAATCTCATTTCCAGAGTTGACATGGTATTTAGAATGTCCAGCTTTACCAAAAGATTATGAGACATGCAAAGAAATTGGAAAGTATGACTCATATGCAAAGAAAAAATGCACTTAATAGAAATCATTCCTGGGGAAGCCCAGATGTTGGACATAATAAAGATTGTAAATCAATAATATAAATATGTTCAAAGAATTAAAGAAACCATGCCTAAAGAATGAAAAAAAAAAAAGATGGAGAATAATGTCTTACCAAATAGAGAATATTGATAAAGACAGGAATAAAAAAGAACCAAATCAAAATTCTGAAACTGAAAATACACTAACTGAAATGAAAAACTCACCGGAGGGCTCAAAATCAGATTTGAGCTGGCAGCAGAAAGAATCAGTGAACTTGAAGATAGATCAAATGAAATTATCCTGTCTGAGAAACAGAAAGAATAAAGAATGAAGAAAAATGAGCAGAGCCCCTGAGACCTGTGGGAAACCATCAAGGAAACCAACATATGCATAATGGGAGTCCCAGAAGGTGAGGAAAGAAAGGGTGGAAGTCAACTGTCATTTAAATTGGGATAGAGCTAGCCAGAAAAACAATTCACTTCTGAGGCTCTAGGAGCATTTGACTCCATTGTACAGATAGAATTTATTAATTTTTTTCCCTCAAAGACCTGGGATTATTCCAGTGAGAGAGAGTTACACTAATCTGGATGTTTGCATATATTTTATTATAGTCAGAAAACTGCAAGCCTTTTTCCATGATAGATATTTGGACTTGGTGACAAAGCTCTTGATCAACAAGGAAATGATTTTTAGGTTTAATCATAGATTTGGAAAGAATTTTATTGAGCCATTACTGTGTGTCAGGCATTATGTTAAGTGCTTTACATGGATTATCACATTTAATCTTCAAAACAAACCCATGACATAGGTTCTTAACTCCATTCCATTTTGTATGAGGAAGCTGAGGCTCTATTTAGTTCCTTGCCCACAACTAGACAGCTAGCAAGCAACAGAGCTTGGATTTAAACTTCTGTCTGTCTGATGCCAAAGCCCATCTTCCTAATCACCATGCCATTTTTGCCTCCCTATGGAGAAAGGAACATCTTAGAGACAGAGACAGAGCTCTTTTAGCCCCACTTGTCTGAGTCGTCTTTGGGTCTACCTAGGGGAGAATGTCCTTCTTCAGATTCAATCCTCCAGACCTGGGGGATGCCTTCTCCTAAAGTCCAGATATAGAGTTCCGGGGTTTTTGAAGTGGGATCAACTTATAATAACCAGCCATCTTTGGGATTTGGAAACAATGGGGTCTTGACTTTAGTGTCTCTCTAAGGCTTAGAGGTCATGTAAAGTCAGTGTTTGGGACTCAGTCCACCTAAGAATCACTTCTCTCTTCCAAATTAAATCTTTGCTCCAAATTACAAACAAAACAAAACCCTCTATAAATTCAGCTACATGCTTTGAAGCTCTCCAGAATGTCCCTCACCCTTCCTGTAGTTTCAGGTTGGACTTTGAAGAAGGAAATGGTTCATACTTTTTATATTGTACGTATGATGTTCATATTTTCCTCTGAATTATATACACTTAAGAGCATGAGGCTTGAATCGAGCATTTCACGGGCACATTTGCTGGACATGGGTGAACATGTCTTGGAGTAAGAGCCTTGAATGCTGGAGTGGTGGATTCAGAGTTGGCACATACGGAATAAGAAGTCTGAGTTTTGAAGTCAGCTCTGCCAATTACTGAGTGTACCTCCTTCACCCATCCTGTGCCCATGAACTAAGGAATCTCAGAAAATAAGAATCAAATTTGCTTCCCGTTGGAGTGCTCTGAGTGGAAATGGAAGCTTTTAAAGCAATTGCAATTAGATGCTGCATGAATCCACATCACTGTTGCGTCGGTAAACTTGATTTCCTACTATTCTTTTGTTGGTTTGAGCTGGATTTCACCAAGTAGGGAGTAGCTCCCATGTAGCTGGCGGGATGGCCAGTACTGTCTTTGTAGTGGTTTTCTAAGTGCTTCTCGAAGCTGCTGAGTCAGCTGCCCAGAGCAGAGCCTGGTGAGGGCTTTGGAGGAATTCCAGGGGCTTTTTCTTGTAGGCTTCTAGTCATACCCTTAGAGGTAGGTTTGAGAGATAAAATAAGGGCTATCCAGCTGAAATTTGCATTTCAGGTAAACAGTACATTCTTTTCAGCATAAACATGTCCCATGGAGTATTTGGGGCATATTTATGCTGAAAAATGATTCCCTGAAATTCAAATGTAACTGAATGTGTTATTGTTGTTTTTTCTCCTAAGTCTGGCAACCCAACTTAGAGGGGAGGGGGCAGAGATGGGGTTTGTGTTTGATGTTGCTGAAATATCGCAAGAATAAAAAACCACCTCTTCCTCTAGTAAAATACCCCCCCGCCTCCCTTCTCCAGGTTTGGCAACGCAGGAAGACCCAGGGCTGGAACCAGATTCTCCGCAGGTCTGCCAGAGTCTGGGGGGCAGGGCGGGTCTTAGGATGTGTATCAGCAGAGGGGGGGGGGCGGTAAGAGAATAACCTGTCTTTGGCTACCTTCTCCTTGAGTCCCTAGGCCTGGCTTTCACATGGCCTCCTCTACTGCCTTATCATCAATGGCGCAACAATTACCATGTTGAAAAAAGTTGTTGAAAAGCTCCTCTTCTAAAGAATGTCCTCAAAGGGAATACTTTTCCATGTTACCCCCCAGCCTTGCCTTCAGCTATGCTTCTGAATAATCTTCCCGTGTTGGGCATCCAAACTCAGAGCCCAACACTGGAAGATTATCACCTTCCCTTGGGGCTCTCAAGGGCTTTACTACTGCCCACCCCCCATAGGTTTAGGGAGGGTGATTGTGCCCCCTTTCAGATCCTGCTTGAGAGTAGGCGTAATATCCTTGTGATTCCCTGGAGCTTTGCTGAGGTGAGGCTGGCCCTTTAAAATGAGGGTTTACTACAAGTTCAGGAAGGACACAAGGGGAATGAACACAGAGTATCCAGAACCCAGAGATAGGATCTGGGGTAACACTGGGGTCAGTGTTTCCCAAGCTTGCCTGATGAGAGAATCCCCTGGGGTGCTTGGTTGAGTGTGTGCCTGGATTTCCCTGCCTTTCTTCTAGAAATTCAGTTTCAGAAGGTCTGGGTGAGGGCCTGGGAATCTGCTCGTAAAAGGCATTCCAGGTGATTCTGGTTTGCGGCAGGTTGAGCATCTCTACAGTAGGTGTGTTACGGGTCATTCTCATGGTCTTGAAGCCCCTTCCCGTTCCAGTTGCCACCATGTTAACCCCAGCACCTGGGAGCCTGGGCCGCGTCTTGGATCTTCTGGATTCCTAAGGTCATTTATTTCTGACTCTACTGAGTCTAAGAAATTACCAGGGTTGTTTTTGTTGTTGTTGTTGTTGTTGTCGTTGTTGTTTAAGTGGGCTCTCTCTACACCCAGCATGGAGCCCGGTGCATGGCTTGAACTCAAGACTCTCAGATCAAGACCTGAGCTGAAATCAAGAGTCGGACTCTTAACCGACTAAGCCACCCAGGCACCCCTGCTAGTTTTGTTTTCTTTTTTTAAGATTCTATTTATTTATTTGAGATAGAGAAAGAGTATGTGAGCGAGCGGTGGGGGAGAGGGGCAGAGAGGGAGGGACAAGGGCAAGCAGACTCCCCGCTGGGTGCAGAGCCAACACAAGGCTGGATCTCCTGACTCGGAGATCATGACCTGAGCCAAAATCAAGAGTCTGATGCTCAGCTGACTGAACCACCAGGCACCTGCTGTTATTTTTAAATTGCAGACCCCTAGCTCCATTCCAGAAGAATCCGATTCAGTAGATCCAGGGTGGAGCCCAGGAATCTGCATTTTTAAACCCTTCTTCACTGAACTTTGTGTTTCATTCCTCTGGGAACCTGATAAAGGGAGTAAGGGAACTGCATTTAGGCAACATCGCATATGAGAAAAACGACTGTCTGGACTGGGGGACCTTTCATGTCTGGTAGGAGGCCGTTCTTTGTGCTTCTCTGAGTCTGGTGACTCTCTTCACTGGCCTGTCCTCTGTGGGGCCCCTGAAGCTATGCCTGTGGAGACACTACAAGCAATAGTGACTCCTGTGAGGTGTTAAACCAGGGTGGTAGCCGTCCCCACATTTCTCTGCACCTGTGCCATCACCGTGGGGCCAAAGAGGATAGCTCTGGGGTTCGTGGAAGAGGAACCCCTGAGGCTGCCCGGCTCGTGAGCTGTGTCCTGTTACTTAGTCTTCTAAGTGTATCTAATATCAAGGGTGCCAGGATATTCTTGTGAGCCTCAAAATTAGTTAAAATTAAAAAGACCCCTGGTGAGCATTATACAGTGACTTTCTGTATTTGTTTTTAAACTCTGTGCATTTTTTTTGTCATTTATAAAATAGGGATGATAATGTTACCTACGTTGCTATGAGGATTGTGAGGTACTTACAACAGTGTCTAGTACATAAGCATGTGCCACTGCCACCCCCTCCTCACCGTCCTCCTCACCGTCCTCCTCACCATCATCATCATGGCCGTTGGGTCCGTTCCAGTCTTCATCTTAGCTATTAGCTGACTGTACAGCTTTGGACAAATGGCCTCATGGATTCTTACAGTATATTCTAGGTGCTCCGTTTATTCGTTGGATGAATTGATGAGTTAGGAAAGTCAGGTCAATGCTCTTTAGGGTTCTGGTTTCAGATATAAGATTTTGTGTGACATTGGACCGAGAAGAAAGCTGAAGGAGGCATGGGGACAGAAAGGAAAAACCACCTACAGAAGGAGTGATGTTGGGGGTCAGAGGCCTGGAGCAGTCTGGAGAGGGAACAGGTCATCAGGAGGAGATGGAAGTGTCCAGTAGGTCTACTGACCCTGTAGGTCAATAGGTCAATGCTTGAGAGGAATGTAGGACGTTTTGACCTGGGAGTAATGCTTTCTAGAGCCTGTGTTTCCAGGGCAGGGTTAAAGGGACCAGAGGGCAGTGGTGTGGGCTAAGAAATCGTTAAAATGGTTACTTTGGGTTGTTTTGGAGTCTTTCTTTGACAGAAACTGCAGACTAGCCTTTCTGGCTACTTTCTGAGGACAACGCTCATAATGGCAATGAGGAGGAGGATTTCTGACCTCCCCACCTGCCAGGGGGAGAAGTTAGCAATGGCCCCAGCAGACGGCTGCTCCTAATGCTGTGTGTCTCCCTCCCTCTTTCAGGTCTGAATGCTGGTGCTTTTTATGCCTTGTCCACTCTGCTGAATCGCATGGTGATCTTGCATTACCCGGTAAGGTAGTCCCCTGAGCATGCTGGACCTGAAGGGAGTGAGATTTCTGTCCATCTCAGCAGGAGCTGGGGCAGCGGTTAACTCTAGTCCCTTCCCACCCTTGCCTCCGCCCCATTCTAAGCAGTGTGGTATGCTTGTGGGATTTGGAGGGAGACAGGCCTGGATCTCAACCCTGGCTCTGGTGGCTCTAAATTGTATGACAAGCTCATTAGCCTTTCTGAACTCTCATTCTCCTTTCTGCAAAAGAAACATAATTACTTTTTTTTTTTTTTAAAGATTTTATTTATTTATGTGACAGAGAGACAGCCAGCGAGAGAGGGAACACAGCAGGGGAGTGGGAGAGGAAGAAGCAGGCTCCCAGCGGAGGAGCCCGATGTGGGACTCGATCCCGGAAAGCCGGGATCACGCCCTGAGCCGAAGGCAGATGCCCAATGACTGCGCTACCCAGGCGCCCCAGAAACATAATTACTTATTAAAAGATTATTTTTTTAGGATTAGAATGTAAATAATACTATGTGTGTTTATATATATATATATTCATATGTTCTATGTATGTAAAGCACATGGCATAGTGCCTAGCAATACCGTAGGTAAACATATAGACATAGAGATCACATATGAAAGATTTAATTTGTAAAGTAGGGGCAGAGTTTAATTTTGAACTCTTAGTTCCTCGACTGAAAGCATTTCTTTCTTTTTTTTTTTTTTTTTAAGATTTTATTTACTTGTCAAAAAGAGAGAAGAGAGAGAGCACATGAGCAGGGGGAGGGGCAGGGGCAGAAGGAGAAGCAGGCTCCCTGCTGAGCAAGGAGCCCTATACGGGACTTGCTCTCAGCACCCTGGGATCATGCCCTGAGCTGAAGGCAGACACTTAACTGACTGAGCCACCCAGACATCCCGGAAAGCATTTCTTTAATGTTTCCAGAAGCAGCAAGGGCTGGATCCTGGGAGTGGGATGCTGTGTGTCCTGGAGTTGGGAATTGCAGGCCCAGCCCCCTTTTGGAAGGACAGGGGTCTCACACTTGCAGAGGAGATAGGCCACTGTGGCTAGCGCGTTCCAGTCTTGGAGTTTGACAGGTCTCAGTTCAGATCGTAGCTCTGTGCTTAATAAACGCCTCACGACCTCTGGCTAGCAGGCTCATCTCACTGTGCCTCGTTTTTTTTCATCTGTAAAGTGCAGAATATTGATTCCTAACCTTATGATGGGGAATTTTGAGAAGTAAATGAGATTATATAACTGTGATCTTCCCATTCCTTTTGGCACTAATAGCTCAAAAAAAAAAAAAAAAACACCTAAGTACAGAATATTTGGATATATATATTTTGGGCTCCCCATTTGTGAATGGGGATAATGATAAATAAGATAAAAGGGTTGGCGTAAGGATTAAATTTTAAAAGATCTACTTCAGAGTGGGTCTAGGACAGTCTGGTTGACCTCAGCATCCAGGATCATGAGCACACGTCCGGGTTATATTAGACTGGGAGGAGCAACTATTCTAGTAGTCTTGCCCCACTGGCAGCTTCTTAAAGGCCATCTTGCCCTGGTACGTTCAGAGAATTGGCTCGAATGGAGCCCGAGTTACTTGCCTCTCCCCCTTCACCTCCTGGTGACTGTGCTCTGTCTGGTGTCTTGTCCCATTGCTGGGTGATCACTGGGGCTGTGGTTTTCCCAGGGGGAAGAAGTGAATGCTGGAAGAATCGGCCTGACCATCGTCATTGCAGGAATGCTTGGGGCTGTGATCTCAGGCATCTGGCTGGATAGGTCCAAAACCTACAAGTAAGTGACCTCCTCTTGGACTGAGAGTTGGGGACCCATGTTTTGAAATGACATATTCCTCAGCAATATGGCTCCAAAAGTTTGGGTGTGGCACCTGGGGGGTCTCAGTGGTTAAGCGGTTCACTTTTATCTTCTCTAAGCCTCAATTTCTCCATTTATACAATGAGGGAAATAGTACCCATTCTGTGGGGGATCTTGATGAGCTTAGAGACGGAGGACATGAGGCCTAGCACAGTACTCGTCCCCATCCCCCCATGTAGCTTGCGAAAGGGGCAGATGAGGGAGAATGAAAATAAATGTAGAAAAATGCCAGCAGTTGGAAAGTTTATGGAAACCCCGCAGAGTGGTGATGAGGAAGTGATCCTGCCCCATTCCCCTGGCTCCCTGTTGGACCCCAGGGGTTAACCAAGGTGTCTGCTTCCTCTGCCTTACACTATATTGTCTTGCAACTGCTTATACCTCCTTTGTAAATACTGTGATGTGCTTTGGGCCTGAATGCCCAGTGTTTCCAGGAGCCCTGAGCAGTCTTTCTAAGATTTTAGTGTATGCCAACCTAACCCAGCACGCTTATTAAAAATAGATTCCTGGGCCCCATCCTCAGGGATGCCAATTCAGTAGGGGAAATGGCATTTGTAAAAAGCAGCCCACCCAGGTGCCTCAAGTCAATAGCCAGGCTCGGAGAAAAGGCTCTGGAGAATGGACACGCAACATCCTTCCTTTCTTGTTGCTCCTTTCCAGTGCTGTGCATGCACTGGGTGCTCAATTAATGCTGATAGGCTGGGTAGCTGCCAGGGTTGTCCTACACGGGGGCAGGGCAGCTGCTTTGTTGAGGCCTCTAAAGTTCCCCGTGTCTGGAGGCGACGGACAGAGGGAGACCTGTTCTCTGCCACACAAACCCGCTTCTGTGAGGCTCTGGTCAGGCCAGGTCTCACTCTGGCTGCCCTAGACAAAGGCCAATTGAGGTCATCCCTGGGGATGTGGCCGCCCGGCTGAACAGACGTGGAGCCTGGCTTGGCTTCATGACTGCTGGTGGAGCTTGGCTGCCATCTCGCCTCTGCCATCTGTCAATTGCTTGCTTCCTGAGAGCCGTGAGGACTGGCCACCCCCAAACCAGTGAACAGCAGTGTCCCTTTCCCCAGGGCTTGCTCTGTGGCAGGAGAAGAGAAGGATTGGTACGGTGGTGGGGCTGGGATGTGGGCAGCCAGATGACTGAGAACTAGAAAATACAGTGAAAGGGCTGAGGGCACTCTTGAGAATGTGGACGCCACCGTTTGCTAGCGTCACTGATGTCTAACTCCTGCCTTCAGCAGGAGATGCTCTTCTCCCGGCGCTATGGCCCAGGCAGAGAAAGGATGGGGCAGTTTGGTGCCCATTCTCTTCTCCCTGAGGCTCCCAGATCTGTCCCGTTTGGTTTGGAGGCTGGACATTGGGTGGGTCGTGTCCCGTTATTTGAGGCTGGGACTACTTATAGTTTTTTCTAAATGGGTCAGTGGTTTAAAATGAAGCTATGGTTAAGCAAATATGGCAAAAGACGACTTTGTGTGGCTGGTGAAAGAAACTGGTATCCATGAAGTTGTCTTCTGTGGGGTGGGTGGGACCAGATGAGGGTGCAGGGTGGAGGACAAGGAAGCCCCTCTGCCCTCAAAAGCTGCTTTGAAGCCCCAAGTGGGAGGGGCGTCCTTTCCAGAGCCTGGCCTTGAGCTTTTCCGAAGATGCCGCCCTGCTGTGTGTCGGTGTGTGTTCATGTATTGGGTCCTGTGTGCAGCAGTAGAAAGAGCAGCACGGGTGTCAGGTCCCAGCGCTGGGTCCAAATCCCAGCTCTGCCTTTACCTGATGGGTGATTCTGAATAAGTAACTTAACTGGTCTGAGCCTCAGTTTCCTCATTTGCAAAATTATGGATAGTCCTCTGTTTCTTGGAGGGCTTTTGTCAGGCTTGAGTGAAATAATAAGCGCTTAACAGAATTCCTGGCATGCAATAAATGCAGGATTAGTTTGATATAACCATAGCATACGTTTGCCGGCCCCCCCACTGTGTTTCTGGCTTCAGGGGAGATGAGCGAAGGCTTTCAGCTTTCAGGGTCTGAGTCCTCATTTCGGGCAGGTGGGCAGAGGGCTGTGCGGAGCCCGACGCCGGCCAGAAGCAGGACAGGGAGAGGAGCACAGGTCCGGGTGCAGGGGTGGGGCTGCAGCCGAGTCATGAGTGGGCAATGGGAGGGGCGCAAGCAGGGCGAACCCCAAACGGAAGGCGTCAGGTTGCTGATGGTCCCTCTGAGGGGACGGCAAAGGGGAACAAAACAGGGAGTGGGCAGAGCTTTCTCACTTTGGCTTGGGAGTCAAGCACTTAGTTCAGGGCTGGAGAATGTTCTCACTTAACTTGCTGTCCGGAGCAGAGTAGCGTAGGTTTGGCGAAAAATCTGTGCTGCACCCGCGCCAGTGGCAACAGGAAGAACTTCGAGATGGCAGAGAATCTTAAAGCCAGCCCAGCATGGCCATGGGCTCTGGGGGCAAAGCAGAGCAGCAGGAGGTGGCGTCCGGGGTAGTCCCGGGCGTCCCTGCTGCCTGACCGTAGCTGAGGTTGCTCCGTGTTTTTTGAGGGGAGGACAAGGAAAGGAGAGGCTTGTGCCCTTCTTGCTTGGGATGCAGCTTGATATTGCCGAGAGGGTTCTGCAGGAGTCAGACACACACATGTAGCAAGAGGGCTTCATCCTGTCCTGGTCTTTCCTGTCGTAGCAACGGCCACAGCATAAGTAAGTAACTGTTTGTGTGATCCTTGGTTCAGTATCCATCAACCCTGTGGACAGAAAGTTCTGTGAGAGCAGATGTCCCAGCATACAGTGGAGGGCTTGACACACAGCAGGTGCCCGATTGATACTTGTATAATTAATGAATGGATGGATGGATGGATGGATGAATGGTCCTGTTATAGTCGGAAGTGTATGACTCAGCTTCTTTGCCTCTGCTTGTAGGGAGACAACCCTGGTGGTCTACATCATGACGGTAGTGGGCATGGTGGTGTACACATTGACCTTGAACCTGGGATACCTGTGGGTAGTGTTCATCACCGCGGGCACAATGGGGTAAGTTTCACCTCTGACCTGTCTGACTGGAAAGCAGCATCCCATGGCTCCTAGAGCTGCTGACATCCTTGGAAGCAACCCTGATCCCTTTGCTGTCTTCTGATTGACCGCTGGAGATGTGGAAATCGGGGCCAGAGGGCTTGTTTACTTGCAGCACTTTAAAAGGCTTCCCAGGGCTTCCATGCTGTTGGGATGGAGTCTGTCCTTCACAGACCTCAGGGAGGCCAGGAAATGTTCAGAGCCTTTTGTAGCTTTGCCTGGGACAGTGGGGGGTCAGAGAAAGTGCACAGGGCTGGGAATCAGGAAGTCTGGGTCCTGGCCTCCGTTCCGCTGCTGACCTTTAGATGACAGGTGCATCGCCTAACTGCTCTGAGCCTCAGGTACCTCATGTGTAAGTGAAGATGAGAGTGGCCTGTCTTGTAGAGTTGTTGCAAGGAGTGAGAGAGAAATAAGTGTGAAAGTAGCACGAAGTTTGGTATAGATGTAAGAAATTAGAACTGGAATTTTCTGGACCCATGCCACAGAATTGCTCAGTTGAGGGCTGAACACTGCAGGCATCCCCATCCCTTCTGCAAATGTTGACCCTATCTGTAATTGATGGCTGGACATACAAGAAGCAGGGGAGCTCCAGGGGGTTCCTGACCTGCAGGGGTATCTCTTTCCTTGGTATGGCCTCCTGGGGGATGGCCTGATTATTCAAAGGTCTAGAATGCCTTGATGACCAGAAACAAAACAGGAAAAGGAGCTCTAAGGGAGGAGGTGGGCTCCTTGTCCTTCTTGTTCTTGCAGTTCTCCATCACCTTGTTTCTGTGATCTGGCCTTCCAGCTTCTTCATGACTGGCTACCTCCCGCTGGGATTTGAGTTTGCGGTGGAGCTGACATACCCAGAATCAGAAGGCATATCGTCTGGCCTCCTGAATGTGTCTGCCCAGGTAGGTGGTGGTGGCCCCAAAGCAGTGGCTCTTTGTTTCTTGTTTGACTTGGCTGCCGCAGGCATTGTATCATGGCAGTTCAGTGCTCCCATGGGCCAGTTGGCTGGGCCCTTGTTTCCAGTCTTCTTTGTGCCTTTCCAGGTATTCGGGATCATCTTCACCATCTCCCAGGGCCAGATTATTGACAACTACGGAACCATGCCTGGGAACATCTTTCTCTGTGTGTTCCTCACCCTTGGAGCAGCCCTCACTGGTGAGTTGGGGCCTCAAGACGAGATGGTGCTCAGGCTGCTCACGGGCTTAGGCGTTGGCAGTTTGAGACCTCAGTGCTCTGGTTGATCGTACAGATCAGGGGCACACGTGTGGAGGCGCGGAGGGGAAGGCTTATTAGGAAACGTGTTTGAGAGGCAGTAGCATGTTTTGGTGGAACGAGCCTGGGATTTGGCACCCAAAGACCCTTGTTTGCATTCCAGACTGTGACACTGACCTCCATAGCTATTTGACCTTGGGCAAGTGCACCAGCTTCTGGAAGGCTCACTTTCTTAATCTATAAAATGGGAGTTGTTGTTAGGATTAGAGCAACATGTGCAAGCTCCCTGGTCAGTATAACTGATCTATAAATGAAGGCCCATGTCCTCATTGGCTTTTGCCTGTCAGGGACATCAGTGACCCCCAGGCTTTGTCAAGTTGGAGGATGGAACCTCCATCTCCCCGGAATATCGGTAGTAGGTCTGATATACCTGTGACCCTTACGAAAATGAGGGCTCCCTCTCTTGGGTGAACTTCATGGTCTCTGGTTAATTCTGTGTCTATTGTTCTTTCTCAATCACTTAACCTCAGCGTTCATTAGGGCAGATCTACGGAGGCAGAAAGCAAACAAAGAAGCTCCTGAGAATGTGAGTATGTGGAAGCTTACTGGGCTGAGAGCTGGGTCCTGGGCTTTGTTTGAGGATGTGGCGGCATGGGTGGGCCTGGGGGGCTTCCGGACTGGACTGGTTTGCTGGAGGCCGTGAGCCCAGCTCTGCTCGCATAAACATGGCGCCCAAGACTTTCCCGGGTGGGTGTTCAGCATGGCTTTTGTGCTGCTCTTTCTTGGACTCTTCTGCTTCCTTCCCTTCTCCTGGCCTCCCTGCTGTGGTCCCCAGAGCACGTCACTGTTGTCACAGTCTGCTGAGCAGCGCCCACTCCTTGGATCCTGAGACAAGTCCTGAGACCCTGGCTCCACTGTTTTCAGCCTGGGGTCAGTGGCTGGAGACGAAAGGTGGGAGCCTACCTCGACCATCATGGTGGTGGCCCCGAGGCAGTGGCTCTCCTGGCATGTTACAGCCCCTTAGGCAGTGCCATGGGGATGGAAGGGCTAGAGCCAGTGCATTTCCAGAAAGGCTTTAACAGGGCAAGTCAGGAAGGAGGAGCTGATGGTGGTAGAAGGGGGAGGATTAGGAATATGATTTAGAACAGAAGAGAGTTTCCCATCTGCTTTCATCAGCTAGGGACTATTTTAACCAAAATGTTAGGTATCAAATCTGAGCCAGGATGAAAGCAATTTCAAATCTGAGGAGGAAAAGTGGGATATTATTTAAAAAACAAATAAACCACCTAAAACCCATTACAGGGGTAATAGGTGTTCTTTGTAGAAAAACTAAAAAATTACAGGAAAGTATACAAAATTTAAAAATCATCCTGTAATATCATCACCTAGAGATGAAATGCTGTTTTTTTGCAATTACTTATATGTCTGTATCTACATATAATATGTATGTGTATATATCTGTATATATTTATATACGGATGTGTAAATATTTTTTAAACAAAAATGGAATCTTCTGTCTGCTTTTTTACTTGTTGTGAACACCTTGTCAGGTCATTATTATTTTATAACATACTCCTAATTACTACACAGCGTTTTAATGCATGCACGTGGATAAATGACAATTTAACAGTCTTGCTGTCTGTGGACATTAAGATTGTTTGCAATCATTGTTATAAACAATATTGTGATTAATACCTTGGAAGCTGAATCTTTGTGTATGTTCTCAAGCACAGTATTTCCTTGAGAAATGGATCAGTGGTCATGCACATTTTTAAGATCTTGATACGTATTGCTGAACTGTTGTTGAGAAAGGTGCTACAATACTATCAATTTATATTGCTATAGAAGTGCAGGAGTGCCGACGCTGAGGCTTTATCATTTCGAAAAACTTTGCCAATTTTCTGAGGCACAAATGGTATCTGAAAGAGTATATTTAGGATTGAAAGGACATAGGTTGGCAGATGGATGATAAGCTTTCGTTATTTGTCTTCTGATCTCACACTCTAGAGTTGGCAGGTGGCAGCAGGTAGAATGTGCAGGGCGGAGCCTCGCACAGGAAACGCAGGGGGGAGACAGGGAAGGCCTTGGAGCAGACATGCTGTTCTCTAGACTGGTGTGAGGACCCTGACATTACCGCCATGGAAAATGGGCTTTCCCCTGGGCCAGGTACAAGGAGACAGAAGGGTTTGGAATATATAGTGAGCCTGGGGGGAAGCTGCCTGTAATACAACAGGAGACATTTCTTATGAGAAGGTTTCCATTTGGAATGTGACATATTGTGTCAAGTGATAGGAGATTTTGCTGTTTATTTTGTAATCTGTGTTTATGTTGGCCGAGACAGGCAAACAGGAAGAAAGAAAAGGTCACCTATAATCCTAGCACCTGGAGATAACCTAGTAACATTGTAGTCCATTGTTTAGGGTTGTTTTCTGTGGGTCTCCTGGTGCAGGTGGGGTTCCTAGCCTGCTTGTTTACTCGACAGTAGTTTGACAGCCTTTCCACAGTTACATTCTACCACCTCATATCTACATGTATGTATTTCCACTTCCTCTTGTGTAATATTTAGGTTGTTCCGATGGTTCACTATCCTTGTGGCCGCATCTTGGTGCACAGGGACCCGGTTTGTTAATCAAGGTTGGGGTTGTTGGCTCAGTCATCTGTGTGGAGTATGGGAAATAGCACTGAGTAGGAGTAGGAGACAAATCTGGGGATGGCACTCCATAGTCTCCATGTCCTGGATAAGCCACCAGGCGTCCTTGAACCTCACTTGCACCTGAGGAAGCTTAGTGTTATGGGAGGCTCAGAATCATGGTGGGCTGACACCCAGGGAAGCCAGGGCTGTCTCAGAGCGTCCCTCCCCTGGAGCCCGCCATTACACACCCCATGGCAGTCAGCGTCAGTGAGCCCTGGCCACTGGCACACACATTCGGTATTAGAGCCAGCTGAAGACAGGGTGCCCAACAGATGTGGCCAGAGCTGCTCTCTCTAATCAGTGAGATACACAGTTGTGGTAAAAAGAGACGGAACGTCTAGCTTGGGGCTAGTGACTAATCTAGATCATGAAAATTTTGGTTTGGGTTTCCGTTTTTCTTCCAGTTGGTAGTTCTCAGCCAGAGATAGTGGATGTACTTCTGCCCCCACTAATCTCTGTTTCTGGTTGTGATTTCAAAGTGCTGGCTGTGGAGGGGGCAGGTGTGTGTGGGCGTGCACGTGCGTGTGAGCAAGAGGAGAGAGGCTGCTTGATTGACTTAAGCAGGCTGCTGGTGGCCTCAATGAAAGCTCCTCATGGCTGAGGCTGAGCTGGTGGCCACAGACTGGCAAGAGAATGGGCAGGTTGGGTTTCTGCAGCTGTCGCCACTGCTGCGGACTGGCCCCAAGATATTCCCTGGGGGAGAAGCACCATTTGTCCAGTTGGCACAGGGCCCGGGGACGTTCCTCTAGCTCTCCAGTGGTGATGGCGCAGTGCTGCGCCCATGACAAGGCCTTCCCACCGATAGATGAGTGCTTGAGGGAAGACGCAAGGCACAGCATACACCGAGGGGCCCCACAGGATTATTTCCAGGCCATACTTAATTCCAGACCCCACCTAAACAAGTGTGAGCCAGAGGACTTTTACACATCCTGGGCCGTCTTTCCCCAACCACGTCGAAGCCAGACTGACCCAAAGTTGTCTTCTTCTCTAGGCATAAAGTATATATACATATTTTTAGCCGTTGAGTTTTTGTCCTGCCTTCATAAAAATTCTCTTTGTTGCCTCCATTCCCCGCACATTATAATAATATTCCTCATCCCGGGGGCTGCCTGCAAAGGAAGGTAGTCAGAATTTCTGTGGTAGTTGCAGAGCTGGCACTTTGGGTAACTACTTGATGGTCAGTCCACGTGAGTTTTAGGCTGTCAGAACGGGGAGGGAGAGTGGCCTCTGCTTCTCTTTCGGTCCCGAGAGGGAGCCTGGACAGGGGCACTCGGAGCGGGATGGTTTGTGGTGGCTGTGGCATCACAGAGAGCTGGACTTTCTGGCTTTGCTTTGATGACACTGTGAGGGGTGTGTGGTGTGTGTTTGAAGAGCACACCGGCAGAGGCTGGGTGCTGCTTTTCTACTTCCCTTGTGTGCTCCTGGGGCTGCTGCGGGGCGCCTGGCTCTTGGTTTGCCCACCGATGACAGTCACTGACAGGCAGCTGTTCAGCCGAGGGGGGGGTCCTGCGCCTCCTCACCCAGAGGGCTGCCTGCTTGTTGTGCCTTGCAGAAACTCCAGGAGGAAGAGGAGGAGGAGGAGAGCAATGCCAGCAAAGCCCCCACCACTGTGTCTGAGGAGCATCTCTGAGAGAAAAAGGTGGTGGCGACTCAGGGAACGCGGACAGCACTCCCCACCTCTTCCGTCAGCGCTGGAGCAGCTTTTGGAGGGAACAGGCTGGGATATTTGTGGCTTGGACGGCAGTGCCTCTCCTCCTGGAACCCACTCAAGAGCTTGCATGGGCTAGTTGGGGAAGATGGCACCTTCCACCACAGGCACACTTGATACCCGCCCCTCCCCCTTGTAGGCTGTGGGAGCTGGTGTTGGGAGAAGCTGGTGGAGAATGGTGGTACCTCGTCTTCCCCCTTCACCTCCATCCCGCAAGGAAAGAGCCTGCAAAATTATCACGGAAAGAAAGCTTATTCAGGATATTAACTTTTTCTAGTATCGTAAGACCCTTAGAAGCCCAGTTCTAAGGAGAGGCAGCTGCTCTGGATGAGGGTAATTTTGGGGTCATCACACTGGCTGCTAATGTTCTGTGGGAGAGAAAGCGCCATCAGAAAACTTCAGCACAAACCCATCAGGACTCGGCCTCGCTTCTCCTGCGCTCAGGCTGGGGTCTGTTTCCAGACCCTTTCCTAAGAGCTGATCAAACCAAACATCAATAAACTTGGCAGAAACTTTGCTGTGGCCGCGAAGGAGAAACGCGTGAGGGAGGGCGACCTGCCTAGGGGTGAGGGCACTTGTGAAGGCCTGAATTTGGGCACTGTGGTAGCTTGACTTGGGGACAGAAAGGTTCTTTTCTATAAAATCTCTGCCCAGGGACTTCTGTGTGTGTGTGTCATAGTGAACTCTGATGTCTTCATGTGGACACTGCCTTGAGAAATTCTGCCACCGGCCTCAGCACTTCCTTTCTCTGAGGGGAGGGAAATCCCGGCCAACTTCCTGTAACCTTTACTGAAAACTAACTTTGTTTCATTCCACCCTGAGAAATCCACAGCGGCTTCTGAGAGAGGAGAGGAAAGGGCCAGAGGGAAAGGTGGCCCTTGAAATGGGAATCGAGTCAGCTTGCATTAAGTATCTCCTGCCTCTGGAGGGGATTGTATTCGCACACCCACCTCAACTCCCCATCCCCTTCCAGCAATCATCTTTTAACAGATATGGTGAATTTAAAGGGATTCCCTTTAAACCAATCCAGGGTGACCTCCTTTCCTGCCCAGCCTGCTGTCTGGCTCTACTCACGGGCTGAGGTAGCGTCCCCTGAAAAATAAGACATTTTAGTCATTTCTCCTGCATCGAGTAGCTGTGATCATGACCATGGTGCTGTTTGGCTGTGGCCACTGCCTGCTCTCGGCATCTAGGGGCAGCCTGGGTTGGCAGGAGGGCCAGGGTGCTTGGGCCACTGCTGGAGGGGAGCCAGGTGTGCATGTGTGTGTGCGTGCGTGCGTGTGTGTGTAGACATTCCGGATGTTCTGTATGTAATAGAAGTTCACACTTCTGGTGGGAGGAGTGATGGGAGGTGGAAGACAGGTGGAGAGGAAGCATGTCTTGCTTTTTGATACGGAGAAAGGTGTTTACTGTTCAGCTCCTTAAAACTTTTTAACAGAATGTTTACCAGATTATTCATTCCTTTATTTTAAAAACATAATTTGTATTTTCTATTTGTAAAACCAGATATTTTAAGACAATAAAAGATTCTTCAAGTGGTCTGCCGTGTCATTAGGTGGGGCCTGAGATTCTTGTTCATTTCTGAGGCCTGGGCAGACGGTTTGGGAGGTGCCTGGGGCTAGAGGTGGGTCCTGTTGACAGATGTGACCCTCCCAGTGGGCTACTTTTCAAAGCCAAGGCTGTAAAAGCGAACGTCAGCCTCTGTGGTGCCTTGCACGCCACCACCCCCACGTGAGCCTGCCTGCCTCTGGGGCTGCGTACACACTGTTGTCTCTGGCTCTGCCTCCAGTGTGGCTGAGGTGTTTGTCCTACAACCACACCATCCTGCCCTGGCCAGAGTCCCTGCTTTTCGCCTCTGCCCTTCTGCGTTACCATTTTTCTTCTGAACTGTCCGACCTACTGCCGCTTCTCCCTTCCCAGGCGTGTTCGCCTTACGCTGTGGCTTGGACATGCTGCTGCTATCCGTTTTCTGTATGTTTCTTTCTTAGTAAATGCACGGTGCCTGTGGCTTTGGCACCACTGTCTGTTAGCAGTTCTTGGCTGGAGGGACGAATTCTGCTTTAAATCAAGGGAGCCAATGATAATATTCAAGATGTGTTCTATTCTAAATCATCTCTTGAGATCCTTTGTGTCTTGTCTTTGCTTATCTGGAATTACATTTCTATGGTGCATGCTTAGAGGGTCCAAGTCCAAACCACGCATGCTTTCATTCACTTGCTTAGGGGGCTCCATGTGGGTCTGCACTCACATGCTAACTCTGTAAGATCACTGCTTTTCTTACTACCTCTTGACCATAGTTGGTGAGTGAGGGGTAGTCCATGCCACTGAGCTCTTTTTCTAGATGTAGTGTGGGGATGAGGCACGGTATCACTGCAACCACTTTCGGCGCCATGGAGGAATCCAGCCTGAGGATGAAGCCAACACAGGAGGGCAGGGCTGAGTCCTGATCCAATCATTCCTGAAGCCTATAATCTTAATGTTTCAGTTTTGTGAGCCAACATTATCTTTATTGTTTAAGCTAGTTTATGAGTTTGTTCCTTTCACCTAAAGAGCCTTAACTGATAGAGAATTCCCGATGTGTTTAAGTATCCTCAACTTCAAGCTTCCTGACATGCCCTTGCAAGTCCCCTGCCCCCCTTCCTGACCTAGCCTCTTACCTTCTGCTTCCTAACTTCACTACAAGGATCTTAACTCCTTGAACAAATGGTTCCTACCTTCTGCCCTAAACGCCTGCCTCATATATGAGGACATGGGATACCTGGGCATTCAAGGCTCAGTTCGGATCCCATCTCCCCAGGGAGGCCTTTCCTGACAATGTAAATCATCCACCCCCTACCCTCCTGATCACAGTACCGTGTTTTCTAGAGTTCTTACTGTCTGAAGTTGTTCTTTCATGTGTTGCTTTGTTGTCTGTTTCCTTGACTACAGTGTATGGGCCACAGGAACAGAGACATTGCCTGGGTCATTATTTCGCTTGGGTCCTCATTTTGCCTGGGTCATCGTTTCCTTTCCCAAGTGTCTGGCATGGACTTAAGTGTTCAATAAGTACTTTGTTGAAATAATGAATGGGTTCTTGAGTCTACACGCAGTGTGTGGGCCCAGCCAGTGACGAGCCCCTCAGGATTGTGTCTGGAGGGCAACTATCTGCTCCAGTCCATTATCTTGGGGTTTCATGTTCTCCTTTCTGTGGTCAGGCAGCTGTTTCTTCTGTGCTGTTTTCTGTCTCTGCTTTCTCAAGAATCTTTCTTTCTTAGGAAGAAAACAAGAAAGGGTCCTGACTGTTTAGTTGTGAACTCAGAATTTTGAAGGTGGGGAAGGAGAGACAGATTGGACTTCAGGAGAAATGAACAAGTGACAAGAGGGGCCAGAGGCAGCCAACTGTGCCTGGGTCCTTGAGCTGTCCTACTCATTACGGTGTATTTGATCAGCAAAAAGCTGCGATCCTATGCTACGGCTGGCTCGGAGAGGGCAGGAGTGCTCTTGGCTTAGGGGAGGTCAAAGTACAAGGACTGATCCAAGCGGAGGGTTTTTCTATTTATTACAAAATTTGTTACACAAATACAGCTGACCGGAAGGTCTAAAAACAGCCCAGACTCTTCCAACCCTGATCCACTTGTAGACACAAGTATATGAGCCATGCTTACAGGGGAGCCCTTCTTAGAAGAACTGCCTATTCCTCGGATGGTTCAGAGTCTTGGGTCCAGCAGCAGAGAGGAGCCCAAGCTGGGAGGGCGACCTCCTGAAGCAGCCCTTGGTGGCAGCTGCTCTGGATGACGCAGCAGCTGTAAGTTTCATAGTTCAGTGTTCCCACCACACAGGTCAGAGGAAGGGATGAAAATAAATGGGAAAAAAGCTGAAGGTTGGCAAAAGGATCCTGGAAGAGTCTGTAGGTAGGGGAAGGGCACACGGGGGGGTTCTGAGGTGCTGGAAATTTCTTGATCTGGGTGACGGTACAGAGTATTCAATTATTTAAAATGATTCTTTCCATTGTACGTACACATTATATACTTTTCTGTATGAAGGTTGTATCTTCAAAATTTTTAAGTGTAAGAAAAACCTCAAACCTAAAAGGGTAGCAGTGGTAAGGGCGCTCAGGATGATACAGAAAAGAAATGAAAGAGGAGGGAGGATGAAGGAAGGGGACAGCAAAGGTGGAAGACGAAGTCTCGGAGGTGGTAATGCCGGCCTTAGTTTCTCTTCTTCTGTCTGGATACTGGTTCTACTTCTAGGTACCGGAGCCCAACCAGCATACCCAGGATTGAGAAGCCTTAAATAAGAGAAAAGATGGGTGGCTGACATTGGCACAGCACTTTCTTACACTCCCATATGTCTGCTCTCCTGCCCCCGGCCCTAGGGTGCAGTTCCCGTGGGAGGCCCGGGGGTCAATGCTTACTTGCCACCATCAGGGGTGCCAGGACGCCAATCGTGGGAGCTGCAGTCCCAAAGACAAACAACTCGGAGAGGAAGTGCCCCAGGGCGAGGAGGAAGGTCCAGAGTGTGATGTGGTACAGCCTACAAGGGAGCAGACAGACATGGGAACTGGAGGCCTGTTCGTTCAGTGCAGGGGACAAACAGTGGTGAGATTGCACGCGCGCGCACACACACGAATCCAAACCCCGCAACTGACTATGGCTAAAGGAAAAGGAGACTTGGGCCCGAGAAAGACTTGTCTGCTCGATCACACCAATTTACCCTCTACTAGGGCAAAACTGAAGGTTTCAACGGCTAGACTGAGAGGAGAACGGTCCCAACATCCACGGTGGGTCTCCAAGTTGTAGCAAGGTGGTGAAGCCAGCCACAGCAAAGCAGAGTCTGGGTTGTGGCACTCCTAGCAGTAAAGATAGTTGGGGGTCAATCACGCTTACATATTCTACTTATTCAAATTGGCTTGGCTCTGTCGTCCAAGCCCACCTGGCAGGTGTGGGGCCATGGGCTGGTCAATGCCCATAGGATGGATGCCACAGAATGAAGGGCCTGAATGAGGCATTAGCAGCAAGGACCTCTATGGGGCTTTTAGATGCTCTTGCCACCTGGGCTGTTGTGATTTTGTGTCTTAGCCCAGGAACACCATCAGGTGGAGGACACAGTGATAACCTCACGGGAAGAGAACATGTTCCTCAGTTTTGATGAAGAGGTGGAGAGGAGACAGGTTATAGGATGACTGACCACTTGGATTGGAGATATCTTTTTTTTAACTATGACATTTAAAAAATTATGAAATATTTCAAATGTACAAAAAATTGTTGATGATAGAATACTATAATTAACCTGTAGGTAACCAATACCCTGCTCCTTCCAATTTGGATGTTTGGACATTTTTGCTTCAGATACTTGTTTCTAAGAAATAAAATATATTACAGATATCAGTTAAAGCATTCTATGTATCCTTATCCCACCCGGATCCCATTCCCCTCCCTCCCTGCTCCCTAGAAGGAACCCCTATGTTAAATTTGATTTTTATCATTCCTGTGCATGTTTTATACATTTAGTAAATATGTATGTATGGGTGTTGATTTTGAATTTCTGGTTAGGGAGGAAATAGAATCAGAGTGTATATCAGAAGAACATGGACCAAAGTCCCAGGTTAAAAAAGGCTAGAAACAGAAGTCCGCATTTGTGGCTATTCTGTGTTGGAAGAAGGGGAAATGACTGGGTGATAATGACATAAGTCTCATTCCAAAAGCACAGCAAATGAAAAATACACCTCTTATACCCATCAGCAGTTTGTCATGATAAAGGTCTTTAAAAGGATTATTTAATTCTTACCTCCTCTCAGAGACCAAGATGCAGAGAAGGTGAACAGCTGATCCCTGAACAACATGGGTTTAAACAGCATGGGTCCGCTTATGTGTGGATTTTTAAAGATAAATTGTAGTACACTACTGTAAATGCATTTTCTCTTCCTTAATGGTTTTAATAACATTTTCTTTTCTCTAGCTTACTTTATTGTAAGAATACAGTGCCTAACACATATAACATACAAAATATGTCTTAATCGACTTTATCAGTAAGGGCTTCTGGTCAGTAGTAGGCCATTAGTAGCTAAGTTTTGGGGGAGTCAAAAGCTATACGCGGATTTTCAACTGTGGGGAGCTGGCGCCCCTAATGCCCATGTTATGTTGTTCAAGGGTCAACCATATAATGAACTTGCAGCTACAAAAATAGTTAGTAACAGAACTGAGACAAGAGCCCATTTTCTTGTTTTCATTCTTGGGCCTCAGGCTGTTTCCACTAAACCATACTGCTTCCCAAAATACGTGTCAATGTAGAACGAGTCAAGCCATAGTTTCAAGTTCAAAAAAAAACAAAACAAAACAAAAAATTGGAGATCACAGGGTTAATAGCCCTGTTTCAAATCCCACTTGAATCTGTCTACCTTAGTTCAAATTAATTGGGTCTCTAACATGGAGATCTGCAAACTCAGGAATGAAAATCATTACCTCCCAGGGCTGCTAGGAGACTTAATCAAGGTCACGTAGATGAAAGCTCCCGGCATAATCAGAGGTGCTCAGTAAATGTCATTACCTCCTCTTTTCCCAAATGCTGAGAGCTTAGATACGACAGAAAAATATTTTAGTGTGAAGGTGACATTTTGGTGGCCTTGGCCAGTGACCTGAGCAAACTTTCCCCTTTTGATGGTGGTGAGGATGGTTGGAAAGAAAGTTCGAGCCCCCTCCAGTGGTCAGCACAGGTTACAGCATGATCTAGACAAGAAGCTATGGTTGTCTGCAAAGTTTCCACCCTAGTCCGAGTTCCCCAGAGAGGCTGGTCTCTTTGGATCCTGGGTTCTCTTTCACCCTCACCTACTGAGCCTGCATAAGCATGCAGCAGTTGACTTGTGGGTTCCTTTTTTCATGGATTGTGATTTCTGTTCATTCCTACTTCCTAAGGAGGAATGTGAGGATAAGGTATATGTGGGTGGCTGCTCTAAAAAGAGCACACTACTCTACTTCTTTAGTAGAAGAAGGGCTGATTCTTTAGTAGAGAAGTAGAGGGGTATGATGCAGGCCACTGGATCATGACACTGCCAGCTGCTATTCACTTGCAAAGAATTTTCAAACTGTAAAGACCTCTGATGCCTATTATGTTTTTTTTTTTTAGGCCTGGAAAGAATAGGACCATTTATTATCCACCTTCTAGGCTAATGTATGAAAATTAACAGGTCTCCAAGGGGAGGACCACACTGGGTATGCCTAGCACCTGATTTCCTACGAAAGGATGCTATGCTCTTCCTTCCCTTACATACGTCTTGTTGTGGATGTCGATGGCACAGAGGCAGCGAATCACTGATGACAGCAGCGTCCAGATCCCAAAAGTCCGAGCTTGGAGGCCATTCACTGTAGAGCAGAAAAAAGCAAGAGTGTCGAGAGGGGAGAGTTAGGGTTCCCTCCAAACTCTTCTTACTTCACTGGTGGTTCACGGGAGGCAGGCTGCAGAGCCTGAACTCCCTTTGGCTGGACAGAGGGGAGGCTCTGGTGCTGCACATGGCAACCAGTAGGAATGGAAGGAATCCCAGCCTGAGAACCGCCCAGCTCCTCTTCAAATGTCTACAGTTGGGCAGGGGCGTTTTAAGAGTAGAAACCCAACAAAGAGCCCACTTAGACAATAACTCCTGACTGTAGCAGTTTCTACCTCTGTCCTGGAAGCCACGCTGGTGCTGGTGATGTCCAGCATGTCTAGATGAGGACACGTCTGGGGGAATGTTGCAGACAGTCGGGCGTCAATACGAGATGCCTGCGAGGTCAGTAAACTTTCGAGGCGGATGCAGGAGAGAACTCAGAAATCCTGGGACAGAGCCAGATGCTCAGTCTGGTCTTGAAGAGACTTAAGTCTTCTCCTGAATCCAGATCTATATTATGTAAACAAAGGCCACACCGGGCTGGTTTCCTGTGTACTTGGTACTGGAACAAAGCACTGCTTCTTTGGTGTTTGCTGAGGCCACGTCACTCTTGGTGAGCTTTGTTCTGCTGTATTAAATATCTTGTCCTGAAAGTATTGATCACAGTCTACCACAGCAGCGGTTCTTGACCCTGAGTGTTTGTTATAGTCAACTAAAGAAGTTTTATGAAATTACCAAGTCCTGGATACCAGATCAATTAAATCATACTCTTTGGAGGTAGGCCCTGGGAGTAAGTATTTTCTAAAAATACTTTCTCCCTGGGTAATTGTAATGTACAGCCATTTATCTAATGCATCCTGGGACGAGGAATGCCAAAACAGTGAAAGCAAAGATACTTCCTTTGCTGGTCTACTGAGCAAGAGAAATTTCAAGGGACAAGACTGATAACTGAAAGGTCTATTTTTTTTTTTTTTAAGATTTTATTTATTTATTTTTGAGAGAGAGAGAGCACACACGCACAAGTGGGGGGAGGGGCAGAGGGAGAAGAAGGCTCTGAGCCTGATGTGGGACTTGATCTCAGGACCCCAGAATCATGACCTGAGCTGAAGGCAGATGCTTACCCAACTGAGCCACTCAGGTGCCCTGAAAGGTCTATTAATGTCTACTTGGGCTTAAAGGATTTCCCATCCTTTGGAAAACCATACAGTGATACCAATTCCACAACGTCGAAGACCTTTAGATGATAGTAAGGTGAGAAACAATTCCACATGTCAACCAAATATCTAGTGGTTGGCCCCGGGAGGCTACATTCTATAAACCAATTTGATAGCTCTTCTGATGAAAAGGCTGAGGAAATAGCTCTAGTTAGAGAGACACAAAAGTGGAATATTTCACCAACCCCAGGCAGGTTAGGTATCAGGTGAAATTCTATGGAATGCTCCAGAACACTGCTAACATCGGCATCTCAGTACCATGAGAGCCTCCAGATCATGAGGGCGGAGGCAGTCTCTACTTCCAGGCTGGAGACGACAACCCCGTCCCCCTGCCAGTTCTTCGGCTCAGCTATGTGTCCTTGAGTAAACTGCATAACCCCTGGGCTTTTCTGTCAACTTTAAAGGACTAGACCAGGTAATCTCTACAATCCTGTGAATCTGCACAGGGTTCCTGGACATCAGAGGGCAGCATTTGAGGGGGAAACGGTGGAACCGTCCTACCCACTTTTCCAGGTACTTTACTCCTTTTGAGCTTTGTTCAAAGTGAGCCCCAGCCTACTTAGATTCATTTTGCACGGAGATGTTGCAGAAAAACGAGCTAGGTCAGAGCCTGAATCTGGGTTAGCTATAAATGCGACACAGAACTGTCAGCTGCGTGAAATGGTGCTGCGGCTCAAACACTATTATCCCACACATCGGTGCAAGGAAGCACAAGCTGAAATGTGAAAATACTCTCGGCAGGGAGGCTCAAGAAACTGGGAAAGACCACCAGAGGCCTTCTACGTTTCATTCTGGGACACCAGCTCAGAGGAACTTTGGATATCTTCTCAGGGACTCTTCACGGTTTGGGAAGACCTTGGGTTAGTAACTCCCCACCTGCAACACGGCATAAACTGTATGTGGTACAACCTAGCTTCTGAAGAGGACTGAAATAATATGAAAAGCTTTTTTTACAGCTTTCTAGTGGGGCACCCCAGAGTCGCCAAATAAGTCTCTTTTCTCACCTGCCCTTGTAATACTTTTTGTATTGCCTGTAATACGCAAATGACAGCATAAAATGGGTGAAAAGGTATTCAGACAAGCTTGGGAGGAAAAAGGGCCAAGTGCTATCCGCAAAGTCTATTATTCCAATGGCCAATAAAGGTTAGATTAGCCCACCTCAGAATTACCTGGGAAGTTATAGAAAAATAGACTTGGGCCCCACTCAGCGGATGGAAGTTTCAAGAAGTAAGTTTGGAGAAGAAAACGGGCACCTGTGCTGTGTGTTTGTTTTTAAACTTCCTAGCTTGTTTTTAGGGACAGCCTGGTCTGGCATCCACCATTTGGGGCCACTCCCATGAAGGATACAGTTCTCTGATTTCTTACCGAGATCCGGCTTGCCTGTGTAGAGCTTTTCATAGAGAAAGGTGTGGTCTCGGAAGCTCTGCAGCGTGTTCCCCATGGCTATGATGGACACCATAACCAGCCAGCTTCGTAACACGTTCAAGAAACGGCTCATGACTTCCCTCCAACCCGAGAGGGCTTTTTGCCTTGGGAACAAAACAGCAGTTAGCTTACTTCAACCATAAGCTCTCTGACTTGGGTAGTTAACTTGTATCCCACTCCCGAGGGCTATACTAAGCTTATCTGGGCAATCTCTTTGTGAATTCCTTTCCAAGATCCTGAAGTTCGCCCACTCTCAGTTATCTAAACAGACTATTCTTACTTCACCGGGTTAGCACACTGCCTGGATATTTACCCTAAGCCAAAGGGTGCTTAACGTTTACCTAGAGTGGAAAGGGCTAAATAACGCAGTGCCTGGAAATGGTAAAGCCAGCCAAAAATAATGGAGAAAAAAGGGAACAAAGAAGAGGTGTACAAATATTACTATCAGGTAATAAAATGGACTCTGTGTAAGACTTAGAGAAATTGGTCTTGATATTTAGTCACACTAGTAGTGGTGAATCAATAGTATACTTTGCAGTAAGTGGCGTAGTACTTATTGTCTAAGCAGCTTCTCCACGATGTTAGGCTAAATCAGAACGCTTCTCTCTTGGCTGGAATCAGTTCTTTAATATCTTTATTCTAGCCTAGTTTTTTATGTCATTCCCTTGTCATGCAAGTGGCTCAAGGTGACTATAAATCTATTAACAGATATCTGTCTGGCTATTGATGACAGAGCCTTCCAAGCACATAAAAGCTTATACATTTGAGCGGAATCTATGGAGCAAGGGCAATTTACACTCTCAGGTGTTCTCTACTCTGGTTCTCAGGTAATCCATGCTCCACAAGCTAGAACAATATACAGGTTAAAAGTAAATAAACTTCTGTGACTTGAGAACTAGCATGACAATTATGTAGAGAAGGAACGAACAATGTTGGCGTTGGGTTGCAAGAGAAATTATGATAGCTAACAGGTATCAGGCATTTGTCTATGTCATGCACTGTGCCAAGCACCTAACATAAATGATCTCATTTAAGCCTTAAACAAGGTGGGCAGGCACTATTACTCTTTCCATTTGACAGATAAGGGTTGGCACAGAAATGTTAAGTGATGTGCTTGAGGTTACGCAGCTAACTCATGGCAGAGCTGAGATACAAACCGTGCTCTGCGATAGTGCCTCACTGTCTGAGAATATTTTGATGAAGTTTCTATTTTGAAGGAAGACAAGCACACTATATCCACTTCTGTCTTGAAGTTGTATACAAAATACAACAACATTATGTACTTTTTGTTTTTCAAAAAGCTTAGATGAACTCTTGAAGAGCAATGTTTTCAATAAACTTGATTTATTTATTTATTTTTTAAAAGATTTTACTTATTTGAGAGAGAGGGAGAGGGAGAAATGGACTCCCCCCTGAGCAGAGAGCCCGATGCGGGGCTCGATCCCAGGACCCTGAGATCACGACCTGAGCTGAAGGCAGACACTTAACCGAATGAGCCACCCAGGTGCCCCTCAATCAACTTGATTTAAATAAAAGTCATGTAGATAAAGAATTGAATAATAGAATTACTTCTCATCTTCATTGTAGTGTTGGTAGTTTTTTGGTTTTTTTTGGTTGTCTTTTGCTTTCCCCACAGTTTATCTGTTGTCAGGTTAACTTCTTGGGCCTGAAGTGGTGATAAACCATCAGGCTTCCTTTGTCACTCTGGTGGAAGTTGCAGTGCAGTCTTATGCTACCCAGCTGAAATAAATATTAAAGTCAGCCATGGCCTCAGGCAGTGTGAAGCACTAAAAAGAAAAGAAAAGAAAAAAACAACCAAAAAAAGAGCTCTAGAGGAGGAAGAGGAATCCCTCAGGGAATGGTAGATCACAACAATGGACCGACCTCACTGAAGTCCAGAGAGAGGAGAGCTTTACTAGAAAATCAGAAGCGATCAGGGCATGGGCCAAGATCCCCTCATCCTCATTTTTCCCCATTTCTCAACAGGTGACTCAGGCCTTCTCCTCCCAGGGTCAGAAAAGCCATATGGACGGCTCCCCTCTTTGAGAGAACTTATGCCCATTTCATGGTAGCTCTTAGAAATCCCAACAGATAGCTGATAAGGGCAGAGCCTGAGCACTCTTCCGAACTGCTCTACCAAATCCCTCAACTCCATTTCCCTAAAGCTTTAGGGCCTCCTAAAGTATCTAACATCTATTCTCAAATTTTGGCCTGGCCTGGCCCAGCAAAGGTGTGGTGTTTAAACTAGTCAGGAGGGAGGTCCTATCCTTCCACATTTTGTAGCTGTGCAATCCTGGGTGAGAAAACTGCAAAATGGAGCTTTCAAAATACCTATCTCAAGGGTTACTGTGAGAATTACATGAGAAAATGAAAAGGTTCCTTGCCCTGTGCTGGGCTCCTAGTGGCTGGTCATTCGTTCATTCATTCATTGGTTCCCCGAACCTACCAAGCCTTCTTCATCTTCATAGTCCCAGCTCCCCCTTCCCAAGGGTTCTCGAACCCCTTGCTCCTCCAAAAGGTTGCTTCCAGGGATCTTCCTTCCATCTCACCTCCATTTTTCCAGACTCTCCCTATCCTCTCAATCAGATGCCACAAAAACGCCTCCCTCCCTTTTCTCCCCCACACTCTCTGTACCTGGTGACCGGACCCCCACCACAGCAGCGGCAGCACCAGCTGGAGAAGCGGTAGCGGCGACGGCGGCGGCAGCAGCAGCAGCAGCAGCAGCAAAGCCCCAAAGCAGATCCAGCGAGTAGTCCACCTGAGCCATTTGTCCTCGCCCCCGCCCACAGCCGGCTCCAGGATTGGGTCGTTTCCGTCAGTCCTCGCTCTGATTGGCTGCTCCGCTTTTGCTCGAGCAGGAGATGGGGCGTGAACCCCTTTACTGCCAATCAGTGGTTGCCGCTGTCCAAGCTTCATACCGGGTACCGCCGCTCACGCAGTAAACCCTCTTGTTGAGCGTGGCGGAAGAATTCCAGGGCTGGAGTCAACCCTTTACGAGTGGAGGGAAAAAGAGCGGAAAAAGAAGTCTAGACTTCTGCTGAGAGCAAAGCTCTGCGCCCGCGTTGCGCGGCGGTGACGACATTCCTTCGCGCCCGCAGCCGAGCGTTGTCAGCGCGGGGTGGCGGGCGCCTGCGCAGTGGCTCCGAGCGGGCGGTTGCTTGTTGGTTGTTGTAGTAACGGGGGAAGCAGCCGTCGGCGGCGGCCGTGAGCCCTGCTGGGGAAGGAGGAGGGAGGTAGGCGCAGAGCGCGGTCCCCGCTGGCCCGCCCGGAGTCATGGGAAGATGAGACAGGTAAACGCCTGCGCCGGCGCGCTCCCCTACGCGAGGGAGGTGAGCTCCCGAGTCTGGGCGGGCGCCGGCCGCTACACTTCCCTCTCGGAGTCCGGGAGTAGCTGTTGGCTTCCGGGCGCGCTGGGCTGAATCGCTGCGGCGGAGTCATCCCTGTCCTTCGCTTGGGGAGCATTTGAGGACCTACCTGGGATTGGGGTGAACCGGGGGTGGGGCCGAGGGGCTGATCCCTTTAGGGCGAGGACGCTTCTTGGGCGAGTGTCCTTAATCTTCTTCCGATCTCCGTGTCTCTCTCCAGACTCTGCGGGCAGTCTGGGACAGGTTTGGCATCTCTTCCTTGCTTGGAGGTTTTGCTTGTTTTAATTTAAAGGACTTCCCAACATTTGGGAAAGATCGAGAAATCCTGTTGGGAATCCTCGGAAGAACTCCTTTGAAGTTCTTAGATATTACCCGTTCCGCTGAGGATCTGTAGGGATCATTATCGGGATCGGCGGGTTTTTGTCCCGTTTACGATCTTACCATATTTTGAATGCATAACAAAACAAGATTTGCAAAGATAGACATCAGAGGGTTATCTCTGAGTAATAGGGTTATGGTAAATAGCTAATTTTAATGTCTATGAGATTCAAGTCATAGTTTGTGATTTTTAGTAAGGGAGAATAATTTTTGAGAGTGGAAAGACAGTGTTTTTGTTTGTTTTTTGTTCTTTTTCAGCTATTTATCACCTTGATTCAGGAGAATATATTTTTTAGTTTAGTGGTTGAATTTGTTTTAGAGAAATATGAAGGCATTTCAGCTGTGTGCTTATCCTAGTGTCTAAAGAAATATTTTCAAGGGTCCTAAATCTTGAGTTTTTGTTTTTAACCCAGGTTAAGCTTTTCTAGCAAGGAGTCTATGTTTTAGTCATCAGCCACTTACGTCGGACTTTCCTAGAAGCTAATCCTTGTTAGGTTTAGCATATAAAAGAAAAACGAGAAGCTCAAATTTAGTAACAACTCTTTAAATACATGGAGGACAGACAGTATGTTTTTGAAAAAAAAAAAAAAACCTTGATTTTTGTGGCGTAAGTGATAGAAGCACTGTGATAGAAGGTAAGTTTCTAGACATTGGACACCGTTTAAGTAAACATTCATATTTGTTACTTGGAAGATCAATAGCAATAATCAACAAATAGAAAATGCCATTGTGTTTCAAATCATTTGGCTTTCTTGCAGGAAACAGTGCCACCTAAATTGTTTGATCCGGTGAATCTGCAAGGAAAGGTCTCCGAGGCCCCCATCTGCTGACTGCATGACAAACCCTAAAGGAAATGCCAGTCGTGATGGCCCGGGACCTGGAGGAAACAGCATCGTCCTCAGAGGATGAGGAGGTGGTAAGCCAAGAGTAAGTAAGAGCGAGGCTGGTTTTGACCCTTTGCCTTTAGGGTTTATGCAGTCCTTCCTTTGGTATAGTTTGACTCTGGCTTTAGTATTTATCCACAATCTAATCCAAGATTTTATGAATTGGTCACCATTGGCTATCTGAAATGAGAGGAGGCTCTAGATATTGCTTTTTGTGAACTCTTGTTTGGAGCTCCTAACATAGGAGACTTTTAAATTTGTAGATATTCAAGCAAAGGAGGTCTCCAAACTCTGTGAGATAGGTTATGTTATATTCTCAAAAGCCTTTACAATGATAGAATGATCGTATATAGAGAGGTCAAGTAATGTACCAGAGTAACTGTGGGACAGTACATTAGAATTCTGTAACCTGTGCTGTGCCATTGAACCACATTGCTTTCCTGAGTTGTTCTAGGTAAGAGTCTAGCTTCTTGATAGCTGGATTCTCATAACAATAAAAATGAATGATGATAAGTGCAGCTTATCATTTAGCATAGACGATTGTAAGGGCCTTAACTGATGTGTCTCATTTAATCTGAAGATGTTATTATTCCCACTTTAGTAAGCTTAGCCTCACAAAGATCAAAGAACTTTTTCAGGGACTCAGAGAGAGTAAGGGATGGTTTGAGATTCAGACCGAGTTTTTGTGGATTTTGAGGCACTTTGCTATTTTGCCTCCGTTAGCATTATTACTTGACACAGAGAACAAAGAGAGAGTCTGACTTAGAGTTAAGATTAGTTTCTAAGATTCTCTGTGAGTCCTTTTGGATATGTGTGTGCTATGTAACCTGAAAAGTTGGGATAATACCTCCAAGGCTGTTTTGTAGGGGAATGGTAGGGGCCAAATAGAATGATATGTATGAAATTACTTTTTAAATGATGAAGTGCTATATAAATGTTAAGGCATTATTCTTACTGGCTTTAATTTTGAATTTAAAGTGCATTTCTTATTATAAAGTAGAAGATAACATTATTTGATGTAACTAGAAAAAATTATTGAATCATTCATAAAGCTTTGGGAAGGGTTTCTCATCACTGTTAGGTCATGGAAAAGAAAAGAGATTTGACATTATATTTGGGTCAGTCTTATTTGGGATAATTAAATGGATAATTCCCTCTGGTCACTTTATGTTCTTGTGACTTTTTGCTTTCTGTGTGCTGCCTCTTACCTAGTTTATAAAATTTTTAACTTCTGCAAGCTTCAGTCTAATTTCAAGATCATTCTTTTACTTCATGACTGTTTCTTTTATTAGTGGGCTTATGAGTTGGGTCTGATGAGTATTAGGGTGAACTCTATGAAATTGCTGTTTTGGTAAATTAAAACTAGTCAAATACTGACAATTTCAGATTTTCAACCTAATATTGTAGTGGGTACTTGGTAAATACTTTCCACCTGAGTGACCAACAGAACAAATAAATAAATGGAAGTTTTATGCTGTAGATCATCTTAGAGCAGGGGTTCTTAACTTTTTTTATGCCATGTATTCCTTATCAGAATAATATTTTTAGGTGCTTAAAATATATATCATTGCAGATAATACCAATTACATTGAAATACAGTTATTAAAATTAAAAAAACCCCAACTTGTGATATAGTAATATGTGCTTTTTAATTAATGCATTAAACAACAAGATTAATCATTTAAAACATGGGAAAGTTAAATTTTACTTTCTAAAGACAGCAGCATGAAGATTGTTTTTGCTCGTTTGCATAAGCTCATCACCCTGTGGGGTAATTTTTTTTTTTTTAAGATTTATATATCCATTTTAGAGAAGGGGGGGTGGAGGGAGAGGGAGAGTGAGTCTCCAGCAGATTCTGTGCTGAGTGGGGAGCCTGACTCGGGGCTCGATCTCCATCCCGAGACCACAACTTGAGCTGGAACCAAGAGTCGAACACTCTGTGCCACCCAGGCGCCCCAACCCTGTGGGTGTAGTCTTTGATTAGCACTTATAAGGGGGGAATATTGGGAAGCATCGTCGGTGTCTGGACCACCGCTGTGACGTGTCACCATTTGGCATCTGAATGATTGGGAGGACAGCTGCCAAGTCGTTGTGCAGCCTCATCATGCCAGATGAGGAAGGCACAGGTGATTGTGTGGCAAGTTTAACAAGTACCATAACTTAGAAGTCGTGGTAAATGTAAATGATATTTTGAGATATCTGCAACAACCGTAATATGGTATTAAAAATATAATTTCAGGGGTGCCTGGGTGGCGCAGTTGTTAAGCGTCTGCCTTCGGCTCAGGGCGTGATCCCAGCGTTCTGGGATCGAGCCCCACATCAGGCTCTTCCACTAGGAGCCTTCTTCTTCCTCTCCCACTCCCCCTGCTTGTGTTCCCTCTCTAGCTGCTGTCTCTGTCAAATAAATAAATAAATAAAAATCTTTAAAAAAAAAATAATTTCAGACAATCTCAAAGGCACGGATAATGCTTTGTTGCCTATATTCATAATTGAGAAATGGCTAAATTTCTAGTAGAAGTTAGTGAGCATACAGGTGTAATTCCCTACCCCAATCCAGACTCATGGATTTTTTGCTCTTCCTCCTTTCAGATTCCTGTTGACTTTTGACTGTTAACGTTCCATCGGTTCGTGTCTTGTCTATCAGACACTTATTATATACATTAGGAATCTTATGTCAATCTTATTTATGCTTGGAGTAATATGCTTACATTTTTAAGGTTCTGGAAGTTGTAAGTCCTTAAATTATCTAAGGATGTTGATGTGATCCAAAGATGTATATCCATGGACATCTGCTAGATCTGCTGAGATCCCAACGCTGTATTAAAGTGTTAACACCTGGCAATCCTGGACTTTAGGGCTAGAAACTGTCCAGGAAATCCTTGTTTTGCATGGCATTATTTCAGATACTAAACTTAAAGGGGATTTTTTTCTATATTTTGCGAGCGGATCCCAAATAAAAATTTATATGTAGATTGTGGAAGGATTTGATATAAGGTTTCTTCAGGCACTAAAAAGATAATTTCAGTTACTATCATAAAAGCCAGCTTTTTAGCAGTTCATAAACATATACATGGGGGTTAAAAATGTCTTCAACAAATGATTATACAGTGAGCACTACAGGAGTTCAGAGACAGAAGGCATCACTGTGGGCTGGAGGAGCTGGGCGAAGGCTCCATGGGGGTGGTGAGATGTCCTGGGCCTAAGTGTGGGATCAGATGGATGGAAGTGGGGAAGTCCTTTCCAGCAGGGGCATTGGTATGAATTAGGCCTCAAAGCTTTGAGTTATGTAGGCTAGGTCCCAGGAGTGAATAATACATATGCCTCATGTAATTGCTTCTTAAGAATCAAAATATTGTTAGGCTTTCAATAAAGTAAACCTTGAAACTGTTCTTCTTCGGTAGTTAAGCATCCAAGCCTTATGTTCGTTCATGCCCATAAGAGCATATTTTCTTAATATATGCCAGTTTCCGGTGTGAATGAAAATTTTAAGTCCCAATTTTCAGGGGTGCCTGGGTGGCTCAGTTGTTAAGCGTCTGCCTCCGGTTCTGGTCATGATCCCCGAGTCCAGGGATCGAGCCCCGCATCGGGATCCCTGCTCCACGGGGAGCCTGCTTCTCCCTCTCCTACTCCCCCTGCTTGTGTTCCCTCTCTCTCGCTGCCTCTCTGTCTGTCAAATAAATAAATAAAATCTTTAAACAATAAAGTCCCAATTTTCAGTTTTCTCACCATTTGAATCTTTTGCCTTTAGCACCACCTGGTGGGAGCATGCTTTTATTGACAACGTAGCATCTTGCCATAAGTGTGTTTTAGTTGACCATACTGAATTCATAATGTTTCTACCACCTCTTTTATCTTTTTATAGGTTGTAAGTGGAAGGATTTCTCTTGACAAGGATTTGGCTTCCCACAAATAGCATAGCTAGGGCCTTGGCTCTTTTCAGCCGTATAGCTATTTATTGTGTTCCTGACCCTTGTCAGGCGTTTTAACTTATAGCAGTAATCCATTGTTCGTAAGTGGGAAGGCACAGTGGTGCCAGTTTGTAGCTAGTGCTAGATTGACAAGGAGCTTGGGATAATTTCCAGAGTTTCTGTCCAAGACTGCAGTTCAGGCTGCCTATTTTTTCTCTATCCTGTGACTTAGAAATATAGTGGAAAAATTATAGTTGGAAGAGATCCTAGAAATCATCTGGCCCCCTGCCCACATTTTACAGGTGTATAAGATTAAAAAGCAAGCAAACCACACACAAAAAAAAAATCCTTCTTGCTAAAAAGTGCCCCTGATAAATACCTTTTCTCACAAATGGGCACTATTACCCAAGTCAAAAAGCAGGAACAGTAGTAAGCATCCACATTCCAGTTCTAGAAAACAGGAAATGAACTAGGTATGGTGTTCTTTGCTTTTCCTTACTAAAACACTTTGGCAGTTCATACCAAGTCTCAAGGCTGCCTCACTTCTCAGATTGGTAGCCTGGCAGCCTGTGCATTCAAAACAGGGATCTTTTTAAACTTGGGTTGGGAGGGTCTGACTTGGCCTTGAGATTTGTAGTATGACTTTTTTTTAAAGTATAATTCTTTTTTTTCCTTTTTAAAGATACTATTTATTTACCAGAGAGAGAGAGAGAGAGAGTAAGCATGCCCAAGCAGGGGGAGCAGCAGGCAGAGGGAGAAACAGGCTTCCTGCTGAGCAAGGCGCCGGATGTGACAGTCAGTCCCAGGACTCTGGGATCATGACCTGAGCCTAAGGCAGATGCTTAATCATCAGAGCCACCCAGTTGTCCCTAGTATGACCTTTTTTAAGGGATGTGGTCATGTGAGTTTTTGAGAGCAGCCCAAATTTTGGCTGAATGGATCTTATTCTGTTTAAGGAATTGATTAGTGCAGGTTCCCAAAGGGTTGAATTTAAGGTGTTCTGCATACAAAACATCACTGAAGTGTGATCAGGGAGAAGGAAGGGCGGAAAGAGTGAAGGCAGGCGTTTGGGTTCAGGTACCTGTTCCCTCACTTAACCAGCTACATGACCTTGAACAAATCACGTATCCTCTCTGAGACACCTTTTTTTCAGTTCATGGTGTGCGGCCAAGAGGACTAAGTGAGATAACATGCGAAAGCTTTTACTTTAATTCCTGGCACATAGTAGGGACTCAGGTCATTTCTTTACCTTCTAACTCCCTGGCAGTAAGGAGGTTGAAGATTTTCCTTATCTGTCAGTAAATACACATCTGTCTAAGATTGATTAAACAGAGATTTCCTGAGGATAGGGTAAGAGAGTAAAAGTCAGAGATCCTTTTCTGGAGAAAAATATTGTTCCATTTAGTATAGGCTTGCTTTACAATATGTGGTTTTAACTGGAGCGCTTGTATTAATTTTGGGTTCCTAGCTCCGAATCTTAGGATGGGTTATCAAATTGGCTTAAAAAGGGACTATAGGGTGTAAAAGGGCAAGTGATTGTGAATGCTGTATATTAGTTAGGACTCTTTATGTATGCTAGGGATTAAAACATAATTTGTCCTAAATAATAAAAGGAATTTTTAAATTTTATCTTAAAGATTTTTTCCCCACGGTCCCCCATAAAGGGACTTTATGAACTCATATTTAGCAACGACTGGATTCTGCAACTCCACATTTGCCTCTCAGGATCTCATTTTTCTCATTCTTCCGGTGGGGTTCCCACTGAGTTCCTCGTTCACCTGCAGCTCCAGGCTTTCCTTTCAAGGTCACAAAATGACAGTTGTATTTACGTACCTCATTCTCTTACACCACCCAGGAGAAGAGACCTTCTCTCCCGTCGCTGCCATAGGAGAGAAAGAAAGCTCCTCTTTTTCAGAGGGTCTCACAACATATCTTCTGACACTCACTGGCTACAGTTGGTTTGTGTGCTCATTCCTGATCCACTAACGAGAGCTGAGGGGTGGAAGGCCCCGACTGGCTGTGGCCAATCAAAGCCTGTCCCTGGAGCAGGGACGCAGTTCATCTTAACTAGACCCCATGGCTAAGAATGGGAGCTGAATGGTTTCCCATAGGACATTTGGGATTCTTGTTCCAGGAGGAGGGAAAATTGCCAAGCAGCAAACCACAGTGATCTGCTTCAGTCATTAATTCAGATTTTGAGCTGTCAATTAATAAAAGCCTTCTGTTACGGCTGTAGGGATCATCCGTGTATCATGTGGACTGGAGGCTGCAGGAGAATTCCAGTTTTGGTGTTCCATGCTGAGGCTATTCTGACAAAGGACAACAATATTCGAGTAATTGGAGGTAGGTATGGCTTCCCCCACGGCGGGCAGGGTGGGCATGGCCCCGGGAACCTCGTCTTACAGAAGTTGATATCACATGTGAATAGGAAAAGGGCCTTGGCCATGAGAAAAAAAAATCTCATGATTTTTTTTTTTTTATACTTCAGGATTATTTGGAATTTCTTAAGTTTTCTGCATCTTAAATTGCCTTCCTTCTGTGAGTTTTTTCCCTCAGAATTATGTGTATATGTGTTACTGTTATTTTTTGTGGTAAAAGACACAAAACAAAATGTACCCTTTTAAACATTTTAGAGCGTACACTTCAGTGGCATTTAGTGCAGTCGCAGTGTTGTACGACCCACACCATGTCTAGTTGCAGAACATTTTCATCATCCTCAAGTGTACCCCATTTCCATTAAGCGGTCACTCCCTGTGACCCCTTACCCCAGTTCGTAGTAACTGCTCATCTACTTTCTCTCTTCTGATTTGCCTATTCTGGGTACTTCATACAAATGTACTCGTATAATGTGTAGTCTTTTGTGTCTGGCTTTTTCCACTTAGCATAATGTTTTCAGGGTTCATCCATGTTGTAGCATGCGTCAGTACTTTGTTCCTTTTCACGGAGGGCTGTATTTTGCTTATCCATTCATTTGTTGATGGATTAGTTGGTGGTTGTTTCCACCTTTTGGCTCTTGTGAATAGTGCTGCTCTGAAGATTCACGTACAGGTTTTTGTTTGAACACCTGTGTTTAATTCTTTTGGGTCTATACCTAGGAATGGGATTGCTGGGTCTTAGGGTAATTCTGTGTTTAACTTGTTAGAGAGCTGCCAAAGGATATTCCATAGTGACTGCCCAATTCTACATTCCCACGAACAATGTAGGAGAGTTCCATTTTCTGCACATCCTCCCTGACATTTGTTATTTTCTGTTCTTTAGATTATAGCTCTCCTGGGTATGTGAACTGGTAGCTTATTGTGGTTTTGATGTTCGTTTCCCTGATGACTAATGACCTTGAGCATCTTTTCATTTGCTTCTTGGTCATTTGTATATCTTCTTTAGAGAAATGTCTATTCAGAGCCTTTGCCTGGTTTTTTGTGTGTTTGTTTTTTGTTTTTTTTTAAATAAGCTCCACACCCAGTGTGGAGCCCAGTGAGGGTTTGAACTCATGATCCTGAGATCAAGACCTGAGTGAGCTGAGATCAAGAGTCAGACGCTTAACCAGCTGAGCCACCAGGCACCCTGCTTTGCCTTTTGAATTGGGTTGCTTGACTTTTTGTTCTTGAGTTAGAAGAGTTCTTTATACATTCTAGATACTAAACCCTCATCAGATATATGATTTCCAAATTCTTTTTCCTATTTTCTGGTTTGTCTTTTTATTCTCCTGATAGTGTTCTCTCCTGAGCAAAAGTTTTTCATTTCGATGACATGCAGTTTATTTCTTTCATTGCTTATGCTTTTGGTGTCATATCTAAGGAACCATTGCCTAATCCAAGGTCATAATCCCTATGCTTTCTGCTAAGAGTTTTATAGGTTAAGTGCTTACATTTAGAGCTAAATGGTCTTTGATCCATTTTGAGTTAACTTTTTAATATAATGTGAGATATGGGTCCACCTTCATTCTTTTGCATGTGAATATCCAGCTGTCCCAGTGTGATTAGTTGAAGAGAATATTCTTTCCCTACTGAATGGTCTTGGCACTGTCACTGTAAATCAGTTGACTTGGATGTATGGGTTTATTTCTAGACTCTTAATATTCCATTTACCTTTATACCAGTGCCACATTGTTTATGATTACTCTGCCTTTGTACTAAGTGTTAAAATTGGGTTGGGTTGTTGAGTCCTTTAACTTTACTCTCCTTTTTCAAGATTTTTTGGCTATTCAGGATCCCTTGCAATTCCGTATGAATTTTAGGATCAGCTTTTCCTTTTGTGCAAAAAGGGTGTTGGGCTTGTGATGGGAGCATATTACCGTCTTAGTATTGAGTCTTCCAGTCTGTAAACATGGGATGTCTTGTCATTTATTTGGGTCATCTTTGATTTCTTTAGCAATGTTTTGTAGTTTTCAGTGTATAAGTTTTAGAGTTCCTTGGTTAACTCTATTCCTAATTATTTTATTCTCTTTAATGCTATCATAAATGGAATTGTTTTTTCAACTTCATTTTTGGGTTGTTCATTGTCAGTGTGCAGAAATACAACTGATTTTTGTATGTTGATCTTGGATCCTGAAACCTTGCTGAACTCATTTATTAGCTCTGATAGTTTGTGTGTGTGTGTGTGTGTGTGTTCTTTAGCACTGTCTGTGTCTAAGATCATGTCATCTGCACGTAGAGATTTTACTGCTTCCTTTCCAACCTGGATGCCTTTTATTTTTTTTCTTACCTAATTGCTCTGGCTAGAACTTCCAGTAAAATATCAAATAGAAGTGGTAAAAATGGGCAACTTTTTCTTTCCTGTTTCTGATCTTAGGGGAAAAGCTTTCAGTCTTTTACTGTTCAGTATGATGTGAACTGTGGGTTTTTCATGAATGCCCTTTATCATGTTTAGGAAGTTTCTATTCCTTTGTTTTTTTTGTTTTTGTTTTTGTTTTTTAAAGATTTTATTTATTTATTCGACAGAGATGGAGACAGCCAGCGAGAGAGGGAACACAAGCAGGGGGAGTGGGAGAGGAAGAAGCAGGCTCATAGCGGAAGAACCTGATGTGGGGCTCGATCCCATAACGCCGGGATCACGCCCTGAGCCGAAGGCAGATGCTTAACCGCTGTGCCACCCAGGCGCCCCTTTTTTGTTTCTTTTTTTTTATCATGCAAGGGTGTTGGATTTTGTTAAATGCTTTGTCTGCATTAGTTGAGAGTTTTTTTTCCTTCATCCTATTAATGTGGTGTATTACATTGATTGACTTGTATGTTGAATCATACTTGCATTCCTGAGATAAAGCCCACTTGGTCATGGTATAATCCTTTTAATATGCTGCTTGATTTGGTTTGCTGTTATTTTGTTGAGGGTATTTGCATCTGTACTCATAAGGGATTTTGATCTGTAGTTTTCTTGTGATATCTTTATCTGGATTTGGTATCAGAGTAATGCTGGCCTCGTATAATGTATTCCCTCCTCTTCTTTGGAAGACTTTGAGAAGGATTGCTGTTAATTCTTTAACTGTTTGATAGAATTCACCAGTGAATCTATGTAGTCTGGGCTGTTCTTTATTGGGAGGTTTTTGATTACTGATTCAACCTCTACTTGTTATAGGTCTATTCATGTTTTGTATTGATGCAGTTTTGGTAGTTTGTGTGTTTTTAGTTTTTGGCCATTTAGTTTATCTAATTTGTTGGCATATAATTATTCTTAGTATTCTTTTATTTATTTGTTTTTCATAGTTTTCTTATGTAATCCTTTTTATTTCTGTAAGGTCAGTAGTAATGTCCTCATTTCATTTCTGATTTTAGTAATTTGAATCTTTTCTCTTTTGTTCTTAGTCAGTCGAACTAAAAGTTTGTCAATTTTGATCATTTTAAAGAGCCAACTTTTAATTTTGCTTATGTTCTCTATTTTTGTATTTTCAATTTCATTTATTTCTACTCTTCTTTGATATTAAGCAGTGCTCTGAATTCTGGGGTTAGCCTGTAGCTATCTTTAGAGGTTACAGTACCGTGGATCTGAACTGATGTGTGATAGAGTGGAAAGAGTCTATACATGGGTTCTCAGTCATTGGTTCAAATCCCAGCTTTGGCATTTACTAGCTGTGAGTATGGGGCAAATCACTTAAACTCTCTCAACCTGTCTCAGTCTTTGGTGGAGATAATAGCTACCTTGCAGGCATTGTAAGAATTAATGAGATCGTTTAATATTTGGCACATTAGTAGGCACTCAAAATTTGTGCTGTTTACTCTACTGGTTGAATAGGATCTGTTCTACTTTGAAATGACTTTAAGGTCTGTTCTTACCCCATAATAAGCCAGGAGTTCAGAGGACAGCGAACACCTGCTTCTGGGATTTGCATCCTCCCTCCCCAAGGGTCCTGTTCTAATCCCTTCAGCAAGTTGCTAGGTTACCACTTAAAGGGATATGGTTCATTTGTGTTCTCTGAATTTGGAGGAACTGGAGATTTGCTAACATTTGCAAAGAAACTCCCTCTCAGCATGATTGGAGTCAAAACATCAAAGGTGGGTAAAAACAACAGAAGTAAATAATCTCCCCCAAACATACTTCTTTTGGTCTCCTTGTCACGTAAATGAATCTCTGTATTCTATGGCAATAAGCAGACTTTTCTTTTTTAGAGTACCTAACATTTAACATTTACTGGAAATTAGTATCCATCAGTGTTGTCATCCTGTTGTTTAAGTGGTCCCTGTGTTTTTAGAACTTAAATGTCTTTTCCACCCCGTACACATTCTCGTGATTAAAGAAAAAGCCACTGAACTTTTTTCTCAAACTTTGTTTTTGAATTTTCTGTGCCTTTCCGATTCTTTAAGGTTTCACAATTTTCTAAACCCTCCTTTATGAAAAGAACAATTTTTAAAAAAGATTTACTTATTTATTTTAGAGAGAGAGAGTGCAAACAGGGGGAGGGGCAGAGGGAGAGAGAGAATCTCCAGCAGACTCCCACTGAGCACAGAGCCTGACATGGGGCTCAATCCCAGGACCCTGAGATCATGACCTGAGCCGGAGTCAGATGCTTAACCAACTGAACCATCCAGGTGCCCCTGAAAAGAACAATTAGAATGAGTGTTTCTAGTTGCTGCCTCAGAGTTCTGAATTGTTAAATACTCTGGGTCTTTATTTTTTCCTCCTCTCTTAAATAGCTGACATAGATCTGCTCAGATCATAATCCTGTGTTTAAATCCCCTTGAGAAGTGTTTCTGGGGCATTAGTTATCTTCCGCAGATCTTAGAGTGTTAGATGCCGGCCTTGTTTTTTCTGTTATCTGTTAAATGTTTCATTGAATTTACTATTAATATTTTTGGTACAGTATGATTTCATATGCTTTATTTGTGAAATATTCCAGAAAATTTTTTCCCTTACTATCTCCGTGTTTTTTTCAAAATTGCATATACTTTGAACATGTAAATGGGATTGCATTTTATTTTATTTTATTTTATTTTTTTTAAAGATTTTATTTATTTATTTGACAGAGACAGAGACAGCCAGCTAGAGAGGGAACACAAGCAGGGGGAGTGGGAGAGGAAAAAGCAGGTTCATAGCGGAGGCGCCTGATGTGGGGCTCGATCCCACAACGCCGGGATCACGCCCTGAGCTGAAGGCAGACACTTAACCACTGTGCCACCCAGGTGCCCCTGGGATTGCATTTTAGAGACAAGAGAGATTTTCAGTTTAAGGTAATCTGTTCCTAGAAAGAAACATCATTTTATAATTTGCCCTAAATGTGTCAGCTTCATAAATTTGCATTTGTGTAGGCTAGTACTGTCCAACAGAAATATGATACAACCCAGATATGTAAGTTTTCCAGTGGCCTTACTAAAAAAAAAGTAAATAGAAATAGGGAGCGCCTGGTGGCTCAGTCAGTTAAGCGTCTGCCTTCGGCTCAGGTCATGATCCCAGGGTCCTGGGATTGAGTCCTGCATCCGGCTCCTTGCTCAGCAGGGAGCCTCCTTCTCCCTCTTTCTGCCTCTCCCCCTGCTTGTACTCTCTCTCTGACCAATAAATAAAATCTTAAAAAAAAAGGAAATAGGTGAAATTCGTTTTAATAATATACTTTGTTTAATCCAAAATATCACTTCCACATTTACCCAATATAGAAAAAGTTCATCAAGATATTTGACATCTAGGCACGCCTGGGTGGCTCAGTTAAGCGTCTGCCTTTGGCTCAGGTCATGATCCCAGAGTCCTGGGATTGAGCCCCACATAGGGCTCCCTGCTCAGTGGGGAGTCTGCTTCTCCTCTCCCTCTGCCCTTCTCCCCCACCGCGCTCTTGCTCTTGCTCTGTCTCTCTCTCAAATAAATAAATAAAATCTTAAAAGAAAAGATATTTGACATCTAGTATATATTTTACACTGTAAGTGTAAAATCTCAGTGTGGCACAAAATTTTCATCAGAAGTTTTTAATCTGTATTTAGATTTTACAGGCATTATCATTGAAAAAGTAAATTCATATGTTCAGGTTGTTCCAAGCAAGTTTTCCAATAACTGAATCAAGTGTCAGTTTTCAAATTTAAATTTAAATTAATAAAGTTAAAATAAAATTAAAAATTCATTTCCTTGGTCATACTGGTTACCTTTCTTTCTTTTTTCCTTTCCTTTCCTTTCCTTTCCTTTCCTTTCCTTTCCTTTCCTTTCCTTTCCTTTCCTTCTTTCTCAGAGTAGGAGAGAGAGAGAGGAAGGCAGGGAGGGAAGGACAGAGGGAAAATCTCAGGTAGCCTCCATGCCCAGCACTGAGCCCCATGCAGGGCTGATCTGACGACCCTGAGATCATGATACGAGCCAGAATCAAGAGTCACACGCTTAACCGACTGAGCCACCCAGGCACCCCACACTAGTTACTTTTCAGGTGCTGGGTCGTTATACGTGGCTAACGACTACCATATTCAACAGTACAGGTATACACCTCATTTTCTGACAGGAAGGCCAAGCTACACTGTGTTGCCATTGAAAGGGTTATTCTTATATTCTAAAAGTAAAAAAAAAATGACCGTTTTATCTTCATTCTAGTTTCTCAGGTTATTTTTGTCCAAACCTCTTAGGGCATGTCATCACTCCCTAGGTGCTTCTATGCTGACAGGTTATTGGTTCCTTGTTTTAATTTGCTCTGCTGCTGCCAGTCCTGGAATTTACCAGGAGTCCTAGCACTTTAGGTTGCCTTCTGACGAACATGTGGGTGGTTGGAGAAGAGGAAATTCTGTAGTGTCATGGTGGAGTCGAGGCAGTGCATGTTCAGAAGCTCACATAGCAGATGTCTGGCACTTTGCTAGTAGGACCAATACCATGCCCTGCTTCTTGTTTTTATATGGAAGGAAATATGGATAAGGTGGTTATTTCTTGGACAGTGGGATTGGTTCAGTTTATAGTTGCAAGCTTCCATTTGACTCTTGCCATGGGAGCAGAGCCCAGGGCTGCCAGGTCTTTCAAGTGAAGCCCAGAAATGGAGATTTTTATATGAATTCTTGCAATTTTAAAAGATTAGCGACTAATTCAGTTTTATGCTTAAAACACCACAAAGAATGAACAAACCATGTCTGCAGGCTGGATTTGGCCCTTGGGTCACCAGTTTATAACTGGTAATCAGCATTATTGGATGCAGGGCTGTTGGATGCAGAACATGAATGTGAGTTAAAATCCCCAGCAATCACACTTGCTTTATGTCAGTCCACCCTGCCTTTCTTGAACTCCCCTTTTGGAACATGTGCAATGGATCAGAGTTGGGTTGTAGTTAGTTGGTGCGGATTAGAAGTAGTTGGTCACCACTTACTACTTACACACTGTGAGAATTGGGTCACTGAGTGCGGTGATAATCGCATTTTTCTTCTATGTTAGGCAAAGTAGGAGAAAGTATTAATAGCATTTGTACTTTTAAATTTGCTATATAATGCATAATTTACATATGATGCTATGTATTAATAGCTATTTTACCATATATTTACCTTTTTTTTTTTTTTTTACCATTTTTGCTATTTAAAAAATTTTTTTACTATGAGCACTGGGTGTTATATGCAACTGATGAATCATTGAACACTATATCTGAAACTAATGATGTACTATATGTTGACTAATTGAATTTAAATAAAAAAAAAGAAAAAAACGTTTACTATGTAGCAGCAAGTGTTCTAAAAGTTTTACAGGTATTAACTGATGTAGTGCTTACAACTATCCCATGAGGTAAGTACCTTTATTATCAACCCCATTTAACAAGTGGGGAAATTGACCATAGAGAAATAATTTATTCACAATTACAGGCGGGAAGTGGTAGAACCAGAATTTGAGCCCTTGGCAGTTCCACTCCAAAGGCATCCTCTTTCTCTTATCATTTCCCCTTCCTCCCTAGTCCCCAGCTAATCATTCTCTGTTTTTCTGCATGCCTTAGTGACTCCCTTCCCCATGGCCTGGCACTGTGAGGTGAGCCTTGCAGAACAGGTGTGGAATCAGGCACACTTCTTGTCTCCAGCATGGATGATGTTTTGGCTTTTGCATGTGCGGAAATGGAGATGTCGGTGATCACAGTTATCATAATGAAGACACCTGATTTTCTTTCACTTTTTTTTTTTTTAAAGATTTTATTTCTTTGATGGAGAGAGACACAGCGAGAGAGGAAACACAAGCAGGGGGAGTGGGAGAGGGAGAAGTAGGCTTCCCGCTGAGCAGGGAGCCCGATGCGGGGCTCGATCTCAGGACCCTGGGATCATGACCTGAGCCGAAGGCAGACGCTTAACGACTGAGCCACCTGGGCGCCCCTTCTTTCACTTTCTAAACATTTAATCTAAAAAAATTAAAAACCTTTTGACAAACTATACGAATAGTACATTCGTTTGAATGGATGTATACTCTTTCCCTGAGTTCACCAACTGTTAATGTTTTGTCATATTGTCTCTCTCTGAACCATTTGAGAATTAGTTCAAATACTTTATACCTTAATGCTTTATTCAGCAATGTGTCACCTAAGCACAAGGGCATCCTCTGTGTAACCACAGTACTGAAATGACACTCAGGAAATCTGCCATTGGTAAAATAGTATACAGTGCTTATGCACATTTCCCCAGTTGTTCCAGTTTTGACCTTTATAGCTGTTACTATTTTTCTAAAATCTAGGACTAAATAAAAGATTGTATTTAGTTTTTTTGTTTTTTTTTTTTAAGATTTATTTATTTATTCGACAGAGATAGAGACAGCCAGTGAGAGAGGGAACACAAGCAGGGGGAGTGGGAGAGGAAGAAGCAGGCTCACAGCAGAGGAGCCCGATGTGGGACTCGATCCCGGTACGCCGGGATCACACCCTGAGCCGAAGGCAGACGCTTTAACGACTGCGCTACCCAGGCGCCCTGTATTTAGTTTTTGTATTTCTCATCTAATCTCCCAGACTTCGTGTGTGTGTGAGGGTGTCTTTCATGGCATTGACATTTTTAGAGATTTCCAGACTAGTTCCTTGGCAGATGTCCTTAAGTTTGGGCTTTTCTGATTATTTCTGTGTGTTTAGATTCAAGTTTAAAAATTTTGTAGGACTATGACTTAGTGCAGTTGTGTCCTCCTCGGTGTATCACATTAGGAAGGATGTGATGTCATTGTATTACATTATTGGTGATGGCAAATTTCATCATTTGGTTGAGATAGTATTCACCAGATTGCTTCATTGGAGGGGTGCCTTTCTCCTTTGTTACAAGCATTCTCTGGAGTGATGTTTTGAGATGCATGAATATCCTCTTTCCCAATAGTCTCACCCATTGATATCCATTGATTTTAGTCTAAACTACTTCCTCTTACGATTTTTATAAAATGCTGATTTTCTCTTTCTCTCTTTTCTTTTCTTTCTTTTCTTTTCTTTCTACATTTATTAGCTGGATTTTCTGTAGAGAAGAGCTTTCCCTTCTATGGGAGGCTGAATAATGGTCCTCCCAAAGATGTCGACCTCCTAATCCCCAGAACCTGTGAAAATGTTATCTGACATGGCAATGGAAAATTAAGGTTGTAGGTAGGATTAAGGTTGCTGACCAGCTGACCTTAATTACAAGGGTCCTTTAATGCAGTAGGAGGCAGGGTGCCTGGGTGGCTCAGTTGGTTAAGTGTCTGCCTTCGGCTCAGGTCATGATCCCAGGCTCCTGGGATTGGGTCCTGTGTTGGGCTCCCTGCTCAGCAAAGAGCCTGCTCCTCCCTCTGCCTGCTGCTTCCCCTGCTTGTGCGCTCTCTCTCTGTCAGATAAATAGATAAAATCTTAAAAAAAAAAAAAAAAAAGTAGGAGGAGGCGGAAGAGGAGTCAGATGGATGCTATGTGAGAAGGATTAGACCTGCCACTGCTGGCTTTGAAGATTAAGGAAGGAGACTGTAAGCCATGGAATGGCGGCAGCCTCTAGAAGCTGAAAAAGGAAAACAAATAGACCCTATCTAGAGCCTATAGAAAAGAATGCAGCCTTGCTCTTGCCTTGATGACACCTGTGTCAGACTCCTGACCTACAGAAGTATCAGACGATGAATCTGTGTTGGTTAAGCTGCTAAGTGTATGGTAGTTTATTTTAGCAGCGGTAGAAAACCAGTATACCTTCTTACCTACTTATCAGTATGGACTCATTAGTAAGGGATTATAGCCTATCTCTGTCATATTCATGTTTATGTTGAAATTGTCTTGAATTTGGCCACTGAGATCTTTGTGACATGTTCCCCATCTGTTTTTGAGTGCTTTCCTCTTTTTTGGCAGAACAAGATATTCCAGGCCTATCTTGTGCTTTCCCTCCCCACCTTGGAGTCAGAAGACAAACTCTTAAGCAGTGCACTGTTTCTTACATTCTCCTCTGTGCCGCCCGAAGCAAACACCTAGGACTCCGAACTGTTTTTCTTACAACAGTATGACAAAGGCAACATAATAGTGATTGATCATTGGGGGAGACCCTGTGACTGGGCTTGAGAAGTGTGTCACAAGAATGAGAAGTATGGAGTATCTGGCTTTTTCATTCCAGTCTTCCTGTGTCTGCTTTGCATGGTGTTCCTGCCAGGGCTGGGCAAATAGCAGCAGGAATTTATAGATATTTTCACATAAATTCATAAAAAGGTGTGCTTACCTTTGCAGAGGCTGAATTTTATTCTAAGGCCTGTTCATAAGTTTCTGTATTACTCTTATTCAGAAAGTGTTCAGCATGCAGTCCTTTAAAAAAATTGTTCTGCAGATGGGGCGCCTGGCTGGGTCAGTGGGTGGAGCCAGTGACTCTTGATCTCAGGGTTATGAGTTCGAGCCCCACACTGGGCATAGAGATTACTTAATTAAAAAAAAATTTAGGGGTGCCTGGGTGGCTCAGTCAATTGGGCATCTGCCTTTGGCTTAGTTCATGGTATCGGAGCCCTGGGATTGAGCCCCATGTTGAGTTCCCCGCTCAGTGGGGAGTCTGCCTCTCCCTCTCCCTCTGCCCCTCCCCTGCCCCCTTCTCGTGCTATTGCATACGTGTGTGTGCTCTTTCTCAAATAAATCAATAAATAAAATCTTTTTTAAAAATTTAAAAATAATTGTTCTGTAGAATTCTTAGGTAATTTTCTCGAACAGTTTGTAGGGATGCATAGAAAGAGATTGCCTTTAATGGGCCAAAGTAAATGTTAGTCTTTGGGGATATATAGAAATCTCTCATGATTACACACTTGTCTTAGGCAGGGGTGGCTGTGCTTACAGGGCCTGGCAGGAAACGGGAGTGAGTGAAGGCGCTGCGGGCACAGTGCTGAGCTAGAGCACGGGAGCCTGTCCTGAACGGAGCGCTAGTGCTTCCCCGTGGACTCTTGTCCTGGCAGAGAGAGCAAGCCCAGGGCTGCCAGGGTTTTCAAGAGGGGCCCAGAAATCTAGATTTTTATACGAATTCCTCTAATTTCCAAAGGTTGGTAATTCGATTTTATTTTTAAAGCACAACGAGAAATTAACAAACTATCTTTGCAGATTGAATCACCAGTTTATAACATACTCTGACCTAAGCAACACTAGTCACCAGCATCACTGCACACAGAGGGCTATCTAGAGCAGGGGTTCTTAGCCTTTTTCTGCAGTGGACCAAGTGTGCAGTGGTGGTGTGGGGAAGCCTGTGGGTCTGTTCTCAGAATAATGTGTTTTAAGTGTATAAAGAGAGATATAGGATTATAAACAAAATGAATTATATAGAAAGAGAATTACCAAAATATTTCTTAAAAACTAAATTTGTGACATATATGCATTTTTATTTGTGCATTAAATAACATCTAGTGGAAGGTCTGTTCACTAACCATAACTCTTAAATACTGTGAGAAGTGATATTTTGAGATAACCGTGACAACTATAAAATAGTATTAAAATACCTGGTATGTGTAGGTGGCAGGGTCACAGGAATTGCTAGCACTGCTCTGCTTTGTGCCTACATTCGTAATTGAAGATAATGTTAAATTTCAACTAGTAGTGAAAACAAAGATGTCATTTTGTCCCCCATCCAGATGTCATAACCCCCAGTGAATCTCAGGTTAGGAACCCTTGGCTCAAAATAATCTGCAGCCTGCTTATAGTAGCATAAAGGGAGCAGTGTATGTTCTTGAGTATAAGGAAGCAAGCCGTCATCGTACACTTTAGTTTTGTCTTTATAGTTAACTTTCTGGTTACTGAATTTGATTCTGTGTTTTTCTTCAGAACGTTATCATTTGTCTTACAAAATTGTGCGAACAGATAGTCGCCTGGTACGCAGCATTCTGACAGCCCATGGATTTCATGAAGTAAGCTCATTTTTACTGTCTCACCTGATCTGCTCTAAAGCTGAAAATCCTAGCCACCTGACTACCAGTTAACAGGGCGGCTCTAGAAGGTACATGGGACCTATGCTTAGTGATAATGCAGAGCTTGCATTGAATTTCTATGTGGCTCCTTGAAATACATAGAAAACATTTTCACAAGATTTCTCTCTCTCTCTCTCTCTCTCCTCTTTCTCTCTTTTAAACAAACAAACAAAAAAAAACCCAAATATTTTTCTTGCTATGATTTTAGGGTTGGGGTAGAAACAGAGTTGCCCGTAAGGAATTGTCTGATATCTAATTAAGACTCTTTGATTGCAAGCAACGGAAACAGATTCTAACTTAAACCAAAAAGGATTTGTGGGTAAGTTATATATAGCGTAGGTAGCAGAATCAGAGGAAGGGTTGAAAAGGCAGGCCTTTGGAAGGAGAGAGCCTAGGACAGTCCTGGGGATCTGGAAACAGGAATCAGGACTGTCTCCTCAAGGTACTGCTATAGAAGTGACTCAACTCCTTTCACTGTCCTTGTGCCTTTCTTCACTGAAGAATCACATTCTGGAGATAGTATGACCGGTCCAGCTTGGGTCATGGATCTACTCCTTCCGGGGGAGGGTGTGGATAGTGTGACTGGCAGTCTTTTAAAACCAAGTAGTATGTTATTCCCAAAGAAAATTGGGGAAATTGGGATATTGATAGTAAAAGGACAGGCAAAAATGCTGGACAGACTCACCCTGTAGATATTTTGAAATAATTGATAAAAGTCTGGTGGCTAGCCCCTTATTTTAGGTTGAGGTTTGAAATAGACATTTTGAGGAAGTTCTGATACTAGTTTCTATCCTATCTTGCTGTTTTATCTCCAGGGCCTACATGGTACCTATCCCATCATAGGCATCGAGTACGTAATTATTGAAGGAATAGACAAATGAATTCTTATGAATGAATGAATGGATGGGTGATATTCTAAGTTGGTTTGCTACCACAGGGTTTTAGTTCTGACCAGTACTTCATACCCATCATCTGCAGGGGCATAAGGACACTCTGAGAAGGGAGTTGTGGAGTTGAGCCCTCTTCTTATACTTTGATATGCAAGAATGTTAAGAGACATCACAGACTTCTATAGAAGGATTAATTTTTTCTACTTTTTGCATCTGGGATTTGCCCAACTATCCTGTTCTTTAACCTTGATCATCCCCGTGTTCTTTATATTCAGCTTTTATTCTTTTAGGCTTACACACTAACTGGGCACTTACTGTGCTCTGTAGGTGAAAAATCTCTATGGCCTTTCTTGCCGTCTCTCTTTCTGAGAGAGGCTATCTCTGATGTTTTTTAAATCTTTTTATCTGCCCTCAGGTTCACCCAAGCAGCACTGACTATAACCTAATGTGGACAGGATCCCACCTGAAGCCCTTCTTACTTCGCACCCTCTCCGAAGCACAAAAGGTTAATCACTTTCCCAGGTAATGCTCTTGTAGCTATTTTGCTCCATTTAAAGGTGCCTGACATTGGGCATGTAGCCAGCAGAGATAATTAATGTCCTTAAAAAAAGGAAGTCTGTGATATAGGGCAGCAGATCAAACTGAAGTGCTCATATCCATAAGCTTATATTATATGAAGCGTCTCCAAGGACTGTGTAGACATGGATGGTTCTAAAGGAGACTGTTTCTGGATTGCAAATCCCATAGGTTCTCTTTCCTAGAATTGAGCACCTTGAGAGCTCTTCATATGGATGGGTTCTCCCTTCTCACCTCCTCTTTCCATAGTTACTGTTTTCCCCTTTATAAAACAGTGGCCCACTTAGAATCTTAATATGGTGCATTGTCCTTGGGTGCAAACATTTCCAGGGTTCTAAACAAAAATACAAAAAAAATATTGAATTGAATTCTGGTAATGACAAATTATCAGACATGACAATCACGATGGTGATTTCCATTTCTTTACTTTTAATGAAACTAAAGGAGGACATCAGGTTTTCAGCTGATAGACCATTAATTTTAATTTTTAATGATAGATCATCTTGTGACTTTCTGATACAGAACTAGGAAGGAGTTGAAAGAATTGAGTGTCATTGCTATAGAAAACTCCTTCCAGTCACATTGTTAATGGCAGCCTAGAAAGGTAATGCTGCCTAGTGGCCAGAAGCATAGGCTCTGTAATCAATTACCTGGGCCCAGATCCCAGGTCTGCTGAGTGACCACCAAACATGAGCATCAGTCTCCTCATTGGTAAAAGATGTTGCTAATGACACAGACTTCGTAGGACTGTTGTGAGGATTTAATCTATCAGGATCTAAGATATTTAGAGTGTTCAGACAGTGCAAGGCTGTCACATAGTAAACACCGTAGAAGTTGTAGCTATTGTTTCTATGACCAGAGTTTCTTAGTGTTTTCATCCATGAAAAAGAAAATGGGAATAAAATTGATGCTGAAACCCTACCTGATTCAGGCGGTCATACTCAACCATGGAGACATAGATGATGACCTTATAGAGAAGAGAGAAACATCTCATCTAGTGAAGAGAAGGAAATCCAATACAAATTTTTTTATTTGGTCAGTGGTTATGTTTTATTTTATTTCCAGGACTTATGTCCTACATAATGTTCTTATGTACTTATGCTAGCAGGTGTTATTTTCAGTTACCTTATATGCTTTTTTCATTTTCATCTAATGAAGTTTCTTTCTTGATTTTTCAATTCTTTAGTCTTGTATCTCGTCCCCGTGTGTAAGTACATGGATTGTGTCAAATAGTTTCTTCATAATCTGGGATAAATGTGTGTTTTGAGTCTTCATAACAATTTGCAGTTTTATTTGATGTCTCAGCTTCATTTGTAAAGAGTAATTTAAACCTTATTTTCTTCCTCATTGTCTGGAAGATGTGGATTTGGCATTCTAGATGTGTGACTGGATGATTGAAGTGAATCAGATGCATCTATTTTAAATAGGCATTTAAAGACTCCTTGAAATAGCACACACTAGGGTCTGCATTCCAAATTCGTGTGAGGAGTACATTATTTATTTTAGTAGTTTCCGAAATACTCCCTTAGGTATGTAGGAATTCTGTCTCAGTTGAGATTCAGTCAGTATTAATAAATTTGATCCTGTCTTTTCTTGAGTACTTCTTACATGTATTATTCTTGCATGTTCGAGCACACAAATAATCCATTATCTAAATGCACTGTGCTTTATGGCTTCTGCTGCTCTGTTTCTTATGTTTTCAATCCAGAGACTTGAATTCACATGCAAGAGGAATTCAGGCACTTAAAATGTTTCCAATATTATTGTCAACTCTTTCTTAATACAATTTTTTAGCCTTTTGCTTTAAGTAATTTTAGACTTCTAGAAAAGTTGCAAAAATATTATGGTTACTCTGTATCCTTTACCCTGTTCTAACATTAACATCAGTTATAACTGTGGTATAATTATCAAAATGGAGACTTAAACATTGACATAATACACATTTTTATCAAAATTTAGAATATTTGTGGTGTTTTGATGAATTGTGAACTACAGTAGTTGCAATGATAGTCAGCCAGTGTAAGTAGTTCATAGCCAGATGATCACAGGAAATTTGAAAATAATCGTACTATTTCACATGCATGTTTTATTGTAGAGAAGGTATGCTATGCTATAAAAGACAATGTAAGCATTAAATAAACATATTTTGTGAGGCTAAGCCGCTCTTTGGGGGAAATGGCATGGAAGAAGTAAAAGCAAGGGTGTTTGGGAGATAATTCCCGGTGGGAGTACGCAGGAGGCTTCTGGGGTGTTGGGAATGTTCTGTACTCAGTCTGAGTGGTGCTCACACACGTGACCAAAATTCCTCCTGCTTTGCATTTTGTGATTTGTATACTTTTCTGCATATATATTACCTTCAGTACAAAGTGTATTTTATTTTTATTTTTTTATTTTTATTTTTTTTAAAGATTTTATTTATTTATTTGACAGAGATAGAGACAGCCAGCGAGAGAGGGAACACAAGCAGGGGGAGTGGGAGAGGAAGAAGCAGGCTCATAGCGGAGGAGCCTGACGTGGGGCTCGATCCCAGAACGCCGGGATCACGCCCTGAGCCGAAGGCAGATGCTTAACCGCTATGCCACCCAGGCGCCCCCCACAAAGTGTATTTTAAAAAGTGAAAAATGTACTGACAGAAAAGAGCTTTCTCTTTGATAATATTTTTTTAATAATTTATTATATTATGTTAGTCACCATACGGTACATCCCTAGTTTTTGAAGTAAAGTTCCATGATTCATTACTTGCCCTCTTTGATAATATTTTAATACAAGAGGGCAATACGTGCCCTCTTTGATAATATTTTTAAAATGTATGGTGGCTGTTGAATCCTGAAGCTATTTAGGTTCCCTTGAATGTACTTAAAAGGGAGGTGTTAGGGGTTTTTTGTTTTTTTTTTAAAGATTTTTTATTTATTTATTTGACAGAGAGATAGACAGCCAGCGAGAGAGAGGACACAGGCAGGGGGAGTGGGAGAGGAAGAACCAGGCTCCCAGCAGAGGAGTCCAATGTGGGACTCGATCCCGGAACGCCGGGATCACGCCCTGAGCCAGAGACAGACACTTAACGACTGCGTCACCCAGGCATCCCTAGGGTTTTATTTTAAAATAATATTTATCATTCATTTGGGACAATTTAAGTTTTGTTTTGTTTTTTTAAAGATTTTCTTTATTTTAGAAAGTGAGCAAGAGAGAGCACAAGCTGGGGAAGGGGCAGAGGGAGAGGTAGGAGCAGACTCCCCGCTGAGCAGGGAGCCCTATGTGGGACTAGATCTCAGGAACCTGGGATCATGACCTGAGCTGAAGGTAGACGCTTAACCGATTGAGCCACCCAGACACCCCAATTTAAGTTTTTGATGAAAAATGTTTGATGTCCACTAAAGAATACATAGTTTCCCAAAATTTGTGTAGGGGCATCAAGCAAAAAAGATTTGGAGACCACTAGGATTGGGCATCTATAGGAGAATGCATTCTTTTTCTTGTCCTCTCGTCATTATTTCTAACTGATGATAAACATCACTGGGGATCCTTTTTAAAAATACACATTCACATCATTAGTTTTTGATGTGGTGTTCAATGATTCATTAGTTGCATATAACATGCAGTGCTCATCACAGCATGTGCCCTCCGTAATACCCACCACCCCCCTCCCTTCTGTAACCCTCAGTTTGTTTCCCAGAGTCCAGAGTCTCTCATGGTTTGTAACCCTCTCTGATTTCTTCCCATTCAGTTTTCCCTCCCTTCCCCTATGGTCCTCTGTGCTATTCCTTATGTTCCACATAAAAACTAATGGTGGCTAATTGAACATAATTTAAAAAAAAGCATACATTCACAGATCCCATTGCAGATTCAGGGAATCACCATATCCAGGGAAGGTGTATGTTTAGAAAGTACCTTCTAGGTGCTTAATCTTCTTAAGTAGGTATTTACCTAGAAAGCTATGTATTTAAAAAGCACTAGACTGGTGATGGGTAGTAAGGAGGGCATGTATTGCATGGTGCACTGGGTGTTATAATGCAACTGATGAATCATCGAACTTTACATCAGAAACCAGGGATGTACTGTATGGTGACTAACATAATATAATAAAAAAACATTAAAAAAATAAATAAATAAAAGAAGAAAAAAACAAAAAAAAACCCAAAACAAACAAACAAAAAAATAAAAAGCACTAAGGTGATTTATATCTGGGAAGTTTGGAAATTACTCTTCTAGGCTAAATCAGCATTATAGTGTGGACCATCTGTACCCAGATCACCTAGGACACTTGTATAAAATACAGAATCCTAGACTTTATTCCAGAATTTTGAGAGATGGGGCCCAGGAACAATAACTTTAAAGCAACTTTCTAGATGATTCTTACCTAAAATTTAAGGACCTCTGCTCTACGTTTATGAAGAGGCCAGTGGGTAAGAAGGAAGTGTTTGTGACACCAGGACTTGTCAAAGCCACCTTTGATTTTAAGAAATCAGAGTGAAAAATTAGAACTGAGGAACAGACACAGTAAGTTTTTAGTGGTTACAGCAAAGATTCTTAGATGGTTTTTAAATAGTGGAACAAACCATGACTGGAAACCGGTAGTGGAACTCATGAGTCCAGTTGAGGGTAACTGAAGTGCCTGTTTGTAGTACTCCAGAACATACTTCCTAATAGGTGGCAATTACTGCCCAAAGTTTATGGTGATTGTTTCCTTGCTTTTCTTTAAAATTTTATCTTTTATAGATCCATCTTTTAATGATGTAAATTTAGTTGTCAGTGGGATTCTTAACCTAGTGATCTGGGACTTTACTACGGTAGGCCCATTGTAGTCTAAAATTAAGGTCTATCTTGAACGCTGTGTAGGAGAAACATATCAGACCTTTGGTATTTGTTATACTAATGATGATGCAAGTTCTGCATAGTTACATGAGAGGTTGGACAGTTATTGCTGTTAAATATGGGTAAGGTGGCCACATCTTTTATTTTCCTGAATGGTCCTATTTTCAAGTATGCTAACCTTTTGTTCAGGCCATGTTTCTCAGAAGGTCACATACGCTAGATATCTTTGTGTAAAAATTCCCAGAAAGCTTTGGGTTTGGAACTTGTTAGTGGGGTACTAATGTTTTTTCATTATTTGGGTAATTTACATTTTTTTTGTACTATTAAAGAATTGTGATTCAATTAGCATACAGCATGTAGTGTTCCTAAAATGTTTCGTAATGATTTTTAGTAGTGAATAGTCATGGGCTGCTGCTGAAGCTAGAATTTATTTGATGCATTTGGTTTCTGGGCCTTGAAAATTTGAATACATTTATCAAAATTCAGACTTAGAACACGGTGTTTTTTGCTTGTTTATATTTGAAGTCTGTTTTAGAACAGATTTTATACTCCTAAATCCCATAAAAACCCATTTGGCAAAAAGAATCAGATTTATGTAAGACCTAAAACTGTAAAAGTTCTGTAAGAAAATAGAGGAGAAAATCTTTATGTGCTCGGATTGGATAAAGATTTCTTAGACATAACAGTAAATGCACCATCCATAGGATAAAAATGTTGATAAATTGGATTTCCTCAAGATTTAAAATGTCTGCTCTTTGAAAGACACTGTTAAGAAAATGAAAAGATAAGCCACAGAGTGGGAGAAGTAATTTGCAAAACACATATCTGATAAGGAATTTGTTTCCAGAACGTATAGTGAACTCTCAGAACTCAATAATAAACAAGTAGCCCTTTTTTTGCAAAATGGGCTAAAAATATTTGCACGATACTTCACCGAAGAAGATAGACGTGAAAAGATGTTCTACGTCAGTAGCACTAGTGGAATGCGAATTAAAACTACATGAGGCACTACTACTACCTGTTGGAGTGGCTAAAAACAAAGCAGAAAACCAGACAACACCAAGTGCTGGTCAGAATGCATGCAATGGAACACTGAAACTTTGCCAGCAAAACGACACAGCCACTTTGGGTCATAGTCTGGCAGTTGCTTATCAGGTTAAATGTATACTTACACACGTGTTGGTTTTAAAATGTGTCCACAAATTCCTTGACATTGCCTTCAAGAAGTTGAGCTTACTTTCTCTTTTCTTGGGTGTGAGCTGGCCTTTGTGACTTCTAATGAATAGAATATGGCAGAAGTGACAGTGTTACTTCTGAGACTACTTCTGAGCTTCTTCCTTATTCCCTTTCCCTCTTGAATCACCTGATCTCGGAGAAACCAGCTGTCGCGTCGCGAAGACACTCAGTCAGGCTTAGAGAAGAATTCACATGGGAAGGAACTGAGGCTTCCTGCCAACAACCAGCCCCACGCGAGAGAGCTGTTTGTTAAGTGGGTCCTTCAGCCCCAGTCGAGCCTGATGACCACAGCTCTGGTCAGCGTTTACACTGTAGCCTCACGAGAGACCCTAGGATAGACTACCCAGCCCTGCTACCCCCCTATTCCTGACCCACAGAAACGATTAGAAAATGTTTATCATTGTTTTGAGCTATAATGCTTTGGCGGTAATTTACAGTGCAGCGGTTGGTAACTAATAGAACTTACTAAACAATCTTACTGAACTTGGCAGTCTCATTCCTAGAGAGATGCAAACTTAGGTCCACACAAAAGCTTAACATTCTTACAAAAGTCTGTATGTACATGCTTTTAGTGATTTCATAATCTTCAAAACCTGGAAAGAGCTTAGATGTCCATCAACTGGTAAATGGATAAAGAAACTGCGGTCCATCTGAGCAATGGATTCCTATTGAGCCATAAAAAAGAGTGAAATCCTGATGCAGGCAACAACAGGGTTGAAGCTCAGTTGTTGCCAGTCTCGGGGAAAGGAGCCAGTCTCAAAAGGACATATATGTGCGATTCCATGAACTTGACTTTCTAGAAAAGGCAAAATCAGAGGGACAGGAAACAGATGGAGGTGATTGGGAGGGTTGACTCCAAAGGGACTGGACATAAGTTTTTGGGATGCTCAAACTGTTCGTGGTAGTGATTATATAATTGAGTATGTTTGTTTGAACTCATAGAATTATACAGTAAAAAGGGCAGATCTTACTCTATGTCAGTTATACCTCAGTGAATAAATCTGACCAAAGAAATCCATTTTATGAAAATGATGACTGAACTTTGGGGTTGACAGAGTGGTCGATCTGATGTAATACTGTCCTCAGAACATGTTCCAGCTCTGAACCACAAGCTCTGTAAGTACGTGATGACGTAGGAAAACCTCGGAGTCAGACTTTACTGAAATGGAAAACTTTTATGATTTTTAGGTCCTATGAACTAACCCGGAAAGACCGACTATACAAAAACATCATTCGAATGCAGCATACGCACGGATTCAAGGCTTTTCACATCCTCCCTCAGACCTTCCTTCTGCCAGCCGAGTATGCGGAATTCTGTAGTAAGTGCTTGGCTGCCAACGCCCTGATTCTCCGCAGCTGAGCTTGGGGCAGACTTACCCCAGGGGCTACCTCAAGCCAGTCACTGATTTAGGGCTTTTCGAATCCTTAAAACAGTGTGTTTCTTCAGTAAAACAGCTGGAGGGATAACTTTAAAACTGTTTTTATTCTGACCGTGTCCCTGTATGTTTATTTTTAGTAAGCTTGTCGCTGTCATTTCTAGAAGGATACGTTGGTGTCATACACCCGTGCCCCTGTGTGGTACAGAAAGTTTCTTCACCGGCAAGAGTTAGTGCCTATGTAAGGAGGTATATATACTCTGCATTTGAACTATATTTGCTTCCTTTTTGGCATCTGTTTTTTTTTCTTACCATTTAAGGAATATCCCTGTCACCTTGATTTCTTGACTTGTGTGACTTACGAGGTACAAGTATCATGCGTTTTTTAGTGTGAGGGTTTTAGAGGTACGGGTTAGTCACACTCTCATTGGAGTTCACTAACAGGTGTTAACCAAAGAGGGATCTAAATGTCAGCTTTCTTGCTGGTAAAGCTAGATAGGAACATGCGGCTTGCTTCCCAGTCTCAATGGAAGCTTCTTATTTCTTTTGCCTAGAAGTAAACTACTTCCCCAGGTCCAAGTAGACGAAATGGGCTATTTCAGACTTTCCTCCCTGGGGGCAGAGCCTGAGTCAGTAAGCGTGGTGCACAGGAGAGGTGTGAGTACAGAGAAGGTGGGAGGCAGGTCTTTTGTGAGAGTCTGAAAAGTAATGATAATAAAAGCTAACATGGAATGAACATTTCCTTTCTATGAGGCCCTCTTCTAAGTGGCATTTCTACTCTGAGGTAGGTACCATTGTTATTCCCAGTTTTACAGATGAAGAGACGATGGTACTGAGAGGTCAGGAGCTTTCTGTAAGTTACGTAGCCTGTAAATGGTGGTTTAGACTCTGCGGTTTGGCTTCAGAGGCCTTCTTGCTTTAAGACCCAGGACCGTGTGTGCATAGCGTCCATTTCCCAGTATCACCAGTGAGAGAGGCCTCCTCTGTGAGGAGGGTCTGGGAGGACAGATACACAGATACCTTTCTTCTCATAAGTCCAAGACAGACTTATTCTTGTCTTAGGAAGCATGGAGAGAGGAAGAGAAAGTTCTTTCTAGACTTCCCGACTTGTGATTTTCTTTTTTTCTTTTTTTTTAATTTTTAAAGATTTTATTTATTTTTTGGACAGAGAGAGACACAGTGAGAGAGGGAACACCAGCAGAGGGAGTGGGAGAGGGAGAAGCAGGCTTCCCCCTGAGCAGGGAACCTGATGTGGGGCTCGATCCCAGGACCCTGGGATCATGACCCGGGCCAAAGGCAGGTGCTTAACGACTAAGCCACCCAGGCGCCCCCCGACTTGTGATTTTCTTAGCCTGTTAGACTTAACAGTCTGGTCTGGTTGCCCAGTGGGGTGTTCATCCTCTGGGACTTTCCTCATCAGGATCTGCTGCTTCACCTTGGTGAGGCCATTTCTCTGATAGCACTCATTGTCCCAGCTGGGACCATTGGCAGTTCTGTGTTTGCTCACAGAAGGCTCTGCAATGGGTCAGAAGAGACTATTAATTAAATGAATTAAGTTCAAAGCTACAGTGCACTCAAAGCTGAAAGCTTACAGTTAAGAATTTTTGTTATATGGCTTTAGCCAAGTTACTTAAACTACTCTGTGCCTTGGCTTCCTCCTCTGTAAAATGAGATTATTACTAGTACTGACCTTATAGTGTTATTGGGATGTTTAAATAGGTTAATACATGGAAAGCACTTGGAATGGTACCTGATAGGTGTTTAATAAATGTTCAGTATTACTCCCTATTTTGAGTTATGTTGAGATGTATTGTTATGTAATAAAAGTAAAAAATTATGCAATAAGCCAACATGATAGCATAAAAATACTTCAACTAATGTGTTAGCAGCATATCCCAGATATGAACTCCTCCTGTTAAACTCTACAATAATTCCCTGTTGAAGTCCACAGGAATCTGAGAGGAAAATTCCCTTTGTCCTCTCTCTGCTATTTCTTATTCTTGTGTTCTCCCTTTGGAGGCCGGCTGGGGGTGGGGATGCTTGTTCAGATGATTCCTCCATCAGTTCGAACATGGTCTGTCTTTCAGTAGGATTGCTTCTTTAGTGTATTATTCAAACTTTGTATGTGTTCTACATTTTAACAAAAATGAATTCAAAGGTCAGCAGAACACACGGAATTAATATTAACAGCAGAACTCAAAGCCACCACGTTTAGCCCCAGGGCAGTTACTACAGGCAGATAGTGTTCCTCAGTCCCCCAAACAAATCACCCACTGATGTCATAACCAAAGACCACAGCAGGGGCTCACCGTGTTTGTGGAAAAGGGGCGATAGGGAAGACGTGATAGTAAAAAGGAGTCTTCTTGGTTTCAGTCTTGCCGGGATGCCAGTCATTCTTTGCCAGTTGTCTGGAGTCCATGACCTCTAAGCTAAAATTCATTTGGGGGAGATCCAACATTGTTAGGTTAGTCGTGTTGCTAAGGTTACATATTAGGGGAGAAACCCACCTATTTGTACCACTTCCTCTTTCAAAGAGATGTTCCTCTTCTTCATAAAGTCTGTTTTAAGTTCTTCTCTTCCTTTGGTGTCCACCTAGCATATTCTAACGCAGAAATTCCATTTTACCCATGACTCTTGCGTTTCTGTTCCTCCATTGCTCACTTGAGTGTGGGCAATAGGAGATTTTTGAGAAGGGAAGGGACACAAACAGGTTAGCCTTTAGAAAAATAACTGTGTGAAATGAATTGGAGGGAGCAAGGGGAAGAACACAGTGATCACTTGGAAGGTTATTATGGTAATCTAGATAAGAAGAAGTGTAGTTGGACTGAACTAGGTAGCTGGAATAGAAAAGAGGGAGTGCAAAGAGTGGTAGAAAAACAAAGTGTACCAACTGGCTGTGAGTAGTGAGGCAAGGGTCAAAGATGGCTCCAGAGGCGTGAATCTGAGAAGCTAGGAGTATGAGCACATCTTTAACCAGGGAGTGTAACTAGGACCGTAAAGGAAGAGCTGTTAAAAGGGATGAGGAGTGTGAAATTTGGGACTGGGTATGGATCTGGGAGGCCTACAGGCTTCCATGTGGTGATTTGCAGGCAGTCGTAAAGGCAGAGTTGAGTTCTGGCCAAAGGTAGTAGATTCTGGAAGTTGTAGGGATGGAGGTAGATGTGCTTATAAGGAGAGAAAAAGAGAAGCAGCACCGCAGAGAGGAGAGTGAGTTTGAAGATATGAGCAGGGGAATGGGGTCCCAGAGGAGAGAGGAGAGGGTTAAATCAAGAACAGACACGTGGAAAGATGCTCAGCATCACTCATCATCAGGGAAATGCAGATCAAAACCGCGATGAGATGTCACCTCACACCTGGCAGAATGTCTAGTATCAAAAAGACAGGAAATGACAAGTATTGGCGAGGCTGTGGAGAAAAGGGAGCCCTTGTGTACTGTTGGGGGGAAAGTAAATTGGTGCAGCCACTATGGAAAACAGTGTGGAGGTTCCTGAAAAAATTAAAATAGAAATATTGTATGACCCAGCCGTTCCACTTCTCGGTATTTACCAGAAGAAAATGAAAACACTAATTTGAAAAGATATTTGCAGTCCTGTGCTTATTGCTGCATTATTTACAATAGGCAAATTCTGGAAGCAACCTACGTGTCCATGGATAGACGATGGATAAGATGTGGTATATATACAAAATGGAATATGACTCAGGCATAAAAAGAATGAAATCTTGCCATTCATGACAACGTGGATGGGCCTAGAGGGTACTGTACTAAGTGAAATAAGTCAGACAAAGACAAATACCATAGGATTTCACTTATACGTGGAATCTTAAAAAATAAGACAAATAGATAAACAAAAATGACAAGATCCTCAATACAGAGAACACGCTGGTGGTTGTCAGAGGGGAGGCCGTGGTGGGGGAGGATGATATAGGTGAAGGGGATTAAGAGGTACGAGCTTCCGGTTATAAAATAAATGAGTCACGGAGATGAAAAGTACAGCGTAGGGAATACAGTCAATATTGTAATAACTCCTTGTGGAGGCGGATGAGAACTACGCTCATTGTGCTCTTTCATAACGTACGTAAATGTTGGATCACTATATTGTACAACAAAAAGTAAAGGGCACCTTTTAATCCCTTGTCAATTATTGCCCTCCTGCACCGCTTGCACATAGTTTGACTGAAGGCGGTTTTTCCTTACAAGCTAAGAGAAACCACTTAAGGAATGGTATCATTGCAGGCAAGCTAGTGTTCGAGCCCTGTTGGCACTGTCTGCATTGTGAGCCTCTGGAGGTCCTTTGGTCGACGGAGGCGAGAATCTCAAAGATCCCTGAAGGCTGCGATAGTCATAGACTGACGGCAGAGAGTTGCCTTATTTTGTTTTCATCCTGTCATTCAAGAAAGGGGGAAATGGTAGAAGAAATGTGTAACTGCTGCCTCCTCCTTCTTCCTTTCCTCGCCCCTCTCTGTTTCTGTGTTCATTTTTAAAGCCAGTTCAGAAATATAGGTGTTTTAGCTGTGCTGCCCTCCACTTAGAAATGTGGAAAAATCTTTGGGTGTCTGAGTGGATAACCATTGTTGAAATTTAAGATAATAAACTCTTGTCCTTTCTTTCTCTTTGTTTCTCTCTGTCCCTCTCTTAATCTCCCAATATTTTGAGCAGATTCATATTCAAAGGACCGGGGACCTTGGATAGTAAAGCCAGTGGCCTCTTCTAGGGGGCGGGGCGTCTACCTGATCAACAATGTAAGTATGCAGCAGGTGGCACCCTCTCTCCTTCCTCCTCCTCCTCTTCTTTCTTTTTTTTTTTTAAAGTAAGCTTTACGCCCAACGTGGGGCTTGAACTTGCAATCTCAAGATCAGGAGTCACGTGCTGCACTGACTGACCCAGCCAGGCGCCCCCTCACCCTGTCTTCTTATTGGTTCTTCCTTCACCCTTTATCCTATCTACAAATATGATTTTTTTTTTTCCATTAAGAGTAGGTGTTCCCTTCTGAAATCTGCATTCAGACATGTGAGTTGAACGTGCCTACTTGTCCCCTTACTGGCAGTAACCTCTTCTATGCCAGCAGTTACTCTGTGGCTAAAAAGTCACTTGATCAAATGTTAGGGAAGAGCAGCCTTTGGTGTCAGCAGAAAAGAGGTTCCTTTTTCACTTGTAGCATATTGTCATGTTAATTCCTCACTACTAGGCATTAATTGGTGGCATATACATTTAGTTTCTGTTGTGAGCAGAATTATGGTTTCCTGCCCTCAAGATCATCGAGGAAATTAACCTCGGTTTGGTGTGGCATCCTCGATGCTGTTTCTGCATCTCCCTCCCTCCTCCTCCTTCCTCTTCCTCATCCCTCCTTTTTTTCCAGAAGTTATCAGTGTCTTGATTCTTTGCAAAATCCTCATTTAAAGTCGTTTGTAAGTTGAACACATCTACAGAATAAATAAAATAAAATCTCAACCCCTGTCTTACTTCCTACACTTTTAACAGTAGTTTGTAACCTAATATAGTTGATTTATGTTTCTTTTCTTGACTTTATGTTGTGTTTATTAAGCCCCAGGTTGATGTGTATTGTATTCTCCTTCCACATTCCAGGTCTAAGTTAGATTACTTTTTATTATTTTTATATTTTAAAAGTTTATACAATTATACTATCTTCAATAACTGTGATTCCATTTCTCTGCTTTATACGTTGAGTAAGAAATTTAAACTCAATAGTAACCTCACAGCATTGGAATTCTGAGAAAGTTTTTTTAAGCTTTTTTAAATTTAGGTTATCTTTGTACCCAGCGTGGGGCTCGAACTCATGATCCCGAGACCAAGAGTCACACGCTTCTCTGACTGAACCAGCCAGGCGCCTCGGGAAATCTGAAATTGAACCAGTATTTCACTCTGGGTCTTTTCTCATTCTTACTCCTGGACATTTGGTCAGCCCTTTCAGTCTGGAAACTAGTGTTTTTCTTTGGTTCAGGGAAAATTATCATCCATTTTTTGCCGTTGTTTCTGCTTCTAGACCTCTCTTTTGAGGCATTCTGGGTCTTTCTGTCAACTTTTCTCTGATATTAAATTCTCTGTTTTTCCCCATCTTGATCTTTCTGGATCACCAGTTTGAGCTTTATTCATTTTAATATTCATTTTATCTACTGTATTTCTCTGTTGGCTATCATAGTTTGTAGAAACCCTTATTTTCTGTTTGCCCTTTTTTATTTTAATTGTTGAAAAAAAGCCTGTTGTTGCTTGATGGATTAATGGATGCAGTTTGCCCATTGGCCTTAGTGAGGATATCAGTTGGAAGTTTTTTAAAAGTTCTCTTTTGTTTTGTGAATTTTCTTGGGATTGTCTTTTTCTTCCCCCTGGTGTTGGGTTTTCTCAGTTTCAGTGACCTTGGGTATATTTGTGAACTAAAGACTAGACTGATTGACATTGACAGCTGGCCTGGGTTTTGGGTACTGTTGTATGGGACTGATTCCCTAGTAGTTTCTCCCTGGACAGAAGGCTAGCTCAGTTTTGTGCAAGGGCAAATGGTGTTGACGGACAGGCTGCGCCTCAGGTGAAAGTGATGAGGAGCATGCTTCTTCCTGCCACCCCCTGCCAAATAGAGCAGGCCATATTGTGAATACAGAGGAAGATTTCGGTGATTTCCCTTCCGGGCAGCACTGCCTTTCCTGTCTTTTCCTCTCTGTGTCTGTTGGAGGAATAGAGCGGCCTCAAATTCCACTCTTCTGTCAGATCTCTGTGCCCACACAAGATATCCTCCTCGGAGTATTGTTGTTAGGTTTTATCCTGAGGGCAAAGCTCTGGGTGTTGGAGAAGGCTCACTGAATTAATTAAGAACCAGTTATCTGATTCTTGTTCCTCGGCCCACTCCTGCTCCTCATGTTTGTTTCCTGCCAGCTTGGAACTTCTCAGAGGCTCCTTGAGAAGATCTTTCTCACCTCTGATATTTTGCTTCCTCTGCTCTATTTTCTCAACCTGATCCCATCTGCTTTCTTTCAGGATTTCCTTCAACTTTTGGTCTCTTATTGGCCCCCTTTAAATGTTTTCTAACTATGTTATCATTTCATTCTTTTAAAAATATCTTCTCTGTCCTTCCAGTGGGACTCTGGAAGGGAAGAAGGGGAGGTAGATGTGTGTGTGTGTGTGTGTGTGTGTGTGTGTGTGTGTGGTCAAGTACTCTATTTTAAAATTCCCCAATTCTCTTTTTACGTGGTCTGAGCTATTTCCTACACGTGCAGAAACTGACTTTCTGAGAGGTCTTTCACACTGAAAAATCCTTAAATTCAGTCTGGACTGAAAACTCTTTGGTAACCACTGATGGCCAGACCTTTGCAGGATCTCGTTCTGATACAGGAGCTACTCCGGCCTGAGGGCCCGGCTACGAGTCCTGTTACCTGGCCTTGGGTCACTCTGGAGGGCTTTTGCCCCTGAGTCTTTTGTGACAGAAGGCGCTGGCCATATGCCTTGGATCTCTTGTTTCTGTTCTGACCTTGGCGTGAAGGCTCCCGTCTGACAGCTTTTCCTTCAGCTCCATGCCAGGAGCTCCAGTGTTGTTTGAATCTCATAGACGGCACTAGTTTGGGTTGGGGTTTTAGCTGCCAAATGGAATTGCTATTGAAAGTCAACTGTGGTACAAGTTTGCTTTTTATTTTCTGAGACATGAGTCAAAAAGAATAGGATCTATTTCCAGCTCATCTGGGACGTTTTTCTTTTGGAATGCACTTTTGCTCTAGTGATTTGTTATTTTGAAACCGACATCATAAAGAATAGAAAAGTTAAACTTTCCTTGGTGGGGCTGAGAACCCGGTGCCCTAACTCTTCCTTGGATGGAGTCTCATGAAGAGGGTGACAAGTCTTTAGAGAATGCGTTTGGCAGGCTTTCCTTCTCCCTCCCACCTCTCCCTGGGCTGAATCCCTAGAGACCCCCTGCGTGGATCAAAGTACTTGGCAGGACCCTTTGCCTCCCTCCTCCCCCTCAGTGAAGCTTTGGAATGAGTCTGATTCTTTGAGGTATTTGGTGGAGGTGCCAGACAGAAGCCTGGGAAGATGCCAGCAGGCACCAGGGGAGCTGGCAACATGCGGACATAATGGGAAAATATTCCCATTTCACTCCAAAAACTGGGATTTTATCACCTTTTACTCAGACCTACAAACCATGTAGTTAATACTCTTCTCTCTCTCCTTACACACAAGGCCTCACCATCCTGTCTTTTCCATACCTGGATCCTTTCCCATGGAATATGTGACCCATTAGCCAACTGGATGAAGTAACTCTTTCCAAGGCTGCTGCCTGCTTTCCTTTTAGATTTGTGTGTGTGGGGGGGGGAGGGAGTGCTCAGGCGGAGGGTCTGTGAGCAGAACTAATGGGAGTGGGTGAGGGACTTGGGGGGTGGGTGGAGTTAGGTATGAGGGCCAAATGAAAACATCTTTCCCTGTCTTCCCCACTGGAGAGGGCCTCTTATTAAAAATTCCCAATAATAGTCATAACCTTTTGGAAAATGTCTGCAAATAGCAACTTTTACCATTACAAGAACAGGATAAAGGATCGAAAAAGCATTACTTTTATGGAACACCGAAGAGAGAAGTGTGAGCTCTTACAGACGAAAGTATCTTGGCCTATCAGCTAACATGGTTTCTTAAGATGTGCTCTTTACCTCTAGAAATACAGCATAGAGGAGCAGAGTTGTGTTTGCCCCAGCTCCCTCAGTAACCATGACTACGTGCCGTATTTTCCCAATTTAGTATATTCAAGTTGGGGAGGGAAGGATCTGGTGTTTTCTGATTAGGGTACGAATTTGATTATGGAGGTCAAATTTCATCATCCCTATCTCCCACATTATCCATGGTAAATACAATGTTAATATTTTCTTTGAGATTTTGAAGTAGCAAGAGAATATTTAGGTCACTCTATTTACTCCATGTATTTGTGAATATAATTCTTTATAGTGCCCTTGTTTCTATTTGTTTATATGTTGATCTTAAGTGCTATTTTTTCTCATCGTTCAAGAAATATTTATGAGTCCTTGCTGTGTGCCAGGGGCTGCCACTCCTTAAAACCTTTTGAGGAACAGGGATTCTCTCTTAATACTAACACTGATACTAAGCTAATGTATCTTCATTATAAGTTAGTGTGCAGCTCTGAGTGGAATGGCACGTGGTGTGCCGTGATGAAGGCTGTTGAGTTATGGAACTTAGTAGAACCATAGAGGTACTATTGAGTTTGCACTAAGAGTAGTAACTGCTATATCTTGAGCATTTAAAGTGTGCCTGTCATGGTACCTTCCAAATACAAACTCAGTTAGTCTTTAGAAGAACCCTCGGTAGTTCCTGTTATTTCCTTAGTAAGTGGTAGAGTCAAGATTATAATTCAGGTCTAGCTGATTCCAGAGCATAACACTCTTAACCACTGTACCATTCTGCCTTACAATAACTTAACAGATACCATGAGCTTCAATCTTAAAGTCCAGTTGGAAAAATGGTTGTGTTTCTGGCTTTCCCAACAATTTAGATCTTGCTTTAGCATACTTTGGAGGAAAGTTTGAGCTTGGAATTGAAATAATCTGAAATGAGTTAGTTGGGGAATGATGAAAAGTAAACAGGCTTGAAAATATCAAAAAGCTTTCATTAGTTGCTTTTTAGTATGTAACACTATACAAAGAAACTATACCCAAACCATTCTTTTCTTTGATGAGCTTACAATTTAATTCCTGGTGTGGGTAGAAATGAGAGGTTCAGACCACTGAACAAATACTGAAGTTAAATATTGTGCGAGATCATGCATAACTCAGGTAACAAATGTGTATGATGAGGGAGAGGAGAGAGGAAGGGGCAGGGATATTAGATATGTCATGGAGGATGGCGGTCACCAGTGTAGTCTCTGGTTCGGAGGGAAGTTGGATAGTCACGTATCTTGCAGCCTGTAGGTGTTACTCCGTGGGAAGAGGTCTGCATTTGTTTAATTTTAGGTTTGGAACACAGCCTGAGACTTGCTCCTTTGTACTATGATTCATCAATTCTTACATACTAAGCTGACTCAAAATGGAGATAGTACTTGTGAGAAAGTGATCAAGAAATGTAAGGGAGTCCGGAAATGGTGTGGGCGATCCGGTCCATGAGTCTGAATCAACACTGACCGTTGCTGGGTCCCTGTGATGCAACAGTGGGAGATGAGCGGGGAATCTCTATCTTGACTCTGGAGTTGCTCATCGTGGTTGTGTATGATGTTACAGGCCACAAAATTATCCTTATTTTATGGTAACTGTAGTATTTGGGGTAGCAAATGCATTATTATAAAGACAGTCTTTTGAATTCGGGGGATAGCATTTTAGGTCAGAACTTTGGGGAAAGATGTGAACAGTACTGCCTCTGAGACAGACTGGCTGGATTCCAATGTTCCTCTGTCACTGTGTGACTTTGTCCCCCTCTCTCTTTCCTCATCTCTAATATTTGAATGTGATATACTTACCTCATAGGGTTGGGTGAGGACTAAAGGAAGTAATACTTGTGAAGAATTAAAACAGCACTGGACATGTAGCAAATGTTCAGTATATTTATTACACTTCTTTTCCTGCAAATGTTAATAGTTATTTTTGTTGCTACTACTGTAGCCATTATCATTACAACTATTATTACAGCCACTTCCCTTTTGGAGTCCTTTTGTCCTGTGTAGATTGTGGTAAGTTCCAGATGATTTTTGTCTTAATCCAGTCTCACTTAGAGTGGTACTATTCCATATATTTTAATCTTACTATTACGAATCCACAGTCATTCCCTCCTTCCCACCATGTTCAAGCTAAACTCCCCTTTTTGCCAAAGGGGTTCAGATCCCTTTGCCAGTGGGATCCCCTCCCTCCTCATATTCTAGCCAGACGTTTCATTATTCCTCAGGTTAGTCTTTTAGCCCCAGATCAGTGATCTGCCTCCTATCCTTTCTGCTGAACTCTGTGCCTGCCACCTTTCCACGGCAGCTTCCTTTCCTTTCCACCATGTGCTCCGTAGCTTTCAGCACTCACTTCTGCACCTACTCTTCCAGAATAGGCCTTCCCCCACTGATCCGCCTACCTGGTCTGCACTTGTACTGTGCAGTCTCACGTCTTGCACTTGCAGATATGCTGCTTTGTGTTCTTTTAACTTTTACATTTTGCTGTGCCTTTACCTAAATATTAAACTCTTCGGAAGTAGGGATTAGGCTCTGTGAGGGCAGGGATTGTATCTGTCTTCACTGGGTCCTCAGTACCTTATACAGTATCAAACAGTACTCATGATTATTTATTGTATAAACAACTCATTTTTCACTGAAAACTCCTTAAAAGATATAGTTCAGTCTTTATATATAGTAGCATAGGAAGTACATCCGAATGAATCAATGAAATATCTGTCCCATTTCTCAGAGAAAATGGCAGGATCCATTGGGGAAAGGTCTGTAAGTTCTCTAAGCAACTTGATGAAAGCCTTTACTTAAGTATAATGGTAGTATTTTAAAATTTCCATCATGCTTTACGTTAGGGAGAAAGCACGTTTTTATTTATTTTTTAAGTAGCTTTTATTTTCTTGGCATGTAACTATTTAATATCATGGATGTAAATCTTTAAAGCTGTTATTGCTCTCTTTATTATGTGAGAAGTGATATGTAAATTTATTTTTCCCCCATTGTAATTGGATACCAGTAGTGCTTGTAAGTGGTGTGTTACCTGACCAGTTGAATGTAGGGAGGAAAACTTTTATTAAGAGTTGTAGTTTTCTGCTTTATTGTTTCTGAAAGGTCAAGAACTCTGCTCCCTTATTGTGAGTTAGGATTTCTGTCCTTTTATTCTTTCTCTTTACCCAATAGCCGAACCAGATTTCCCTGGAGGAGAACATCCTGGTCTCCCGTTACATTAACAACCCCCTGCTCATAGACGGTGAGTTGAGATTGGGCCCTTGACGGGCTCGATCTTGCTAATTTTAAAGAATATTTTCACAGCCTTCTCTAGTCAGTCTTTATGAAGCTAGTGTGAAATTCTTGGGAGCTGTGGCTCTAGAGATGAGGCTGGTGCTTTACCTACCTCATGGGATTATTTTGAAGATGAAATGAGAGAATAGAAAAGAAAGTGCTTTATAGTACATCTGTGTGAGAGCTGCGCAGTCTGTATGTGTAAGCTCTCTTTCTCAATGTATGTGTATGGTATATATATATATATGTAGGAAATGGGTAATTATTATTTATCCTTAAAGGGTAAGGTCTGCAGGCAGTATGTGTTTTGTGGCGAGAGGAAGACTGTTCTTTCTTTCGTATTTCTTTGTTACATTGTCTTGTTCATTCTGTAACAGAAAACAAATGAACCCCAATTTTTTTTCCAGATTTCAAGTTTGATGTGCGCCTCTATGTTCTTGTGACTTCCTATGATCCTCTTGTCATCTATCTCTATGAAGAAGGATTGGCTAGGTAAGAGACTTTTGGGGGGAAGGGGTGTTTATTAGACTGGATCCATTAATGAGTGTGTTAAGATCAGACTGTTTCTTTCTGTTATGTTCAACTCAGAAAATTAGATTACAGAACATCAGTCATGTTACTTTACAGTCTCACTTGCATCTCTGTACATAGGAACATGTATCTATGTGTAAACACACACCCTTCCCAGCAGGGATCAGGATCACATTGTATTTTCATGCGGTGGTGATTGTTATGGTGACCCTAGGGTATTAAGATAATTTGTCATTGTTCTTCACAACCGATCTGGGAAAAAAGAATCCCGTATTGATTTACCTGTTATATACCAGACATTTATTTCAGTGCTCACAACAACCTATAGTTGATGCAGTTTTGTAGATGAGGAAACAGGCTTCAAGGGCGAGGGAACTCGGTCATTTTCAGAGCTCTCCCAGCTGGATGGTAGTGGAGTGGGAATTTGAACTCATGGACCTCACTCCAGAGCTTATAGCCTGAGCTGTTTCATGCCCTCTCATATTTTGGGGACATTAGCTGCTTTTTTTTTTCCCCCCACCTGCAAGTCATATACTTTACAGTGGTTGTATATATATTATTCTGTTTCTCTTGAGGTACTTTTTAGGTTTTAAGGTAACGTGACTTACAAAATTAAGCTCAAGTTATAATAGTTTGGAATTTTTCCCCCACATCCACAGAATTTTACAGGTGACATTGTTTTCATAGGCCCTTTAAATTATTTAAACTAAATATGTAACTTTGCTGTGCTTGTGTTCTTTTCCCGCACAAAACTAATATATATATATATATACATATATATACATATATATATACGCATATATATATACTAAATATATATGTACTAAATATATACATATACATACATATATATATATATATATATATATATATATATATATATACTAACTACCTTGCCCTGAAGTTCCTTTTCTGCATAGCAGAAAGGACGCAGCAGCTTAGGAAGTACTTGGCACCTGCAGTCAGCCATGACAAGCTAAAACTCATGGTCTGGGTTTGTGTATTTTAGAAAATGCACTTGGAAGATAGGAAATATGTCAAAAGAAGGCTACCTGTTTAAGTTTAGGTGCTTTGACATGAATTATTGTACTCTGCAAGCTAGTATTTCAGCCTGTTATTTTAATTCTGTCCTAGACTCACATTTTTTGGTGCATCCTGTACCTAGAATCAGGGTGGAGCACCTTTAACCAGCACGTAGCTGGTTGAGGTGAGTCTCCCCTTCACCTCTAGGTGGCAGCGACAGCATTCAGAAACGTGGTCATAAAAGATTTCTGAGCTTGAGCGTGAGTCACACCGGAGGCTACTAAAGCGCCATGGTTCTGGACGCTTCTTCCTTGGAAAGGAGGGGGAGACTAAAATCTTCCTCAGTTTTTAGATGAAGGGCTGAACCAGGCATCTGAGCACACCCTGCCTTCTAGCCCTAATCAGCTTTTCATAGGCGGGCAGTTTGTAGACACATGTGCTCTCAGACTTTGAATTATAGGTTTAAAAGCTGAGTCCCCATACTATGTAGACCAAAAAGAAGGTAAAAGATACCCTTTCCTTCTGCTCAGGTGTATAAGGTGCTGAGGGTCTTCCATTTGGTAAGCTGAGATACCTGAGCTTACCCTCTTGTCTAGCATGAGATTCTCCACCCTCTTCCCTCCCTCCATCCTCACCCCATCTTGCCTCCTGTGCTCTTCTCAGGACCTGATTCTGTCCCACCACAAATTGAACTTCTTAAATAGGGAAAAGACCTCAAGGTTACACCCACTGTGTCTCAAGGATATCATACCAGCATGTTCTGCGTATTACTCCAAAGACATTGCACTCACGGTATCAGCAGCCCTCTCTATTGGTAAAATTTAGCGTAGCTTTAAGGCCGCAGTGGTTCAGATAGGAGATGAGAGCACTAACAACATTCATCATAGAATTTGCTGTAGATAACGTGAGTGCTTTGGCTACCAGGTGTGTGTTGGAAGTCAGAATCCACTGAATTGAGTAACTGTCTTCTCTTGCCTCCAGCAGGAACTGTGTGTGTGTATGTGTGGGTGTGTGTGTACTTTTTTTTAATGGATGCTTTTTTTCCCCCCAGAATAATTTGGAAGACAGTTTTTAAAAAAACTCAGACCAAATGGAACCAAATAATAGGACTGACTGTTCAGGGCTTTGGCTCAGTTAATCTAAAAGTATAGGTGAATATCAAAGCTTTCCACAAGGACGGTGCAGTATGACAGGCTGTTCGCGAGGCCCGCGAGGCTCCGCGTCTGTATACAGCAACTTCCATGTGCCCAGGTTCCCGTGTCTTAATTCACTGTGTATCTTGGCATTCATCTGCTTCTTTTTAATCCTCAGACTCTGCTCAACGGTGTCATTACATTCAACAATAGTCTATAGCGTCTTCAGATCTGCAGCCTCTGGTAATTTGGGGTCACGTGTGTTTTCTGTAGACCTCACTGAAGATAATCAGTTTGGGATGAGATCACTAGGCCATTTTACTTTGAGGCTCGACAAGGAAAACCATAATTTTTCCTAAAGAGAAAGCACTGGCAGCATATATAATTGGCTTCCTCTTTAGAAAAGAAGGGCCTTCTCCTGTGTCACTTCTGTTTTGGGCCTCAAATTAATGCTTAGGAGACAAAGATGAAGTTCATTTCACAAGACTGCTTTGTGAACTAAATATTTTGTGTCAATTCTTGACCTTTTTAAACTTATTAAGAAAAAGACCAGAAATAATTTCTTTTTAGATTAATAATTTCCAGTTGTCCTTGTTGTCTTATTAACAAAGGAAAACTGTCGTTCTTTTCTTATACATGGGCAAAATATGGAGATGTCTTCTAAAAAATTGTGTTCCTCGTATTTGGGCCCAGTATTTTTGCCCCAAAGGCCCACCCTACTTTTGAGTTTGACAAGTGTGTTCCTGCTTTGTACCAGCAGGGGACGCTCAGTTTCTAGAGAGGGGTACCATTCTCTACCAAAATGGTGTAGCTGCTTTTTCTTGTCAGAGGTGGGATCCAAAAAGACTTTGTCCTGGATTTTACAGTTTTAGGTGGATCCAGTACGTGGTCTAAATGATTTGACGAGGCCTTTTTTGAGACAGAGGTAATTGCCAAATTTTTCACTGCAACAGGAAAAATAAAAAGTTAAAAGAAATTAAAACAAAATTGACTTGAAAACCAAATGTGTTGTCAGTCACCCAAAGATAGGTAGCACTGGCAACGGTGGGGGGGGCAGTGAAGGTGCCCGTCCACAGCACTGGAGACTCCCATCCACACTGGGAGGTGGGAGGCGGGGACAGTGAGAAGGTCCCACTCTGGATCTGCCTTTCTTCGGCCTTAGCCGTATTATTCAGTGGAAATTCAGAAAAGACCCCAAAGCATTTGTAATGCCTTTCCCTTCTTCCCCACCCCCAGTTCCTCCTTCAGTAGCCTTCCTTGCTAATTAACACTGGCTCCGCAGGGATATTTACCTTTTCTCTGCTGGATTCCTGTGGTTTTGAAAGAATTCAGGTACTTGTTGGTTGCCAAGGAATTCAGATTACCTCACAGGCTGCGCACTGTCCAGAATCTCTGCCACAGCGGCGAGGGGGGCGGGGGGCTGTAGAGACAGCAACGAGGGGAAGAAAACCCTCTCCAGTGCTCATTGTCACCCTCCCTGGCAGGCCTTTGCTGTTTGTGAAGTTTGAGTCATTTCTGGCTCGGAACACGGGGGATCAGGCTGGTAATCCCCTCCCAGACGGCTCTGTGGGGCGCTGCCGCGTCACTGCAGTGCTCTGGCAGTCTCCGGCCTGCAGCTGCTTGACAGCAGATCAGAGAGCTCTTGGGCCTCTTGTTCTCTTCCATCAGATTTTTCTGGGTCAGGCCAGGATGAAACCCAGTGGCTCCTGGCAAGGCCGCCTTGAGGTGCCGTCTCTTCATCCTCCGAACCTTTCTGGCTTGGAATGGCTACACCTGCTGAAAGAGAACTCAGGTGCCACAGCCAGGGTCTCCTCGGGGCCGGCCTCCTCTCTCCTTTGTACGTTTGAACTGAAGATTTGTTAGATGATGCGACTGTCAAAGGGGAGGGGCTGACTGCGCTGCCCTTCCTCCAGATTATCTATGACTCTGGCTGTGGTGCCGTCTCTATGAAGAACAACATGGGTTTTGAATGGAGGAAGAGAGTTTAAAGGATTCCACGAAGTCTGTGCTTTCCTCCCTCTGTTGGTTCCACACTGGTGACGTTGCCAGGACAAGCAACTCAGGTGCAGTTTCAGTTCATGCTTATCCGGTACCTTCTATGTGCCTAACACGGGACCCGTTGCCACAGACACTCAAGAGTTTTAGACAGATTGTTACCGTTGTCTCCGTTCTCATTGAGGAACTTTAGAAAGCAAAAAGGAAATGTAGCTTTTGACTTAAGAATTCATTGTCAGAATAAAGATTATATGTTTCAGTGTGGTTTAAAAAAAGGCATGTACTTGTCCATTCATCGGTGGGCTGAGAAATAGTACAGAGTTTCAGATTTGGCAAAGAAGTAGAGGCTACCCCCCCCCTTTTTTTTTGGTTTAAAGGTCAAGGCTATGAAATTCTGTCATTAGAGCTTTTTCTAAATCTTGATTTCATTAGGAGGGAGATTCAAGACTCAATTCATCACTTCGATTTCAGTATGTGCTAGGATCAGTATTTGCAAACGTGGTCCTGGGGTGACTGGTAGAGAATTACCTCTTTTAGGTTGTGGCTAATAAAGAGCTTGCGTTGAAGCTTTCAGACCTGAACGGGTTGAAATCTGATATGCGAAGGTCTAAATTAGGGCTCACAAACCTAAAGACTCACAAGGACATTCACTGAGAGCGAGTGTGAGTAGGGGGAGGGGCAGAGGGAGAGAGAATCTCAAGCTGACTCGGGGCTCCATCTCACGACCCTGAGATCATGACCTGAGCCCAAATCAAGAGTTGGATGCTTAACCTACTGAGCCACCCAGGTGCCCCCAAAATCTAGATTTTTATTGAGACACTCACTTCTGTTTTTAGACTTTGAATTTTGAAACCATTTCAGACTTCTAGAAAAGCTGTAAAAATAGAGTTACCTTTTACCTTGCATGTAGAGATCTCATTCAGATTTTGCCATTTGCCCTAATAATGTTCTCTGTAACAGATGGATCTGATCCAGGATCATATATGGTCTATTTAGTTGTCATGTGTCTTTAGTCCCCTTTGGTCTGGAACAGTTCCCTCAGTCTTCCCATGACTTTTATGACCTCAGCATTTGTGAGGATTACAGGCCATTTTTTAGAATGTTCCTCAGTTGGAGTTATCTGATATTTTTTCATGAGTAGACCCAGGTGATGTATTTTTGGCCAGAATACCACAGAAGCGATGCTGTTGTGGTTGCATTCTGTCTGATGGCACACAATAACCGTTCATTGGTGTTTGACCGCTTGATTAAGGTGACATCGGCCAGATTTGTCTGCTGTAAAATTACTTTGTTTTCCCCTCTGTCATTAGTAAGTATCTTCAGAGGAGATTTTGAGACCATGTAAAATCTCATTCCTCATCAAGTTTTTCAGTGATTTAACTCTCCATTGATGTTTCTTGCCTGAATTATTACTATGACAGTTGCCAAAGGACGATTTTCTAATTCCATTATTCCTTTTCCTTTTATTATTTGGCATTTCACTCCAAGGAAGAGCTGTCTCTTCTCTCTATTTATTCATTTATTTATTTATACCAGTGGGGACTCAAGGATTCCTATTTTATTTAATGGGTTATAATCCTTTATTATCAGGATTTATTTTGACATGATACTGTCTCAGATTTGGCCGATGGGAACCCCTGTAAGCTGGCTTTTGTGTCCTCTCATTTCTTTGAGCACAAGATGTTTCAGGCTCCGCTTGTTCTTTCTCTGCCCCAGCTCTGGAATCAACCATTTTCTCCAAAGGGAATTGATTGCTTTTAATGGAGAATAGCATTTAGAAGTCAAGATGCAAGAGCCAGATAAGCTCATTGCTCTGGGATATCTCTGCTTTCAGGTCCTTGAAATGGGCAGACCTAGGAAATCTATACTTGTATATATGTACATATACACATACACACATCGACATCTATATTTATTTTTATATTTTCCCCCATATATTGAAAAGCAGGAATTTATTCTAATATCTCCAATTCTCCTTCAAAACCACAGGGTTCGTTCTAGATTTTCCCGTTCCTTGTTTTTTATCTCTCTTCTCCAACAGTGAGAAATCTGACTCCCATTATTTTCAGCATATTAATTTACTCAATTCCCTTGTGTGTAGCCAATCTCTGGACCTCCTTGGCCACTGCCCCACTCAGATACCCTCCTTGTGTGGACTCTGACCCCTGTGGGCCCGCCACCCTGCACCGATAACCTCTGTGGGCTGCCTTCCTATCCTGTCCACCATCTTACTCCATTAAGTCCTGGCTGCAGGAAGGAAGGTCTAATTTTTAAATGCTGGCCAAGTCATTCAAGTTTTGTTGTGTGTTTTTTTTTTTTTTAAACAGTTTGTGGGTTAATCAGAACTTGATTAGTAGGTTGGTAGGACCTCTGGTCTAGATGATATGAAGGAAATGTTGGGAACTGTTGACCAGAGATGAACGTGGTCTGTTTAATAGGGGCTTCAGTGAGAACCCTAATATCTTTCTGACTTAGGAGGGAAGATGAGCATGCATACCTTCGTGGCCTTCTACATTCCCCGTGGGGCTACGCGAAATAAAGAGTGTAGCTTTGGGCTCTTTTATAACTTTCCGTTGAGCCTAACTTTTTTGTTTTTGTTTTCTCTGTTTCTTACTTCTTTCTGCTTTTTACTCTCTTTAGAAGCCCACTCTGTGACACTAATAATCTTGTCCTTGCTGGAGTTCAGAATATAAATTCCGCAGTGAAAAGGAAGATTAGGACGAAGAAACCTTACTTGTTAGAGATGCAGCCCTATTGAAAAAAAGGGTGTAGAAATGACAGATGTGTGAAGTACCAGGTTACCCAACCGCCAGGCTCTTGCCAGTCTTTTGTTGTTGTCAACCAAGTGAGATCAGGTCCTCATATCAAGGAGAGATGAAAACCCTCTTTCTCTGAAGCAGAACCTTTTCCCTCCCTCTAGATCATTATTCTTTTGGCGGAGAGGATGGCAGGAGGTATGTCACTGTGAGGTAATGTCTGGGTGAGGCAGGCAGCCCCCGTGGGTCCTCTTTGCATTTCATAAGAATTCAGAGAATGGCAGTCTCCCACTTGATTGGAGAATGTCTATAGAAGGAAGATCGGGGTGCTTAGGTAAGGTTTACTTACCGTAGAGTGACATGGTTGGAAGTTAGGTGATAACTACTGGAAGTTTCTGAAAAATCAGAGGTCCTTCTCACGCACAGACATAATGGTCATCAAACCCTTGTGCCTTAGCCATACATGCCTGGTCAGCATTTTCTCTTTGTCCACATCCTTCTTCCTGTCCTCATGTTTGTTTATTTTAATTTTGGGGCTTTTGGGGGTTGTTTTTTACTTCTCTTTCTCTGGCTTTCATATATTTCTAGTACAGGGAATTAGGAAGCGGATAGTGGGTGGGTGAGAAGAAATAGAGAAGAGGAACATTTTTAAACGCTGCCCTTTAATGTGGTAGAAATTCATGTTGACTTCATAGTCTGAGTAAGCATATGTAAATAATTTGTAAATCATATGAAAATAAACTTGTGGCCTTCCAGGATTTTTTTTCACACACTCGGATGTGCCTCTTGGGAAAACCACTTTAGCGAAGGGTGATACGGTTATAGTGGTATGTAAACAGGGGCTGATATTTACCATAACCATTCGACTCAAGTGTCCTTTTGTTGATGTTGAGCATCACTGGAAAGTCTTCTCTCTCCCTGCTTACTTCCTTCAGAGGCACGTATGTTTTATACTTTGGTCTTCCTTTGACAATAGTCCAGGGTATCGGATTGCGGCTCTGTTTTCAGTAGGCTCCGTGTTTAATCCCTCTGTCTTTTGCCTTCATTCCAAATTCAGGAGTTAGTCTCTTACACTGTGCTCATATTTCTGCTGTTCTTGCAGACCTCGGCTTTGTGTGCTAGTAACGCTGCCGTTATTACTTCTTAAAATGAACTGTATAGATTGGTTCCGGTATTTCGACAGATGAGTTTTAAATCTATACAATGTTATGCTGACAGTTTTTTCTTTTTGCTTGATGCTCTTCATAGAATGCCATGGTGCCAGGCACTGTGTAGGTACCCACTAGATGTTTCTTGACTGGCTAACGCCCCGTCATCCACAGCACCCCACACGCAACTTCCCAGGCATGGGTAACTCTGTTTTCATTTTCCCCCCTTCCTATTGGTCTAAGGTTCTATAAGAGAAGCAGCATCTTGTGTTTAAGAACAGGTGTTGTGGAGTCAGTGTGTGAGGGGGGTATTTATGAATTTATTAAAGTTACGTTCTTTGAACTTAATGGTACTTATGGAAATGCAGTGCAGTGTTAGAACAGCCACTTCTGCAGACGGCAATATTGAGAGTGGGAAAATAATTCAACATAGGGAGAAATGATTGTTTCAACGTTTAACCAGATGTATATGGAACAACAGCATTGTGACGAAGAGCATGGGCTTTAGTCGGACAGCCTTGGTTTTGATTCTGGCTGTGCTACTTTTTTTTTTCTTTTTTTTTAAAGTTTTTATTTAAATTCCAGCTAGTTAACATACAGTGTAATATTAGTTTCAGGTGTACAATATAGTGATTTAACACTTCCATAAAATACTTGGTGCTCATCACAAGTGCACTCCTTAATCTCTCTCTTCCCCCCTCACTTCACTGTGTAGAAGTTTTTTATCTTGATGTAGTCCCAGTAGTTTATTTTTGCTTTTGTTTCCCTTGCCTCAGAAGACATACCTAGAAGAAGTTGCTACGGCCCATGTCAAAGAAGTTACTGCCTGTGTTTTCTTCTAGGATGATTTTTATGGTTTCAGGTCTCACATTTAGGTCTTTAATCCATTTTGAATTTATTATTGTGTAGAATGGAGGAAAGTGGTCCAATTTCATTCTTTCGCATGTGGCTATCCAGTTTTCCCAATACCATTCGTTGAAGAGACTGTCTTTTTCCCATTGGATATTCTTTCCTGCTTTGTCAAAGATTAGATGACCATATAGTTGTGAGTTCATTTCTGGGTTTTCTATTCTGTTCTACTCATCTATCTATGTATGTATTTTTTGTGCCAGTACCATACTGTTTTGATTACTACAGTTTGTAATATAACTTGAAGTCTGGACTTTACATCAAAAACTTGGGATGTACTGTATGGTGACTAACATAACATAATAAAAAAATTTTATTAAAAAATATATATATAACTTGAGGTCTGGAATTGTAATGCCTCCAGCTTTGCTTTGCTTTTTCAAGATTGCTTTGGTTATTTCGGGTCTTTTGTGGTTCCGTACAAATTTTAGAATTATTTGTTCTAGCTCTGCAAAAATGCTGTTGGTATTTTGATAGGGATTGTATTAAATGTGTAGATGGCTTTGGGTAGTATAGACATTTTAACAATATTTTGTCCTTCCAGTCCATGAGCATGGAATGTCTTTCCATTTCTTTGTGTCCTCTTCAATTTCTTTCCTAATTGGTCTATAGTTTTCAGAGTACAGATCTTTCAGCTCTTTGATTAGGCTTATTCCTAAGCATTTTATTGGTTTTGGTGTAATTGTAAACGGGATTGATTCCTTAGTTTCTCTTTCTGCTGCTGCTTTGTTGGTATTCTGTATGTTGATTTTGTATCCCGCGACTTTACGGAATTTATCAGTTGTAGGAATTTTTTTGGTGGAGTCTCTTGGGTTTTCTAGATATAGTATCATGTCATGTGCAAATAGTGAAAGTTTTACCTCTTCCTTGCCAATCTGGATGCCTTTTATTTCTTTTTTTTGTGTGATTGCTGTGGCTGGGACTTCCAGTACTGTGTTGAATAAAAGTGGTGACAGTGGACACCCTTGTCTTTTTCCTGATCTTAGCGGAAAAGCTCTCAGTTTTTCCCCATTGAAGATGATGTTAACTGTGGGTTTTTTCATATATGGCCTTTATTATGTTGAGATATATTTCCCCCTAAGCCTGCTTTGTGGAGAGTTTTTATCAAGAATGGATATTGTACTTTGTTAGTGTAATTTTGGGCAAATTACTTAATCTTTCTAGGTTACATTTTAGTTTTTATATCTACTTTAAAAATGAGATACAATATTATCTACTTCAGAGACTTGCTTTAAGCAATGAATTAAATATTATATACGAAGCACCATAGGAATAAGCACTTATCAGGCACTCATTATTTATTAATGATGTCACCCTCCTTTTATTAATATCACATTGATCCTGAGTTCTAGCCTGCATTTCCTTGAAACCCTGCTCCTGACTTTTAACTTATGTCCTTTCTATCAGGTTTGCAACTGTGCGATATGATCAAGGAGCCAAGAACATTCGGAACCAGTTCATGCATCTGACAAACTACAGTGTGAATAAGAAGAGTGGAGACTATGTCAGGTACTGGCTACATCTGAGCCAGGAGCCAGAGAAGTCCGTTGCACTTGCGGGTGTTGTGGGTGTGGGAAGTCAGCTCGTTGTCCTACATTTATCTCCACGTAATCTATGGGAAGCCGTCTGTCATTTAGCACATTTAGCTGCTGCTTCTCCATTGCTTGCCCTCCCTGTTACAGTGTCACCTTTCTCTACCAAAATATGCCTTCCCAAATTTCGTCTTCACTGTCTTTCCTCACTTGACCTACAGGTGGGAATTTAATAGGCATATGGAACTTTTTAGAAGTCAAGAAATGAGGCTATTTCAGCACTTGGCAAAATGTATCAAAAGCTTTAAAAATATTGGTACCCTTTGACCCAGCATTTCCATTTCTAGGAACTTAACCTTAAGAAATAACAAGAGATGTGTGCACAAGATCAGAGAGAAGAATGTTCATGACTGTACATTGTCAGGTGGAAAAAACAGGTTGCTAGACACTGCTTGCAGTCTAATTTCTGTTTTGAATATATAAGATAACTAAAGCTGTTTATGTTTGCCGAGGGGGAGGAAATGGAAACTAGAGGGATATATACTAAAATGTTAGCAGTGCTTAACTTTGGTGGACAGGATTATGGGCGGGTGACTTCTGTTTTCTTCTCCGTGCTTTTATGTATTTCCTAAATTTTTCTGAAGTAAATACTTGTATGATTGGGGGGAAAAAGTTAGGAATAAATTAAATGAAGAAAGAAATGAGGCCATCTCAGAAAAGGATTCAGTGGAAGGGAGTACCAGCCCAGCTGTGTGGAAATATTCCTTCTGCTCTGTTTTCTTTCATCCTGATAATTTTGCCAGAAAGTGGAAAAATAAAAAAGAAACCCAAACAGTTACTTTCTACTCAGACTAAAAATAGGTGTCTAGAAGGTCCAAGGAAAGAAAGAAAAGAATCTGGAAGTGATGGCATAGTTGCCAAAGCTCTATAGATTTCACAGAGTGTCCTGTGACCAGTGTTTGGAATGGTTGAAGATATCATATCCTTCACTCTGGAAGATGAGCAGACATGCAGCTGGTGGGTGCTGGGCTGGTGGTAGGGAATGAGGGCGCAGCTTTGAAACACGGATTCCCGATAGCTGGCCCTTCCAGTGGTCATGGCAGTGTGCCCCCTCTGCCGGTCTGCTGTGCCAGCTGTGGGGTACTTCGTCGCTTTTATTGTTGCTCCCGTGCGTTCTCCCTTCAGCGACAGCTCAGAAAGTATCAAAAAAAGCTGTGTCTACCACTAAAGAGGAGGGAGCTTGCTTCAGATGCTACCACCGTCTCGTGCTGGTTAGCTCATTAAGATGCTACACCACATAAGCTCGCTAGCCCGCCCAGACTCAGTTCTGATCCCAAAATGGCATTACAAGTTCTTCTGTGGGCTCATGTGACGTTTACCACAAAGGCTAGGTTAGTATCTCTGCACATTTCCCTCTATTAATGTATTGTAACCACTCTTAAGTTGTTCACATTCTTTCACACATTTCTTCCACCCTTTCATGATACTTAATTGTTTGCTTGAGGAAGAATTTGCTGCCTTCTCCCCTCCCCGCCTCAATAAAGGAAGCCATATACATTTTCATTTCAATGATAGATAGGGATACATGACAAAAAGGACCAAGAAAAGTTGCTGAGTGGAGGTCAGCAAAGGGAATGTTTTCCTAAAGATTAAAAGGACAAGTATTTGTAAAAAATCTGATTTCCACAGCCAGCCCTATTTGCATGTGTGACCTTGATCCATTCCTCTGTTTTAGCTGTGATGATCCCGAGGTGGAGGATTATGGGAACAAATGGAGCATGAGTGCCATGCTTAGGTATCTGAAACAGGAAGGCAGAGATACAACTGGTGAGTACCAGACCTTTCTCCTTGTTGACCTCTCTTCTCTGTGTAACCTGCCCTGGCCTCTCAGCATGAGTCACCCTCTTTAGTTCTGACAGTGTCGCTGAGACATCTGATGGGGTCATTGGTGGTGGTGTCAAGTTTTCCTGCCCTGTCCAAGATGGAGAACAGGCCTTCCATGAGCCCGGAAATCCCTTTTCTTGTTTCTAGTTTGGAAGGCACAACTTTTTCCTTTAGCCTTTAGTAAATTAATCCTTCTTGAGCGTTGAACTGCAAACTGAAATACTTTCTCCATATTGGCCCTGAGTGCAAATTTGTCCAAGTTAATCTCTCTCATTCATGTTGCTGAATTGGAGAATGAGCAGTGTTGAATATGAGTACAGGGCTTGGCATCAAAATGGACACAATTGCTGAGCCTTGAGCGGAGTGGGAAGCGCGCAGAAGGCTAAGGGAAGGGTGAGAGGAGAAGGGTGAGAGGAGAAGGCTGAGAAGGGAGGAGCAAGGCTTCTTTTCCATTCCATGTTTATCTTTTGACATAGCAGGCCACTTGAGTACAGTCCCCAGCACCTACGTTCTGGACTGTGTCCGCTTATTCACAGATACGCCTTCTCCTGGAGTACCTATTTGTATGACTGCCACCTAGAGACTTTTTGGAATGAGCACACGTGCTTTTATAATCACACTGTGTTCTGGAATCCGGTCTTTATATTCCATGCATTATAGTGTTTCTTCCTTCTTCTTCTTCTTCTTCTTCTTCTTCTGCTGCTGCTGCTGCTGCTTTTTCTTCTTCTTCTTTTTTTTTTTTTATAGCGTTGATGGCCCATGTGGAAGACCTGATTATTAAGACTATAATCTCTGCTGAACTAGCTATTGCTACAGCCTGTAAAACCTTTGTTCCTCACCGCAGCAGTTGTTTTGGTAAGGAGACTCAAGAAGCTTACTATGTTGTATGCAAAGGGACTGGGGAAGCTGGGATGGGATCCCGGGGGTAGAGAGGCTTAGTGATTCTACAGGAGTAAGAGGTGTGTGGCAGACTTTTCTTTCTAGGCTCACATAGCACATGAGGGTCCCACTAAGAGGTCAGTGGTGAGTTTACTTGGAGGTCCCCTGAGGACTCACTAGCTTTCTGTGTGGGAAGCAGGGATTGGAACTAAAGTATGGGTCTCTTTGTCAGAGTGCAATCAGAAAAAGCCTGCAATGGACTGTAGAGGAATCCAGCTCTAACAAATATATTCCAGAGCTCCTTGGCAGCCAGACTGGGAACCGTTCCAAGAAGCTCTGGCTGGTACCAGTATGTGCTTTCTCCCAGTTTCCAATGACTCCTCCTTTTTGTTTTAGTATTCTTTCTAGTGGGTTTCTCCCCGCACTTCTCTTTCTTCTCCTCCTCTTCCTCCTTCCCCCCTCCCCTTTTCTCCCACCCATAACTCCCCGATTGCACACAGAAAGAATAAGAAACAGTTCACAACTCCTGGATCAGGAAGCCTGTTGCCTACTGACCCACTGGCTGTGACTGGCACTAAGGGCGCCTGCGCACGTTTGCTTTCTGTGTGGATGTGAGCTTTTCAGTGATTGCCAGCGTCAGTGTCTGTAAAGTCCACTAAGCTTTCAGCAGATGGTAGGCTTTGTTAGTAGAACACACACACATAGGGTCATTGCTGGGGGGATATTTAAAGTAATACAGTAGTGAGGACATAAGGCGTGGCTTGCTCGGGAAGCAGGGTAACAGGAAAGTAAAGAACATGGGTGTTAGAGCCTGATGGAGTTAGTTTAAAAGCCATTCACACCCCTTACTAGTTCTCTTATTTTCAGCAAGTTACTCCAGTCCTGTTTCCTCAACTTTAAAATGGTAGTAATGATGGTACCTACCTCCCAAGGGTACCTTGAAGATCAGATGAGATGATGTGTGCAAAGCAGTTGGCCCAGTGTCTGCTCCTCAATTTATACCCAATAGAAATTATTTCTTTGTAATTTTTATAATTTTCTTGACCTCTTTCATGGATTATCGTAATAGTCAGTACTTGAGGGGCACTAAACAAAGGGAGGTGTTGAGACTCCGAATAGAAGGGTGTAAATAAACCAGGACCTAAAATTATATAGGAAAAGAAGAGGTTGTGACATCTTTTCTAAATGGAGATATGTTTGTGTTTTGTAAAACCCTCACATGGCTCCTTAGGCTTAACTAGTAAATAGAAACTTGATATGACTTCAAGACTTCTAAGGACCTGACCTCAGCAGAGTTTTCTAGAAATTCTAGAATTTTCTAGAATCTCCTCTTACACCTTATAATCCAACTACACCACTGAGCACTCCATGCCTCTGTGCCTCAGTATAAATTCTGCTGTCCTGTGTTCCTGGCACACTCGGGTTCATATTCTAAAACTCAGCTTGACCACTGCCTTTTCTAGGAACGCTTGCTTGACAAAGTTCCCTGTTGTGTCCCCTTTCTCATGCTGTTCGATACTTTGTTCTATTATGTTCTTTTCCTATCATCTTGTGATGTTTTGTTTACACATGCACTTCCCCGGTAGTCTCTAAGCTTATCTTCTCAATTCTCAGTAGCCACTGTATCTCCCCTTCCCCTCTCACCCTCTTTTTGCCAAACCAAACCTTTCGCCGTCTCCCTGCACCTGCCAGGTCTTTCCCTCCCCCTCTGCCTTTGCACCTGCTTTATCCTGTGTCCGACAAATTTTTCTCATGTTACTTTACTTAATAGATTACGGACCTCTTTTCAAGATGAAGACAAGTATCAATTCTTTGAATTTTTTCCTAAGTATTCCGTTTATAGTTAGCCCTCCCAGCCCCCAGCTTTCCATTCATAATCTGCAGTGGTACCTGATTGTCATCTGGGGCCTGTTTATGTGTCTGACTCCCCTCCTGGACTAGAAGCTCCTTGCAGACAGCAGCGGTGTCTCCCTAGTTTCTGTTCCTATTGTGCACAATAGCATTGTTTTTGCTCTTAGAGGATGTTAAAGAAATGTTTGTTGAATGAATCATTGGTACTTGCTTTAATTGCCTTTTGGTGGCCTGATAGTAGGCTTCTCAGTAGATCTGGTTTGGTAAGGGTCTAGAGCTCTTAGTGTTATTTAAACTGTTTGAGGGGGGTGGTGCATAGAACATATCTTCTTTTCCACGTCTACTTGGCTCTTATATGAGGGTTTCTTGGCATAAAAATCTTTGTTGTAGAAATGATCATAAGCTCTTCTGAAGGTTTCCTTTTCTATTTGTTTTATTACCTGATTGCCTTTTGGAAGCTTGAGAGTTTCTGGAACTTAATGGCAGTAGAGATTCCGACATGAAATAAGCAGTGACTTTCTCTGACTCAGTGAAATGCCCCTAAGTCCATTTCATCATCCACGGGTCCCCTTCCCCCCTCCCTGCTTTTCTTCAGTTTTAATAAAGTGAGTGCATCTGGAGTTTTTTAAGTTGTTGACTGTCTTCTTGGCTTTTGTGGTTCTAATTCCACTTCCTGTCAGCCCTGGGATTTTGTGTGCTTCGTTAACCTCCTCCCATCAGATACGATTTTGTATACGTGTGTATATTTGTGAGTCTCTCTGGCTCCCGCTGACTCCTGCTAACTTCCCCTGGGGTTTAGGTTACAAGGAGTAAACTGGGTTTGTTTTTTTTTCTTTCTTTCTTTCTTATTTGTTTTAGAGTAAACAGGAATTGAGAGCTTCCCAGAATAATTTGGCTTGCACAGAGCATTGGTGTTTTTAGTGGAAGCCAGTAGTCCAGTGATGGGGTTCCCTATATTCTTTTGGTTGTGGTCTCACCCGTACACATTATGGGTCTTGGCCAGGAGCGTTCTATCACTATCTCAGTGTTTCTGTCCTTATGATTTCTTTCCCACTCTACCATCTGTAATGTCCGACTATGCTTTTCAGTACTTCCAGTATTCTGTTCATTTGTTTATCTATGCATTTAGCTTATTTTCAGTCCCTGTATAGATTATAAGTGTTGTTCCTCTCAAGCTGGATTTTACATGGGATGATATATACATACACCTGCATTGTATTATTGGCATTTAAATGTAGACTTAGGAACCTTCACGGATTACCTGAAACTTAGCCATGTAATGCCTTCTCATAGATTTGTACATCTGGAAAGGACCCCAGAGAATAATTAGTCCATCGAGGACTGAGAAACGAAGACCGTTTCTGAGGTTCCAGAGCTCGTGCGTGGTAGGGCCCACATGAAGGAGATCCGGCCTGGAGGGCAGGGGCCCACAAGATGGTTGGCTGTCAGGTCATCTTGATCATTGCACTCTTGATTTATAGAGTTTTTGATGCCTCTCCCAAGAAAATAGATTTCTGGCACTCTAATTTTTACTGCCTTCAAGATTATAAAAATACGGTACCATGTGAAATATATGTGTAAACAGCAACCCTTCGAATATGCTTAGGAAATTGGCATGGTGACATAACTGGCAATGAGAACAGCTTTTTTGACCAGTTGGAGAAAAACAGCCAAGAGCAACAGGATGTTAGCTGTCCTTTACAGATGCTGCTGCTGACAGCAGTTTTATCTGTGTGTGTGAGGATGGCTGAAGTAACAGGCTATGATCCTGGTCCTCTCTGGCTTGGGATCCTCTGAGCCAGCTGTCCTGCCACTTGTAGAGGTGATGAGGCTGACCTTCTTTAGGTCAGAGGCCAGTGACGTCTTTGCTCGGGACAATCCGTGCTCAGTACACCTCTCTCTCTTGAATGAATGCCAGTTTTGCCTTCCATTGCTCTTGTTCTAGACCATTTCATAAGGTAAGCTGACATTCTCAAAGGGTGGGTGTCCATAAATATTCGCTGAAGCAACGAAAGTGGGCAGCATACATTCCCCAATTATGTAAACTACTTGACCATCACCAACAAAAGTCAGCAAATATTTCACTTTTCTTTCTTTCTTCTTTTTTAAACAGTTCACTTTTCGAGAGAGTCTCCTTTCTGCTTTATCCCATGCTCCTATTTAGGTGGGAAGGGAAGTTTACTGTAGAAGGGGCTTGGGAGGAAGTACCTACTGTTTGTCAAGCACTTTTCATTGGTTATTCCCTTTAGCCCTCTTAAGAGTTTTGTTGGTATTTATTACCCATGTTTTATAGCAAGGAGAAAGGATTCAGAAAGGTTAAATAGTCTGTCCTAGGTCATGCAGTTAACAAATGGCAAAGCCAAGTTGGGGAGCCAGGTCTCTCTGGCTCTTTCTCCACTCACATAAAGACGAGTTCTGAAGAGTCCGACCACTTTTGGCATGCCCCATCTCCTGGATTCTCCTCCTGCTCTCCTGTAACTAGATCTCAGGAAAAACGATATCATTCTGTCTAGCAGATCAGGCCTGAAAAAAGGCACTCTGTTCGGCTGTAATCAACAGTACCGAGTCCTAGATACTCCTTTCCAATCTACCTTTACATATGGTAGCCAGACACCATATTGATGTATTGGACTAGTTAACAAATTGGCTCTGGGCTTTTTCTTTTATTTAGCTCATTTTCCTGTGGGATCTTGATCTGCTTTTTTCCAACTTCTCCTTCTGGACCCCAGATAAAGATTTCCTCCTTAGGTTTTCAACTCAAATGCAAAGCCAAGGTAAAAAGAATTTCCTTTATACAACAGCATTTGACTGACAGTGCGCACTGGCTAATGTCAGCACTTTCCACTGCCTCAGGATTACAGCTGCAGCTGGGGCTTTGTTTCTGGGGAGGGCTAGTGGATTGATTCCACAATTAGTGCTGTGACATGTTTAGTAACCTGTTAGGCATTGGACACGTTATTATTTTCCCTCGCAAATTTTTTTTCCCTCGCGTCCTAGGCCACCCTTTATCAAGTTTTTTTTTTTTTTAAATAGGTCTTATACGTAAAAATCTTAATGAGACTGTCTCTTATTGTCTTTATGGTTACTAGCTTTATTATAAATATTTCAAGTCTTGTCCCAGGGTTATTTTGGGGGAGTAGCTACATATTACTTTGTGTCTTTTGAAAATTGTATTTTTCACTTAATTTGTTTTCTCTTTTCCTTCTCTTTTCTTTTCCTTCCTTTTAGTGTTTCTTGATTGCTTCCTATGTGCTTTTTATGATGCAGGCGGCCTGCAGTATAACGATGTATGAGACATGGCCCTACCCTCCAGTGGTGGGGAGGAGCAGACATGAAATGATAAATGACAGTACAGGTAGTAGAGTGACTCGGGTACTCTTGGAATACACGAGACCTACCAGCGATGCCTAGGGGAAGCCAGGGAAAGCTATTTCTAACAGAGGGACTATGACGTGCCCAGTGCAGTGTGCAGACACAATGTGAGATTTTTCTGAAGTAGGAAGCTCATTGTGACTAGATAGAGCTTGCATGGGAGGGGGTGGCAGGAGATGACGTTATGGAAGTAGATCGGGGCCTGATTATAGAGGACTGACACGTTTAAATTCATCCTGTAGACAACAGACAGCCACTGGAGTTTTTTGAGCAGGAGAGCAATAAGATTATTATTATTTTCTTCCATTTTTATCAGGATTTGACCCAGAGCTTGGTAGGACAGAATTACAACAAAGAGAATACTGTACAACATGACTAATTTAAAATCCTGCAGGAGCCAACCTGACATCAAGTGTCTGTTGTTGGGCCAGTTCACAGCCAGTCTCTATCTGACTATTAGATTTATGTCTTAGAAATTCTGGTGGCCGTGTGGAGAATGGACTGCAGTGGGGAGAGACTAGTCCTAGGGAAACGAATGGGGAGGTAAGAAGTATGCAGCAATAATATAGACTTAGCACGTGATCCAGCAATCCCACTTGTAGCTGTTTACCCAAGAAAAGTAATATATGTTCACACAAATACCTGTACATGAAGGTTTATAGCAGCTTTATTCGTAATCGTCAAAAATTGGAAGCAACCCAATGTCCATGACCTGTTGAATGGATGAACAAGTTGTCTTATATCCATAACATGGAATAAAAGGAATGAACTACACTACTGAAAAACAGTTACATAGATAAATCTCAAAAGCACAATGCTAAGTGAAAGAAGCTACTCTCAGAGGCTAATACTGTATGATTTCATTTATTTGACTTTCTGGAAAAGGTAGAGATTAGATCAATGATTGCTGGTGGGATGGGGCGTGAGAATTGACTCTAAGGGGCATGGGGAGTGTCTGTGATAGAATTGTTCTATATCTTAATTGTGGTGGTGATTAAACAACTATGTACGTTTGTCTAAACTCATCAAACTACAATTTAAAAGGGTGAATTTTGTTGTATGTAAATTATACAGTAATTTTATTCTCTCAATAAACTTGTTTTAAAACAAGAAACAATGATAGGTGGATGAATCTCAGAAATGCTAAATGAGAGAACCAGACTCAAGAGAGTGTATACTGGAAGCTCCCATTTATATAACATTCTAGAATGGACAAAATGAATCTATGGTGAAAGAAATAAGAATAGTGATTATCTGGGGGTGTGATGAGGGGAAGCAGGCTATTTACCAGGAAGGGGCATGAGGGATCTTTCTGGGATGATGGAAATGTGCTCCTGGGTTGATATGAATGTGGATTACATGGATGCCTCCAGTTATCTTGCCTGATCAAATTGTGCACTTAAGATCTGTCCCTTTCATTATATATGAATTATAGCTCAAAAGGGAATATAGAAGACTGGATTAAAGAGAATTATAGAAGAGATCTGGTAATGTGTAGGATTTGGGAGGTGATGAAGAGAGTGCTTCTAGCTTTGGAGACTGGTGGATGGGATTACCGTTTTCCAAGGTGAAGAATAATGGGAAGCCAAACAGGTTTGGGGGAAAGATAACAAGTTATGTTCTGTTGAGGTTGAGTACTCATGGGATATCCTAGTGAAGTTGTCTAGAAGGCAATTGGAGTTATGGATTTGGTGTCCAGAAGACACTTGACTAAAGATAGAGATTTGAATGTCATCATCATAATATTAATTGCAGCCATGAGAATACATGAGATCACCCAAGAAGAGAAGTAGAATTGAGAAGGAAAGAGCCCTGAGGATGCCACCCTGAGCAAACCTACCAGTGACTAGCTTGGCAGAAGAGAAGGAGTGAAAGGAGGAGGAGAATCAGAAGAGAGCAGTGTCCTGGAACCAAGGGAGAAGAAAGTTCCAATAAGTAAGGGGTGGTCAACAGTTTCAGATGCTTGGTCGTCTTCAGTGATCACAGCGAGAATAGTCACTGACTTAGAGAATGGGCGCAGAAGCAAATTCTTACGGGTTGGGGAATGAGTAGGCATTAAGAAGGTTAAGGCAGCTAAGTGTAGATTGCTTTTTCAGGAAGCTGCTTTCAAGAAATAGGGAGATAAGGGTACCAATGTAAGGTAGAGGTGGAGCCAGGCTTCTTCTCACTTAGTCACTAGAATATTTTCAAGTTTGTTTTGATTTGGCTGGGGGCTGAAGGAAATACATCCCATGAAAGAAAATTTTCCTAAGGAAACATTGTTGAACAAGGTGGTAGCAACAGCCCTTTGAAAATACTTGCTCTTCTGTCATGATGAGGGCAACACGGAGGAACAAAGAAAGTAGCTCTCAGAACGGGAGAAACCTCCCTTGCCTGCACCCTTTAATGACAGGAACACTGGTAGATCTCATCCTGGATACCGAGTTTTTGAAATTCTAGACACTGCTGCCAAAGCACACAGTATTAAAGGTGAAGTTTAATATTCTCAGTACAACCTACTTTTTACCTTTTAACATCTTGAATGTCCATGGAAAAGACCAGTCGTAAGTTAAAAGGGTCATTACAAGGATTTTTGTAGCCTGTCAAGGGCCCAAATTATTTTTCTTAAGCTGAATTGATTATTTTAAAGAGATAAACCTGATACAAATGCTATTTTTTCATACCACTTACCATTGCCCCCCACCCCCACCCCGTCCAGTTCCAGCCTCCGAGAGGAGCTGGGCTTTGCACTGGGTTGTAACGCTATCCCGAACTCAGCCCACTTTAGATGGTCATAGATCCAAGCCTTGTGCACGTACAGGTACAGTCAGAGCCCAAACTGATTTTGAGATTCTTAGCATTGACGGGTTTCATGCACCTGAGTAAAAATTTTGTTGGCACTGTAAAGGGTGTTTTCTCTCTTTGGGTTATTTTTTATTTTTCTTCCCAGAATGTTAGTTCTTAGCCTTTCGGCTGAGATTCTTGGAATTTGCCTCTTAATTTGGGAAATAGTCAAATAACTATGTTGGCTGTTGAACGCAAGGTGTTTAAATAATGGGGCTCATTGGTTGTCATTCTGTTTTCAGTTTGTCTTGATTTGTGGTTGATTCTGCAAATCTGGTCACTGTGTGCATCAAGCATTATTCTTGCCCTGTTCCTTGTACTATTATTATTAATAATATTACCATTTTGTGAAACAGTTCAGTCCTGTGCTCTTGCTTGTGTAATGTTGACATGGACTTGCAGATTTTGAAAGTAAGTTTTCCTTTTTAAATGCCTTATTTAGTGCTATATCACAAAAGATTTTTTTTTTCAGATTAAGAGGGGAATATTCTGTGGGATGATTGAAGATTAGGTAAAATATTCAGAAGAATGTACTGGCCATAAAAGTTGTGAATTTGTTACCTAAAAGAGATAGGTGAAGGAGCTTTCTTTTCTTTACATTTTAAAGTACAGATAATTGGTTTTTGTGTAGTTACATGAAGGTAAATCCCATCTCAGACTCTCTTTTAGTTTGTGATTATATTTGCTAATTAAATTGAATCCTAAATAAGTACCATGGAAGCAAGTTGATTCATGACAACTTTTCCTGAGAGAAGAACTTGAATATGATTGTCTACTCAGTGTTGCACAAATAGGAATTTTGGATATAACATTGAGCATACAAGTGGTTGACAGATGGTGATTAATAGAGAAGATAAAGGAAATGACAGGATGCTAAAGAAATACCAGAGACAGAAATGAATTTCCCCCAGTTACACAGTGAATAAATGATAGAGTCATGAGAAGGATCCAAGTCTCTAGATTCCCCTTCTAGGATTCTTGGTCGCATATCAGACCTCCTCTTCAGAAGACAGTCTTTGGCACCACCCTTCTAGAAACTTACATTTACTTTTCTGTGTTTTTGAGAGGATTGAAAAATGGGAGAATCCTCCTTGAAGTAAAGACCATTTACTTACTGTTTCAAAATGAGTTTCTGGAAGATACCTGGTTGTGTTCTGTAGGTATGAGCTGTGGCCTGTGACCTCTGGTTGAACTGTAAGGAAGCTCGTCTTTTCTCTTGGAAAGAGGATGTAGATAGTTTATTTGAGGGACACGGAGTGGGAAGTTTGAGAATGAGGGAGGCTTCTGAAAGTCAGATATATTTGATCTATGTATACCAAAGATGACTGTGGGAGAGGGTCTCATTAATGATAAGAGTCAAGGTTACCAGCTGAGGTTCCAAAGTTAGTGTCATATTACCCCTGCATCCTGGGAAAAAGCCTGCTTATGGTCTTGGATTGCTCTTTGCAACAGTTGAGGAGCTAAGGAAGAATCAGTAAAGAATCCAGAAACCATGGAGATTTTGGTCTCTTGCTCCTTCCCTTTTTCAGTGATACTAGTGGTACAGGATGGCTTGTCACAGTTCTGCTCTGTCTGCCACGGGCTCCCTCCTTTCTCCTCTGTCTTTCTATGTTGGGCCATTCTACTTTATTTTCTGTCTTCAAAGGGAAATTGAAACCATAGGAGGGGGGAGGGAGAATAAATATATTTTACACTTAGATATCTTCTTGACCCAGACTGCAAAGGCAAGATCTTGGTTTAGGAAAATGCAATGGAAGGGCCCCAGGGAGATTCCTCCAGTAGATTTTTCTGTTTTCAGAAGATGGTGGGATAATCCAGAACAAACCCAAGCAGCTTTGTTGTTGGATGCACTTGTTGCATTCCCGTTACCAACATTTTTTTTTTTAACCATATGCACAGCAGAATCATGCTAACTTTTAGAGGTCAGGTCACTTTCTGTGTAGAACTCAGGAATGTCAATAGAGTGGATGATAAAAACAGTGGACTTGTATAACAGTGTTATCTCATTATCTCTAGAGTTTGATTAATTTCTCTTGAACTTGAAAGATTCTCTGCTTCTACTTCCACTCATTACTTATACTCACCAAATTTCTAGGCCCCTTGTGGAAGTTGATTGGATACAGTCTTCCAGATTTTTGTTCAGCTGTAACACAGAAAGTGATCTTGTGTATTGTGTTATGTTGTATTTCTAGAACTCTATGGCTTTGATGTGCTCATAGATTCTACTCTGAAGCCATGGTTGTTGGAAGTAAATCTCTCCCCTTCTTTGGCCTGGTAAGTAGTCTGTTCCATCAACTAGAAAAGGACAAGCCTTCAATGAGTAGCACTAAAACACTTTTTTTTTTAAGTCATTTCTCTTGGCACTAGATTTTTAACCCTAGTTATTAGATAGAAATGACTAGAATTTCTAAATTTGAGGGATTTGTGACATGTGGTTAACTTCCAGATGGTAACCATGAATCCCTATCTTACTAGTCAATTTGTGATCTATGATAACTGTCTTCTTGAGTTCCTACAGGATGCTTCTTGTGTTCATTTTTATTTCCAGTTCTCTCTCTCTTTCTCTCTTTTTAACTTTGTAGGTGTTCTGCTAAGGCTAAAGAAATACATGAGGTATCATATTTCCTTTATTACTAAAGGTTTATACAGGCTCAAATCCACATATACTGTAAAGGTATAGAGCTGGGCCTAGGGTAGTATATATAATATTTGGTCCTTTTACCCTTTCCATATTCTGGCATGCATCTAAGATTAGAGTCTAAAAACTTCAGACAATCTTTAAAAAAATTTTTTTTAACCTATCTCTTGTTTAGAAGAAGTAAAGAAACATATTTTTCAATACCAGAAGGGATTGTGCTTATATCTGCAGCTGTAGCCAGAGTTCCTATTAGCCATATACTTCTCTAAACAGCTAGAGAACCCTAGAGATTTATGCTAGAGACCACCCAGTGGCTGCATTTTTAAGGATGAAAAATGTTGGCAAAATGCCAAGTAATCAAATAAAGACAGATTGACTGCTTCATGGGGTGGGAGTTCAGCTTAACCCCAATAGTAAGGTATAGAGCTAGATATCACAGAGATGCTTCAGATGTTGGACTACTCTTTTGTTAAGTCAGCTCTTTGGAGTTTGCCCAGCCAGGTGCATCATACGATGTTAGAGATCCCCAGAATGATGCAGTGGTCCAGCAGCCAAAGTAATCTGGTTCATGGAGGAACACCTCAACACCAAAGCCAATACGACAGTCACTGCCACAGGGAGGCTTCCAGCTTTCAGTTCATGTTTCTGTTTCCATGTGGGTTCCTGCTGCATCATCTGGTGATATTTTGGTATAACCTGTATTTTTTTTGCCCTCATTCACAAACCTAAAAGCTTAAGAAGATTGATTTAGAACAGAAAATGAGGCCTTAAAGAAAGTGCAAAGAAGACCAGAGTTTCTTCTCTTGTGTGTGAATGTGATTTGACTATTGTAGCAGTAAAAAATAATTTGAATGGTGGACACACTCATAAAAGAGCATATTATAAGTCTAAGCCTCTAAAATCCACAGTGATAATGAAGCAATATTCTTGACTTGTACACAGTTTGAATTGCACAAGACCTTCTGGAATAAAAAGATTGCATGTCAGGGAATCAGCTTTGGTGCTCGACCTGCCCCACAGAGGATGAGTTTAACAGTGGGCTTTTATTTCTAGTATTTTTGCCCAGATTTCTTTTTCCTTTTCCATGGATTCGATGTGCTTTATGTGTTGCTTCTCATCGACATTTGGAAGCCCTGCTGTATTGAGGCCCATTAGGGGTAGTTATTCTGTTAATCTATAACTATCGATTGTCCTTGCTTTCTCTCTTCTACTAGTGATGCACCCCTGGACCTAAAGATTAAAGCCAGTATGATTTCAGACATGTTCACTGTTGTAGGTGAGTAGTAGTGTTTGCTGAAGACTCACATAAAAGTTAACCAGAGCATCCATTTTGTCAGGCTGGTCTCGAGGTGTTGCCAACTGGCAGTTCCTAAGCCATGCTGAATGTTTTGTACTGAAAAATTATATTTTCAGGCAAGTGTTTATATGTTTCTACTCCCCCTGGCTCCATCCTGTCCTGAGGCTGAACCACAACTAGGGCTGAGACCTAATTCCTGGGGCACTGGCTGTAGAAGCTTTGTTACAGAGGAGACCGGCTGTATTTCCACTAGGCCGTCTCTGCTGGTGTCAACATGGCCCTGCCTGTAATAGTTAGAACTGAAGGCAGCTCAACGACGAAATCCCTTTTTGAGTAGATAAGCCAAAACTCTGAAGTGGAGATGGGCAGTCGGGTGGGTATATTGTGGGTTTGTTGTTGTTTCCTAAGTTCTCTAAAAAGGCATGACAGAATATGTTTGAAATGAGCTAGTACTTGGTGTACCAGCAAATGCTGTAAAACTTAGCCACTCTAGTCTCCCTGGATGGGAATTTGCTTCTTTTCAGGAAGTCAGTGAACTGAGGGCACACCTAATTTCTTAAGCCATAGATAACCCGAGAAGCCCACTTTGAAAGGTGCCAGGAGACCGCCTTCAGCTGTTCCAGAAGTAGATCTTGTATGACAGGACAGGACCCCTCACCTGCTTTTGGGTTCACCCAGTAAAAACAACATTACCAGTCACCCTCTAGGAGGCCACTTTAAAATAACTTGTTTTTATAAAGAACTGTGTATTTTTAAATGGTGGTTTGTATTTTTACTCTGACGTTCATCAAAAATCCACATCTCTTTTTCAATCAGAATCAGCTCCCCAACAAGAAAGGTTGATTTATCTGCATATTTTCCATTCTTGTGCTGTCCAGTTTTGGTGGTTTGAAGTTCGAGTGGAGTTGTGTGTCTGAGAGAGCCATGCCTAATCCTCCTGAGGATGGATTTCTGTAATATTTATGACCGTGAAACTGAGTTTGTATATCTAAAAGAAAAGGTACAGCTAAACCTGCTAATTTCTTAGAAAATGGCGGGTTTTAATGTTTGCCATTCCCCATTCAGGATTTGTGTGCCAGGACCCTGCCCAGAGGGCATCAACCCGGCCAATTTATCCCACCTTTGAGTCTTCCAGGAGAAACCCTTTCCAAAAACCTCAGGTAAGCAAATTCAGCAGCAGGGACCCCAACGAGGCTTAGTGGCAAGGTAGCTGATGTAAATAAGTGAGCTGAAGCACTATGCATATGACGCCACTTAGAGCAGGAGAATTTGGGGATCATTCCAGACGGGAGGCCGTTATATTCAGCTGTGGCTGTTAGCATATGCTTTCAATGCTTTCAAACCAACTTATTCTCTGCTTTATGTTTTCCTTTTCTTTTGCCTTCTTTTTTCATTATCTGTCCTTTTTTCTTTTTAAAATCACCTGTTTTTTCCCTCAAATTGATATGCTCATAAACAAGGCACAGAGAGGGAGCCTACAAATGCCTAGTCATTACTCTGCTACATTCTTTTTGATCTTCAGGCTAGCTTTGTAAAGAAGATGCTTGATTGAAATAATATCATCTCTATAAGCGCTCAGTGATCGTGAGGTGTTAATTGAGGTTAAATGAGATAAATGCCTATAGACTCCTGTGCGTGTCTGAAACGTCACTTATCAAGCGTTGCTCCGGTCTTTGTGTCCCCTGCATTTGTGTTCCAGTTAAACCAATCAGCTCACCGTTCTGCCTGCTCATTCCATCATCTAATCCATCCCTGCCTGTCTAGACCTGGCTAGTTTCCACTTGTGTTTTTTCCCTTAATATTTCTTCTTATCTAAAAGGTCTCTTTTCCTGCTCTCTTCCCATCTAGATTGATGACCTTGCCTGCTCAGAAGTTTGGAGATCGTTTCCTATTAAATCCATCCCATTCTGTCATGACCTTTATTTTTTATTTCAATATGATGTACTTGTTCTCTAACGCATGGTTTTGGCATTCATCGATTTGTTGCTTTGAAATTGTCCAGTGTTCCCCCGCTAGACTGTAAGCTCTTTGAAGGCCGAAATAGCTGCTGTTTCCCCCTCCCTCCCCTTTCTGTTTCTTCTCCCCTCCATTGATTCCTCCTCCACTTCCCCTTCTCCTGCCACCGCTCATTCTCCTTTTTTCCTTTAGCTTGCTGGTCTCATTTCGAGTAGTGCTGTATCTGTCTGCCAAGCTCCTCACTCTCACTTACACAGTTATACTTCTAGCTTTTCATTAGAACAGGGTCTGCAAACTCAAATGCCTAGAGGGGCTGCAGGCAGACAATGGGAATGAGTAAGAGGGCCAGCCAGGTACAATACAGCTGAGAGGGACACGGCTGTGCCAGACCGGAGCCTGTGCCGCATATTGAAAAGGGGCAGCTGTTTGCTGCCGCTCAAGCTGATCATTGCCATACGTGTTGTCAGACCTTCCCACTGTCAAGAGAAATCAGAAGTCTTATTTTAAATATTGCCAACTGGTCCAGTTAAAGAAAAAATACTTTGCAGACCAAGCATAACATGTCTTTGAGCTAGATGCAGTCTGTGACCACCTGCTCTAGGACTGTCCCCTGTTAGTATTCGAGTTGCAATGTGGGACAGGGTGTCCTGGATTTTAAGGGGTACTGTTATCTTGGATTCGAAGGAAAGCCAGGCAGCAAGGTGGTTCTTGATCAGTACATCATCACAGATCAAAGGGTTTTCTTTAATTTTTAATAAGAAAAAGTAGGGGATTATTCTCGGTGTACTAGCAAAGCTGAATTTAGGCCATTACATTCCTTTGCAGACGGTTTCCTGCAGTATCTGTGGCAGGAGCCACAGGATCGTGTGTAAAAGATTGTGAATGTTGCTGTGCAGCTTTCACAGAGTTTCGGCCACGTTTACTCTGGGGTAGCTGTGTGTCAATCTTGGTTGAATTGACCCCTTCTCTTAGCCTGCCTCTCAGCCTTTATTGGCCACTCTTTGCAAATTGTAGAGAATCTGTCTGCCATTTGTTTTGCTAACTGGTAGGTCGTGGCATGACTTCATCCATAAGCTGCCTATAGGACACTTTTATTTAAAGGCTGAAGAAATTGTAGATTAACTCTGTGTATTCTGGAACAAATTTATCAGGTGGAGTAGTTGACTTCTGGATATGACAGTAGGATTGTGTGCTCCTGCTGAGAAGATGAAACTGGGGCAGATACACCGTAGAAGAAAGCGGTGTGAAGCGTAATAAATGCTCTGGTCTTACAAGCACAAAGTGTGGGGCTCTTGCTTTTGTTTTCTGCTAGGAGATCATCTCCTTTGTGAGATCATAGACGTAGGAGTTGGAAAACCTCGGTATGGTAGGAGAAGATAAGGCTTTATTCCATTTTTCTGTCTTTTGTAGCGTCCAGTGTCTGCACAGTTTCAGTCCTCAGATGCCAAACTGGTAAGTTCTGGATCATTTGGAGACTTTATTCAGATTCTTATTTCCAGCCCCCAAATGGAAAGCCTTTTAGCTTTGCTCTTTCACCGTCTGTGTTTGACGCACCTGCTTTTTGAACTTCAATAGCATATAGAGTAAGTGAAAATGGATGCACAGAGGTCTTTCCAGGTATAGAATACAAGAGTAGAGGCCGCAGGAATTTGTGAATCCTCTTTTTTCCTGGTAGTGATCACGTTGTGAAGGAGGCAGTTGGATTTAGCGGCGTATCTGTCGCTTTGACCAGAATATTCCAGGAAGGAAATATAGTTCACAGACACCCTTTCTTTCCTTCAGATGTCTTATGAAAGGTACTATTGTCAGTAGCTTCATATTGGAAACATTTTCGCACGGGGTATTGGGCTGCATTTGATTGTACATATTTCTCATACGTAGTGATTTGCAGTTTTATGCATCTTAGAACCTCGGCCATAATAAGTGTCTGAGATGCTACCTTTAAAAAAAAACTCAGAATATTTTATCTCCAGCTCCCAATGAACAGTATTTGTCCTCCTACTGTCCTTGTTAGGTGTATTTGAGATTAACTGTCATTTTCTTCTATGAAGATCTTTGTTTTCTTTTAAACATCTTGTTGAAGTGATTGGGTAGCAGTGAGGGTGCTGGTCCTGCTAGTTGATGCTTTGAAATGAGGGCTCTAGATGTTTCAGACGTACGTGTGCCCCTGCAACTAGTAGTTCTTCAGCAGGAAGCTCCAGGATATTTATTTTGGCCTTTGTACTCTCTCCTACAGTTGGCGGACAGCTTGGGAGCTTGAATTGTAACCCTCGTAGCTACTGTTTTTGACAAAGTGCTTTACATGGTTTATATGAGCCCAAGAAATGAAAAAAAGGTTTGCTGGTTGTCTTGTCTAGTGTTTGGTAAATGGTTAATGTGGTTCCATAATACAGGTTTTCGTGTTTAGTTGGTAGAATTAGAAACTGTAACGTTTAGTGTTTTATGTTTAGCAGGTACCTAGGTGTGCTAGCTGTTCTCCGTGGCAAAGAAACAGAAAACAAACAACAAAGCCCCAAAGCTGTTGGCTTCAAAGAGCTTACATTCTGAATACCTTTTAGGGATATCTACTCTTACTTCAGGAGAACGTTAAAAATGCTTAATTCATAATCTTCTGAATTTAATTCCAAAGTAGTGTCTTTGATATGTAATTCTAATCTTAACTTCCCTTCACCCGTTTTAATCGCTTCATCTGTCTAGCTCCAGTGGCTCGAATGGCCGTAGACTGCAATTCGTCTGTGGCCGAGCAAGGCCTCTCCCTCACGGTTGTGTAGTTGCACACTGCTCAGGTGACACAAAGTCTTTCTAGCTTTATTTGCCAACTTTATACACGTGGAATTCTTTAACTCTTCTTGTTCTTTACAGTGTTCTACTTGGCCGCCGTCTTTCTGTTAATGAAACGTTCTCAACTCCGTGGTAGTTTTGTCAGAGCTAAGTTAAAAATGAAAACAAGTTCTCTGCTCTGTCCCTGGACACTTCGTCAAGTTTTCTTTTTCTGTTGCTGTCAGATGGTGCAGTCACAGTTCTTTGCCTGTTGTCTGACTCTTCCTTTTTAATCCATTATTTCTATCTACATTTCTTGCTTCCCTTGAATGCCTGCTGTTCAAATTTCCCACTCATTAGAAATCACTTCTCAGGGTCCCAAGGCAGATGGCATGGTTTTGTGGAAAGCACACAGACTTTAGAGTCAGATAACCCCGGGTTCAAAGTTGCTCTGCCAGTAACTAACTAGCTGCTAGACTTTGGGCGAGTTCCCTTGCGTCTCTGAGGCTCACTACCCACATCTGTGAAATGAAGATAATACATATGTGGAGGTATGGTGCGAAAGAAACGATAAGGCATAGGTAAATATTTGGGATAGTTCTGGACACATAGTTTACCTTGGACACATAGGTCCCCTTCACACTTTTGGGTCCTGTTGATTTTCCTTTTACGCATTTGATGGCAGGTATTGGGAGTTGTTTCGATATCTGTGGCCATTCTTTTCACATTTGCTGTCATCTACAAATGCAAATTAGTTACTTAGTATTATCTTTTTATTTATCCATCCTCCTAGACATCAGTGAAGATTCTAAGTAATGCTCAATCAATACCCATTCTGAAAATCACTTCCTAACTTGATTCACTGCTATTTATCCTACATTACATCTTTTAACTCTTTTCAGTTTTTGTTGGTGTGTTTTCTTCATTATATTATGACCCTAAGCCCCAATTAGAGATATAATTAGAATAAAAATTTTATGAAATTTGTATAAATGCTTTTGTAAAACCCAAAGACATTAAATGTATTTGCTCTATTCCACCTTTTTTTGTAATTTTGTCCTAAAAATAAACATTTTAAAGCATGTTTTAAAATAAAGCAGTCTCCGTACTTACTCTTCATGAGCTCAGTAAACTCTAAATGTTTACGGATTTTTTTTTCTTTTAATATTTGTTCCATTATTTTGCTAGGGATTCAAGTTAGACATACCAGGAGGTAATCACCAGAAGCACACTTCTTACATTTTTGAAGATTGGTACCTCAGTTGTTTTTTTCTAATCCTCTGGTACCGCCTCAGTTCTTCATGGTTTTTCAAACATAATTGTAAGTGGTTTTGGTAAGTTTTTGTTTTGTTTTGTTTTTTTTAAAACCAATTTCCTTAATAACAAGATGCATGTCTCTCAGACCTGCTGACTTATATTTATTCCAAATCTCCAGATGTCGCATATCTCTTTTTGACTGTAACACAAGTCTACTTACTACTTTTTTATTTCCCTCCCCTGATTTCAAAGTATACTTCTGGTTATCAATTATATTTAGACCTTCTCCATTAGCCATTTTTTGTTTATTTCCCACCTAGATTTATTCATTTGTGGTCCGTTTTGTTCCTTTGATTTCATTTGATGGCATTAATTCATTTTGCTTTTTAAACTGGATTCTACCTTTTATTTTCTAGGTAACAAGATGCGTCACATACAAATCAAGCTGTTTCTAGTTCATTTGTTTCTAACACAGAATTCCAAACTTTGCAAAACCACATTAGGGCATTTTTGTTCTTCAGATGTGTTCTCTGTCAAACAGGTTTTATTCTTGCCCCTCAGTGATAGTATATTTGATGATACCTCACCTTTTTCATAGTCTGTGTTTTGTTCAGTTCTCATTGCTGGTACCTGCCAGTTTTCTTTAAGCTGAGAATCATTTTTCTGATTCAACATCTGTTTTTTACTACTTTTAGTGGAGACAGGTGTTTCCTCATCTCAGTGATTCTCAGTCAGTTCTTCCCTAGTAGTAAAGGTTCGATGTGTAAAGGTTTCTTCTCTGCAGATATTTCTAAATCATAAGTTGAACTAATGATAATTTTACATCTCTGATGCATGTTGCATGGCAGAATTCTGACCTAGGCAGTAGTTTGGCAGTTTAAAATCTATCTGAGCACTCAGTAGTTAAAATCCTGTGTCATCTAGACAGAGGCAGTGGTTCTCTCTAAATTCAGAAGAACTTTATTTCCTTAGTGCAGTCAGTCAGTCCCCTGCACTGATATGCATGAGATCAAAACCACAGAATGGCTTGCACTTGGAGTGTTTTGCTCTTGTTTTTGGCAGTCCTGATGGTCTTCCAAATCAGTCTCAACCCCCCCCCCCCCATTTTTTTTTTTTTTTTTGCTTTGCTTTTAATCTCCAGGTATGTCTTCTTGGCGCTCATAAGCATTTCTATCTCCTTTCTTTCTTTTTTCTTTGCTATCCTTTTCCTCTGCCTTTTCTCTCACCTGTGTCTATAATTCAGGCCACATTTCTTAATAGTTTATTTCATTAACAGATGTTGGTAGGATTCAACCAATGGTCTATGACAGTAATGCTCTGTTGTACCTATGTAGACACATGTCTGTGTAGTCCAGCACAACAGATATTATGCTGATAAAGACAATTCTCTCTGATCTCAAATTTATTGAAAAGCTGAGATTGGCGAAATACTTCTGACTTTCCAGTCTGTTATTTTTCAGCAGCTTCCCTGAAGACACAGAAGACCTGGGTGGATTTTGGAGAGGCATTTGAGATACATAGATGTCCGTAGCTACAACTTTTCATATCTCTCTCCCTCTTAGCCTTTTTAATAGTTTAGTTTGAGGTAAATAGGTGAAGAGATAAAAGGAGTTTCTAGCCATCTTTTTTTCCTCTGGGAGTAGCATTGACCTTTTTCTTCGCAGCCTGGTGATATTTGTGGCAATAAAAGAGTAAAGCCGTCAGCTTATGGAAGTTCACAGCTGGAGCGCTCACCTAACAAACACCATTACTCCTCAGCCCCTTCCATTTTCAAACCTCCTGAAGACCCCAGCCAGGAGCACCTCCTGAATTCCTCCATGCCTCACCCAGACAGCCCAGATAGCGCACAAGTAGCTAGAGTTAGAACTGTGGGCTGTACATAACAAAGGAGCGTTTGTGAACCTGTATGGGAGACAACTTTTTGAAAGTGACTTGGGAGAGAAGACAGAATATTGGGGATGTCAGTTCAGTGTTTCCAGGAGCAGGTTTAGATTAGTAGAGGAAGGTTGCAACATCACTGTAATCTCAGTCTCTGAAAGCCGGGAATATTGTTCCATCTCAGAGCAATTCCACAAGATGAAAATTAGGTCCTAAAAAAACAAAACAAAACAAAAAGAAAAAAAAAGAAAAAGAAAATTACAAAACCAATAATAAAAAAACAGACAAGAAAATGAACAACAAAAACAAAAGAAAGACAAAAAGCAAAAAAAAAATTTTTTTAAACAAAAATTGGGGGTGCCAATTAGATGTTATTCAATAGTGATTTGATCCATGTTCTTATAAATATGACCATGCATTTCTTTCTTTTTTTATTTTTTAGAGATTTATTTTATTTTAATGAAAGAGCATGAGCACAAGCGGGAGGGGGAGAGGGAGAATCTCAGTGAGACTCTGCATTGAGTGTGGAGCCTGATAGGAGGCTTGATCTCATGACCCTGAGATTGCAACCTGAGCCAAAACCAAGAGTCAGATGCTTAATTGACTGTGCCACCCAGGCGCCCCAATCATGCATTTCTTAAAACTATTCTAATAACTAATAACTATTTCCTAAAATATTTTTATTACTGACCTTTAATACAGATTTTACCTTATCAACATTTTTAAGTAAGTTTTTCTATTCTAAAATGCTTAATCTTTATTGTATCATTTAAATGAGTGCTTACTTCATATTCTCTCTTACATAATTTCAGAGGACGTTAAGGTACTCGTAAATAGTGTGAGTGATAAGGCAACTTGACCTTGGATAAGGCACTTGACTGCCAGTAGCTTTCTGATCAGAGCCGTGTCATCACATGTGAAATAAAGTATTTTTAGCCAATGATAAGTAGTGTATGAAATGAGAAAAGTCCTTAAAGCATCCAGTTAATATTTTGGCTTTTTAGTACTAAATTATCACTAAGTAAGCATTCACACTTTAAAAATTGTTTGAAAAGATCATATTACTTACATGATTCCCTTCCTAAATCTTTAAACTTTCCTCTTGCTTCTCCTTTCATCCCAACATGTACTGCTTAATGCATTCCCAGAGATTGGAAAGGAATTAAATTTTCCCCCCAAATCCTCTGCAAAGTTTAGTTCTACTAACCATGATTAATCTGCGTGTCAGCACATTCATTCATTTATTTCTTCATCAAGTATTTATCGATCTCTTACTCCAAGTACTGTTCTGGGTGCTGAAGATACCACCGGCAAAGCTAAACAAGTAAAAGTCGCTGCCTTATGTATACATGTCGTCCTTGATCGGGTTTCTTGAAGTCCAGCGCCTACAGTGTTTCCTTTGGTCACAGCTCTTTTCTGTGTCACTGATGACTCTTACCTCAATTTCCACCCTCCCCACACCCGAGTTCTAAAACATCTCCTGGCCCAATTTTCACCTGTGACATAGTAGATTGTTCCTTGGTTTTCTGTTTTATGTCTCATTTCTCCTAAGTCTCCTTCCCCACTGCTAAAAAAGAATATTGTTATTTACTGAAATAAATACACATTTAATCTTATATGGCATTTATTTTCAGACTTCTTCCATGTCTTTGAAAATGTCAAATGTATTCTAAAACCAGGATTAGGAATACGTACTGGATTAGAAAGTCATGTAGACATCCTTCTTGTTTTTCTGCTTGTTTCCCTCTCAACCCCATCGTGTTTTCCTTCTATTCTGTTTTCTCTTCTTGCCTTTGAGTCTACTAGCTTTCATTTATTTCCCAGGGTTTCAGGCTAAGAGAGTAATTACAGAAAATGGGCTTTGGATTTGAGCTTATCCATATTAGGGAAGATTATGATGTTGAGGGACTGAATAGAGAGAAATGAAAAAGATGATGAAAACATTTTGTTTGTTTCTGTTTTTCCTTCTCCTTAGCGTTCCCGTCCACTGTCTGCCAGTGATGCGGAAATGAAAAACCTTGTGGGCTCAGCCCGAGAGAAGGTGCCGGGGAAGTTAGGTGGTTCTGTGCTTGGTCTGTCAATGGAGGAGGTAAAGATAACTCCATTTCAGGCCTTTGTGGGCTAATAACACATGGTTCAGTGAAAATTAGTGAGTGATTTATAACGTTCATGACCAACTCATATCTTACATTGAAAAGAGAAAGATTCAAGATGGGAGAAACTTGTTCTCAGAAAACAACATTTAAGTGGAATTAATTTCTCCCTTCATGCTTCTTTCATGTTCATGGGTTGTAACTCTCTTCCTCTGCCCTATAAACACATGGATTGCAGTTTTCAAAATGGGTACTTACTTGATTTTCTCTTTCTCTATATAGATCAAAGTTTTACGGAGAGTGAAGGAAGAAAATGATCGGAGAGGTGGATTTATTCGCATATTCCCTACATCAGAAACATGGGAAATATATGGGTGAGGTGACTACCTTTTTTTTTTAAAATCTGTGCCTTAGGTCCACAGAATTGGGTTAATTGTGACACAGTGTTGTCATTGCTTCCCATGTGTGGTGTGAATATTACCAAACCCAATAACTAGAGCATTAACAGTAATTTAATCTACCTGTACATTAATCTTTTTAAAAAATCCCCCATCTCCTTTGTAATAGCCCCTTAACCCAGGGTTAGACACTTTTAAAAATTTTATGGTCGTCGTTACCTTGATTTGAAAATAAAGTAAGTTATAATAAGTTATGGTACCATTTTACATTTTACCAAAAGTGTATGAGAGTTCTGGTTGCTCCTCATCTTTATCAATACTTTGTATTGTCAGGCTTTTTAATATTAGGCATTCTAGTGGGCATGTAGTGTATCTCTCTGGTTTTAATTATTCGCTGATGAATAATGATATTGAGCCTTCATGTGCTATTGGCCATTTATGTTCTTTTTTTCCATTTTAAATTTATGATTTTTATTTTTTTGTTACGGTGTTATATATAAAGGACTCTTGATACAAGTCCTTTCTCAGATATTTATATTAAGAATATTAATATTTTCTCCAGGCCTGTGGGTAGCTTTTTCATCTTTTTTTTTTTTTAAGATTTTATTTATTTATTTGAAAGAGAGAGTGTGCATGAGTGGGGGGAGGGGCAGAGGAAAAGGGAGAGGGAGAGGCAGACTCCCCACTGAGTGCAGAGCCCTATGCAGGACAGGGCTCAATCCTAGGACCCCGAGATCATGACCTGAGCTGAAGTCAGGTGCTTAACCAACTGAGTCACCCAGGTGCCCCAAGCTTTTTCATTACTATAACGGTGACTTTTAAAGACCAGAAGTTTTAAATTTCAGTGAAGTCCAGTTGACCAGATTTTTAAAAGATGTATGCATTTTGTGTTTCCTGTCTAGGAAATTTTTGCCATCCCCAACAGCATAAAGCTTTTTCTCTTATGTTTTCTTCTGGAAGTTTTACAACTTTGGCTTTTATATTTAGGTCTGGGATAGTATTGATTTAATTTGTGTATATGGTGTGAGGTAAGGGTTGAGGTTCATTTCTTTTCATATGACGTAGGTTTATTTCAGCACCATTTGTTGAAATTACCCTATTGAATTACCTTGGCATCTTTGTTGAAAATTAGTTCAGATATATGTGTGGGTCTGTTTCTGGACTTTATTCAATTTCACTAATCTGTTTCGATTACTGTAGCTTTATAGTAAGGGTTGAAATTAGATCGTGTAAATCTTCCAACTTTTTAAAAGTTATTTCGACTAAAAATAAATAAATAAAGTATTTTGACTATTTTGTGTCCTTTGTATTTCCCAAGACATTTTAGAATTTCCTCATCAGTTTCTACACAAAAGCCTCCTGGCTCTTGATAGAGATTGCATTGAGTTTATAGATTAATTTTGGGGCAGTGGACATTTTAACAATATTGAATTTTCCAATCCATGAACATGATATAGGTCTCCATTTATTTAGCCTATCTTTTTTTGCTGTTTTTTGACTTTTTAAGTTTTTATTTTAATTCCAGTTAACATACAGTGTCGGGGCGCCTGGGTGGCTCAGTCGTTAAGCGTCTGCCTTCGGCTCAGGTCATGATCCCAGGCTCCTGGGATCGAGGCCTATATGAGGCTCCCTGCTCAGCGGGAAGCCTGCTTCTCCCTCTCCCTCTGCCCTGCTTGTGTTCCCTCTCTCGCTGTCTCTCTGTCAAATAAATAAATAAATAAAATCTTTAAAAACAAACAAACCAAACAAAAAACATACAGTGTCAGACTGGTTTCAGGTGTACAATGTAGTGATTCAACAGTTCCATACACCATCCGGTGTTCATCACGACAAATGCACTTATTTACGTCTTCCTTTATTTTTCTTAGCAGTGTTTTATAGTTTTCAGTGTAAAGTCTTAAATATGTTTTTTTTTAACCCGTCACTTAGTATTTTGTGCTTTTGAATGGTATTATAAATGTTATTTTTTAAACAGTTTTACTGAGTTATAAACTGTATATATTTTAAGTGTATAATATGGTAAGTTTTAACACAGGTATATATCTGTGAAACTATCACGAAATCAACATAATGAACATATCCATAACCTCTCAAAGTCTTCTTGTACCCCTTTGTAATTCCTCTCACATGCCCCCCCCCCCCAGCCCTTCCTTGCCTATCCCTGTCCCCAGGCATGATCTGCTTTCTGTTACAAAGGTGAATCTGCATTTCCTAGCATTTAATACAATAGAATTCTACAGGTTGTTCTCTTATTTGTTGGGTCTTTTTTTTTTACTTTATTATTATAAAATTATTTTTAGATTCATACATGTTGTATCTTATATCAGTGGTTTAATTCCTTTTTATTGTTGAGTAGCATTCTGTTATAGGCATATGCCAGAATTTGCTTATCATTCATCTGTTGATGGACATTTTGGTTGTTTCCAGTTTTTGATTATTACAAATAAAGCTTCTTTGAAAGTTTATATACAAATTTTTATATGGACATGTGCTTTCACTTCTCTTGGGTAAATACCTACTTGTGGAATGAATGGATCATACTGTTGTATGTTTAACTTTTTAAGAAACTGCCACACAGTAGGGCATCTGGGTGGCTCAATCGGTTAAGCATCTGCCTTCGGCTTAGGTCATGATCTCAGGGTCCTGGGATCAAGCTCCGCATCGGGCTCTCTGCACGGTGGAGAGTCTGCTTCTCCCTCTCCCGCTCCTCCTTGCTTGTGTTCCCTCTCTCCCTGTCTCCCTCTGTCAAATAAATAAAATCTTTACTAAAAAAAAAAAGAAATTGCCACACTGTTTTCTAGAGTGGTTGTACATTTTACATTCCCATAATAAGTGTACGAGACTTCCAGTTCCTCCACATTCTCACCAACAGTCGGTATGGTCAGTTTAATTTTAGCTCCTTAGGAGGTGTGTAGTGATAGCACATGTGATTTCATTTGCATTTCCCTAATGACTAATGTTGAGCATCTTTTCATGTGCTTATTTGCTGTTTGTATGTCTTTGATGATCAAATATTTTGCCCATTTTTAAATGAGGTTATTTGTCTTCTTAAAATTAAGTTGTGAGAGTTCTTTGTATATTCTGGATATTCCTTTTTTCTTAGCACTTGCAAAATGTTGTTCCATTATCTTTTGGCTTGCATTTTTGTGACAAGAAGCATGCGGTAATTCTTATTTTTGTTTTTTTGTGCATGATGTCTTTTTTTCCCTCAGCCTGCTCTTAAGATTATTTCTTTATGACTCATTTTCAACAGTTTGTTTATTGTATATATGCCTTGGTGTCATTTTTTTCATGTTTCTTCTTCTTCTGGGATTTGTTGAGCTTCTTGGTCTGTGGGCTTATAGTTTTCATCAAATTTGGAAAACTTTTGGCCATTATTTCTTCACATATTTTTTTTCTATTTCCTTCCTCTCCTTTCTCCTTTCGGGACTCTGGTTACATGTTAATTGGTTGATACTATACTATAAGTCTGGCTCTGCCAGTTTTTTTTAGACTCTTTTTCTTTCTTTATTTTGGATGGTTTCCTGTTTCTCTGTTTCTAAATTCATTCATCTTTTTGTCTGCAGTGTCAAATCTTTTATTAATTCCATCCAGTGAAATGTTCATTTCAGTTACTTTATTTTTCAGCTTTAGAATTCCACTGTTTCTCTTTGTATCTTCTTTTTGGTTTTTTTTTCCCCATTATTTTCATGAGTTTTTAGATTCTTGTGCATATATTATAATATTTATAGTAGCTGTTTTAAAATCTTTGTTATTCTGTTATCTGTCATTTCTGAGTCTGTTTCTATGAACTGATTTTCCTCTTGTTTCCATTTTATTTCTCCACATGTACAGTGATTTTTTAAAATTGGATGCTGGACATATAAATGTATTGTTAAGTGGGTTTTATTGCCTTTAAATGCTTTTAAAGGTTTTTTTGGTCTGATAGTTAAGTTACTTGTAGATCAGTTTAATCTTTTTCAGGCTTATTTAAAAACATTTTAAAAAATTTTGGTTTAATTAACATACAGTGTTATATAGTTTCAGGTGTATAATGTAGTGATTCATCAGTTCTACACATTACTCAGTTCATTTAAAAACATTTTTCTGATTTGTCGAGGATAGCTTTTTGTTTAGATCTAGGAAAGTTTTACTATTAAAGACTCTTTGGAGATGTCTGTTAAATGAGCCCCATATTCAAGGAGATTTCTCCATTCTGGCTGGTGGGAACCAATCAATTTGTAGCTCTGGATGAATTCTGGAAAGTACTCAGCTTATACTTTCTCCTTAATGTTCTTTACCTTGTCACTTGCTCTTTGCCCAGCCTTGTGGACTTTTACCCCTGTGCCCAAGGAGATTTGTGTTCACCCAAAGACTCAGAGTCTCTTGTGATGCTTTTTCTTTTATTACAATAAGGTTGAGAGTCTCTGTACTTATTTATAGTTAACACATTTCTCTTCCGCTGGTGATTGGCTTTTGATGTAATTGGGATATTAGCGATTCTAAGGATAGAGCTAGAACTTAGAAGAATAAAAGAAAGTACCCATTTTGTGTTTGTTTTGTTTTGAAAATCCAGCTGTTCATAGAGAAATCTTCCTTTCATCTTGCAAAATATTCTGTCAGTGTAATTATAACTTACAAAGACCTAAGGAACAACAGAAAGATATTGCTTGGGTTTTCTTTTGATATGTTTTTGAAGAATTTAAATATTTGCAGTTCCTAGAAACGTATCTTCTAATTAATGAAAGTAGAAACCTCTACTCTTGAGTATTTCAAGAGATAGGACCTTAATTTAAGTGCCTTTTCTAAGGAACCAATTACAGGTAATGTTGGGGTCTCTTACAGAGTCCAATAATGATTGGTTTGGTTTTACTGGTTTGGTTCTGAACCAATGTAAATAAGACAAAGACTAAGAGAGATGGAGGCCAAAATAACTCCTTTACTGATAAAGTTTAGGTTGGGAGACTAGATTATATCTGTCTACAAGCAAACACACTTTTTGTTGAACTTCTGATATGGACAGATTTACATGCCCATTTGTAGGCAAGGTTAGACTGGGCTGTGTGGGAGGAGCACCTGACCCTATGGGACCAGCAGAGGATATGTACCTCCTAAGGGGAGATTGTCTCCCAACAGAAAAATGGGAGCTACTCATTGACACATTTCTATTTATTCTTCCTAAATTACCAATCTGGTAAGTCATTCTACCTCTCCTGGGTCTCTGAGAAAAGAGGCAGAGTAAGGCCAAGAATATTAAACGAATTGAGCTGTCTTCATGTAGAGTGGGGAAGATGTATTTATCTATGGATGAATATGCCTTTTTACTAATATATATTTATTGAGTATCAGCCAGGTGTCTAGCACTATGCTTGGTGCTTTGGAGTATAAAACCAATATTAGATGGGATCCCTGGCATTGGAGAGGTAACAGTGGGATTATGGAGAAATTATTTATACCTATAATAAAAATAGCTCATTTGTATGTCCCTTTGTCATTATAACGTACTTCATGCACATCATTGTTATTCCCATTTGAATGATACAGAAAGTAAGGCTCAGTAAGGTAATGTGACTTGTCCATGATCACACAGGGGGATTTGATTCAGGTTTTCTGATTCTAGATCTGACTTTTTTCTTGCTGTATCATGCTGCTTTCTAAGAAGAAAAATTTTCCTCTGTGAGACAGCGTATGACAGGTCCCTCCTCGGGCATACAGTGAAGGCCAAGATAGTTCAGACAAAGGCGCTTCTATAGTCCAGCCCCAGTCCTTCAGGGGAGGCTGTGTGCAACAGACCGGACTTGAACTGCTTCTGGAAAGGTGGATCGTGGATAAGTGGAGAGGGTGTGAGGAGGTGTCCAGACCATGGCAAAGGGCATTGGGAAGTGTGGTGTGAGAGGATATTAAGGGAGCTTGTTTGGCTGTACGGCAGGATCAGTGTTGAGGAACCGTCTGGAGAAAGTGTGAAGGAATTGGTTGTGTAGTTTATCCAACTTTTGAAAGCTTGGAAAGAAAGAGTATGCCTCCTGCAGTAAGCGTCAAGGAGCCACTGAAAGCTCTTGAGAAATAACATGATTGAATCCATCTTCTGTCTACATTTTCACACCCTTTATGCATCTCTCCATTCCCAGCTTCATTTGATCTCTCTCTTAGTTATATATGATTTTTGGTGGTGGCTTTCTTTTGACCGTATTTTCTGAATTTAGTGTGTCACTCTTTACTAATCCAAGAACTCCTGTCATTTCTTTCTTTTTACTTTCTCAATTAACTCCTCCATTTATCCTTTTCATTTTATTGTATCTGCTGCTGCTGTGGTATTTTATAATTTTAATTTAAGCAACTTTCTCTTCCTTTGCCGCTTTAGAGAACCATACATTTCTTTAGAAACTGTATATAAGTAACCTATCCCTTCTGTGCTTGATTCATGGCTTTATTTCCATATTTTTTCCCTTCAACCGAACTTAAGAAATAGCCAGTTTCGTTCTTTGTCTTTCAGGTCCTACCTTGAACACAAGACCTCCATGAACTATATGCTGGCAACACGTCTCTTCCAGGACAGGTGGGGATTTGCTGATCTTGTAAATTTGCTAATCTTATAAGATCACTAAATCATGTGATAAGGAGAAAGTACATACAAAAGAAGGAAAGAAGCTATATATATATAAAAAAAAAGTCTTTTGTAAAATCTCTGCTAAAAAGGGCCTTGCAGAAAGCACAATATCATACCTCATTGTTCCAGAATTCATTAACTCGTAGCACTTTGTACTGTTTCTAGAGGCCATAAATTAAACCATTACAGTCTTTAAACAATCTTAACAAATGCTCTGAACTTTATTCTACTTAAAGGAAGACCCGTACTCTGTGCCTTTTTACGTTAGACAGAATTTTAACAGACATGATCATCTGTTTTTCTAGACTAGAAGAGATGAGAAGGATCAGATTAGGAAAGGTAGAGCAGGGCGGTGATTCACAAAATAAATATACCAGGAGTTGTAAAAAAATGACAACTGTGATAACCTCAGTACAAGGGAAGATAGGATAGAATGATGGAAAATGGACATTGAAATTCAAATTCAAATAGCACAGCAATCAGGCACTACTTAGTGCCACATACTTTTGTTGCCCCTAAGACATGATTGTCTTGCAGTACAGCTTAGTAATTGACTATCAAAATAAGGAACCTTAGTTATTTAGAGCAATTTATGTTATTTTCAGGGTACATGTGCTTATTCACAGGATGCTTAAAACAGATACCCAGATTTTAGCCATTTCTTAAAATTTCATGATCTATTATCAGGAAATATATGGGATTTGCCGTTTCTTCCTTAAATTTGTGGTTATTACCATTGATGGAGTAATTACACTGCTTAGCTTCTAATGAAAGAGACCTTCAGATTCACTTAGAAGACATAGAAGCTCAGTTCTCTCTGTATAACCTGTTTTTTTTTCTCCTCCGCCACCATCCTAGAACCTTTTACAAGGCTCCTTTATCTTTAGAGTTCAGGTATTTTACCAAGATGTGTTCTAGTGTGGTACTTTCATTATTTTGATTTTTCTGTGAGTGAGTCATTTCACTCTGAAGATTTAAGTCTTCCGTCTGTGGAAAATATTCCCCTCATCCTCTGCTTCCTCTCCTTGTGGAACTTCTGTTAGATGAATTTTGGATCTTTTGCTATATACTCCATGGCTTTTTGGGTTTTGTTTTTGTTTTTGTTTTTGTTTTGGGTGTTTGGGGGGGTTTTTTGCTTTTTTTTGCCTTTTTTCTCATTCTTTTGATCATATGGTTTCTTAGCTTTAAATTCTGGGAGGTTTCTTGAACTTTTTCTTCTAAAATTTTAAGTTGATCTGCAGCTCTATCTATTTTGTTATTCAGTACCAGACAGGAGAGGGTTGTTCAATTTACCTTTTAAACTTTGGCAAGTATGATTTTTGAATCATATTTTTGATTTCTGATTAGTTTTTAGAGTACATGGCTATAATATTAAAATGGTTCTGGTACCATTTCCAGTGTGGTAGGCGGGTTCCCCCACAGCACCAAGCAATTGCCCCTGTTCACATCTGAGAATTCAACTCAGTTCTGGCACTGTCTGCCCAGAGATTAACATCAGATTGTGCAGTTTAAGGGTTCAGCCCTACAAGACTGTGTCATCCCCCATTTCCTCCGCCTTTGCCTGACTTTGAACACCAATCGCAAGGCCAGGTTGTCACCGGTGCTGCTGACTGACTGGCCACAGATTGGGGTTTCAAACAACCTGCTCCTTGGCCTTTAATTCAGACCCAGTTGCAAGCCCAGGTTGTTACCTGTACTTCTGACCCACCAGCCAAAAATCAGAGATTCCTACAACTCTCTCCTTTCTTCCATTTGATTAATTTGCTAGAGTGGCTCACAGAACTCCAAGAAGTGTTTCGCTTATTAGATCACTGGTTTATTATAAAAGGATATAATTCAGGAATGGCCAGATGGAAGAGACGCATAGCGCAAGGTATAGGGAAAGGGTGCAGAGCCTCCATTCCCTCTCCAGGTGTGCCCGCTCCTCCAGATCTCCACGTGTGCACCAGCCTGGATGTCCTCCTTTTGCATTTTTATGAAAGCATCATTACATAGGCACGATTGATTAAATCATTGACCATTGGTGATTGAACTCCTGTCTCCAGGCCCTCTCCCCTTCCTAGAGGTCAGCAAGATGGGACTGGAAGTTCTAACCCTTTGATCACATGGTTGGTTCTTCTGGTGACCAGCCGTCATCCTGACGTTGATCCAGGGCATTCCCAAAGTCATCACACTGGCATAACCAAAGGCACCTTTACCATGCTCATCATTTCAGAAGTTCCAGAGGTTTTAGGTACTCTATGCCAGAGATGGGGATGAAGACCAAATACATATTTCTTTAAATTCTTTTTTTTTTAAAGACGTATTTAATTAGAGAGTGTGCATGGAAGGGAGGGGCAGGGAAGGGAGAGAGAGAATCTCAAGCAGACTCCCTGATGAGCATGAGCCCAACTCAGGACTCAGTGTCACAACCCTGAGATCATGACCTGAGCCGAAATCAAGAGTCAGATGTTCAACCGACTGAGCCACCCAGGGCGCTCCCAAATATATATTTCTTGATATAAATCACAATATCATAAATATTTTTTCACATCTCTTTGACTATTTTAGTTTGTTGAAAGTTCCTTTGTGTTTTTTGCTTTATATTTAATTCTTCTATATTAGTTCTGTTCATTCATCTCATTCTTTCTGGTTTATACTAGTATATTTCCTCATATATTTGGTGATCTTTGATTGTCCAGTTGTTTTTATAAATAATGGACCATTGGCTGAGGATAGGTTGCATGATTTTCCTCACAGGTGGTATCAGTCTGGACTGACATGGAGTCTATGTTTGAGGCTCAGTCTTTCCATCCTTGGGCTTCTCATGAGGGAGAAGGAAGTGGAGCAGGCAGTTGGGAAACCATCACCAAAATGAGAAAGCATTCTTCTAGGGGAAGCATAACAGTAACAAGATTTGAGACGTAGTAATATATGTGTTTCTTTATCAACGATTCAATAAACAAGACCACCAGTGGGTCTAATAATCACCATAATTTCAAAAGTATGATACATGTTGCAATATTTTGAGATACCTGCAACATCTCTAAAGTAATATGAAAAAAGATGTATTGGTTTTTTTATTTTGGGGGGAGGTTTTGGTGATAAGATCATATGAACACTGCTGCGGATGGTTTCTGACATGTATATGAAGGAAATGCTAAATTTCAGTCGGAGGATTAATTAGGCTAATCTCTACTTTTTCACATCTACCCATGGCCAATCTCGCCATGTCAACTGGCTCTTCCATGCTTCCTTCTTCCATACTTGCCGTCCCGTGGAATGGCCTTCACTCCATCCCTAAATTCTGCTAGTTGTGTCCTCATCCTCTTACCCAGACTAGGAGGAGGTTCTGCCGGTCCTTTCAGTCCCTCAGTCTGATTCACATTCCCACGTTGTGTTATAATTGCTTGGTTACTTACCAGCCTGTCTACTTTATAAGTCGGCTTTTGAGAGTAGTGCTTTGTTATGTTCGTCTTTGTCTTTGTCAGTATCTAGAGTGCACCACATGGTAGGCACAAGCACGCAAACTTGCACTGAAAAAATGAAATTGAATTTGTTGCAAGCCCGAACATCTTCCGGTTTGTTCCCTTCAAACTGAGCTGATATTTTTCCTCTTGAAAATCCTGCTGTATTATTGTCAGAGTTACTTTCAAACTCATTTCCTAATTATTTCTTTTTGGTTAATTTTGTCTCCCTTTCTTGCCCTTCCCCCCTCATCCCCCACCGGCCACCCTGTCTGGCAAACAGTATCTAACCTGCTGTTTTATAGTACGATGGTAGTTTTAACCCTGGCTGCAGATTAGTAACACCTGCGGGTTTTATAAACCCTGCTGACGCTCTGGCCCCATCCCTTCCTAAAAGCTACCTAGGTGATTGTAATATGAAACCACGATTGCATGTTACTGGAATAAACCGTTTTCTGATGAAAAAGTTAAAATCATCTTGAGGTTTTCTGATGATAAGGAGACAATATCAGGACATTGGCATGAAAAGAAGACACGGGAAGGGAAAGACCAAACATTTTGGTGAAGACCTACTTTTCACTTGATTTTCTGTAAATAGAAAATCTTGACATTGATTGCATCTGTCTCCTTTTATAACATTTTTGGAATTTTTAAATAGTAAATTTTAAATGATAAAGTTTTAAGATGAAGAACGGACTAAAGTGATCCAGGGGTTAGGTAAGAGGGGGTCCCGTGGTCACGGGATTGCTCAGTATCTTTTCTTTGGTGATGTATACATGAGTCTACACAGTGATAAAATTGTACTGAGTCAAATATACACATTCACATCTGAATACAAGTAAAACTGAGGAACCTAAAAAGAGAGAGTGTATATGTTACATGAAAGCAAATCGAATGAGGAGAGAATGTTTTAAAAGAAAACCAAAAGTTAATTGAAAAATAAATGGCTTTCACATGCTGTGGAGAGAGCCCAGCTCTAGTTCAGACACTATGGAGAGCATCTTTTTTTCTTAATTGTGAAAAATTGATTTCTCCTGAGCATCCTTTTTTTTTTTAAAGATTTTATTTATTTATTTGACAGAGATAGAGACAGCCAGTGAGAGAGGGAACACAAGCAGGGGGAGTGGGAGAGGAAGAAGCAGGCTCATAGCAGAGGAGCCTGATGCGGGGCTCGATCCCACAACACCGGGATCACGCCCTGAGCCGAAGGCAGACGCTTAATTGCTGTACCACCCAGGCGCCCCACTCCTGAGCATCCTTTTTGAACCACATGAGAATTGAGATTGGTTTCCTTTACTAATACATAATACAGTTCAGTGAAAGTATAAAGAAGAGCACTGGAGTCTGAGACCTAACCTCAGGGTTCACATTTGAACCCACTAATCTCCAGCTTTGGACATGTCACAAAATGATCTTATCCTACCCTCACCCCCCCTTTTTTTTAATAAACGGGACTAATAGTAACCTTCTTCACATGGTGATTGTGAAGAATAAGTGTGATTTGATATGTGACTAAATATACAAATGCAAGTAACTGGTACGTTTCTTTTCTAGAATTCATTTTCCCTTTTGTTTTTTTGTTGCTCTTCCCCCATGCTTATGGGACTCTGTTCCTTTCTCGGTACATCTCTCTGCTTCTCCCCAAAGATGCCTTCCCTGGCATAATTCCATGTTACCTCAGGAGTGTGTGTGTGCACGTGTGAAGTCAGGGAGAGAATATCTAAACAGTCCTCTAACCCAGTTGTCCTTTCTACTTCTGTAGGGGAAACCCAAGAAGAAGCTTATTGACAGGAAGAACACGGTAACTGATTTTTAAAAGTTGACAAATTCTTCCCATGCGCACAATGTGTGACCAAAGTAGGGGCTAAGCATGATATTATATGTAACCATTTTTGGTTTGGCTGAGCTTGAATAGTAACATAAAAAATGTTTCTATTCAAACGCTATTCTGAGGTAACTGTTTACAAACTAAGTTTGGGATTTACTTTTATAACTCCAGGTATAGCATTTGAAATAATAACAATAGTGTTCTTGTTTGGCTATGTGAGAGACACCAAAGTATAAATGAGATTTCAAAACTGTGTTAGAGCCATATTAGAGTCAAATAAGTGGTTATGGTTGGCCTTGATATACTCAGGGCGTGTAACTCTGTGCCTTATGGGACTGAGCAGAACTGCTTCCAGTCTGCCACAGAACTGAAAGTATGCAGAGCACCTGTGGCTCTTCATTCTGGTGGAGGAGAGAAAGGTCTTAGAGGAAGGTCTGGGGTGGCCTTGCCCAACCAAAGACGACAACCCTAACAAAAACTCTTAAATCTAAGCATACACCCGCCTGGTTTGAGACCTTACATACATCCCCTTTGTGCTGTGCTGCTTTAGAAATCAAAATGGCAACAAGAAGAAAGAGACATCCTATATCTAGCTTTCAGTTTTACATTTAAGGATTGATGAGGATAAACCTGGTTTCTCATCAAACCCCCTTGAAGCATAAATCTAATTTTGTTTAAAGAAGGAGAACGTGTGATTGCCATTTAATTAAGGGAAAACTGGGAGAAGTCAAGTTTGTAACTTGCTTCCAAATGAAAGCCACAGTTAATTTATAAGTTTCCTCCAGTTTTTAGTCAAAGAATATGCTTCCTAGAGTCTATTGCTATCAATTTGGCAATTAGAAAAAAATGAAACAAAAGAAAAAAATCTTAATAAGACTATTTAAAAGTCAGTGGGTTCTGGCCTTTCTTCGTTTTTGGCATTCATTTTATATTACCATCAGGAGTTTTCTGGTGGCATAGAGGTATAAGCAAATGAAAGCTGGCATATGGCAGACATATGTCAGACCATGTGCTGTTGCATGAAATACATCTTAATACATTTAAAAAGATTAAAATCATAAACAGCATGGTCTTTGACCACAGTGGAATTAGAAAGTGGTAACAATAGAAAAATCTCCAAATATTTGGAAATTCACACATTACAAAATAATCCATGGATCAAGGAAGAAATCATGAGGAAAATTGGAAAGTATTTTAAATTGAATAATAATAAAAATGTAACATTAAAATGTGTGGGATGCAGCTAAAGGAGTGTTTTGGGAGAAATTTATAGCTTTTTAAGTGCTTATATCAGAAAACAGAGGATTAAATAACTGATCTAATGTTTCATTTTATGAAACTAGATAAAGAAGAGTAACCCAATGTAAGTAGAAGAATGGAAATAATAAAGGGTGGGAATCAAATAAAAGACAAACAATAAAGAAAACCAGTAAAGTCTAAAATTGTTCACTGATAAGGTAGCAGAATTGATAAACTCTTAAATCAGCTGATCTAGTGAAAAAAAAGAACACTGATTACCAGTATCAGATAGGAAAGAGGGAAATAATTTACAGACCCTACAGACATAAAAAGGACGTTAAGGGAATATTATTAACAACCTTATTCCACTAATTTGACAACCCAGATGAAATGTCTGAATTCCTTGGGAGGGAACACTTAGCAAAACTGACACAAGCTGAAATAGAAATTTTGAATAGCGCTATATCAATTCAGAATATTGAATTTGTGATCAAATACCTTTGACAAAGAAAATTCCAGGCCCAATAGTTTCAGTGATAATTTCTTTCAAGCATTTGAGGAAGAACAGCGCCAATCTTACATGAACTCTTTAAAAAATATAGGAAAGGACACTTCCCAATTCATTTTATGATGTTAGCAATAACTATAACATCAAAACCTGACAAAGACATTTTTAAAAAGAAGAAAATTACAGGCTAATATCTTCATGGACACAGACACAAAATTTCCTCAAAGAATATTAGCAAACTGAATCCAAGTATAAAGAAAAAGGGCAATACATATGACTAAGTGAGACTTTTCCTAGTAGTACAAAGTTGATTTAACATTTGCAAATTAGTCCATATAATTTACCATATATAAAGGAGAAAAACTAGGTGATCATTTTATTAGATGCAAAAAGCATCTGATATAATTCACGTTTATGAGAAAAACTCTTAGCAAATCAGAAATGGAAGGGAATTTCTTCATCTGGTAAAGGCCTTCTATGAAAATCTATTGCTAATATCATACTTAGTGGCAAAATATTGAAGGTGTTCCTCTGTATTAGTAATATGGCAAGATGTCCACTTTTGCCTTTTGTATTCACTTTATACTAGAGGTCATCCCAAGCTGTACAATAAACGAAGGGGTGGGGAGTCAGGGAGAAAAGGCATACAGATTGGCAAGGAAGAAACCAGATGTCTTTAGTCTTAGATGACATGATCTGGTTAATGGGAAATCCTAAAGCCTCTCCAGAATAACTACAAGAACATATAGTGCACTTAGCAAGGATATATGGTCAGTATACTAACACCTATGGCATTTTAATATGCTAGCAGTAAATAATTTAAAAATGAAATTTAAAATTTTGTTTATGGTAGCATTTGAAAATATGAAATTCTCAGGGATAGATTTTACAAACTATGTTCAATACCTGTACAGTAAAAGCTTACTAAATATTACTGAAAGAAAGGAAAGCAGCCCTAAATAAGTGGGGAGATAAGTGATGTGCATGGATTAGAAGACTTAATATTGCAAAAAAAGTTCATTCTCTCCAAATTAATCTGAAGATCTGATGCAATCCCAATCATTATTCCAGTAGATTTTTTTTTTGTAGAAATTGACTATATTTTTTTCATCACCAGCAGAAATTGACTTAAAAATTTTTTTTTTTAATGTGGAAATACAAAGGACTTAGAATATCCAAAGTAATCTTGAAAAAGACTTAGGGTACCCGACTTAAATACTATCATGCTATAGTAAGCAAAACTGTGGCAAGTTGATCAGTGGAACAAAATAAAGAGTCCAGAATAGGCCTATATTTATATGGTGTTTTGACTTTAATCAAAGGGCCCAAAGTCCGATGGGGAAAGGAAACTTTTTCTTTTTAAAGAGATGATTTTATTCAGGCTATCGCAATAGCAGAAATGTTCATTGTTTTTTTGTTTTGTTTTGCTTTCTGGGTCTTTGTTTTTTTAGAGAGAGAAAGTGGGGGCAGGGGAGGGGCAGAGGGAGAGAGAATCTTAAGCAGGCTCCACACCCAGCATGGAGCCCAACACAGGGCTCAATCTCATGACCCTGAGATCAGGACCTGAGCCAAAATCAAGAGTCAGAGGCTCAACTGACTGAGCCACCCAGGCGCCCTGAAAGGAAATTCTTTTTAACAAATAGGGCTGGAACTGGATATTGTGCTTTTAAAAATGAGCCTCAGCCCCTATCTCCCAGAAAAATTAGAGATGATTCATAGTCATAAACATAAAAGCTATTACTATAAAACTTCTTGAGGAAAATCTAGGAAAATATCTTTGTGATTTTGGGCTTGGCAAAAGTTTTTAGACATGACACAGAAAGCAATACCCAAAAAGGAAAAAATGATAAGCTAGATTTCCTCAAAATTAAAAACTTTTGCTTATCATTGCATACTGTTAGAAAAGCGACTAGGCAAGCCATAGACTGAGTGAAGATACTCATCAGACAAAGGCCGGTATCTAGGAAATATAATGAGCTCCTCATCTGAAGAATTAGAAGACAATCGATCAACCCTTTCACAAACGGGTGAAATATTGGAACAGACACCACCAAAAGAAGGTGTGGGAGTAGCCGAAACGCTCTTGAACATGTGCTTAACAACATTAGTTATCAGAGAATTGCAAATTAAAATCATGAAATGCCACTAAACATCCAGCAGAATGGCTAAAATTATATCACCGTGTTGTCCACTTTAAATGCCATATGATTTTGTCAGTTATAGCTCAGTAAAGCTGGGGAAAAGCCGAAGTGAGCAACAGCATCAAATGGTGAGGTTGTGGAGCTCATGGAGCTCTGATAAGTTGTCATTGGCAGCATAACCTTGTACAAGCACTTGAGAAGGAGTCTGCCAGTTTGTTAGCCTAGAAAGCCCCATGCTGAGATCTTTACCCAGAAGGAATGAAAAACATAACCACAAAACGATTTGTACAAAACTGTTCATAGCAGCTTTATTCATAATCCCAAACTGGAAACAACGTAGGGGGTCCAATACCCGGAAAGTAGGTAAACTGTGGATTATTCATGGAGTGGACTAATCCTCAGCAATAAAAAGGCATAAATAGGGATACACACAACATGAATGAATCTCAAAAACATGCAGAATGAAAGGAGACTTACACAGAAGAGTTCATACTGTGTAATTCCATTTTTATGAAGTTCTAGAACAGGCAAACTTAAGTGATGAAGAAATTTAAGACCGTGGTCTATTTAGGAGTGTGAGGGAGGGATTGACTGGGAAGGGACATGAGAACTTTCTGAGGGGTAGTAACATTAGAGTTCATGTTATATATAGTTCTAGGCATTTGTCAAAACTCATCAGTGGGCATTTAATATTTGGATATTTCACTGTATATAGTGGTTAGCTCACCAAAAAACAAACAAAACAAAAACAAGACACCAAAAGCCCTGTAAAACAAATACTGAACTCTAGTGACTTAACGATATGCATGTTGAAGCATTTAGAAGTAAAGTGCACTGACCTCTATGTGTAACTTTGAAATGCTTTAAAAATTAGATGGATCAATGGATGAATAGAAGAAGGGATGGTTGGATATATGTGCTGAAACAAATATAGCAATATATTCATTGCAGGAACTAGGGTGTGGGTACTCCAAGAATTGCTGTACAATTCTTAAAACTTTTCTGTTTGTGTAAATACTTTCATAATAAAATGTTGGAAAAATAAAATGAGGTAGATGTAGCTAAAAGGTGTTGCATCTTATTTATAGGGAATTCAGTTGTTTATCCAAAAATATTCATGATATGTCAGCTGTGTGCTGGGCAGTCTCATGGGCATCTCTGATCCAGTGGTCAACAAGACAAGTATAGTCCTTACCCTCATAGAACCATAATTCTGTTTATCAGAAGAGTTTATCACGCTTTCTCCATCATTCCCTACCTCCATCCCTTGTACTACTTAGAATTCATTGCTCTATTCATGGTTTCTTAGTTCACAATTGTTATTTTAAAGTGTTGGATTTGCGTCATTTTCTTTATTATTTAATTGGCTAGAAATCTTTTCACAACTGTGTGTGTTGGGGGTGGTGGTGCAGTGTTTAGTTGTTGGGACGATGGTAAGCTGGATTTGAACTATTTTTAAAGTTTATTAATTTGCTTCTGGTTTCTGCCCCCATGTGTCAGGACCATCCCTATTCTTGGCCGAGTTTCCTGCTCTAGAGAGAAAGTTTCTAGATTTACTGTCCAGTTTATCCACTCAGAGATCCCTAAAACTCCTACAGAGACCAAAAGACACAGCCTTTCCATTATTGTCAAAGACTGAAAACTCCCAGAGAAATGAGGATGATTCCTTGACCTCAAAGGGAATACACTTTGAGTTCTAGGGAGTTCAATTCTCTGAGAGAATTCAGAGCCAACCAGTTAGATCTTAAGTTCTGAGTATACAGAGTCAGCTGCCTGCTTTCAGACACTGACATGGATACTTCTTTTCTGATCCAATGACCAAGATCCTGCTCTCTCTTTGCTGACCTAGTTACCTCTGCCTGTGCAGTACTTTGCCTGGTCCTTGTTTGGATTGGGCCTGATACCAATCACTTCCCTAACTTATGATTTATCTTACTTTAATGCCTAATGTAGCTGCTGCCATCACCTTCCCATCCCATTTCCCATTCATGACCTGATTGAACTTGGCTTTGTCCAGCATCTGATGCCTTCCCTTGTCTGTGCCTCTGACTCTAACTCTTGACCTGTACTTAACATCTGGAGAGGTCCTACCACCTCTGCCCACCTCCCCATGTAACTAAGTAGACTCTAAGAGAGGAGTTCCTCTTGTTGGAATGCTTGAGGCTCAAGGCCTTGGTAACTTTCCTAAGACACTTCCTGCACAAGTCTAGCTCTGTGCTACCACATTCACAGGTATCAGCCATTCCTCCCCTTGTCTGAACCTCTTTATTTATTAAATATTTATACATTAGATATTGCATTTATTGAACATTGTATACATTAGAAGAATATTTGTGTAAGTCTGAGTAAATTATAATGAGTAACAATAAAACAAACACCTCTAGCCACCACCCAGCTTAAGAATTAAAGTGATACCAGTGTCTCCCAGTCCTTCTAGGTATAAGGGATTAGATAGCACTTTATGGGCTCTGCAGTAAATAGTCAGCCAGTATGACTGGATACTTAAAAACACTTAAACACTGTCTTCAGATATATTTTTGTTCAGAACATTTAACAAATTCAGACAGGCCATTAGTGAAGTTTTAATGTAGATTCCAGTATTCCCATTTATCTGTCAAACCTTTTAGAATTCACTAGAGGTACCATATCTAGCCTGTTGTTGGTTACAGAATTCTGTCAAGCTTAGCCTTGGAATAAAGGAGAGAACTTTCGGAAGGCTGGAGCTACCATATTGTTTTTTTCCATAGACTAGCTGCTGACGGAGCACCAGAATTAAAGGTAGAGAGTATGAATTCAAAGGCCAAACTGCACGCTGCTCTCTATGAGAGGAAGCTCCTGTCTTTGGAGGTGCGAAAACGTCGACGACGGAGTGGCAGATTGAGGGCAATGAGGCCAAAATACCCAGGTACCTGCTGGTGAGCTTACGCCAAACTCCATTGTCCGTGTCTTGCCAGTCTGAGTTAATCAGCTTCTTAATGAATCAGAACCTTCCCAATCACATACACTTAATATTTTTGTACAGTCTTTTTCTCTGAAACTTAATTTCAAAAGGATTATAAGTTTTTAAACCTTCCATTCTGTAATATTTGTCCTGGAGAATAAGTGAAGCATACACGGTTTTGGCTTTTGCTCTTACTTCAGCATCATATAACTAGCTGATACTCTAGAAATACTTGACGTATAAAAATATAACAATATAAAGAAATACTTTAGCTCAAGTTTAATGGAATCCTGAGCGTTATTGTTCAGCTTTTTCATGATTAGGTATTAAATCTAGTTCATCCTTTGACATTGCTGAATGGTATAAATATTTTAACCATGAACAGGCAAGGAGGAAATTCTTTATCTCCCAGATTCTCCCAATTTTAGGTCTATTTGTCACTGGCTGACTGCCCCCCCCCCCATTGTTGAGCACCTGTATCAGGCAGGTTAGTCACTAGGGTTTCATTGGTGAATAAAAAAGATATGGTCCTTGTCCTCACAGACCTTCCAAGCTGGTGAAAGAGAAAGATAATGAATAAATGTAGGATAGAAAGCTAGTCCCCTGTTCTTTGTACCTCCATAAAATGTACCCTTCTAAAAACCTCTAACACACTGTAGAGATTACCCAGATGTTTGCCCGAAGTTGTGAGAGAGCTATCGGTGTTATGCTGAGAAACTTGAAGGTGGGTTTTTAGAATGCTTTAGACTGGAGAGTGACGTGTATGCTGTTTGTTTTGTGCCTTTTTCGTGGTCTGACTTAGAGATGGGTTTTTACTAAAAAAGATGAAAGGAAGGTATTGGGAGAGAGGAAAATTTAATCCTTTTTTCAGCAACATTAGTGATTCTTCGCATTTAGTGATCACTCAGCCAGCTGAAATGAATGTTAAAACTGAGACAGAGAGTGAAGAGGAGGAAGAGGTCGCGTTAGACAATGAAGATGAAGAGCAGGAGGCTTCCCAGGAGGAATCCGCAGGGCCCCTTGGAGAAGATCAAGCCAAATACACCCCCTCATTGACTGTTATGGTAGAAAATTCACCCAAAGAAAATGCCATGAAAGTTTCTGAATGGAATAATACAGGTGAACAGTGCTGCAAAATTGAGACTCAGGAGCCAGAGCCTAAATTTAACCTGATGCAGATTCTGCAAGATAACGGCAATCTCAGGTATGTACCTTTGGTAATTATGATAGTAAAACCTGTTAACTTGTGTACCAGGTACTGTGCTGGTGGCTTGGCAGCCATTTTCCTTTTCTTACAGCAGTCCTGGGAGGTAATGACTGTGATTTTATTATTATTGTTACTATTAAGGAAACTGAGCCTTAGAGACGTTGTTTGTCCAAGTATAGAGCTGTGATCCAAACCCACGCCTCACTGGCCCAACAAGTACTTGTTGGGTTTGAGTGTCAGTCACTAAAAGCGCAGAGTTCAAGTGGCTCACAGTTTGGTGTAGGGATACTTACTGAGTGGGGGCCCCAATACAGACGAAGTGCTCTTAGGACACAGAGAAAGGACTGGTCTTGCCTGGGAAGGCTCGAGGGACATGAGGAAGGTGACAGTATTTGAACCAGGCTTGAGCTCATGAGCAGGATGTCAGGAGGGCTGAGAGGTGACAGGTGTGTGCAGGAGTACCAGTAGAGGGAATAAAGGCAGGGAGATGTGATGGTTCAGTCAGTCATTTAGCCCCTCAGCAGAGGGTTATTGAGCACATGCTCTGTGCAGGAATTGTGCTAGGCTATGTAGTTACATGGAGAGAAGGTGCAGTAAGAGATAAGACAAAAAAAAAAATGGATGTCATTTGATCATAAAGCGCTCTAAGAGGAGCTGGGACTGTATTTTCTAGATGAATAATTTTTAAGCAGATGAATGATATGGTCAGATCTTGATTTAGAAGGTAAATTCTGGGGGCATTGTGGGTCAGTGATTGATAAGAGGAGAATGAAAAGCAGAAAGGTGAGTTAGGGGCTGTCACAATAGTCCAGAGCCAGGAAGATGAAGGCCTTGACCAGAGCCATGGTTACCAGAATGGAGAGGATGGGATGGACTGAATGAAATTTGCAAGTTCAAATTGGCAGGCCTTGGTCTCTGTAGATTTAAGAACTCCAGAGAGGCTGGATTTCCCAAACTTAGCAACTTGGCGATGCCGTCAATCAATATAAGGAGCATAGTAGTTGGTTTCAAGATACAAATATGTTTCATTTGGGACACAGTGAGGTTGAAGGGCTTTGGGATGAAGTTGTTCAGTGAATAGGTGATCTTAGCTTTGAAGGTCAGAGTTGAACAGAATTGGGCAGTTGATAATTGGGAACTTCAGAGTGGATGAGCTTGTCCAATTCACTTTAGTCCAGCAAGCACAAACAGGAGAAAAGGAGGAGAATTAAGCGCTGGGGAAAACCAGTGTTTAATAGTAAAGACACAGAAACTAGCAGTTAGAGAGGTAAGCATCAGCCCAGAAGTGTGGTAGAAGTTCCAGAATGAGAGTTCCAAGCTGTCGTCTGCCTCAGACAGCCCGAGAGAGCATGAAGAGTGAAAAGAGACTCCTGCATTTCTAACCTAGGGCCAGTTTGTGAGTTGTGAGAAATCGTGAGTTGTGGAAATAAGAAAGCAAGTGCACACCAACTTTTTCAGACGGTTTGGCAGTGAAAGGGAGGTGAGAACGCATCAGTGAGAGCAAGCTAAGAGAAAAGGATTTTTTTTTTTTTTTTAAAGATGGGGATTCTGGAACTTATTTATAGACTAGGGGAAGGGTTTGATGGAAAGAGGATTAGGGGCACCTGGGTGGCTCAGTCGGTTAAGCGTCTGACTCTTGGTTTTGGCTCAGGTCATGATCTCAGGGTCATGAGATTGAGCCCTGCATCGGGCTCCCCACTTAGAGCACAGTCTGCTTGAGATTCTCTCTCTCTCTCCACCCTCCCCCTGCTCATGCTGTCTAAATAAATAAATAGAATCATAAAAAAAAAAAGGAAAGAGGATTAGAGATGCAGAAATGGATATATTGATAGGAAGGGCCCTAAAGGAAGGTGGAAAGAGACCACTGGAGGGGTATCTCTTCCTGTAAGTCAGAAAGAAAGCACTATGGGGATGAATGCAGTAGTTAGAAGTGGAAGGGGAGGAAGGTTAGGTATTTGTGTATTTTGGCCTTTATTTTCTGTTAGAGGTCAGTTCTTATATTGCAAGGGTGGTGGGTAATATTGGGGGCTTAGGGGAGTGGGGAGATCGAGTTAAGGTCTGGAAGTGTCATGGAGAATGGCAGTAGTTCTGTTGAGCGGGGAGCACACCAAAGTGCTCACCAACGGACTGTGTGATCATGAGCTGCTCAGAGAGCTTCTCCACGCCTCAGTTTCCTTTTCCTTTAGGCCAAGGTATGGGGTTAGACAAATGTTTTTCAAACTGTGCTTTCTGGAGGGGAAAAAAGATTCCACTGAATTGAAATAGAACATTTGAAAACCACTGGACTATATTCTAAGGCCCTTTCCAGCAATAACATTCTACTTAGCTGTTGTAGAAATAAATTATTTCTTCATAAATCTCATGGATCTGACTTTCAATGAGTAAACTGTTGTAGTTGCCTGGTGTGTTAATGCAAATTAGTGGTTTTCAGACTCTGTTCCCTGGAGCTACCCATCATTCTGTGGGGCATCTCCGTGGCTACTGAGGGGTCTCAGGGAGGTCATGGCAAGGATTCGAGACTCTCGGCTCTAGCCTTTAGTTGTGTAATTTTTATACTGAGGATCCATATAAGCTTAATTTTTTAAAAATAGGGGATTTGGAGGTATAAATCATTCTGGTTTTCATTCTTTCATCTTTTTGGGTTTGTTTTAAATGACTAGCTGAGCAATGTGTACAGTATTTTAGGGCCAGTCTCAGAATGAACAACCCTGGGTCCTTTCGATAAGGTTTATAGAAATGGAAAACTCAGTACTTGTTCATTTGATTTGTGGCAATGATTTGCAACAAAATAATGATTGAAATCTCAACTCCAAAGTAATAATTCCCTTATCCAAAAGACCTTCATGTTTTAGCATTACGGGAATAATTAATAAAATCAGGTATTCTACTTTGGAGATGTATTTCTGCCTCATTCGATAGCAGGTGAATTTGTGGACCAAAATTAAGAATCTTTTTTGCTTATTTTGTCTTGAAAATAATCTATTGTGGAGGTAAGGCTTATGGGAGTGGTTGAGGGGAAAGTGACATGTGGTCTCCAGGTGAATAAGAATCTAAGTGTTGTCCTCGTTGAGAAACATTTGAAGATATAAATTTGTTTTTTCAAAATCATACTGTACTCCCATAAACTGTCCCCATTAGTAAAAAAGATACAGCCTGACTTACATTTTACGCTCTGAAGGTCTTCTGTATTAAACCTTCAAGAGCAAATCTACTTCTCAACCTAACTCCCCTCCCCTTCAGTCCCTCCACCACATATGTAGAAGTTAGACCTAGACCTAGATGTCCACTTGACTCTGGACAAGTCCTTCATCCTAACTTTGGAGGAACAGTGAGTAGAAAGCATTCAGTGATTGCATGTGTGAGGATTGTAAACAAAGTTTGTGTTGGGCCCTAATCTTCGCTGATGTAATTTTGGCTGGAGTGTCAGAAGGCCGATCAGCTGAAGTAACCAAAATCTCTCCTGAAGGAAAACAGATCTGCTACAATTAGCAGCTGAAGTGAAAATCATCAATGTGTCTCTGGTATTTCTGTCTTCTAAACCATAGCTTGAACAGATTTCCTTATTTCCAACCTAGACCACCAAGCAGAAACCCGCTGGGGTTTTCAGTGATGTCGCTGAGGTGCTTTTTATTATATGTAAAGATTTCTTTTTCCCACTGAACATCTGGGCTCGTCCCAGCCTGTCAGTTCATCTATGCCAAACTCTGTTGGACCTCACTCATTTGTTCTGGGCTCCAGCCATTCCTGTCTTGTAGTTGAGAAAAGCATGACCTTAAAATTTGGTCTCAAAAGTTCCTTTGTAGGATTTATCTCTTTCCTGCTTCGGAGGCCTTTGCACACCAGAAATATTAGTTGCCATAGCAAAAGCATACTTTTGCACCAACTGATAAGTACATAAGGGCCTCCAACGCAGAAAAACCTTTCTACGTTAATGTAAACGTTCTTGTGAAGATTCAGTACTTTTCCTGGCCGTTTCCCACAAGAAAGTTGCTAGAAAGTTCAGAGATAAGGTATAAGAGTAGGAAACCTGATTTCCTATTCTTGTTTGATTTTTTTCTCCCATGTTAATAATGAGAAAATAAATAGGATTCTTTAATAGAAAAAAAATTTCAGGTACTCCGTGGAAGGGATCTTTAGTCAGTGACTGATGATGGGCTTCGTTTTTCTTAGCCATCCTAGTAGGAGGATCCTCACAGTGCACTTTGACTGAGGCAAGTACACATCTGGTAGGCTTACCATTCTGTCTCGTAACGGTATGTTGTTTTGGATTTCTATAGCAAAGTGCAGGCCCGAATAGCATTCTCTGCCTATCTCCAGCATGTTCAAATTCGCCTGATGAAAGACAGTGGAGGTCAAACGTTCAATGCCAGTTGGGCTGCCAAAGAGGATGAACAGATGGTGAGGCTCTTCTTGTTGGAACCTTTTTACTTTCCCTGTTTCTTTTCTTCTTTGTCGTTGTCGTCGTCTCCTCCTCCTCCTCCTCCTCCTCCTCCTCCTCCTCCTCTTCTTCCTCTTCTTTTTTTCCCAAATAGGGTAAAGAGCAATATAGTCTTCTGGTGAAAGAGTTGGTCCACACGATAGTTTATAGATTTCTCTTACTTTAATGTGAAGTAAATCTTTGATCTGGGGCCATGTTCATCACACTGTGTTGAGGGCATCAGTTTATTTCATCCTAAAAATGGAAATTGATTGCTCATTAGATGTCAGGCCCCGTGCAAAGCCCTCAAAAAGAAGAACAATTTAGAGCTCTCTAACTCTTCAGTTTTCCCATTGTGTTAATTCTGACGTGGACGCTGTCATCCCCATTAACGTTGCATTAACTCTGACCTAGACGCTGTCATCCCCATTTTGTAGCTGAGGCAACAAAGACCTAGAACAGGGATGTAATTTGCCTCTTGTCCCACAGGCTGTGTGTGGTGATACTGGAACTGGAACGCACAGGTTACAATTATACATTATTTGCTCTTTCGTTGTTTCCGTGCATCACAAGGCATTTGTTTTCTGTCCGGAGGGTGTCACATTAACCCTGTGAAAGTCAACACTTTATCATAGCCTCTCTGAGATTGTACCATCCTCCATTTTAACATTATTTCTCCACTAGTTGAAATTTTATGAAGTTCTTATTAGACGACTCTAAACAAACTGTATAATAATTTGCTGTGTATCAGTCATTTGAACATGTCTAGGATTTAGTATTCTAGCAAGGTTTTTCTTTTTGAATTGGAATGACAGGGAACTTCATGCTCCTTGGTAAGGTCAACGCTTATGGAGGAAGCCACAGCCCTTCTATAGCCTTTTGACCACCAGGTTCTGTCACCCCCAAGAGAGGAACCTTTAAGTCTGAGAAAGCTGCATCCTTTGTCCAACTCAGTGGTGACCCTACGATAATTTTCAGTTCTCCACATACAAGAGGCATACGATATGCCAGGCTTATTATAAAAACATGATGGAAATCCCAGAAAACAACTTGTGAATTTAAAGTAGCCAATACAACCCAGAGATAAAACCTTGTGTGTTGTGAATAATCCTTCAACCATCAGTGGAAAATGTTAGCTCTGCTCTTTCCAAGTGGAAAATTGAAACTGCCTTTTGAGAGTCAGTTTGTCTGCTCCACTGTGAAAAAATAATGTTTTAATGTAACAGTTTAAACCACCCTATAGTAAAGACAGCAGAGTAGAACCGTGAAATCCAGCCTCTGGTTATGACGCTATTTCTTCATGCTGGAGTAAATTGGCAACAAAAGACAATGAACCAAAATCAAATTCAAGGAATGAAAAAAGAGCTCTGAATAGAACAAACCCTGCAGGCGCTGGCTTGGAACTCACACAGCTTTTCGAGGGGGGTTTTACGAGACTACTTGGGATCATCACTACAACACTTAATACCAGTTCTGTGCGTTCCTGTTTGAAAATCTAGCTAGAGAGCAAACCCTAACCCGTTTCCTGATGATTGTGGTGGTCTTGTTGACGAGGAAGGTAGGGGTCGAATTGTCTTCTCTGCCTCAGGTTAGGGTTAGAGATTTCTTTATCACATAACTCACGGGAGGCGCATCAATAGAAGGTCCTCAAATCTATCAGTTTTATCACGTTGTGGGGGAGTGGGGAGGGAAGAAACAATTCTCTTTAAGGCCCTTGGTCTCACAAAATCTCTCTTGGAAGCATTTGTCATACTGTGAATGATCTGATTGGTGTCTACTCAGATTTCCAAATCCTTTGCCCCATGCCAAGTGAGATGTACTCTTTGTACCCTTTAATGACTTTCCTCTCAGCTCCCCCCCCACGAACCCCCTTCCCCATGGGGAAGGAAAAAAGAAGCCACCACCCCTCACACATAGAGTATTGGTTCTTTCTTTTTCTTTATCACTAAACTTTTTTAAATGAGTGGCTTCTATTCTTTATTACCCGTGCTCTTCTTAGCCTCTTCCTTCTATTCCCTTTCCTGTGCTGAAAGTGTTCTCTTGAAGTTATCTCACAATGGAAATAATGGCCTTGTCTTGGTCCTGGTCCTTTTCAGCTCTGGTCTCTTGGAAGCTTTTGCCACAGAGCTTTTAACTCCCTTGGCTTCCATTGCCACTCTTTTCTCCTTGGGTTTTTTGGGTAAATTTCTGGTGTTTCTACCATGGGTTTTTTGTTTTTGTTTTTCTGATTCTTCCTCCTTTTTCCTGTCTCTAAGTATGAATATTTCTGTGTTCTTTCTCTTCCTTCTCACCTTTGATGATTTCATCCATGGTTTTAATTTCCACTGTCTGTCCTTGAAAACTACTTTCCCTAAGTAGCTTTCTCTGATCACCCTATCAGAAGTGATATCTACACTTTGAATTATTATAGTACTATTTGCATGTGAGTTGTGGCACTTTTACAGTTACTTCTTTAATATATATTTATTTGCATATGTATTTATTTTGATTTTCTGATTGCCAGCTTATTGAGGAAAGAGTAAGTTTCTTTTGTTTTGTCTTTCTGTATCCTCCTTATACCTCATGTTTTTGCTCTGGGTCTTACTTGTTGAAATGTATCATGTACCTGTTCTTATATCTCTGTTGGTTAAACCCTTCGTAGCCTGTCTTCTGTTGCTTAGTACAATCCCTGCTTTTTTTTCCCTGATGACTCTTAATAGGAGTTAGTGGTTCGCTTCCTTAAACGAGCGTCCAGTAACCTCCAGCACTCACTGAGGATGGTATTACCCAGTCGACGCTTGGCACTTCTGGAACGCAGAAGAATCTTGGCCCACCAACTGGGTGATTTTATTATTGTGTATAACAAGGTAGGTGGTTTATTTCTTACTCTTGTGTTTTAGATTGCCATACACTACGAGCAGCAGGCTAGAGGCCTGGGTCCAGCTGGGCGGAGAGGTCCTTCTCTTTTCTAGTGTTGTCAGCCCTTGTGTGTAACTGTTACAGGGAGCTGGACCTCGCTCCTTAACCTAGCTGGCCTGAAAAGCTACTTATTACTTCTGAAAGCCCAGTGGCCATAGTTAATGCTTATCAAAAAGCATATTCCCTTTGCGTGCTATTGTATCTCAGATGAATCCTGGACTATGTGAGTTTGCATTGTCATTATTATGCCTGTAGACAGTGGTGAATTGACTATTTGAGAGCAAATTAACTTGTGGATTTAATAGAATGATGTAATCTTCTTTCCTGAGAGAGTTATACTTTGTATTTGAAACCATCTTAAACAGTGACATCATGTTATACCCACACCAGGAAATACACTACTTAGAATATTTTACAAAGCACCTGATATCCAAAGGGTCTTAGAATGCTTTGGAAATACCAGTATTTGGGAGAAAAAAGTATGGTCATTTTGCGAAGGGAAAACTGAGACATGGAAATTTAAATGGCATTTGTAAAGATGTGTGGAATGATTAGCAGAATATCGATATACCGAATCGATAGCTGCAATTTAGTCTAGACCTGTTGAGAATTTGGTATGTCTTATATAAGTGAAGAATTTACTCAGTTTGGTTGCTGGTATAGGAGTACCTTCCAAGACCTATCTTTTCTCTCCCTAATTCTAACAAAATACAGTATCTCTGTTGTCATACTGTTAAAGCTGCAAGTGTGAGCACAGATGTTATTAAGCTACTATAATGTTCTTTTTGAATGGGTTATGTGGGCAGAAAGCATGATAAAAATTTACATTTATTCTGTAACTTTTATTTGGAAATTCCAAAATGTTTTATGAAATAATGACAGAGAATAATGTATCAAATTTATAGGTGGCAAAAGTACATGGAGGAAGTAAGTATCTTTACTATAAAGACAAATTAGCCCAATGGTAATGAAACCAGATGATGAAGTGTGCATTTATCAGGAGTCCGTTTTATCTTATTGTTTTCCTGTGTGGGTTGGGAACTGGGTAGGAAACAGAACAGATGGCTGAAAAGAAATCAAAGAAGAAACTTGAAGAAGAAGAGGAAGATGGGGTGAATACAGAAAGCTTTCAGGAGTTCATCAGGGAAGCAAGGTAGAAGATACTCTTGATTAATAAAAACTCTCTTATTCTATCTGCCATACTGTCCCATTCAGTTCTCAATATTTCCTTGTTTCTAACATATAGATGTGAGTAAAATCACTCTCAGAATGAGAAAAAGAGTTTCATAGACCTGGCCTCTCCATATCTCAGCCAATTATGTTGTTGTTGTCATGGTTTCAGTTATCAAAACACTGCTGCTGGGTATCTGGGCTGTATTTCTAGACAGCCTTCAAAGTACACCCCACTTGAAATGCTGAGAGAGCCCTTTGGAAAGTTGAAGTTAGAGGCTTCCAGTGTTTACTGGATCTGAATTTATCCCTGACCTACTGATGCAGTAGTGATGACCAAATTTTGCCTACATTGAGTGGGTTGAGGAATTGGCACTTTCTCAGCACTGTGAGGGTTACGCCTAATTTATATAAAATAGAACAAGTCCTTCATGTGTAGAATTAGCCTTTAAGGATTGAAAATCTCAGCATTCAGCTCTATCTTGATATAAATCAGTCAGACCATTTTGTCCATTTACAGTATATTTCCAAAGGAAAGAGTAACAAAGGCATTTCATTTAAAATTTTGTAAGACTCATACTGGAGGGCCTTTTTCTAAAACAGAGAGTCATACAGAAGTACTCAGTAAAGGATAAAACATCTGTATAATCCCGTTAATTAGTCTTCAACCATCAAAGTCACTGTGGGGAGAAAAGCAGGAGAATATCGATTATCTGCTGGTTTATGAAGTTAAATCAGGTGGTGGGTTATCAGTCGCCAAGATAATATGATCTGTGTTTAAGACTTTGTACAGACCTGAGTATAGCCTCACTATCATGTGCTTAAAAACACACAAGAAACAAACACATCATTTTGTTGGAGTTTATAGTAGTGTAATGTTATTTTGTTGACATTCTTGGGTCTTGAGTTATATGATTGATAATCAAGTATAGAAACAAAGCAAGAAATGATTTCTCATATCAACATTATAAAAATAGGAAAGAAAAACTAGAGTATGTTCAGAAAATGACTCTACTTTAAAAGTTAAAGGATTAATATTCAGTTCCTCCTAGGGATCTTCAAGATCCTTACAATATAAAAAAAAGAAAAGAAAAGCCACTTTTTTTGAAAAGTGATGTGTATTCCCTTACCAGGCCTAAGATGCTAAAAATGAATTACTGGTACTAAAACAAATTATATCGAGTTAGAAATAAAATATGCTGGAACGTATTTATTACCGTGTACATTAAGTGATGATTGTTGGAAATTTCTTCTAGCATCGGCTTGTTTATTACGTTGGGGGTACATGGATACTTCCATGGAAGTTGGTAAATCCAGATCCCTGCAGGAGGCAGGCAAGGAAACACAGATTATGAAGTGGGCAAAGGTTAAGAGAGGAGGCATCAAGCAGTTTGTATTGTGACTAGCCTTTCCCTTGCCCTTTCTGTGAAGGACCAGATAAAACCCACAGACAGGCAGAGGCAATCACCCATTTGTAACCTCAACTGCATGTGGATCTTTAATAGGTACTTCAGGTGCTTACTCTGTGGCACTTCACTACTCTGGAGACCGTGGGGTTTGCTCTGAGATTCATAGAAGCGGTTTCCTAGGTTGTCATTACAGCGTGTTCTGAAGATGGGATCTAGGTTCTTTGTGATAATGCAGGAATATTTTGCCTTTTTAAAGGCTGCTCATCTGGAATACAGCCCGGCTCCAGGAAAAAAATGCGGAAGGCCGTTGAGAACCTCCCACAGGTGTTAAAAAATCCATGCATAATATGTTTACTGGAAGAATCCTGTGGGCCTTCATCACATTCCTTATACTTTCCATTTTGTGGATGTTCATAAAGGGCATGTAATTTCAATATCTGAAATGTCCTAGAACCATCTAGTTCAGTCTCCTTCATCGTATAGATGGTTAGGCAACTCTTCCATCGTCACCCTGGTAGGTCTCCTTATTTCTGACATAGGTAAGTAAAATGACAAGTGGCTCCTTTAAGGAATACACTTTAGTTATCTGGAAGTGGGCTGGGCAAACTGCGAAGGGCCCAGTAATAAGTATTTCAGACTTTGTAGGATACCTGTGGTCTTCATAGCATATTCTTCTCTAAAAAGATAAAAACCAGTTTTTTAGCAGGGAGCTGTACAAGAACACGTTGCTCGTCAGCTCGTCAGGTTTGACCCCCTAAAGTCTGTAGTTTGTTGACCTCTGATGTAGAACATGGCTGTCCAATAGAACTTTGTGTTGTAGCTACTGAGCATGTGAAATGTGGCTAGTCTAACTGAGGAGAATCTTTAAATGTACTTAATTGTAATCCATTTAAATTTAAATCAGCATATATGCCTCCTGCTTACCGTATTGGACAGTGCATCTCGAAAATTCACTTTGGGATGAAGAAAGCCTCATCGTGCTTTAATTTTTTTAGACTGCTTTGTTTGTATTCCTATTTAACCATCTATTAATAGGGAGTTTTCGGCTTGTACTTTTCATTTTCCCCTTCTCCAGCTGACTCCATTTCCAGACTAAAATCTGGTGGAAAGATTTTCCAGAACAGCTTCCTGTTCTGACCATACTCTCTCTCCTCGTTTCAGTGAGGCTGAGCTGGAGGAGGTGTTGACTTTTTATACCCAAAAAAACAAGTCTGCAAGTGTCTTCCTGGGGACTCACTCAAAAAGTTCTAAAAACAGCAACAGTTATTCTGATAGCGGGGCAAAGGGTGGTAAGTATGATGGTTTATTAATCAAAAATAAGAAGAACAAGTGAAAAAATGAGACATGCCAAAGAGAGTCAAGAATCATGTGCTGTGTGGGGCGCCTGGGTGTCACAGTGGTTAAGCGTCTGCCTTCGGCTCAGGGCGTGATCCCGGCGTTATGGGATCGAGCCCCACATCAGGCTCCTCTGCTGTGAGCCTGCTTCTTCCTCTCCCACTCCCCCTACTTGTGTTCCCTCTCTCGCTGGCTGTCTCTATCTCTGTCGAATAAATAAATAAAATCTTAAAAAAAAAAAAAAAGAATCATGTGCTGTGTAAGCACTAACGGACACCAAGATGGTGAAATTTTGCAGTGTGGGGGTCGGGGCTGAGGCGGCATTCCATTTTTGTCCTCAAAACAAGAGGGACGTAGTCTGATTTTTTTTTTTTTCGCGAAAATTAACAGCAGAGAGCTTTTCAAGACAAGCTAATAATAGCTAACGTTTAAGGGAGTGCTCATATTACTGTAATCTGCTGGACGTGATCTAATTTTTTTTACTTTTAAAAACCATATGGAGTGGGTGCTATTATTCAGCTTCTTTACAGATGAGAAAACAGAAGCTGAAAGAGACCAAGTAACTTGCTCAAGGGTCCCCTTCACGGTACAGTGTGACAGGAATTTGAACCTTCGTCTGCCCCACTCAAAACTTGTGCTCTTAATCTATGCTCTTCTGCCTTTCCTAATGGTTATTTCCCATTCTTTTTAAGTTTTTTGCTTCCTCTGGCTTGGCAGCATTGGCATTTGGGGTAGAAGAATTATTTGCTGGGTGGGATTATTCCATACCTGGTGGGATGTCTAATATCCTTAGTCCCACATCCTTAATGCCTTTAGCTTTCTGCAGTCACCCTGATAGCCCAGAATGTTCCCCTGCATTTCTAAAAGAGCTCACTGCGGGGGATCTCCGTGTTTGGGGATTTTGGAATTAATGTGGACTGAACTCTCTAACTCATGTCCTGTGATCAAAAAATAGCAGTGATGTTCTGTTATACACAAAGCTCTGTGCCTTAGAGTAAGATTCATTTGAAATATAAATGGGAAGTGTAAAGTGTAGGAAATCTACACCAATTCCGTCGGTATGCTAAGCACTAAATTCAAAGACCGAGACTCGTTCCCTGCTGTTAAGACTACCACAGTGAGGGTAATTGGTCATTTAAAATGTGGAGTGAGTTTTCCCAACGAAACAGTGTTAATGTTTTAAAAACTGTTTCGGTTCAGAGGCTAGTCTACAAAAGCCTATTTATATTGAGCTCACTGTATAAGTGAATGATATTTCTAGAAGTTCCCTGCCCAGCCCTCTTCTTTGAGTAGTCTTAGCTTATCTAAGCTCTGAAGCTAGTTGATTCATCTGTTTATTCATTCCTTTTACACATTTTTCCTGAGCACCTGTTGTGTGTCCGACATTGTGGTAGTTGCTAGGTATACAGTGACCAGGGCTGTCATAAGGTTTATTGTCTAGTAGAGTTGGGTGAGCAAATGTAGGAAGAAGGTTGGTGGAAGCTCTGAAAACCTCCTGTAACAGTGTTGAGGAAGAGAGCCTGAAGAGGCTGAGGAGTTCTTATAATGAGGTTGGGGTAGAGAAAAGCGCGCTAACCTAGGGAGGTGCGGGCCTACATTGGCGTTCACATGGTAACTTTGCCCCTCACAGCAGTGGGGAAGCCCTGACAGTGTGTCTTGTCAGCATCTGTTTGTACAAATGGGTCCCTGGAAATTCTGGGGTTCACGTGTTAAGGACAACCTCTACATAAGAAGATCTATACCTATCTATATCTATCAAGAATAACTAGAGAGGCAGTAGGAAGGCCCCAATCAAAGAAATAGCGTTATGACATCTGATAGTATCTGGACTGATTTCAAACATGAGCAAACACATGTCTGACAGTATCACCACTGCTGGTGGTGACAGAAAATAATTGATATGTCCTTGTTCTTTCATTCTGAAGGATGATGTGTAAAATGGCCTTTCTTAAGTTTTTATATGAACTAGTCCTGAAAAAGATTTTGGAGTATTTCTGCAAGTCCATGATTAGTCCTGGCTGTCCTCTTTCAAAATTCTGTGGTAGAAAAAAACTAGTTTATTAGAGTGGAATTTATTTTATTAGAGTGATTTTGTCATGAATGTACTGATCACCCTATCTCAAGTAAACTCACTCAGCTTGCTGAAGTAAAACTAAGAAGTTTACTTAAAGATACATAGCTATTGTGGGCGCCTGGGTGGCTCAGTTGGTTAAGTGTCTGACCCTTGATTTCGGCTCAGGTCATGATCCCAGGGTCGTGAGATGGAGCCCCATGTTGGGCTCCACACTGGGTGTGCAGCCTGCTTAAGACTCTCCCTTTCCCTCTCCCTCTGCCCCTTCCCCCTACCACTCTCTCTCTCAAATTAATTAATTAATTAATTAATTAATTAATTAATACAGAATTATTGTAGTATCCAGGTTATCATGCCAACAAATATTGGGGCTCTTCTTTCTATCTCTTGGTCGTTGCAGTGCTCCATATGTATTATGATTTCTTTGCTCTAATGGGTACCACCAACAAGCTTGGTTTCTTAGTTTCCTTAGTTTGAATTCTTGGTAGAGACATCTGACTGCCCTTACTTACTATTATTATTATTTTTTCTTTTCCAGGCATGTCCTAGCTTATTTCCATCCATGGATGGCTGCCCTGGGTTTAAGTATTTTTCCCTGGTTCAGTTAGCTGGGGTTGGGGATAGTTGGGAATCTTTTGGTTGGTTGCCCACTCAACAGGGCTGTGGATGTGGCCAGCCTTGGGAAAGTGTGGTGGGGTATATAATGTTCCTGGATTAATTATGAGTTGTGTTATATTTTGGAAACAAGATTATATGTAGAGCATTTGATTAGTAAGAGAGCCTAAGCTCAGTATTTATTTTCTGTTTCAGATCACCCTGAGACAATGGAGGAAGTGAAAATAAAGCAGCCAAAACAGCAGCAGGCAACAGAAATTCACTCTGATAAATTATCTCGTGAGTGACTTCAAACCTACATAGATTTGCTGCTCTCTGATAAATCCCTAAAAGGGGAGGAAAAAAGTCAGCAGATAGTAAATGATTCTGAAGCGTAAGGCATTACCCGAAAGAAGTTCCTTTTCTTCGTTCTTTCTCTTCCCTTAGAATTCCCCTTTTATTTACTGGTAACCTATTTTCCTTCTGAGGAATTTTTCATTTCTTAATATTTAGAAATTTTCCTAGAAGGGTGAAAAGCAGAGGGAGAGGAGTTAGCCGTCACTACCAGAAACTTTTGTCCTAATGCCCCCACATTTGTAAAATGCCTGCTCTGGTTGATGGAGGCAGTCTCAACTCCAGCTTTTAGAAATTCTAGGACAAAAACTAAACTGTTTCTGTTGCCAGGTTGTCTTGGTAGGCATAATTCGTTAAGTTCATGATGAACACTCATTAAAGTCTCTTATCTTTCATGATTTCTGTTTCATGCTAAGATTATTTTGATGTTTAAAAATGTTTACTTCATGTTTTATAGAGATTATATGTCAGTTTTTCCTAAAATGATCTGTTTTGTTTTGTTTTATTTTGTTTGTTTTTGTTTTAATAGGATTTACCACTTCAGCAGAAAAAGAGGCTAAATTAGTCTATACAAATTCTTCCTCTGCTTCTTTCTCTGGTCCTGCTGCTACTCTTCTGCAGAAAATTCCCAATACCCACTTGTCATCTATTATTACAACCTCTGACTTCTCACCAGGGCCTGGCCACCATTCTTCTTTATCTCAGATTCCTCCAGCTATCCCCAGCATGTCTCACCAGCCAACAATTTTACTGAGCACAGTCCCTGACAGTGCCTCTCCCTCCATACATCCTGGGACACAGATCGCGCCAAGCCCCGCTGGCCTGCCACGCTGTCGATCAGGCAGTTACACCATTGGCCCCTTTTCCTCTTTCCAAAGTGCTGCACACATCTATAGCCAGAAACTGTCTCGTCCCTCTTCAGCAAAGGCAGGTGAGTGTGAGAAAATGAAAGGCAGCCTTCAATGTCAGCTCCTCCCCAGCCCCAATAAAAAAAAACAAAACAAAGAATGCCATCTCTTCCTTTGCTTTTCTTTTGAAAGGTAAAGGGACACATGCATTGTTCTGATGAGACTGCATTTGGTCCAGTAGCATTCATTCATTAATACAAAATGAATCAGGACTTCTTTGAGATGCTGGATAAAGAGATGAATGAGACCATTCTATTTAGTAGGAGCTTACAGTCCAGTCAGGAGATTTTCCATCACAGATCATCATAGACCTACGAGTGTGCTGTATATATTCTTTCTGATTCAAATAGTTATTTTTCAGTGCATTTACAGTCAAATATGACCTGAATAAATAACCAAAGAATTCTTAAAATAAGGTATCTAACTTCAAATGAAGTAGGTAGACCCGTATTATCAGTGAAGTTTCCCCCCATTTTTAATAACAGTTTTATTGAGATACAATTCATATACTGTAAAATCCATCACTTTGAGGTGTGCAGTTCAGTGATTTTTAGTATATTCACATAGCTGTGCAGCCAACACCACTATCTCTTATTTTGGAACATTTTCTTTATCCCTGAAGAAACCTCATACCTATTTGTAGCCACTATCTGTTTCCTCCTTCCCCCAGCCCTAGCAACCACTAAACTACTTTCTGTCTCTATAGATTTGCCTGTTCTGGACATTTTATGTAAGTGGAATCGTACGATTAGTCGTGTTTTGTGAATGACTTATTTCACTTAGCACAGTTTCTCCAAGGTTCACTCATGTCGTAGCATATATCAGTACTTCATTCCTTTGTATGGCTGAATAGTATTCCATTGGATGGATATACCATGCTTTGTTTATCCATTTATCAGTTGATGGACATCTGGGTTGTTTTCACTTTGGAGCTGTTAAGAATACTGCTGCTATAAATGTTTGTGTACAAGTTTTTGTGTGGACCTATGTTCTCGTTTCTCTTGGATGTATACATAGGAGTGGAATCGTTGGGTCATACGGTAACTTCATGGTTTGTTTGGTGTTTTTTTTTTTAGTGACTTCTAAACTGTTTTCAAAGGGACTGCATCATTTTGCTTCCAGCAATGCATGAAGGTCCCAATTTCTGCACATCCTTGCTCACACTTACTATTGTCTGTCTTTCTGATTTTACCTATTCTAGTGGGCTGGAAGTAGTCTCATTTTTGTGGTTATTATTTGCATTTCCCTAATGACTAATGATGTTGAACATCTTTTCATGTGCTTTTTGACCATCAGTATACTTTCTTTGGATAAATATTTATTCAAATCCTTTGCCTATTTTTAAATTGGGATATTTGTTTTTTATTGTTGAGTTACAGTCTTTATGTAGTCTGGATACAAGTCCCTTGTCAGATGCGTAATTTTGAAATATTTTCTTCCCTTCTGTTGGTCATCATTTCGTGTTTTTGAAGCACAAAAGCTTTTTATTTTGATGACATCTAATTTATCTGTTTTTCTTTTGCACTTACGTTTTTGGTATCATATCTGAAAAATTATTGCCTAACCCAAGGTAACAGATTTATATGCATGTTTTTTCTAAGGAGTTTATAGTTTAGCCTCTTTCATTTAGGTCTTTTATCCATTTTGAATTTAACTTTTGTGTAGGGTGTGGTGTAAGGGTCTAACTTCATTCTTTTGCATGCATATTCAGTTGTCCCAGCACCATTTGTTAGTATTATTTCCCTGTTGAATTATCTTGGCATTTTTGTCAAAAATCATTTAATCATAAATGTAAGGGTGTATTATGGAGTCTCAGTTCTGTTCCACTGATCGATATGTCTAGCCATATACCAGTACCATGTTGTCTTGACTGTAGAATTGTAGTAAGTTTTGAAATCACCACAAGTGATTTTTTTCAATTTTGTTCCTTTTTTCCATATTGTTTAGACTACTCTGGATCCCTTGCGTTTTCACATGGACTTTAGGATCAGCTTGTCAATTTCTGCAGAAATAGGCAGATGGGATTTGGATAGGATTGTGTTGAATCTGTAGATTAGTTTGGTAAATACCTTACCGTTTGTCAGGTTTTTAAACAGTTTAATAATATCCATGTTAAGATGAGTTACAGCTAAGCTATGTTTTGTAAATAGTCAACTTATATTTCTTAATTAGTATCTGATTTCAAATGAAATGAATATTATAATACGCAGCTTGAATCAGAGATAATAAATGTCTATTTTAATAAGTCATAATTATAAATATGGGCATGTATGTGTGTGCTATTTCTGAGTGCTTATTCTTGTGATTTAATCTTCTAAGATCAATAGTAATAATAATAATGTTCTGGTTTGAACTGTTTTCTCCCATTTGAGAGAAATTTGGTAAGATCAGTGTCTCCAATAACCTGTGTTAATCAAATCTTTCTTTAAAAAACCTTCCTTTTTCACACTTCCCAGAGAGGGATAGGGAACAGAAGGAGCTAGTCAGTTCAAAAATATTTTTAAATTTCAATTGTGATTTATCCTTTGACCCATGGATTGTTTATAAGCATATTGTTTATTTATTTTTTTATAATAATATTTTTTATTATATTATGTTATTCACCATACAGTACATCCCTGGTTTTTGATGTAAAGTTTGATGATTCATTAGTTGCATATAACACCAAGTATATTGTTTAATGTTCAGATAGTTGGCATTCTCTCCTTCTTTTAATTGTCTGTTTCTCTTATTTCCACAGTGGTCAGAGAACACATTCTGAATGGCTTACACAGTAATAGACAACAATATAGTAAATGACAATAATAGCCTGCAAGTGATTTGAGTTAAAATTTTCTGTGGTTATTGAATAGTTTGAGAGTGAGAGTAGGATATGATTTAACTTCGACTTTTTAAAGATAAATTACAGTATGAAATTTCAAAGGTCACCACCAAAAGAGTAAAAATATGGAAATTCTAAACCTTTGGGAAGAAGAAAAATGGATTGAGCAGAAAGCTTAGAAAAAGCAAGAGAAGCGAAACTTAGAACATAGCAAACCAAGTCCCAGTGTCAAGAATCAAATAAATATAAATGGGTTGAACTTGTTAGAAGAGTGTCAAGTTGATGTTTTTAAAAATCCAACTGTGTGCTGCTTACCAGAGAGAGATACACCTAAGGAGAAGAACAAGGAGTGGTTGAAAGTAAAAGGATAAAGAAAGAAATGCCATGTAAATACCAACCAGAAGAAACATGGTATAGCTATATTAACATATGCTAAAATAGACTTTAAGATGTAAAATTTCCTTACAGAGAGTAATTATATAAGACAAAAGGTAAAGGTTTAGTTCAGCAGAAAGATAAAACAGTTCTAAGTGCACCCAATATATATATATATATATATATATATATATATTATATATATATATATATATATATATATATATATATATATAACCTCCAAATATATAAAACAAAGATTGATACAAGTACATGAGGGTCTATAAATCCACTGTCTTAGTGGGAGATTTCTACATACTTCTAATAAACTAAACAGATTGTTTTAAGTCAGCAAAGATAAAGAGGATTTGAACAAGTTGATAAGGTTTATCAATTGATCATACATAGAAGTGTGTACCTAATAATTAGAGAAAACACCTTCTCAAGGACTCATAATATATTCATAAAACCAGTCATCCCCTACATCATAAAATAAGACAAATTTCACAGAATTGGTATCATACAGGGACAGTCTCTGTCTACACTGTAATTAAATTGAATGGCAATAACAAAAAGTACAGTATATAACAAATCCTCATGAATTTCAGGGATTAAAAAGAGTCAAACACCGGGTGTTGTATGGAAGCATTGAATCACTATATTGTATACCTGAAACTAATATTACAGTGTATGTTAATTAATTGGAATTTAAATTAAAACCTAAAAAAAAATAGTCAAAGAAGAAATCATAATGGAAATAAATGTAAAAGTATTAGAACTGAATGATAATGAGAAAACCGCATGTCCAGGTGTATGGAGAACAATGAAGGGCAGTGTGTGGAGGGAAATTTATTGCCTTAAAAATTTTCATTTGAAAGGAAGAAAGGCTGAATATTAATTTCTAAGTATTTAATTTCAGACATTATAAAAACAAAACATCATAAATCAAAATAAAAAGAAATAATAAAGATAAGGGCAAAAAAATCAGAGAATTCAGAAATAAAGCACACTAGAGAATATCAAAGCCAAAAGTTCTTTGAAAACCCTAATAAGATGGACAGTTCTCTGCTGAGACTGATCAAGAAAAGAGAGAAGACATGGATAAATAATAAAATGGATGGAAAAGCTATAGAACAAACAAATATTGCATAGGTGACAAAAAGAATACTGTTTCTTTTAATAATAATTTTTTATTATGTTATGTTAGTCACCATATAATACATCCTTAGTTTTTGATGTAGTGTTCCATGATTCATTATTTGCATATAACACCCAGTGCTCCATGCAATATGTGCCCTCCTTAATACCCATCACCAGCCTATCCCAATCCCTACCCCCCCACCCCTGAAGCCCTCAGTTTGTCTCCCAGAGTCCATATTCTCTCATGGTTCATTCCCCCTTCTGTTACCCCCCTTCATTCTTCCCTTCCTTCTCCCACCAATCTCCCTGCTGTTTCTTATGTTCCATAAATGAGTGAAACCATATGATAATTGTCTTTCTCTGCTTGACTTATTTCACTTAGCATAATCTCCTCCATTCTTCTTTCTGATGGCTGAGTAATATTCCATTGTATATATGGACCACATCTTCTTAATCCAGTCATCTGTTGAAGGGCATCTCAGCTCCTTCCACAATGTATCTATTGTGGACAATGCTGCTATGAACATTGGGATGCATATGGCCCTTCTTTTCACTACATCTGTATCTTTGGGGTAAATACCCAGTATGCAATTGCTGGATCATAGGGTAGCTCAGTTTTTAACTTTTTAAGCGACCTCCACACTGTTTTCCAAAGTGGCTGTACCAACTTGCATTCCCACCAACAGTGTAAGAGGGATCCCCTTTCTCCACATCCTCTCCAACAATTGTCTCTTGCCTTGTCTATTTTTCCCATTCTAACTGGCATAAGGTGGTATCTCAAGGTGGTTTTGATTTGAATTTCCCTGATGGCTAAGGATTTTGAACATTTTTTCATATGTCTGTTAGCCATATGTATGTCTTCATTGGAAAAGTGTTCATATCTTCTGCCCATTTTTTTATTTGATTATTTGTTTCTTGCATATTGAGTTTGAGAAGTTCTTGTAGATCTTGGATACCAATCTTTTATCTGTAGCGTCATTTGCAAGTATATTCTCCCATTCCGTGGGCTGCCTCTTAGTTTTTTTGACTGTTTCCTTGGCTGTGCAGAAGATTTTTATCTTGATGAAGTCCCACAAGTTCATTTATCTTTTGTTTCTCTTGCCTTTGGAGATGTGTCATGAAAAAGGTTGCTTTGGCCGATGTCGTAGAGGTTGCAGCCTATGTTCTCCTCTAGGATTTTGATGGATTCCTGTCTCACATCGAGGTCTTTCATCCATTTGGAGTTTATTTTTGTGTATGGTGTGAGAGAGTGGTCAAGTTTCATTCTTTTGCATGTAGCTGTCCAATTTTCCCAGCACCATTTATTGAAGAGACTGTCTTTTTTTCACTGGATGTTTTTTCCTGCTTTGTCAACGATTAGTTGCCCATAGAGCCGAGGGTCCATTTCTGGGTTCTCTATTCTGTTCCGTTGGTCTATGTGTCTGTTTTTGTGCCAGTACCATGCTGTCTTTGTGATCACAGTTTAATACTGTTAACCATTTATTCCAATAAAATTGAAAACCTACAAAATGGACAAATACGAAAGTATAACTTACCTGAGATTGACTCAAGAAGATAAAGAAAGCCTCAACAGTCCTGTAAGTATTAAGATGATTGAAACAAAAGTTAAAAATCTCACAAAGAAAATTTGAGGCCCAGATAATTTTGTAAGTTCTAACAATCTTTCAAGGGGCAGATAATTCCAATCTTAAACTCTTCTCAAGAATGGGAGAAGAAAATACTCAACTCATTTTGGACACCTAGTTTAATCTTAGTAACAAAACCAGTTGAGGACAGTACTAGGGAAATTATAGACCAGCTTCATTTATGAACATAAATGCAAAAATTATAATCAAAATATAAGCCAGCCAAATCTAGCAACATAGGAATGAGATAGGACACCATGAACAAGCAAGGTACACAGAAGGGGCTTAACATTAGAAAATGTTAAAACGACATTTGACACATCAACAAATTACAGGAGAAGAACGATATTCATCTTAGTAGATGCAGAGAATTTGATAAAATTCCACACTCATTCATGATAAAGCTCTCAGCCTACTAGGAAGAGAAGGAAACTCTCTTGAGCTGAAAAAGGCTATCTGCCAAAATCCTACAAGAGGTATCAGTGTAAATGGGGAAATGTCGAAAGAATTCTTTTTAACATTAAGAGCCATGAAAGGATGCCCACTAATATTGCTTCTATTTAATGTTTTACCAGAACCAGCATAGTAAGACAAAAGAAATTAAAAGCATAAGGATCAAAAAGGAGGAAATAAAATTTATTTGCAGATAATATATTGTCTGCAGAGACAACTGAAAGTAATCTACAGATACATTTTAGAAATAATTATTTTAGCAGTGTGATGGCTGTAAGATCAATATTAAAAATCAGTAGCTTTTTCTGTATATTAGCAACCAAGTTAGAAAGCAATTTTTTTTTGTAATGTGGTTAAATATATAAAGATTTACCATTTTAACTATTTTTAAGTTTTTAAGTTTGTAGTTGAGTGGCATTAAGTACATTCACATTGTTGTGTAACAGTTACCACCAAGAAAACAATGAACTTAGGAATAAAATTTAGAGATAAATTTAGGAAAGAAAGGAAATTTTATAAGGCTTTTTGAGGGACATTAGAGAAAACCTAAATAAAATAGATTAAATAGCCTATGTGCATGGATTGAAAGAATCATTGTCCTAAATGTTTCAGTTCTCATCAGATTGATCCCTGGATTCAATACGGTTCCAGCCGGAACCTCAACAGGTCTGTTGTTACACTTGACAAGCCCGTTCGACATGGCCAAGAATAGTGAGAACCTATGAAAGAGCAAAAATAAAGTGGAGGAGCACCTCATTATACTTATATAAAAATATGATAACTGAGACAGTTTAGTATTGGCAAATGGACAATGGAAAAGAATAGGAATTACAACACAGATAGATGGAACTTTGATACCTATCCAAGATGGCATTGTGCATAGTGGAAGAAGAAGGGTTTCTCAATACATGGTACTGGGATGATTAGTTAATAATACAGAGAAAAAAATGAGAGTAGGTCAGTGACTTACACTATGTATAAGATTAATTTCAGATGCAAAACTTAAAACTTTTAGGATAAAATAGGGGCACCTGGTTGGCTCAGTCGGTTAAGTAACCTGACTCTTGATTTAGGTTCAGGTCAAGATCTCAGGGTTGTGAGATTGAGCTCCGCATCGGGCTCCGCAGTCAGCAGGGAGTCTGTGTGAGATTCTCTCCCCCCTCCTCCCTCCCACACTTGGGCGCATGCATGCACGCATGCCCTCTCTCTCTTTCTCTCTAAAATAAATAAATCTTCAATAAAAACTAATAGGATAAAATAAACAAGACTATCTTTAAGATTGTATGGTATGCAGCAAGTGAAAACATAAGCAAAACTCCCATAAATCAATAAGAAAAGACAACCCAATAGAAAAATGGTCAGTGGTATGAGAAAAAATGTAACACGTGCTCAGCGTCATTATTAATCAGTGAATGTAAATGGAGACTACAATGAGATTTTTATCCCCTTAGAAGTGGGAAGAATTAAGATACTTGACAATACTAAGTGTCAGAGGGGATGTGGATCAGCAGGAACTCTCCTATTTTGTTTGTGGGGATGTAAAAAAATGCCACTTTGGTGTTATCACATAAATTTGAGATTTACATACTCTGTGATTCAACAATCCCATTCTTAGGTATATACTCAAGGGAGGTTCTTTCACACGTGGCCCAGGAGATGTATTCAAGAGTGTTCATGGCTGTACTGTTTATAATAGCAATAAGCTTGAAATAACAAAAATATCCATGGATGGGGGAAGAGAAAATTGAGTTGTAGTGCATTTGCAAAATGGAATACCAAGCAGCCGATAAATTAATGCATTTTAAGCTACACTTAGCAAGGATGAATCTTGAAAGTGTGGTATTGAATGACAAGAGCCAATCTCAGGAAACTACTGCAGTAAGAGCACTTTTGTAGAGCTCAAAACCAAGCAAAGTGATCTAGTATTTTGTTTATGCATACAGACACAAACCACACAGACACATTATTGAAGATACTTTTTGAAAGGAAGGGAATGATGATAAGGGGAGATAAGTGATGTCTCAAGAGGAGCACATAATTGATGCACATTAATTGGTAATAACGGTTTTGGGGTTGGGAGTACGTTCACAGTTGATCATAGTATTCTTTATAACTTACACATCTGCTGTACAATTTTCTATGTATCTCACAATAAAGCAAACATGAAAGAGTTATAGATTTTTTAAAACAGTGTCACCAGATTGTCTATACCAAATGATCACAGTTATATAAACATTAATAAGACAGAAAGGAAACATAGTGTTTTCTGGGTTTTAAATTTTTTGTTTTTCAGTGAGATGTGTGACTTCCATCATAGAAAAAATACGAACCTCGATTTTGTATTAAATAATTTCTTTTTGCCAGAATTTCAGTGCTCAAGAATAATAGAACTCTCTTGATATCACAGTTGGAAGAAAAGCGTTTAAATCTGAAAGGAAAATGAATCATTTCGTCAATATAAGATTATTGGTGTTTTTCTAATTATACTGTTTTGCTTTTATCTGTTTTCCCTTTTGAGCTTGGTAAGGAGGATTGTGGCTTATTTGACAGTTGGTGCCATAGACTACTGACAAGTAAAGTCCCATTACAAGAAAAATAAGAATTACAATGAGTTTTAAAACTACACTTTTTTTATTCATTAAGATTAGTAAATTCTAGGAGTGGTTGTTCCCCACTGCATATGATGAAATTTTGTGTGTGTGAAGCTTCGGTTGTAAACAAAAGCATGTTCATAAATGCTTGTAACAAGTTGTCAAAGATCCCTGGGATTCAGTAAAGTATCTGTTGGCTGAGAGTTCTCTGTCATCGCGCTAAGGGCTTTTTTCCTAAGTGGGTAAAAACTTTTCCCTTTTTTTAGCAGGTTCATGCCATCCAAACAGGCTTCACTCGGGAATGGCTAAAACTCAAAGAGAGGGAGAAGATGGCTCTCCGTACAGCAGACGGTATAACCCGAGTATGGTTACGGCCGAGCTTCAGCGGCTGGCTGAGAAGCAGGCAGCCAGGCAGTATTCCCCATCCACCCACATCAGTCTCCTCACCCAGCAGGTACGGACAGTTGGGGGACCAAAGAGCTCTTTGGTCCTGAGGATCATAAGGGCAGGCCTGGTTCTCTGTCCTTCCCTGCCTCTGCTCATTTCCTGTATGCTGATGCTTGTTGAGGGAGTATTAGTTGGTGTGAGCTAAAGAATGAGAGTGTTCCTCTTCATCTTTAAAGAAAATGAGCTTCTGTTGCAGGTATTCCAAAGTTAAGTCTGCTACTAACTCTGATTTACTTATTTCATGGATAAACAGACTTGAATGTTCAGCTGTCAAATAGACTTTTAAAGGATCTTTAAAAATAACTTCTTTTTTTGGTTAAATTTTCCAGTGAGTTCTGGTCTTAGAAATCTTTTTACCAGAATGCCATAACATTACCTTTTACTTTTTTTTTTTTTAAACTGTACCACCTTTCATCTCTTGCTCTCAGGACGTTTTATGGCTACCGACTAGTGAAGTATTTCAGTACACCTTTAGTCAACACGTGTCATTCTCCCCATTTTACAGATGGGGAAGCTGAGGCTGAAAGAAGTGTTATAATCAAGGTCATTTGGGAAGCTGGATAGATAGAAATAGATACCACAATTTTGACCTTAAGTTATAATAACAAGCTTACAGCACAATGAAGTTATATGAGACTTTCACAAGAACTTTGGGATTGTTTTTGCCCTCCTTGCTGATCATCCCCATGGTATTTCACTAGAAGTAGAAGCCATATCTTCTCCCTTTCCTTTATGCAAAATGGCGTCGACGTCCTCCAAAGAAATTATTATAGTCGAACTCCACAGTTACGTTCTGCTATATCTCTGGTACATCAGAGTCTTAATTAGCGGCAACGCTGTAATGATCATCAAGTCTAGAAAAAAGTGAAGCTGACTATTCGAGCACATGTTAAAAGTAGGCAACACACTGCTCCCTGGTGGTGCCCTGCTTCTCTGTATAAAATTTAGAACCAAAATTAAAGGTAAGCTTTAACTGTGCTTCAGCCTCATCCCAGTGTGTGAGGCTGTAATGAATTTTCTTTTTCAAATCCCTAACCATTTAAAGAGAGTAGATGAGGAGGTCTGATTTGAAATAGAAAGCAAAGAATCTTCCAAGGGCAGTTTTGAGACTTGAGGGGGGTGGGCGAGTTAGATTTTACAGATGGAGTGATAGGAAGAAGGTACTAGAATGTCATGACCATGGTAGAATGGGAAGGAATTTGGAAATGTGAAGGGGCTTTGAGGAAGGGAGAGGGCCAGTGATCCGCTACCCGTTTTTCACTGGGTCACTGACAAGAGTGTATGTTTCCAGTTTATAAATGAGCAGCTAGAACCACCAAGACATTAGGAAATTTTCTTTGCAGTCATAGTAAAAAACATAGCCAATATCAGTGTTTACATATTTTCAGCTTCTGTCATTTGGTAAGCTGCAAAGCTTGCAAAATGACAAGATTCTGATCCTGTGGGACTCCAGGGTGATTGTATCCTAATGGGAAAGTCACTTCCTTCAGTCCATCTTTCTCATCGAAGGAGAACTTCAGTGCCAGAGAATTAACAGTCTATCAGACTCTTGTACGTAGGGATCTGAACTTACCATTAGATGTCAGTCTTAACTTTTAGAGTCTGGTAAGAGGGTGGTTGGTGCTCGGTACAGTACTGAGGGAGGGGCTGTAGTATGTAAGAAGCAGGGTGGGGTGGTGGAAAGCGAGCTGGACTAGCCATCTGTCTTCCGCCACCACGAACCAGCTGTGTGATCTCGGACAGCTCACTCAGCTTTCAACCTCAGGGTCTTTGTTGATGGGGTAAATGCAGTAGGCTCCTGAAGATAGTGTGCAAAAACTACTTTGTAAAGTCTAAATGCCATATATTTGGAAAACATTGATATTTCAGCCACAAAAGGCTTTTAGTAACAAATTATTTCTAATTTGATTTGAAAAAGTAGTTTTTAGATAAAATATAGTGTTACCAAAGTGAACTTGGTTATTGAAAAACTCAATTATATGTTATCTGGCTCCTTCCCCTTGGAGCAAGTAATTCCTTAATTTGGAATTTGGAAAATTCTTTTATTCTTCTTTGTAAATAATAACCCGTTACAATGGCTTCATATGGGCTCTGGCCCATGTGTTTACTAGTGGGGGTGCAGACCTAATTTGGGGGCAGCCCTGCCCTTCTCTCTCAACTTGGGCCATGAAACCTTCAAGGTAGCTTCATCAGAAGCAGCTTTGTGTTCAGTAATTCAAATGCTTTTTTCTTCCCCATATCTGTGATTATTTCCTTACTTCCAATTCCTCTTTTGTTTTTTTTTTCCTTCCCTCCCCTCCCCATTCCTCCCTCCCTCTTTTTCTTTCTTCCTTTCCTTTCCTTTCCTTTCCTTTCCTTTCCTTTCCTTTCCTTTCCTCTTTTCTTCTTTCTTTCTTCTTTCTTTCTTTCTTTCTTTCTTTCTTTCTTTCTTTCTTTCTTTCTTTCTTTCTTTCTAAATCCAGTAGGATTAATGTTTTCTTCCCCTGCTTCCCTTTTTTTGATAAGATAATTCTGGATAAATTTATTCATTCTGTTGTTTTAATACTTTCTAATTGGTTGTTTTGTTTTATCTTTACTAATTCCCTTCGTTCTGCTTTTGCTAGCTTTATTTTGTTTCCTCCCGGTCTCTTAAGTGGGAAACTTACTTTCATTCACTCTTGTTTGTTACTGTATTTCAAGCTATGAATTTTCCTCCGAGTATTGCTTTCATCATATCCCACAAATTCTGATGTATCTTTACATTGTTTTTTCCGGGTAAGGCGTTGAGACCTACCACTGCATAAGGAACACAGATTTTTTAATTATTTGTGTTTTGGAAGATGAGTATAAAAAATTGAAGTCCTTGGGTCTGTTTTTGAAAAATCATTTTATTTTGTCTGTAATTTCAACTGCTTACCCCATTAAAGCTTTTAGTGGCAGTTTTCATAAAACTTTTAATTCAAATGTGGTTTTTTAATTTATTCATTCAAAAACATTTTATTAAGCTCTTAGGAATGTTCCAGGCTTTGGTACTAAGCCATGGGGATGATATAAGACATAGTCCTTGGCATGAAATAACTCACAATCTGGTAAGTGTGACAGCCACATAAACACATGATAGTACTAGCATGGAATATGCACAAAAGAGATATTTCTAGGGAATAACAGAAGTGTCAGAAGGGGTAATACCTAACCCAGCCTGTGTATGGGAGTGAGGAGGCCAAAGCAGCCTTCTTGGAAGAGATTGTATTGAAACTGAATCTTAAAGGTAGGCAAGTGGGTGGCAGAAGAAGGGTGAGGGCAGGTCCCAGAATTAAAGCTAGCCTGTACGTGTGTAGGGAAACAGTAGGCTGGTTAGCGGTATTGGAGGGTAGGGAATCAGCAGAGAACAGCTAGGATGGAAACTGAAAGAGAAGGCAAAGGCTGATTTAGGGAGAGCTTTCTCTGTGAAGGTACTCCTCTTCATATCCTCGATGATGGGGGTGGGCACAGAGACACTGTTGGCTTTGCCTTTTGGCTTGATCACTCGGGTACCTGGAGGAGGGTGGGTTGGAGGGTGAGGCAGTGTGTCACCCCATTTCCTTCCCACTCACTGGTGAAGATGCCGAGGAACAGTAAGCTAGCCAGAAGTAAAGAAGCAAAGTACTCTTGACAACCCCCAAATTTTATAATAAAACTTGGAGGTACCCAGAATTTACATTAGAGGCTAAATTGTTATGGATTTGCATGGCTAAGAACAGACCCTTATTTAGCTTGTGATTACTTTCACTACTTCTTTAATGATGTAACTTCCTTTATAGCCTACAACACGTGAGAACTTCAAACTCTCCTTGCCACACGAAGTGGCCACAGTGGCCGCTTCAGAAGTGTTTGTGCCAGCATGCGCACGCTTGAAATAATAATGCTTGAAAGAGATACATGTTCTTCGTGGAGGTTATTCAACAAGTACCCTACAAATCTGAGCAGAGAGCAGGTCAAATTTAGTTCTTCCCCGTGGCACCTGAGAGGCTGGCTGTCCTTTGGGGACGGGGTTCTTTGGAAGTCAATGTGTACACCCCTGAAAGCAGGGTTTTCTGGGAGCATCTTTCGCCTGTGATAGGCAGCGCTGTGGTAGCTGACAGGGCGCTGGAGGAGCGCTTCCGTCTCACTGTCTCTGCCTCACTCAGTGCTGGGAGAGGTGTGCGTGACCACTGCAGCCCTCTGCACGGACGTCGCCCTTTGTGGTTAACTGCTGGTAGTGAGCAGAAGAATGCGGCGAAGGAGCCCGGCTCTGTGGTGAGGAGTGGGAGGCAGCGGCTCAGAGGGAGCACCGGCCCTCTCTGTGCGGGCGAGCGTGAGATTTCAGGACCCAGCTATCATTAGGAGCAGCTCCAGCTCTTCCAGCCTGGGAGTTTAATCAAAGGAATAACAGCAGACCACCCAGGCGAGGGCTCCAAGGCGAGCGAATGTGCTGTGTCAGTCTCTGTTCCCCAGCCAGCCAGTGCCCGGGATGTGGCCAGGCCTCCTGGAAATGTGCTGACAGATACATAGGAGGGAGGAGACACTTTCTGCTTCTCACATTTTTCATGTAGATGGAGAGTGGAAAAGAAAACCATTCCATTTCTTTCATTTTTTGCTCCTTGCCTTGGTACTTTTCTAGAGCGGTTCTAGAGAAGGGCATACACTGAGGCGTAGAATGTTTCGTTTCCACCAGCTCCTCATTTCCTCTCACTCATTCAGATGTGAAGGAATTCTCTATCATTTTTTCTGCCTCAAAAGCTGCCAAGGTGGACCTTGAGTGAATCTTACTTTCAGAATTTCCAGTTTGAAGGTGAAATTGGCAGAGAGGGAGCTGAATTTCTGAAATGACGATGGGTGTTCTCCAGAACTGAGGCGGATGGCACCCAGTTTATCACAAGCTTGGGTGTTTGGGAACTCCCCTCCTTCCTCCTTAGCATGCCCAGACACATTTACATTTATGTTCTGGTTTGGTGGTGGTTTTCCAAGTCTAGCTCCTTTGATTCTATATTCTTTCTGGGTAGAAAAAGTTACACTTTTTTGTATGCTATATATTACTCTTTCCCATTTCTAGAAACAGAAAAGGATAAATGGAAAAAACAGGAGCTCTTGAGTCAGTGAGACCTTGGAGAAGTTACTTAACTTCCCTGTGCCTTAATTTCCTTCTCTGTAAAACGGGGTAATTTTAGTATCGAGACTAATTCTCCTCCTGGATCCCTGTGCCTCCCAGCTCCAGGGCCTCGCTCCAGCTGATCCTGTCTCGTTCCCTAGCTCTTCTGTGTCTCTCAAGGCTTTCAGCCCCCAGTGTTCCTTAGTTCCTTAGCCTACTGTATGGTCTCTTGTTCTGAAATAACCTTTCTTTCACCCTGCCACTCCCTCAAGTTCTTGTCTTTCCTGCACTGCCAAACTTTAAAGTAACATGCCCTTGCTGCCCCAGTGCCCCTGACCCCGTCCCCTTCACAGTGACTCTTGCAGCCTGACCTTGTCTTTTACCACTTTGTCCAGCTCTCTCAGAGTTTGCCAATGACCTTGGAATTGCCAACTTCGGTCACCTATTTTTAATACTCATTCTCCCTCAGCATGTGGCACTATTATTGACCACCTCCTACCTGAAAACTTTTCTTAGCTTCTCCAACCCTTTAGTGATTCCCCTGGGAGCTCATCCTCCTCTTTCCCCTGAAGACTAGGTTCCATTTGCAACATTTTTTAAAAGCCACTGGCATGTAGACCTCAAATATATAAAACTGGCAACAGTAGGCTCTCCCCGATTAAAGACAGTGGGATGATGCCTGGGTATCCTTTTCTTCCCATTCTTCGTACCTCTCCAGCATAGCTCTGGAGTCAGGGTGCAACACAACTGTTTTTTCCACGTACAGTTTCCCCCTGGGTAAATGTTCTCTTCCCATAGCTCCATCTGGTACTGTTCTGTGGATTTCCTCCACATACGCATCTTTAGTGTGAACCTCTTTGCTGAGTGCCAAGTCCAGACTTCCAGCTGTCAGACATTTCCACCTAACTGTATCACCAGCATCCAAGATACGCAGCGTATTTTAAACATATTTTGAAAATGTTCAAAAAAATATTCAAGACCTCTAAAACCTATTTGTTCGTCTCCGTTTTCTCTGTTGGTATTGGTGACACTGCAGTTGTCCTTGGGATTTAGGTATGGGATTTAGGTAAGATTGACTTATCATTGTCTCTCTTTGCTTCTTCATTCTCTCTACATCCAGGCAGTTGCCAAGTCTGGTTGATTCTGACTCCATAATGTCTCAGATATATCTTCCCTGTTTCACTTTCATGTCAGCTGTCCTGCTTAAGGCCTTAATTGTCTCAACTGGACCTCCGAAACAGTCGTTCTGGCTGGTCTCCTGTTCACCTTAGTGTTTGCTGTAAAGGAATCTTTTTGAATCACAGGTCTGGTGATAAGACTCCTTTGCTCAAGAATCTCGAGGGGGCTTTCTGTTTACCTACAATGTGAAGCCCAAGCTATTAAATGTTATTCAAATCCTTAATTTAGAATCTGGCTCCAGGCTACTTCTCCAGTCTCTCCTCTCCATCATGCGTGTTTTTGTGCAACTCACCCAGGATTTGTTCATCCCCATGCCTTACTGTTTGCTATCTTCTTGTGGGAAATGTTTCCCCTGTCACCATGCCTAACTTCATCCGTCCAGGCTCAACATAGATGCTGTTTGGTTTGCAACCCTCTCGGGAGCTTTCCTGGTGTAACCTGAAACTGGCCCCTGTACTCAGGGCAGGCAGAGACCAAAGAAAGAGGCAGGCCACTCCAGGTTGGTAGGTGGCAGTTTTAATACTAGCAAAGGGAGCTTAAATACGAGGCTTGTCTTGGGCGGCAGCAAGATGAATGGATCCCCACACCTGCCACCAAGTCTTAAAAGTTTATAAAGAGGACCTAACTGGGCTCAGTCATGTATACTGTGCGAGTGTTTTCAGTACATCATCATCTCAAGGCCATGTCCTTAGAGCAGCCTCTGGGAGCGGGAAAGGCAAGTGGAACCCACATTCCAAGGATGGGAGGAGGGGCTGAGGCGCCTCTGAGTGCCCTGGTCCAGCTCATGGGTCAGTCGGCAGCCATGTCTTTCTCCTGGCGTTCCCCAGCAGGTGCCCCTTCACTCGGATGAGTGTCATTTCACGCACCACACTCTCTGTGTCCAGATAGCTGTCTCCTGCCATGGTGAGCTCTTTGGGGCCAGTGTCCTATGCTGCCCCAGAACCTGACTCCTGGGTAATGGTAAATGTGCTTATTCTACTGAACTGTGAGTTACTTAGTTGAGGACGGGGACCCATTTTTCATCGTTTTCCAGCTTTGGTATATGGTAAGCACCCAGTACATTTTTGAATAAAGAAATGAATGAAGAACCCACTACTTTCCGTGCTCCTTTAGCCCCTTATTAGTTTCTCTGCATAGTAAGCCTATGATAGTGATTTTGCATCTCTTCTTTCCTGTTGAGTTAGAATCTGCAATGACACTTCTTTCTGATCCATCACCTAGCACAGCACCCTTGTACTAGGTAGGCACTTATCACATCCTTGCTAAGTTGAAAAGAATTGCTCTTCTGCGTTTTGCTGGGTTTTATATTCTTTTTTAAAACTCTTGCTCTTTCATGTTTTTCATTGACAGTACCACAGCTGCCCTTTGTCATAAAGCAGCCAACATCAACTGAATGTCTGTTCTGCACCAGGCACTGCACTAAGCACTTTATAGGCATTACCTCTTTAACCCTAGGATGTAGATCATTACTTTTTACTGATGAAGAAAACAGAAGCTGGAAGGATAAGTGAGTGTACTAAGGTCACACAAATGGCAAGTGGCTGAACCAGGACTCAAACCCAAGTGCGTCTGGTGCCATGCTCTTCCCCTCTGTGTTTTCCTGCGTCCTCCTGTGGGAATCAGGACTCTAACCTCTCATCGGCTGCACTTGGCTTCAGAGTGCTAGCCACGGCGGTGCTTGAGCCTGCAAGAGGGAAACGGGGAACTGAACTTGCTGTTTTTGTGATGAGAAAAGCTTCTCTACTCTCCAAAGCAGTTTGAGAGATGTTTGGCTTTGTCTAGATTATCTGTAATTTGCTGAGTAAATGAGTATTTGTTGAGTGAACTCTTCATCAGATTATTTTTTTTTAAAGATTTTATTTATTTGACAGAGACACAGCCAGCAAGAGAGGGAACATAAGCAGGGGGAGTGGGAGAGGAAGAAGCAGGCTCTCCGCTGAGCAGGGAGCCTGATGCAGGGTTCGATCCCAGGACCCTGGGATCACGCCCTGAGCTGAAGGCAGACACTTAACGACTGAGCCACCCAGACGCCCCTTCATCAGATTATTTTATGGTGAAATTAATTGATCCTTTGAGCAGGCAAAACTTAGCCTTCTTAATCTGCAGAGATGCAGAAAGAGTAGATTGATTTATTGTGGTGGTGGCAGCCCCCATTGACTCATGAAAACCAAATGTATAAATTGGAAACTCTATCAAGCAATTTGGGTGTTTTGTAAGGTTTCCCGGGAATGTCTCAAATCTTAATCTGGAACTCTTTCTGGATTTTGGAGCACTGAATGTTGATATGCATATGTGTGTTATGTAAATGACAATGTTCAGCAGGGAGGGGATATATGACAAGTGAACTTAGTGCTAATGACTTAGAACTACAGAGATTCCCAGCCTTTCCCAACCCCTTTTAAAATTTAATTAACATTATAACTCATATCTCTTGGTGATCAGAGTGTAAATTTCTGGAGGTTCATTTTTTTGGCATCCAGGAACTGATACAGTAGTTGAGGCTGTGTAAAACATGTTGGTTGGTGTGGCTGAGGATTTAATACATTCTCAGGAAGTGCCCTTGAAAGAATGGTTAAAAAGGTAGCTGCTTAAGGATGATTTTTTTTTAATCTTCTTGATTGAATATATTCTCTAACATTCTCTAGCGATGAAATGATGTAGTAAGTACAGGTCTGACACTTTTGGTTTTCCTTTTCTTTTATCTTGAGTGAAGTGAATGCTGGTCCACTGGTGTTTCCTGTTCAAGGACTGCCTTTAGTTCTACTACATACACTAAAACAAGTCAGGAACGACTTGCCACTGCATTTCCCTATTCCAGATCACTCAGAGCCCCATGGTCAGGGGAATGAAAGTTTCCGGGGCAGGCTCAATTGATCTGGTCATATTCTGATGAGCCTTTGCATATGAATGACACAGAGACCATTGTTCTCAAGATGATATTGGTGTAGTTCTGAGGACATTATGAATGCAGATTTAGACAAATCTTCATATCGTCCTGAGTGATTCTTAACCTTTTCAGAGTCAGAGATCACTTTGAGAGTTGCATGAAGGCTATCTTCTTCTGAAAAAAAAAAAAAAGTGTGCTCAGACTTAGAAATTTGCATTAATTTCCAAGGGTTCATAGACACCCCCCAACTAGGCTCCCTCTTGATGCCCTTTGGACCCATGATCTCCAAGTTAAGAGCCTCTGAAGACTCTAAGGTAGCATATGGCCAGTAATATTGATAATTTGGCCAAAAATGATCGCTCCAAATCTGTGATCACGTTGCTTCACACATTCTGTATATATTTCAGTGATATCCCCCAACTAGGGTGTAACCTCAATGAAAGCAAGGGTTTTTGTTTTGTGGGTTTTTTTCATGGTTCTGTGCTCAATCCTGAAAAGAATGCCACAGAGTCGCTGATAAATATTTGTTGGATTATGAAATAATCTTCTGAAGCTCCATCTCTAGACCGCACTTGAACTGTGCCGAGACTGTAAGCCGCATTGGGAGCACTGTGCCACCACTTGGCTCACGTGTTAAGCTACCATTTGGTCTTTCATGTTGAATTCCCAATCTCCATTTTGATAGGTAAGATACATGACATTTGCAAACAGCCTAGTGAACCCGAGGTTCAAGATCTGTTTCACTCAAGATAAAAGGAAAGGAAAACCAAAAGTGCCAGATCCATACTTACTAGACGATTTTCATCACTGGGGAAATACTAGAGAACGTATGCAACCCAATTTCAAATGGAGTGTCAGCCTTTTGCAGTTTCAGTGCCAAGAAGAAAACATACAGTTTAGACATTGTGCAGACAAGGAGCGAAATCTGTATGCAAAGCTCTTATTTCCCATGTTTGAGAACCTTGCCCAAGGCTTCAAGACCAGGCAAAACTCATCTCTAAAATTATGCAGGGCACTACAAGAGCAACACTTACCTCTCTCTAATCACTGATTATTTTATTTCCCATTATTCCAAAGCAGTCCCTCCCTTGTGGTATTTGTAAAAAGAGGTAATTTGGAACCTTTAATTTCCTTTCTGGCCTTCCAGTGACATTAATCACTTTTCCACTCACTGGTGAAACTAACTGCTAGCTAGAGGCTGTGTGTGTGTGTGTTTGGGACTAGATGAGACCCACTTCATTTAGTATATAAATGCTTTTGTGCCTGCTGGGCTAAACTCTGAAGATACAACAATGAATGAGATATGGTAATTTGTGGGTCAAGGTAGGCAAATAAACCTGCAATTATAATACAGTACAAATCATGGCATGAAGCTCTTTCAGCCCTACCACTATGCTTTTTTTTTTTTTTAAAGATTATATTTATTTAGAGAGGAAGAGAGGGAGGGAGAAAGCAGGGGTGGCGGGGAGGGGCAGAGAGAGAGGGAGAAGCAGACTCGTCGCTGAGCAGGGAGCTCAATTCCAGGACCCTGGGGTCACGACCTGAGCTGAAGGCAGACTCTTAACCCACCGAGCCACCCAGGCGCCCCACTACCACTACACTCTTGAAGCAGTTTAATGACAAGGCTTCTTTACAGTTAAGGGAGATTATTTTTAAAAAAATAAATTTGACATTGGCAAGTAAAGTGCAAGGTGGTAGCAACAGGATTTCAGGATCCTGCTGTGCTGAAGTGGTTTGAAGGACCTTCTTAGAGCCAATGATAAAACACCAAATTAAGCTTCTGATCTTTTCGTTTCCATGTTGGGGATAATCCCTGCCTCCTGGCATAGTTATTTGCCAGTTGTATTTTCCCAAGAAGCAATGATAAACTTCAGTACTATGTTAAGAAAGGTAAAAGTCATATGAAAACCCATCAGCCCCAGTCAGCGGAGGGCTACATTGGTAGAAATGGAGAATTCGTGGTCTGCTGTGCGTGGAGAGTGTCTTGTCCTTAACGGACTGATAGCACATGTGTACACAGAGAGAGGCAGGTGGTTTATGATTGATCTGGTGGAAGACTTGAGGGCCTCACATTGGATGCTGGCATCTTATTTTTTTCATTAACCTGTGTCGTCTTTCCAATATCTACTAAAACTACACCATCCTTAAATACCAGTTTGTTTGATTTTGTGGTTCCATGATGGACCTGGAAATTACTGCACACATGGTCATTAAACACTGATTTAGGGAGAACGGTGCCTGGAATCCAGGATTCCATAGTCACTACCTTGAGGTTCAGGAGAAGATGCCCAGAGAGGATCCTGCAGGCTGAAGCCTGCATTACCGTTTTTGGTTCCAAACTCCTGAGTGGAATTCCTAGTTGGTGACTTGGGCTAGAGAGTGTATGATCCAATGTCTTTTTTTGCCCACCAGGCCTCTGGCCTCAGGCCTAGACAAAAGCCATCTAGTCAGACCTTACCCCCCAGGCACACTCCCTAATCCTGATCCTCAGACCATTCTGTTGAAGAGAGGCATGGAAAGATAAATCTAAGAAAAGGTGTATTTGCGATAAGGCCCACTCTCTGACCTTCCCTTCTTAAAATGCCAGGCAGCGCCATCTTGCCTTACCAGCTGCATGGGAAGATACATCCAAAAGAGGGCTGATCCAAGAAGAGACCATGAACAATGAACACATGAACTCAAGAGCTTTTATCGTCAGATTACGAAGCAGGTCTCCAGCTCCAAGGCCCAGCTCTCTTCCTGAGCCTAGGAGGGAAGTGAGAGGAGCCCAGCAATGGTGTATCCTGCATCCCACACTTGGTACTTCTCACCTGACTGCCGTGGCTCTCCACGTCTTAATTTTCCTTAATAGCCCCTTTCACCCCACCCCACAGAAACAGCACTAGATTTCTCTACCTACACCACAATTCTGACATAGCACTACTCTATCAGAACCCTTGCGCAAGCTTACTGTTATATCTTAGGTCAAGAGCAGAATCTTTAGTGTGGCATTCAAGGATCTCCCTGAGCCATTTTTCTTTCTTTTCCTATCTTTTATTGTTCTGAGCTTTAGCCAAATTAGACTGCTTCCTGTTTTTCAGTTATTCTTCCTGCTTATCTGTCTCTGCATTTTTACTTATAATTTTTTGCTCTAGGAACCACCACCACCCTGCCCCCGTCAGAAATCCTCCTCCTATCCTTTTAGGCCCGGCTCAGAGGTCTTCTTGGAATTTCCTTCGCTTTTTCATTAGGGCAGTTATCTCTCTCTAGAGGCCTTAACTATTGCTATCTGTCTAGGTGTCTTGTCTCACTTACTACGTTACCACTTCCCTCATGGCTTGAGGGCAGGGGCCACATTTTAATCTGTGTATCCCTTTAGGATTTTTAAAATTTATTTTAATTCAGTTAATTGATATATAGTATATTATTAGTTTCAGAGGTAGAGTTCGGTGATTCGTCAGTCTTATCTAACACCCAGTGCTCATTACATCCCGTGCCCTCCTTAATGCCCATCACTCAGTTACCCCATCCCCCCACTCCCCTCCCTATACCCTTGGGCTCTTACCTGAGGCCTTGTTTATGGTAGGCAATGCAGTGGAGGTTTATTGGATTATCTCTGAGGTTTGGACTTCTTTTGAGCATTGAGGTGTGCAGCTTTTCTAGAGCGTGCCAACTACAGCTACAGTGATCTAGTTAGGCCTGGCCCTGGATCCTCTTTGGATACCAAAAGGTTATGTATCTGGGTGGGTGGTGGGTATGTTCCGGGAAGCCATCAGGGCAATGCCATCATATTTTAATTATAGCACTGGCAGCAGCACTCCTTTTAGCAAACAGCAGTAACAAGCAGTAATACTTGGGCGGGCCAGCCGCCGGAAATTGGCCTCCCTCTCTGTGTTTCTCCTACCCCCTTTTCAATCCATCACCTGTATTTATTCCCGCAGTAATTTAAACACCTGTCTAGATGGAATGCGTGCAATGTGTCCTTACCCCACACATTCAGATATTTGCTCACCTGCCTTATTCGGAAGGCTGGCTCTAAAATAAACAACGTTTTGGTATTAAAAGAAAAAAATGCACCGAGGTCACTGTGGCAATGGACACGAAGAAGGGAACGGGAGTGGAACCTCTGGGTAAGCTGCTCCAGGAGAGTGGGAGCAGAGGAGGAGGAGGACAGCTAGGGGTGAAGCATCTGCCTAAGGCTTATTAGGCAGCGGTGGGATCCTGTGACTAGATTTTCCCACAGGCAGTCATTCACTTAGCTGACCAGCTCGACAAAGGCAGGGGTGGAAGAATATTCAACAAGCTCATTGTTTTTAGGCTTAAATATCTTGGTTATTTTTTAACGACCACTGTTTCTCAAGGCAGCATTAGAAGTAGACTCAGAATTTTCTGAACCTTGTTCTAAACCTTTTTTTTTTTTTTTTTTTTTTTAAAGATTTTATTTTATTTGACAGAGACAGCCAGCGAGAGAGGGAACACAAGCAGGGGGAGTGGGAGAGGAAGAAGCAGGCTCCTAGCAGAGGAGCCTGATGTGGGGCTTGATCCCATAACGGCGGGATCACGCCCTGAGCCGAAGGCAGACGCCCAACCGCTGTGCCACCCAGGCGCCCCTGTTCTAAACCTTTTTATCCACCTTTGTATCCTTGGCAAATTGAATGATTATTCATGTCAACATTTGAGCATCCGGACAACATTGAGAAATAGTAAAATCTTAAATTTCCTGATGGAATTATCTTCTCTACTCCTTCCCCTTGGGTGTTTTATATGTTACTCTTCACAAGATCCCCTGAGCTTTGTGCAGGAGAACCCTTGAATCCCCTTTCCTTTTCCACCGTCTCCTGTAATAAGTCCTTCCTTGACATTAACTTGCACGTGGATTACCTGTGGATCTTGTCAAATGCAGATTTCCTTCCCTGGGGCTGAGACTGGATGGAATTGTTAAATTCAAGGCTCAGTGGGGCAAGGCAGTGGGAGTAACACAGTGCTTAGAAACTACAAGGTTGGGAGATTTTGTATCAGGGTGACGCAGAATTGAAACTAGGGGGTGACATGTGACAATAATTTGTTCTTTTTTTTTTTTTTTTTTTTAAAGATTTTATTTATTTATTTGACAGAGATAGAGACAGCCAGCGAGAGAGGGAACACAAGCAGGGGGAGTGGGAGAGGAAGAAGCAGACTCATAGCAGAGGAGGAGCCTGATGTGGGGCTCGATCCCAGAACGCTGGCATCACGCCCTGAGCCGAAGGCAGATGCTTAACCGCTGCGCCACCCAGGCGCCCCCAATTATTTGTTCTTGGGCAAGTTATTTTGCCTCTCAACCCCAATTTCCCCATCTATAAATGAGGGCAATAGTTCTACCTAACAGAGTTATCTTGAAGATTAAATGAGTTTATATATAAACACACACACACACACACACAGAACAATGCCTGGCAAAAATTAAGTGCTCCTTAAATTGAGCTATCATTAGTGCTAATAATATGACTTTGTTGTTACTGTTAGTTACTGTAGTGAACCTGAAAGGTTTTGTATTTTTATAAAAATTAAATAAGATAGAATGTTTTAGAGGTCCAAACACAGCCTTACACAGTTCTTATAGATGTGTACTATTTCTCACACATAAAGATGTTAATATCCATTATCAGCAAGGTATGTTTTTTGTGTCACAGTTTCAGAAATTTAAATGGGTTTTAAACTATCCCACCTGTCTCCCAGACTGTTGTGACCAATGGCATGAATTCATGAATTGGCCAGCCTAGATTTAGTAGCAGAGACTCTGGTTATTGACCCGGAGAAGCCACCTGGCCCAGTGGCTACAATCTCCACTTCATAGCCTAATATTCCTAACAAAAAATGATGAGCTATCTCTTTTGTTACTGGTGCTGTGTCTTTATGTGCTGTAATTCTGTCCTTTAAAATTCTTTACCGTGAAATGTTCATCATTATTGAAAATCAGATATATGTATGCCATTTTCCACTTTCTCTTCATCTAATGAAACTTGGTTTACCTGGAGAAATATAGATGGCCAGAGAAGCAGATGCAGCCTGGTGACAGCCATATTCATCATCCTTCTGTCCTGTTAGGGAGGACCCTCCAGCTGTGAAGCCTAACTGGCTTATAGAGTTTAAGGCCTGGCCCAATGCTGGGAGATTTACCCTGCCCTTAGATCTTCCCTAGTCAAGGCAAGGTGCTTCTAGGGCCACAGTTGATGCTTGGGTTCATTTTAGTTCAGTGGCTCCTTCTGCCATCCTGGAAAAAAACTGGGAAACTGAAAGGAAGAACCAGAGGCTTTCTTAAGTCATTTAATCTAGAAATGATTTGCTTGGGCCAAACTCTAGCAAGGCATAAGTCTGTACACATAAGATTCAGCCAGATCTGGTTGAGGCTTCAGAGCCTTCAGAGCTGTGTGGCTATCACGACTGTATTAGGTGATCCAGATTATAGAACATTTTCATCATCACAATACATTCTGTCGGACTGTACTGTTCTAGAACAGGGGTTGAAAATAGTTTCATCTCCTCTGTCACTTCTGATTGATTGGCAGTGGCTGTCTGGAGGACTGTGTAAAGAAGATTCTGAGGCCACATCTAAGTGAGTCCTAAATTGTTTGAGAATTTACTAGCAACGTACGTCCTAGGAAGACTGAGCTGGGTGGGTGGGGGTAGTTGTGGCATAGGTCCTGGGTGTCTTCTAGACAAAGCCACAAAATAAGAATAGAATATTTAAAATAGAGGGTCAGTTGTTATTATTTAAGGAGACAGGTTATATTTTTAGCAGGAATCCTTTGGAAAGAAAGATGAGAAGCTTTAAGAGTTTTGTTATTCTTTATATAAATCTCTCATTTAAGTAGTGGTCCCTTTTGCTGTTTTCAAAATAAATTAACAATGATGCTTTGCTTTTGTGTAAAAAGAAATCACGATAGCTACCATTTTTTGGTTTATCCATGAAATAAGGAATTGATATTACATGTAAAAACAAAACCCACCAGGAATCTAAAATTAGTTTCATGTTCCTGCCACCTTTTACTGTACCTGCTAAGAAACAGAACTGATTGAGGATGGCTTTTCCCCCCACTTCCTTAATATGCTCTGGTGAAGGATATTAACATGCATGTTGTTAACAAATGGGGAATAAAATTTAAGGCAAAGAAGGAAAAGCTGGTATAGTTTGGTATAATCAATTCCTGGGTAGTCACTGTTGTCAGAATTTGAGGTATCTAATTATATTTTCAAAAACCACTAATAATTAAGGATAATTGAGGATAACTGGGACTGTTTCCTACTAGTTTTAAAACTAGAAAATGGATTTTATTTTTTTTTTAAGATTTTTTTTATTTGTCAGAGAAAGAGAGAGAGAGAGAGAAAGCACAAGCAGAGGGAGAAGCAGGCTCCCTGGTAAGCAAGGAGCCCGATGTGGGACTTGATCCCAGGACTCTGGGATCATGACCTGAGTCAAAGGCAGATGCTTAGCCAACTGAGCCACCCAGGCGTCCCTAGAAAATGGATTTTAAAACAAGAGTACCAGTTCTGCAACTGTTATGTAACCTTGAGCAAATCAATTACTATAAACCCTCTGAGCCTTGGTTTCTCCATTTCTAAAAGCGAGTATAACAGTATCTGCTTCCATGAGTAATGGGTAAGGAGTGAGATATAAAACCTCACTTATGGGGCGCCTGGGTGGCTCAGTTGTTAAGCGTCTGCCTTCGGCTCAGGGCGTGATCCCGGTGTTCTGGGATCGAGCCCCACGTCGGGCTCTTCCGCTGGGAGCCTGCTTCTTCCTCTCCCACTCCCCCTGCTTGTGTTCCCTCTCTCTCTGGCTGTCTCTCTCTCTGTCAAATGAATAAATAAAATCTTATAAAAAAAAAAAAAACCTCCCTTATAAGTGCTTGACATTACTACTGCAAGGGCTCAAATGTTAAACCATGTTATTTGGGAAAAGTATACCACATGCACTTGGAGGAGAACATTCCCTGTTCTCATCTTGGCCCTGCACTTGGTAGGTATTTTTAGTGCAATTGTGAGTTTTGTGCAATTGCTTACCCTTTGAGTTATCTAGTTTTAGTTTCCTCTTTTGTAAAATGGAGGTAACAGCAGAGCCTGCTTCAGAGGGCTTGCTCAAGATTACACGAGATAAGTGTACATCAAGACCAAGGACATCTGATACGTGGCACGTGGTGAACATTCAGTAACTTAGCTCTTATGATGAAAATGCTGATGTTTAAAATAGGGGTGGCCTTGCCAAAAGAGAGGAGATTCAACAAATCTGATATTTCTTTTCCTTCCCATTCACTAATCTCTAAGCTATACAGTTTATACTAAACATGGTAAAGTGTGTACATTTTATTTATTTTATTGCTGTTCCACTATAAATTATTAATAAGCCTCTTTTATTAGGGTTTTGGCACATTGACGGAGGCGGTAATTGGAGAAGCTGTTAGTTATCATGAAGACCTTTCTCACTCTGTAGTGTTTTTATAAGCTGCAAGCTCATGTCTAATTTGAAAGGCCTGATGTTCAAGGCCAGGGAGCAGGGCAGGAAGGAAGAAGGCTCGGTGTGGGGCAGGAGTGAATTCAGTCCTACGGGGAGCGGTTTGCCTGTCTGACCTCTGTTGTCCCTGCAGGAGGAAGGCAAGGCTCTTCAAAGACTCCAGGGACCAGAGAATGCTACCATGACCTGCCCCGGTATCTTCCCTCCCCACCCTTTCTTTAGTCCCTGTGCGTCTTCTACCCCTGATAGCAGCAGAAGGGAGTCAGAAATGATAAGCCAAGGTTGGCTTCTGTGGCTTCTTCTACAGACGGGCCTGCACTGGAGGGCGCAGCCCCAGTATCCTATAGCCCAGCCTCCACAAGCTCCAGGAACTATGGAAAATGCTTTCTTCCCCAGAAGAATATTTGAGTCTTTTGGCGTGAAGACCTAGTCCTGGGCTGTTTTCACGTACTGAGTCTTCTACTTACGGATTGCCAAAAATGGTTTATGTTTCTTTCAGAATTTTTAGGTGAGGGGCGCCTGGGTGGCTCAGTCGGTTAAGCATCTGGCTTTTGCTCAGGTCATGATCTCAGGGTCCTGGGATCAAGCCCTGAGTCAGGCTCCCTGCTCAGTGGGGGGTCTGCTTCTCCCTCTCCCTCTGCCCCTCCCCCTGCTCTGCTCATGCTTGCTCTCTCACTCTCTCACAAATAAATAAATAAACTAAAAAAAAAAAAAAAGAATTTTCAGATGAAAAAAACATAACAACACTCCAGAATTCTATTTGGAAATGTCAAAAGTACTAGGTTCTTAGGACATTTTTCTAGGAGAACACTTTTCCTGGAATGTCCATCTCCCTGTGCCACTTGTCTCTGGCATCTCACACCCAGCACCCTGCATTCGGCTCTGTGCCCTCCCTCTCTTCAGCATCCTCTCCGTGTGCAAGTGATTTTGAAATGTTCTTCCAACCATCCTTTCTTTTCTGACTTCATTCTCATTGCACAGGTTTTAAGCTCACCTAGCATCTGTAGTTCTCGTAATAACTTACATTTTCTTTTTTGGATGGTGAAAGTGATCCAAGCCCTTCACGAGTATGTGTGTGTGTGTGTGTGCGTGTGTTGAAGGAGATTTGGATCTGCTTTCTGTTGTTTCATAGGGTGATTTTTTTTTTTTTTTTTGCTTTAACTTGAGGTATCAGCATGGTCTATATCGTTAAGAATTCTACGAAAAATTGTGACGGATACATAATATTCCCTCATATGGACAGAGCAGAATTTACTTAGCACCACTAGCCATTTTGATCTTCCCATTTTCCAATATTAAAATCAATGCATGTTTTCAAAATCTGTTCACAGTATAGTGTCATGAGTAAGAAGATGAGCTTTGGAGTTCCAAAGACCGTGGTCCAGATTCTAGTTCGGCCATTTGTTTCTAGGCCTCAGTTTCCTTCTTTGTAAATGGGGATTATAATGGTACTTACCAACAGAATTATGACTGTTTAAAATAGGATGTATATAATGTACTCATTTACATAGAGCTTCACACATTGTAAGTTCTGCTAAATAGTAACTGCAATTATAATAGTCACCATCATTAATCATGGGCAATTCGTTTTAGTGCAGTTGCTAGAATTTAAATGGTAGTACAAATACTTTGATACCTTTAATAATATATTGCTGAATTCTGGAAAGATCCTACCAATTTATAGTCACATAAATAGTATAAGTATGCATCTAATATCACCCCTTGTCATTATTAGGTAGTATATTTTTTATTATTGTATATCCATGTGTACACAAAAATGTTATCTTATAATTTACATTTCTTTGATTGCCAGTGGAAATGACTGGTTTTAAATGTTTAGTTGGCTAATTATATTCCTTTTTTGTAAATCGTGTATTGGGGTACATGTCCATTTTTCTTTTGCCTGTGCATCTTTTTTCTAAATCAGTGAGTTATTTGTATGTCATAAGAATTATTATGATTATTTTTATGCATAACTAAAATTTATTGCGCATTTGGAACTTGCAGATGAGGAAACAAGGGCCAGAGAGGCTAAGTAGTTTGCCCAGTGTTTCAGACCCTTGCCTGGCACAGAGTAAATGTGCATTGAACTGTTGCTGTCTTTGTTACTAATTGTTGTATTTCACAGCACCTGACGCAGTCCAGCACTTTGCACATAGTAGGGGCAGAATGCATACGTGGTAACTTACGTTGACACCAGCCACCCTCCCTTCTCCTCTTTGGTCTGCACAGAAGCCAGCCTTTAATGGGTGTCATGGTCACAGCCCCTGTTTTAGCTCAGATGAATCAGCATCTCCTGAACTTGACTTGATTTTCTCCATCTGTTTTTAATGATACTTTTCTAAATCGCTGTAAAATCAGGTTATTTCCCCTCACTTCATTTCTAGGTAACAAACCTGAATTTGGCAAGTGGCGTCATAAACAGAAGCAGTGCTTCAACCCCCCCTACCCTTCGGCCTGTGATCAGTCCTAGTGGCCCGACATGGTCAATACAGTCAGACCCCCAAGCTCCCGAGAGCCGCTCCACCCCTCCTGGAAGCAGGTACGTGAAGGGTCGTGGAGCCAGCATTTGGGTCACAGAGACAGCCTGGGTCCGAAGAGAGCCATTCCCACCTTGCACTCCCTGCACTGACGCCCGGGAGACAGGTGCCTTTCCACCTGTCCCAGTACTCTGGCATTTGAGTAGAGGGCCTCATTTTACTTGTAAGACAATTTGCAGGCAAATCAAAGGCGAAAGAAATTTCTGATACAATTCAGTAAGCGAAAGGTGAAAGAGGAAGCATTCATACTGTGTTCAATCCTTGTCTGTAGTCCACATTTTCATGTTTTGACTTTTGACATTTTCTCCTTGTCTCCTCATTCTTGTTTATACCTTGTACTACATTGCATTTCAGTAACTTTGGACTCTTCTTTTGGAAGGGCATATTTGTTTTTTATGTTTTCATCTAGGCTGTATAATTAAACAGCCTCCCTGGACAGTGCTCATTTGGGAAGTGGGAGGGAAATTTCCTTTATGTAGTTGAGTCAAGTGGCAGAGGATAAAATCCAAATAGATTCTGGCCATAAAGTAAGCAACTTCTGAATTAAAAAAAGAAGCCACTGTGGTGAATTCTAGTCTCGATCCATATTTTAAGTCCCCTATCAAAAAAAAAAATCTAAGAAATGGATTCCCAGTACATCTTGCATTAGTGGCTGTTAAAAATGGGTTTAATTGCATCTGTCCCTGAGTGAAGTGAGCTAGAGAGGAATGTGACTGTTACGATGAAGTATTCTGTTCACTCCAAATAAAGATAATTGTTCCCTCCAAATAAAGAAGCTCTGCCACAGATGTCCCACCGAGTCCCGTCCCCCCCACCCCACCCGGTGTCAGCACTTCCAGCCTCTGCCAGCCGGCCAGCTCTTAGCATGCTGCCTTGCCTCCTGGTTGCGAAGGGTGACCAAAGACTTGGGCATGAAGGAAATACCTATTTGCTGTTGAAGTATCTGTTGGTGTGAGAATTATTACTGAAGGAACTAATTTGGGAAGCAGAGACTCTGCCCAGGAAGCAACATAAACATAAGCACATTACATCATGCCTGAGTACAGTGTCTTTCATACCAGTAATCGTTGTGGTCAAGGGTGAAAAGAATCATCTTAACTGAGCGTTACAAAGAGTTGAAGACTGAGAGGCAGGACTGTTTCAGACAGGACATCCTCCCACGAAGTTCTCTTCGCAGAAGTCTGTCATTTGGTGATTTACAGTCTACAGAATAACCACATTCCTAAAACATAAGTCGTAAAAAAGAATTCTGTTTATACCATAGAGCCTTATTTTCCATATAAAATATTTCCAAATACTCCGTTTTCATTTTACAATCAGAGCCTTGTTTCTATGGAAAACATGTTCCCTGCAGTCTTGGGTATGTCATCTGCCTGTATGACAAGGCTGTAACCATTTTCCATACTATAAACAAAATGTCAAAACTCCACACTATGGCTGGGTTTTAGAGCCTTCTTTTGGTAGCACCTGTTTGGCAGTACTGAGACCCAGAAAGATGTGGGGGTCCGTCCAGGTCAGAGCCTAGACCTACAGTCCAGCACCGTGAATGGTCTTCTCCTGGCCAGACTGTGCTTCTGAGCGGCAAGGAAATAGCATGTTATACTACCGACTTCAGAGCTCCTGTCACCAGAAAGTGGCCCCCTCAGAGTCCCCAGGCCTTTCCTCGTTTGGGTTAGTTGTACCCCAGGCAGCCCTCTCGTCCCCTGCTCTTCAAGCTGAAGGGCCATTGTCAAGTCCCGTTGCAGTACCTAGGGTGGCCCAGAAAACCTTCCTCTGAGCCCAGGTGACCTCTGCTTGCCAGAACAGCCTGGAGGCTCAGGTTGTGGCATTCCCAGAGGTGTCCACCCTAAAGCAGTGCTAAGGGAATTCTCCAGGGTCCTTCCAGAGCTGGCTGTGACGTGGGCCGCAGCCAGACCTCCAGCAGGCATTCTACACAGTTACCATACCCCAATGGCTGTTTTTTCCTGGGAAGTCACTGTTTTGTGGATAGTCTCTTGTTGTCCCTCTCTTAGTAGTGAGGGTGATTAAGTTCAGTGAGTATGGGATTAATAGCTTAGAGGTCTGAGTTTTATTACTGGTTTTGACACTAAGTGACCCTAAACTATTCATTTAATCTTTTTATTGGGTAAGCATACTTACGTATAAACCGGCCTGTTTTGAGAGCTTTTAGATTGCCCTTAAGTCACTTTGATCTCCCTGGAAGTGGGTGCTAAGTAAAGAAGAGGTACTCTTACTAGTTCATCTGCGATAGCAACAGTGGATTCCAGTGCCGATAAGCTCTGATAACTCACTAAACCAGGGGCTGACCTGTAAACAGTAACAAGACGTAAAGACTCCTTCGCTGGCTGTGCTTTTCCCTGCATATTGGAGGATTCAGTGACTTGGTAGCCACAGGAATGAAAACTGGTGACTCACGAGAACTCTGCAAATAGTGTTATTTTTCATTTCCCTGTGGTGTTGCTATTGTTCTCAATTTTATGGATCACACAAGTTTTCACCAGACAACCTTGTTCTTCCCCCGCTGTTTTGAAACCACCCCAAATGCAGCCTCAGGGCTGTCGTCTCCCATTGGGTCAGTGTGAGCTCAGCCCAGCTCCTCAAATCCCTTGGTTCCTCTGGTCTGTCTGGAGTCCCTGTTCAGGCTTTGTTGTGGGAGAGGAAGGCAAAGAGCCCACGACTTGCCCAGACAGTCTGAGGCCTGGCCGTGTAGCTTGCAGTTCCCTAGACGCTCTAGAGCTGGACTTGGCCAGCCATTCCTCTGTTGTTACTTTTCAGAGGTAATAAGTGAGATTAATTGCAGGCCATTCTCCAGAAGAGAAAGTAGTCAGGGCCAAAATCAGTCACATGTCGAGAAGCCTGAGGTGTACCTCTAAGCAAGGTCAATTTAGAATTCTACAATAGGGCCTCCAGGATGCACGTACCAAGTGTTCATGACCTCTTTTTTCTTAAAGGGATCAGTTTCGCTTTTTAGATGTGGATACCTGGGTATCTAAGCTTTTCTTCAGCCAATGAGGTGGATAGGATTTTTCAGGCTGCTTTTAACCATACATTTTCTGGGCCCATGGGGCGTTGTTAGGGGCTGGAAGCCATAAGCAGAGGATGGCCTCAGTACTGCCAGCCTGGCCTGGAGTTGGACCGTGTCAGGGAGGGGCATTTTCTAGGTGCGGAGCGCTCAGCGGGCTCACAGTGCATCTTTCTTTGTGAGACCTGGAAGGGTTACTGTAAAGTCTTGGCTGCTGCTTGGAATGATTTGGGAAGGACAGGGCCTCAGACGGCTTGGCAGGAACCTGAGGCCCTGTTTTTTTCCAGTCCAACCCTTCCTTGTGGATCGAGCTGTCAGGGAATCCCACGAATGTCTGGCTTCTGCCCCTGTGTATGTTTTTCCAGCATTTGTCATTGAATTATTTTTATCCATCTCTGGCTTTTTCACACATGCAACCTGGGGATTTGTCTGTTCCTCGATATTAAAGGTGGGGGAGGTTGAAAGCAAAGCCATGAGTTTGTTCCTCCTTTTTGTGACAGGGCAAGATATCATGGGCTTGGGGTGCTTGGTCTGGCTGGTCCCCTCTCCAGAGAATAGCACAGGGGAACGGGGTACAATGAAGCGCCAAATCTTAGAAACTGGGGTGTATTTCACGTCACTCTGTCCCTCTGCCCTCTCACTCTCTGGAACTAAATTATAAAGTGTCTGATACCCTACTTTACATAATTTTTAGGAACAAGTTTTTCAGAGATTTTGATTCTAGTTTAGCTAATACTTTTCTCCCTTCCTTCAGATTATTTCTTACAAATGTTGCTGGAGAGTCAGGTCTCTTTCCCACCTTTTCATTCTTAATCCTCAGAAATACTGAGTTTGTTGTTGTTGTTGTTGTTTTAAATAAGTCATATTCATTTTCCATGTGTGGGGCACTAGGTTAGGTGCTGGGGAGTCATGATAAATAAAACAGGGTAGTGCCTGATCTCACAGAGCTTATGGTCGGTGATACAGCTTTCATGTTCCCAGCATAGTCCTGAGTGCTGGGTATGTCTAAAAGATTCGGAAGACATGGTTTTTGATCACTAAGAGGTTACTATCTAGCAGAGAAAAGGAGCTGTATACACATGAAACAATTACAGAGTAGTGTCCAGTGGGACAAAGATTTAAATTTTATGGCACAGGCAATTAGAAGAAAAGATAAAAGAGGAGTGTGTAAGGATTTAAAACTGTCACCTGCCACAACATAGGTGAACCTTGAGGACATTATGTTAAGTGAAATAAGCATATCACAAAAGGACAAATACTGTATCGTTCCATTCATATGAAATGTCTAACATCGTCCAAATGGTAGAAACAGAAAGTAGAAAGCTGGTTGCCAGGGGCTGCAGGGAGAGGGGAGAGGGAATTAGTATTTAATAGCTACAGAGTTTCAGTTTCGCAAGATGAAAAAGTTCTAGAGATCTGTTGTACAAGGGTGTGAATATACTTAACAGTAGTGAGCTGTACACACAGAAATGGTTAGATGGTACATTTAAACTTAGGTGTTTTTTACTACAATAAAAAAGAGTGTTGTAAGGGCTTAAAGAGAGCCCCATAGTTCCACAAAAATTGTATTTAGTGACTAAAATGACAAAGTTTTGCTCCTATCCTCTGCCTCTGTAGGGCAATTATCCTGAGCCTCGTCCTTGAAACCCTTCTGTTTCTTTAAGAGTGTGTTAACTTTGTAGGAAAGGGGGCCGTTGACCCCCATGAAGATAGCATGATGTAATAGAAAGAGAAGAAACTGTTGAGTGGACAGACCTAGATGTCCCTTAGTAAGTATGTGACCTCGGGCAAGTTACGTTGCTTCTCTGGGCCACAGTTTTCCCATCTGCTTAGAAATGCAAATAATACCTCCCTCATGAAGGTGTTACGAGATTTAATTGAGTAGTGTATATGAAATGAAAGGAGCCAGCTTAGTACCTGGTTTTGGTGTAGGTTGTCGATAACATTTCGTTTTCTTCCGCAAAAGAAAAAAAAGTTAAAATTGGACTTGCTTGGGGGCACCTGGGTGGCTCAGTCATTAAGCATCTGCCTTCGGCTCAGGGTGTGATCCCGGAGTCCTGGGATCGAGCCCCACATCAGGCTCCTCCGCTGGGAGCCTGCTTCTTCCTCTCCCACTCCCCCTGCCTGTGTTCCGTCTCTCGCTGGCTGTGTCTCTCTCTGTCAAATAAATAAATAAAATCTTTAAAAAAAAAAAAATTGGACTTGCTTGGGATAGGGTATTGCTACCCCCTTGGGTTAGTATCTAGTACAGAGGGAACTGGCCATCACCTGCAGATAGCGTGCTCCTCGGGCTGGATCACAGAACTGTGGCCTTTCCAGCTGAGGAAGGGAAAGCATCAGAGTGGGGCCAACAGGAGACTCTTCCTTTTTCTCTGACCCCTTTGTTGAAGGGTGACTTCTTTCTACTCACCAGGCCCTTCCTTTCTGCTATCTTCTTTTGAATGTTGAAATTTCCACTGCAGCTCGATGTTCCAGCCAGTAAACACTCATATTTTCCATCTATCCTGGGGGTCGAGCTTTGGGAGAGCTTTTCTCTGGAGGAGTTTGGAGCTTATAATTTTGTACTTTATACTGTTATATAAACAACACTCTCTAGCCAAAGAGCACAATCACAAAAAGAAACCACTTTTGGGGGGCCTAAAAAAAAAAAAAGAAAGCTCTTTCATGTTCAGAGTTCTGTAGAAGTGATATTTCACTTCTTATTCTCCTTCCTTCTTTCCCATAAAATAAAGTTAACCTGACTTTCCTCCTCCTGAGTCTTAGCGCTCACCATTCCTTCCCCTTGAGTAAAATGTTTCTTCAGCACACGAGTGATAAAGGCCCGTGCTTCTATCTAGAATTCCTCTGCTTCTTTTCTCACTCCACCAGACACATAACCTCTCAAGGGTTATGCTCTGTGTCAGTTCAAGCTCTGTGACAGATTCCACAGCTCCTCCTTCACCGAGAGAGCGGAGTGCCATAGGTGTTTGTGCCAAGGCCAGAATGATTGGGCTTCTGCCTATTGAAGGAATGTGGGTGAACCTAGGAAATGTGTCAGAGATCGCTGGCTGGACATCATAGCAGAGCCGGGGCAAAGTATGTGTGGGAATGTTTGGGCCTAGTATCAGGAGTGAAAGAAGTAGATCTTTCCTTATCTGCAAGCCAAAACGCAGCTTGCTTTGTGGTGTGCCAGTGTAGTGTTTTTTCAGTTTGGTGTGCTTCCTCCCTCACCCGCCAAATACCAAAGAGAAACCAGCTTACATTTCCTTAGGATTAACACATAGGCACACACATACACTTGCACACACCTGTATGCACACACACAGTCATTGTCGGAGGCAAGACCCTGTCTTACTTGACTGTTCACTTTCAAATTTTATATCTATCCACAGTTGGTGATTATTTTGGCTTTAAGAGGCCTGAATGACAAAAGTCTATATATTAAATGAGACTCCTTTTCTAGAATTAAGAAATTATATCAAACTGAGGGCTACAGAGGGGAGGGGGTGGGGGAATGGGATAGACCGGTGATGGGTAGAAGGAGGGCACGTATTGCATGGTGCACTGGGTGTTATACACAACTAATGAATCATTGAGCCTTACATCGAAAACCGGGGATGTACTGTATGGTGACTAACATAATATAATAAAAAATCATTATTAAAAAAAAAAAAAAAGGAAATTATATCAGAGTTACTTAATTCATAACTCAGTTTAATTCTCACATGGTTTTTCTCTCATCTTTCATCTTTCTAAGTTAACTCTGTTGACCAGTTTTGGAAGAGCTTGGAAAGAATCAGAGTAGTGAAGAAACACTCTATCTTTCTGACTCTTTTAGAGAGATGTTGATGATCCAGTTTTATTTTTTATTTTTTAAAGATTTTATTTATTTATTTGACAGAGACACAGCCAGCGAGAGAGGGAACACAGCAGGGGGAGTGGGAGAGGAAGAATCACACTCCCAGCAGAGCAAGGAGCCCGATGCGGGGCTTGATCCCAGGACCCTGGGTTCACGCCCTGGGCCGAAGGCAGACGCTTAACGACTCAGCCACCCAGGCGCCCCAGTGATCCAGTTTTAAAGCTTACTGTTGACTCCATGAATTTTTATAAGGAAGACCAGGCAGCTTTCTGGAACCTGTAGCTGAAGATGCCGTCCTCTCTCCCACTCCTCTTTCTTTTTATTTTATTTTATTTGGAGGAAGGAGGGGCAGAGGGAGAGGGAGAGAGAGAGTCCCAAGCAGGCCCCACGCCCAATGTGGGGCTCGATCTCACAACCCTGAGAACATGACCTGAGCCGAAATCATGAGTCAGATGCTTAACTGACTAAGCCACCCAAGTGCCCCTCCCACTCTTCTTTTTGTTAAGACTTTCAGCATGTTACCAATTAAGTACAACTAAGAAATCTTTTCTTTTTTTCTTTTTTTAAAGATTTTATTTGAGAGAGAGCAAGCGAGCACAGGGGGGGAGCCCAACACGGGGCTCAATCCCAGGACCCCGGGATCATGACCTGAGCTGAAGGCAGATGCTTACCTGACTGAGCTACCCAGGCCCCCCTGCTTTTTGTTTTGTTTTGTTTTTTAAGTCCTAGGATTTAAGAGGCTAAAAGGAAAAAATTCCCTGTATCCGTGTTTTAATAAAAGATAACAATAGATTGATAGTATCTAAAAAGGAGTTAAGATCCTCTCTTCCTTTGCAGCCACTTGGAGAAGCAGTTTTGGCAGAGGTTCTGGTTTGAATATAGGTTCTTGATAATTCTTAGTTCCCTTTCCAGAAAAGAAAGAAACGTAAAGTTAGACTTGCTGAGGACATGATATTCCTATGTCCATACACAGTAGGGAAAACAGGTATACCTAATCTTAACACTGAGATTTACCGATTTATTTTTATTGTGAAGTCAGTATCCATAAATTAAAATTTTGATTGCAAACCATGAAAATGCTCCTAAAGAGAGATACCTAAGAGAAGCTAAGCTTAAAAGGGCATTCAAATATGGAGCCAAATATTTTTTGGGAGACGCAAGGAGAGCTGGAGGTGGGAGAGAGGCAGTGTATGAGAGCCTAGGAATTCAAAATGTCACATCATATGGCAGGCCCCCGGGGTTCGTAATAAGTAACAGTAGAACTCTTGTCTTAATTGGACCATTCTTCTGCTTCAGACGCAGTAAAGGGATGTTTTTGGCTTTCATGAATTATCAGGCTAAGACTTGTATTAATTTGGCTTCAAAGCCAATAATCAATACCATGTTTGGCCTGGTTCTTAAAAATAAGTTTTACTATCTTTCCGTGATGAAAATGAAATATGGGTGCATCTCAGTAATGTGACTATAATCTAGAAGGATTTAGATGAGAAAAACAGGCTTTCTGGCATAGGAGGTAAGGAAACCATAAAGGGGGTTAATAAATGGGATGTCCTTAAAGGCTGGAGGAAATCAAATTATGTTCTTCTGAAACTTTGCACCAAGGAAAATTGAGTAGATGAAAGAATCTGTCTATATTATTAGTATTCTCAAATACCTCGCTTAGCTACATGAACCCAATGCATTTGGAATACCAGCCCCCAAAAGAAGAGTTTTGTTACCTTCTTCACCAAATCATCAATATATTGAAATATTTGAAAAAAGAAGAAAGGAGAAATTGGTATTAAATAGCATCCCAGATGAGAAATGGTATCATCTCGTAGTTGTTAAAAGTGTTACCCCCAAAAAGTTAAAGCGCATTTACCGAGTATCTCCTAAAGACAAGACACTGGGCTGAGCTCTGAAGGAGGTATTAGACAGGGTCTCTGTTCTCAAGGAGGAAAATTAATAGTCCTATCAATGCAAGTACTGACACAATATGTGCTTAGTTGTCCAAGAAGAGGATTGTCCTGTAGATACGAGTTCAGAGGAGAAATTGATCACCAGGTGGAGAAGCTGGCACAAGGTCCGTGGAAAGGAGAGGGGCATCAGCTGAATCTGGAAGGGCAGATGGAGCACGGAAGGGCAAAGAGGCTAATTGTAATAAATTAAGAGATAATTGCACATTTACTTTGTGCTCAACACTATTCGAGGATCAAAGTACTGTGATCCACACTCCTGCTGAGTTAGAGGTGACAGTTCAGCAGGGCGGTGTAAAGATTCCTGCGCTAAATGTGTATTTACTTTTTGCACGTAAAATGCAAAGTGAGTGATTGGAGGAGGGCACATGGGTTCAGGTGAGTCACAGTTCAGGAAGGGTACTGAAGACAGGTGGAAAGAGGGTACCCTGCAGAGGAAGGGTTTAAGGTAGAGTGTAAATTCAGTCCTAGACTGTATGTAGGCTACAGCAGGTGAAGGACAGGAGGCGGGGGAAGACCTGTAATGGGCAAGGTGGTTGTAAGCATTTTCAAGGGACAGGGAATGGGAACCAGTCTGCCTGAAGCAGAGTGTTTCTGTTTGAAACACCATGCATTGGTCAGAGCACTTAGTGAGTTTTGAGTGATGAAAACTGAAATCAAGCCGGCTCTACTGTACAGAAGATTTTTCAGTTTGTATGACTAGAAAGTCTTGAAGTCAATGTTGGGAGCTTGGGAAGCATCATGAATCATAGTTCCCACTGTCTTCCAGTTCACAGCTAAAGGTGAAATAGAGGGAAAAAATCAGAGAGCAAAATACTGGCTTTATTATTGAGAAGGATAAATCGGAGGAGATAACCTATGAATATGGCACAGTTGGGCTTCGACTTCTCAAGTCTACGTCTTTCTAACTTGTTTGATTTAATCTAAAGATTTTCTTTGTTGGCAATTTCTCTGATAATTAAAAATTTTAAGGAAGAAATAAAAAGACCTAATGCGCCATAGTCTTAAAAATGAAAAGAAAAACAAAACTTGGCCTGATTTCCAAAACGCACACCTGCATATGGTGCCAACTTTCCGGTATTATTCCAGTATTATTTCTCTTTACACGTTCAGTTCCAGCCAGTGATCAGAAATAAGCCTCGTGTATTTGTCCTCAGTGCTTCTGTGCGTATGCCCCTCCATTAGTTTACTCTTTTCTTACTGTCAGTCCTTCAACAGAAGCGTAAGTTGTCTTATTACTATCAGATCCCAGCGCCTTGGTGAGCAGTAGGCCCTTAAAAATAAGAACATATATGAAATGAATGTTTAAGGCGTTAGGCGTAAAGGAACGAGTGGATGGACACCCTGCCCCTCACCTGCATCTGCACGTGTCCATACCCTGTTCTACAGCATAGCATTTCCGCAGTCTTCCTTGTTCCTCTAGCAATGCCGTTAAGATTTCTCTTCCTTCTCTTCCCTCCTCACCCACTGGGCTCCTGTTCCGAAAAGCTATAATTCAGAGGAAGCTCAGGCTAAGTGCTCAATTTTAATTCCTAGAGAATGGAGATGTGGGGCCCTTCTCATCCTAGTGCACTGAACAGTAGGGAAAAAAAGCCCTGCCTAGTTCCTCCATTGAACTTAAAGCTCACAACACCCACTCCTGCCCTGCCATTCCCTTGTCATCAGGTCTTTATTGCTTCTTCTTTGGACCCTATTCAGTTCTTTCATGTTATCCAAAAATTAAAAGTGCCCTACAAGCAAGAGGTCCTCTTTCATCTGGGGGGTAGAGGCAGATATGGAGGGGAAAAGGCAGAGAACTTTCCCCCCCATCCTTCTCCCCACCCCACCTAACCCACAGGAGTCTTACGAGCCACTCCTAGAAGATCGTGCAAGTGGAAGGGTATCCACTATCTTGGACAGCCCAGGATGGGATAGTTATCTCTTTCCTCCAGCCTTTTCACATTGGTTGCCTAATAAGTTATTCTGTGTACTGAATGTATGTTTTGTGATGTTCAGCTTTTGGTGTTCTTTACAGTGGTTCCTCTCTTCTCACTGTCCTTCATTTGATAGGCTTACTGGCACTCCCTACCTGAGCGGTTCGTATGGCCGAGGCATAATGTGGGGCCACCATCTCCCTACTCCACGTTCAAGTATCATTTCTTTATCTCTGCTATGACACTTGCCACTCCTCCTTATATTCTGGTTCTTTGTATATTTGTCTTACCTGTCATATTAGATTGTAAGCTTTCTGAGGGCAGACATCAAGTCTTAGACAATTTTGTATCCTTACGGTGACCTACACAAAGTCCACAGTAAACTTTTGGTGAATAAGCAGCTACATCAGTGCTGTCCAGCGTGGTAGCTGCAAGCCAGGTGTGCATCTTTAAATTTAAATTAATGATAAGTAAATAACATGAAAAAATCAGGTGCTCAGTCATATTAGCCCCATTTTCACAGGCTCATGGCTTCTTTATTAGGTAGCCCAGGACTAGACGGCGGATGGCTGACGCAGAAGATGTGATGAAGACCCAAGCTTGGTCAGTGGATTAAAAAAATAAAAAGGAATGAGTTTCCAAGAAAGGCATAGTCTTGATTTTCCTCTTAGGCCCTTCTGTAGATGTCAAGCCTCTTTTGTTTAGATCTAGAGATTTACCACAGATGCTGTTCTTGAACTAATTTGTGGTGCCGGGAGGGGCATATCCTGATGCCTTGGGAGCCTCGAAAGCCCAGAGCTTCTGTATTACTAGTGTCTAACCAATCAGAGCTGCACTGACTGAGTGGAAGGGGATATTTTAAGCAGATCCCGGCATTATCGTTTTATTTTCTGAGATGTGCCCATGGCTGAATACTGGGGAGAGGTCTTGTTTCCCTGTGCTCACCCCGCCCCCCACCTGCTTGGCCGGCAGTTCTGACTTGGCTTATAGAGAGAGCTGCTATAGCCCTGGGGAACAGAGCCAAACATGCGGAAGCGGTTACGTGTACCAGCTCCCAGGGAAGCTGTGGCGAGCAGGGGGAGTGGGTGGGGTCCTGCCCGATGGCTTTTCAGAGAAGCCAGATCTTTGAAGTTTTGTTTTAGCAGCTGCCAGGTGTGCTGCTTCAGCACTTCGCAGGCCCACTCACTCTGTCCCCGTATCACATTTTCTCTTGACCGTGTGTGTGTCGCATACACAGCGGAGCTGGAGCGTTGGGAGGGCAAATACCAAACTGCAGAGCAAGTTGCTAAACACAACCCTCTTGCTTTTTCTTTTTACATGACTCTGCTGTGAAATAGCTACTTGAATGCTCCCTTTTCCCTTTTCAGTGCTGACCCTTTCTGACCACCTGCCAAAGGAGAGGCAAACAGAATCCTCTTCTATTTTGGGAAAGTAGTAAGTTTTGAAAAACTAGAGGTCCTACATTCCTCTGATGGATTGGGTTATCACTCTGAGAATAGAACATCTCCTTTTTCCAAAAGCACAGATGACAGACCACCCCCCACCCCCCCAGCAAGCAACCCTGACACTTTTGGTCTTGGAGTAAATTTCTTGAACCTACCTTTTGTACATCTTTGGATCTTCGGTGTTTAGCACAATGTCAACAGTACGTATTTATTAAATGATGGCCCTGGCAACTGCTATGCTGTGGGGAGGGACTAGGTAGGCAGAGAACCCCTCTGGTACCTACACTCAGAGCTTTCCCTGCTTCCTTGCTTTCTTGCTTAGTGAGTATCTCCTCCCGGCCAGTCTGCAGTCACCTCGAGCCGCTTCCAGCTGCCCCTAACCTTGCCCCTTCCTCTGGACTTTACTCTTCGGGAGTATAGTATCTGCTCCTTTGTGTAATTATCATATATATATATGATAATTGATATATGATAGATAGATAGATAGATATCAATCTATCTTTATTTTTCTCTCCTGAGATGTAAGTCTTTAAAAGGCAAAGGCTAGATTTTATTCCTATCCCAAGAACCCTGGACCAGGAGCGGGAAGACCTAAGTGCCAGTCCCAGGTTGACCTGGAACTTCCCGACTTGGGCTAAATCATTTGACAAACCTTACCCTCTCTTTTTGCCATGTGGGAAGTGGCGATGTCTGGGTCGGCGTGGGGGTTCGATGCCACCCTATACGTGAACGTGCTCTGTGAGCCATAACGTACGGCACACGATTCGGTGTCTCGGTATTAATAGCACTTACCACTGTAGAACAGTGATGTTTGCTTATGCTGCTGATGATACACAGACTAATCTCCCCCAGAGCTGAGGTAAATCACCAGCTCAGTCCCGCATTACTCAGCTTGGCACAGGTTTAAAGCATGAAATGGGCCTTTCCAGGCCCTCTCTGTCATCACCTCCCTCTCAGTCTGCAGGTTCTTCCTTTCAGACCTGCGGGGTCATTGTTTTTCTTGCTGGTCTCCCCCTTCTTCTCCCCTCAGCCCCCGGGCTGAGTTTTCTCTTTAACCCCCTCTGTTCTTAGCTCTTAGCGAAGCAAGGTTGACCCTTCCCATTTCCTGCTTTGGGTTGGATTTCACACACACCCCCCAACGGACCCTTCTGTCCTTGAGTGGCCACCCGCCTCCCGTCAGCAGCACTGGCCCTTCGTCATTCTCCCTCCGCCCAGCCCCACGCCCTCAGCAGCAGCCCACTTGGGACGCTTCCAGTTTGCCTCTGCCTGCCCTTGCTTTTCTGCCAGGCTGTCCCTCCTGCCCCCCCTCTTCCCTGGCATCTCTTCCTGCATGTTCTGTCTTTTCCTGGGCTCATCCAGAAAGGCTCCTCCCCCTTTCAAGACCCTGGGGTTTGATGCATCGCCACGAGCCTGTCACCCAGTCCCCGTCACCTTTAGTAGATAAACAAGCATTGCCGTTTTTTTAGGGCTGTCCTATGGCTTGAGAAGGTCCAAATGCCTTTACTTAAATTATTGAAGATCTCACATTTAAATGTGATGACCTGGTATTTGAGAGAATGTATTTTAGAGACAGACCAATTTGGATCCCTCCTTTTTTAGCCACTTAGTAGCTATGTCCTGAGGGCAAGCTCTTCGAATCTACTATTATTACACCTAAATGAAGACAGAATGCCTGCTTCCTAAGGATATTCTGAGGAGCAAATGAAAATGAAGTGACATAAGAAAAGCACTTTTAGAAAGTGCCTGCCATAGAGTAAGTGCTTAGTAAATGGGAATTACTGGAAACATTTCCATGTCATCTGTCCAAACCCTATTTTGCAGGTATTAAAAATTGAAGTTAAGTGGTTTATGTAAATTCTCACCCCTACCTGGTAATAAAGTAAGGACTAGAACCCAGGGCTTCAAATTTTCTGCCTGATGAATTTTCCATGTGATCCCTCTAACTCCTCCAAAGGCTTATTCTCGTTTCCTTTCTTTGGGTGGAATGTTCATTTACTCATGCATTTGTTCATTCAGCAAACATTGCAGGACTGTGATGTTGTCAGGCTCTGGGCGGAGGGAGACCAAAATGATGAACTCTGTTGGTTGAAAGGTTGGTCCAGTGGGTAGGAAATAGTCACTGTGAAGAACAGTCAGTCCAAAAAACCATACCAATAAAGGGCATCTTGAGGCCTTGGGGCATAAGATCTATCAGAAGAAAACCAGAGTAGGCTTTGCAGAGGATAGATGGTTGTGTTCTCCTAGGTGAGAATGGCAGAGAAGCGTGGAGGAGCACTCCTGAAGTGCAGTGTCGCGGGAGCTTGGCGAGCAAGTAGGGGATGGTTGAGGATGAGGAGGGAAAGTTCAAGTGCTCCGTGTGCCATTCTAAGGGGATTTTATCCCAGTATCTGCCCTGTTAATTAATGTCAACCGAAGAAGTCAGGGGAGGGTGTATGTGGATGTGTGTTTTAACATTGCTGCGTCTTCGTACCTAATGTTTCCACTCCCTTTCTCTTCCCCATTCATTCATATCTGGAAAATTCTTCATCATTCTGGATCCAGCCCAATGCTAACCCTTCCTCTGCACTTTCTACGGTCATCTCACACAGAGGCGGCCCGCTTGCCTGTGGCAGTCACACTGTGTCATAATTCATTTTCATGTCTTTCCTCTACCGCCTCTTTTGAAGGGAAGACTTGAACATCTTAATACTCCTGTCCCTTACTGTAGCGTCCGACACACAGTAGCCACCGACGTAAGGTACGCTGAAAGAAGGTCAGTGCCTCTAGGGTCAGAGTCACAGCCCGGACTTCCACCCGGGTGGCTCCTTAGCCAATGCCTGTCTTCAGCGGCACAAAAATGTAGATGGATCAGGTCCAGACTTTTCTCCTTTAACCAGAACCATAACTCAACATGCTTGTCATCGTTAGGATCTGCGCTTCCGCTTCCTCCAGTAAAGGAACGCTAATACTAAGTTGGTCAAAAACCTGCTGTGGCACAAAACCCGTTTTGTGTGGGTAGCACACTTCCATATACTAGAACTGTGCTCAACACACCTGAGGGGACTGAGAGACTGAAGACAGTCTTCAGCCCAGTGAATTCTACCCAGTGGAATCAATATTAAAGTAAAGCAGTGTCTCACAGCGTCCACTAAACTGTCTACAGTTAGACTCCTCACTTGGCCATTTTTCAGGACCGTGTGGCTGTGGGAGTAGTACTATTTATTTACAGCCCTGACTGGACTACTACACTCACAAGGCAAAGCTTCTTCATATTCTAATAAACACACAATCTGTGTTTGGTACCAGCTCGATGTGCTATTTTCTCTCTCACATATTGCAAATATACCCTGCTCTGCATCGTGCCGCAAGATCGGAACAGCTGGGCGCTCTTCTGACACACATAGCTGTAACACCGTATTAAAATGTGTAGTCAGGGGGTGCCTGGGTGGCTCAGTTGGCTGAGATCATGATCTCAGGGTTGTGAGATTGAGCCCAGCATTGGGCTCTGCGCTGCGCGTGGAGCCTTCTTAAGATTCTTTCCCTCTGCCCCTACCCCCACCACAACAAAAATAAGTAAAATAAAATGGATAGTTGAATATCTTTTACATACTGATCAAACTTCCACACATACGAAGTTTTCTCAGTACAGAAGGGTTGAAAATCTCTCTGTTAAGGCTTTAGTGAAGAAGGTGCATTGTAATTCAGTAGCAGGCCATCATGGTAATGTACCTTGACATGTGCCATGTTAGGAAAGCAGACCACTCTGATAGGATAGTGCTTTAAAGCTAAGTTTTCTTTTCCTTTTAAAATGTGTTATCTAAGTAACTGCATAACAAATTATCTCCAAGTTTAGCAGTAAAAAATTATTATTTCAGTTTCTGTGGGTCAGGAGTTAAAAAGCAGCTTAACTGGGTGGTTCTGGCTCTGGCCCTTTGATGACATGGCAGTTAAGATGGTGGCGAAGAGGGCTGCAGTCATCTGAAGGCTTGCCTGGGGCTGGAGGATCTACTTCCATGATGGCTCACTCTCACATGGATGATGAGATCATGCTGGCTGTTGGCAGGAGGCCTTTGTTTCTCCTCACCACATGGACTTCTCCACAGGGCTGCCTGCATGTCCTCATGACATGGCAGCTGGCTTCCCTCAGAATGAATGACTCAAGAGAAAGACAGAAGCCACAATGTCTTTTATGACCCGGCCTCAGAAGTCATATACCGTCATTTAAAAAAATTTTTTTTAATTGTGGTAGAATACACATAACATAAAATTTACCATATTAACCCTTTTTAAGTGTACAGCTCAGTAGCATTAAGTACATGACATTGTTGTGCAACCATCACCACCATCCACTTCCAGAACTCTTTCATCTTGCAAAACTGGAACTCCATAGTCATTAAACAGTACCTTCCCATTCTCTCTCCCTTAGCTCCTGGCACTCACCATTCCACTTTCTGTCTCTATGAATCAGACTATTCTAGCTACCTCATATTAGTGGAGTCACACAGTATTTCTCCTTTTGTGACTGGCTTATTTCTTGTAGAAGAACATCCTGTAGGTTTGTCCATATTGTAACATCTGTCTGAATTTCCTTCTTCTTTAAGGCTGAATCCTATTCAGTTGTATGTATATACCACATTTTGTTTACCCATTTATCTGTTGATGGGCATGTGGAGCGCTTCCACCTTTTGGCAGCTGTGAATAATACTGCTGTTAACGTGAGCGTGCAAATACTTATTCGTGTCCCTGCTTTCAGTTCTTTTGAGTATATATCCAGTGTGGAATTGCTGGATCATATGATAATTCTATTTTTTCTAAGCTGAATTAATTCACTTGGTTTTTCTTATATGAATATCCAACGTGGTGTCCACAGACGGAGTCTGACTCCTTTACACAGAGACTGGTGTAGCTCTTTACTAGATGATCGATGGGGAGTTCCTTAGAGGGTTACCCGATTAACACAGCCTCTTCCCAGAGCTTGGGCGACATTGCTATAGGTCTTGGAGATAGCATCCAAGGTGGCCTTGGCAAAGTTGCCCAGAGTGACAGTGCATCCCCTGGACAAGGTGTAGCGGTCATTGATACCAGCCATCAGCAGCAGCTTTTAGGGCAGAGTAGCTGAGACATGCATGATCCCAGGGCCCTGGGATCCAGCCCCATGTTGGGCTCCCTGCTCAGCGGGAAGCCTGCTTCTCCCTCTCCCACTCCCTCTGCTTGTGTTCCCTCTCTCTCTCTCTCTCTCTCTCTCTCTCTTTCTCTGTCAAATAAATAAATAAAATCTTTAAAAAAATGAAATACAAAAAATTTAATTTTGATGAAGTACAATATTTCAATGTTTTTTTCATTGCCTATGCCTTTGGTGTCATATCCAAGAAATCGTTGCCAAATCCAATGTCATGAAGTTTGTGCCCTTTGTTTTCTTCTAAGAGTCTTATTGTTTTAGCTCTTAATGTTTAGGTCTTTCAAATACACTGTCGTTTTTGCAGCATCTTATTGTTGACACAGGCCAGCTCTATTCAGTTTGGGAGGCGACGACTCAAGGGTAGGGGAATAGCAGGAGGTGGGGACCGTTGGGGGCCATCTTGAAGGCTGATTCCCACAATAATTCAGGTACATAGTTTTTAAAGTTAAGTAATTCTGTAAGATTTATAGTGAAAATGGAAATCCTTTGCTCTTTCTTTCCCCACTGCTGTAATGTTAATTTCCACACCTCAGCAGTAACTGCTTTCTATTTACCTTCTTATTTCTAAACCATGTGTTTATTCTGCCATTTTGGACTTTGCATTTTATGTATTATTTATTAACTTCCTATCAAGAGATGGAAGTTTAGCATTCCTATGCTACCTCCTCCCAGCATAACCCCTACCACACACACACACACACACACACACACACACACACACACTTCCCCTCCTCCCATCCTTGCACTACACATATAGTATGATTTTTTTGTTCAATCGTGTTCACTGTTTTCATTTTCATGACTATACCCTTAGAAACTTTTGGGCCTCTTAGAGTTATCATTTCTTCTCTCCTGTTTATCCACTTCTGTCTTGTCTTATCTGAATTTCTGGGGGACTCTCTTAATAATTTCTTACACTACTGTTTACCTAATTCCAACTTGATACATGTTGTGAAAGGAGGAAATGTTCTGAGTTTCAGATTTCTTCCAGTTCAAGACAATTTACACATTGCTGCAAAGCCATGGTGGGGAGTGGGGGGAATTCATGTGTGTGCGCACTCACACGCATACACGTTGTAATTAATGTGATAAAATATGGGATATACATAATTACATATTTTCCAGTTTTCTATAAACTGAAGTATTTCCATATTTTAAAAAATTAGTTGTACAAATAATACACACTTGTAGACACATCATAAAATAATCTAACAAATATGTACAGATTGTGAGGAGGTAAAGCCCTCTCCTCAGAGGCAGCCATTGTTAGAAGATTGATTTGTTATGAAACATGAGAGACTATGGACTATGAGAAACAAACTGAGGACTTCAGAGGGGAGGGGGTTGGGGGAATGGGATAGACCGGTGATGGGTAGTAAGGAGGGCACGTATTGCATGGCGCACTGGGTGTTATACACAACTAATGAATCATCGAGCCTTACATCGGAAACCGGGGATGTACTGTATGGTGACTAACATAATATAATAAAAAATCATTTAAAAAATAAATAAATAAATAAATAAATAAAATGCCAAAAAAAAAAAAGAAGATTGATTTGTTTATTTATTTATTTATTTTTAAAGATTTTATTTATTCGACAGAGATAGAGACAGCCAGCGAGAGAGGGAACACAAGCAGGGGGAGTGGGAGAGGAAGAAGCAGACTCATAGCGGAGGAGCCTGATGTGGGGCATGATCCCATAACGCCGGGATCACGCCCTGAGCCGAAGGCAGACGCTTAACCTCTGTGCCACCCAGGCGCCCCTGATTTGTTTATTTTTGCATATATTTTTCTGTGCCTTTTTTTTCTTCCTAATGTCTCCATGTTTTTTTGGTCTGTTTATATAAATTTACTTAAATATTTTTAGGTACTCTGTAGTTTCCCAAAGTATGAATGCACCATAATTTAGTATACCATTCTCCTGTTAAAGAGCAGTACGTTGTATCCGGTTCAGGCACCTGCAGTGAGCACCTTGTACGTCTATCTATGTGTGCTTGTGCAAGTATTTCTATAGGTTATGTTCCGAGAAGTGGAATTTGTTGCATCAAATGCTGTGTATGCTTTGATTTTTTTATAGTTACTGTCAAATTGGCCTCTACAAAGGCTATACCGATTTCCCCTCCGATCGGAAGTATAGAAGCATGCCCTTTCCCCACACCCTTGCCAACATCACACCATTGGTCTACCTGTCTCTTCGGCTGGACTGTCACAGCTCTGTCATAAACGCCCTCCCATTTTTACTGATGATAAAATTAGAATAGAATTTATCTTCAGATGTATCAGGAATGCTTTGTTTTAGGGGAGGAGTACAACTGAGATTGGGCCCAGCAGTGGGAAGATAATGGGTTCTCCGTGGTCTCTTTCTTTTCTTAATGTCAGCTAAGACTAGAAAGACTCTCTGCGAGTCAGCTTCTTTCCCCCACACTGCTTAGGTGCTTTTCTCTCCTGGTTTTGTTTTTGACTGATTTCATCCATGGAGCCTGACCCTTCCCCCTCCTTAAGTAATGAATAACCAGAAAAGTCACAGAGCCCAGCAAACTGAGTGAAGGAAGCTTAAGGAAAATATTAAAAAGGAAGAAAAGTGTTTGATGTACTTTTAATATAAAATGTGGAAAAAGTAGGGGAAGGGTGGGGGTTGGGGAAGGGAGGGGAGAGAGAGATTATTCACGGTAATGGGAACCAAATGTTGGCTGGGAAAGCTGCAGCTCTCACACTCTTCCTGTAAACCCAGCGGCTTTTCAAAGTGATAGTAATGAAGAGCCAACAGCACAGGACACGCCTTAACCCTTCCGTACCTGGACAGCTTCTTCCAGTCAGCTTTTCAGAGGCCGGTCCACTTTGAAGAAGTCCTGGGTGGTACGTGGAGAATTTCTGTTCCCCTCTTGACACCATGACAGAAGGAAGGAAGGTGGAGGCAAGTAGCAGAAGAGGGAGTGAACACCTGCCTGCTAACCCCCTCACACTGTGCCTAAGTTTCTCTCTCCATGTTGGGCTTTATTATCAGACGGCGAAGCAGCCTGCTTGACCAATAGTTTACCAGTTTTGAAGTGATATCTTTTCCCTCTGCTGCCCAGAAGGGGACCTAGAAGGAGATGAGGACTGCCATGAAGCAGGCAGGCGCTCTCTCTCCATCAGCGATAATCCCACTGTCTGAAGGCCCTCCGTGGAGTCCGAAGTCCTCTCGGGTGCCAAGCATGTACACTCATCGGAAGGCCTGGGCCTCCATTTCTCTTGGAAGTCCTCTCATGCCTCCCTGGAACGGAGATGTAGAGACTACATGGAGCTGAAGGGCACTCCATGACCTGACTTCCAGGTGGTCAAGGACAGGCCTTTTAGCCCCGCCCTTTATCCCTGGAGGGAGAATAAAAAGAGGGAAAGGGACAAAGATCCTGGCTCTTCATTTCCATCTGGATTGAAACTTTGTTCAGGCACTTGTAGAAGTCCGTTTTGGGTAAGAAAGAAGTCTTCTTTTTTGATGTCAAATATTTACCATTTTTGAGAGGCAGCCCCCACAGGGAGGGCAGGCGGCCCTGCAGAGCGGACGGGCTAGCTGAGCAGGCTGCTGGGCCCTCTGCAGGCCTCAGTTGCCTGATCTGTAATGCGAGGCGTTTTATATTTTCCAGTTTTCTATAGACTGCCCACTCGGAACGTGAAGGGTTTCCGTGGAAACCAGCGAGGGCACTGCTGGGTGGCTACCTTGCTCTGTCTTCATCCTTACCTTCATGCTGCCGACAGCTAAAATGGAAATATCTCTTTGGTTTCAAATGGCTTTAAAAGACATCTTTGGGACCATTTTATCTTTTCACATTTTACATTTAAGTCTGTGATCTATTTTGAATCAATTTTTGTATGAAGTATGAGGTTTATGTTGCAGTTCATTTTTTTGCCTCTCGACATGCCTTTGCCCCAGCACTATCTGTTAGCAAACCAAAGGCTAATTTACAAAGGTTACCCTTCCTCCATTGCGTTGGTTTTTCTAGCTTTGTCAAAAATCAGTCGAGCATATTTGTGTGGGTCTTGGATGATATTCATTTATTTTAAATATTTTTTAAAAAGATTTTATTTATTTATTCGACAGAGATAGAGACAGCCAGCGAGAGAGGGAACACAAGCAGGGGCAGTGGGAGAGGAAGAAGCAGGCTCATAGCGGAGGAGACTGTTGTGGGGCTCGATCCCGTAACGCCAGGATCACGCCCTGAGCCAAAGGCAGATGCTTAACCGCTGTGCCACCCAGGCGCCCCTTAAATATTTTATTTTTGGTACTGAGTCTTTAACTTTTTTTTTATTTTTATTTTTTCTAAGTAGGCTCTACGCCCACTTTGGGGCTTGACCCCGAGATCAAGAGTCCCATGCTGTATCGACTGAGCCGGCCAGGTGCCCCGGGTCTTTGATGATTTTAATATTCCTGAAACAAAGGCCTATAGCAATAATTGTGAATTAGAAAATCCTTAGCAAAGACTCTTTCAAGGTTCTCATTTCTGTTCTTCCACGTAACTGTGGAATCATACAGATTTAGGTTCAAAAGCGGTGCTTTCACCTACTCTGTGTGAAGGTAAACCTGTTACTCAGCCTTGGTGTCCGCATCTCTAATCCAGAATAGTAACACCGTCTCCGTGGCTCGCTGGGAAGGCTAAGCGTGGTAAGGCATGTAAGGGCTTCGCTTGAAGTCGGGCACTTAGAGAGTCCTCACGCTAGTAGTGGCGGTGAGAACTGTGTGTCTCCCTGCTTGGCCATCCTAGGCCACACTTACCCATGCCCTTTGCCTTCCCCCAAAGCTTAGCTTTTTTTAGCCTTTCTGTCGTAGCTTCATCCTGAGTGCATGAGTGATTCCAATTAAAGCTACTGTGCTGTGCTTTACTTAGATGACACTTTTGACCAGTAACATTTCTATTTCAGAATACAGCAGATGAGAGATCGCTGTCTTACCAGCTGTAATTACAGCATTTCTCTACCCTCCCCCACCCTCACCATTGAGCCACATTGGCTTTCCTACTCTTCCCTGCTCTTTTACATGCTGTTGCTTCTACCTGGATGTCCTTTCCAGTTGTCAAATTGCTGGTCATCTTTTGAGATCATTTCTACTTTGAAGCCTTTCTTGATTCCCTCCATAGAAAGTTGCTCCCTTCCTCTTGTTTTCTAAAGCCATTGTCCTCTTTCCAGCACAGTAGCAGGGTTTTTTTTTTTTTCTCTGTTTGGAAAAATATACACATATCTTTTACGATGCATAAATAAATAAAATATATTCATATGTGTTCACATTTTATTAAATGATAAAAGCAGGATAATGTAGTCACAGTATACTGGAATAAGATGAATGACACATGCCAGGGTACCATGATTGCAGAATAGGATTAGGGTGACATTTTTTCTCCTTCTTTACACTTTTCAGTGGTTGGACATTTTCATAGTCAGCATGTATTAACTTTTTTTTTTTTAAGATTTTATTTATTTACTTGACAGAGATAGAGACAGCCAGTGAGAGAGGGAACACAAGCAGGGGGAGTGGGAGAGGAAGAAGCAGGCTCCCAGCGGAGGAGCCTGATGTGGGGCTCGATCCCATAAGGCTGGGATCACGCCCTGAGCTGAAGGCAGACGCTTAACGACTGAGCCACCCAGGCGCCCCATCATGTATTAACTTTTAAATTGATTTTTATGTTGTTTAGTGTCCCTTACAATATGCTATTAATTCAGAAATATGCCTCCCTTACTCGAAAGAATAAGATTCCGTTCTGCCATTGGTTAAAGAAGGCAACAAAAGAAAGGGAAGAAAAAAAGAGCTAACATTTATTGAGTGCCCAGTTCATGCGAGATCCTGTGCTTTTATGATTTATCCTAATTTATTCATGAAAACACCCTGTAATATGAGTATTGTTATCCTCAAGTGTAGATGGTGAAATAGCCTTTGAAATATTGCTGTTTGAGTCTAGCTCTTTTGTCTTTTTCTCTTTTTATTATTAAAATATAGTACCTCTTAAAAAAATGCAATACCTCTTAAGCCCCCCCCCCCTATTTTGCCCATCCTTGCACCCCCTCTCCTCTGGCAACCACCAGTTTGTTCTGTGTATTTATGAATCTACTTCTGGGTTTTGTTTGTTTTGTTTTTAGATTCTACTTATGAGTGAAATCATACAATATCTAGCTTTCCGTGACTTTACCTCACTTAGTGTAATACCGTCTAGATGGATCTGTGTTGTCGCAGATGGCAAGATCTCATTCTTATTTATGGCTGAGTAATATTCCTGTGGGGAGTGTGTGTGTGTGTGTGTGTGTGTGTGTGTGTGTGTGTGTGTGTTTATGTGTATGTACACTCCATCTTCTTCATCCATTCATCTGTTGATGGACACTTGGGCTGCCTCCATATCTTGGCTATTGTAAATGAGGCTGCAGTAAACATAGGGGTGCATATATCTTTTCAAATGGGTGTTTTTGTTTTCTCTGGGTAAATACCCAGTAATGGAATGACTGGATCTTATAGTAGTTCTATTTTTAACTTTTTGAGGAACCTCCATACTGTTTTCCACAGTGGCTGCTCCAATTTCCATTCCCACCAGTCTGCACAGGGGGTTTTCCTCCACATGTTCACCAACACTTGTTGTTTCTCGTCTTTTTGATACTAGCCATTCTGACTGGTGTGAGGTGGTATCTCATTGCGGTTTTGGTTTACATCTCCCTGATGATAGTGATGGATATCTTTTTATACATGGTCTTTGGGAAAATGTCTATTTAGGTCCTCCGCCCATTTTTAAATCAGATTATTGGTGGGGTTTTTGGCGTCAAGTTGTATAAATTCTTTATGTATTTGGATATTAACCTCTTACTGGGCATATCTGCAGATACCTTCTTCCATTTAGTAGGTTACCTTATCATTTTGTTGATAGTTTCCTTTGCCACGCAGAAGCTTTTCAGTTTGGTGTAGTCTCAATACTTTATTTTTTCTTTTGTTTCCCTTGCCTGGGAGGCATATCTAGAAAAATGTTGCCAAGGCCAGTGTCCAAGAGATTACTGCCTATGTTTTCTTTTAGGAGTTTTATGGTTTCAGGTTTCACATGTAGGTCTTTAATCCATTTTGAGTTTATTTTTGTGTATGGTGTGAGAAAACAGTTTCATTCGTTTGCATGTGGCTGTCATCCAGTTTTTCCAGCACCATTTATTGAAGAGACTATCTTTTCCCCGGTGCACATTCTTGCCTCCTTTTTTACGAAGATTAATTGACCATATAAGTGTGAGTTTGTTTATTTCTGGGCTCCATATCCTGTTTCATTGATCGATGTGTCTGTTTTTGTGCCAGTACCGTATTTTTCTATTACTATAGCTTTGTAGTATATTTTGAAATCTGGGATTGTGACACCTGCAGCTTTGTTCTAGCTCAGTTGCTTTAGTTATTTGGGATCTTGTGTGGTTCCATTCGAATTTTAGGACTGTTTGCTATTTGTTCTAGTTCTGTGACAAATGCTGTATTTGGTAGGGATTGTATTGAACCTGTAGATTGCTTCGAGTAGGATGGACATGTCAACAGAATTAGTGCCCAGCTCTTTCTGACATGAGAGCTCATGCTCTTTTTACTAGTTTAACTTTCCCTCTCTTTGGAAGAGGAAAATCAGTACTAGGCTTTTCACAATGGCATCCCAGACTAGTCTAAGATCTATTTATTAATGATGATGATGTGCAAAAGAGAGGTGGAAAGATTTCTGAAAATAAACTATCAGTTGTGGAATATGAGAAACAACCTGTGAACGAAAGTGGGGAAAAATTTAGTTAGAAGCTGAAGAAAATAGTTTGGCGATATAGATATCTTTACCATGGTCTATGAATCGGGACAGTGTTCCACGTTCACCACACTCAGGCTCTGTGTGTGGGCAGAGAATATCACTATCGTGAAGAGCTACCTATAAGTATATGGCCTGTATTTAGAATTTGGATTAAGTTTCTATTTGCTTTGTGTGCTGACTTTTCTGACCATAACTTTTTTTTAATTTCTTTCTCAGATTTGACCCAGCAGTTGAGGCAGGTTAGGATGACTACTTTAGTGTTCTTGATTTCTTACAGTGGCCTGATCATACAGGTGCTGGTCCAAATCGTATCCAAAATGATACGATTTATCATTTTAGCTATGGTTTAACAAACGCATCATTCTAGAGCTGTGGTATGTTAGGAGAGAACCATTGCTTCTCAGCCTTTTGGCTAAGATCGAGTTGTTGAACAGAACCATATTATCATGCCAAGGATATAAAGAAAAAGAAATAATGAAAGATGTCCCTCTTAGCCTCCAGGCCATTTATGGACTTAGTGTGTGGAGAACCAGGCCATAAACAAACATGGAGAGAAATCATGCGTTTCTTCACCAGCAAGTATAATGTCTGAATTTAGAGCTCTGAAAGTAAAGAATTATTGTTTGATTCAATCACTAAAATACAATTTTATATTCCTGTTTTTATAATATTCATAGCAAAGCTGAATGCTTCTCTGTATGAAGAGGACCCATTTTACTATATATAAGAATATGGGTTGCCTGTTGATCTCTGAGAAATCAGGTTCTGTCCCATTGAACCTCAAAAATAAAATCATATATAAGACTAATAGTAGCTAATAGTAACATGTAGTGTTTATGGTATGCCGTGCACTAAATGCCTTATGTATACCTTAACTCATTTAAAAGCTCTTACTGTGTGCTAGCAACTGTTCTCGAAACTCTGCATATATTAACTGATTAGTGCTCATAGCTACTTTGTAAGAAATCACTGTTATCATTCCCATTTTACAGATGAAGAGACTAATTACAGAGAAATGAAGCTATTTGTCCGAGATACACATTGGTGAATGGCAGTCAGGATTCAAACCCAAGCAAGTAGTCAAAGCATCCATGCTCTTAACCACTCTCCTAGTGATTTCAGTGGTGTGTGTCCAAATCACCTGAAGGCCTTGTGAAAACAGAGATTGCTAAACCCAGATCCAGAGTTTCTGGTTCCAATAGGTCTGGGGTAAGGCTAGATTATTTTCATTTTTAACAAGTTTCCAGGTGTTGTTATGCTCTTGGTTCAGGGGACCACACTTTGAGAATCACTGTCCTGGGGCTGGTAATGAATTAGTATTCGGTGCAAGCAGCTGAGGACCAGAATCATGAGTTTCAGTGGTATCCCATCAGAGGCAGGTGCCGGCATTTTGCACTAGCTGTGACGTTGGACTAAACTCCTCTAGTAAATCTTGGGCACAACACATTCCTTTTTGTTGTTGTTGTTATTTAAAGTAGGCTGTATGCCCAGTGTGAGGCCCAGCATGGGGCTTGAACTCACAACCCTGAGATCAAGACCTGGGCTGAGATCAAGAGTCCCAGCAGTTAACCAACAGAGCCAACCTGGGCACCCCAGGGGACAGCACATTTCAGTAGATTTGTCTTGACATAACAGAAGCATGTGCCATGGTTGCCATGCCATGGACTTATGAATAAGAGGCCACTTCCTAGTATGATAAAGTATTATTTCGATAGATTGTACACTGAAGGTAGCTTGGTAATGGGCTCCAAAAAGCAATACACACACACACACACACACACACACACCTGCAGTAAGAAAAAAAGACTTGACGATTAGTACACATTTTATTTCCTTCCTTTTGGTCCTATAACTTTGAAGGGAAAAAAACCTCCTTTCTTGTGATTTCCCCAGTATTTTCCCTATTTTATAAAAACAACTTTATTAATAATGAAAAGAGAAAAGGACTGGTGGTGAAGGTAAAAAGTTTAAAAAAAGAAAGAAAAGAAAGGTGGAGTTTTTCAGTTGTCCCCCAATTCCCTTGGCCAATGAAGAAAGGGGGCAGAGACAGGTGACTGAAGCCAAAGCTGGAGGCTTGTCTCTTCCAAGTTGTCTGCTGTTTTGCTTCCTGGGGAAAAGAGGAGAAACGAAAGGAGCCTAACTGATGTGATGGGGCAGGAATTCTAAATTTGTGACACTTTGCAAGCTGTTTGTGTGCACTAGGTTTGAACCCAGCTACAAATCAGTGTAAAGTTCTTGGAAACTGGCATGTCAGCTGCCCTAGACAATCTGCACATTAACTTTCACTTTGAAAACTTTTCCTGGCTTGTCTTTGCGGGGTGTGAAAGCTGGCCGATGGTGGGCCAGTTTACGAGGGCCAGCTGTGCTCGTGTGTACCTGCCTTGTCACAAAGGCATCGGACTTTTCCCTTCATTTGATGACAACCCTGCTGAGCTGGACTCAGTCTTCATTGTTGAATGAACTGGTGTCAGGGAGTTCTCTTTTGGCTTTCTTAAAGGTCACTCTTTGCTCACTTCTTTTTTAGTTCACAGCTACATTTTTCAGGCTTCATGTGGTGTGCTGGTTATGCCAAAGTAAAGAGCTGGATCAAAGACATTTCTTGTTAATAAGGCTAAGGATCAATCTGTCTTTTTAGATCCAGACTGCTAATAGATAAAGGAGGAGAGAGTCTCCGTCTATATAACTTGCTGACTGCCAGAATCCTAAGCTGCCTTCCAGAACAGTGCTATGAACTTCACCTTTGAATGGTTAGGTTTTCTATCCAGCTTTGTGTTCCATAAAGCTTGCCCCCAGATTCTCTGCCAGATGTACTGAGAAATCCCAACTTTGTCCTTATTTCCTCCTCCTGGGGATCATTCCATCAATCACGGAGTGGTACAAGTGTGGAGACGGCAAAAGTCTGGTTCACATTCGGTATCCATTGTCAAGTCCAGCTGGCTGGGATCTCACTGTATTTTTAAAGGACAGGCGTATCAACGCTTAGCTTTTTGACATGATACCTCCATGTGTTCTTCCCAAATTTATATCATTGTCACACGGTATTTAATGAACTCAAAGTGAAAGTAGCCAAAATATCCCCTCCTGGACATCTTCCAGCTATCACTACTGCTTCCTTTTCCATTTTTAGATCTCCGCTTATTGAATGAATAAATCAGAAACTTCCCCTTTCAATTGTTTGCAATTCTGTATTTTAAGTTCTATATCTTATTTGGACCCTGCTCACATTTTAATCTCTCTTGATTTGTGCCTTTTTTTTTTTTTTTTTTTTTTGGTCCTCTATTGATTTTGAGCCACTTTATTTTAGCATGTTGTCCTACTTCTACTTTTGGCTTTTCTATTAAAAGAAGGGTAGTAAACAATAGGTGATAGATTTATTTTTGGGAATGCCAATTGATACACAGTCTCTTCCTTATTTAGGTTCTTAATTTTCAGGGCACATCTTTGCCCCATCCAAATGCTGTTCTCCTCAAGGAAAATGAAACTCACAAGATTCATGGTATTGAATCAATCTTATTTTTCTCTACTTAATAATTGAATTACTATCTCCAAAGAGGAGCATTTCTTACGATTACTAATTGATGATTTATTGTTTTAGTCCTTGTGATTCAGTGCATGATTTAATGTGCAAAGAAGCTCATACACTGGGAAAGGAAGGGGAGAGACAGAAATAAATTATATGTAAACTAGTAACTGAGATGTCAGTTTCAGGCCCAAATTGAACAGGTTAGCAAACCAGTGATTTGGCAGCCCTCGGAGAAGGAAAAGGGAATTACTTAAGCTTAGCATTGATTCATGAAAAAAAGAAAAAAAGCCATGCTAGACTAACCTCATTTCGCTTCATGGTAGAATTACTTTAGTAAGAGAAGATCAGGGGACTAATCATAACTGGGTTTCAGCACGGCCAAATGAAATCTTGTGAGCACAGAAGAGAAATATGAACAAGATAATACTGTCATTAGGACTATCTGGTGACTAAATAGGCAACTTTTTTTTTTTTTAATTCAAGACCAATTAATTAACATATAGTGTATTATTAGTGTCAGAGGTCGAGTTTAGTGATTCATTAGTTGCATGCAACACCTAGTGCTCATTGCATCAAGTGCCCTCCTTAATGCCCATCACCCAGTTACCCCACCCCCCTACCTACCTAACTCTACCCAAACAATGCCATCAGTGTAAGCTTGAGAATTAGGTCTCTGGGGCTTTTTCATTGGCCCCTTAGTCCACCATTTTTATCAGTGAATTCATTCATTCATTCTTATTTATTTAGGCCCCTATTGTATGCTCACACTTACACAGCTAGAAGACATACTGATCCCATTTTCAGACAACATGAACATGGGATACTGAAAGCCTTGAATGACAATCAGTATTACTGCTGATTTGATCAGGCCAGAATAATGAGTCTGGTTCGTGGGATTTAGTAAGAAAAAAACATAAAGCTCTTCACAAGGTTTCAGAACTTCAGGTGTGAAGAAGGCTTTAGGGTTCAGGTTGACTTTAAGTCTAAGAGACAGTAGAATAAGAACTGCCAAAATCCAATAGTATCATGTGGGGAAATTTTCACAACAAATTGCCAGGTGAAAAAAGCAGACTACAAAGCAGATAGTGCAGAATCAGTCTGTGTGAGGGAAAGACACACAAAGGAAGAATATACATCAAAATGTTTACAGTAGCCATCTTTGTTGGTGGATCACAGATAGAGGACTTGTTTTTTGCCTGTCTTTTTGTATTTGTTAGGTTTATGGCATTGAGAATCTATTTTTTTTTTGCTCCTTAAAAACAATTACTTTTGTTTCATTTTGCAAAGATGTAAGGGGATGTAGGCACTGCTGATAGCTTAGGCTTCTACTAACAGGATTGGGAGTGGGAGGAGGACTGTGATTCTCTCCCTCATTCATGCTTACATCCACTGCCTGAACAGCTGCCCCTCCCTGGTAATCAGCATTGTTAGTAAACCCCCATTTCCACACAGGGGTCAGCGTCCTGCCCAAGGTTCAAGCATCACCCATCTGGGTTGGCTTGGAGCAGCAGGCCTCTATCATGAGCATGTTGTCACGCAGCAGCCATCTCTGGTGGGGAAGACTGGCCAGTGGACTGGGCTCCCCTGCTCACACACGCTGAGTGACTCTCAAGTCCTTTTTCAGATCCGCTAGGTTGGCGCCCCCGTTATCACCCAGTTAACCCACATGGGCACAACACTTGGAAGGAGATTATAAGTACTTTTTTGCTTCTGTTCTTTCTGACTTGCTCACACCTATTCCTTATTGTTCGTTTTCCCAGAGGTTTGGATTCACTTCCCATTGGAAGAATGGTATTAATAGCTCCCGTGTATTATGTGTGCCAAACATTGTGCTAAATGCCTTACGTGGATTATCCCATTTAATTCTTGGACCAACCCGTGAGAGATGGGATTGGTTTTTATTCCCGTTTCGCAACTGAGGAAACCAAGGTACGAAGAGGCTAAGCACGTGGTAGAGCCAGGATTTGAACCCAGCTGTCTTGCTGTGGAACACAGCTCCTGGCCACTGAGCTGTGCTGCCTCCTGTTCTTGGGGTCATCCAGTTCAGAACCTGGGGTGTGGATCCAGGGGCATGGGCCTCTGCTCTTCCTCCAGAATTCTCTCACTAACCCAGCTCTTGGATTGGTTTGATTCCTTTCCAGCATCTAAAACCTTTCATTTCTTTTTGCCTCTTTCTTGGATTATTTCTTTAATCCTTTCCCAAGAGCCTTTCATCCTCTCAAATAAACAAAATGTTTAAAGGTTTTAAAGCGCTTTCACCCTGTTCTCAAGCAGGAAGATCAGCTTGCATTTATAATTTTATATAGTTCTGTGCTTTTGACCTAGTGTATAGGTCATCAAACGTTTACTAGTTTTCCAGTTAATTTCTGAGCTTTTCTGTCTCTCTAATACTGCTCCATTGTACTTAAGCTTTTCCTGCAAAAGTACCATGTCAGTATAACTCCACAGATTCAAAATGGAAAAGGTCAAAGTGTTCTATATAGTGTTAGGTCAACGAGCAAGCTCAAAAAGAAAAAATAAATTTTAGTCTTTAGCACCTGCATTTTCAGAGAGCATTTAAAAATAATATTCCAGCACAAAAACTCTAGAATCGAGGCACCTGTCACTGTGAGCGCAAAATCTCTTGGCAGGTCTAACTCATTCCACTTAAATAATTTTAGGCACAAATCTCATTTGGCTAGTTATCACTGTTCCCAGTCAGCGGTTACCAGCAGCAAGCCTGAAGACTTGTTAGTAGACAGCTCCAGTGTTATTTATTAAATTTGTGTCTAAATGCAATTCGACTTTTATTCTTTCACTAATGAAAGAAGTTCTCAGTCGTTCACTGGATACCTTTAGTAACCAGACTTTTTTCTTGCAGCCAACACCATGCAATTTTAATGCTAAACTTAACTGTCACTGACCCCTTGACTCCCTTCAAAGTACATATTACTTCTAATCTCATAATATATCTTCAGGCTTAGTTTTTCTGAGCCAGCATTTCTTTCTGCCTTTTGTCCAGACTGCTCATTTACCATCATTATTGCCACTCTGCTTACATTCCCCTCACTTCCCCAGATCTTCCGCCAGCTTATTGGATCCTGCAGGGGCTGCTGTGATTTTCCTCCCTCACATTACCACGTAGGCTGGCTCCCCTTGACTCTGCCCTGCAGTGTGCCTCCTCGGCTTTGAATGCGTCTGGAAATGCCACCTATTCCAGAGTCCTGCCGTTCCTGACTTTCTCCCACCTCCTCCTCTTCCTTGTGGGCTCACCTTCACAAGCACATTTCTTCCTCCAGATCTGGAGCTCTTTGGGAGCAGGTCTTTTTCTTCTTGCTAGTCCCTAGGAACAGGGTCCCTTAGATGGGTTGGATTTATTTTGTGGATTATTTACTCATGGGAGTTGAATGCCACTGAAATGAGAGAACTATTTAGGCATGTACCTTTGCATGGGATCCCAGTATTGCAACGTGCATGAAGAGGAAAAGTAATTTTACCACAAAAATCAGGGAAGTCAAGAATCGAGATGTAACACTTACACAGAATGGGAAATGCTAATAATTAGATTTTTCATGAAAGATAAAAGAAATGTCTTTTTTCAGCTGAGGTAAAATTTACATAAAGCACATGGATCTTAAGTATTCGATTTAGTGAGTTTTGACAACTTTATATAGCCACGTAACCCCCACTCAACACAAGATGTGGAGCGTCTCCATCACACTTGAAATTCCCTTTGTCTCTTCCCAGTCAGTAGTCCTCCTCCCTCAGTACTCGCTCTTTTGACTTCTCTTATGATAGATTAGTTTTGCCTAATCTTTTTTTTAACTTTTTCTTATCATGGTAAAATGCACATGACATAGACTTTACAAACCATTTTTACGTGTACAGTAGAGTGATATTAAATCCATTCACGTTCTTGTACGACCATCACTACCATCCATTGCCATGACTCTGTTCATCTCATAGAACTGAAAATTGTACCCATTAACCAGGACCTCCCCTTCTTACCCCACCCCAGTCCCTGCAACCACTATTACACTTTCTGTCTCTATGATTTTGACTCCTCTAAGTACCTCACATAAGTGGAATCCTGCAGAATTTGCCTTTTTGTGACTGTTCTCTTTTACTTAGCATAATGCTCTTACGGTCCATCCATGTTGTAGCATGTGGCAGAGTTTCCTTCCTTTAAGGCTGAATGATATTTCATTCAGTTATGTACCACATTTTGTTTATCCATTCATCCTTAGTGGACACTTGGGTTGCTCTCACATTTTAGCTGTTATGTTATGAACATGGGTGTGTAAATATAGTTTTGCCTATTCCTGGATCTCATATAGGTGGAATCATACAAGATTCTTTTGTATCTGGCTTCTTTCCTTCAACAAAGTGTTTCAGAGATTCATCTATATTGTTGCTTATATCCGTGGTTCCTTCTTTTGTACTGTTGAGTAGTATTCTATGTGAATATTCCCACATTTATTTATCCATTTTTTTGCTAATGGACATTCGGATTGGTCTCAGTATTTTAATTGGTCTCAGTGAATACAAACTCAATGAGAATTCTTATACAACTTATTTTTCATAACTGTATGTTTTTACTTCTTTTGGGTGTATACTTAGGAAAATTGTTAAGTCATATAAATACATTCTAATATATAAGAAACTGACAAGATAGTTTTCTAAAACGATTGTACCAGTTTACACTCCCATCAGCAATGTGTGAGAATTCTAGTCACTCACATGTTTACCAACACTTGGTATTGTTATCTGTTTGATCTTAGCCATTTTAATAGATGTAAAATGCTATTTTCATTTTCCTGACGACTACTGATACTGAGAACTTTTTACGTGCTTTTTCTTGTTTTATTGTCCATTCGTATGTGTATTTTTATGAAGTATTCAAATATTTTATATATTTTTAAACTAGGTTGTCATTTTATTGTTGAAGTCAGTAGCTAATGATGGAACTTCATTACATATTATCAGTTAGGAATCCTTTCTCACATATATGTATTGTAAATATTTTTCTTCAGAGCATGGCTTGCCTGTTCATTTTCTTAGTGAAATCTTTTGATGAGCAGAAATGTTTAATTTTAATAAAGTTTATCAATTCTTTTCATTTACGATTAGAGCTCTTTGTGTCCTTCCCTATGACAGGCTTACAAAGACATTCTCATATTTTCTTTTAGAGGCTTTTAGGTTTAGGGGTCTGTGATCCAACTCAGATTTATTTTTGTGTATGGAACAAAGTAGAGGTTGAGGTTCATTTTTTTTTTCATATGGATATCCAGTTGTTTTAGCACCATTTGTTAAAAAAAGTTCTTTTCCCCATTGAATTTGCTTAGCACCTTGGTAAAAAATCAGCTGTAAATGTATGGGTCTATTTCTGAGCTCTTTATTCTGTGTCATTGATCTGTTTGTTTACTTTTATGCCTATGCTATACTATCTAGATTGTGGTAGTTCTATAGTGGCCTGGAAATCAGGTAATATAAGTCTCCCCTTTCAAAATTGTTTTGACTATTTTAGATTTTTTGACTTTTCCATATAAATTTTAAAATCAACTGGTCAGTTTCTTCAGTAACGGCAAAGCCTACTGGGATTTTTATTGTGACTGTACTGATGTGGGTCAGTTGGGGGTGGTTTCCGGTTCTGGTAGTGGCTGATTAAGTTTTTATCCAATCAGCCCAGTGGATAAAATACACAATACAACTACCTGAAGGCAGTGAAAGGTAAACAAAAGCCGGTACACTCTAGAGAAGCCAGTATTTGGAAGAAGAAAATGAACATTTGGAGGAAGGGAACTGCGAGACATGAGCTTTGTCCTTGTCTCTTATTTATTGCCTTTGAACCTGAGGGCGGGTCACAGTTTGTTATTAGAACTTATGTAGAAATCCAGAGTCACTGGGTTGACAAACCAGAGGATGGAGTTCAGGACAAGCACGCCTGTTGGCGAATAAGAGGAGAACCCTGGCAATAAGGCAACCAGAAAGAGGGAGGTATACTCCAAACTACACAGTTAAAGCTTAAAGAACAGAACATAGATCTGAGCCACAGCCCAGTGAAGGAAAGAAAGAATTGCAGTAGGAGTTCAGCTAAGTTAATTGCCTGCTTAAAACACACACATGGTCTTTGGAGCAATATAATACAATCCAGTGGCTATAACATTTCACATGTCCAGCATACAATATGAAATTATTTGACATATGAAAAAACAAGAAAATATGACCCTTTCTTAGAATAAAAGGTGGGGCCAGTCAGGCTTAAGGCTCAGATGTTGGAATTAATAGAAAGTATTTTAAAGTGGCTATTATAACTATGAACAACGATGTAAAGGAAAATATGCTTCAGTGACTCAAAGAGAAAATCTTAAGACAGATTCCAAATGGAAATAGCAGAACTAAGAAAAACAGTATCTGAAATATAGAATAAATCTTTTTTTAATGTTTTTTTATTATATTATGTTAGTCACCGTACAGTACATCCCTGGTTTCTGATGTAAAGTTCGATGGTTCATTAGTTGCGTATAACACCCAGTGCACCATGCAATACGTGCCCTCCTTACTACCCATCACCAGTCAATCCCATTCCCCCACCCCTCTCCCCTCTGAAGCCCTCAGTTTATTTCTCAGAGTCCATAGTCTCTCATGCTTCATTCCCCCTTCTGATTACCCCCCCTTCTTTATCCCTTTCTTCCCCTACCGATCTTCCTAGTTCATATGTTCCATAGATGAGAGAAATCATATGATAATTGTCTTTCTCTGCTTGACTTATTTCACTTAGCATTATCTCCTCCAGTGCCGTCCATGTTGCAGCAAATGTTGAGAACTCGTTCTTTCTGATACCTGAGTAATATTCCATTGTATATATGGACCACAACTTCTTAATCCAGCCATCTGTTGAAGGGCATCTCAGCTCCTTCCACGATTTAGCTATTGTGGACAATGCTGCTATGAACATTGGGGTGCATATGGCCCTTCTCTTCACTACGTCTGTATCTTTGGGGTAAATACCCAGTAGTGCAATGGCTGGGTCATAGGGTAGCTCAATTTTTAACTTTTTAAGCGACCTCCACGCTGTTTTCCAGAGTGGCTGTACCAACTTGCATTCCCACCAACAATGTAGGAGGGATCCCCTTTCTCCACATCCTCTCCAGCAATTGTTGTTTCTTGCCTTGTCAATTTTTGCCATTCTAACTGGCTTAAGGCAGTATCTTAGTGTGGTTTTGATTTGAATTTCCCTGATGGCTAATGATTTTGAACATTTTTTCATGTGTCTGTTAGCCATTTGTATGTCATCATTGGAAAAGTGTCTGTTCATATCTTCTGCCCATTTTATGATTTATTTGTTTTTTGCGTATTGAGTTTGAGAAGTTCTTTGTAGATCTTGGATACCAGTCTTTTATCTGTAGCATCATTTGCAAGTATATTCTCCCATTCCGTGGGCTGTCTCTTAGTTTTTTTGACTGTTTCCTTGGCTGTGCAGAAGATTTTTATCTTGATGAAGTCCCACAAGTTCATTTTATCTTTTGTTTCTCTTGCCTTTGGAGATGTGTCATGAAAAAGGTTGCTTTGGCCGATGTCGTAGAGGTTGCTGCCTATGTTCTCCTCCAGGATTTTGATAGATTCCTGTCTCACATCAAGGTCTTTCGTCCATTTGGAGTTTATCTTTGTGTATGGTGTGAGAGAGTGGTCAAGTTTCATTCTTTTTCATGTAGCTGTCCAGTTTTCCCAGTACCATTTATTGAAGAGACTGTCTTTTTTCCACCGGCTGTTTTTTTCCTGCTTTATCAAAGTTTAGTTGCCCAAAGAGCCGAGGGTCCATTTCCGGGTTCTCTATTCTGATCCATTGGTCTATGTGTCTGTTTTTGTGCCAGTACCATGCTGTCTTTGTGATCACAGCTTTGTGGTACAGCTCGAAATCTGGCATTGTAATGCCCCCAGCTTTGTTTTTCCTTTTCAACAGTTCCTTGGCGATTCGGGGCCTTTTCTGGTTGCATACAAATTTAAGGACTATTTGTTCCAGTTCTTTGAAAAATGTCATCGGTATTTTGATCGGGATAGCATTGAAAGTGTAGATTGCTCTGGGTAGCATGGACATTTTAACTATGTTAATTCTTCCGATCCATGAGCATGGAATATTTTTCTTTTTGTGTCTTCCTCAATGTCTTTCAAGAGTGATTTATAGATTCTAGAATATGGATCCTTTACATCTCTGGTTAAGTTAATTCCAAGGTAACGTATGGTTTTTGATGCTATTGTAAATGGGATGGATTCCCTAATTTCTCTTTCTTCAGTCTCGTTATTCGTGTATAGAAATGCAACTGATTTCTGAGCATTGATTTTGTATCCCGCCACATTACTGAATTGCTCTATAACTTCTAATAGTTTGGGCGTGGATTCTTTTGGGTTTTCCATATAGAGTATCATGTCATCTGCGAAGAGAGACATTTTGACTTCTTCTTTGCCGATTTGGATATCTTTTATCCCTTTTTGTTGTCTGATTGCTGTTGCAAGGACTTCTAGTACTATGTTGAATAATAGTGGCGAGAGTGGGCATCCTTGTTGTGTTCCTGATCTTAAGGGAAAGGCTTCCAGCTTTTCCCCATTGAGAATGATATTTGCTGTAGGCTTTTCATAGATGGTTTTTATGAGATTGAGGAATGTACCCTCTATCCCTACACTCTGAAGAGTTTTAATCAGGAAAGGATGCTGTATTTTGTCAAATGCTTTTTCTGCATCTATTGAGAGAATCATATGATTTCTGAATTTTTCTTTCTAGATAAAATCTAAGACACAGATCAATTTGTGAAGTTGAACCACGCTTGCATCCCAGGGATGAATCCCACTTGGTCATGATGGATAATCCTTTTAATGTACGGTTGGATTCTATTAACCAGGATCTTGTTGAGGATTTTGGCATCCATATTCATTAGGGAAAATGGTCTGTAATTCTCCTTTTTGATGGGGTCTTTCCCTGGTTTGGGGATCAAGGTAATATTGGCTTTATAGAATGAGTTTGGTAGCTTTCCTTCTGTTCCTATTTTTTGAAATAGCTTTAGGAGAATAGGTATTATTTCTCCTTTGAATGTTTGGTAGAATTCCCCAGGAAAACCGTCTGGGCCTGGAGTTTTGTTTTTTGGAAGGTTGTTTATCACTGACTCAATCTCTTCATAATTAATTGGCCTGTTTAAAAAATCAATTTCTTCCTGTTTCAGTCTTGGTAGTTTATAGGTTTCCAGGAAGACCTCCATCTCTTCCAGATTGCTTAATTTATTGGCATAAAGCTGTTAATAAAAGCTTCTAATAATCCTTCCAATTTCATTGGTGTTGGTTGTGACCTCTCCTTTTTCATTCATAATTTTATTAATTTGGGTCCTTTCTCTATTCTTTTGGATAAGTCTTGCCAGTTGTCTGTCAATTTTATTGATTCTCTCAAAGAACCAGCTTCTAGTTCTGTTGATTTGCTCTACTGTACTCCTGGTTTCTAATTCATTGATTTCTGCTCTAATCTTGGTCAACTGCTTCCTCGTGCATGAATTAGGTCTGTCCCTCTGTTGCTGTTCCAGCTTCTTGAGGTGAGAATATAAAAACTGCATTTTAGATTTTTCTATTCTTTTGAGTGAGGCTTGGATGGCTATGTATTTCCCCCTTAGGAATGCAAGATGCAAGATGTTGCAGTATCCCATAGGTTTTGGACCGTTGTGTTTTCATTCTCCTTGGTCTCCATAAATTGTTTAATTTGATTTTTGATTTCCTGGTTTATCGAGTCATTCCTGAGCAGGCTGGTTCTTAGTCTCCAAGTGTTTGAGTTTCTTCCAAATTTTTCCTTGTGGTTGAGTTCCAATTTCAAAGCATTGTGGTCTGAGAATATGCAGGGAATAATTTCAGTCTTTTGGTATCGGTTGAGACCTGTTTTGTGTCCCAGAACATGGTCTATTCTTGAGAATGTTCCATGGGCATTAGAATAGAATGAGTATTCTTTGGTTCTGGGGTGTAGTGTTCTATATATATCTATGAGGTCCAACTCATCGAGTATGGCATTCAAAGCCCTTGTTTCTTTGTCGATTTTTTGCATGGGTGTTCTGTCTATTTCTGATAGTGGAGTGTTGAGGTCCCCTACTATTAACGTATTTTTGTCTATATGTCTCTTTATTCTGGTTAAGAGTTGGCTTGTGTATCTTGCTGCTCCCCTGTTGGGGGCATATATATTTATAATTGTCATATCCACTTGTTGGATACATCCTTTAAGAATAATATAGTGCCCTTCTGTGTCTCTAACTATAGTCTTTAGTTTAAAATCCAATCTGTCTGATATGAGAATTGCTACCCCAGCTTTCTTTTGAGGTCCACTGGCGTGAAAGATGGTATTCCATCCCTTTACTTTCAGTCTGAATGTATCTAGGTTCAAAATGAGTCTCTCGTAGACAGCAAATGGATAGGTCATGTCTTTTTATCCAATCTGCAACGCTGTGGCATTATGGGAGCATTTAGGCCATTTACATTGAGACTGATTTTTGAGAGATATGATTTTAATGATGCCATGTTGCCAGTAAAGTCTTTGTTTCTATAGATTGTGACTTTCTGTTCTGTATCACTCTTGGGGCCTTTTTACTTTTATAGAACCCCCCTTAATATGTCCTGTAGGGCTGGTTTCGTGGTTACGAAATTGGTCAATGACTGGCAATTGTGGAAGGTCTTTATTTCTCCATCAATTCTGAATGACAGCCTTGCTGGATAAAGGATCCTTGGCTGCATGTTTTTCTCTGAGAGAGTTTTAAAAATGCCCCCCCCCCAACCCTTTCTCTCATTCCAGGTCTGTGTAGACAGGTCTGACGTAATTCTGATATCTTTGCCTTGGTACGTGAGAAATTTCTTTGCCCTGGCCGCTTTCAATACTGTATCCTTGGATCTAATATTTGCGAATTGCACTATGACATGACGTGGTGTAGGTCCTCTCTGCCTCTTGGACATGGATGTTTGTTTCCCTTGCTAGATTAGGGAAGTTTTCAGCTACAATTTGTTCAAATATCTCTTCTAGACCTCTGTTTTTCTCCACCTCCTCGGGGATGCCGATGATTCTGACATTGGAACGTTTCATTGAGTCAGTAATCTCCTGTAACCTACATTCCTGAGCGTGGATTTTTTTGAGTCCAGATTCTATTTTAGCTTTTTCTTCTACTAACCCATCCTCCAGTTCACTGATACGTTCTTCTGCCTCATTCACCCTGGCCATCAGAGCCTCTAGTTTTGACTGCATTTGGCTCGTAGAATTTTTAATTTCTGCCAGGTTCGCTCTCATTTCCACCCTTAGAGATTCCATATTCTCATTAACATTTTCGTTAATACTTTTTTCAAGTCTACACATCGTCTTGACCATTGTTACTCTGAATTCCATTTCTGATAATTTGGTTATATCCATATCCATTAGTTCTGTGGCAGAGGCCACAGACTCATTGTCTTTTCTTTGCTGAGGAGGATTTCTCCTTCTCGTCATTCTGATGACGAGTGGTGCGGGGTTGTCCAGAGCCAAAATTATTGAACGGGACCCAGGCCGTGCGCCCTTGCTTTATAGGGATCTTAGGGATGTGGGCTTCTTGATTTTTCAGCCTGCCTTCTGGGGGAGGGGCTTGCCGCGCCGATACTCAGGCAACCGTGTTTGGGTAGAGTCTCTGTGTCCCCTGTGAGGGCGGATGGGGATGGGCACACTGTGAGTCAGTATTTCCAAGCTTTTGTTCTCTGGCGGCTTTCCCTGGTGGTTTCTGTGCCTCTTCTGAGAGTCAGAGCAGCAGCAGCCGAATCTCAGCCTCTGTCTCAGAACAGAGGGATCGCGGACTGTTCTCCACTGATGTTCTGGCCACTTCAACTCTGCTTCTGTTGGTGCTGCTCAACCCTGCAGCGTCCCGGGATGTGCGCCCCACACCCGGCGTCCCAGCCCTCACTTCCAGGGCCAGCGCGTCTCTGTCCTTTGTGTTTCTAACACCGCCAGCCGCCTCGTGCGCTCCGGAGCTCCCGGTCTCAGTCTGGTTCCAGTGAGCACACCGGAGCTGCTCCAGAGCTCTGGAGCTCCGATTCAGTCTGGTGTCACGCGTTCCCCGCTCACGGTCCCAGTCTGCTCTCTCAGGGGTGCCGGTCCGCGAGTCCGCCCGCTCCCCTGTGCAGGTGGCTACCGCTTCCCGCTGCCCGAACACAGCAGCTCCCTCCCCCTTCCGTTTATCTTCCGATATCTGTGGCGGTTTCACGGCTCCCCGCTTCGTACCTCAATACTCAGCGCTGGAGATGTTCATTTGTAGAGATCCAGATGTACCTTCCTGCGTCTCAGGCTGATTCCGTGGATGTTCAGGCTGGTCTGGTACCTATCCAGCTCGACTCAGGGGACCAGCTGAAAAAGGGGTTCCCTACTCCTCCACCATCTTAACTCCCTCTCCTAGAATAAATAGCTTAACAATATTGAGTCTTCCAGTGGATCAACATGGTATATCTATATATTTATTTAGATTTTGTTTAATATTTCTCATTAATGTTCATAAATACAGTGTAGATATCTTACACATTTTCTAGTATATTTATTTCTAGATATTTGGTGTGTTTTTATGAGCTTATAAATTGCATTCTAAAATTTCATTTTACTATGTGTATTATTGGCATGTAAAAATATAATTGCATTTTGTTTATGGACCTTGATTTCTGCAACCTTACTACCAGTGTTTTTATAAAATTCATAGGGTTTTCTATGTAAACAATCATGTCTATGAATAATGGCAGTTTTTTTTTCTTGTCTTATGACACTGGCTGTGTATTCCATTACTCATTTTGAATAGAAGTGATGAGAGAAAACATCCTTCCTTTATTCCTGCTCTTAGAGGAAAAGAGTTCAGTGTTTCACCAATAGGTATGATTGTTAACCATAGACTTTTTATAGATGTACTTTATTATATATTATTAGATATACTTTATTAGATTATTATACTTTCTCTTCCTAGTTTACTAAGAGTTTCTGTCATGAATGGGTGTTGCATTTTGTCCAATGCATTATACCATCTAATAATGTTCTATTATGATTTTCTTCTTTATTCTTTTAAACTGGTGAATTACATGATTGATTTTTGAATCTTAAATTATTCCTGTGGTATATATCACTTGGCAATGACATATGATCTTATTTTTTATAGGAGGTATTTTTTTTATATAGAAGATAGATATAGATTGATTGGTTTTATTTGCTAATATTTTGTTAAAGCCTTTTGTGTATATGTTCATTGGGCATATTGATCTGTAATTTTCTTAGAATGTCTTTGTCATGTTTTCTGTTAACATAAAATGAGCTGTGAAATTTTCCCTTCTCTTCTTTATTTCTGAAAGATTTTGTGAAAGAGTAGAATTATTTCTTCTTTAAAAGCTTGATAGAATTCATTGAAACCATCTGGGCTTAAACTTTTCTTGGTAATAAGGTTTCTGATTACAAGTTTAATTTCTTTATATGCATATTTATATCGAGAGAGCTATTTAGACTTTCTCTCATTGTGTCACTTTTAATAAGTTGTACTTCCAAGGATTTCTTCATTTTATCTAAGTTGTTGACGTTTGGCATAGAGTTATTCATACTATTATATTGTACTTTTGATATCTATGGACTCTATGATGTTCTTCTTCATTCCTGATATTAATAATTTATATACTTTTTTTCTTTGTGATCAGCTTGCTTGGAACTTATGAACTTTTAAAATCTTTTCAAATAGCCACCTTTGATTTTGTTGATATTCTCTGTTTGCCTATTTTCTATTCCATTGCTTTAAAAAATAAACTGAAGTACATTAAGATTTGGAAGAGTTCACTGGAGCAAACATTGATTTTAATTGGGCCGTGACAAACTGAAAATGGCTAGGAACAATCTACCAGCAGGAACTATGGGCAAGGCTTTTTTTTTTTTTTTTTTTTTTTAATGCAGGAAATATCTTGATTGACTACAGCTTAAGTAGTTGCCTTATTTGGGAAAGCCTCGTGAGCTGTTTGTGATTGATTGTTCTTAAATATCATTTTCTCAGATTTGAGTGCCTTGACGCTGGCTTAGGTTTTGGTTTGTTTGCATAGGCTGCCAAGGCTTAGAGCCACCTCAGTCTGATGGCATCCTTGTTTCATTACTGTATTGATTTCTGCTTTTATTATTATTCTGTTTTTTATTCTACTTACTGTTTAACGTGCTTTTTTCTAGCTTCTTAAGATAGAAGCTTGATTGTTAATTTTATACATTTCTAATAGACATTTAAGACTATAAATTTCTGTTTAAGTACTCTCTTTGATTTTGTTTGATTGTGTTTTCATTACTGTTCAGTTGGATACACTTTTAACTTTGCCTTGTGATTTCTTCCTTGAGTCATAGATTATTTAGAAGTGTGTTGTTTGATTTCCAGATATTTTGGAATTTTCTGGATATATTATTACTGATTTTTAATTTAATAACATTCTAGTCAGATTATACCCTGGATTTTGATCCTTTGATTTTTATTGGGATTTATTATGGCCCAGCATTTGGACTATCTTGGTGAATGCTCCAGGTGCACTTGAAAAGAATGAGTATTCTAAAGTTACTGGGTATAGTTTTACATAATTGTCAAATAGACTGAGCGGGTAGAGAGTGTTGTTTAAATGTTTAAGTCTGTATTGGCTGTTTTTTTGTTGGTTTTTGCTCCCCCCTCCCAGCACGTTAAAATATCTATCCATTGTTTTCTGATGATAAGTCAACAATGCAACCATTTGCATTGTTGTTCCCTTGTGGGTAATGTTTCTACAACTGGAACCAGCACCCCATCACCCTGGCTACTTTTAAGATTTTTTTTCTTTATTTTTAGTTGTCAGCAATTTGACTTGATGTGCCTGGGTGTAGATTTCTTTGTACTGACCCTGCTTGGGATTGTTGAGCTACCTAGGTTTGTAAATTAATGTCTTCTAGCAGCTTTGGAAATTCTCAGCCTCTATCTCTTTAAAGATTTCTTCTGCCCTGTTCTCTCACTTTCTGGGATTCCAATTTTATATGTTACATACTGTCCTCTATTGTGTTCAGTCTGCTATTAAGCATTTTGAAAAAATTCCTCATTTCTGATTTTATATTTTTTCATTTTTAGAATGCTTGTTTGGTTCTTTTTTTTAAATAAATTTCATCTCTATTAAAATTCCCCATCCGTTTATACATGTTTCCCACCTTTTACACTAGACCGTTTTACGTATTTATCATGGCTATTTTGAAGTCCATGTTTGGTAAGTCCAACATTTGTGCCATCTCTCAGTGCCCTTCTATTGACTGTTTTCTCTCATGGGTCACATTTTCTTGCTTCCGCATGACTTTTATAATTATTAATTGTATGCTAGACATTTTATATAAAATCAAAGTCTTAAGTAAGTCAAAGTATTATTTGCCCTTCCACCCCCCCAGAAAAAACATGCTTATCCTTTTCTCAGGCTGCTAATGTGTGGAGGGGGGGGCAGGAGGAGAAGAGGTTGATCTGGTCTAATTGATAATTAAGCTGGGTCTGGACTTTGTTGCAACTGTAGCGAGATTCCAGTTCACCTCTGGCTTCAGATGTTTTGAGAGCAGAATGGGAGCACCAGTAAGATTCTAAAGACCCTTTTATGCTTTACAGTCATGTGGTCAGTTTTCTGAATCATGTGAGGTGTCTGCTTTTCATCCTGCATGTCAGCTTTTTGGGTAGCCAAGGAGTCCTTTTCCAATCCTGCTCTCTTCTCCCCTGTCCCCAGGCTCTATTGCGACAGGTTTGTGGTTCACAAAGTCTATTCTGGGGGCTGGAGGGGTGGGATCACCCTCAAGACCCTTTGAGGAAGCCAGTAGGGTCAAAATGTTTTTCATAGTCGCGCTAAGACATGTTTTGCCTTTTTCACTATGGTGACGTTTGCACATGGTGCAAAAACAATGGTGTTTTTGTAAAATTCCTCGTGCCTTAGTAAAAATCAAGGCTGTGGCACCAAACTGTAGTAGTAATCATTGTCATCTTTACCACCAGAGCATTTGTAGTTACAAGAGAAATGCCAGTGCTACCGAAGAAAATCCTTGTGATGCAATAATAATGATGAAATCTCAACTCTGGATCACATATCTTTTTAATGTTTGGTCTGACAAAATAGGATGTACATAGAGAGCACTTCTGTGTACTATGTGATTGTCATCTAAGGGAAAGCACTTGTGTGACTGAGTTACAGTCCAAACTAGCCGCTTTTTTCATTAAACAACTGATAGATGAACTCTGGTTATTCAGATATAGGTGTTTGGCAGATATTTTCTCAAAAATAAACAGTAAGCCTGGCACTTTAAGGAAAACAACTGACGATATCTGTTGTCTACGATAAAATTCTAGCTTTCACATAAAAATTAGAATTATGGAAAACTTGTATCCACCATTATGGAATTGATAGCTTCCTAATACTTGAAGACTTTTCTGATGTGATTGAGTAATATTAACACATTTGGTTTTTTCATATTGTATAATGAAATGTGTCAACTTTTGGAAGGCCTACATTTACTCAGTGAAAGCAGTATTCCTAAAGGCTAATGCATGATATTACAAAATCTTGTATAAGTAAAAAGTTCCATTCAAAGTGCAAGATAAACCAAAAGAGTATGAAAAGTTCATTGGTTTGATTCTGTGTTACAACTAACTTTTAGACTACTGCTTGTTGAGTTTTGGTGAAGGTCAAAGAATAATGTACACAGTTTCTCCAAAAGGGACTTGGGTCGGTCTCCTGCCCTGGCCCCAGCCTCCAGTCTCTCCATGCACTTAGTGAAAGAATTGATGGGTGGCCACAGACTCACTCTGTGGCTGGGCTTCAAGGAGTCTAATATATGCTACCATCCCCCCCGTGCAGGTGTTGAATTTGTCAAAAATTAGGTGGTTGTGCTTTAACCCTTATCTGTGGCAGATACCTCCTCCTCCCAGGGGTCCATCCTGGCTGAAAGCTGGAATTTTATTCTTTAAGGTTTCTGCATGTCCTCAGCATGTTGTTGGGTTTGAAGTAAGTATGATTTAGCAGCTATTCAGCTTGTTCTTTGTGTTAAGGTAGGAATGACTGTCTCTTAAAACTTTCTACGGCTTGCTCAGAAGCAGCAGTCCAACAGATGCTTTTAAAATATTTTTTGGGCTTTGCCTCTGATATAACTACAGGAGAGGTAACATCCAGGATGGAGAATGAGGGAGCAACATGAAAACCAAGAGAGTTCTAGTTCATTATTTCTGAGAGTGGAGAAGAGGACTCCCCTTTGGGCTCAGGAGTTTTGAAGGAGAGTCCCAGAGGTCTGTGCAGCTCACTCTGACTTTCCATGGAGCCCCCTCCAGAACAGAAAAAGGAAGCCACCGCATTTATATGGAAGGAGGCCAGGCTGAAGGACCTTGGGGAGGATGTTAGGACAGGAAGGAGTATAAACAGTCCTTTCTCTGAGATCGCCAGTAAGGACTAGAAGGCAGGAACCATCAGCTCTGATGGAGGAGCAGAAAGTAGATTTGAGCAGAAAACTGAATGCGTAAAAAGATGGAAGGATGTGCCTCTGCTCCCTCCACTCTTCAGTGGATTGAAGAGGAGGCAGATTCGTCCCTTTCCAGATAACCTGTCCTAGCAGTTGTAACACAATTATAGCAACCCTTTAGAGGATACTGTTCAGGCAGAGCTTTTCTTTTTAGTGAACTGGAGCCCTTCTTGACTTCACAACTAATACTGTGCTGATGGCTGGATTGTGCTAACTTGGCAACACAGAATCCTCTGATGGTGAATGACTGAGTTTATGTTTTCTGTATACCACCTCAAAGGCCTGTAGGGCAGCAGTGAAATGCAATTGTTTGGTCTGGGGAAGAATAGTAATAGTAGTAGTATTCGTGGTGGTGATAGATTGTTGGAGCCTTTCCTGCGTGCCAGTACTTTCACTTCTGTTAGCTCTTGAACCCCCGCAGCTCTTGAAATAGATACTTATTAACGAATCCCCATTTCACAGATGAGAACAGTTGAAGCCCAGAGAAGTTAGTGCAATGAAGGCCCCAGTGGAGAGGACCCTTCCTTGCTTTCTTCTCTTCTTCCCTGTGTGGTCTTTGTGAATATGGCCCAATCCCAGCTGCCCTGGGAGGCACTGGGAATGGGACACACAACATTCCATGAGGAATCACTCTAATTTTGTCGTTGGAAACATCCCCTAAAGCCAAGAGAAGTCCCGTCCCCCCCCCCCCCCCGCCTGATGCCTGCCTGATCTCAGAGCTTCCTACCTCCGGCCCACACTGCTTTGTTCTGCTCGCCGGAGCCCTTCTCTCACCTGTGGGACGTGCAGCATCTGCAGCTCCTTTGCAACGCTTCCTGGGTGCTATGACTACTTTCGGATGAGAATTTATAGACAAAGAAAATGCAACCTCTGGTGACCTTAGTATCTACACCCACACACTTCCCAACCCTCCCTACACGTGGTAGCTCAAGTCTTGCTGGGATTGGGTGGAGGAGGCTGGGGACATGGACTGTGGGATCACACTCTGTACGACTGCCACATCCCTGTGCCTCATTCTTACCCTGCACTCTTGTGACATCACAACAGTCTCAGAAAATCTGAAGGCCTATCTTCATGGAGAGTGCAATTGCCTGGTAAGATTTGCTTTGCTAAAAACCAGTGCATCATACAAAAACCAGTGCCTCCAAGTTCCTTACAACCAACATCCATTTGATGGAACAGATATTAAAGCAAAGGAGAAAGGATGTATTGGCTGGAGTTTGGGGGCTGTGCCATATAGGAAGGGCAGTTGTGGAGAAACGTTTAGCCCTGCCATGCCACAGTGTAATGTAGAAAGTGAGATGAAGTTCTAAATGAACAGCTAATAAGAGAAGGTGATGTTCAGAAAAACTTGCCATATTGTTGCCTATTGGCTACATCCGTAGTAAAGGCAAAATACAGCATAGTTCACTTTGAATCTTGGAATTTGAGTCAACTATTAGACATTCTGAGCATTTCCGCAGCTCTCTACTTTTTTTTTTCTTTCTTGGCTCTCTCTACTCTGTTCTAGAAATAATATAAAACTCTTAGAAGTTATTTGCAGAGAATATGGACAATATTATATTTTAATATTGAGGAAAGAATAACATAAAAACTAGAGAGAATAATTAAAGCTCAAAATTTTGATGGGAGTAGAAAATGTATTACTAGGAGACTACAATGAATCGAGGTTCAGGATGGATTTTGGCTGGAAATGGAAACTGTTAGATGCCAGAGAAGGGAATATGGAGATATGTAATCTCAGGTAAGGCCCAAATGAGAGTGCACCTGACTTTCTCTAAGTCAGTCATCGTAGAACTTGCATATGACAAACCCCAGAGGTTTGTGCTTTAGTTGTGAGATACCACGGCCTGAGTACCACCACTGTCACTCAGAGCAAGCAAGTTTCTCACGGCACTCACCACGTTGCCTTACACAGCTGAGCACTCCTGTCCCCACCCAAGAGTGCACTGTAAAAATTCCTGCCTCTGGGGAAGGTTTCTACTGTCTTGAGAAACTTTCTTCCATGATTTGGAGACTGGGCTTAGGTTACTGATGAGATTAAAAACAGCTTTTTTTTTTTTTTTTAAAGATTTTATTTATTTAACAGAGAGAGACAGCCAGCCAGAGAGGGAACACAAGCAGGGGGAGTGGGAGAGGAAGAAGCAGGCTCCCAGTGGAAGAGCCTGACGTGGGACTCGATCCCAGAACGCTGGGATCACGCCCTGAGCCGAAGGCAGACTCTTAACGACTGCGCCACCCAGGCGCCCCTAAAAACAGCTTTTACTATAAAAGTTTGTGATATTCCGGTCTGTTCACTATGTGTGCAGCTGGATGAACAGACCTCTTATCCGTAGTCTTTTATATGACCTTCTCTTACCCACCGTCCTACCCCTTACACTCACAGACCCCTGCTTTGTGCACACACACCTGAGAATCTGTCCCTGGTCGTCTCCGTATTAAGAGGGCCTCGTTAATCTGATGTACAAGAAGGCATTAAAGTAAATATCTCCGGGGAATATCTGTTAATAAGCCGCTTTTTAGAAAATAAAACCAATCTAGCCTGCCAGTGAGATGAATTCTGACACCATAGTTATAACGTAGTTACAGAAACCCTCTAATATCTAATTCCTGAGTCTAGATTGCTACTTGTGGCTAGAAACTTCTACAGCAAGCAAGCCAGAAATGGAAGTAGAATCACAATTGATGGATTTTCTGACTTTCGGTACAGTTATCATAAATAAGAGTTTCATTCTAAATTCGAATGTCTGCCCTAATTGATACAGAAATCTCAAGGTTATTCAGCCAGGCTGTTCCTGCTGTTCCATCTGTCTCTGCTCTTGTGTTCGTTTGTTCATTGGATCCGCCCACTCTTGCCTCCACCCTTCTCTTCATTTATACCTGGATGCCTCTCTCCACCACCACTCCCTCCCACTCAGAGCCGTGCAGTTCTGCGAGCTGCGTGGTTGTTTCCTGCACGTTCTCTTCATGAAATTTTTCTCTTCCCTCACTAATGAGAAAAGAGATAACAGCTTCCTCTGGCCCCTCCTTTCCTCACCCTATAACTCCTCTTTGACTCCCACTCAACACTTCACTTTGTGGAATAATGGGAACATTTTATTTGCGTATTAGATACTTCTAAATACTTTAGATACTTCTTTCTACTCGGTCATTTCTCTCTATCTCTGTAAGTCCCTTGGGAAAGAGCCTGTCTTTTTTTTTTTAATATTTTTTATTATATTATGTTAGTCACCATACAGTACATCCCTAGTTTTTGATGTGAAGTTCCACGATTCATTACTTGCGTATAACACCCAGTGCACCATGCAATACGTGCCCTCTTTTTTACTCTGTAACCACATGCACATTGAGGGATCCCTGAGATCAGATGTCATACTCAGAAAAATCCATAAGTAAGCTTTGAGCTTTTTGGTACTGTTCTCCGAGAAGATTAGCCAAAAGTGTGTAATTGTGCAACTGAACTGTGGGGGCCAAACTGTGGGAGGCGATGAGCAAGAATGGGACCTGTCAGAGGTGAGATTATGTGAGTAGAAAACCTTTCATCCTTGGACTTCAGAATACATTACACAGACTTTCCCTTAACTAGGTATTTGGAAATCTCTCTGAAAGGGGCAGAGAAACCAAAGCAGACCCCTGGAATGACGAAGCTCTATGGGAGAACCCAGACGAGAGAGGAGTCTGGGCTCTGTCGGGATCATTAGGAATCAGGCTATAAATAACAGTGGCCTGTAGGTCAGGCCTCAGGAAGGTCTGTATAACCTTACTCCAGTGTTGCTGCATCCCTGCCACTTAAGTGATCCTTAACGTCCAAGGAAATTTGTAGAGGAAATAACAGCAGGATGATTTAAATCACTATGAATATTTCTCTTCAGTTAGGCACTGTTCCCTTTCTTTCAGCCCCAATAACCAGGTTGGGTGTAAGATTGTTCACTAGGAGAGTCTTCTTGTTCCTTATACAAGGTCACTGTCCTTCAAAAAGGAAACAAAACAAAACACCACAGGGTAATTGAAGACGGTCCAGAGGAGAACCAAAAATAAGAGAAAAGGGCTGCCAGATAAGACTCTTCTAAAAATTAATGGGGACCTTTTTTAAAAACAGTGGGGAAATATATACAACCTAAAATTTACCATTTCTAAGTATATAATTCAGTGGCAAATAGTACATTCACAGTTTGTGTAGCCATCACCACCATCCATTCCAGAACGTTCTTGTCATCCCAAACTAAAAATTCAGTACCCATTAAACAGTAACTCCCAATTCTCCTGTCTCCCCAGCCCCAGCAACCACCATTCTACTTTTCTGTCTCTAAGAACTAACTCTTCTAGGGACCTCATAGAAGTGAAATCATGCAATATTGGTCCTTTTGTGATAGACTTATTTCACTTAGTATGATGTCCCCAGGGTTCATCTATGTTGTAACATGTCAGAATTTCTTTCCTGTTTAAGGCTAATGTTTCATTATATGTATGGACCGCAGTTTATCCATTCACCTGTTGATGTTTTCACCTTTTGGCTATTGGGAATAGGGCTGCTCTGAACATTGGTGTACAAGTATCCGGGGCCCCTCTTTGGGGTATGTACCTGGAGGGGGTGGGAATTGCTGGATAACATGGTATTTCTCTGTTTAGCTTTTTGAGGAACTGCCAGAATGTTTTCCACAGGAGCTACACCATTTCACATTCCCACCAGCAATGCCTGAGAGTTCCAGCGTTTCCTCATGCTGGCCAGCATTTGTTTTTTTTCCATTTATTTTGTTTTGTTTTTAATAGTCACCATCCTAATGGGTAGGAAGTGGTATAAACAGCGACTTTTCTACTTGGAAGAAACGGACTGAGAGGGCAAGTGTAGGCCCGTAGTTACGAAGACTTCAGCTGGGATATGCACAGACGTGGTCACCAGAATCTAAAATTTTGGAATCTGGGCAAGGAAGAAGGTCAGAGTATTTAACAAACAGCCTAGCATGGGTACTGAACAGTCCCAAAGGCCACCAGCCCTTCACCTTCCTCATATGTGCAGGCTAAACAGCAGCTCGTCTGGGGACTCTATTGAGGTTAAATTTAGAATAATGAAAAAAGTATCTTCTCAGACCAGTTGTTTTATTCCCATGAGGGACACATGAGCTCACTAATGGGTGGTTAAGAAAAACCACGAATTCTGTATAATTCACCCCTATACTTTTGAAGTTGATGTTAGAGAAGATGATTGTGGCTCTGTTCCTACCTTAAATTTGACTTACCGTCCTGCATCTGAAGCTCCCTGGCTCCTCTCAGAGCCCTCGTGGCCATCCCAGGGGACCGAATTGACTGTTCTAATCGTTTAACCTTCAACAGATACTTACTGTACAGTGACCATGTGCCAGGCCTCAGGACAAGTGCTACGAAGAGAATGGAGAGCAGGGCTGACCCTGACTTTGTCTTCGCAGAGCCACAGTTCAGTGGGCGAATCAGATCCTTTATCACACAGATAGATTTGTAATTCCGTGTTTAGCTATAAAGGAAAACATCTGTGATATTTCTCTCTCTTCCTTTAGGTTGTTCATACAACCTCTCTAAGAAATCTGCTTTCTTTTCTCTTCAGGAGCCTTCAAACAGGTGGCTTTGCCTGGGAGGGAGAGGTAGAGAACAACGCGTATAGCAAGGCTACAGGGGTGGTCCCTCAGCACAAGTATCACCCCACAGCGGGCAGTTACCAACTCCATTTTGCCCTGCAGCAACTTGAGCAACAAAAACTTCAGTCCCGGCAGCTTCTGGACCAGAGTCGAGCCCGGCACCAGGTAATTCAGAGAAGGCTTTTCCATATGCTAGTATCTTCCTTCTATGGGGAGGGGGGGTGAGGGGTGGGGAATAAAGTCAATGGGAGAGGTAGGAGTAGTTTCCCAAGTGTTTACCAGCACCACCATGGCTTGGATGATTCATGGAGAATCGAAGTCTAAGGCAAGAAATGTTCTGAAGCCACGATGTTGGCTTTGCTGGGAGGGAACACTGATCCAGTTTTGACATTTTCTTTCATTTGAATATTTCTCTATGGAAATCTCCTGTAACATTTCCCCTTTCTGTTGCATGGTGGTAGTTCAGTAAGCTCCCAGAGGGTCTACTTTCCATCTACCTAAAAGCTAACATTCGAAGCAACTTTTTTTTCTAAATGTACTACTACCTTATCTTTACACACTTGGTGTAGGTAAGCACACATTAATCCTTCGTGACCTACCAAGGTTTTCAAGATATAAATAATGTTTCAAGTTCTTGTCACAGGAAATGGCCATAAGTTTGGTTTTTGGTCTCCTGGCTCGCAGTACACAAAACAATGTACACAAAAATATAATAGTATACACGAAAATCCTTGCGGTCATGGCATTTACGCTCTAGTGAAACACTGGTTGCCCGTTCACCGTCTCTACGATGAAAGAAACTCCTGAGAATATGTGTGAGGGCGCTGTGTAAGTGAATTGTCCTCGTGTGTCAGTGTGGCCCAAATTACAGAGAAAGGATGACTTCACAAAAACATCAGGCCTTTTTAGAGTTAACTTTTTCTTCATGATTTCAGTGTTATCATTAGAATCCATTACTATGTTCTCCATGTTCTTTTGAGCTAAATCGGTACTGATTCTATGAGCTGCTCTTTTGTTTGGTTACGTGAAGAAATATCAGTTTGATCTCCTGTTATTTGCTCATACAAATGTAGTACACAGTGTGCATTAGTTTGTGCAAAATTAATATTCACTCAAAGACTAAGGCAATGTTTCCCAAACATTTTTTTCCCCCTCCCTCTAAATAAAGCAATTCTCGTTATGCTCTCTAGCCCTACTTAATCTTTTTAACTATTGTCCAGGTCCAGACATTTTATTTTTTTGATTTCATTCAATACATGCTCATCTTTTTCTATGGTGGTGTACTCTCTGTATTAACTCAGTGTAATTTACGGGAAATTGTAAGTATAGGTAGTTGTGAAGTGGTTCGGTAGGTCATTTTTACTGGAGGAGAATCCAGACTTCTTGCGTAGAAACCATGGAATGTAGCATCTCATTCTGATCACCACGCTGCCCTCCATCACATAGAATTTCTTCATTTCGATAGTCTTTGGGATAGGCAGTTTGCATTTTCACAATTGTAAATATAAACGTGTATCTTAGATTTCTTTTTTTGTTGTTCTGTGTGAATTTCTTACAACTAGTGAACTTCTGAACTCCCCATGCAGAGTACTTGAGGATGCCAGCTTAGTCAGATCCTGGACAGGAGAGGTCTCAAAAATAGCCTTCTTTCCCTTCTGTGAGCATAATCAATGATCTAATGAATCTAGACAATTGGGCCCTTTTAATGCTTCCATACCTTGAAATGGTGATGATTTTTAAAGTGATTATAGGGCACTGAGGTTTGGGGGAGAGAGAGACCATTTTACTGATTTTCACTCTTTCCTCATTCTTTTGATTAGCTTCCAGCGACTCACATTCCTTTGAAAATTCAGAGTGCTGCTATTCTTGTGTGGATTTTTTTTTTTTTTTCCAGGGAGGATTACACTGGTTTAGTTTCACTGAACTATGAAGTATATGGAAAACCTGTTTTTTAGAATCTGTCAGAATATCTGTCTTAGGGAGGAGTTAGATCTCCAAGAAGGGAGTTATCTCGTGTCTCCTGGAGAGGGAACAGAAAATCATTCATCATAATTTTATATATGTTTATAACATCATTTGTTTCTTCTCCATGTTCTTCTAATCCATAGTTGATTTAGGTAAAAATGAGTCAGGGTGAAGTTCTGGGACTGTGGAGAGAGCTAAAGAAACTAAATTCATAGCTTGAAAAGGTTATAACTAAGAAAATAGCAAATAAGGTCTTAAATGTCCCCTAGATTTGAAGCCTCTTTTCTAGCCTACCTTATGGCTGTGCTAAACTTGACCATTACAATTATCACCACGTTGTTGATGGAAGCCTGCTTTGCATACTCTGTGTTTCTGCCCTTGGGTTAATAGATAGAGGTAGGTTTCTTTGATGAACTCCTTATGTTTTGGATTCATTTTTCTTTTTTTTTTTCTTTTTAAAGATTTTATTTATTCATTTGACAGAGAGAGAAAAACAGCCAGCGAGAGAGGAAACACAAGCAGGGGGAGTGGGAGAGAAAGAAGCAGGCTCATAGCCGAGGAGCCTGATGCGGGGCCCGATCCCAGAACGCCGGGATCATGCCCTGAGCCGAAGGCAGACGCTTAACGACTGAGCCACCCAGGCGCCCCTGGATTCATTTTTCTAAAGTATACATAGCCATTGATAATAACTAACAATTTGGTTAATTGCCTGTTTGAGGGTGGAATTGAAATCTAATTTACTTAGCATTCATCCGTAAGAGATACCTGTGGGTCACCGGCCATTAAAGGGGGCTTTATATTGTATTGCACTGTAGTGTATCAAATTATATTGATGATGTGCATGGACTGTGCCTTTCGTAGTGATTCCCTAAAAATGTTTTTGGGAAAGATCATGCAGCCTTTCTTGCATTACACACAGAGGAAGTCCTCCATCCTTTTCTGCACTTAGGTAGCCAGCTTATTGAAGGTATTAATTTCAAGAAGGCAAACTCTGATTCAGGATATGTTTGGAAATGGACATCTCTAACCATTCATCTGGAGGAGGCTTTGATCTTCATCTCTGTCTAGCGTTGAACTCATAAATTGAGAAAGTGTCATGTACTGAACCCACCTCAACAAGAGACTGGCACTGTAACATGGGCATCAGAGAGGAAGTCACCCAGAGCCATTGGCAGGATTTCCAGGGACTGAGGTACAAGGAAATAGGTGTGATCCAGTCCATTTGATAGCGGAAATGCACTTTTACACACCGATGAGTAAAACCAGCAGTTTTAGAGAAGAAATCATTCTAAGTCAGAGCAGGGGTCAGTAAACTTTTTTTGTAAATGGCCAGATAGTAAATACTTAAGGCTTCTTAGGCCATAGAGTCTCTGTGGCCGCTACTCAACTTTGCCACGGTAGAATGGAAACGGCCATAGACAATATGTAAATGAATGAGTGTGGCTGTTCCCAGTGAAACTTTATTTATTAGAAACGGTGGCAGACTGCATTTGTCTTACAAGCCCTGGTTTGCAGACCCCTGATTCTGAGCAACAGAACCACTTGGGGGCCTGTTAGAACACCAATCGCTAAGCCCACCCCATTTCTGATTTAGTCAGTTTGGGAATGGGGCTCGATTATTTCCATTTCTAACAACTTCCCCGGGTGATGCCCGTGCTGCTCTTTGGGGGACCACACTTTTTGAGAGCCATTGAGCTAGAGGGAAAGAGGTTAGAAACGTCTCCTCTTTGGTTATTTGTTTTCTGTCCTTTGGCAGGGAGACCGAATATGTTAAAACTTAGTGTTGCCCTCATAAAATTTCAGGCAATCATTGTTTTATAGGAACTTTGTTTCCATCTTGTTCGCTCCATCTACCACAGTCTCCTTATAAATAAGTTTTCCAAACTTGAAAACCTTCGTGCGCATTTTTCTTATCAGGGTACATTCTGCTCAGCAATCACTGCTCCCAGGATTCAAGTTTTATGGTGGACAGGAGATAAGGAATGGGACGGATTCCTCCCTCTCTGCTTTTAATAGTAATAGCCAACTCTCAGGAAGCACTGTGGCCCAAGCACTGTTCCAGGTGCTTTACGTATATTCATTTATTTAGCCTGAGTTTCAGGGTGGGTGGAGACATGGCAGAATCCTGGTCAGCTCCGGGTGGTGAAATGAATCTGTTACGTGTTGATCTATGCCAATGTGTGTCTTCTCTCTAGTTTACACTCATTGCTTCCCGCTTCCTTCTCATTCTGGCGTCCTGCCCCCGAAGGAGAAGGATAAAAAAACTTTTCTTCCAGCTGAGTCGGGGGACTTTGTTGGGCAGCAGCGACTGCTGGTGACATCAGCATGAGTAGCCCTCCGTGCTGGGGGGCTGTGAGGAGGGCCGCACCGGCTGTGAGGCCCAACTGACCTGATTCTAATTGCCGACATTGAGCTGATGTTATTCTTGGCCCAGGACAGAGCGATTACTCAGTAGTTTCTGTTAAAGTGATCCTTTGTTAAACCTCTGCTCCCAGCCCCCCTCTCCTTCCCTCCCACTCTCTTCTCTGCCTCATCCAGACTGAAAAAAGCCCAAAAAGCAGAAAAATTAAGGACATTTTGGTGGCTAAGGCAGAATTGCTGAAGTTTCTTTTAACAACAGAGGGGAAACGGGGGGGATTTTAAATACATTTAATTTTTCACTGGTTCTGTTCTCTATCCAGAGCCCTTCAATTTTTAGTAGACTTAATTTTGAACAGAGTGCGGTAACTCAAGGTAGGAGAAAACTGTGTGTCCTGAACTCCTTTCATCCCCTCCACTCCCTCTGTCCTTTACTTCCCCCTTCCCACCGTGCTCTCTCTTGCCGGACTGACCTAGATCAGTAAGAGCCAACAGAAGCTAATGTTCCTGTAACAAGTGTGGGGGGTGGGCAGCTCTGGGTTCACACCGAAGGGGCTTTCAGTATGCTGCGACATGTTGAGTGCCATATGTAATGAGCTTTTTGCTCATGGTATGTGTGTCCGTGCACAACCTCGCAGGTGTGGAAAGGATTCCCATATAAGCCCAGCCAAGGCTTGTTACACTGCTCCTAAAAGTCCATTGCATGTGTCTAGAAAAATTCTGCCCCCCTACAGGAATGAATACTGTTTCTCCAAGCCTTCAGCTGCTCTGTGTTTGTTTTGTGGGGGAGGGGAAAGAAAGAGAAATTCAGCAGGAACCTGGGCTTTTCCAGGCAGCCAGCAATAACAGGCTAGCTCCTCAGCGTGGCACAAAGAGAGCAAGCGAACAGGCCGACTGTGCGGGAGGAGTCTTTCATATCCTCTGACAGAGAGTCCGGGAGGAAGATTGGACGGGGGGTGTTCAGGAAGAAGAACTCGTGTGTGAGTGCTTAAGTTCCTGGAGCAGGTTGGCCTGTTGTAACCGACTGCCCATTTGTTTTGTTTTGTTGGGTTTTTTGTTCCATTTTGGTTTTCCTTCTGACTTTTATCAGGAACTCATACAACACTTTGCTTCTAGATGATGATGATGATGGATTTTCCTAGAACCATTTGATTTAGTAGATTTTGCCAAGCCAAACTCTCTTCTTCCTACCTAATAAAAATACGTTGAAAACACGTGAAATGATACATGTAAAACTGCATTTAGCTGTTTGGGAAATAGGCCCTTCGGACAGGCTTTAGCGTCAGCTAATCTTCAGTTTAAATCTTGCTTCTGTCCAGCCCGTGCCTGGGACAGGCTATTCAAACTTCTCTGGACCTCAGTTTGCTTATGTGTGCTAAGGAGGTGATAATAGATATCTGTGCATATCATGAGGATTGCATTTCTCAGGATGTTACCACGTGTCAGGCACTGAACAGGACTTTTATTTTTATTATCGCATTGAATCTTCCCAGTTGTCCTCTTATTAGCCCCATTTTACAGACAAAAAACCAGATAATCACTTAATGTGATTACTGAGGGCCACGTAAGTAATAAATGGAAGAGCTGGGTTTTTAACCCAGGTATGGCTGCAGGCGTAGCATCCAGCCTCCAGACTGTCATACTATGAGCTGCCACCCTGACGATGTATTAAGGCATCCATGTATGTTGTATACATACATATGTATGTATTAATCTGTGTGTATTATTACATAAACTTTAAGCTGCAGTTCATGCATCCACACGTGTACTTACTGACACCTATAAAACTGTATTTGAAGAGTCCTCTTCAGGTATCATAACTAGTCTGCTACCATTCATCATATACACTGTCCTAAGAGAGACGGTCTACTGAACATACGTAAACTCAGGTCTAGACATTCTCCCAGGTATCTCGGATTCTTAAAGAAATGTCTTAAGAAAGGGTTCCTGGGCTTAGAACTCTTGGAAACACCCATAGTTTACCCTCCTTTGTGTTTTTATTATTTAGTAATAGGGTTAGGGACTACTGAGTCGAGCAGTATCCTGAGCTATGTTCTAGAAGTTTGAAGATTCGGAACACTTGTGTGGGTTGTTACTAATAACATAGGAATTATCTCTTCAATGGTCACATTGTCCTTTCAACCCTTGTATTGTTGCTGGTCATAGTATTTTAACTTTATTTCTATGATGGTGTTTTTGAGAAGACTACTGGGAAACATGACCGGTGTCTACAAGCGTGACTACCATAGGTGATAATTTTGCATGATTACTATTATGCCTGCTTTTTCAATTCCATATAAATCTGATTCTTAATGCATTGTAATAATAGAGATATCAGTGCGTTATGCTGATTCATCACTACCAGTAATAGAAGGCTCCTGATTACCACTGGGTTGCTTTCTAAGCTGCTGCTGGAAAGTGCCCCTCTGGAAACTTGGAGGGAGGAAGGTGAGGGGCAGGGAAATAGACACAGAGTGAGTGCCTCCTCCTGTGTGCTGGATTTAACATTACCTCCCTCCCACTGATGAGGGAACTCAAAGAGTTTAACTTACAGAAGGTCGCACAGCTAGCTAATTACAGAGATAATATTCAGACCTGGCCAGAGAGCTCCCAAAGCCCCTTTCTACTCTACCGCCCTCCCTCTTGAGAGAAGTGACTCTTCATTTGCTTCTTCTTTCTACACATTTATCATCCGTCAGATAAGACCTTCCAAATTTACTGATGCTGCTGCTACTATGGACCCATGGACACAAATACAGAAGAAAGGGTCAACATAATGAATCAAAGTATAAAACTCTGCTGGGTTATGGGTATGTTAAAAGGCACCTGTTCACCTACCAGCTGCTTGGCATCAACCTTGTTTGTTGTGTAGCCTTAAAATGTGGTTTTGCTACTGCTGCCTGGCGACCAGTTTCGTTCCCTGCCCTCACTCTGTAACCTGCGGTTTGTTTCTCTTTGTGGGCCTATGAGGGGCTCACAGCCGTAACTGTGTGAGGAAATGAAAGACCTCATCCTGAAATATAAAGAACCGCGTCCAACTGAAGTGGACGCAGCCCCAGGAAGAAACATAACAAATGGATGACAGCAAGTTCTATGCAAGATGTACGGGAGGTCAACCATGTGAGATTCTGAGCCACAGAAGACACAGCATACATTTGATGGTGCTGGGAAAATTGGACAGCTACATGCAAAAGAATGAAACTTGACCACTCTCTCACACCATACACAAAAATAAACTCCAAATGGATGAAAGACCTCGATGTGAGACAGGAATCCATCAAAATTCTAGAGGAGAACATAGGCAGCAACCTCTACGACATCGGCCAAAGCAACCTTTTTCATGACACATCCCCAAAGGCAAGAGAAACAAAAGATAAAATGAATTTATGGGACTTCATCAAGATTAAAAGTTTCTGCACAGCCAAGGAAACAGTCAGAAAAACTAAGAGGCAGCCCATGGAATGGGAGAATATATTTGCAAATGACACTACAGATAAAGGACTAGTATCCAAGATCTACAAAGAACTTCTCAAACTCAATACACGAGAAACAAATAAACAAATCAAAAAATGGGCAGAAGATATGAACAGACACTTTTCCAATGAAGACATACAAATGGCTAACAGACACATGAAAAAATGTTCAAAATCATTAGCCATCAAGGAAATTCAAATCAAAACCACACTGAGATACCACCTTACGCCAGTTAGAATGGCAAAAATAGACAAGGCAAGAAACAACAATTGTTGGAGAGGATGTGGAGAAAGGGGATCCCTCCTACATTGTTGGTGGGAATGCAAGTTGGTACAGCCACTCTGGAAAACCGTGTGGAGGTCCCTTAAAAAGTTAAAAATTGAGCTACCCTATGATCCAGCCATTGCACTACTGGGTATTTACCCCAAAGATACAGACGTAGTGAAGAGAAGGGCCATATGCACCCCAATGTTCATAGCAGCAATGTCCACAATAGCTAAATCGTGGAAGGAGCCGAGATGCCCTGCAACAGATGACTGGATTAAGAAGTTGTGGTCCATATATACAATGGAATATTACTCAGCAATCAGAAAGAATGAGTTCTCAACATTTGCTACAACATGGACGGCACTGGAGGAGATAATGCTTAGTGAAATAAGTCAAGCAGAGAAAGACAACTATCATATGATTTCTCTCATCTATGGAACATAAGAACTAGAATGATCAGTAGGGGAAGAAAGGGATAAAGAAAGGGGGGGTAATCAGAAGGGGGAATGAAACATGAGAGACTATGGACTATGAGAAACAAACTGAGGGCTACAGAGGGGCGGGGGGTGGGGGAATGGGATAGACCGGTGATGGGTAGTAAGGAGGGCACATATTGCATGGTGCACTGGGTGTTATACACAACTAATGAATCATCGAGCCTTACATCGAAAACCGGGGATGTACTGTATGGTGACTAACATAATATAATAAAAAATCATTATTAATTAAAAAAAAAAAAAAAGAAAGTCTAACTCAGGTGGAAGAGTTCTGATTCTTCTTATGGTGACTACCATGATTTTCTTAAATAAATAGCAAATGCTTTAAAATCTAAAAAAAAAAAAAAAAAGAAGTTGTGGTCCATATATACAATTGAATATTACTCAGCTATCAGAAAGAACAAGTTCTCAACATTTGCTACAACATGGACGGCACTGGAGGAGATAATGCTGAGTGAAATAAGTCAAGCAGAGAAAGACAACTATCATATGATTTCTCTCATCTATGGAACATAAGAACTAGGATGATCGGTAGGGGAAGAAAGGGATAAAGAAAGGGGGGGTAATCAGAAGGGGGAATGAACCATGAGAGACTATGGACTATGAGAAACAAACTGAGGACCTCAGAGGGGAGGGGGGTGGGGGAATGGGATAGACCGGTGATGGGTAGTAAGGAGGGCACATATTGCATGGTGCACTGGGTGTTATACACAACTAATGAGTCATCGAGCCTTACATCGGAAACCGGGGATGTACTGTATGGTGACTAACATAATATAATAAAAAATCATTAAAAAAAAAAAAAAAAGAAGATACAGCATACATTTGAAAGCAGAGACAAAGTAGAGATTTATAAATTCTGAATTTAAAGTTGTGAGGGAACTTAGAGGCTGCCTTGTCTGATTATTTCATTTTACTCATTAGGAGATGTAAGGCACAGACACGTTATCAGGAAAATAAGGACCCTGATAGAGAAATAATTCCCTAAAACTACTAGCTAATAAAAGATAAGAGACAATTGAAAACGATGCAATGAATTATCTTTTTTTAACCAATTGAACTCTCAATCTGGGGTCACTGCTGATCTTTTGAGGTTATCTTTATTTACATACATTCATACACATATTTAACTTTTCAAAGAAGTAACAAAAATTTGCTTATAGACAAATTTTTTTCAAGCTTTCCTTCTTGGAGTAAAGCTAGCGAGATCTGGGTCTTTTAAATGCATCTGATGAAAATTGGACATATTGCTAGGTTTGCTTTAGATTTGCTTTGGAAGGGAGATATGATTTCAGTGGATTTGCATTTAAAGGGAGTCAGCATAGCATAAGGAAGGCTGCGTTGTGTAATGTTGCTCTGAAATCAGACTCTTCGTGGGCATGGGTCCTAGCTTACTATTTAGTAGCTGTGCCATCATGGACAAATTATGGAGCCTTTTTGTGCCGTGGTTGCATCCTCTGTGTATAGAGATGATTATGGGACCCACCTCAGTGGTCGGAATGATTAAATAAGATAATAGCACATAAAGTGTTCAGGGCAACGTTGAAAGCTCAATGAAAATTCATAGCTCTTGGGGCACCTGGGTGGTTAGGTCGGTTAAGCGTCTGCCTTCGGCTCAGGTCATGATCCCAGAGTCCTGGATCAAGCCCCGCATCGAGCCCTGCATCGGGCTCCCTGCTCAACCAGGGAGTCTGCCTCTCCCTCTCCCTCTGCCCCTCCCCTGCTCATGCTCTCTCTCTCTCTGTCCAATAAATAAATAAAATCTTTTTTAAAAAATTCATAGCTCTTATTATTATGTATTACTTTTTTTCATCATGGTAAAACACATAGCACAAATTTATCTTCTTAATAAAGGATATGGTATAGTATTGTTGACTGTGAACATTGTTGTGTAACAGATCAATAGAATGTTTTCATCTTGCATCTGAAGCTCTGTATGCATCGAACAACTCCCTGTTTTCCCCTCACCCTGGCCCCTGGCAACGACCGTTCTAGTTTGTGTTTCTATGAGCTTGTGATTACTTTAGATACCTCATATAAGTGGAATCATACAGTGTTTGTCTTTTTCATGACTGGCTTATTTCACTTAGCATGTGAAGGTTCATCTATGTTGTAGCATAGGATTTCTTTCCTTTTTTAAGACTGAATGATATTCTATCATATGTATATACATTTTCTTTATCCTTTCATCTGTTGATGGGCATTTAGATTGCTTCCACATCTTAGCTGTTGTGAATAATGCTTCAGTGAATATGGTTGTGCAGATATCCCTTCTATTATGTATTACTTTTTTTTTTTTGAGACTGCACTAGCAGGGTGCAGAGGGGCAGAGGGAAAGGAGAGAGAGAATCTTAAGTAGACTCCACACTTAGTGCAGAGCCCAACTCGGAGCTTGATCTCACAACCCTGAGATCATGACCTGAGCTGAAACCGAGAGTCAGCTGCTTAACTGACTGAGCCACCCAGGCACCTCTATTATGTATTACTTTTAACCCTAAATATACGTAGCGTTATAATTTCAACTTGGGGGTTTTAGTTACCCGCCCTCCCTGCGCCAGAAGCAGAAGTTGGTTAAAATGATATTAAAGTGTTTTAGGAGAAGTTCAAGGCTCATAAAGTATTAATTAGCTATTTTTTTAACTTATATTTACATGTTTGAACAATTGAAAATAAATGCAAATTAATTTGTTCACAATTGCTAGAGAGATATGAGGGGAAAAAAAAGTAGAAAGGATGATTAATACCATGATGGGCTGCTAGTGAGGATAGGTCATCTACATGACATCGTAGGGCTACTTTATTTCACCGGGTTTTCTGGTCATGGACTGCAACCCTGACCTTAGCCAGCTGCCTCATGGTCGGACTTCTTCGGTCATAACACATACCGGGCCCAAAATCAGTCCAGTTGTCCTGATGCTGTTGAAAAACCAACTCAGAGACTACTGCTGGGATCTTCGGTTTTATCGGATGACAGAGTCCAAGGCTCAGGAGCGTATCTAGGTATCTGTTAATGACCGGCATTGATTCTCAAATGTGTAAGTAGAGTTGACTTAGGAACTGCCTGAAACATAATGGTTTTTGTTGGTGAACACATTTTTGATTATAGGTAAGCGGCTGTATTCACATCCTGGAGGGTAGATCACTTGAATTAATAAAAGCCTTCAGTCTTAGTTGCTAAAGGAGGCAAAGCCTCTTAATCGATTTTAGAAATAAAAGGATATGCCAGAGAACTTCTGATATCTATGACCATTCCAAGCCCCATCTCAGGTATTTGTGTCATCAGTCTCTCTCTGTATGAACAGTAGCATCTTCTGGGTTTCTGCCCCATCCCTATCAGGGTTAGAGCACTGCTCCCCGCCTTGTCTGCTGTACCAGAAGTTGTACTCTGTTTCTTTTGCTTAGCCTCCAGTCTTGTCCCAGCTGACAAACATTGTGAATGGAAGACAGCCAAGAACTCCATACAATGTGAGACAAAGGCCTTTTGGAAGCTTGCTTTTGCTAAAATAGAAACAGCTACCCTCACCCTCACCTTGGCCCCAAGCTTTTTACAGCATAGTATGATTGCACAAAAGACACAATTGTGTTCTTTGCATTGAACAGCTCTTGGCTGGTTGTAGTAAGGTGAGTGATTAGCATCTTACATGCTCAGGAAGATATACCATCCCAGTACTTGAGCTGCCAGAGAGCAACATTCTAGAAGCAGTTTTGTGTACTATGTAATAGGAACTTTATCCAAGTTAGGATAAAATCTCAGTGGGGAGAATAATGCATAAAAATGTTTTCTTTTCTGGAACCAAAGTAAAAGGGGTTCAAAAAGACCTTAACCCATTGAAGTAGAGGTTAACATTTCCTTACTTTATCTCCATTAATTAATTAATTTATTTTATTTTATTTTTTTTATGTAAAGTTCTATGATTCATTAGTTGCGTATAACACCCAGTGCACCATGCAATACGTGCCCTCCTTACTACCCATCACCAGTCAATCCCATTCCCCCACCCCTCTCCCCTCTGAAGCCCTCAGTTTGTTTCTCAGAGTCCATAGTCTCTCATGCTTCATTCCCCCTTCTGATTACCCCCCTTTCTTTATCCCTTTCTTCCCCTACCGATCTTCCTACTTCTTATGTTCTGTAGATGAGAGAGACCATATGATAATTGTCTTTCTCTGCTTGACTTATCTCCCTTAATTTAAAAAAAAAAAGGATTTAGAGTTATTTCTCTACAAAGAGTTATCCAGCTCTGCTCCATCACCAAGAAGCCCAACTAAAGACGAAAAAAAGTGTTTTTCTGGAAGGAATTAAAAAAAAAAGAAAGAAAGAAAGAAAGAAAAAACCTCCCAGAATTTAATCTCTGAACAGTATTATCTTTCTAGTAAGAGAGCCCAGATCTTGCTTCCCCATAACCTTCCAAGTTGCAGTCTGTGTTCTGTCTATCAGAAATTCCTCCTTCCCACCCACGAATACCCTTCTGTTGTGGGAGAAGGAGGGCCTTTCCAGTCTTTGGCCTGGGGCCAAGCCAACCCTCAAACTGTGGTTTTCTCTGAGTCTCCATACTGAAGCATGGCTGTTTCCCACACCCAATAAAGAAGCAAAAGCCTTGTATATGTTGACCAGGTCTTGAGTGGAGGCCAGTGCTTACACAGCTCTCACGTTCCAAGGACATTGACTGATGACGGTGTAGCCCCCTTCCCGGTTGTTAACCCACAAGTGCAGCGCACTAGCAGTGTGTATCCAAACCGCACCTTTCTTAGGATTTATTGAGAGAGAACTTTATCTAATTATTGTGTCAATTTATTGAATGATATCAGCACAAACAGTTTGCATAATCTATTGTTGATGGAATTGTAGGGTTGGGGCCAATACATGCTATGAGAGGCCTGGGGAGGCTGATTTCTGCCAGCAGTTGAAATCAATTCATTTATAAATCTGCTTTTTAACATTGCCTAAGTACTTTCCTAGGTTTCTTTTTATCAAATTTGATTAATTTCATTACACTTAGCCTTGGTTTTGGTGAAATACCTGGGAACTTGTCTACATTACTGACTCTTCGGAATTTTGGATGGTACAGAATTGTGATCATTTCATTATCCATTCAGTGTATTAGAGTATGGTTACTGAACAACAACGGAGAACCTGGAAGCTTTTTTGCTGTATTTGGAAAGAGTATCTGCTTTTTTGAGATGCAGTACTTTTATGTTGTATGAAGGCTTAAACAAGCATGACTCTTTGGTAGATTGAGGATTATAGCTCAGCTCAGTTAGGATTGCATTTCACTGCATCCAGCAGACCCCTCGCCCCGCCATGGCTTACCAAGTTAGGGATTTTTTTTCTCTTATATAATCAGAAATCTAGAGTTAGGCTCTCCTAAACACTATGGTCCTGTCAGGAGCCCATGCTTTTCCTGTCTGTATGCTCTGCGATCCTGAAGAAGTAACTTTCATCCGATGCTAGCTAGGTATCCATATTCTGGGTGGCGGGAAGAACAGTAAGCGGCAAACGTTGTATATTAACCCCATTTGCCCCCTTTAAAGAGCTTTCCCAGAAACTGCACCTGGAAATTTCTGTTTATATCTCAGAACTATGTCACATGGTTATTTCTAAGTACAGGAGAGATTAGGAAATATGATTTTTTAGCTGGGTACACATCATTACCCAAACAAAATAAGGGCAGTATTATTAGGAAAAAGGAAAGAAGTGTTTCCAGGCAAGTGACAGTCTCCTAAGCGATAAATTCTCCTAATTGCTTTTATTTTGTTATTTGAGGTAAAGACTAATCTTATCACCACAGAACATCAATGTCTAAGGGCCTGCCACAAAATTTGCATCCAGGAAGAGGAATTTATTTTTGTTTGGAAAATACAGAAGGGCTTACTTATATTTTGTGGCTGAGTATAAGTTGAATACGTATAATACACTAGGCCCTATTCAAAGTCCAGAGAATAGTCCTAGTACAAGATTACACCTCTAGGTAAGGACAAACTTGCCAGTTTTCATGTTTATAGGATTCGATTGTTGCAAAAAAAAAAAAAAAATGATGAATAGGGGTTATAATACTAGTTTTGTTATTTGCATCCATGGAGTAAATGTTTATTAAGCACCTTTTACGTACCAGGCCTTCTACTAGGCACTGTGAATGAAACAGAAATTAATCAGATGTCAGCCTAGCCATCTCCCATGTGCGTTGTCCAGAAGGAGAGAAGAATACAGACATAAGTGGCCATAACACAAGGTTGAATGTGCTAAATGTGATAAGACACATACAAATAAATTGTTACAAGCATTCAGAAGAGGAAAAGGTTATTCCCGCCAAAGAGAAGTGAATAATATGATCCGGGGCATCTAAACACATGTTCTCATTTTAAGAGTTTGCTTTCACAGCTAGTGAGCATCATCATAAGACTAGAGAAATATGTTGATAAATGCATAACCAGCTGCCATTCGCAGATCATTACAGATAGGCAGACTAGAATGTCATCCCATCCTTTGGTTCCTGAGTAAACTTGAGCTGGAGGTTTGGGGAGGAGTGGAGCATTTGTTGAGTGTCTACTATGAGCCTGGTAGTTGGTCTGTTCCAAGAATCCTCTACTGAATGCCTGGGCTAGATTTACATACGTGATCTTCATTTAATCCCGTGATCCAGCAAATGGCCTACGAGGAAGCTAAAGGTCAGAGAAGTTCAGTAACTTGAAAAGGTCACCCCGTTGATAAGTGACAGAGCCTACATTTGAGCCCAGGCACATTTGACTGCAAAGCCATGCCTTTCACTGATGACCAAATCTGGATTTGTAGGCATAATAAGTGTTGAACAGTGGACTCCTTCTTCGGCCCCCCCTAATAGTGAGTCCTGTACCCACCTGGTTGAAACCTGGGTGCCATTTGGATACTTTGACTTGTATTCAGAGTTAATTTCGTTACCTGCTTAAATCTTATGAGAATTGGATTTTCTTTTGACCTTTGAATAATTTATTTTTGTACTAACTACATATAGATGGTACAAAATTCAAAAGGCTATAAAGGAGATACCGCAAACAGTTAGTTTCCCTCTCTCCTGGACCCCCAGCTAACCAGCTCTTTTCCATGGAGGTTACTGGTTTTTACTGTATTTCCTTTCAGAATTGTTCTGTGCAGGTACCAACCTTATGTGTGTATGTTTCTGTGTGTTTGTGTATCTGTGTGTGTTGGTGTATATATATGTGTCTTTGTGGTTATGCATGTTCTTTTTTCTTTTTACAAAAATAGGAGATGACTATATTCACACTGTTCCGATCTTGCTGTTTTTCTTAAATTTTTTATTTGTATTTAGATGTCCCAGCAAGATTTTTTAGCAAAAGAAAAACTCAGTGATCTTGAAAATATTGTCAAGTTGTCACCTCGGCAACATGTATTGAATAGATGTTCTTTACTGATGGCAGTTCCTTTACAGCATGAAAAATGGCACTCAATAAAGAATATTTTCATTTCCAAGAGCCCTTTGCTAACAATGGCTTTTCTTCCTTTGCTGCTCATCCAGTGACTTTGTCAGTGGACGGCTGCTGTAGAGCTCTTCAGCCCTCATTCTGATGTCTAGTCTTCCCTAGCCTGAAGGAGGCACCTTCTTTCCCCTCTCTTCCTTTCTTTATTACGAACAAAAATATTGATAGAGGCCTGAACGAGGCATCTTCCAAGCACACTTCAGTCAAAGCTCACGTATTGGGATGTGGTGGTGAAAACAGAAATCTGCGGCAGCCCTTTCCTGCCTCCCTCCCTTCCAGTTGAATGTCTCCCACACATGTGGAGACCCTTGGATATAGAAATGGTGCTTGAAAGGAAAGGATTTGTTTTTGAGGCTGCCTTGCTGCACTCGTTGGTTACTTGTCCTCAGAAGGCTTGCCAGAGCAGAATCAGGGCTCCTGGGCCCTCTCAGACCAGCTAGGACCTTCCCACATAACCCCACCCCCACCCCCCAGTGCCAACCTCCTGGCTTTGCCCATGGGCTCGGGTCTTCCTTTGTTCCCCTTTGGGTCAGAGATGGAGGTGAGTGAAGAGCTCTTCAATTTCTCCTTTGGGTGGGTTGCAGAGATGAAGAGCATCTCAGCCTGGTCCATTTGAAAATGCGCTGGCCCTCTTCCGCTGAAATTGCTTTGCTCTTTGTCAGGCCTGTGCATCAAACGTATTTACTCCACACAAGACCCTTTGATCCCCCCCCAGACCTGCCTAGCCCAGGACCTTTGGGCACATTTCCCTGAAATGGCACATTCTGAGGCATGAGCGTGGAAGGATTGGTTAACATTTTACTAAAGCTACCCAATTTATCTTTTATGTCTTAAAAAATAAAAGTCATAAAAGACAATACTAATACAGTCTGTTTAGAAGGTGAATGTTTCCTAAGAGCATCTGATCTTATTCCTTTAGGCCTTGCCATAGGAAATGGCATTTCTCCCATGTCTCTTTAAATGTAGTGTCTACAGATGGAAATCAGTTGCCAGCAATCGTTTTAATAAAAAAAGACCTATGTGTTTTGTCAATTTTATTCTTTTTCTCTTAGTATTAGTTCACATTTAAAGCTTTTATAATGCATGCATATTGAAAGCAGTGTTAATAGTATTGAATGATCAGTAACAAAATTTGTGACCTCAAAAACCCCAATTTCTAATGAGGTAAATAAGTTGTAAGAATTTTTTAAGCATATACTCGAGAAAGTATACAGTTACATCCTAACCACAAACATACGTTGGTGTTTGTGACATTTAGATGGTGATTTTTAAGTCTTCATTGATTTGTAGGCTTACCCTCTGAGCAAATATACCTTTGTGTTGATTTTATATTCATTTAGTAAATAGTAGTCAGATAGTCATTTTACTTTTAAAGTGTTTTATTTTTTTAAAGGTTTTATTTTTAAGTAACCTCTGCACCCAACATGGGACTCGAGACTACAGCCTTGAGATCAAGGGTCGCATGCTCTACCGACTGAGCCAGCGGGGGGCCCGTGAAGGTGTTTTAAAATGTAAAGTCTTATGTCTGTCTTTAGGTCAACAAGGTGTTACTATGTCAGAAAAGTTACTAACAGAACTCTTCTGTTCCAGCCTCCTCTTTCCACCCACTGTGCTCACCTGTGCCCTTGCTACACGGACTTCTTCCCACTCCTCAAATGTGCGACCTTCTAGAGGAGTTCAGAGTTCTCCGAGTGGGCTGGAGTTGAGTCAGGCTTCAGGCCACTTTTGTTTTGTGTGTTATTTCTAGTGCTTGACACCCAGCAGGAGACATTCATTAAGTATTTGTTGAATTTAACAATGAAGGAAACTAAGGCTGAGAGAGACCAGATGCTTTTCTGATTTCCGCAGGTGGAGAATACATAGTCCCCAGATACCCTGATTCCTAGCCCAGTGTACTTTCAACAAGACCATCTCAACTCTGTGCTTCCAGAGATTTCCCTCTCTGAATGTGGCCCTGCACGGGCATTATTAGAGAAGTTTTTCCTAAAAAATTACCCGAACAGTTTCCCTCTTCCTTCTGTCCCACTTGAGGGTTACAAGCCTGCTATTCATTTATAGCAAATGGGTTATGAAGGGCGTCTCCACTGACGCATCTTTTTTCTTTTTTCTTGTAGGCCATCTTTGGCAGCCAGACACTATCAAACTCCAATTTATGGACAATAAATAATGGTGCAGCTTGCAGAATTTCAAGTGCCACAGCTAGTGGCCAGAAGCCAACCACTCTGCCACAAAAAGTGGTGCCACCTCCAAGTTCTTCCTCCTCGCTGTTCCCCAAGCCCCCAGCCAGTCACAAACAAGTCCTCAGAAAGACAACATCCCAGAGGGCCTCCAAGTAAGTTTCCTCAGTCTTCTGTTCAGTTTCTTCTGAGTTGTATCGGAAGAGTACAAAGAGTACTCTTTATTTACAAGGCCTTCAAAACCGTTTGTACTGAAATGTGGAACACAAGAACCCCTGATGGGGACTAAAAGTTAACTCTGGTTCGCAGCCTGGCCTGCAAGTCTGAATCACCTGGGGAGCCAGTGAACCCTGCTGAGGTCGCAGCTGTGTCCCCTGTGGGAGGGGCAGGTGCTGCTCTGAGGTGCCGTGGGGATTGTGAGGAGAGCTGATGCAGGGTTTGAGATCTTTGCTCTCTAACTCTTCCAGCCTCTGGCAGGACCTACGATCGGACAGTGAACCAGGTAACAGTGCTGAATTGTGGGCTCGGAGAAAGGAAATGAACATTTCTTCCTGATGTATTCTTTTCTTGGTCTTTCTACAGAGTCAGATCTTTTCAATTTCATATAAAGTTCAGTACTACCCCCCCATTGTTTGTTGTTTACTCCTAGGCATTTGAATGGGAAGACTTTGGAATGGGATTTCAAGTGGGGGGGGGGGAGGTAGTTAACTTCATTGACATTAGTCAGCAGGCTCTGCAGAGCAACTTGTTTCTAGTACCTTTTGTAGTCTGCCCATTTTACCTCAAAAAGACCGTTGCATGCCCAAATCAAATTTTTTCACATTACATCCTTCACTCTATTTCCAGCCATATTTTTGCTAACGAACCAGTAATAGACTAATGAAGAGTATTAGTTTTAACAGCCCTTCTCCATTTAAAATTGGGGAACTTTCAAAGATGCCTGTACGAAGCAGGCATTCCCTGATGGATAAACACCTAGAGGGGGTTTGTGTATTTCTCTTGCTCTCATTAAGGCTCCTCCTTCATTTGTCCTTTGCAAAATCAATTTTAGTTGTAAGAATGAATCCTAGGACGTAGAAGAAGCAGTTCCTCTTTTTTCCTCCTTGGACAGTGAATCAAATTCTGGATTTGGATGGAAACCAATCCCTTGTGGCTGTTTTAATTATACCGCTGCCATTATTCATTTATCCAACAAATATTTACTCGGTGCCTACTAAGTGCCAAGCGCCGTTGTAGGAATAATTGGCATCGCAATGACTTTACAGAACTCTCTGGAGAAGTAGGGAAGGGGAGTCGGAAGGGGGCAGTTCGTGGTCGAAGGCCAAGAGCACAATAAGAAGGAAGCTGGGGCTGCTCACCCTGACGAGAGTAGAGGCGAGTCCTTGAGGGTGCAGGCTCTGGAGCCGGACCGCCTGTATTCACGCCCTCACTCCCCGCAGACCTTTGGCAAGTTGCAAGATCCTTAATCTGGTAGCCTCACTTTCCACAGTTCGGAAGTGGCGGTAATAAAGAGTATCTGCTTCATAGGACATTGCTAACTATTAGCAGAGTTAATACACGTAAAGTATAGAACGAGACCTAGCACACAGAAGAACCGAGTGAGTCTTAGTTGCCATCATAAACATTCCAAAACCATGCTCCCTTTCACAGGTTCGAGAAGCCCGCAGTTAGGTAGGAAAATCCATGAGTCAGATATGAATGTTGAATTTGCCAGTGAGCTCCCTGTTTGTGGATCCTTTGAGTATTGCCAGTACCCTGAGATGGCCCGTGGTGGCCTGTGTGGCTGGCTGGTCTGCCGGAGGGGGGGAGATGGGCTCTGCCAGCAGGCAGCAGTGCCGGACATTTGAAGATGCCGTCCACTCATGCCCTGAACTCATTGCTGGCAAGAGAACTCTTCAGCCTTTAGAGATGGAATTGCAGCTCTATGGACAAACTTTGCTGCATTTTTGTGGTTTCTTCTCTCTGACAGGCAGGAGTGTGGGAAAACCGGAAACAGCTCAGCACCAAAAATGCACAGAAGGGGGGAAAAAAGCAAGATTTCTTCAGAATTTAGGAAATATAATCCAAGTATCAAAAGGCATGCTGTAAGGCGTTGTTCCAGGAAATAGTTTCCAATTTGCCTTTAAAATTCTAGCACTAGTCACTGAAGCTAAATAAGTTAGTACTAATGGAGACCTTAACATTTCTCTCACTTACGTGTAAAATGTACAGTGTTGTGAGGGCCCCGCTGCTTTTAATATTCTCCTGACTTTTAAGAAAAGGAATAACATTGTTCTTATCTGACCCAACTCACTGAAAAGTTCCCTCTAAAAACTATTCAGATAAAGGTTGTTTAAAAATAACTTTTTATTTTATAGTAATTTCAGATTTACAGAAAAGTTGTGAAGACAGTACACAGAAAGATCAGAACACGCAGTTCTCCCCATTGTTACCATCCTGTGTCACCATGGTACATTTGAAGACGGTGCCATACTGAGAAACTGTCATTGGCACGTTTTTATGAACTATGAACTCTGTACTTTATTTGGATTGATGAAATTATTTTTAATCTAGGGAAAACTTTCTTGGCCCCTGAAATTAGGATCCTTGAGTATCAGTCGATATATTCTTATTGTTCTAAAGTAATTCATGTTCCTAGCTAGCCTGGCAAGTTACTTAACATTTATGGGACTTCTTTCCTATTTAAAGTAGGGAGAATAATAGTACCTGCCTCATGGGGTTATTAAGAGAAATAAATGAGTTAACGTCAAGCACAAATACGCTGCCTGGTACGTAATATGCTGAATAAGTGTTAGGCATTATTGCTCTATCAGACTTAGGTTAACACTAGGATGGCATTTCAAGAAATTCCCATGTAACTTTTTACTTTCTTCCTGCAAGATATGTTGCTTCGTTTGCTAGGAGCTCATTTCGGCCTTTATTCTGGCTCAGTTCAGATTAATCAGGAACCCTCGGTTATGAGTGGTGATACTGAGTCACACTCAGGAATGCCATAGTTGCCCCAAGAGACACAACTAATGAGAAGTTGTAATGAGCTATCGACCGTGCCAAGCCCTGTGTTTTTGGGTTGAACTTCAAACTTCTCCTAGCACAGAAGTTGGCATTGGACAAATATAGAAGCAATTTCCAAGAGCATCAAAGTTTCCACATACTAGAGGGTTGAGTTTAGAGAACAATAGAACATAAAAGATGGAATGTCGTTTGGAAGTTGGTGCAAAGGGAGTTGAGAATCAGAACAGTGGGGTCCTATTTCTTTATGATAATATTCAAGTGACTTTCCCTCTAAAGGTTTCAGTTTCCCATCTGTAAAACAAAACCACTGTCCCCACTGAATAATTAACCAAAATAACTTGTTTTCTGTCTATTCCGTTGAAAGCTTTTTATGAGCACATTCGTTTTTTAATCCTGTTGCTTTACAGCCATTTCCTCATCACCGCTTGGCCCAGAAGTTCTGTGTTGTAGTTCTCAGATTCAGATACTTCTATTTCCTTTAGCTAAATCTCCTTGGTCAGTTCTGTGAAGAGAATGATTAAGACTTTTTTTCCCCCTTTCCATGGTGCCAAGAGCCTTTCTTGATTTTCCTCTCTAATGCTTGCAGCACGTCATAATTTAGTACCCACTTCAGATCCTCCTTTTACAACTATTTGTGGTATTTCTTCCAAACAGTCAGCTGAACTAAGTGGGATGACAGGCTAGGAGCAACTACCCGCATATGAACTGTGTCTTTCTTGTAAATGACCTTTCTCTCAGAGCCAGAATTGTACTCTCCAGGAAATATAGAGAAAGAAACCTGAGGAGATTAAAGTTTGCCAGGGACATGGGCAAAACTCACAGACTAGCCATGACGGGGAAGGGCAGCGTCAAAGCTGTGGTACCTGGGGCATCTCTGAAGAAAGAAAACTGCAAAAGAGACACCAGACTTAACTAAAGTGCTTTTCTTTAAATAGCTGGGATTACCTTTCCTTGCCCACGTTTTAGGATATTCTGCATCAGGGTGACCTCAGTGGAAATTGAAGGTAACTGCTTGTTCTGTGTCAGCACCCAGGACAGTGGTGTTTGTTAATGGCTGCTGGGCACTAGGAAGGGAGGAGGGCAGCCAGGGGCCCAATAGCGTGGGGAGACCAGTACCAGTTGATGGGACCTGGGCATGTGCTGATGTGAGCAATACGATGAAAGATGCAAAGATGCTCAGAGATTAAGGTCAGACAAATATAAAAATGAGGATCAGCTTTGAAAAAATATGCTCTATCTTTTTAACATATGAGTCATTAACGTGAGGCAGAGCGATCAGGAGTTCTAATGTACCAAAAGTAGGTCTTGATGTGAGGGTACAAGGTGTGATATTGTAGCCAACCATCTTCTGTCAGCCTTTCAGCCGTTTTTTATTATGTGTAATTTCAAGAATATGATAGAATCTGTGGCATATCTATCCTTCAATCAGGATTCTCTAAATTATGCATTTCCAAAATATATAGTTATAGACTTTTAGTTCTGAAAGATAAAAGACTGCAGGCATAGTGAAGGGCTGTGAGTGCAGCAAGGTACACAGGTGGTCAGTAGCAGAGCCAAAGCCGAATCTGTGTCACCTACTGTGCTAACCCCAGACTCTTCCCAAGAGACCACTGATTTCCAAGGCCCCCCACCACCCCATTCAGATCCATTCTGTACAGCAAATGATAGGGTAATCGTCCTAAATACTGCCTCAGGGAAAATGCAATTTAAGCACTTAAGAGCATGCTCCCCTCCCTTTCCACACCAGTTTTACTACTTAAGTGGCCACTGAAATACTCAAAAGGAAGAAGAATTATTGTCACTCTCCTACGGAAGTGTTGGGAGAATTTCCGTTAGATGAAGCACAAGAAGGATTGACTTGAAGAACAATACTGAAGGCTTTTATATACTGCCTTCCTGTGAGAGTGAAATCTAGGAAATGAGTGGGAGACCTGGAATATACCAGGCAACACCCTCTCACTCTAAGGGGAAGGGCCTGGAAGTACGAAGAGGGTGGGGGGCTAGTCAAAGGGTCTGCCACGTAGACTCTTTCCTCTATCAGCCCTTAGCATTTCGACCTCAGTTGTGGCTTTAGGAGATCTTAGGGTTTTGCTTTTGGCATAGATGATGACATCGGTCAGAGAACTGGGTGCTGGTAACCATACCTAACCAGAAGTTTCTGCTGGCATGTGTATGGTCCAGTAAGGAGGAGAAGTACATGAGAGTCATGGAATGATGGGTCTTCTTTTGGTGATTCATAGTTGGGTCATTTAAATTAAAATCTTACTTCTCATCCCTGCCACTGGGATGTTAAAATGGTTGTTAAAATGGTAATAAAACTGGGACTCCTGGGTGGCTCAGTCAGTTAGGCGTCTGCCTTCAGCTCAGGTCCTGATCCAGGGTCCTGGAATCGAGCCCCGTGTTGGGTTCCCTGCTCAGTGGGGAGCCTGCTTCTCCCTCTCCTCTCTGCTCGCAGTCTCTGTCACTATCTCTGTCTCTCTCTCTCTCTCTCAAATAAATAAATGAAATCTTTAAAAAAAACGGTGATATAACTGTTGAATATTTCCCATCTCTCATTTTTATCTGAGTAGTAAAATCCCTTTTTAAAAGATTTAGGCAGGATCTTATGATTTTATAGAATCCATATCAGTTGCTCCATGATCATGAGTCTTTAATAGCAAACTTAGACTTTCCTCTCTGAGGATGAGCAAATACTTAAAAATCTTGGGGCCTAAGAATCGATGGTATAGCTTAAAAGAAAGCTCAATGAAGAAGACTCGGTGGAGCTGCCCACCTCTGAAATCAGTTGAAGCAAGCAGGAAAACATGTTAGAAAACCCCTAATGTGTATTCTTGACAAAATTAAAGCATCAAGCACATTGATGTGCAGAGCTTAAAAAAGCTATCTCATGTAGAGAGTAAGTAGTCTGTGGTCAGGGAGAAAATAAGAAATACCTAAGTGAAAAATTGGGTTAAACACGGTGAATTGGGCACTGCAGAAAATTCAGTTAGTGAAATAGAGGACAGATTGCAAAAATTCTTTCAAAATTCTGAGGATAAAGTATACAAAGATTAAAATGTTGATTAAAGGTGGATTTACCCTTAGATAACACATTCCAGAATAGAAGTAATAGTCATTATTACAGGCAAAATAGACCTAACATAGGACATGAAGGGTTTTAAACAGTATAATTAATGAGATTAAATTAATAGATACACAGTTCTGTGCTCTGCAGAGTTCCCATGAAATATTTTTCAAAACTAGAACATTTCAATTTAAAGCCTCAAAAAATAGCAATTATGTAGGATGATGATACAGAATTATATCATTCTCTGACCACTTTACAATAAAATTAGATACTAAAAGTCTGGACAGAATGTCCAAATAATTTTGGAATTTTTTAAAAGATTTTATTTATTTCTTTGACAGAGAGAGCACAAGTAGGCAGAGCAGCAGGCAGAGGGAGAGGGAGAAGCAGGCTCTCTGCTGATCAGGGAGCCCAACGCGGGGTTCAATCCCAGGACCCTGAGATCATGACCTGAGCTGAAGGCAGACGCCTAACCAACTGAGCCACCCAGGCGCCCCGATAATTTTGGAATTTTTAAACATTCTTTTTAAGTAACTTAGATCAGAATGATATTGCAAACTATACTGAAAGTAAGAATTACATGCATCAGGGGCGCCTGGGTGGCACAGCGGTTAAGCGTCTGCCTTCGGCTCAGGGCGTGATCCCGGCGTTATGGGATCGAGCCCCACATCAGGCTCCTCCGCTACGAGCCTGCTTCTTCCTCTCCCACTCCCCCTGCTTGTGTTTCCTCTCTCGCTGGCTGTCTCTATCTGTGTTAAATAAATAAATAAATAAATCTTTAAAAAAAAAAAAAAGAATTACATGCATCAGAACAAGACAGGGATGCCTACTTTCAGCACTTTAATTCAGCATAGTATTGGAAATCCCAAACAGAGCAGTTAGGCAAGAAAATGAAATAAAAAGCATACAAATTGGAAAGGAAAAAGTAAATCTATCACAGTGTGCAGAAATTTGATATTATATATAGAAAATACGTAATGTTTTCTAAAGAGTCCACCAAAAAACTGTTAGAACTAATTAATGAATTCAGTAAAGTTTCAAGATACAAAATCAATATACAAAATCAGTTGCATTTCCATACATTAACAACAGACCATCAGAAAGAGAAATTAAGAAGACAATACCATTTATAAGTGCATCAAAAAGAATAAAATACCTAGAAATAAATTTAAGCAAGGGGGTGAAAGATCTATACACAAGACATTCATGAAAGAAATTGAAGAAGACACAAAAATAAATAGATATTCTATGTTCATGGATTGGAAGAATTAATATTGTTAAGATGTCAGTACTATACAAGGCAATCTACAGATTCAGTGTAATCTGTATCAAAATGAAAAGGTAAGCTGTCAAATGGGAAAAAATATTTGCAAATCATTTATCTGATAAGGGGTTAATATCCAAAATATATGCAGAACTCATACAATCCATTAAAAATGGCAGAAGAATCGAATAGACATTTTTTCAAAGAAGGCATACACATAGCCAACAGGTACATGGAAAGATGCTCAACATTACTAATCATCAGGGAAAGGCGGATCAAAACCGCAAGAAGGTATCACCTCACACCTGTCATCAGAAAGACAAGAGATAAGTGTTGGCAAGGATATGTGCTGTTGGTAGGAATGTAAATTAGTGCAGCCACTATAAAAAACAGTATGGAGATTCCTCAAAAAAATAAAAAATAGAGCTGTCATATTATTCAGAATCCCAGTTCAGGATATACATCCAAAGGAAATGAAAACAGGATATTGAAGAGCTATCTGCACTTCCATGTTCATTGCAGCATTGTTCACAGTATCCAAGATAGGGAAACAACCTATGTGTCCATCAGTGGATGAATGGATAAAGAAGATGTTACACACATGCTCACGCACGCCAGAATATTACTGAAGCCATGAGAAAGAAGGAAATCCTGCCATTGTGACAACATGAATGGACTTTGAGGGGCATTAAGCTAAGTGAAGTAAGCAAGGCGGGGAAAGACAAATACTGCATGGTATCACTTCAATGTGCAGTTGAAAAAAAAAAAGTCAAACTCATAGAAACTGAGTAGGAAAGTGGTTGCCAGGAGCTGAGGAACAGGAGCTGGAGAAAACAGGGAGAGGTTGATAAAGGGTACAAACTCTCAGCTACAGATGATCTGATGATCTAATGTAAAATGTGGTGAGTATGGTTTATGTCACTGTATCGTATGATTAAAATTTGCTAAGAGAGTAGAACTTAAATCTTCTCACCAAATAAGTAAAGTAAGTAAGTAAGTGATGGATGTGTTACTAACTAGAAGGGGAGATCCTTTCACAGTGTGTATACGTGTCAAATCACTACAATATATACTTTAAATATCTTACAATTTTATGTGAATTATACCTCAATAAAGTTTAAATATTTTTTAAAAATAATAAAAAGAACTGTTTTTTTCACAACTTATATTTGAAATGTAGTCAAAGACATACTCCAAGATAAGTTCATAATCTTAGTTATTTTCATTGTTACAGTGTAGGAAGACTGAAAAGAAATTAACCAAGATACAAATGGCAGATTGGCTTCAACTGATGTACTGGCTTCAGCTGATTATCTAGAATGTCTTGTTGACATGAATTATGAGCACTTCTCTGAGCCCAGCAAGGAAGAGTGCTTTGATAGATTAGTGATGTCTGCTGCAGACAGGGAATATGAGTAGTGAATATGCACGCCACATGTTTGTCATACCTGAACTAAGGTTTCCTTTCTTGAAATTAGAAAAGGGTCAAATAAACAAAACTAAGAAAAACAGGTCAAAGGATATAAAGAAGAAAAGCAACGTAAAGTGAAAAGCAATAAAAAGTTTAATTCAAAACCTTTATTTAGTTTGGGGGAGGGGGACAGGGAAGGAGAAAATAAACATAGCTCTGCCAGAAAAAGAAGAGAATTAAAAATAAGAAAAAGATTTTAAAAGTAGATACAGCACTGGAGTGCTTGGGTGGTGCCGTCAATTGAGTGTCTGACTCTTGGGTTGGGCTCAGGTCATGATCTCAGGGTTGTAAGATCAAGCCCCGTGTTGGGCTTTGCACTCAGCACAACGTCTGCTGGGGATTCTCTCTCCCTCTCTCTCTGCCCTTCCCTTTAGTGCTCTCTCTCTCTCTCTCTCAAATAAATAAATCTTTAAAAAAAATAAAAGTAGCTATAGGGGGACTAAAAAATTATGAGAACACTGCATAATTGGATGCTACTAAATTTTAAAAACTGGATGGAAGTTTTTTCTAATATTTTCAAAAATATTAACTGTCAAGATTGGTTCTTGAATAAAGAGAACACCCAAGTAGAACAAGGTAGAAATTTTTAAACTATCCAAATTGGTTCTTAAAGAAATAGGGTACATGAGTAGGCCTAGAAAGCAATTTAAAATATCGTTTCTAAAATAGTTCTTTGAACCTTTTTTCCAAAATCTTTGGAGGCTTCCCAGTGCGTAAGATAAGGTTGAGATTCCTTTCTCTGACATTAAAGCCTTCTGCAGTATGTCCTCTATGCTGTGTGTAGCCTTCCCTATACTGTCTTACAGTCTGCTTTGTTCCTACGTGCTCATGTTATCCCCTCTTCCTTGTGCCCTTTGCCCTCTTGAATCTTAAGCCCTGTGTTTTATTCAAGATCGGGTTTTAATTTATCACGTTGATGCAGCTTCGCCAAGTGCCTCAGCTAACTCTACCATCTTCCTCCTTGTCTGATTTTTCTTTTTTATATGTGTTCTTCCCATCAGCCTCTAGGGACAGATACCTTGTCTTTACCCTTTTATCACGCGTATATTGAATGTCCGTTGTGCTGCGCATTGCTCTAAATATTGGTGATAAGACCAGTGGACAGGATAGATACAAGCCCAGTTTCCATGAAGTTTATTTTTAAGAGAGCAGAGATAAATCTATGCCTCAGCCCCTGAGCTAGCTTCTATTCATGACAAGTTCTCAGGCAGTGGTGAAGATGGAGACGTGCTAGAGGTGGTGGTTGGGGTGGTGGTGGTGACATAGTATCGTGTATTGGGGTGTATGTGTCAGGGATCACCAAATAGCAATGATCTCATCAGTAATTATTTATACCATGTAGAGTAGTAGTATATGGGAGGCAGGAGAGCACAATTGCTAACAGCCCAAGATTTCTAATTAAATTTGAATCCTGGCTCCTTCATTCGATTGACTGTTATTTGGGCCTACCTCTAAGCCTCTGTTTCATTAACTGTAAAATATTACCTACATCATGGAGTGGTTCTTAGGATTAAATGAGATCATGTATTTCCCTGACATATATTAAGCGTCTAATGCATGCGTGTTGGTATAATTATAATTTCTGCTGCTGTTGTTCCCTATTATAAGAGGTGGCATTTTTGTTGTTATTAAGCTGATATTTCTAAGTGTGATTTGGCTCGAGCTGGCAAGGCTGTGGAAATTCAAACACATTCTGAGATCCTGCACACTAATAACACTAATGATTATTGAAGGCAAGGGCTTAGCTTCAAATAAAACAAAAGATTAAATTTGGACATACTGACTTCCAGTCAAGTTGTCTCCATAAGTTTACACTTAATACTCTCCCTCTGCTTCAAATACATAGCAGTGATAAAAAAAAACAAAAGGACCTAGCTGACCTTCAAAACGAGGGAAACGTCTCCTTGGCCCCAAAATTTCCAGAAGTAACTGAGAGTCAGTGAATGAGGCTGAAACAACAAAGCTTTCTGAACTCTGCTTTGGAAGTGGGTAGTGACAGCCCAGAGTTCAGCTCCTGTGGCATGTTGGGGCCTGAAAGTGCCCTACCCAAGAGGAAAGACTGAGAAACCAGGCTCATTAATTGAAAATAAAACAGTAATTTTTCAACTGGGGAAGATGTTGCCCTCAGAGGATGTCTGGCAATGTCTTGAGTAATTTTTTGTTATCATAGCTGGGTGGGGGTGGGGAGTTCCTATTGGCATCTCATGAGGAGAGTCTAGGGAGGCCGGTAAACAGCCTGCAAAGCACAGGATAGTTCCCCACAACAAAGAATTATCCATTCCAAAATATCAGTAGTACGAAGGTTGAAAAATCACGAGCTAAGGAATACAGTGGGCTCTCCTCATGGGAGACTGATAAAACTGATGCTGCCTGAGGGTCCAACTGATCGTGTCTCAGAACTCACCTGGATTTCTAAATATGACGGAGGCAAGGGCACTGAAATACCAGTATAATGTCTGGTTCTGGACTGGGTGGAAGCTGCTCTAAAACCTTCAGACAAGAAGGGGTGAGCAAGTACAGAGACAAGGGGGAAAGTGATTATTATTCAAAATGAGCCTGCAAACCAAAATTGCAAAACACGTGAATAAATCTGAATCTAAGAAAGATTGCCAGACAAAGTCAACAACTGGAACGTGAATTCCTTACAAATGAAATTAATATTTTTGAACAGCCAGACATATTAGATCTGATATCTGGTAGGATTATCTTGTGGAATGTGACATGTGACTCTGATCACAGTGTCAGAAGGGAGACCTGAGGGACAGGTAGACAAGTTACACTTTAAGAAATAATAACTGAGACTTCTCTGCAATTGAAGAAATAAATGTTCTCAGCTAAAAAATTCATCCCATGTACCAAAATGAATGCACATCTAGACACAGCAGAGTGAAACTGCAGAACACTGAGCGTACAGGGGAGACTTACATACTACTTGAAAGAAAATTCAGAAAGGAACTTAGAATACTGGCATTCTCTTCTTCAGCAATAACAGGTGGCAGAAGACAAGAGCTAATACCTTCAGAGTGTTGGGGTAAAATAATTTTCAGTCTAGAATTTTTATACCTAGCTAAACTCCATTCAAGAGAAAAGCCAAAAATACAAATAATTTGAGATATACAAAGTCTAAGACTATGCCACCCGTGACCTTCACTGAAAGAATGAGTGAACACAGATGTGCTGGATAACACGAAGGCAGGGACGTGCAAAACTTTATTAAACGATAATACATGTTAATGACCATAAACATTATTGTTGGTCTTTCAAAAAGCTAAAACATGTTTAAGACAACAAAGATAAGATTGAGGGACAAGGGGATTCAGTGGATAGTGAAAACATAACAGTTCTAAGGGTAAGACAGAAATATTGAAGGAAAAAAGTAGCTAAATTTTACACTTAGGAAAAAGCAGCTAAGTAATTGACATACAGTCTGTAGCTTTTAAACTAACAGAGGGGGAGAGAAGAGAATGTAGAAACTTTGAATCCAGTGGAAGGCAGGAAAAGAAAACAAGCAAAGAAAAAGGATGGGGAGTAGAAAATAAAAACTAAGATGGTAGAAATAAATCTAATTATATGAGTAATCACAGTAAGTATTAACAGGATTATACTCTTTTATTGAAAGGTAGATCATGAAATTGCATTTTTAAACATGTTCAATTATAGCCTGCTTAAAAGAGAGATACCTAAAGTAAAATCTCACAGTGCAAAAGATGAGAAGAAGGTAAACCATACAATACTGATTAGAAGGAACATGAGTATAGCAATAGATGAAATATAATTAAGCAAAAAGCATTAATAGGAATTAAGAAAAGCTCTGGTATGCAGTTAACATCATAAATTTAAAAATATATAAATCAAATGACAATAGTGTAAGGAAAAATTGAGAAATTATCAATTGTAGTGGTCGATGTATTTAAATCTACTTCTATCAGTAACTGATAGATAACTTAAATTTCTGAGGACTTGGAATATTTGAAATGCAGAGTAACAGTTTGCTTTGATAAGTGGCTTTTCATCTTTTTCTGACCACCACTTATAATAAAAAATAAATTTCATATGCAACCTAGTAAAAAAATAGCTATATTATGTGTATGAAATGAAAGTTTCACAAAATACTATTTCCTATTCTTTTAAAAATGCTGATGGGGTCACCTAAATTGATTTTACAACCACCTTGATGAGTCACAATTCATAATCTGAAAAACATTAATAACTATGCATAGACTCCTGCATCCAAAAGGGAGACTATATCTTCTCTTCAGGTATGTGTTTACAAAAATTCAACACACACTATCACAAATGAAAGCTCCACACATTTCAAAAAAACGCATATCAAACTGTTTACACTTTTTAACAATAAATACACTTTATTTAGGGAAAATCAAAAGTTAATTTTTTAAAAACACTCATATGTTTGAAAATTTCTAAAAATACAGTACGTAATACCCATGTGTTAGAGAGGTAATCATAATAAAAATCAGAAAATACTTAGAACTGGATGGCTATGGAAAATGCTGTAACTTTAAATTTATTAAAAAGACAAGAAGGACAGGGCACCTGGGTGGCTCAGTCAGTTAAGCCTCTGCCTTCAGATCAGGTCATGATCCCAGGGTTCTGGGATCGAGCCCTATATTGGGTTCCCTGCTCAGTGGGTAGTCTGCTTCTCCCTTTTGCCTTCCCCCCCAGTTGTGCCCTTTCCCTCTCTCTGTATCTCTCTCAAATGAATAAAATCTTTAAAAAAAAAAAAAGACAAGAAGGATTGAAAGTAAGTGAGATAATCATTTAACTTGAAAAACTATAAAAGGAACAACAGAGTAAATTAATCAAAACCAAAATAAAGTAATAGAAATACAGAAATCACCTAGAACAGCTTGGCACGTGGGAGGACAGGCGAGAACAGTCCCTCAAGCAGTGTCCGGCACATGGCAGGTGCTCATTCAGTACTTGGTGAAGGAAGGAATGAAACGGACAACAGGCCAGAGAGGGGATCACCTCTGGAGAGACTGATACAGTACATTAAAAAAAGAAAAGACCCGCAGAGATAATATTAGGCGTAAAAAGGAATATAGCAGCAAATATAATGGATTATGGCTTAGATAACGTGTAGCATATTTATAAAATGGAGTCTTGCGCGCTACTACGGCACAGACGTTGACTTCACGAAATGTTTCTTGGATTGGTTTTGGAACCAGGCGCAAATTAGTAATGTTCTAATTGTTACTTGCTAAGGATTAGCGTATTAGCTTCTGTTTGTGCAACGCATATATAATCCCTGGCCTGATGGATAAAAGGAAGAAGCACACATACACCCGTGCACGTGTAGGTTGTGAGAAACGTTGTAAGATGATTCATCTGTGAGTAAATGTCTACTAAGAAAAGTCAGACTACATGTTCCCTTTGGAATTCAGTTCTTTAACCTAACTTGCGCCTTGAGATTTCTTCTCTCCTTTGGGAATTGAAAGAGGTTGGTTGTCACCAGTATTTTACAAAAATGATCAAGTTTGGGGTTTCTTTTCAGGATCTTCACAGATGCCACCACACCTGTCTGCCACAGCCCCGGCAAGGTCGGCATTTCTAACTCTCCTCTTCTTGTGAAATCTTGAGCATTTTTCTTTTGCGGGTCCTTCCTTCTACAGAAAGGTCATCCCTGATGTGGCATGGATCCAAGATAAACTTAAGACACCACCGGAACAGGAAACTAGTACCTCTGTGTTAGAGATGTGGAAAGAACTCGAAGAGAAGCAGTATAGCACGAAACCACAGTCAGTCTTGTAAAGTAATGAACAAAACAGATCTTAAAGAAAGGATATCACTTTCAGAAAAGTTTCCACTGATCAAAATAATGGCCAAAAAAATAAAAAAATAAAAAATAAAAAGAACAGAGGAAACCACAAATAAAGGAAATAAAGATCCGTGAAAAAGCATGTCAGAAGCACTACTTACCAGCAAAATGAATAGCAGGGATTTTGCTTATTGGAACCCTCCCTGACTGGTGATGGTACGTCATATAGGCCGGCTGGATGGCGGGCTTGTGATGCCAGTGGAATTCCTAGCCAGCTGTTTGATTAGCATATGTTCCCTAGAGATGAGTGCTAAAAGAAATCTTTCAATAATAAACGTAGGCAATATTTCTGCTGATAGAGATATTATTTATTTGTATGCATTACTGAACAATTTCTTTGAAAGGCCCAGAGAGGCTGTTCTCCCTTACTCAAAGTCAGGCCTTTTCCTGGACGTCAGGAAAATGCAAGAGATCGAAGGAGTAGGCAGAGTGAAGCAAGGAAACTGAATTCTGGGTGAGAAAGTGCACACTTAGTACTTAAACTCTTCAGGTACTAGTCATGAATCCGCCCAAAGGAAAGATCCTACCTTATTTGGAAAGAGCATGTCATTATTCATGGAATTATTCTGATTAGAATTCTTCGTTGCTACTATACATGCTTCTGTGGATATGTGGCCATGGGTCTTATGTCAGCGTTGAAGTGGCTCAGTTCACCGTGAAGCCCGCCCTTCAGCAGCTTTTGGTAATTACACAGTTCTTTCTGTGGAGACAGGTCTGAACTAAGCCCAGCACACAGCTGAGACTGTAGGAATCCTCCAACTCTCGATGTTGGGCCATATCTCCGGCTCCATCTCCGGGAACCTGCATCACTTCCAAGAAGAGCAATTAAGAAACACTACAGGACTATGTCGTCACATCTAGCACTCTTCTTGGTTTAAACTCTAACTTTTATATAGTATAAAATTAATGGCACTTCTCTTGTCCCATCTTTTCAGCATTTCTCTGCAGAACTCTTGATATTTTCAGAAGTCACTTTTCTGAGTTCATCTTTTTGCCACCTCTTCGTGTTCCTTACGTACTGTGGTCAGCAAGCAACAGGTAACGGAATGCAGCTCTCACACATTCAGCTCTCCAGAGAGAAAGGGAAGGTACAATTTCAGTCGCAGCTGACTCCATTGGACTTTCCTCTTGGCATAATGGGAGATGTGTCGTTCCTCCCGTCCGTCTCATTTCCCATGAGCCTCCTGGGTAGGACAAGCCTCCCCCCTGTGCTGAAAGCTGTGTTAGACGACAGTCCAGCCACCTCATTTGGTGCATAGTAGAAGAAACAGTGTGTTCATTCTGATGCTGAAAAAATGTGCATATTGGATTTATTGAGAGGTAGTTTGTCAATCTTAAATGAGACGGCTCTGCTTCAGGGAGTTGAGTAATTTTGACCATGAGTTTTCTGCCTGGTAGATTGCCACTTAACCACCTTTAGACTTTAATAGCAAAATGCTGTTACCTCCCACGTTCAGAATATGTCGTGGTCCTTCTTCTATAGTTTAGCGCTCATATTTCATATTGAATCAGAGTCACCGAGTCACCCGACTTAATATTTCAGTATGTAGATAGGCTTATAGTGAATGCAAAGATGGTTAGTATTTCTAAGTAAAAATACCAATACTAATAAAAGTTAATGTTTATTTAGCCATTTATATAATCCCAGACGCTGTGCTAAGATTCACCATCTTACTTAATCCTCAACAACCCTATGAGGTGTCTTGACGTTAAAGCACATGACTGACTTAGACAAGCAAGGGAACACATACACACCTTCCTGTGTCACTATTTCCTAAAACACAGGTGCTCCCAGGAAAGCAGCAAAGAATTCTTGCAGAAGCAGACCAGCAAGTGCAAATTAACATAAAGGCCCGAAACAAGCTGTGGTTCAAAAGTTCTCATTTAGGAGTGGGTTGTCCAGAAGTTGGAATGTTTTTTCCCAGGGAAATGATGTTATCACAACAAAACCATATTTACCCCTGGTGTGCCCAAAGAGGTAAAAACACAGACCCAAGCCATTTTGTGTACCAGTGTTTTCGTGGAAAAATTCACTCTGAATTTCCTCTTGAACGGCTGTTGGACACATTTCTCCACCCCCGGGGAAATGAGGAGCCTATGCTAGAAACAGCAGAATCATTAGAAATGTTCGAAGTTGGAATCAGAGTTGGCTCCCAAGGCCTGTGATGGGAATGGATGGAGAGAGGAGGATGCAAGAGTGACTGGACCTGGGGACAAAGGGGACAGACATAGGGACAGGAGATGCTGGGAGAGGAGCAGGAGGAAGCCCTCGAAGGTGAAGGGTGGGATAAGAATTCCAGAGAGGAGAAGAGGGGAAAGTTTGAGGACCCTGAACTCACTAGTCGTAAACGCCTTGGGACTCTGCTCATCCCCTCAGGTAGCTCCCTATTCACTGCTTCTGTTTCTTCTGTTGACTCCAGTGTTTTGCTTGCCTGGTTCCCTTTTACTGTTTAACACTCAGGGTTTCCTCTGTGATCCTGATACCAGCCCCGTGACTTTTCTAGACTCAGCTGCCCCCAACGCAAGCAAGTGCCCTAAGGTTTTTGGTTTTTTGTGTGGTTTTTAACTTCTGTAGAGGAAAGAGCCCATCCCAGGCTCCAGAACTTTGCCTTTTTCACTGGACCCGCAAGAGCCAATATTAGCTACAGATGCTTTGCGCAGTTCTTTGGGTCTGTAAAGGGCTGCGATAAAATGCATAAGCATTTCAGAGGAAGCTGTCCGAGGCTGAGGCTTATGGGAAAAGAGAGAAGCCCTCTGTTCCCTTTCTCTCCTTTTTGTCTCTCTGGTTCCCTTGTCCTCCAAATGAGAGTGGAAAGGAGTGAGTAGGGCCCAGCCCACAGCTTGCTGGAGGGGAAGGGTACAAGACAGTGTGATCCTCACATCACTGCTGGGGTGTGTTCTCAAGGGGCACGTCTCTGTTGGGGGTGTGAGGACCACCGGGGCACCTAAGCGTCTGGCAGGGACTCTAAGTGCTCTTCATACCACCGTCCCTGTCCCCAGGAGTCAATGTTTTCCTCACTTCTCTGGTGATAGAAATCACTTAGACACCCGGGGGGCTATGAAAAGCCTCAGTTCTCAAGCTTTATCCCAGACCCACTGAGTCAGAATCTCCAAGGGAAGGGCCTGGAAAGCTGTATGATTAGTAAGTGATCCCAGGTGGTTCCTGTCAAACACGTTTGGCAGACACTGCTTGCCTACCCCTTTGCCTTGCTGGTCTTTGAAAACTCCTAGGACATTCTAAATCCCTTTCTGTCTCAGATTCATTATATGTATATGCTATTTCTTCTCCATGGAAAGCTCTTACCTGTTCCCTACTCTGGGCCAATCCCTGCTTGTCATAACTTCATGACTCGGCTGAAATATGATTTTTTCAGAAAGACCATCCTTGACCTCTCTCATCACCATCTCAATCAGGTGCCCTGTTTCATTCTCTTAAAGCACCTTGTGCTTTTTCTCCTGAGCATTTATCACATCGATTTTTCCTCATGTATTTGCCTAATGTCTGCCTCCTCACTAGTACCAAGCACAGGTAGCACTTAAGTATTTTTCGTGTGGATGAATAAATAGAAAAATAGTGCTAGGAGAAGGGTTCCACAGGTTGGATTGGGTGCTACTCAACAGATAAAGAATTGAGCATATAAAATTTTAACCTTCCAAGGTAAAGTTTTCACACATCAACTAAAGTCACAGTAGTTGGGTCCAACAAGTAATTTGTATTTACAAGACAATGGATCAGATTATTCTTAAAATACTTAATAAATACCTAATGTGTGCAAAATGCAGTGTTAGGAGCTATGGGTACAACAGTGAATAGGCTGATACAATCTGTCTTTGTGGAGCTTTCTAGCAAGGATGACAGCTATTAAGCAGCCAGTTGCACAGTCTCATAATTATAATTTTGATAATGGCAATGAAAGAATTACAGATCTGTAAGAGCCTGTCACAGGGAGACCTGGCATGGTCTGTAAGCTAATCATAGAATTTCTAAGACATGTGGCTGGGAAATCCGGGCCCAAAGCATCCAGTATGCTCTGTCCTGTCTCCTATCAGAGTTGGCATGAGGGGAGCTGCCTCTATATAATGGTTTCTCAACTTCAGCACTGTTGACATCTTGGGCTAGAAAATTCTTTGGGGGCACCTTCCAGTGCACCATAGGAAATATTTAGCACCATTCCTGGCTCAGCCCACCAGATGCCAGTAGACCCCACAGTTGTGACAACCACAAATGTGTCAGCGTTGCCAAATGTCCCTTGTGGAAGCGTGGGGGTGGGGGCAAAACCTGTCCCTCCTTTGTACCTCAGTTGAGAACCACTGGTCTACATGAAACTTGGTTTTTTAAAAATGCCTTTACTCGTGATTTACCCAGTTCACTACTGGGAACGTCGTTTATCCATTTGGTAAACAGATGTTTGTTGAGCGCCTGTAAGGTGCCAGGCATTGTTCTAGGCACTGGAGACACAGCTGTGGCCACAGAGTGTGCTTTCTTGAAACTACAGTCCAGTGGAGAGAGAGAGGCAGTAAATTTTCGTATTTCGGAAGAAGGGATAGGTTGGTCATGGAAGTCCTTTCTGCTAAGACGGCATTTGCACAAAGCCTTGAAAGAAGCAAGGGAATGAGCCACGTGAGAGAGAGCACCAAGAGCAAGAGGAGGGCCTGCGTGTGATCTCACCCTTCCGTCCGCTGATCTAACCAAGCTGCTTGTGTTTCAGAGGCTCAACCACAGAAGGGCAGCTGAACGGACTCCAGAGCGGCCTTAACGCTGCGGCCTTTGCGCCCATCACCAGCTCCACAGGTTAGTGGGCGCACCAGCGCTCTCCGCGGCCGGGATGACAGGGCGGGGGGCTGCACTGGGTGTACTCTCACTTCTGCCTCTGAAGAAACGTGCGGTTCAAAGGATGAAGAAGCATCCAGGCTTTTGAAGCATTGGCAAACGGGCACCTGAGGATGGAAGAGTTTTCCAGAGCTAGTTCAGGGTAGATGACATTTCTGGGTCTGGGAGAGTGTAAACAGATTTGCAGCATTTAGTAAAAGGGCCTGTGTCTGACGAGTGTTCTGCCGTTCATATAGGATGCCCCATGTAGTCTCTCCCACTAGCTCCTCAGCACGGTGGAGCTCTGCTCTTCGATGGGAGTCCTGCCACGCTAATGTAATGGCCTCCTGGTCCATTGCCAGGTGCTGACTGAGGTCTTAAAGCCCCTCGGTGTAGGTCCCCACATATAGTCAGGCAGCATTGGTCCAGGGAGAGTTTTCTTTGAGCACTAATTCATAAAAAACATACTAATGAGTAATCAGAAAATTAAAAGAAAATCACGTGGATTCAGTTCAACAAATACTTGTTATTGAGCACCTCCCGTGGAGAAAGTAAGATGCTGGGCACCGAGGGGCGTAGAGGGTACACTGGGCAGTCCCTGTGGTCAGGGAAATTACAGACTCAGGGAGAGAGAAGAGTCAGCAAGGAGTGGGTACAGGCTTCATAAATGTCAGGTACTGGGGACGCATAGAATAACCGTAGACAGCGCTGGTGGAGCATCTGGTGTGTCCGGCCCAGTTCTGAATGCTTTACGTGGGATAACTCATTTGTTCACAAAACAGGCATTTAACAGAAACTGTGTTCCCCATTTCACAGCTGAAGACAGAAAGGCACAGATTATGAAACAAACCCCAAATCTCATAGCTAGTAAATGGCGGGGCTGTATTGGAACCCTGGCAACTTGGCCTGGTCTCTTTAGGAATTAGAGAGGGCTTTCTAGAGGAAGAAACATCTAAGTGGAGGGTTGCGTGTTGACAGGTCCCCCAGGAGAGGCGAGGCATGGGTCCGAAGTAGTTCTAGGAAGAGGGAACAAGACCTGCGCACGGGGGTGGGGGGGCAGGGTGCAAATACACTGTGCGCTGGGAGCCCTCCTGTGTCACTGCGCCTGGGGACTAGAGCGTGAGCAGGGAGCAGCAGGAGAACAGGTCATAGAGGTAGCAGGGCCGGTTCATGAGCCGTGTAGGGAACTTGGTCCCAAGTGTAAGAAGGAACCATCAAGGAGTCTAGGGCCAGGGTGTGGAGGGGGTGTGTGTGTGACATAGTAGACCTTCAAATGATTAAAAGGCCACCGAGAAGCCTGGTTAGACTGTACCATGGGGATAGTTACATATATCTCATAGGCTTACTGTGGAATTAAAGGACACAATATATAGAGAAAGGCTTTATAACAACACCAAGGTCAGGTAATAATGTAAGAGTATAAAGATTTTGTTCTCCGCTCAAGATCTTAGGACCTGAATTCAAGAAATATTTGATGGGTATCTATTTGGTCCCCCCCCCCCAAAAAAAAAGAATTACTAGAATATGGTAGTTATTTTTAAGGAAGTAGAATTTCCACCTGGAACTGTTCGGCCTGGGAAATGGGTGGCTGGGAGAATTTTGCGCTATAGACAGCTGACTATCTCTAGCCAGCAAATCGCTGTAGCCAGACAGGGTCGCAGAGCGTGGGAGATGCCGGAAACCTGCCTCCTGCGTTTGCGTGTCTAACTGTTGCGTTACGTACAGGGTTGAACTCTCTGCGTGCGCTCTGGCTGGGGAAGTTGGAAATTTGAGGGGCCGGGTGGCTCTTACTCTCAGCATCTTGATCATGAATTAATATTTATTGACTAAAGTTATCTGTTAAGAGATTTTGTAACAGTTGTAATGAATTCAGTAGCAGCGTAAAACCACAGAGCACAGAGAAGTTGTATGTCTCCCTGGATTCTAATACCTGCCTTTTTCCCGCTTCTGCCTTAAGACAAGTGCATTATTCTTTTCACCTTGTTTAGGCCGCCTGCTGTTTACTGCTTTTGTCTCCAATGACTCTGGACCTCTAAAGTGCCTTGAATTTGTTTCTGTTCTGTGCCTTTCGGGGTGTTCCTGGTCCTCAGTGAAAGAAACACTGATGAACATGGTATTTTCCATACTTCCCAACAAACATTCTGCCTTAGCAGCACAATGATAACTAACCCCATTAGAGTTATTTCCACAGCTAGTAAGTAACTACCTGGCACTTCAGTGTTCCAATTATAAAGCATGTGCTTTTCTGTATGACACATAGACTGAAAGGTGTTATTCTAGGGGTTCAGAAGGGTGTCCTACAAAAAGGAGGGTAGGTTGCTATTAGAAACATTTTTCTTTAAACCCACAAGAAGGGAGAACAACCCCCATAATAAGTCAAGCTTTACACGTCTCTCAGAGATGGGACATTTGTGCCTTTGTGCCCGCTTGCTACGCTGACTTTGAAAGGTATTTAGCCCCTGTCTGGTCCAGTTAACTCAGTTGGTTAAACATGGTATTATTGAGTGCACGAATATAGCAAAAGTCTGTTTCCTGGCCCCTTGACCCTCTACAAGTCTAGCCAACCAGGCCTTAAAGCTGTGTCACTTTGTTCATCGGGCGCCTAAACGTGATACTCGCTCATCCCAGCACACTGTTGAAAAACAGCGCAGAATCCTTTCCCACTGAAGGTGACCTAGCGACATTGTTCTTCTAATTATGAACGTTAGATGGGGTAGTGAATGTGAAAGCTGCTAGCAGAAGGCCTGGAATGCTCCACGAATGTTACTTTTTCCTTGACTTCCCTACTTCAAGCTAAACATTCGGAGTTTGCTGTGGAAGGGAAGGTGTAGAGTCAGCAAATTGGGAAACTTGAGAAGGAAGCTAGAGTGAGGGCCTTTGGCTCAAAGCCAGAGCCATTGGCCTTCGTTCTTTATAACCATGGCGTTCTTGAGTTCTGAAGTGGAGATGGTGAACTAAAACTAAAATAGCAGAGAGCCACAGATTAGATAACTGGCATTTCTCTCGTGCTGACTTGATAGTGTAAACCACCATTCTTGTAGGGTCTGAGGCCATACCAGCTGCCCTCATCCCTGGCCTTAGCTTCTGCCTACGCCTTTTCTGTCCTGGAGCCCAGCCTCTGCCTGCCCCACACCCCAATTTGTTGTGGTGGTGGTGGCAGTGTTTTAAAGCTCTTACGGGTCTGTAGTTGGTGGAAGGATTCTTACTGCCTTTTGAACACCAATGCTGGATTTCATTTACAAGAAGTGAGAAGCAATGTCCTTGTTAAGTATTGGTTATTTTGGGCCTCGGTAAAACGCACTTCAGTGTTATCCTCTTTCTTTGCGTGGGGATGGGTAACTCTGGCTGCGCACTTCACTGTCTGCCCGTGAGACGAGAGAAAGGAACTTGCTTTAATACAGAGTCAACCCAGTGGAGCGTAAACTCTAAGGATCTAGAAGTCACTTTAACTTTGAAGCGAAATTATTTGCCTGGCAGTTCTCAGCGGAGTGACCTATTTTTATTATTAGATTCTTATTCCTTTCACCAAGCATTATATAGTTGTCGTGGATCCTGGTTGGATCTGGAGTATCGTAGATTAATAATGCGAAGAAATGAAGCTCTTGAGATGCTTGCCCTGGTGGCTTATATCCTTTTTTTGCTCCCAAAATGTTCTTCTCCCCCCAGAGCCAGAGGGGTAAGAATTTGGGTTGATTACCCACTCTTACAGTGTTAGAAAGCAAAAGGCACAGATTTGGTGTTTGGCAGGAAGTTCGGTGTCAGCATCTGGGCAAACGATGATCCCCTAAAACCTAGGTTTGGTTTTGGTTTTGTTTTTTTATTTTCTTGAAATACAGATAGCTGTTTATTTTCTCCTTTCTTTATGTTCGATGTATTTCTCAACCTTCTCTTTCCTCCTTTGGTCCTTGTGTCGCCCACCACCTAATGCTATATTCTGGGCAGTTTTCCACGCCTGGTGTCCCTTGCTATTCTTCTCTCTGGTGGTTGTCCTACCCTAAAACCTAGTTTTAGATTTGACCTCTTGTCCTTTCACCAAGATCAAATAAAGTGTTAAGTAGGGATTTTTTTTACATTTTTCAGGATCTTTGGAAGCTCCCCAAGTTATTTTCGCCAGATCCAAACCCTTGCCCACACAATCTGGAGCCCTTGCTACAGTTATAGGACAGAGAAAATCAAAGTCGGTGAAGTCAGGGCCAATTTAAGGTAACAGTAAGAATAAGAGCATATTTTTTTATGATAACTTGCTGATTTTATATCACAGCAAGAAGCTTAATAGCTATCAAGAGAAGTGATAGTTTCTCAGAATGACAAAGAAACTGGCATTTTATAAAACCAGAGCTCAAAAGGACTCCAAACTGTGGGTCAAAGTTAAGCTCCCGCTAGCTTGCCTCTGTACGGGCCGACCAGCAGGTGGCGCTGTGGCAGTAAGAAATTTTCTTACTATTATGGAGGCTTTTGTTTAAAAATATGGGGACATTGAAGCCAATCAAAGAAAGAAACTAAAACCATAATTGTGCTATCACAAGTAGAGAGTAACAGAATATATCGGAGAACATGATACTTGAAGGTCAAATCGCAAGAGCCTCAAAAGAGAATGAATATTGTTAAAGATATTTATTATTAAAGAAGGCTTTTAGATTAGAGTTGTGTAGTTTGTGAACTGGAGGCAGGAAGGAACAGAATTTTTAAAAAGGTTTTTTTTGGTGAGGTCGATTAATTGAGTATGCTTTTTTCTGAGTTAAGATAAGCATATGCTGTAATTGGCAGCAAAACAAACTGTAGACCCCAGTCTACCACCCGTCCATAAAAATCTCCAACGTTGAAGGGATGGCCTGACATGATCTAGTGAGGCTGTACCCACACCACCAGCGCTGCCCCACAGTGTTTTGTTCCCAGCTGTGGCCTTCAAAACTTTCCAGAAAATTCTATGAAACCACAAGGTTTTGATGATTCCTTTCCTCTTTGCTCTACCGTACATACTAAAGCATTAAAGGCACACCTGCTATGAGCTTAATACCCGTCTTAGCTCTAGGGGAATACTTATAAACTTATTTGAGAAGCATTATTCATCAAAATACCCCAGGAGAGCAAAGGAGGGAGGAAAATTATTTACCCACCACAGGATTCATTTACATTGGATCAGAAAGCTTCAAATATCTTTCCCCAGCCCATCTAAACGCTTTCCAAAAAGGAATGAGAAGAGAGAAAGGAACACCAAATCCATGGCTTGGTCATCTACCAAAATGTAGCAGAGAAACCGAAAACAACCAGAGTTCTATTGGTAATACTTCACCAATGGTCCTTTAATTCTGATACGAGCAGCCTATCCAGTGATGAACAACTAATAAAATATAGAAAACTAAAGCGAGAAGGTCCATATTTCCTTGAGGAGACTGGCAGCCAGAAGTATGAATATGACACCAAGCTCCAAACTAAACCAGTGGCTTGCCAAGAAGTACTAATGTCCATCGGTTTCCAAGGCTGTGAGACTTGGACCTGCCACAGTTATAATACCACTTTCCTTGAACCTATTTCATTAGTATCCCTTACAATCCACCCAGAACATTACATGGCAAAATAGGATCATCAGCAAAGAAGCCTTGGGAAAGAGCCCATCTCTCAACACTTAAATCTGTTGCAGACACAGCCCTGCTGAGCCTGAGGTGCGCATAAGCTCGGGACGGGTGATGCTGTACTTTGTCATTAGCTGAGGTGGTGAGACCTCATGCCTAGTGTGTATGGACTCAGAATACAGAGTGGGTCGGGGGGCCTCTGGAGGACCAGCTTCCGTGGTGCAGCGTAACTGCTGGGAGCTCCAGAGGCAGGCCCACCAGCCTGGCAGGTGGCAGGTGGCAGGTGGCGATGGGCTGCCTCCCCCTGAACAGGAGAAAGAGGTAGTTTACAAAGTGAAGAGGGAGAACCCTAGAGTCCATAGCCCATCACCTGGATGCTTGCTTTCTCCTTGTTGTGAATGGGGTGTAGACAGAATCACTGCTCGGGCAGAGGTCCCTTCAACCGCAGTCACAAATGAATGTTATCACCGGCTATAACAGTCCTAGAACCCCTTCATCTATGGGTTTAGGGAGGCAGACAGGAGATGAGAGATTGAAGTGTGTTTGCATGGCATGTTATCTAAGACTGAGAAAACATCCGTTGTCCTTATCAAAGAACGAGGGAGCCACACCGAAGCATGCTGGGGACTAAGACTCTCTAAGACCCCTATTCTCCTGCCCCAGGCAAGGGTCGTATTTAAATATATGCACGATTTTGTGTCTTCTTAGATCCTGTATTGTCTGTTTGACATCTCTTCATCACAGAGCCAGTTAACTATGTTTTCTGTATTCTTGATGCTTTCGCATTTGGGACCTTACAGGGCCAGGGAGAGACCGCCCATCCCAAGGCTAGCTAATTCCTAAAGATCATATCAGCTTGCCCACGAGTATGCCTTTCAAACAGAAACCAACTAATCCCAAGTTTATATCCTCAGCCACCTCCTTATCTAACTCTCACACGGAAAACCCACATTTCCCTTGCCCCAAATCACTCCAGGGCCAGGTATCAGGCAGCTGGAACCCACCGTTGTAGCCCAGAGCCCACGGTAGTTATTAAAACTAGCCAGTCTTAAGCTGTTTACCCTGCCCTGCCTTGCCTTTTCCAGGGAAATCCCAAATAAGGCTCTTGCCTAGACTTTCTCCTCGCTCCTATCTTCCATCTCTTGACCACACTGGTGTTTTCTCCTGTGAGGCACGTAGTGACCCTCTCTCTGGGACCCTGAGTATAATCAGCTTCTTCCTGCCAAGCCTTATTCTCCTCTCCTGCATAGTCACACTGACTTGACCATACCATACCCAACTCGTACATTCTTAGAATATACGGCAACAGAGAGAATATCTTTAATGTGCTTCACAAGGAACCAGGAAAAAATCTGAATCAATTAGGTTGATATCACCAAATTCTAAGCAACTGGTCACGGCACTCCCTTCATTATAGGCTGTATTCTACAAGTGATGTTTTAACAGTATGTGTGGTGCTAGCCTCGCTCTGGCTGCAGCCACACAAGAAGGATGTGGATCCCTCTACGTGGCCAAATCGCCTGGCTGTCAGCCATTGAAATTTCATGCTTTCCTGTCCTGAGGCCTCTTTCTTTTCGTTTGGTAACTGTTCCTACATTCAGAAACAAAACTCAAGCATAGCAGAACAACCTGGTTGGAAGTGGGGGAGGAACAACCTGGCTTTCAGTTTGGAGGAAGTAGAGGGATACTTCTAAGATCCCACCCAAAGGGGGTTCATTTGCCTTAAAGAAAACCGGGGAACTCCATTTCTCAAGTGGATTAAGAAGTGGACCACTGAGAGAGATAACATCAGAAAATTGGTATTGTCTCTTGCTGAGCTGGCAAACTCCCAAGAGAGGAGTGATGATTCTTCAATTGTTAACAATTACCACTTTGTTATAAAGAGACAGGGAAAGTGCAGTGGCCCCTTTCTCAAATTACGTTTATGTTACAGAAGCACACACACACCCACTGGAAAAAATGCTCGGCACCCTGGGTGGTTAGACTTGTGCCTACCACCCCAGCTTGTAGCAGATTCGTATTGTCCTGTGTAACAACCCTTCACTTTGGGGGGGAAAGGATCCTGTTTATTCTTGTATTCCTGAACTGGGCAGGTAACCAACATAACATTGCCTTACTCTGTGAGTTTTTATACTTATCACTACAAGCTATCAGTCTATACTCTGTGGATGTGTGGAACCCACGCATCTTGCTGCTGGTTTCAAAGAAATGCTTGTTATAGGTACACACCTTTGCTTTACCGTCCTTATATCCTCAGGTCGTAATTGCTCCTAAATGTTCTAAAGAAAGAAAATGGCATGCTATGCCATGCCTGTCTTTGGAAAAAGCAAGCTTTGTACATGGAAATATTTACAACTCTGCTTGCCTGATCTGTAGAATTTACTGGGCCCCAAAGTGTGTGGGTGGGTAACTGTAGGGCGTGGAAAATGGTGGCTTGAAGTCTATTGCTCCGTTGGCATGATCGGCATTGACATTTATTCTTTCAAATTATAAAGGAAAAGACTCGGCTTTTCTTGTCCTCAGAATGAAGAGCATCACTAGTAAACACAGAACAATAGTCTCTTACGCTTCTTTGTCTACTCCTCTTTTGAACATGCCAGCGTTTCCATTCAGGACTCCTGTAGGTACCAGGGCTCCTTAACCCAAAGCCAGGTTAAGTAGTTATCTGCTACCAGAGAGGAACAGCTTGAATGGGCAGCATGTCCCCTTAGCTCTGTGGGTAAAACGTAGCATGTATCCCCAGTGCAAGAGGATGTCACTTGGAAAACCAACCCGGTTGTAAGATGATGAGGTGAATTGAAAGTCAGCTGGTTAGAAGTTGCTGTTTTAGTGTTATTTATTTGTTTATGGTTATCAGGTTAAAAAATCACTCCTTTTTACATTCAGTTGGACTGAAAAATGGCTTTGAGGTGTTTTTCCCCCTTCCATTCACTTCTCATTTGCTTCCCAGAGAAATTAAGACATGTTTGTTCATGGGACGAACCCAAATGAAGATATTTTAGAATTCGACCAGCGTTTTGTTTTTTTGGTGGTGGTTGTTGTTGTTTTAATTTCTTATGGCTAAGCTGCAAAATGTATTAGGTAATGAATTGTTTGTAGTTAATCGGGTATTGGAACCTGGCATCTTGAAAACCACAGCTCTTTTTTAGAAAGACGACTCCTTGCAGGCCTTCTTCTGTGTTTGGCCATCCTTGCTGCCGTTCTCCGAGATAAATTGCCGTTGTGTGTACGTACATATTCTTACCCTCCTCTTTTATGCAGAGAAGTCGAGTTGTCTCAATAGCCTTTTGATTAATAAAAGAGAGACAGCCTCAGTTTACCTCTGTTAAGGAAAGTTAGTGTACATAAGCGTAGGGAACAGTCTATGGGGCCAGACCTCATAAAAACCTACAACCGTATTCGGGACCATTAGCGGTGGCTAATCAGTGGCTCACCAACACGCCTGCCAGTCTGTCCCTGTGCCGAGGTCAGCGGCTGACCTCCACCATTCTCCCCGGTAGCGACTCCGCCACCCTCCGGACCCCGCCTCTCTCAGTGTCATGGTTTCTCTCTCCATTTGCAGCTTTCCAAGGGCAGAATTCGAATACTTGGCACTCATTCATCCCACAAAGTGCCACATAACTAAGGGTGGCCGCTGTGAGCTGCAGCCAAATGCCAGCCTGCTGCCATGCGAGCATGATGACGTGACGCAGAGCCGCCGACACAGGTGCTTTCGGAAGTTTCCTTGAGGTGGCAGGTACAGCATACTCTGCGTCACTAGCATAGAGTCTTAAAACATAAAACCGCATGCAGGGAAATAATAAAGTATAAGGGGAAAATCAAGGCCGGAAGTCAAGATATTTCACATTTTTCAAATGTAAGACCAAATAAAATTACGATAATCAAGGTTAAATGTGGTTCTGAGTCTTCTCTAGCAGTCAGGACAAAAAGGAAACATGATGCATCAGGGTACATAGTTCTCATTTTCAAAAAGGAAGAAAATTAAGCTTTTTCCTAGCTCTTTTTTTTTCTTTTAAGATTTTATGTATTTATTTGAGAGAGAGAATGAGTGGAGGGTGGAGGGGCGAGGGGGAGAGAGAGAGAGAGAGAGAGAGAGAGAGGGAAGCAGACTCCCCACTGAGCAGGAAGCCCATTGTGGGGCTCCATCCCAGGACCCTGAGATCGTGACTGACAAGAAGGCAGACGCTTAACTGACTGAGCCACCCAGGGGCCCCTTCCTAGCTCTTGTTCTAAAATAACTATTTCACATGCTTTAGAGAGAGGACATTGAACGAAGTAACGGTGCCCTCACAACACAGTGGCGTGTTTCACGGGGCTACTTCTCAGTGTGAGGTACGTGAAGGCAAAACACGTCAGTTCAAGTCAGTGAAGACAGGTCCGTGAGGGACAAAACTATTACAGCCCGAGTCCCTTTGTGGTCCAGAATAATCCAAGAGTAAGATAATGATTATGTAGAAGGTCGGATGGACTGCATGTGTCTTAGACATATAACTTCTCTCGGGTGATTGCTCGGTAGGAGCTAGTTGTGCTCTTAGGCAAGGATGCAGATGCCTGGTCTTCTGCATGGTCAGTTGAAGATGCACGGATGTGCTCTGGAAAGCAGGTGGCAGAGGAAACGTCTCGTGAAAACTGCGGAGCTAAGCACTGTCGTCACCCGTCATATGGCATGTTTATTCTCTGTCCCTCTACTCATATTTACATCCCTCTGCCTAGACACCTCATGCCTGCTTCCCCCTAATAGGGCTAATTCCTATTTGTCCTTCCTCCTTTCTAACCCTAGCCCACTCCCACCCCCAGGATGATGTAGATGCTTTTTGACTGTGCTTACTGCTATCTGCTCTGGCATTTACAGCACTCTAGTGTCTTTCTGGATTACTTGACCGGTCCCCCACCAGGGCTGTAATTCCCTGGAGGCAAGGAGGAGATCTCACTTGATTCTGAAACCCTGGGGCCTGGCACAGTGCCCAGGCCATAGTAGGGACTTAAAAAACTGATTGAATGGATGAGTGAGTGAATTTTCATATTTCTGCCAACACCTGGAATCCCTGTCCACATACACAAATCCTTCTTATCCTCTAAAGGTCCAGTTAGGTTTTGTCTTGTCTGATAATGTGTATTCATATAATTAGATTTATCTTGCCTGTTCTCCTGGCTTCAAGTAAAATGCTTAATCTTGAGTTAAAATGCTTTAACCTTAAAGATTTCATAAATAATGCATTTTATTATTAAACAGTCTTAAAAATCAGAATAACATTCCTTATAAATTACCTCGTACAGTATTTCTAGCCTTCTTCTTGAAATATTATAAAACTACTTCCTGGAAAACAGAGAATGACTGGTCACTATCCTTCAGATGACAACTTCTTACACACATTGGGAGCCTACTCTAAACTCATTTGTTACAAAGCAGAATCCACTATAAAGACCTTCTACTTTAGACCACATCCAAGGATCTCACTTTAAGGGAACAAAGTCGAAATGAGGTTTAGTTTTTTTGAGAAACACCCTCCTTCAGCTTTTGTCCCTCTATGCCAACTGATGGGAGCTCTTTGACCTTATAACACAGATCAGGTTTTGTTTTTGGACACTAAACTGTCTTTTTTATTCTTTTTTGATTTCTTCGTGAATTTTTTAGGCTTCTCCTAAATTGTCTACTACCTGAAACTGAACACCATACTCTAGTCGTAGAGATCCACCTAGTATTATGTGTAGGGTAAGTAATATATGACTTCTGGAGGCATATATTATATTTTATTTATAGTGCACAGTGCTCTCAAAAACAAAACAAGTTCTCTCAACCTTTACCTCCTACCTTCCCTACTTACTCTTGCTTCAACTTCAGTGCCATAGTCTGGTGTTTCTGAAAAACTTTAAAAATAGAATTACCGTATGATTCAGAAATTCCACTTCTGGATATATAAACAAAAGGAACTGAAAGGAGGGTCTTTTTGTTTGTTTGTTTGTTTGTTTTAAAGATTTTATTTATTTATTTGACAGAGATAGAGAGCCAGCAGAGAGGGAACACAAGCAGGGGGAGTGGGAGAGGAAGAAGCAGGCTCATAGCGGAGGAGCCTGACGTGGGGCTCGATCTCATAACGCTGGGATCACGCCCTGAGCCGAAGGCAGACGCTTAACCGCTGTGCCACCCAGGTGCCCCTGAAAGGAGGGTCTTGAACAAATGTTTGTACACTCATGTACATAGCAGCTTTATTCACAATAGCCTAAATGTGGAAGCAGCCCACGTGTCCATCCACAGACGAATGGATCAACGAGACATGGTGTGTACATACAATGGAATAGTAGTCAGCCTTTCAAGAGGAAGGAAATTCTGACACACATTACATCATGGACAAACCTAGAGGATTTATGCTAACTGAAATGAGCCAATCACAGGAAGACAAATAGTGTATAATTCTACTTATTTGAGGTAGCTAGAGCAGTCAAATTCAGAGACAGAAAGCAGAATGGTTGTTACCAGGGCTGGCCAGATGGGAGAATGGGTGGTTATTTTTCACTGGGTACAGAGTTTCGGTTTTGTTTTTTTGTTTTTAAATAGGCTCCATGTGGGGCTTGAAGTCACGACCCTGAGATCAAGACCTGAGCTTACCCAGCTGAGCCACCCAGGTGCCCCCCGAGTTGCAGTTTTTTAAGATGAAAAAAGTTCCGCAGATAGATGGTAATGATGATTGCCCAATGTGAATGTTCCTAATGCCCTGAACTGTTCCCTTCAAAGTGGTTAAGTGATCATTTTTCCCCTGTCCCCCACCTCCGGCAGCTGCGAACCTGTTCTCTGCGTCTGTGAGCTTGGTTTGGGTTGGTTTGTTTTTTTTAGATGTCAAATGTAAGTGAGATCACATGGTGTATGCCTTTTTCTGTCTGACTTATTTTACTTCAGTATAATGTCCTCAGGGTCCATCCATGTTGACACAAATGACAAGACTTCATTCTTTTTTATGGCTGAATAATACTCTATTGTGTATATGTCCCTCATTTTTGTTATTTGTTCATCCATTAACGGACACTTAGATTGTTTCTACATTTTGGTTATAAATAATGCAATGAACAGAGGGTGAACATGCAGTGAATTAGTGGTTTTGTTTTCTTTGGGTAAATACCCAGAAGTGGAATTGCTGGATCATATGGAAGTATAGTTTTAATATTTTGAGGAACCTCCACAGTGTTTTACATAGTGGCCATACCAGTTTACATCTCCGCCAACAGTGCAACGCTTATTATTTCTTTTCTTTTTGATACTAGCCATTCTAACAGGTGTGAGGTGCTATCTCCATGTGGTTTTGGTTTGCATTTCCCTGGTGATTAGGAATGTTGAGCACCTTCACCTGTACTTGTCGGCCATTTGTATGTCTTCTTCAGAAATATGTCTATTGGGTTCCTCTGCCATGTTTATTTTAAGTAGGCTCCATGTCCAGCATGGAGCCCAGTGTGGGGCTTGAACTCATGACCCTGAGATCAAGACCTGAGGTGAGATCAAGAGTCAGATGCTTGACTGAGCCACCCAGATGCCCCTCTTCTGCCATTTTTAATTGGATTGTTTGTTTTTACTACAGAGTTTTATGAGTTCTTTATATATTTTGGATATTAACCCTATATCAGATACATGATTCGCAAATATTTTCTTCCATTTGGCAGGTCGCCTTTTCATTTTGTTGTTTCCTTTACTGTAGAGAGGCTTTTTGGTTTGATGTAGTCCCACTTGTTTATTTTTGCTGTTGTTGCCTTTCCTTTGATGTCAAAACCAAAAAATCATCACCAAGACCCATGTTAAGGAGCTTACCGCTTATGTTTTCTTCTGGGAGTTTTATGGTTTTAGGTCTTACTTTCAAGTCTTTAGTCCATTTTTTAGTTAATTTTTGTGTGTGGTTGAGATAGGGGTCCAATTTCATTCTTTTATACGTGGCTGTCTAGTTTTTCCAACACCATTTGTTGGATACTGTCCTTTTCCCATTGTATGTTTTTGGCTCCTTTGTCCTAAATTACGTGACCATATATGCATGGCTTTATTTCTGGGTTCTCTCTTCTTTTCTGTTGGTCAGTGTGTCTGCTTTTATGCCAGTGCCATATGTCGTACTGTTTTGATTTCTAGAGCTTTGTAATATAGTTGGAAATCAGGAAGCATAATGCCTCCAGCTTTGTTCTTCTTTGTCAAGATAGCTTTGGCTCTTTGGGGTCTTTTGTGGTTCCATAGAAATTTTAGGATTGTTTGTTTTATTTCTGTGAAAAATGCCATTGGAATTTTGATATGGATTACACTGAATCTGTAGATTGCCTTGTGTAGTATTGACATTTTAACAATATTAATTCTTCCAGTCCATGAGCATGGAATATTTTCCATTTATTTGTTGTCTTCTTCAATTTCTTTCATCAATGTCTTATAGTGTTCGGTATATAACTCTTTCACATCCTTGGTTAAATTTATTCCTAAATATTTTTTTTCTCTTTGATATAATTGTCAATGCAGTTATTTTCTTAAGTACTCCCATAGTTTGTTGTTACTGTATAGAAATGTAACAGATTTTTGTATATTGATTTTGTATCCTGAAACTTTACTGAATTCGTTTATTAGTTTTAAGAGTTTTCTGGGGGGGGGGTCTTGGGGTTCTGTCTTTATAATATCATGTCATCTACTAATAGAGACAGTTTTACTTATTTTCTGATTTGGATGCCTTTTATTTCTTGTGTATGCATCTTGCTAGGACTTCTAATACCATGTTGAATAAAAGTGGGGAGGGCGGGCATCCTTGTCTTGTTCTTGATCTTAGAGGACAAGCTGTCAGCTCTTTGCTATTGAGTATGATGTCAGCTACGGGCCTGTCATATTTGGCCTTTATTGTGTTGAGGAATGTTCCCTCTATACCCAGTTTGTTGAGAGTTTTTATCATAAATGTATGGTGAATTTTGTCACATGCTTTTTATGCATCATTGAGATGATCCTATAATTTAATTTTTATCCTTCATTTTGTTAATGTGGTGTGTCACGTTGATTTGCAGACGTGGCACCGTTGTTGCATGCGTGGAATAAACCCCACTTGATCATGGTGTACGACCCTTTTACTGCATTGCTGAATTCAGTTTGACTGGTTTGTTGAGGATTTTTGCATCTACGTTCAGCAAAGATATTGGCCTGAAATTTTCTTCTGGTAGCCTTGTCGGGTTTTAGTACCAGGGTAATGTTGGACTCGTAAAATGACTTTGAAAGTGTGTAGAAGAGGAGGGAACCCTTCTACATTTTAGAAGAGTTTGGGAAAGATTGACATTAATTCTGTAAATGTTTGGTGGAATTCACCAATGAAGCTGCCTGGTCCTGGACTTCTGTATGTTGGAAGGTTTTTGATTACTGACTCGATCTCATTTATGTTATGTGTATTTTACCACAATTTAAAAAAGACGATAGATTATGTGTGTAATGCACCTTATACAGTGTTTGGCACATGATAGGTACTCAGTAAATGGTGGTTCTTACTATTTGTCGCGTTCAAAGCACATGGTATCACAAAGTTCCCCTGATGATCTTTGAGGTCATGTTGTTAAACGTCGAAAGTTAGATCCCCTAGAAAGTAAACTCTAGGATGGAGATTGGTGTGCAGGAGGTTTATTGAGGGGTGCTCCTGGGATCGATTCCTATAGAGGGGAAGGGAATGGAAGGAAATGGGATTGGACTACGGGAGACATTGGGCTGTGGCACAGCGACAAGGACGGGCTCGGTTGGTGCCACAGGGAATACAAAGCCGGCCTGTCAGAGCTGTGAGTTGTAGTGAGGGAGCTGGGATACTGCTTTTGTACGTACTTTAAGCCGATCCGTCATTAGATATGGGCTGCCTGGGAAGAGGACATGCCTTTGACAACTGAAACTCCTTATTTCCGTGGCTCCTAGTTCGTTCAGGCTTATCTCCTGTCCTCTGTATTAATGAGTAAAATTTCCATGCTGTCAGTCCTATCGGTGAGGAAGGAATCAGGGAATTTTCAGCTGGCTGCAGTAGTGCTTTCCAGACTGTCCCTATTGGAGCACTAGTTATTACCTTTCCAGGCCTGTGTGGACTGGTACTTTTGTAAAATACACTAAAAATAAATTACTAGAGAAACTAAATAAGAAAAGAAGACATCTAACCCACCAGCTCAAATTCATTATTATTAGATTCACCAGGCATAAAATTGCTGGCCATATTCAATAATAGATTTTAACTGCCTACTTTCGAATTCAAATTTGTCTCATTGTAGACTAATAACAAAGAGTTCTCAGGCTGGTACCAATCCGGGACTCCACTCTAAATAGTCCTGGGTTATAGGACTCTTGCAAAACATTGTTGGTGTCCTTCCTAGCCAACACTGGCCGTATATACATTGAGTTATGTGAATGTGGTGTTTCAACCTCGAGACCCGATCTTTGCTCTTGCGGGGGAATCCATAGTTCTCTTCAAGTCTGGCCTGAACCCTGGAATACCATGAACACCATAGGTTCCAGATATATATAGTCCTGAGGCCATTCCTTACTCATGTTTTCATCTGCTTCCTCCTAGAATCAATTACGTAAATGAGAAAAGAGATGGAGTTTATAAGGATCTAATGGACGAAAGGGACAGAGACTGTTTTCTTGTTTTGTTAGTCATCAGGCCGCTCCTGTTCCTGACTCATCTCTCAGCATCACCCTCTCAGGACATTTGGTGTCGGGATAGGGAGATAAGAGGACAGGGAAAGGAGGTCTGCCAAGTAGAGTATAACCTTCAGGAAAGAGGTGCTAGTAAAAACAAAGGAGTCTTGATCTAGTCAAAGAGTTTATCAAGCTTTATCATTTAGTTCAGGGAGTTCGACCTAACCCACGGTTGTAGCTTTGGTTGATCTATGAGTCCCCTGCATTTGTGCCTTTATTCAAGAGGATGCTCAGAGTGACCCGAAAACTAATAGTAACTTAATTCTCTAGTTTGAAATATGGATTCGGTTTCCCTACTTGCAAGGAGTCAAGCTCGAGTCACCAAACATTCTCATTTGGACCTATGTTACTAGCTTCTCCCAGCATCAACCCTTGCCGTCCCTGCTCTTTCTTTCCATTCTCCACATCACTGTGCACTAAGCTTTTCAAAATGCAAGCTGTTTCTGACACACACGCCACTTAAAGCCCTTCAGAAAAGCTGACCATTACTCTTAAGATAAGGGTAAAACTAGATAAGAGGTCTCACATGGCCTGCCTACCTTTCATCCTGATGTCACACCGTCTGCCCTCCGTGCTTCCTCCACACTAGCCATCCTGGCCGTCTCTGAGCTCCCCCCACCGTCCCTGGGTCCACAGAGCTTCCTCTCATGCTCTCCTCCCACCCTCGGGTGTGTTTGCTTTTTCTGGCCTCTCTGACAGGGCATGTCCCCATTACAGAGACCCGTGCAGCGCTCCTTTGTGGCATTTGTTACAGTTCCTTGCGATTTTCCATTGGTGTCTGTCTTCCTCACTAGACTGCGGCAGTGTCACTCACCTTCGTACGCCCCGGGTGGAGCATAAAACCTGGTATAGAGCAGGCCTGCCGCAGGTATTTGTAGTTGGGTGAGTTAGCATTCTCTTCCTCACTTAGAGGAAACCAAGGTGCAGAGACTAGGAAACAGCTTCAGTCCACGTAACTGGTGGATGGAGAAGTGGGTTTGAACCTAAATGTGACTTCAGAGCCCTTGCTCTTCACCAGTATAATAACAGCGACAATGGGCCTCTTTTTATCCAGCACGTGTTATATGCCAGCATTGTGGCTCGGTCACATTTCATCGTTTCAACCAGACAAAAGAAGGTGGCTTTGTTATCTAGTTTGCGTATGAGCAGACTAAGGCTGAGAGAAGTGAAGTACCTTGTCCAAGTCCCACAATCAATGGTGGAGCTGAAATCCAAAGCCAGACAGCTTTATTTCCAGAACTTGCTGAGCTGCCTCGTCATATCAAAATGCTAGGCCCCGCAAGATGATTTCATGTTCCCAGCTTCATTTTCCTCATGGAGCTAGGTGGCTGGTAGCCCGACCCTCCAGCCCGAATCTCTCCGAAGTGTCTGGTGGTTATCTCCAATCACTCAGTTAGGGGGGATTCCTGGTAGTGTGGAGGCATTTATGAGCGAGGTGGGCTTGCCTTTCCTCCAAGTACTTCACATTCCCTATTTGGATGGAACCAGACCGGGAAGGGGGAGGATAAGGATCAAGGTGGGCCTGTGCCTCCACTCCCACTGACCATTGGGAGGGTTGGGGAAGGTGATAGGCTTTCCCGCGCCTCCTGCAACACCTCTGAAGGGGCTGCAGTTCTGACTGGCAGAGGGAACTTAGATGGGAATGGAGCAAGGAACCTGGGCAGCAGGAGGGGAGTAAAGGTGGGAGGTGGGAAGGTTGGGGGAAAAGGGAGAGGACAGAAGAGCTTTCCCTTCAGGTAACAGAAACTCAAAACACCAGTGGCTTATATAAGTGAAGGATTTATTTTTCTTACATGTCAAGAAATTCGGAGACAGCTAGCACAGCTCTTCAGCGATGTAATGGAGGAGCCAAGCTCCTCTCTTCTGCTCGACCAACCCTAAAGCGTTGGCATTCATTTTTGGGTGGGGGGGGGTGGTCACAGGGTGGTTCCTGTTCCTACTGGCATTGTGTCCATGTTCCAGACAAGAAAGGGGTTTGGGAGGAAAGGCAAAAGACAGATGCCAGCTAAATCTCCCCACTTTAAAAAAAACTTCCTTGGAAGCCCAGCAGTTCCAACTAATACATCATTGGCCCGCCCTGGACCCCAGGCCCGCTTCTCCTAGCAACAAACGAGTCTGGAGAGGCAGTCTTTTGGCTGGGCACACTGCCTCCCCAAGCAAACTGAACTTCTCTTATTGTGGGATAAGGGGAGAATGGGTGTTGAGAAACATCCATCAGTTTCTGTCACAACACGTTTTTTTCCATAGACTCCTCCCCTGCTGGATGGACTCCATCACCTTTCTGCAGCCCTTCTCCACCAGCTTCTTGACTCTGCAAAGAGGAACACCATTCCTTAACCCTAGTTTGCCCTAGAGCTTGCTCTTAGTATGTGGGGGCTGGGAGGGGGGTGTACCTGATAACCTGAAGGTTTCAGGAACACAAGAGAGTCCTCATCTTCCTGGAGGAAAGGTCATTACAAGAGAGGAGGATGGGGGAAAAAATGAGCCATAGAGAAAAAAAAAGAACCCTGTAAATGCGTTTCTTAATTAAAATGATAAATCTGCTCTAAGCATAGTATAAATTTACAGTATAGCACATTCATTTGCGTGAACTATTCACTATCTGCTCTTGATTGTTCTGTAGCAGAATGATTACGTACACTCAAATTATGCAGGTTAACCTGGTTGTTAAGTTTAACTTTATTACAATACTAAATTCTTTTCATGTGTGTTGTCTTCCTGAGGTTTTGCTCACAGTACAGCTGCTTCAGAAACTGAGAGAGGTTATTAATGACCCCTGTTTCATTTAAAGAAAAGCTTCCTTGTGCTTCAGGTCTTTGCTGAGATTCTCCAAAAAGAATACAGCTGGAGCCTGGTAGTAATGAGTCAGAGAATTTTAAACAGGATGTAAAACTAACAATAAATACAAAGCTATAAATACAAATAAAGTAATCAAGACAGTGTGGCATAGGACAGATCAGTGGACTGGAACTGAGAGTCCAGAAATAAATGCACACGTGTATGGCCAGTTGCTTTTCCACAAAGGCGCCAAGAAGAGAGAATAGTCTTTTCAACTTACGGTTGAAGAGACTGGTGGTACTGGAACAATTGGTTATCCACATGCAGAAGAATGAAGTGGGGTTCATTCCTCATACCATACACAGCAATTAACTCAAAATTGATAAAAGATCTCAATGTAAGGGCTGAAACTATAAAATTCCTAGAAGAAGCAAAGGAGTAAAACTTTATGTCCTTAGCCAACAATTTCTTAGATACAACATCAAAAAGCACAAGCAACAAAAATTAAATGGATGTTTGATTTCATCAAAATTCAAAAATCATGTGCTTCAAAAGGTGCCACCAAGGCATCACAATTCCGGACTTCAAGCTCTATTACAAAGCTGTCATCACCAAGACAGTAGGGCACTGGCACAAAAACAGACACATAGATCACTGGAACAGAAGAGAGAGCCCAGAAATGGACCCTCAACTCTATGGTCAACTAATCCTCGACAAGGCAGGGAAGAATATCCAATGGGAAAAAGACAGTCTTTTCAACAAATGGTGTTGAATGGACAGAAGAATGTGCAGAAGAATGAAACTGGACCATTGCCTTACACCATACACAAAAGTAGACTCAAAATGAATGAAAGACCTAAAGACCTAGGAATCCATCAGAATCCTAGAGAACACAGGCAGCAACCTCTTTGACCTCGGCCACTGCAACTTCTTGCTAGACACGTCTCCAAAAACAAGGCAAATAAAGGCAAAAATGAGCTATTGGGACTTCATCAAGATAAAAAGCTTTTGCACAGCAAGGGAAACAGTCGACAAAACCAAAAGACAACCGACACAATGGGAGAAGATATTAGAAAATGCCTTATCAGATAAAGGGCTAATATCCAGAATTTATAAAGAACTTACAAAACTCAACACCCAAAGAACAAATAATCCAATCAGAAATGGGCAGAAGACACGAACAGACATTTCTCCAAAGAAGATATACAAATGGCGAACAGACACATGAAAAAATGCTCCACATCACTCGGCATCAGAGAAATACAATCAAAACCACAATGAGATACCACCTCACACCAGTCAGAATGGCTAAAGTTAACAAGTCAGGAAATGACAGATGTTGGCGAGGATGTGGAGAAAGGGAACCCTCTTACACTGTTGCTGGGAATGCAAGCTGGTACTGCCACTCTGGAAAACAGTATAGAGGTTCTTCAAAAAGTTAAAAATAGAGCTACCCTATGACCCAGCAATTGCACTACTAGGGATTTACTCCAAAGATACAAGTGTAATAATCTGAAGGGGCACCTGCATCCCAATGTTTATAGCAGCAATGTCCACAATAGCCAAACTATGGAAAGAGCCCAGATGTCCATTGATGGATGAATGGATAAAGAAGATGTGGTATAGATACACACACACACACACACACACACACACACACACACAATGGAATGAATACTACTCAGCCATCAGGGAAAAAAAAAGAAATCTTGCCATTTGCAACGACGTGGATGGAGGGTGTTGCGCTAAGTCGGAGAAAGACAGTTATCATGTGATTTCACTCATATGTGGAATTTAAGAAACAAAACAGAGGAGCATAGGAGAAGGGAGGGAAAAATAAAACAAGACGAAATCAGAGAGGGAAACAAACCATAAGAGACTCTTAATCACAGGAAACAAACTGAGGGTTACTGGAGAGGAGGGGGTATGGGGTAATGGGTTATGGGCATTAATGAGGGCACTTGATGTGATGAGTGTTCTATGGGTGTTCTATGAGACTGATGAATCACTGACCTCTACCTCTGAAACGAATAATACACTATATGTTAATTAATTGAATTTAAATAAAATAAAATTTTAAAAAAATAAATTTAAAAAAAGGTGCCATCAAGAAAGTGAAAAGACAGCTTATAGAATAAAAGAAGATATTTGCAAATTATATATCTGGCAAGAGACTTAACTCCAGAATATGTACAGATCTCGTACAGCTCAACGTAAAAAGACAGATGACCCTATTTTTAAAATGAGCAAAGCATGTGGACATTCCTCCAAAGAAGATATACAAATGGACAATAAGCACCTGAAAAGCTGGATCATTAGGCATTAGGGAAACTCAAATAAGAATCCCAGTGAAATGCCACTTCACACCCACTAGATGGCTGTAATCAAGACAGATAACCAGTAAGTGTTGATACAGAGACGAACTCTCGTGCTTTGCTGGTGGGAATGGTGCAACAGCTTTGGAAAAAGATCCTGGCAGTGTCTCCAAGAGTTAAACATAGCATTACCATAAGGCCCGGCAATTTGATTCCTAAATGCATATATAAGAGAAATGAAAACACTGTCTACGTGAAAATTCATGTAGATTGTGTGACTCAACCAGTAGATTGTGTGACTCGATCTCTGGGTTGTGAGTTCAAGCCCCACACTGGGTGTGGAGCCTACTTTTAAGTAAAAAAACAAACTTCTCCCTCTCCTCGCCCGCCGCCCCCCACCCCGCTCATGCCCCCTGCTTGTGCTCTCTCTTTCTCAAATACATAAAGTCTTAAAAAAAACAATTGTACGTGAATATTCATAGCAGCATTCCTCAATAGCCAAAATGTGGAAACAACCTGAACATCTGTCAGATAATGAATGGATAGACTGTGGCATATCCGTACAACAAATACTGTTCAGCCATGAAAAAGAATGAAGTAGATGCAGGCTACGACACGGATGGACCTTGGAGACATAAAGCCACCACATATTGAATGATTCTATTTATGTGACATGTCCAGACTAGGCAAATGCATAGAGACAGAAAGTAGATCAGTGGTTGCCTAGGGCTAGGTGGGGAGAAGGGGGTCTGGGGAGTGGCTGCCAGTAGGCATAGGGGTTTCTTTTCGGGGTAATGACAATGTTCTATAATTAGATTGTGGTGATGGTTACACTAAAGACCGCTGACCTATCCACTTGAAATGGGTGAATTGTATTAGTATGTGAAATAGATCTCAAATCTTTAAAAAGTTAATAGTTGATATCTAAATAGTAAAAAGACAAAAAGCCCTCCGTGTAAGCAGTCACATTGTACTCACTTGTTAGCCAGATTTTTAGTAAATACTTATTAAGTGCCTCCAGTTCATTACATCGGCAGATAGTTGACTGTGCCCTTTGTACGGGTCTGCTGCAAGGTCGTGGGCAGAGAGGTCCTGCGCCCAGCTTTGCCCCCAGTCTTTGACGTTCCCAAGGAAGGTGGTGTGCCTGGGGGACAGCAGCTGTCCCTGGGCCTGGCCTCTCTTGCTTTTTTCCCCGTTTGGAAAGGTGTCAGGCTCCAGAGCATGTCTGTGGCTTTAGTCAGCACAGAGCAAGGAGGACCTTAACTACAGTTTCAGAGCCTTAAGCTTCACCTCGTGCTCCAGATCCAAAACAGAGCAGCTGAGAATGGGGTTAGCCGTGCCACCAATTGCTTCTCCCCCATTGTTAATCCCCCTAATTCTGCCATCCACAGGCACCCCTCCCTGCACACTGTCATGTTGCCCGCTTGTGATAGGAGTGAACAAGTGGTTTGGCTTTGAAAGGTGATTCTTAGAGACACCTCAAGTGACCCAGCCCCTGGCCTGCCAGGATGCTCTTGACGTTCGTCGCCATGGGGCACCGGGGCTCTCTGACTAAAGCACGTTTGCCAGTCAGGCCGGTCCTGAAGGGAGAGTAACCTCTACGGACTCCCCTGAGATCCTGGCCTTGCTGGCAGGCTCTTCAGGGAGAGCATCTCCCTGCTAGGTGTGGACTCACCGGTGAGAAACTTCTGGGGCTTTTTGGCTCTTCGAGCAGCATTCATGCTCTGGCCTTTGGATTATGAAATCACCGGAAATCGTGGCGCAGTGAGCTTTGTGATAATTATATATCTTATACACTGTATTTTTGCTTTGCTCTGTCATTACCTGGTCAGGATGTTACAGCTTATTTAAAATTTCATCCATCTTGGGGCGCCTGGCTGGCTTGGTCGGTAGAGCATGCAACTCTTGATCTTGGGGTTGTGAGTTTGAGCCCCACGCTGGGTGTAGACTTCACTTTAAAAAAAAAAAATTAAAAATCTTAAAAAAATAATAAGATTTCATCTATTTATTTCACAAATCGTGGATTTTATGCCCCCTCCCCCGAAACGAGTCACTTTTCAGTCTACATGTACTTTTTTCACAGAGCCTCAGAATGGAACGCATTCTCTCTGTTCCCAAATTGATGAATTTATCAGTGTACTAAGGGGTTCGTTATATTTAGGAAAGAATACCTCCTCGGAGCGTGTGGACCAAGGAATGCAGCTGGAAAGTGGGGGTTAACAGCGCGTGGTCGCGTGTGAGTTACTGTCACGTGTGTCTCTCTCATCCCCGCTGCCCGTGCTCCTGGAGCTTGTGGAGCGTAGGGAAAGCCTCTTCTCCCTCCTGGGCTCTCCCCTCTTGCTGTCGGCAGGGGAGTAGCAGGAAATGGAATCTGCCCCGGTCATGGGATTTTTGAAAGAAACAAAGCATGATCTGATGAGGTGCAGGTTAATCCTGCGATTTCATTTCCCTTTCAGAGAGGGCGGGGGCCGGATTGTGATATGAAGTATTCGGTTTCACATCTGTTCCAGGAATTATCCTCGGCATAAATCCATTTTTCTTTTAAGCATCCTAAAGCATCCCAGGGAGCTCCTCCTCCCGTGCACCCTTCCCACCCCCACAGTCAATTTCATGGCCACAGAGCAGCTGACAGACTCCCGGAGAGATCATCTTGTCATTGTTACAGGAGGAATCTCTCAGTCCCGGAGGTCCAAGTTTCTGCGGGTTGGTGCGATCAGTTTTGTGTCTGCTGTCCACAAGCAGCTTGGACTAAAAACGAAGTAGCGTACCAGCAGTTTAAAAATTAGAGGAGCTGGCCCTCATCTCAGCTTCGCTAAGAACTCTTTGTATGATCTCGGGCAAGTCGCGAAACCTAATATTGAGGTCAGGACCCTCATCCGCAAAATTACAGCAGTGTTCTGCAAAATGCAAGTCTTCGAAGTCAGATAAATTTGAGAAATTCCACTTATGCTGTGCCATTTCTCGATGAGTCACAGTATATCTTTGTACATCCGAGGAGTCTTTCAATAAAGAAACTTGTTTTTCACCCAGCAATTCTCAAATTTATCTAACACTAGAACTCTTTTTCCTATAATGCTGATTCACATCTTGACACTGAGAAATGAAGCAGAAATCTGTAATCTGTCACATGCCATGTTTGCCAACCTCGGCTGAAACTAACTTTTCAACTTCCAAGTCTCATTCATGGGAAGAAGAAACAATTTCCTATGTGGCAAGGTGACTTCTAATTTTAAAAACTGAACGGAAGAGCTAAGGCAAGTATTCAGACCAACACAGGCTTGTGACTAGAGTTTTGAAACAGTTTGGTGAAACTTGTTTTCAACTTCCATCTTTCAGATGGTTAGCGTGTTCTTATGGCCTTTGAGGATGTGGTAGGAATTTCCTACAAATAATTGATTATGCTCAGGGGCGCCTGGGTGTCTCAGTCGTTAAGCGTCTGCCTTCGGCTCAGGGTGTGATCCTGGGGTCCTGGGATCGAGCCCCACATCAGGCTCCTACGCTGGAAGCCTGCTTCCTGTCCCACTCCCCCTGCTTGTGTTCCCTCTCTGGCTGGCTGTCTCTCTCTCTGTCAAATAAATAAATAAAATCTTTAAAAAAAAAATTGATTATGCTCAGCACACTCTCAGGTTCTCGTAAGGAGTAACTAAATAAGTCACAAGATCCCTACTCTGAATTCAGAGACTAAAGCATATATACAAGGAAAAATAGAACTCCAGATTTTAGAGTGAGGCAAAGAATGATTACATATTTATATTTTGAGAAGTGTTAGTATGTATTATTAATTCAATATCTACTGAGAAGATGCAGAGAGAACAGGGGACTCAGGCGGTAATGTAAGTAAAACATGAAAGAAAATTCAACAAACAACTGGATCAAGGGTCAAATGGGAGATGTATGAGGGCGGGAAATGTATAAATAGGATCGGGCAAAAAAGTACTTTTAGTACCTTGAGAAAGTAGCAGTTGCTGATAGAAATATTGAGACTAAAGTTAAGTTCTGGCTAAGGTCAGTTTTAGCCAGACAATCCCAGCATTAGTAAAAAAAAAAAAAAAAAGTATGGCTAATAATATATCTTATAAGGAATAATAAGGATGGTTTACTTAATCACTCAGTACAGGGAAATATCACCCACATATTTAGAGTGTCAGTCTTTAATGATATTGAGTTTTTGGTAATGTTGGCTTTTTCCTTTCTCACCTCTCTGGCAACTCCTTAAGTCTCTTTTATAAAGCTCTTCATCCTTTGCTTACTTGTGAATTTTCATTCTCTGGAATCCTGTCTTTGCTACTGTCCTGTCGTTCCAGCTGACCTCTGTGTTAGACCGGTACTAATTCCAGACCTGTACCTTCAGCCGGGGCTGTCACCTATGGCTTCCCAGATTGGTTGTGCACTGCACAATTCTGGGGGTCCTGTACTGTAGACACAGAACGTGTATGCAGCAGCCCTGTCCCAGCCCAGACTTCTCTCTGGATCTGTATGTCTCGGCCGCCTATGGACCTCTCTCCTGAATATCTCACAGTCCTCTCAAACCAACCCAAACTCGACTCATCACTCTCTCAGACACACCCCTCCTGCGGTCCCTCCCTATTCACCTTCATCAGAGGGGAAGCCAGACACCTAAGAATCTTTCTAGCTTGTCTCCTCACCCCATATGCCCTGCTGGTTATCAGTTATTATACTTCTCCCCTGAAACCTCTCAGATCTTATGTCCAGTCTCCCTCGTTGCCGCTGCCTCGATATGTATCACTTTTGTTTGAATTACTACTGTGTTTTCCACATGGAGGTCTTCACCCTCAGTCTCATCCAAGTGATCTCTTAACAATGGTTATAATTATGACGCTTCCCCAGTAAAAAGTCTTCAGAAGCTCCCCTCAAAGTGCAGTGAGTAACCCAAGCCCTTCATGGTCTTCTCTCTTCTCTACGTGTATTTTCCATCGCTCCCCCAACAGGAACCTTGAAATCCCTGTCTTTCTAAGCCGCTTGCCACATTGTCTCAAACTCCCGTACCGTTGTAGGCACTGTTTCTTCATTCCGGGTAATCCGGTCTCTTTTTGGCTAACTCTGGCCCATGCTTCCACCTCCAGATCTTGTCATCATTTCCAAAATTTTTCACTGACCACAGTGCCCACTTTCATCTCTTACCATTAACTCCTAGCATCCATTGCCTTCCTCTGCCATAGAATTTGCAAAACTATTTTATTTTGCTTGTTGTCCTCTACCACTAGATTATAAACTCCCAGGGGATCAGGAATTAATGTCATTCACCTCTCTATCACCAGTGTTTTTCACAGTGCTGGGCACGAGGTAGGTATTCAATAAGTGAATGTGGGACAGAAGAGCAATTTCTGTTGCTTTTATAAGATTAACATTCACCATGTCAGTCTCTGGACAGTGTTCACGTCAACTATACAGTGTTTATATCCTGTAAATTACGGGTTTTTTAGTAACTATATCTGTACTTTCTGTCCGTTGGGCTTCTCAGAGGAAACAGTAACTCCAAGCCATTTTCGCTGTGAACTTTTCCCGGGTGTTCAGGGGCTGTATTCCTTCACCCAGAAACTTATGTGGGGGGAAAACAAGCATATAATCGAGTACCTATCTTTAATAAGCTAAAGACGTTAAATCCACTACTTACTGACTGTTAAAAAGATAAGGAAATTGAAAGAGACACCTTCTAGAATTGACACAGTAGCAAACTGGGGTGTATGTGCCCATACTTTATGAATTGACCATTTTCGGAATATAGTTGTTTGCTTACACCTGCTTTCCATTCATCCCAGCACAGCCCCCAACAAAAACAAAAATGTAAACTCAGGCATCTTGTAACTGAAACGTTATTTATTTGTTTCGAATAGCATCTTGAATCCCGGGAGAAAAGGGTAATAGACGGGTACTCAGTAGGTTTCTATTCATTGGTGAACTCATGCTATCATTATTGCTTCTAGAATTCCCTAGTAGTGTTAGATTTTTCCTCAGTGACCCATCATCATCTTTTACCAAAAACACACAATTCAAAACCCCTTGCGAGGCCTACCAAATCCCATTTACTAGTGGTAGAAAGTAGAAGTATGTATTTTTAAACAGTGATTTTTGGAACCCTCACCACCCCTGATACCACTTCCAATTAAAATCCAATGTTCTCCTTGGGCAGTAAGGCCTAGCAGTCCAGGCAAAGAAGTTAAGTCCTGACTGACTGGACAGAACAGTGGGGTGTGATGAGAAAATGAGAATAGCTGTTGCTTTTTATACCCATCGTAACTCATAGCTATTTTCATAACGTTGATGGAAAGTGATAACTGATCGCCTCGTCACCATGAGTAAACGTTGTGTGACCCACTGTTTGAGAAGAGAGCTCTGGTGACTAATTAAAGTATCGTGCGTTCTGAAATGTGTTAGGATGGCTTTTTTTAAGAGTCATTTATTTTAGAGAGAGAGTACATGCAGTGAGGAGGGAAAGGGAGTGAGAACCTTAACTAGACTGTACACTGGGCACCGAGTCTGACGCAGGGGTGGACCCCACGACTCGGAGATCACAACCCGAGCCGAAACTGACCGTGCTGCCCAGGTGCCCCAAGTTGTTTATTTTTTAAATAGATAACTTTTCTTAGCTGAGTCAGACACTCATAATAGGTATGTTTAATATTAAAATTAGTTTTGAGTCCTCCTGCCTCCGGCATCTACCATCTGGAAACAAAAGACGCAATTTTGGAGATGATCCAATACAACATTTTTTTAAATACTATAAACCTATTAACAAATTGTAGAAGAAGAAAATTTTACCTTTTAAAACAATCTATGCTATAATCATGTTTTTATTTGTACAGTCCACAAAAAGGAAAGTTCAGACTTATAGTCTATTTTCCTTTCAATTGAATGCACAAATAAAATAAAAAGATATTTGTACAGATTAACTGATGAAGACTTAATATGAAATCTGCTGTGTACTTTACAACCTGGATAATTCTGAGTTGATATAATCTTTACAAGTCCCAGTGTTGTTGAGACACTAAAATGCAGGGTTTTATGTATTTTCCCAAGTGTGGGCACACCAGCTCTTTGTGTATTAGCTCCCTCCTAAAAATGAGGGAATTGGACAAGATGCTATCAAACACTCTTTTGGTTTGAGAAAAAGAAAAAACAAAACACCTCAATAGCTATACTATAGGGGTAGACGAATGATAGAGGGGTGGGGTCTCCAATCAGGTGGCTGGTTGTAGCCGAGGTAGCTTGGCCTAGCACCATCAGATAAAGCTGTTGAACAAAGGAAATATACTTTCCACATCTCCTTCCATGGCAGTCAGTTGGCGGGTTTTGATCATTCGTGAATTTTCAGGGTTCTTCTAAAACCTCTAGTAGGATGTGAGGACTTAATCCCACCTCCTGATCTCACAGCACTGTGGACCAGACCCTTCGAATTCTAAAAGGCAGTAAGATCTCCTTCCTTCTGATTTGCTTTCACAGGCTCCTGGGACATCAGTTTTTAAAGGCCTAGTCACAGATGAGAGAAATCATTCGTGTTAAATTTTTATTAGAAAAAAAATACTTCACAAATATCCTTTCCTATAAAAATGTAGTCGTGAACAATCTTGGCTGGGGAGGAATAGCAGAGGGGGTGGGGCAGAGAACTTCAAAGATTCGTGTGAGTGGATATGCAACCCTGTGATTAAGTTGATTTTCCATAGTTCTGATACTAGTAGTTCTAGTACTAATTGATACAATTAGTATCAATACTATTTCCAAAGGCATCAGAACTCATTAGAGATAATTGGCCAGGACTCTTATAGAACCGTTGGGAGAACAGACTCTGTTGACAATAGATTGATTGTTTGTTCGTTTGTTGTAATATTTTTTACCTATCATTTGAAGGAAGAAAGATGCAAACAGCAAATATATAAGGTGACACAATAGAGTAGGAAAAATCCTGGACTCAGGTTCTGTTACCATACCTGCTGCTTAGTAACTGTGATCTGAAACAATTAGTTAACTTCTCTAGGCTTAGTTTTGCCATCCGTAAAATGGAAATAACATTCATTTAGAAATATGTGTTGAATGCCTAAATTTTGCCCGGCACCTGACTTCGTCTAGCTTCCATGTCTTCCTCATGGGGTTGCTACGAAAACTAGATGGCATATTGCACGTGCAAATGTTGTTGGTGTTTTTCACTATCAGGTGACACCTAGAGCAGTCTTGACCTCCAATCGTCAAAGACTTATTTTTGGCCAAAAAAAAAAAAAACCCCAACAAACAAAAAACCTGATTCATTTGCACCAAGGTTTGAAGCAAAGAAAAATTTGGCCTCAACCCCAATTAACTGAAAGTTCAAGTAGCTACAATATTCTTTGCCCAAGTATTCCCGTTACTACAGGTTTTTCTTTGTTGGTATGTGAGGTCATTGGTGGTTAGTAGTCATCTATTGCCCTGTAGAATGCATAACACATTTTACCCCCAAACTTATGGCTTTAAACAAAAAACATTTGTTATATCACACTTTCTGTGACTCAGGCATCCTAGCTTAGCTGCATACCTGTGGCTCAAGGTCTCGTGATGAGGCTGTAGGCAAGCTGTTGGCTGGGAGCTGGGAGCTCATCCAAAGGTTCATCTGGAAAATCTACTTCCAGTTCACTCACGTGGCTGTTGGCAGGCCTCTTTCCACTTGGACCTCTTCAGAGGCCTGCTTTTATGGACTGAAATGTGACCCCCAAATTCATTTGTTGAAGTCTTAACCCCCATTACCTCAGATTGTGACTGTATTTGGACATAGGGCCTTGAAAGTGATGACTAAGTTAAAAGAAGCCTCTTAGCATGGGCCCTAATCCAACCTGACTGATGTCCTTATAGGAAGAGGAACATAAGGCACACCAGGGATGTGCCTACACAGAGAAAGACTCTGTGAGGACACAGGGAAAAGATGGCCATCTGTAAACCAAGGAGAAAGGCCTCAGAAAGAACCAAACCTGCTGACAACTTGATCTTAGGCATCTAGCCTCCTGAACTATGAGAAAGTAAATTTCTGTTGTTTAAGCCACCCAGTCTGTGGTATTTGGTTGCGGCAGCCCTACCACACTAATATAGCTGCCTTACAACATGGCAGCTGCCTCCCCTGGGCAAACAATACATGAGAAAGTGAGAAAGCACCCACACAGAAGCCACAGTCTTTTTATAACTTAATCTTGGAAGTGATACCCCATAACTTTAGCTATATTCTCTTTGTTAGAAGTGAGTCTGTAAGTCCAGTCAGTCCATACTCAAGAGGAGATTTCAGGAAGTGAATGGATAGCAGGAAGTGGAAGTCACAGGAGGCCATCTTAAAGGCTGCCTACCGCACTAGTTTAGATTTGTTTTTAACAAAGTAAAAATTAAAAGTTAACAGATGGACCAACTGGCGTATTTTACATGTGTAGATTCGACGTCATCAAATCATGGGCACCCTGGCTAATATAATCTATAGGCCATACTACCATTCTGTGAAGCAAAGATTGTTCTGATCTGGAAAATATAAAATTTTGACATTTAGGACAAGGTTTTCTAGGGGTGGAAAAAAGATCACTTTATGGACAAGAATGAAGAGAAATGGCCCAGTGAATCCTCTGTCTGTGCCTAATACAGTGATGTTTACCCAGGGATGCATACCAAGGGGTCTGCAGGGGGATGAGAGGGAAAGAGGAGGGAAGATAATCATGAGTTTTAAAAAAGCTTGGTCAAGCCGTAATATAATCTTCATAGGGGAAGTGAGAAGAAACAGGTTTTATGAAACAGTACAGAAAGCAAAACTGAACAAAATCTTGGCTGATAGAAAATAGGTCACAGAGAGTTGAGAAACTGCTCTAATCTTTCTTTTATTGTTAATAGACAAAAAGAGGGATAAGGGATAGCAGGTTAGAGGTGGGCCGTAATACCCGGAGAGGTGGTACATTTTAGAAAATCCAGGGAGGAGTGAAAAATGATTAGTGGGCTCTATGGAAGGTAAATACAAACTAACAGACATATTCAGGAGCCTTTCAAGAGCTAATAGGAAGAACTTTACAAGGGGAGGATGGGTGATAGTTGAACCCAAGCTTTAGTTCAAAGGATCCAAAGGACATCTGCTCTGTGGTGATTGCAAGCTGTCATCTGATTCCTCGGTAAGTATGCTGGGATTCCAATAGCTTTAGCCTCTAAAATTAGTAGCATTGTCAGCTTGATTGTCTCGTGTTTTTCTAACCATCAGAGTCTATGTGGCAAAGCTGTCATTATTCCCAAGCACAGTCAGATTTCTTTTCACCAACAGCCTTCCTTTTGGCCTCTTGAATGATGCTAACATGAGGTTAAATTCTCCCTTTACCTTCCAGAACATTCTAAGAGCTATCACTTATAATAACACCTCCAAATACTAAGCTTCAATAATTTGGCTCCTGCTTCATCGGAACTCCCCCTCGGGTGGCCCTTTGTTTTTAGAGAGGAAGAAGCTGTTTCCTGTTATCTCCTGGTTGCACGATAACAAGATGACAGACCGATTCTAGGTCTCTTTCAGTTTTCCTTACACAAAGCTATGGAACTAGAGTGGGACAGTACGGGGATCTCACAAGGTGACCCTCCCTAAAAAGGTGCCTTCGGATTTGAATAATAATTCTATGGATTATCTAAAGAGTTCCCCTGAGTAGATGTTTGTGTTGGTATGGAACAATTTCTGAGATATATTGTTTAATGAAAGATAACCAAAAAACCCACTGAAGAATATGTTCCCATTTGTATAAAAAGGGGAGCAGGAATATACATTTGTATGTGCATAGGCTGCTCTGAAAGGACACACACGCCCCCACACACACCAGGAATGAGTCTGGGGTAGAAGACACTTTTAACCCTATACCTCTTGTATCATTTGATTTTTTTTTTTAATTTGTGCATGGATTACTTTTTTTTTTTTTTGTAGTTAGGGAGCTATTAAAAAATGCCCTTATTTTTCAGTTATTCATAGAATTTTTTTTAAATTCCAGTAGAGTTAACATACAGTGTTATATTAGTTTCGGGAGTATAATATGATGGTTCAACAATTCTATACATTACTCTGCTCATCACGATAAGTGTGCTCTTAATCCCCTTCCCCTGCTTCAGCCATCCCCACACCTACCTCCCCTCTGGTAACCTCCCTAGTTTGTTCTCTCTATTTAAGAGTCTGGGCTTTTTGTTTGTCTCTTTTTTTCTTTATTCATTTGTTTTGTTTCTTAAATCCACATATGAGTGAAATCGTATAGTATTGTATCTCTGACTTATTTTACTTAGCATTATGCCCTCTAGATCCATCCACGTTGTTGCAAATGGCAAGATTTCATTCTTCTTTATGGCCTAGTAATATTCCTCTGTGTGCGTGCGTGTGTGTCTGTGTGTCTGTGTGTGTGTGGGTGGGTGTGCGCGTGTGCAGGCTGCATCTTTATCGATTCATCTGTCAGTGGACACTTGGGTCGCTACCATATTTGGGCTTTTGTAAATACTGCAATAAACACAAGGTGCATATGTCATTTCAAATTAGTGTTTTTGTTTTCTTTGGGTAAATACCCAGTAGTGGAATTACTGGATCATATGGTAGTTCTATTTTTAATTTTTGAGGAACCTCCATCCTGTTTTCCACGGTGGCTGCACCAGTTTGCGTTCCCACCAACAGTGCAGGAGGGCTCCCCTTTCTCCACGTCCTTGTCAGCACTTGTTTTGTCTTGTGTTGTTGATTTTAGCCGTTCTACCAGGTGTGAGGTGATAGTTCACTGTAGGTCTGATTTGCATCTCCCTGATGGTGAGTGAGGTCCAGCATCTTTTCATGTGTCTGTTGGCCGTCTGGGTGTCTTCTTCAGAGAAATGTCTGCTCATGTCTTCTGCCCATTTTTAATTGGATTATTTAGGTTTTTTTCATGTTGCATTGTATAAATTCTTTATATGTTTTGGATATTAACCCCTTTCCGTGTATATCATTTGCAAATATCTTCTCCCACTCAGTAGGTTGTTGTTTTGTTTTGATTGTTTCTTTTGCTGTGCAGAAGCTTTTTATTTCAACTATAGTCCCAATGGTTTATTTTTGCTTTTGTTTCTCTTGCCATCGAGAAGAATGGTGCTACAGCCGATGTCAGAGAAATTACTGCCTGTGCTGTCTTCTAGCATTTTTATGGTTTCAGGTCTCATATTTAAGTCTTTAATCCATTTTGAGTTTTTTTGTGTGTATAGTATGAGAAAGTGGTCCAGTTTCATTCTTTTGCATGTAGCTGTCCAGTTTCTCTAATACCATTTGTTGAAGAGATTGGCTTTTTTTCCCATGGTATATTCTTGCCTCCATTGTCATAGATTAACTAACCACATAATTGTGGGTTTATTTCTGGGTTTTTTATTCTGTTCTGTTGCTCTATGTGGCTGTGTGCCAGTGCCATACCATTTTGATTACTGCAGCTTTGTAGTATATCTTGAAATCTAGAATTGTGATACTTCCAGTTTTGTTTTTCTTTTTCAAGATTACTTTGGCCATTCGGGGTGTTTTGTGGTTCCGTACAATTTTACGATTATTTGTTCTAGTTCTGTAAAAAATGCTGTTGGTATTTTGGTAGGGATTACATTAAGTGTGCAGATTGCTTTGGGTAGTATGGACATTTTAACAATATTGGCTCTTCCAGTCCATGAGTGTGGAATGTCTTTCCATTTCTTTGTGTCGTCTTCAATTTGTTTCATTAATGTTTTAAAGTTTTCAGATTACAGATCTTTTGCCACCTTGGTTAATTTTATTTCTAGGTATCTTATTATTTTTGGTGCAAGTGTAAATGGGATTGTTTTCTTAATTTCTTTTTCTCCTGCTTCAGTATTAGTATATAGAAGATGCATGGATTACTTTTAATATAACACAAATAGAAACAGTTTTTAAAGAGAAAGGCGTTGAAGAAGGGAAATTTTAGTTCCCACATGAAACCTTTGAACTCATGCTGTGTTCTCTCACATGGTCGCCTGATTTTCCAGTTCTCTCTTCTTGTCTTTGCACTTTGAAAACTCGTGACAGCAGGAGCCGCTCGCCATTGAGCACCTGCTCTACCCCGAATGCTGGGGGTTTTACGTGGAGTTTCTTCACTTGATCGTCACAGTGATCACATGGGGATGTTTCTTCCTGCCTCATTTTTTTAGCTGAGAATTGTATATTCCTTCCTCTGGTACTTTTTAGAAGATGGAGAGGACACAGTTCCAAGAGAGATTTTCTGCCAAATGCCTGGCCAGCACTTTGCTTCAGCAAAGACTGGAGTGACCCTCCTTCTGAGTTTTTCTCTTCTGTTTGTGTGATCCTTTCTCTGGGCTTATTATTTCATTCAGTTCAGAACTTCAGCTTCACTCTAACAATTCTGACATGGGAGTCTCCATCGCCGGTGCTTAGAATCCATTACAGTAACAGATCCCATCTCAGACACCTAAGAAAAAGGGTGCATCTGTGGCCTCGCATGATTAGAGAGAATTAGGGTGGCTCCAGCTACGTGTCGTGAGATCTTTTTCTCCATCTCTCTCTGCCTCATGTTCCTTCTCTCCATCTTTCTCCATCTCTTTTCATTTCTTTTCATAACTCCGTAAACCTCCCTCTTTCCTTCTTTATATGGTTTCTGCCATGTAGCACATCAGTGGAGGGGTATAGGTTGAGCAGCTCTAGCCTTATTCTTTCCAGTTTAATGACCACAGAGTAAAAACAGTATTTCTCTTTCTGTGTTAGTATATAGAAATCCCAAGGAAAGGCTGTGATTGACTTGGCTTGGATGACATGACCAACTCTTATGGTAGTGGGTGGGGACTTTGGCCAGGTCTGGATCACCTGCCAGCTTTTGTGATCAAGAGGGTATGAGACTCTCTTAACTATAGAGAACAAACTGAAGGTCACCAGAAGGGAGGTGAGTGGGGGGATGGGTGAAGTAGGTGAAGGGGATTAAGGAGTGTACTTGTCCCGATGAGCACTGGATAATGTATGAAGTCATTGAATTGCTCTATTGTACACCTGAAACGAACATAACACTGTATGCTAATTATACTGGAATTAAAAAAAAAAAAAGAAAAAAAAGAGGTTATGGTACTGACATTCGTAGTCTGGCCATAATCATCAGATTGGAAAAGAGCAAGTGGGGAGCAGTTTTCCAAAGGAAGTGAAAGGAGCTGAGACCACAAGCAGATGGGAAGGGATGTTAGGAGACAAAAACAGTAGATTTCCCGTACTTTCAACCCAGAGTTGCTTTGCAACTTTCAAAAATGGGATTAAAGAAGACATTGTGTGCGGTAAGTACTTCATATGGTGCCGACAGCAGAATAAATGATAGAGCAGTCTCTACTGTTATTGACTATCTTTTTTAATTGCGGCAAAATACACTCAACACAGAATTTACCACTTCAACCATTTTTAAACGTACAGTTCAGTGGATTACGTACATTCATATATTTGTGCAACCATCACCACCATCCATCTCTAGAAACTTTTTTTTCTTTTTTACAAAACTAAAACTCTACCCGTTAAACAATAACTCCCCATTCTCCTCTCCCCCAGCTCCTGGCAACCACCTTTCTCTTTTCTGTTTGTATGAATTTGACTGTTCTAGATATCATATATAAGTGGAATCATGCAGTATTTGTCTTTTCGTGACTGGCTTATCTCACTTAGCATAATGTCTTCAAGGTTCAGCCGTGTTGCGGCATGTGTCAGAATTGCCTTCCTGTAAGGCTGAACAGTACCCTGTTGTATGTGTATACCACATTTTATTTATTAATTCATCTGTCAGTGGATACTTGATTTGCTTCCACCTTTTGACTATTGTGAGTAATGCTGTGAACATGGGTGTACAAATATTTGGTCAAGTCTGCTTTCAGTTCTTCCAGATGTATATCCAGAAGTAGAGTTGCTGAATCGTACAGTAATTCTATTTTTAATTTTGTGGAGAACCGCCATATTGTTTTCCATAGCAGGTACACCATTTTACATTCCTACCAACAGTGCCCAAGGGTTCCCTTTCTCCACATCCTCTCCAACACTTTTTTTTTTTTATAGTAACCATGCTAATGGTTGAAATGTAGCCATGCTAATGGGTGAAGTGGTTGTAAGTTCTTTAAATAAAACCTTGGTGACTGGGCCAATACAGATGCCTTTGACAGAAGTAGAGCACCCGGTGTTGTGGATGAGTGGGACAGATAACACGGAGTATTTTAAGAGTCAGATTTGACATGATGGCTGAACATTAAACTCAGAAAAGTCTTCGCAGAGCCAGGGAGGAGTTCAAACCAGATGTGGAGTTTAGCAGTCATCTATATAGAGTTACCTGTTAAAGCTGTAAGTGGATACATTCTCTGAGGGAAAGAATGTAAAAAAAAGAGCAGCAAAGTGCAAAGAAGAAAGAGGATACAGTGGAACCACCCAAGGAGGCAGCCTTGAGACGCACTGGATATTTCAGAATCTCAGAGACACAGAGAGGGGACGAAGAGTCGAGAGGGTGGGAATGACTGATGAGCTCAGATGATATTTTTTAATGGCCTGTAATTAAGATTTTATTAAATTGAATCATTTTCATGTGAATACTACCCTGTAGAGTCCCTTGTAATTTTCAGAATGCTTGCATACGGATTATCTTGTTTAGCCCTTAATCCAGTGAAGCACACAAGTTATGATTCCCACATTACAAGAAAGAAACTGAATCTCGAGGAGATTGGGGTTTTCCTCAAGTTATTGCTTGGTACCTCTAATTTTCCCAAGGTGATCAGTTTTGGGGAAGCTGAAGGTGGATGATGCCAAGTCAAAGTGGGCATCAGAGGAGGTTGCCCTCAGACAAGCGCCCCGGCTGCTCGCCATCCCTCACATGGGCACTTTCCCTCAGTACCTCCTGGAAACAAGATCTACTGACCCCTCTCAGGTTCCTGTAAGGTACTAAGGAGTTTGATTCTCTAGACTCTAGAACAGTAGTTTGTGAACGATGGGGTCATGACCAGACAGTGGGTCATCAAGTCAATTAGTGGGTCATGACCAGGCTCACGAGAGCCAATGGTGCATGTGTCTTCCCAACGCTGTGAACTCTCAGTAAGTTCATCATGTTGGTTACCTGACTTTGGCTGTGGTGGAAATCAGCCAACACCACAAAGCTGGGGCCTTTGTTTGTTTTACCACAGAGAACCAGTTGTTAAACATTCACTAGCATCCCACTGATCAGAACCATCACTTCTGCCTCTTCCCTCCCACCCCTCCTATAATGGAACAGAGTAGAACAGAAAGAAAAAATAGTGCGGGTCCATCTGTAATAAAAGTGAGAATTGTTTTGTGAGACTTCTGTTTAAGTCAAAAAGATATTAATGTATGTATTCATAGAAGATGTATTTGTACTAAGTAAGTTTGAAAGTCAGTTGTCTAGGTAGGGTCCCTTCATTTACCTTCCTCAAGTACTTGAAAGCCTGCTGTTCTGCTGATCTTTAGGCAAAGAACTACTAGAATCCAGCATCTTTTTTGAATGAATCCTGTACCTACGGTGGGAGGAATGAGACTGGATTTGTATCAGGCTGGAAATTATTGTTCTAGAATAGACAAAATCCCTCTGTATATCAGTTCTTTTGAACTCAAAGCTATATAAAAGATCTCCTTTTAGACCCCACCAAATTTTTTCTACAGTGAACATGTATTTGTCTGATGCTCAGAAAACAATAATCATTATTATTAAGTCCCAAAGATTAGAAGCCCAATAAATAGCAGAAATCAGATTTAATTAAGTACATAGCCTTGTGTTACTCTACCATTCTTCAGTGTGAGAACTTTCTATAAAGAAATTAAATCTTTCTAAGAAAGTAAATATGCTTTTTGTAAATCATTTTCCTTTTAATGATTTAGTGATTTGTTTTATAAAGCCAGATTTTATGTATATTTTTATATATACATGCATTTACATTATATTGAAACATTTTATATATAAACATATATATATTAATATCCCAGATGTGCTTAAGTGAATTATGCTTCGAAACTAGACGGATAGATACAGCTAGGTCATGGAATTAGATGCCAAGAACTTTGATTTAGATCAGCGTGCAATTTTTAAATTTTCATAAAAGGGAAGTTATTAAATATTCTTATGCAAAAAAAAACTACAACTCTGCAAACGTGTTAAATGGTCTGCCCTTAACTATCAAAATGGAGTTACAAAAAGAAACATTTTTCACTGAGTGACGTTTGAAAGTCCCCCAGACGGGTTTCTCTCTGTTCCGTGAGGTCATTCTGTCACGCCTATTTTACTGCTCCGTTGTAGTAAGAAAATGAACCAGAATAAAGGGACCATGGTTTTACAGGTTTATAGGAGTTAAATATACTTTCAGAAATGAGTTATGGAACATTTTTCTTAGAAGAATTTGGCTTATTGGATATATGACTTCGGTTCTTTACAGTAGAATTCCTTAAAATAGCATTTTATCAAAACTCTCCTACACTTACTTGCAAGCAGAAAGAAATTCTCCCCCATAGCTGGACACTTGACCCGGGTTGCATTTAGCATCTAAGAGGTCACCCACATGCCTGCATCGTTCACTAGATGTGGAGAAGGGTTTCTGGGAGGCCTGAGCACTCGGGGTGCTGCTGTGGTCAGCCAGCTCGCTCCCTTCTCCCCTAGGGCTGCCTCCGCTCCGCACAGACCCCTTGCAGCTGCGCCCGGCGCCTCCGTGTCACCAGGCCGGGTTTCAGGAGATGGATCTCCTGCTCTTGCGCCTGTGTTGTTCATTCCTACATACTGGACCTATGCCCGGGAAGGTGAGGGGCCAGCAGGTTGGCCCTCACTCCCCAGCTGTCCCTTTCTCCTAATGTCACTCAGGATATAAATAAAGTGATTCATTCACTCTCTTATCAAAGCAGAACGTTGCCAGAAGGTACTATCAGGGCCAGTCTGATCCTAGGGGGCACATCTAAGAGGCACAATGGACAAAGCCTTTGCATTTAGGTAGTTTTAAAAATTACGTTTTTAATTTTATTTCTCCTGTTCACTTCAGACCTGGGAGGGAGAAAAATAGCTCCAGTTACACGTTCATGTTGTTTGAGGTGTGGGCCGCCTTCAGTGGCGTGGAAGTCGTGGTGCATCCTCTGTTTTTTCTGAGCTGGAAAAGCCGTGAGTCAGATGATCTCATTGAAAATGTGCTTCCCTTTCCTCCACACAGCTGATGGGGGGTAGGAGCGCTGCCCTGGAGTGCGGATTGCTGCTTATCCCCCGAGGCTGTGGTGTTTGCAGAAGCCAAGTTTGTATTGTTAGTTGGAAATCTTTTTCTACCCATAGGGAGCACTGCTGTCGATCGTTTCCCACATCAGTCAGTCCAGTATTTACCAAGCACCCCCATGTAAACACGTACATGGCAAAATGCTAGGAGCTCAGGTCCTGTGAAGATTTGTAAGATGCGGTCTCTGCACTTAAAAGAGTGTATCCGTGGGACATGAGCAACACATGCAAGACAAAGCCCCCCACCCCCACCCCCGTCCTCTTTAAAATATTTTTATTTGCTATGTTGCAGTAACACAAGCCAGTTACGTAATATGATGCTGACAGAAGAATAGTAGGCTGGAGGACAGATTGGGTTTGTTGCCAGTCCAGTACAATGTCTTTTACAGGTGCTTCAAGATTTTTAAGGGTAATTCGGATAATATTTTATGTTTATGTTGCTTGTTGACTTTAAAACTAGCCTAAGAAGATGTAACTTCATTTATTTGATAACTACCAAGTGAGTGTATAAATAGTACGAGCCGTAGGCATTACAAAAAAAAGAGAGAGAGAGAGAAAGAATTTCCAGGTCAGGACATCAAAGGAAAAAAGAAGATGGACAACTTCAATGACAGGTTTTTCAAAATCCTACCAAAACAGAGCCAGGCTGTGATCGTGGCCACAGAGACAGTGAGGGGGCAGACACAATAACATTGTTGTCCTGTGTATTGTGCCTGCCCTGATAACCCCAGAACTGAGTCAGCAGGCAGGAGCGGAGATCCAAGCAACTCTGGACCAGAGACCCTTCACATGAAGATAGGACCCCAGAGGGCTGTATTCTCCATGTAGAGGTCAGCCGGAAATAAACCTCCCTTCCCACTTTACCTTTACCCCCTCAGGCCCTGAAAGAAAATTGCCTGTCTTGAGCCTTGGTGCTGAATGAGGTGGAGTAGGGGACTCTCCCCTGACGTTCTGTAACCACACACTCGCCCTTGTGTAAGTGTGGGCATGAATTCATATTCCCTAGGCACCCTGAAGAACTTCAAACTGAGAATTTAATCGAAGGTGATCCTAAGCTAATAGTGGCCCCAGGCATCTAGTAGAATCAAATGCGTATTTTTTCTGGAAGGATCTTCCTTCAACTCAAATCTCAAATAATTCTTATAGGTAAAGGTCTAAGAACTGCGAGATCACAGTTTACAATCACAAAACAAATAAGGAAACGTGGCACCATAGTGAAAGTCAGCAAAATAGCATATAACAATCTTAGACCCACAAAGACTAAGATACTGAAATTACCAGACATACAATACAAAGTAAATTTTCTCATGTGTTTAGAGAAATTAAAAGAGGGAGTAAAAGTAGGAGTAAAATCAAAAGATTAAAATTATGACGAAGCAGATTTGAAAAAGAACTATGTCGTACTTTAGAATTGCAGAGACACAGTTAATTATGGTTTTCAAATCAATGAGTGGGCTTAACTGCAGGTTAGACCTAGCTGAAAAGATATTTAATGAACTCAAAGATATATTTAAAGAAATTACGTGAACTGCAGGACAGAAAGAAAAAGGGAGGAAAAACCGAGTGAGAAGGCCTGATAGATATTTAAATAGAAGGAGTTCTGGAAAGAAAAAAAAAAGTGAGACAGGACAATATTTGAAGGGACAATGGCTAAAAATATTCCATAACTACTGGAAGATACGACTGGCTATAGTGAATCACAAGAAATCCACTACTGAAACTTTGGAATACTAAAGACAAAAGATGTTAAATTTAAGCACCTTGAGGCAAAGGTGGCTTTCCAAAGGAATGCCGGTTTGATCAACAACGCAGTCCTCCGCGGCAGCAGCGGAAGCCGAACTACAGTGCGATGTGGCCATTGATGAGAAAAAATAAGTACCCCGCCAGAAATGTATTTTAAGCAAAAGTATCTTTCAAGGATGAGGATGAAATAGACATTTTCCAACATGTAAAACCCAGACAACTTTGGCATCAGTAAACCTTCACAAAAGGAAAGATTCTAAAGAATATATTTCAACAGAGGAAGGTGATACCAGAAAAAGGTCTGAGATGCCAAAACTGACTTAAGAGCAAAGAATGTATAAAGACACTCGGGCAAATAAAAGCATAATAATAAACTATAATGACCTTGTGAGGTTAAAAAGGAGGGGGATGAAGGGGCGCCTGGGTGGCACAGCGGTTAAGCATCTGCCTTCGGCTCAGGGCGTGATCCTGGCGTTATGGGATCGAGCCCCACATCAGGCTCCTCCGTTATGAGCCTGCTTCTTCTCTCCCACTCCCCCAGCTTGTGTTCCCTCTCGCTGGCTGTCTCTATCTCTGTCGAATAAATAAATAAAACCTTTATAAAAAAAAAAAAAGGAGGGGGATGAAAGTACCCAACACCAGTATCAGGGTAATCAAGACAGAGGCTAAGATCAGAGTTAAGTAGTCTAACTTGATCTTATAGAGTGAAAAGGTAAAGATAGTGATTAATTTTAGCTTCACATAGTATATACACAAATGCAAAAATCAGTAGAGTAACTACTAAAAGAATAGAAATTATAAAACTTTAAGGAGAAAAAGAAAACACAGACAGCACAGCTTAAGGGGCACCTGGATGGCTCAGTCGTTGAAGCACCCGACTTTTGGTTTCAGCTCAGGTTGTGATCTCATGAGCCCTGAGATTGAGCCCCACGTAAGGCTCCACGCTCAGTGGGGAGTTACTTAAAGATTCTCTCCCTCTGCTGCTCTAGTATAAATAAATCTTTAAAGGAAAACACAACTTAAACAGTAGAAATAAATAAAAACATTTGTAATCACAAAAATGTGAGTGGACTAATGTTCCAGTTAAAGTGAAAGACTGATTCAGTCAACAGATATTTAGTGAGTATCTACACCAGGCACATAGCACAGAGCGTGAATAGAACAGCCCCAAATCCTTAACTGGAGATACGGACAACAAACCGCGTTAGTAACAGAGATAGTACGTTAGATAATAGTGGGTGTTCTAGAGAGAAAATAAAACCGTAAAAGATAGAGAATGGGGAGAGTGACTTAAGAAAATAATAAAATAGTTTGCAGGTTGTGTGTTTTTAAAATGGTGCAACTGCTTTGGAAACGGCAGTTTCTCAAACCTTTAAACAGAGGGTTACCGTATGACCCAGCAGTATACACCCAACAGAAATGATAACATATGTCCAGACAAAACCTTGTACGTGAATGTTTATAGCAGCATGATTACTAATATCCAGGAGGCGGAAACAACCCCAATAGCCATCAACTGGTGAGTGAATAAATAAAACATACACACAATGGAGTATTATTGAGCCATAAAAAGGCAGAGAGTACTGTTCCATGCTACAGCATGGAAGACCCTTGAAAACATTGCACCAAGGGAAAGAAGCCAGACACAAAAGCCCACATACTGCATGAGTCCACTCCTACGAAATGTCTAGGATAGGCGAATCTATAGAGACAGAAACTAGATCAGTGGTTGCCTAAGGCCAGAAGACACGATGAGCGAGAGTGATGGTGTAAGAGGTGTAGGGTTTCATCTTCTTTCAGTGAAAATGTTCTAGAATTGATCGTGGTGATGGATGCACAACTCTGAATATACTACAAGCCACTGGATTATACACATTAAATGGGTGAATTGTATGGTATGTGGCTTATATCTCAATAAAGCTGTTTTATTTTTTTTAAAATCAATAAACAGTAAACTCAATAAGAAAATAAGCAAAAGCCACGTCCAGGCGTTTCACAGAAGAAAAAACATATATGCACAATAGATACTTGAAAAGAGTCTCAGCCTCATTCCTAATTGGGAAAATGCTCATTAAAACCACAGTAGGACACCATGTATACCCACTGGACTAGCAAGTATTTTAAACTCAGACAACCCCCCTTCTCCACAGGTAGGGGAGGTAGAGAAGCTGCCCTGGGGGTGGGGGGGTGAGAATTGGCACAACCGCTTAGGAATGTAATTTGGCATTATTTTTAGAGAGTGGAAGATGCAAGTGTCCGTGACCCAGCAGTTCCACTCCTAAGTATATAACTGAAGAAGTTCTCCCAGTTGTGTGCTGAGATCACATATGATAATAGTTAAGCAGCACTGTCAAATTGAAAACCACAAAATTGTGAAAACGAAACAACATAATATTTAGGGTTAGGAGTGTATGTAATAAACCTGTTTTAAAAAAGCAAAACAAGGGAAGGATAAACACATAATTCAGGATAGTGGAAATGGGAAGGCAGTGGGAGGGCCTCACAGGGGGTGGAGGGTAATAGTAACGTCCTTGTCTTAAACCGGCTGGTGGGATGTAGGTGCGCACTGTGGGGATGGGGACAGCGGGGTGTATTGTGACAACCCAACATTCAACAAAGATTTAGACTAACTCAGAAGTGCACATGGAGCAGTCTTCCCGTGCAGTTCAGTACTGAATGCTAACAACGCTGGCCTTACATTTCTAGAAAAGGTTAACATCTTCAGCGCTTTATATTAAGAAGTGAAAGAGTTAAAATGTTCTTATCCAGGAGAAAAAGAAAAGAAAAGAAACTAAGAAGTAGACAGAAAAGCAGCAGAACCGGAGTGTGTTAGAAAGGTGTCCAACAAATTGGTTAAAATGAAAAGTCTTCAGGTTCAAGGTGAGCATTTATGTGGCCACAACTTCTTCGGTCTTCAGTGGTGTGAACTGTACCAGACGTTGCTGTAAATAAAAGCCCACACTCTCATGTAGGTCACTTAGCGGCTGGTTCTGTCTTTTTCAGATCCTGCTCACACTAAAAGATGAACCGTCACCGCACACAGGTACAAGCTCTTTGCTAACCCGGCTCCTGCGGGGGGGTGACCGAGGCCGAAGCATCCACCAGCGCTGCGAGGGGTCCATGGTACTTTTTTTTTTTTTCTTTCTTTCTTTTTTTTTTTTTTTTGCTGCCTCAGTCCCCAGAGCCTTCAAGCAACAGTGGCAGTAGATTGTTGCCAACCAGCCAATCCAGACTTTCACTGAGACGACGGGAAAACACGTCAGCTGGGTTTTGACTGAACTTGGCAGTGGGGACATTCGACTGATACGTTATATACCCCATCAGAGCACACATGTATCTTTTATCCCTTTTACCCCCCATGCCCCCGACCTGCTTAGGCCTTCTCTGTCCCTCTCCTGCTACCGCACAGAGATGATATAAAACAGGCTCTTTGGCTATTTGCATTTTGCTTCCTCTTCTTCTCCAGACTGCAGTATTAAGCTTTACTTCCTACAAGCCTAAAATCCCAACAACATTATCTACCAAAGTTGTTCTTTCCTTTTCTAAGGGTTCGGGTGGGGGGGCATACATCTCAAGATTCTCAGAGAGTGAAGAAAAGTCGGTGTGCTGCTGACCACAGGAGCCATGGTAAAGGCACCCTTTGGAATTACTGATTTCTAAAATTAATAAAGTAATTCTATTTTTATTTTCTTTTTTTCCATTTACTAATTTCCCAACAATCAGTATTCACAAACAAGCCTGAAATGGGACCAACTTCTCGTTTTCTTTCATTGCTGGGCAATTTTTTAAACTTTGTCTTAGGAATGTGAACTAAAGAGATGTCTTATCCTTCCATTTGGTTTCGGCAGCTGGTGGGTCCAGGCTGTTCCCCACAGGCAGCTCCTGTACCTGGGAAGTGCGTGTGTGCACACGTCTCCATTATCAGCCCGCGGCAGACAGGTCCTCCAGGGATCCTCAGCAGAATGAGGTGGCACAGCCCCCGACAGCATGCCTTTCCACTTGACCTCTGCTCCCTCTCCTCACCTTTCCCTGGTCCCCTCTCTGGCTTCTCCTGAAGAAAATGGTTGAAAGGTGGGGCTGCAGGGCCCACCGAAGGACTGATAGCTACCCTGGGGAGTTCCTGGGGGAGGATCCAGAGTCTGGGTTTTTCTACAACCAGGTACTCTAGACTCAGCATTCAAACCCCAAAGGAATAATGACACCCAACAAGGCAGAGAGAAAAGGGACTTTATTGACTTCTTAGTGAATGCAAACAGGTTTGAGCACATGGAAGCATTTTGTTTGCTTGTGAGGGATGAAGACTGTCGCTTGAGGGAGGGGAGAAAATGTATTCGTGATGTTCCTGGGACTTCTGGTTAGTAGTCTGAGGACCATCCTAACTGTTGGCTAACCTGGTTGTGAATTGGTTAGGAGACAAATCAGGATTCCTTCATGATTCCCTGGTGATGTGTAGAACCGGGAAAAAAGGCATGTGGATCATATGAGAAAGGATAAGAGGGCATGAGCCCAGGAAAAGAACTTTGAGACCAACTGACTGCTTGGAATTGCCCTAGGTAACATTAGAACTGGATCCTGAGGCTAATTCCCTCTTGCACTCCCCGTGTGCTTATCAGCTGTTAAGACCAGACTGCAGATCTCTCCCTCATTTAACCGAATACTTCCGTGTCATTTTTACTGGTACTGAACTTCTCTTGGTAATAAACGAGACTGATCATATGATTTCCCCCTCCAACAATGGTGTCATTTCCAGTGTCCCTCCCTCCCCTCCCCCAAAACAAGTGTGTATCTTTTCAGACAGACGGACAGTGGCTCAAGTTTCTATAGGGCCTCTAAGTGACATGTGGAATGGAGAGGCTGGACTTGAGACGCCCGCCCATATTTGTATCTGCTGATAAAGATAAGAATAGAGCTCTCATATAAAAAGAACATTTGGAATCACAATGTGTTCTGTGTTCTTTGGGATACTTCAGGAAACATAACTCATTGCCTTGGTTCATTAGGATGAGCCACAGGCCAACATTTTAGTGATGTCCTATGAGGTTGGATAAGAAGGAAGGTTTATTCTGGGGTCAAAAAGATTGGTCCCTTCGTCCTTATTTAAGCCTCAAGGAAGGACCAGTGATGTCAGATATAAGACACTGCTGCTCAAAATGTGGTTTTTAGGCAGCCTAGACCTTCCCCCAGGACTGAAGATATCTCTAGAGCTGTAGCCTGAAATCGTACATTTTTAATAAACACTTTGGGTGTTTCTCGTGCCCACTGAAACTCGAGAATAGCGATCACAATGAAGACACTCTGCAGCCGAAGGGCTGGGCATGCTTCATCCCCTCTCCAGGCCCGCTAGCTCCCTTGGGTAAGATGGACACAGTCCCGGCAACCATGATTTTAGGGCAGGGACACAGCCCCCCAAGTACAGTGGAAGTAAACGGATGCCACAGGCAATGAAGCCTGAGAGAGAAGCTCTTAGAATTGGCTGGGCATGGACCAAGCAGGAAAGAAAGTCTTGGTGACCAAACTCTGGAGTTCAATTCAGGAGAATTCCAGAAGGAGCAAGGTACACACATCTACACACACACACAGAGGCAAGAACATACCACACAGACCCTTCACCCTGCAGATTTTAGCTCCAGATAGACTTTTTCACCAACGGTAAGGTGATTTCAATAGAGGAACAGTTGTTTTGGGAGCTGCTAGACGGTTCCTCACGCATTGCAGATGGTTGCTTCAGGTGGACATTAGTACCACAGTGGAATTATGCATTGCTCTGGGGTCTATGACCGCAAAAGAGAACTATGGGATTGTACTTCCTCGCCCTCTCCCGTCCCCAAATCACTGACAAAGGGGTTCCTGGCAAGCTTACCCCGATAACAGAATAACCCTCATCTTCTTCGGCCATTTGCCACAGACCGTTTCTCTAATTCTCAACTGATCTGGAGCGTGAGATTAGATCTAAAAAATGGCGGTGTTCGTCATTTATAGTGCATTTTTGCCCACAGTTAAATGTAGGCCAAATTCGTACAACTTTCTGCAACTCTGAGCCACTGCCTCTGTGTGTCTGAGAACAAAATACTCCACGAGAAGGAAGGGAACACAAACAGTTCAGTCTTCTCAGACGGCAGAAGGCAGCACAGTGTCCCACCGTCCAGGGTACTCGCACTAAGCAAGGCATTCGATGTTCGAGATTGTCGGCGCCAGGTGCCCGTTAGTAGACATGATTGTGGGATTAAGAAAAGAGTAATCAAGGATATTTATCCGGTCAGACTTACACCTTAGAATAGGCTTTTACTGTTCTAGAGACAATCTTCCAGAAGATGAAATGATCCAAGATTCCCCAAAAATATTTATTTATACAAAGATTTTGAGAGTAATATTTGTATTTGTCTTTATATCTCAGTCTACGTGTCTGGGGCCAAGTCATTGCGTGGCGCATGCGCAACCTCCCCGCACGCCTCATCCGTTCTAGCACCTGCTTCCAGGAACACCAGATGAACACAGGGTCTGGGGGGAGGGGGAGGGGAACCCATAATGCCCCAAGACTGCACAGACCCCAAATCCAAATATGTGCGCCCTGACCTGGAAGGTGTCTAGCCATACGTCCGAGGGGAAACACGATCGAGGAAGAAGGCGAGAGGAGGGGCCCAGAGGGCAGACAGGAGGCGTTCGTTCCCACTCTCTGCTTCTGAGGTCAGCATATCCAGATGGCCCCACAGAGTTGACGGCCCGGGAACTACATTCCCCGGGTTTTTCTCCCTTTATGACCCTTGGTGCTGCTGACTGATGTTGAGAGGACAATTTGCAAAATTACAGATTCATCCTTAATCCCAGGTAGTAGGAGATACAGTTCTGGGACTTTGTCTAGGTGACCTCTCTGAAGGAAAATGCTTGCCTTGTATAATGTCATCCCGATTCCCTAGAGCAGATGTGGGGCAGCGATGAGCACATCTGACCTCAGAAGTGTCTTCCGGCCTGGCCCTGTCCCGGCCGTTCTCTGCCCTTCCTCCTCCCTAGGGTATCCCAGGTCCATTGCCGCGTGATGCGTCCCATGTCGACTTGCCATCCCTCTTCCTCTGTCCCCACCACCTCCGTCTACGTCACAGAAAATCTGTGTATTCTGAAGAGTTGGGCCTTCCCCTAACCAAACCCACACTTTCTTTACCACAGTGATTCTCAGAGCCAGCAAGAAGGAGAAATGTCCCAAAAGGGAACTTCCGTCTCAGCCGTCTGCCTGGAGCCGAAGGTGGCGGGCTCCAGGCCTCTAGGTGAGGTCTGTTGCTTTTGTGTTTCCCGAGGAGCAGGCGGTCGGGCGGTGGCAGTCCTCTGTCCTCTCTCTCCGTCGCAGGCAGGGTCTCAGCTACACTTACAGGACTTGACCACCATGTTAGACAGCTGTTCCACCTTGGGGGTCCTCCCGACGTAGTACAGGATGGTCAGGGGCTCCAAGTCCTGGGGCACACAGCAAGGTGAGGCGGATGCTTCAGGATTCAGAGTGTTGTACAGTCCCAGCACCTGGGGAGGATACGTCATTTAGAGGGTGGCAGGCCAAGCCTCAGGCCCAGAACCCTCTACCAAGTTCTGGGGGCTGCTCCAGAGACAGCAGGTCTGGAGACTGGCCATGGATGCTATTTCGGTTTGGGTGAACATCTGTACTTGTGTGAGCGTGATCAGCTTAATAAGCTGATAACAACTAGTGGGCGACTTTAAATGGATAATGAAATTTTCTTTGCTGTTAAGAAACATTCCTCTACTGGTTTTGCTAGCTGTAAGTGGTCACTTCGGGGAGACGTGATCTCACTAAATGCTGCTTTGGGCCATTGAGTAAGCGCCAGAGTGTGCAGCCCCAGACGGGCAGAAATCGTGAGCTATCAGGAAATACGTTTCACAAATGACTGCCCTATTTCTGATTCCCCTTGAGGGAAAGAAAGGCAAGCTAGTTTCAGAGTCCTGACTTCCCCCTCTCTCCCTTTCTCTTCCCATTGTTTCTTATTAGCTGCTTCTCTGTGTTTTGCATTGTCTTTCAAAATGTCTCTTCTACATCCAAGAGGCTGGAATTCCCTGAGTCCTTTCGCTGAGGGTAGAAGCCTTTCTGCCCCAGCATCCCTTGCTGGCCATGTGCAGTACAGGGTGTGCTGGGGCCGTGAATTAATTTCCAGGATGGTACAAAAGCTTTAGACAGAATAAAAAGTCTGGTTGAAACCATGGAGGAAATTTTAAAGGGCAGAATGTGGCGAGGCAGAGTCGGGCCAGGGTGCCAAGATCAGAACCTTCAGCAAAGGGATTTTACTCGCCCTGGATCACCATTCGCTCATTCAACATTCAGTCCTCAAGCATTCGTGTGAACGAGTGGCCCGGCGGGCGCGGCCCCAGTGCCCCACATGGCATCGCCCCGCTCCATACCGTGCTGTGGGTTGTGTCCGCGCTGCGGAGGTAGGGGCAAGGGCCTGAGCAGAAGTTGGCGTAGTAGCCCTTAGGTTCATGGACCCATTTCCAGCCCAGATCTTGTCGGAAGTCAATGTAGAGAGGGCGCACACAGCAGTTCTCCTCCAAATTGCTACAACAAAAAAACATTTATAGACCATCAACCTGCAGGAAACCACCAATATAAACAACCTCACCAACGGCCCTCATATTTGTACCTGGAGTCCTTCCTGGTCACCCTAAGAGGTGGCCCTAATCAATGGAATCCCAGGTTCAAGGGCGTTGAGCTTATATACCATAAAAGCATTTTCTTGTGTTGAAGACCGTGATCCCAAGGACGTAATAGGCAGATACGGATGATGCGTGAGGAAGAGAAAAGGCAAAGGTGGTCCTGCCTGCTTTTATATCCTAGGTCAACGCAGAGACATAAATTGCTTCACATAAAACCAAGCACCGAATGCGTGTTCGTAGCCAGCTCAGTGTCATTGAGGTTGGTTTTCTTGTGACCTTCCCAGTGAGCGCCCAACGAGACATGAACTCGAAGCTCACACAGCTTGCTTACTACGTGAGACTGCTGAGACCGAATCTAGAGGTCATTGAATCAAAGTGTATCCTTCTGTTAGACTCGTGACTCACCCCAAGTGTAACTATCAGGCCATTTCAATTCTGTTCCCTGCAGAAATCCATTTGGCAATAACCCTTGCCAAGTGGGCATCTAGCCTGTATGTCAAAGTCTACTGCGACCTAGAACTTACTCCTTCCAAAATCTGGCTTCCTGTGGGTTCCAAGGGTGAACCATGGCAAACACTCTTATTTATCTATTCAAAAGCCATTCCTACCCCCCTTCTCCCTTGCCACCTCCCATTAGAAAGTCTGGAGCACCAGATACTCATTTTCCTGGCCTCCCTTGCAGGTAGGGGTGGTCATGTAACCCAGCGATGACCAATCAGACATAAGAAGTATGCAGAAGGTAAGGGCAAATTCTGGCAAAAATGGTTGATTCTTTATAAAAGTCACAGATGGAAGAGGAAAGCTGCCATCTCTGCCTCTTCTCCCTTCTTCTTGTCTCGAACACAGACAAGATACCTGGAGCTTTAGCAGTCACTGTGACCATAAGCAAGAAGATGAAAAGCAAGCCAACATCCTAAGCATGGCAGACTGCAGAGAGCGAGCCTGTATTCCCAATGGCATAATTAGGCAGCCAGACCAACCCTGAGCCTGCTGCTACAGGCTTCCTGTGAATAAGAAATCCTTTGTGGTTTAGGCCACTGTTCCTTGCAGCCAAGAGCATCCATTCCTAACTGATTATGAGCCACACAGAACAAACGGACATGGCAGCCTGCAGACAGCTGGCGGCCAGCTACGTTGGCTCTACTACACCTTCAGGCTCCACATCGCTAGTTCACTCAGTTGCTCCTTATAAGGCATAGTGTTAGATCTAAAGATTTCCTAATTCAGTCTCGCCAGCTCCAGGCATTCTCCTCTCCAGCCAAACTGACCCGTTCGTGTTCCTTCCTTCCTCCTCCCATCTCCCTCCATGCCCAAACCTCACTCGTCCGCGGAGGTTCAAGTTCTGCGCCCTTCTGAACCCTTTCCTGCACCCACAGATCAGCTGCTTGCTCCAGATCCTTAAAGCACTCAGAACTTCAGACCTTCTCGTGGGTGTGCTCATTTTCTACCTTGTAGTAATTGCTGTGTGCCTTATCCCCTCCCTTGTAAATGAGGAACTGAACTATAGAAGAGAAGAGGCTCTTTCTTTCTCTCTCTTCATGGTGGCTACCTCCTACTCCTGAATTAGTTCATTAATTTCACTAGCTCAAATCCCCCTGGTACATGGAGACTGCCCTATCTCCCCTCACCCGGGGCACCACTGGACAGCTCACAGGGAACTGAGCACTGCTTTCAGAGAAAGCCCTGCATTCAACTGTCGCAGCCACTCTGGAAAACAGTATGGAGGTTCCTCAGAAAGTTAAAAATAGAGCTACTCTACAATCCAGCAATTGCACTACTAGGTATTTATCCAAAGGATACAAGAATACAGAATCGAAGGGGTACAGGCACCCTGATGTTTATAGCAGCATTTTTATCAACAATAGCCAAACTATGGAGAGAGCCCAAGTGCCCATCGACGGATGAATGGATAAAGAAGAGGTGGTGTATATATATACAATGCAATATTACTCAGCCACCAAGAAGAATAAAATCTTGCCGGTTACAACGATATGGATGGAACTAGAGAGTATTAGGCTAGGTGGAATAGTCAGTTAGAGAAAGGCACCATATGATGTCACTCATATGTGGAATTTAGGAAACAAAACAGATGAACATACAGGAAGCGCGGGAAAGAGAGAGAGGGAAGCAAACCATAAGAGACTCTTCATGATAGAGAACAAACTGAGGGTTGATGGAGGGAAGTGGGTGGGAGGATGGGCTAGATAGATGATGGGTAACAAGGAGGGCACTTGTTATGATGAGCACTGGTGTTGTATGTAACTGATGAATCACTAAATTCTACTCCTGAAACCAATATTACACTATATGTTAACGAGCTAGAATTTAAATAGAAAAAAAAAAAGGAAGTCCTGCATCATCTCCCTCATGCAAAAACACACGAAGAAGTACTTTACAACACAGGAACTACAGAGAGGCTTCGGCCAAGTCTCTGATCCAAACTGTCTTAGCAACACTCTCCTACTCATTTGCTTCAGACAGAGCCTCACAGAGCTGGGCTGTGGAAAAACAGTGGGGCTCCGGAAAAACAGGAAGATGTTGGTAAGAAGTGTTAGATCTTCTTTCCTGGAGTTGTTTGTGACTAGCATCCAGGACCCCCGTTTAGCACAGCTTAGGCCCAGGGACTGAGCCACAGCAGGCACACAGTAAGTGTTGGCTCAGGAGTTCCTGGTTGTGAGTGGGCCCAAGCTCACCGGAAGCAGTAATTGGTGTCCAGGGCCCGCTTCTTCCTCTGCCCGCCCTGGCCCGGGTTGTCCAGCCGGTGCGGGGGAATCATCATCAGGATGAGGTGAGGGTTGTGGTGGTCCTTCTGCTTCTTGAGGCGCCCTAGGTCCCCACGGCCATGATCATCCTCGCTGTCCACACCTGCAGAAGGGAAAGAGGAGGACAATCTCCTGTCTAAGGAAGGCAGAGTGGAGGCTGGGTTCCTGTTCTATCCCGTCACTGCCCAGGTGCCATGCTCGTGTCGGGCTGAGAAGGGGAAGAAGACCAGGTGGAGGAACCAGTGTCACAGGAACTCATGAGGCACCCATGGTTGGATCCCCTCACGACTCCCACGTGTAAATTGTCCAGAGAGCAGAGAGCCCTTCCAAGATGCTTCCCGGGATCTTGGGCCCAAGAAGCTTCCATGAAGCACCCTGGGCCCCTAGCTAACACATTGCTCTGGGCTATCAGTTTAGATTCTGAGACGTAGAATCTCGGGGTGTGAGTTTCCTCATATACTCCGCATTGGTCAAGACAGCACCTAAGTCCTCCCTGTAAAGTAAGGTGTCTCAGTTTAAGATGCCTTTAATGGGAGCCGGAGGAGCTAGACCGCATAATCGTTAACGGGCACACGCACCAGTGGTTTCAGAGTGTTTCCACTGTAACACTCAGAGGAGATAACGAGTGATGTGATACACAGATTAGCAAACAAACTCTGCCGGCGGGGCAAAGCCCTGCTATTTCATCTGGAAAGGAAAAGACTGAGGACTGAATTAGACCGAGCCTCAACTAAAAGGAGATCGATTTTGTGACAGGCAGCTGCCAGCTGTTGTCCATCTCCACCAAGGACAGGAACACGAGGAGCTTAATTTACACAGTGACGGAAGCGACTTGGACCCCACGAAGGGGCACTAGGACCGTAAAACAAATGGGAGGCTTGAATCCAAAATTCCCTTTGCTGAGAATCTTTATGAATAAGGTAACTATTTACAGAGTGGGGGGATCTCATCCTGACCTGGCCTATAGTCAAGGACTGCAAAGGGCTTCCGAGCTCTGACGTTCTGTGATTAGGATGTCAAATGCTTGGCTTTGAAAAGGGGGGGGAGGCAGAAATCAAGCCCACAAGGGGTAAGAGGACTGCCCGGGGCCGGCAGCCAAGAGAGGATGCACCTCTTCCCAGACGAGCCTCTGACCTCAGGCTCTGGCGGGGTTGGTTTGATCTTGAGGAACCACCTGGCTTTGGGTGTGCCTCAGTTAGCAAAATGGGACTATTCAAGAAAAGAGAACATCCCTAAAATCCAGAGACTGTCCAGAGATTGAGCGCCTCAGAAACAGACTGGAAAACCAGAAAAGACTCTCAACTACTTCTCCCCTGAGCCTCAAAGCAGTTATTCAAAGCCCAATGACTCCTGGGTGGGGATCAGGTAGCCTCTGTGACATCTGGAAAGTTCAGTAGTCGGGACACCTGTATTCCTGGTCACCGCAGTTCATTTTTTTTAGGGAAGGGGAAGACAACTACTATTTGCTGAGTGTTTGCGGCACTGTGTTTTACATTTGTTATCTCATTTAATTTGCATGATGACCCTACGAAAGAGGTATTCTCATCCCCGTTTTACTGACTGAGCTTAGAGAGGCGGGCCCATTGTTGGCCCCCATGGCTGCACCACTCGTGCCAACATGACACTGTCTTCTAGACGCTAACATATTCTATCTATAAACTGAAAGTCACACACCTTGCCTTTGAAGCAATGCAGAATTACTCGAGTATAAAATAGTTGGCCATCTCTGTGAGGGAGTTTGGTTGCTTTTCTTGGGGCCTGGTTGGGGTCTCCTGTTCTGTCCTGCCTCATCAACCCCACCCCCCACCTACTATACACATCCATTTTGTTACCTTTGAATTTGATTTCCATCACCTCATGAATGTTTTCCAGGATGTCACCATTGGGCTGAAAGGTGTGACATGGACAGTGAATGCTGATTTCCAGACCTAAGTTGGACTCTGCAAAATAAGACAAGGAAGCAGTGAGAACATTCTTTATGTGATGGGGAAGTGTGCCCATCACCGTGCACGGCTGACAAGGCCTCTGCTCCCATAGGCAGGCACAGGAGCTGAGTAATAGCGAGGGTCATAGGAGACAGAAGGTGCCACCAAAACTAGAGTGGACCTCCACACGTGTTACCACACTGCAGGTGTTTCTGTTACGTCATGAACAACCAAATAAAGGCATTAATTAAGGGGCATTATAGAGGAGAACTTTCCTTTTTTTTAGAAGATTTGTTTATTTATTTGAGAGAGAGCAAGTGTGGGCATGTGTATGCGCACGGGGTGGGGGCAGAAGAAGAGGGAGAGAGAGAATCTCAGGCAGACTCTGTGCTGAGCGTGGAGCCCAACAAGGGGCTCGATCTCAGGACCCTGAAATCGCGACCTGAGCCAAAACCAAGAGCCGGACACCTAATGGAGTGCACCACCCAGGCATCCTGAAGGAGAATATTCATAGTCATCTATTTTCAAAGGATGGTATTAGGAAAAAATTGTCACCTGCCTACTTGGGGGCAAAAGAATGAGGATACAAGAAGGAAGAAAACCATCATCCTACCGAGGTGCTTGTTGGGAGAGGAGATACTCGAGCCAACCTGCTAAGGCAGGATGAAGTGGGAGGCAGGGGGATCAGGAGAGCCCAGGGGAAGGGGCTCACTGAAGAACTTCGGGGCAGAGAGGCAGTGATTCAAAAAGCCACAAATTCTGCCAGATGGGGGAAGACGGCAGAGTCTGAGCCATAGGATTAGAAGTCAGGAAGCAAAGCTAGAGGCAAGGTCACCTGCAGACAAACAGCCGAGTCCATCTACAGGGAAGATGCCAGGCTTTCTGCCAGGGCCCTGATTGTGGGTGTAAATGGAGTGGTAGTTTCACGAGGAGAGAAGATGAAAATCACTGTTACCTTTGGCCATATTTTCCTTAAGGGATCAGGACAGAATGAGGTCAGAGTTACTTGGAAGTTTCTTCTCTGGGAATCCCTGTTCAGTTAATGGGGAAGCTGGAGATGTGGATGGCTCACTGGGGGAAATGAGCCGCTTAGGAGGACCGTTGTGAAATCAGAGCGCAGGCCGGAGGAGATGGCCAGGGGCCAAGGGCCCGGATGACACGAGCTTGGAGAGCACCAGCAGGAGGAAATGTGGAGATGCCAGGGTTTGCTGACAGATTCTCTGGTGCAAGAAGGCCAGCTGTGGCCCTTTCTCCTTTTCATGATGTTTACATTTTACTAAAATTGGGGAAGCAAGGAAATTAGTGAAATGGGTTGAGTAAAGTGGAGGGAAAAAAGGAAGAACAAGAAAAATATTTGAACTGAATCCAGAAGTTTTGTGCAGGGAAACCAGGAAGGGTCTGGTATCATCGACTCTGGCGGGTCAGACTCAGCTAGGGAAGCTCTGTTGACCCAGAGGCAGCAGCAAGCTGTGGTGTAGGAAAGGTCCTGGGGAAAGGACCCCTTGGGTTCAGGACCAGCATCTCAGCCAGCTGGTGGATTTGCTGTGCCCCGGGCTGCCCTCGTTCTGTGTGAGCATCCAGCCTGGGGACCAACATGAGGTCTTCTTGAAATCTGGTATCATCAGGGAAAACCCCAGAGACCCAAGCCCGCTCAGCACCCTTGGCAAGCACAGAATGCCTCAAGCCCAGGGGTTCTGGTCACCGTTAGTCAGGCCTGGATCCCTTCTTCCATAAACCGCAGAACCCAGGCTCATCTGTCCTCCTCCAAGCCAGGGCAGCCTCTAGGACACACTGACACTTGCCAAGCGTGAAGACTTCGGTTCCAGAAGGTTAGCTCTGGTGGGCAGGGATGGGGCTACGATAACAAGGAAGCTGACGCCCAGCCAGAGAACAAGACGTGAATAGAGATGGAGCCATAGGAGTGTCTTCTTCCTGGTTAAAGGCTGTTGAAGGAAGGAGCTGGGGTGGCTGAAATGGGCGACAGAGTATACTTCCTATTACCCAGAAGGGCTCAAGGTAGGCCAAGAGAGACCTGGCATGGGCAAGCTCTGTGATTCTGTGAGTTAGAAAGTCAAGGCTCAGGGCACCTGGGTGGCTCAGTCGGTCTAGCATCTGACTCTTGGTTTTAGTTCAGGTCCTGATCTCATGGGTCGTGAGATCGAGCCCCGCACAGGCTCCATACTCGGCAGGAGTCTGCTTGGATATTCTCTCCCTCTGCCCCTTTCCCTGTGCATGCTCGTATGGTATGTGCTTCCTCTCTCTCTCTCTCTCTCTCCCCCCCTTTCCCTCTCTCTAAAATAAATAAATCGAAAGAAAGAAAGAAAGAAAGAAAGAAAGAAAGAAAGAAAGAAAGAAAGAAAGAGAAAGAAAGAAAGAAAAGAAAAGAAAAAAGAGAAGAAAGAAAGAAAGAAAGAAAGAAAGTCAAGGTGCAGACAGATGTGTTGGGAGTAGTTAGGGTTAGGGGACAGGTGGTAGTGTGAGATGGCGGCCTGGCTTGGCGCACAGGCTCTGTCTAGGTAGAAGACTCTGAGCGATGGCAATAATCACCAACATTTGTTGAGCATGACATGCCAAGCACCGTTCTGAGACTTTACGTGCAGTAACTCATTCAATCTTTGTAATAATCCTACAAAACAGGAGCAATTATTACCCACTCCCGTTACACAGATAAGGACCCTGAGGCTTAGAGAAATTAAATGGCTTGCCCGAGGTACCCAGCCAGTAAGTGGGGAGAGCCAAGATTCAAACACCTGATGCCCGAACCACACTCCTAATTGTTAGAGACAAAGAGGGACAAAGAGGGGGCAACAGAGGTCACCAGGGAAGACGCCTGTGTTTTCCCAGTGTCCCCCCTCTCCTGAGCTATGATGCTGGCTGTGCTCCTTGCCCAGGCCGTTAGGGGATGTCTTGGTCTGCACGGGGAGATAGTGCAGACCATGAGGAGAAATAGTGCAAGGGTATGAGGACCCGGGCCCCTAACTCTGGGTAGGGCTCCAGCCAGCTCTGGGACCCAGAAGGCAGGCTGGCAAGCTGGTGCACAGTAGGCTCTCAGATGTTTGCTGAATGAATACAAGACCAGATATGTGACTCGGTTTCCCCATCAATCCACACCACCAACTACTCCATTTGGAGTCCATCTGCTGCCTTGTTCGGGGCCACGAACTCTGAGGAGACTCACGAGCTCTGCCTAAGTCAAGGTCTGTGTGTGATTCCCCTGTGCGAGGGGCAGGAAGCATCTGCCTAAGTGGGAACTGAAGGTTCCAATGAAGAACTAACCTCAGAATTGGCAGCAGTGGGGATGGTGGGTGGGGGACCCACAGGTTTTATTACGAAATTATCTTTTTGATGTCTCAAGGAAGATGGAAATCACTCTCAGCGCAAACTTCTCATTGACCTCTGCAGCTGGGAAAATAAGAACTCCTTCAAGTGCCCAGGGCTTCAAAGAAATGCAGGTGGAGCTGATCAAAATCAGACAGGGAAGCTAAGAGATTAATTTCCCCAGCCTCTCCTTTCTGCAGCCACGTCAGGCTCTAGGTGGAGTGCCGTCTGAGTCAGAATTCCCAAGTGTGCTGCCGACGGCAGATCCCCGTCCTGTGGGTGCTCCCAGGCTTTTGCCTTTATGCTCAGTAGGGGAGATAGGATGGGATTCCTGGGTATCCCTGGAACTGCGGCAGGACCTCCAGCCCCTGACCAGCTGGCTCAGCCACCAGGTAAAGCCCCTCCAAGAAGGACTTGCAGACTCGGATGTCTGTGGAACCCCGGGCAGGTTACGTAAGTGAGCAAAGCGAGCCAGCAGATCGTGCTAAATGGGGACTGCCAGCCTCACTGTTGGGGAACAGCAGGGGCTGGAGGGCCTATGGGGACGTGAAGAATACGTGCCCCACCTCAAGGGGTGGCCACTACTCATCTCACGTGGATCGTCACCAGGAAATCTTCCAATTTTTCTAGAGAATCCAGAAGTCCAGGTTTTATGTGAAATTTCCTGACTTGAAAAATGGAAACTGTTGACCATTAGTTAAATTTAAAACATTATGTGGGCCAAGCCTTAGTGCCTTAACCCCAAAACATCAGGACAAGTTTCCCAAAACATCAAGGACAAGAAAGGACCCACCTGCTCCAGGGACTCTGGACCTCAGCATGTGGAGGGACTGGGCCCCTACGGCAGCTGATGACAGAATAAAACTCTGGGCAAGACGGGGAGAAGGAACAGATGGGCCTGCCACAGGCACCCGCTTTCCACTGAACATTGGTCCAGGCAGTACCCCCAAGTAAGGAAGAGGAGAAACAGCAGAGCGCGATATTATGAGACACCATGCCTGCCAGTCAGGAGACTCCAGTTCCGATCTAGGCTGGATGACCCTGGTCAAGTCACTTAACCTCTCTGGGCCTCAGTTTCTTTATCTGACCTAATAAAAGCTTACTCTTGTGTGACAGGATAAAAGCCATGGGCTTCTCTCAAGTACATCTGATCCTTAAAACAGCTCTGTGGGGCATGCAGGGAAGGAACCATGACTTGATTTTCCAGGTGAGGAAACACAGCAACTGGGTGAGATATTTGGGACATGTGACATTTGATATGCATATTGGACAGCTCTCCTTGGATAACCACCAAGCTTTTCAAACTTAGTTGGCCCCAACAGAACCGGCCCCCAAACCTGCTCTTCTCCCCAGTCTTCCCCATGTCAGTGTTATCCTCTGGGTGTTCTGTCCACAACCTCAGAAGCCATCCTACACTGCCCTGTCCTCACACCCCCTACCTAACCAGCCCGTCCTACGGGCCGGACCTCCAAAATAGACAACAAACTCCGATCATCTCCAGGCCCACGGCTCCCGCCCTAGCCGAAGCCTCTGCTGCTCTCATCCGGGCTACTGCAATGGGCCCTGGCTGGTTGTCCTGCTCCTTCCTTTGACTTCATGGCAACCAGAGGGATCTTTTTTTTTTTAAGATTTTATTTATTTGAGCAAGAGAGCACACAAGAGAGTATGAGTGGGGGCAGAAGGGAGGAGCAGACGGAGAGGGAGAAGCACACTCTCCGCTGAGGAGGGAACCCAACATGGGGCTCGATCCCAGGACCCTGGGATCACGACCTGAGCTGAAGGCAGACCCTTAACCCACTGAGCCACCCAGGCACCCCCCAGAGGGGTCTTTTAGAGATATAAACCAAATCACCTCACTCCACGTCCCAGGGCTTCTCAACACACATGGAATAAGTCCTCAAACCTGACCATGGCCTTAACGTCCTAAATCATACGGCCCCAGCTACGTCTGGCCCCCCAGCTCACTCCATTCCAGCCACGTCGGCCTTCATGCCGCTGCCCGATGAGATCACGCCTGTTGTCTCGTGGGGCCCGCGCCTCCCCACCTCCTCTGCCAGCACGTCCTTATTCTCACCTTCCCTCACTGGCCCTTCTCATCACTCGGACCTTGGTGCACATGTTCCCGCGCACCGCGTGTCGGACCCCACCCGTCACTGCCACCGTGTCCTCTTTCTGTCTCTCGTGGTACTCATCACTGACGTTCCTACTTGGTTATTATGTGTCTCTCCCGTCGGAACGACAGCCCCAAGGGAAACGGACCTCCGTGGTCCGGGTCATTGCTGCCTCCCCCAGCCTGGCTGAGGGGGCATGTTCATAAATACTGGCTGAGTGAATGAATGAAGGACACAGTGAGCCGGTGGCAAAGCTAGGGCTTGAACCCAGATCTGTGACTCCTCTAGTTTTGTCCTGTGCCTTCTATTTTGTAAATGACCTAGGGACCTGAGGTTCCTTCCAAAATGCACAGACTAAGAGTCAACCTACCTCTTCGCAAGAGCCACTCACGCACAGTGTCAGTGACGTCAAAGGACAGCCACTCGGCGGTGCCCCGTGTGGGCAGATTCTTGCCGCCGATATAGCGCTGTTTGGCAATGTGCTCATCGGGCCGGAGTATCTGGAAGGCAGAGAAAGGAGTAAGTGCCCCAGGCCAGGACAAGCACCACAGCCTATGCGACAGTGCAGGAGGCCAGGTGAGGGGAGCAACGGGAAACAAAATTCCCAAAGGCTCCTGCAAGCCCCTTAGCTAACGCTTCATCCTCTCCAGGACAGACAGAGATGCAGAGTCCGAGAAGGCGGGACTCACAGCCAGGTCTGCTGACCTCTGCGCAGAGGACAGGCCCAGAAGGGTAGAGGAGCTGGCCCTCCCGTTTGTGTGGCTTCTGTTCCAGGAGGGGCTCACCTGGAAGAGCTCGATCCTTTGTTCGCTGCGCTTGGAGCTGGGGTTGGGCACCCGCAAGACCCGGAATTCTGCTCGGAACAGGTTGGTTCCATTTTTCTCCACTGAGGACACGTTGAAGCGGAAAACCTTGGAGGTGATCCCTTTGGGGCAGACGGCCAGCTCATCTAGGAGATCAAGCAAGCGGAGAGAGGGACAGCGTGAGTGGGACCCATAGGAGCCAGAGTGCTGCCCACGGACACTCGCCAGGTGGCCAAGGTCCCACCCATGACCTCCCGAGAGGCTTGAGGCCTCAGGCCTAAAGGTGGGAGCGGGAGGAAGATCTTGGTGATCCTGGAATCACACACAGGCCTGAGCCAGGAGCACCGAGACCAGGGAGCCCCAGGACATGGCGCCAATGACTGGCCAGTCAAGGCAATCACCCCTCCTCCCATGGCCTCGACATCCCAGCTCTGGCAGGCTCTCCAGCCTGCTTTTACTCTTTAAGAAAACACAGATTCTCAAAAGATCGTAGCAAATCCCCCTAGTAGTTTAGTCATCTCACAGCTGGTTGACCCATTCGTGTGTTCGTTCCTTCAGGCAGTCATACATTGATTACGTGTGTATTGAGCACACAGTGGGCGCCAAGCAGAGTGCTGACACTGGGAAGCAGAAATGAAGAGTCGTGCCCCTGCCTTCAAGGAGATTCAGATCGGGGGAGGACATTAATACAAAGACCCACATAATGGGACCAGCAGGAAAGTGTCGAGGGCCTTTGGAGAAGCCCAGGAGTTGCCGCAAAGAGATCAGGGTAGGGAGACAGCAGGGAGCACTTGCTGCGAAGAGGTACCATTTGATGTGGGCCCTGTGGGAGGAAAGGGTTTGAGGACGGAGAGGAAGGTATTTTCCATGGAAATAAAGCGGGGAGGGGAGAAGATGCATGTGTGTAAGACGACCAGAAGCAGCCAGGTGAGGGGCCCGCAAGACAAGGTCAGGGCAGCCGACTGGGGTCTGCCCACGGGGAGGCTGAAATGTCAGACCGAGAGGCTGGATTTTATTCCATTCGCAGTGGGGAGTCATGGAAAGTGTTAGAGCAGGGCAGTGACCTCATTAACACTGTGTTTTAGACCCACTGAGGCAGCATCGGTATGGCAAAAACCCACATCTCAAGCCTGGCAGACGTTTCTTCAGACACAGCTGGGCCATCCCCATTGGCTCCTTTCTAAGAGTTTCTGTCCTTGACAGCACATGCTATTCCAGCCTCTGTCACCCTGCTGGCCTCTTCGTCCCTGTCCGCAAGACACAAGGCCGCAGATGCTCTTTCCCATACCTCAGAGCCAGATGAAGAGAAAAGAAAGCTCCTGTCTTTTTCTCCTGTACACTTTACAACCTCAAGGTCTGAGCAGCTTAACACCCAGAGAAAAACTTTCTACACAAATGGAAACAATAGCCAGAACTTGAAATTCAAGCTCGGAGACCCAGATTCCACACATAATGGACATGGCTGGAATGAGCTCATAACCACCCCGAGGGGTGGTGTAGGAAGTCAAGGACAAGGCGGGAAGGATCAGAGGCCTGGAAACAAGCAAATGTGCTACTGATCTTTAGGAAAGGATGAGTGAGTGTTTCTGGAAATTGCCATCTGGTGGGCCTGACACTGGTTCTTAGAAAATTAATGGAACAGATGTTAGGAAAACAAATGTGTGAATGCCGGCTAACGAAGCCCTGATGAATAAGTAGCTTTGGAAGAACAAATACTGCCAACTACTCCCTAAACCGTGTCAGACAGAACCAGGAAGAGGCATCAGTGATAGCAATGCACTTGTCCAGCTTGCCAGTTTGGAAGCCTCTGGACACGGAGAAGCTCGCAGACTGGCAACCCTCTCGAGCACTGACACACTTGGTTCTCGAAGGAGCTGTCATCAGTGCGGCTTCAGTTCGAACAGTCCCTCCAGTAACTGCTGAAAGAGGGAGTGGAGTGTGTCTGTGTGGCTGTGGAAAAGAAAACGGAACAGAAAATGGCACGTGCCCGCAAGCAGAGTCAGACAGGGGTCAGGACCGCAGGAGGCCAGGACATGGGGACAGTGAGGAGCTAAGATCATCTTCAGAACATCCTTGTAACCATCCCTTCTTTGTTGCTCCCAGCCCATCAATCAGATATCCGTTCCCTCAGACAGACTCCTCTTGGTGAGAACTTCAAGGAGATTTCAAGAAGGAGGTGGGAAGGACCTTTTTTTTTTTTTAAGATTTTATTTATTTATTTATTTATTTATTTGTTTGTTTATTTATTTATTTATTTGAGAGAGTGAGTGCATGAGTGGGGGCGGGAGGCAGACAGATGGGAAGAGAGAGAGAGAGAATCCCAAGCAGACTCTGTGCTGAGCGCGGAGCCCCATGCAGGGCTCGATCTCATGACCCTGAGATCATGACCTGAGCCAAAACCAAGAGTCGGATGCTCAACCGACTGAGCCACCCAGGCGCCCTAGGAAGTGTTCTTTCTCTCTTTCTTTCTTTCCTTCTTTCTTTCTTTCTCCCTTTCTTTCTTTCTTTCCTTCTTTCTTTCTTTCTTTCTTCTTTCATCCTGGGACCTACAGTTTTCTAGCAGAGTTAGAAGGGACATTAGGGTTCATCTAATGCAACCCTCTTCAGATGAAGAAACCGATGTCCAGAGGGGTCTTGGCCAGGCCCGCACATAAATTAGTTGATGCAAGCAAACTGACACCAGCAAGTAAAGCTCAGACATGCTCATGACTGATTATAAGAGAACTGCCTAGAAGAGAAAAGAAAATGTAAATATAATCTTCTTGGCAATTAAATCCATAGAATAATGATGATGTTTTAAATAATTTGTGGACTGAAAGTATAAAAAAACTGTAATAACACCACTTACATTTCACAGAGCTCTTCCCAACCCGTCTGACCCTCTAACCATCCTTGAGGAGAATAAGTCAAACCGACCATTTGACAAAGGAGAGAAGTGAGTGACTTCCCCAAGGTCACACGGCGAGTGAGTGGCAGAGGTGGTATTTGAACCTAGGTGTTCTGACCACCCCTCTCTTCTTAAAGTGGGGCCTCTGGAAGTTGGGGGGCCCTAAGAGATCATCTAGTAGAGTCAGAGTTTCACCAACAAAATGAGAGCTTCTATGAAGTGGGCCTCGAGTACCAACTTAGGCCCAAGCAACAGCCCATTCCCACTCAGTTCTGTGGGTAGTCCATGCTCCTGCAGGACGCTAGTGTTATTGAGAGCTGGACTAGAGGTTCCATCTTGAAAATTACATTATGACCAACTTTTTCCACCATGCAAAAAAAATATATATATATATACATATATATATACATAAATATAAATATATATATACATAAAATATATATATATATCAGTGGAGGCCATTTTCTCTTTTTTGCTCTAGGGAGAGAAAAATAAGCAAAGAATAATCATGTAGAGTCTTCATGAAAAAATGTGGAAACAGCTGACTATGTTTCTACCATGCCTTTAAAATGTTTTCAGACACCAGGGCTTCTAGATGTGCCTTTGCTTATATCCATCCTTTCTGCCTGTAAAATCCTGCTGCTCCCAATGACGGCAGACGCAGCCCAGCGAGGCGCTGCTCTTTCATCCTAGCTGCACGTCAGAATCACCTGGAGAGCCCTAAAGACAGATGACCACCTTGGAGTGGGTGGGTCCAGAGATTTCTTCCTTCCTTCCTTCCTTCCTTCCTTCCTTCCTTCCTTCCTTCCTTCCTTCCTTCCTTCCTCCTTTCTTTCTTCCTTTCTTCCTTTCTTCCTTTCTTTCAGATCTCCAGATGATTCTAACGTGCAGCCAGGGTTGAGAACCACAGTTTACAGTGCTCTGCAAAGGGTACCATGGCTTCCAGATGTTCTGGAAGTTTGAGAAACCACGCTTCAGTGACTTAACCTTTAAATAGGTTGACCTTTAAAATGTATCAAGCATGCAGTTTGGCCAATGCATCATTTAAAAAATTTTTGAAGTAGAAGCCCATCGATATTTTAAGCCCAGGTTAAAAGCTGGGAAAATTCAGACAAGGAGCCAGGTTTTCTGTACTTCTGGGAACCGGCAAGGTCTACTGAAGCTGGACCCACATTCCTAAATGCAGAAATCAGCAGGAACTGAGCAGTGGGTGCCCTCTTTGACCAGGGTGTGGCGCTTCTGGCTCCCCCCACCCCCCATCAGCCTCCCACACACCCTATTCTCTCCTCGACCCCAAGGCCAAGTGCCCCGTGCACTTTGTCAGGGGGCTGGTCTGAGGCTTTTCTTCCAGATCCTTTGCATTAGCTGCCTGGCCTCTGTGGGCACTCGTGTTTGCAGCCCCTTAAAGATGTTACTCCTAGTACACTGAGTCGTAAGCTTCGGTGGGCTTAAGAAGCAATGGGGTGCTTTTTGGAAATACAGATTCCCCAGGACCCCGCCCGCAGATTCTGATTCTGTAAGGGTGAGATTGGGCCTGGGGATCCACACGTTTCCCACCCACATCGCCCCTGGACTGTTCTTGGAGAAACACTGACCTAGTGTGCAGAGGGCACTGGCACTGAGAACCAGTGGGTTCTTGGGATACGAAAGGTCTTTTAATTTTCAGAATGAACACAGTCTAAATGTAGCATCCAGGAAAGAAAGGCCAACGTATCAAGTTTTCTCTTTGCTCAGAATCTCTGGGTTTGCTGGCTGTCTTTGCGCCACCCCCGGATGAAAACAAGAGTCTCCCGCCCGCCACGGATAATTACAGGCCAGAAGTTAAAATGACACCCACACTGGTGATACCTCGATAACAAGGACGACAAAGGAATGGAGGCGGCTGCACCTTTCCCCGCCGCGGGTGCCTCTACATAGCCAACTCCCGGCGAGTGAGAAAAGGGTTTACAGAGGCTTGCCCTTCCGTGCGGACACTGTGGAATCATCCCAGATGTACACGCAAAATTGTTGCAGCTGCAAGAGCGTTTGGAGATTATCTCCGACTTCACAGATGAGAAAACTGGGCTCAGAGACGTGACCTGTCCAATGCCACCTGGCATGGCTGGTTAACCGGTCTGAGGCTCTTCGTTAGATAAAGAAAACCCTTTCGTTGAATTTGGGAGAACACGTGTGGTGGTGTGAATCTCCTGGCAGTAACAACAGGCAGAGCTAAGAAAGAACACACCTGTTGGCCCCATGCGATCTGCCCCCAGGGTTACTAATAGCTCCTACCCCCCATCCCCTTGGTCCCGTATGTGATTTATTCATCCTTAAGTCAAAGTCCTATTGAAGCCTTAAGGTTAAAGGTGGGACTTAAAATGTTGCTTTTACGTACTGGCATTAGCGCCTAACCACATGCATTCTGCAGGCAGAATGTCTCGGTTAGAGGCCCTGCTCTTTGAGGCAGATTACTTAACCGATGCATGTTTCTGGTTCCTCATCTGTAAGGTAAGATCAGGGTTTCTATCTGACAGGGCGAAGCCAGAGGACAGGCCTTCCCCTCTTTGCTCACCTTGGTGCCCATTCTCCTGTCCCCTCAGAAATTACTCCCTGCCAGCCTTCACTCTCCAGGCTGCACTATCTCCCTGCACCACCTCCTACTGTCACTTCCCTCTGAGTGCCTATCCACTGGGTCCAGGAGCACGCTGGCAACGATGAAATGTGGAAGGGAACACAATCTCATCCCTTCCGCAGAAGCCCTGGCACCCAGACCCTGCCAGTGTCCCGCTGCAGAGCCAGTGCCACTCCTGGCCAGTCCTCACGAGCTCAGGACAGGCGTCCCTGACGCTAAGCCTCCTAGCACGGCTTTCTGCTCCTGCTCGGCATCTGCCCACTGCCTCCTTTTAATTAGCGTGTCCTCTGCATCTGCCTCTCCGGGGCTGGCTCGGCACCTGACCAGCTGCAGGGCGGGCCCGGCCATGTCTGCTCAGCCTCGGTGTCACCTCCAACAGCTGCACAGAGTCTGGGCCTGCTTCCTGTTTGCACCTGCAAGCCTCCGTGGCCTCACGCGTATCCCGCAGGGCCCCGGCTCCTCCGCAGGATCCCACCTAGCATCTGGCTCCCTGTGCTGGATCTGCTCCCAGCCTGACCTGGCTCTGTGGCCCCAGGGCCGCCCCCACCTGCCCCCGTTGCAAGGTCCTGGTGCTGCCGGCTGAGCTGCCCAGCATCTGTGTGCCCTTGCCCCTGACCTTCCCCAGGACTGCCCGCTATACGTGCCCTGACTCTCTGTCCACAATCGATGTCCACTGGCACCTGTATGCCCTTGCCTGCATCTGGCCCATTCATTCTCGGCTCGGGATTCCAGGCTGGACGGGGCCCTTGTGACTCAGAACCCCTCCTCCCTGGGACTCCACCTCCTGACCCAGATCATTGAGGTCGGAGCCCTTCTCCCTCACCCTAGGCTCTCTTCAGACCTCTCCTGCAGGCCTCAGCTGTCCATATTCGTGGCCACTGCGTCCTGACTTGGCGGTTGCCCAGGGGTTGAGGGGTTTCAGCCATCCTGGTGCTGGTGCCTCTGGGAGCTGCAGGCCCCTGGCAGACCCTGAGGCAGCCCCACTTGGAGGACTCCAGGGAGGGTGCCTCGGATTCGCTCTGCCCCCTACTCGGGCTTCCGCCCCACACGGTAGCCACATCCTAAGGCAAGGCACTCCAGGCAGCCACAGGAAACGGGAGTGGGAAGCCCTCGCCAGGAACCACAGGCTCCTGGATCTGGCCTGGGCCGCTCCCAGCAGGGCCTTCTGCACCTTCGGCTAGAGCAGACCCCCACACGCCCCTACCCCTCTTCCTTCCCCTCAGCCAGGTTCCTTTCAACCCCTGCCATTCCTGCTGACCCCCTCACCCTGCCGGCTCCCTCCCACCTTCCCACCCCTACTCCCCACTGCCAGGTGAGCCAGGGAAGAAGAGGGAGTCGGGGTGGCGAGGACACCTGCTGGTAGGAAAAGCAAACAGAGTTGCTCCCAGAGTCCCTGGCCCGGAGTGGCTCACATTCCTCCTTCTCGGGCTGTCAGTTTCTCAACATCTGCCAAATCTCTCTCTCTCTCTCTCTCTGTCTCTCTCTCGTATTGAGGTTTTTTAAATGTCCGTTCAGTAAACACACATGACTTCCACACGTGTACAAACACACACACACACACAGACGTCTCACCCAGAAGCCTCCCAGCTTCTCGGCACAGACGGGAGCCTCCTGGGAGGACACACTCCCAGACACATGTCCTCTCTGCACCCACAGCCACACCTCCCACCCACTCTTCCCGTGACACGCAGACACAGAAGGGAGGCCAGCAATCATCGACACGTCCAGAGCCACAACCCTGCTTTCCCCGCGTCCACAGGCCTGGAAGCCGCCCATTTTGAGCCCATGAATCTGTCTACTGTACAAAGCCCAAAAGCACATGTACGTGTGAACAGCAGTGCAACCATGCTCACGGCTCACGTGGGTCACGTGTGTGGCACAGACTGAAGGGCCTGGACAGCAAGAGGCTGCCCCTTGCCTGGGCTTCGAAAAGCTTGACAGACATTAATCTGGGGCAGGTATCCTCTTCTTCCCCAAAACTGGAAAAACTAAACCACAGATGTGTCACGGTGAGTTGTGAAAACAGGGGAGAAGACCCAGTTCTCCAGAGTCATGGAGCCGTAAGGGCTTTCAAGAGAGCTGGCCCTGCCCCTCTGTGGCACCCGTCCACTCACAGTTACCTATCCCATCACGCGTGCCAGAGCACAGAGGTTAACAGGACAGCACAACATAATTCCAAAGTAAGAGCAGTCCAGGATGTGATGGGAGTTCAGCAAGCCACTCAACCCCAGGGCTCCCGACCTTCCAGAAGCCCCCCAGCTCTTACCAGAATGGCTCTGTCTCCCTCCCCACCCACCTACCCGGCCCCAACTGTGCATCACCTCTCCTCAGCCTTGGTGTGGGTGAACCCGGGGCACCCCGCTTTGAGGCCACCGCTAGGGCCCCCTCTGTGGAGCTCCCTACTCCAGTTCAGACCCTCCAGAGCAGACACCCCAGCGAGAATTTGGACTTACTGTGCTCCGCCAGCCCCTGGATCATGTCGAATTTATGGATTTCTTTGGCATAGTACTCCGACTCGGTGTTTTCCTGAGTGCAGCTGTCCTCCCTCTCCCCCTGCATCTCCTCCAGCAGCTCCCGGGTGCTGTTGTAAAGGGCCAGGACCTGGTAGGGGACGTGGGTCATCACCGATGGCTCGGGGGGACTGGTGAGCCTGAGTTTGCTCAAGATCTGTCCCCTAATGGCTTCCACCCTCTTCTTCTTGATGTGGCCAAAGTCCAAGGTGGTGCAAGTGGACAGAGAGAGGCTGACCGTGGCAAAGTTCAGCAGGGCCAGGACCACCAGAGCCCTTTGCAAGTGCATCTTCATGCGCAAGCTGGGGAGAGCGGCCGGGGGGGCTGCAAGGCCCGGCGAGGAGGAGACCCCAGCAGTCGTGCAGAAGGAGGGAGGAAAACCAGGCGGCCTCCCTAGATCCCGAAGACTGAGGCTTGGCAAGAAGGTGCATGAACTCACTGCACTGCGAGAGCTTCAGGACTTCCAGGAAGCGCTGGCAACCCTGAGCGCGAAGAAGCCGACTGTGTGCCTTGGAGCTCTGGGTTTCTTCTCCATGTGTCTAAACAGGTTCTGCGGGGCTCTGACTCCCAGCAGGCCAGGTGGAGGGCAAGCAGAGGGCTGGGAGGGGTGGCAAGGCAGCTGGGAGTGGGAAGGGAGCTGGAGTTTTTCCTTAGGTAAAAATAAATAGAGCGGATATCTGATATTGCCAAATGCCGCTTGGCGATGGGGAGAAAGTGGGTATTTTAAAGAAGGAGCAGGAGGACCATGGCTGGGTCCCAAAATCAAAATCCTCGCCTTGCCCTGAAGGAGGATAAGAAAAGAGAATGGAAAAGAAAAGAAAAAAAATGTTTAAAAAAAAGTCAGATCACCAGTGAGTAGGTGGGGAGAGGCAGGGCTGGGCTGGGCTGGCCCCGCTAAAGGTGGGGGCAGCGTAGGACACACTTGTCTCTCGGGCACACCATTCATGCTTTCTCTTTTGTTTACACTTCCTCAGGGGCTTTCTAAATGACTTTGTTCACGCTGCCTCTCGTCTTCATTGGCTGGGAAGTGGGGGTACGTGCAATTGCAAGGCAGGGAGGACAGGCCCCTGGAGAGCAGCCCCAATAATCCACTTGGACGCCCAAGGTCACCAGCACCTCGGCTTGTCTTCTCCCTCGGCCATTGCTTCTGTTCCCTGCTTCTCTTTAAAAAAATAAAAAGGAAAAGAAAAAGAAAATAGCAGCCAGTTCCCTGCACGCCTGCTCCGGAAAGCTGTTATTCCTTCTTTCTCAGGCTTCTTCGCCTATCTGTCCCCTCTCTTGCTCATTCCCTTGGCCTTGGCTTTCTGCTTCCCTCCCTTCCTCTCCCTGCTGCTTCTCCCTCTCCTTCTCCCTCTCTCTCTCCCTCTCCCTCGCTCCCTCTCGCTCCTCTCCCTCTCTCACACACACATGCACACACACTGCTTTCTCTATTTCTCTCTGCTGAAATTTTATACCTCCCTCCCATGACGTCTCTGGCCCGGGTGGGGGAGGGAGGGACCAGCGCACGCAGCCTCTTTTGCTGCACGATTTTAATGTTTTAAACAGGCACAGGAAAAGCCGAGCCCATTTGAAAAATACTTTGCGAGTCCTCTCGTTCGACGTGGTAACTGAACTTTTTTTCCCCTCTTGGAGTCACTCCTGCTACACGTTGACTGTTTTTCTGGAAAGTTACTCCGACGAATCCCTTCCCTCCTTCTCCCCCAGCTCCTTCGCCCTCTCGCCAGCTGTCAGTCCGTCCTCTCTCCTCGGCCGGTCTCTCGTTCCTGCCTCGTCCCCCTCATCCTCCCCCCCAACCCCCGGCCCGGGCCGCCCTCCAGCCCGGCGGCACACCGGGCAGGGGCGCGGGGCAGGGGGCAGGGGCGCGCGCTGGGCCGGCGCCGGGGCGGCCGTGCCCACCCTCGGGGTGCGGGGGCGACGCCCGGCCGGGGAGCGGGGTCGGAGGTGGGCACCGCTCCGCGGCAATCCTGGCCCCGATTCTTCACTGACAAGCCTGGAGCCGGGCGGCGGGCTGAAACTTGGAGATGCTCCAGGGCCATTGAAAATGGTGGCGTTTTCCGGCAGATCGAGGGTGCCCTCTGGCGAGGCGAGGGCGCCAGTGATGGAGCGCGGCGGGCCGGGGCCGGGACGCCGGGGAGGGCTGGGGGTGGGGCTGGGGGCCGGAGCAGAGGGGCCGCGGGAGAGGGCGAGCGAAGCGACTCCGGAGCCCGGGGGCACGGCCTCCCTCTCGGCCCGACGTGCGCACAAGTGCACCTCTCTCTTCCCGGGGCCCCGCTCGGCAGCCGCTCTCGCAGAAATGTCCTCCAGATGTTCGCAGCCTCCCTCCCCGCCGAGGGTTCCGCAGGGAGCTGCGCCAGCGAGCGCAAAGTCAGCAGTTGGCCCCAGCCCATTTCCCAGATGGGTGAGGGGAAGTTTTCTCTCCGCTCTTTCTCGTTACTCTACTCCGCCTAAGCTTCTAGGTCTTTTCCCACGAGAAGCTCAGAGAGGGCAAGGCACGTTGCTTCCCGGCAACACAGGACTTGCCTCTGAATTCATCACTTCCCTGGGAATCCGTGCTGCTCCCCGCCACCCCACCCCACCTCACCCGGTCTTCCTGGACCCTTCCTGTGAGGTCGGCTTCCTGCTCCTGGCTCCTAGGCCGCTGGGATGTTCACTGAATCCCCAGAACAGTGGTTGATCAGTTTCCAGTTGAAGAAACTGAGGCACAGCGCGATTTTATTTTATTTTATTTTATTTTATTTTTTTAAGGCCATCCTGCTTATGGGTGGTGAAGGCGATATTTAACGCAGGCTCTCTAGTTTGGGTAGGCAGTGCTGTCATTTGAATAACATGAGGAAATCTAGGTGTAGAAAGCTTAAAAGTAACTTACCTAGATTATATAGCCAGTAGGTCTCAACACAGATTTGGACTGGCTCATAGAATCCAGGAACTCTCTGCCAGAGTCTACACATTTTCCTATGCAATACTGCCTCTGAAATTCAGCCATCATTTGAGAAATAGTTTGACGTTCACTGTATGCCAGGCACTGTTCTGGGCTCTGTGGATGCAACCCTGAGCAGAACAAACTAATAAACAAAACCCTTGCCCTTAAGGGAGCTTACATTGGGGGTGAGGTTTGGGGAGGGGCATGGAAACAGCAATTAACCAAATAATTAGGGATTATGATAAAAGATAAGCACCATGGTGGAAAATAAAGCAGGGAAGTAGATTAGGGAGTGCCTAGGTTGGGACTGTTGGAACTTAAAATAGGGTGACAGAGAAGATCTTACTGAGGCCTTTAAGTAAACTCTTGCGAGATGGGAGGAAAATTACTCAAGTTATATCCTTCTGGACTCCACCTCTGCCAAATCAGTCCAGGGATGCGGCCCTGGCACATGTATTTTTAACAAACCCCACGGGTGAGTCAGGTGCTCAGCAAGGTCTGGAAGCCACTGCTCTAGGGCTTCTTTCTGCTCAGACTGAGCACTGTGCACCTTTTGCTTTCAGGAAATCAGGGGAGAAGTGCGAATTAAGGTTTGAAACCTGGCAGTAAGGTGGTGGTGGTGTAGCTATGAGCTCACACAAAATGGAAAAATCCAAAGATGAATTTCTTCTTCCTCATTTGGTGCCAAGGAAGAAGAAAACAAAGGATTCATGGGAGGCTATATTTCATCTGTCTTGGATTTTAGCAACGAATGCTTCTTCAGATTAAAATCTAACCAGGTATTCTCAGTGAGAATCAGATCTTAGGGGTAATCTCTAAGAGCAAATACATGGGAGGAGACTGAGGTCCAGAGAGGGCTCTGCCTGGTCACACAGGTAGTTGTCAGCAGAGCTAGGATGAGACCTCAACTCTTCTGATATCCAAGCAGTGCTGTTGCTGTCACAGACATGCTAACCCATGGCCCCACCCAGTAAACTTGTGGATGACCGGTTGAACTGAGTAATTTATTGGGTATTTAAGAAATGCTTGCAATCCAGTTTTAGGGGGGTGCTACTCCCACTTTCAAGTCCTTGCTTTTTAGCAGTGGTCATCTAGGCCTTACCCCCAGGATGATATTGGGGATATTGCTTATTTTTCAGGACCACGAGGCCATCTTCAGGGGGCCCTAGCTGACCAGTACCAGGGACCTGGCCAGTGGTGTTGACTTGGGGATCTTACATGGAGAGTCAGTGAAGACTCAACTCGCTTGCCCCAATTGGCTGGGAATTTGAGGGACATCTTCCTCTGCTGGCCTAGGAGTATGGCTGGCACCCAGTAATATGTGCAGGAGAAAAATACTCTTATAAGATCTAGTATCAAAAAGGCTTCAGACCCGGCTGCTCGGCACTCAGATGATTTCCCTCAAGCCACCTCTTTGCACCTTAGGGTCCTCAATTTTTGGATAGAGATATCACTGATGCTCACTTTGTGGGGGTTGTTGGAGGGATTACTTGACTTTTGAATGTTGTCACTACTTAGGTATTTAACGTCTTAGTTCAGCTTCTCTGTAAACTTCTTGAAGACAGAGATTATGTATATTGCATGTTCCATTAGAAACTATTTATTTGCACCTGACGGCACTCTCCCCTCCCAGGAGCCTGTTTTCTTATCTGTCCGATGGAGATAATAGACTTACCTTGTTTTTCACTTAAGGTTATTATACCCTTCCCATGAGCTGGTAACTGAAAGTCCTTTGTTCATTTTAAAGCGCATAGGAGGGATCAATTTAATCACTACCATTAGTAGTAGTGCTTTGTACTTAATAACATCTATTTAAACAGAGCTACACACGTAGACAGTTCTTAAAGACTAATATTTTTTTTTCACTGTCCCATAGGAGCGGCCTTAGAGGGATTCAATAGCTGGGGGTTTCTTCCAGAAGTCGGGCAAGGCAGTTTAGGAAAGTTTTGGTTTAAATTCAAAGGTGGCTCATAGAATCCAGGAATAATACCGCGGATCCTTTAAATATTGAGATGAAAGGGCGGAGCCGTCGTCAGGGACGCGACTGGGCCGCTTGGTTTCCAGGAAATGACATCAGAGGGCTGCGGAGATGGAGGACGTGCTGGATTTAGGCGAGGATCGGCGCCGCGGCTCGGCCACCTCCGTGAGGACCGACCTGGGGGCTTGGGGTTAGGATTTGGCGGGTGGAGAGGAGAGACCTAGCCGGCCCGGCTTCCCGGAGGCGCCTCGGCCTGGTCTGTCCCAAGTGGCCCGAGCGGGCGGGCGCGGAGCCGCGCGGGGGTGAGGCCGGGGAAGAGGCGGCCTCCGCCGCCCCGCCCCGCCCCGCCCCCGGGGCCGCGGTGGGCTCCGCCGCCACCCGCCTGAGGTTTGCTTTCTTTAAAATTCTTTGAAAGCAGAAAAAACCGATCCTGCCCCTGCCAGCCTCTGGGACCGGTGGGAAATTTCCCAGCCAGGCTCCGCTTTCTGGAGCTCCGAGTGCTAACTCCCCTAGAGCGGGCATATCTGAGAGTGACTGGAGAAGCCCTGGGCTGGGGTCGCACTTGCACCCATCTCAGGGCTTTCTCCTTGAGACTTCTCATGCCAGAAGTTCATGTAAAAACGTCAGTGTTTTATGCATGGAAGGCAGCCTGGCAGGCCTTCTTTTGCCCGGAGTTCCCACGGGGAGGTGGGCGTTACCTCAGTTTTATGATTTAGGGTTTATAATGTGGAGGAGTGGCTAGGTGCTGGGGGCCCGGAGGTCGAATGGAGTATGAAGGTGCTCACTGGGTTAAAAAAAAAGAAAAGAAAAGAAAAGTTAGCATTGTGTGTCAGCTATAGTCAAATCTAAAAAATGAAAATCCCTCCCCAACCTCGGTTTCCTTATCTCTAGAATGGAGATGTTGGTATCTACTTCAGAGGCTACAGTGAAGATGAAATGGAGTAATGTCTGGGAAGCACTGAACACAGTGCCTGTCATATGCTAAGTTACTAGAAGAAGTTAGCTGCTGTGGCTTCTGAGGCTGTGATTTACCCAGTTATGTCTATAGTCAGAACATCACCGATCTAGATTCAAGACCCAAGGTCAGTGTTGTTTTTTAACTCCATCACAGTCCCATCAAGCCTTTTTACCTTTAAAATTAGTCAAGATCACAGTTACTAGACGATTGGGGCACACAGCAGGTCTTTAGTTTCTGCTATGGAATCTCTAAGTGTTTTTGAAAGGCCCTGATAGCATTAGATGTCCTCCAAGGTAGCAGAGGGGAGCACCTCTCAGGGGACAAGAACAATTGTTCTACCCTGAAGCAGGTTCCTTGACTTACCAAAGAGAATATTAGGTCACTGGGTCTTTCTGATATGTGAACTTGTTTAGTCCCTGGGAATGTAAATGTAGTTATGCATTCATTCTTTCAACAAATATTTATTGAGCCCCCACTGTGTATCAGGCAGTGTTAGGTGCTGGAGATACAGCAGTGAAAAACAACAGCAACACCAGCAACACAGGGGCGCCTGGCTGGCTCAGTTGGTGAAGCATGGAACTCTTGATCTCAGGCCCCATGTTGGGTGTAGAGATTACTTTAAAAAATAAAATCTTAAAAAACAACAGCCACAGCAAGCAAAGTCCTTGTCCTCATTGGGCTTACAGTCCAGCGGGGGAAGATGGACAATAAACAGGCTGTATGTTGAAAAATATGTACATTTAAATATAGTAATTTTTCTACCAGTCATTCCTGTGGATTTATACAGAGTCTTCAAAAAGCTTAAAACCTTAAAATACTTAACAGTTATTAGAGAAACCACCCGGAAACCACATTTAGAGGCAAGATAATTGAATTTTTGTTTTAGCACGACCACTGCACATAGTACGCCATGTTCAGATACCAAATGGGAAAGGGCAGTGATAGGCAGAGGGGCGGAATTATCTGCCTTGGGAAGAAAATGAGCAGCTGATCAGAAATATTGTTTCCATCATCCCTGAAACCTATATTATTGATTAGAATTTGAAATATAAACAGCTCATAGAGGTTTTTATGCAACTCCCATGTAACCCCTCTCAATTTATTGGTGCAGGCAGTTGTTAGAACATCTGAAAACTGAAACTCCAGCATGGGATAGTGGAAAGAGCTGAGGATCTGTAGACAGAAGCTTTTGGTCTTTGATTTACGTCTGCCACTTACTGGCCTTCCTGGGCCTCACTTTCCACACTTGTGAAATGACATCAGTCCTAGTCCCTGTAACTGTGAGAATTCGGTGAAGCCACATCAAATGAGATCTGAAAGTGCTTATATTAATGCTGGTTTTAGAAAAGCCAACAAATGAAAATATAAATATTTCAACATCCGCTAGTCTGCCTGAATAAAGTTTTGTTTCTGTGCTGGGAAGCATTTAAGACACAGAGCCTCCACCCCAGGAAGGCTTTGGGAAACTCCTGCAGATGCTTTATTGGATGACTCAGAATTTAAAGTGTTCTGATTTCCGAAGCTGATGCCTCAAAATTCTTGTAAGAGATTTCCTTCGCTATCTGGAAGCACAAATCCAATTAGTATATATGTCAAAGCAAATGCTGTCTGTGTTTCTCTGGTGCTAGTTGCCATGGAATTTAGGAATTCTTTCCCCAAAAAGCCTTTTTGATAACAATTTCATGCCAAGCTGCAGCTCTGAAATGAGGTCTTTCTAGAATCCTGCATAGGAACATGAGAGCCTTTACCACCTTCTTCCCTGAACTTCGGCGTGAGGTCTCTGTTCATTCTAGAGGAGTCTCTGCGTGCATTTCTTCGGGTAGGAAAGATCTATGGCAGTTAAAGGAAAAACCTGTAGAGATGATTTTTCAGGAGTTTGTTATTTTCCCATCAAATAGAAATGGTGTCAGGTGCTTTGTTTTAAGGGGGGGGTGGAGCGTTTTTGAAAAATATATTCAAGTTACTCAAATCCCATCCTCCACAATGTCATCACAAATCCCGTCCTTGCTTACCTTCCCAGAATTCTCGTCCTCACAGTGGCTCAAAGATGTTTGGGTCAGCAGCGCTCCTCGTCTCTCCTTACAGGGGCCCAAGATGGGTCGCCGAGCTCAACAGGAGTCAGCTCAAGTCGAGAATCCTCTCAGTAGCAAGAACTCCTCTTCAATTCTGACTGGAGAGGTGGGTGTTAAAAAAAAAAATGCTTTCTAAGAGTTGTAATTACTTAATGAGCAAGGATTTGGTATTTCGTATTTTTTCTCTATAATTCCAGCCCTTCCTCCTATCTTGATTTGGGAATTCCCTTCTTGGCATTTGTCCTCTTAGCAAGAAATGAAAGAGGAACATTTTTTTCTTTGATGCCAGAGTAGTTTCTGTGCATTGCTTTATATTCTCAGTGAAGAACATTCTCGAGTTCGCTGAAGCAGGGGACCAGGAAGTTTCAAAATCCAGTGGAAATCCAGGTTTTTATTTCTGCCGAATCAGTGCCAGTGAGGCATGCTGGTGACGTAAGGTTGGATTACACAACTGGACGGCGTTTGCTCCCAATGGTGACCTGCGCTTGCTACAGTTTTCAGGCAGGAAGGGGATTAGTGCTCGCCTTACTTTCCTGGAAACTTTTCTGAGTGGCCTGGAATTGTGGGACTCGATCCAGCTGCTCCATGGAGGGTGGGTAATCCTGATGAACAACACTTTTAATGCCAGGGCTCTATTTTTGGCAGTTTACTCAGAGCCCCTTTGCATCTTCCTCTGTGCATTTGAATAAACTTTGCTCTTTTCAAGAATCAGTTGCAGGATAATCGCTCTGTCAGCTCTTCCTAACTTTCCCAGGCCAGCTTAGGGCTCCTTCTTCTCCGTGCCCGTAGTACCCATTATAGGACAGCTGTATGTTCTTGCATTGTATGCTAATTTTTTTTTAATGTATCTGTCTGCCCCACTAGACAGTGAGTTCGCACACAGCAGGAAAGCTGGCTTCTCAGTTATCTAGTTCATTGGCCATAGCAGGTTTAAAATCGATGAGGGGATCTACACTGAGAAGCCCGATGAGCTAGGCAGGTGCATGAGCAAAGCATGCTGGGAAAAGACCCAGGTACACTTACTTACATCATCACGTATGTAGGAGTAGTCTTCACTTTCATAGGAAGGAAGTTCTCCGGCATTTCTGTAAGCAGTCCACATGGCCCTTTCTATGTATCTTTTACTTTCGTACTTATTCTAGAAATGTGGGTACAGAGCATCATTACTCTGAGGTAACAGTCATGCCAGTACAGAGGAGCTGGTGGCTGGCCCTTGGCCTCATTGCCTGGAGACAGTAGGGACAGGGTGGGAGACGGGTTGTGGGAAGCAGAGGCCACATGCCCCCTGTAAAGAGGTAACCACTGCCTAGCTAAAGCTGACTGACTCTGTGGGGAATACGGGCCCAGTATTGCCAGATCCTCTGATTCTCTGAGAGATGCTGGCAGTCTAAAATTTTGTGAGAAAGCAACACATTTTTGTAGGTTAGCAACGAATTATTATAATAATTAAATCATGATATGGGCTGGATGAGGCCTGAGGGTGGTCAGTTTGTGACTTCGGCCACAGCACCTACATTATAGTGCTTATTGCACTGGATTCTAATTGTTTCCATGACTGGCCCCCTCATAAGATGTGAGCTTCTGGAAGGCCGTCTGTCACTCACAGTGCCCAGCACAGGCATGAGGTTGACAGTGCAGGGTCGGGGCGTGAGGTACACCATGGGCGATGAGGGCCGTCACAGGCTGAGGAAGAGTGTTGTCGGGTGGGGGATGGGTACATAGTGGTGCACTGGAGGCCCGGGTAAGGGGGATGGTGGTATAACGTAGGAAGATGGTGAAAGAACACGCATCGTAGCCAACCCTGGGTCTGAGGGAGCTTGAACTGCGGCAGTGTTTGTCAGCCAAGAGAAAACAGGCAAGCTGGGCTAATGGAGTCTCTTCTTGACCTCTGGCCACTTTAGACTGTGGGTCTAAGAAGATCTATCCCAATAGCAAATCATTTATTCATTTCTTCAGCAAATAGTTACTGAAGTTTGCCATGTGCTGGGTACCGTTGCAGAGGGTTGGCATATTTTGGTGAACAAAAGAGACAAACTCTCCTGCCACCATGGAACTTACACTCCTTATACTCCTGGAACTAAACTCCAGGAACTTATACTCCTGTGATCGCTGGCAGCCAGAAAGACTAATCACACGTCTACTTAATTGTGAAGGAGGTTCTAGCCACCTGTAGTGGTTAGGTGATGGGCCTGTGGTGGGCCAGGATATCCTGGAATGACCTGACGGCCTTGAGGCTCCATGTAACCCCCAGACCAAATCAGCTTCTAGGCTGGGGTCAGTAGGCATCATTCACCTACCCATCGCCTTCCCCTTGGCTCCCAGCTGAGAGTCAGGACTGTGAGCGGCTAACTTCAAAGGCACAGACTGTGATGAACTTTTCAGGGTTTCGGCCTTTCTGGAAGACTTACTTATTTCCCCAGGGACATTTACCTCTGGGCCTTAGCATTTTTCTGGGAGAACATGATGAAAAGTCATTCTGTTCTTCGCCCACCTGGTGCTCCTGACAGTGACATGCCGGTCAGAATTCCAGGATTCTTTTTCTCTCTGGGTTAACTGAGGTTTAAAGCAGTGTGGGCAGCCTCCCCCGGGGCCAGATGCTCCCTATGTTGTGTGGGATTTTTTGGCTGTTTCTTTCTAAAATTAGATCCCAAGACTTTTGTGTGTGCCCATTTACGTTCCAGTTCTGAGTGTATGACCTGATGTATTTATTTTTGTCCCTTCGCTGACTAGATTCTAGGATGAAGCTATCCCTGAAAACGTAAACATGGCACCTGGGGGCTGTCAGACATCCTGGAGCGACTGTAGAGTAGGAATGTTTGTTCTGAGGCGAGGTGGCGGAGTTGGGCGCTCCGGTGGAGGAAGCAGGGAGGCAGTCTGCTCGAGTAGAGAGAACACGGGACCTGGCAGCACAAAACCAGGGCTGGAGACCCGGCTCTGCTAATTGCTCGGATCTTGAACAAGTCCGCTAATCTCTCTAATCCTCCATTTCACTGTCTGTCAAGTAGTGGTAACAACGCCACCAGGTTGCTGTGGGGATTAAGAGAGAGGTGCATTTGACAGCACCACATACACGTGCGTTCCTTCAGTAAACTCGCGAGTAGGTGAGGATTGGACAGTGCTGTGCTGTTCTTATTAAAGGGCAGCCACGTAGGAGGACGTGAGAGCCTGGGTCTCCTGTCAAACAGACTTGGCAGTCTCTTCGAGAGCTCTGACTCATTTATCCGCAGGTAGACTAGTAGTGATTCAAAACAGTGTTTGGGCTTCCGGGGTGCAGGGGACATTCTTTGGAAGAGTGGATAAGAGCACAAGCCTTGGATCCTACAGGCCTGGGTTGAAAGCCTGGCTCTGCCACACATGAACCCTAGGACTCCGCAAGTTATTTAACCTCTTTCATCCCCCGTCTTATTATTATTTTTTTAAAAGATTTTATTTATTTGAGAGACAGAGCTTATGTGAGTGAGCGGGAGCAGGGCGGGGGCAGAGGGAGAGAGAGACTGTCAAGCAGACTCCCTGCTGAGCGTGGAGCCCAATTTGGTTGATCTTATGACCCTGAGATCACGACCTGAGCCCAAACCAAGAGTTCTGGTCAGCTGAACTGACTATGCCACCAGGTGCCCCAGGAGCAGTGCAGCCTCACTCACTCAGCCTCAGTTTCCTCATGGGGAAGGCAGGGATAATAATATCGCATACTCCATAGAGTGGCTAAAGAGAAAAAGTGAGATGATCGCTGTAAAGCCCTGCACGCAGCCTAGCGCACAGCGCCCGATATGTTGCCGATGGTTATTATTTCGGTAGAACTCGGATGTTCTTTTTGTTTTGCCTTAACGCTCTCTACTGACGTTGCGAACCAGAGGCCTTCAGCTTGAGTGTTGCCTATAGTGATGTCTTGTTTGATCTGTACAATTAAAACTTTGTCAGTTCGGTCGTTATTTATAAATTAGGAAACTTGACGTGACAATCCCAATTCTGGGCTTCTCTTTATTTTTATTTTATTTTTTTAAAGATTTTTTTTTTTAAATTTTATTTATTTGGCAGCTAGCCAGTGAGAGAGGGAACACAAGCAGGGGGAGTGGGAGAGGAAGAAGCAGGCTCCCAGTGGAGCAGGGAGCCCGATGTGGGGCTCGATCCCAGGACTCCGGGATCATGCCCTGAGCCAAAGGCAGACACTTAACGACTAAGCCACCCAGGCGCCCCATGGGCTTCTCTTTAAAATCAGAAGTTCTGGCACAGTGGGAATGCTGGGCTGGCACCCCCCTCCCCGGGTGGCAGTGGGCCGAGCTGGCTGGAGCTGATAATGGTGCTTGTCGACATGTGGCCTGCCTCGTGCAGTTTGCCACTCCTTCCTTTCATACCCCTGTCAGATTTACTCACATTTGATCTGCCTTCTCCTAAGTTTAGAACTCCTGGTCTTTGAGGATGGATTGATTTTTTTAGGTATCCTCGTGTATCTATTAGTATCGAATTTGGCCACGTGCATCAGAAACTTGATCCCAGGTTGTGAATCAAGCAGACATGATTTTTTAAAAAAGATTTATTTATTTATTTTGAAGAGAGTGAGCGAGCGAGCAGGGGGGAGGGACAGAGAAGGGAGAGAGGGGAGAGAGAGAATCCCAAGCAGACCGTGCTGAGTGTGGAGCCCGATGCCAGGCTTGATCCCAGGACTCTGAGATCATGACCTGAGCCGAAGGCAGATGCTTAACCGACTGAGCCCCCCAGGCCCCCCAGGCATGATTTTCCTGACAGCAAGAAGTCCAGGGGAGGGCAGAGCGGGCAGGGCACGTGCAGTCACGGGGCAATACTGTGCATTCCCCTGGCCCCTTCTAGCTTCCTCCTGTGCCATCTGGAGCTTGTGACTTGCTCCCATAGTTGGAAGATGGCTGGTTTCCCCCCAGGGATCAGGTCTGCATGCTAGGAAGGGAGAGGGGCAATAGTTGAAGAGTTCAAGGTTTGTTTTTTATGAGGAAAACAGTAGCCAGAGACCTCACCAAGGAGACTTCTAGTTCTATTGCATTGATCAGAACTGGCTCTTAAAACAGCCTTAAGTTTCGAGGGACTTCTCAGTGAGGCGTGTTGCCGCAGCCGTAACACTGGGGTTTTGGGCGATGGAGACGGCCGTTGAGCAGGCTGTTTGCAACCGACGCGTCATCATTTTTTTTAAGAAATAGAATTCATCAGAGGTTTTTTTTTTTTTCATAGATTTGTATATGACAGGAAAGAATTATTTTTAGTCATAACAACAACAGCACCAATCCACATTCCTCTCCACAGTTCTAATTTAAAGTTGTGTAGATATCAGTGAAAAATTATATGCCCTGAAATTCCAGGCTACCTGATTGAGTTGCCTTTGTCAACTCTTCTGAATCTTTTCCTTCTGCCCATTTTCTCTGTAGCCTCTTGGGGCTTTTCTGCCTCTACCTGTGGCTCAGTCCAGGTGGTTAAACGCTTCCTCCCTCTCTGAGAGGCGAGGGAATGTCTCTTTTATTTGCCTGGTCATTCTGTAAATCTCAAATAATTTGGAAGCACTCCAGCTGTCTGATTGTACTGAGTAACCTGAAAGACGAGCTCTTCATATAGTTTCACTTGCTCGGAGTTGATTTGCTTGTACGTGTTTCTTTACGGCTGTCGTAAAGAAATGAGGTCATACAGATGAAGTGCTTAGCACAGTCTGCCGCTCACAGGAATCTCTCAAATAATGGCAAGCATCAAGAAAGTTTATGGCTGCACTCTTGTGTTTTGGGGCTTGGGGGCCACCTGTCGCCAATCAGGCTTGGATTACGAGATGCTAGTTCGGCTGCCAGTTTAGGTTGGTATTGTGGTTCCTGAGATGGTTCCGTGACATGTGTCTGCATGTCTGCAGTATGTAACTTTCTCTGGTCGGGGCAGCTCTGAGAATTAAACTGGATTTCTCTGCTTGAGCGTTCACCTTCTGATGATTCAAATGATCCTGCTCTCACGCAGCTCCCCCAAGACCAGGACACTTTGTACCATAAAGTTATACTGCCATATAACGTCTAGGTCTGGCCTAGCTTTTGAATGAACACTTCTCACTTGGGTCTAGACAGGCTCGTTGGGGCTTAACTTTTAGTTTGTAGATTGGCCTTTTAATAATAATTTTGGCTTACATTGGAACGATTGCTCTGTCTCTGTTAACTGCACGTGGGGTCCCAGTTAAGCCTCATGGTGGCTCTTGAAGCGGGCGCTCCTCTTATCTCATGTTAGCTGTGAAGGCACTGAGACTTTGAGAGGTCGGATGACTGGTCCAGAGTCACTCGGCCCATCTCTGCCTCTAGTCTCTGTGATTCCTGCTGATAGGTAGATGTGCAGACCTCCCAGCAGAGAAGCTTTTGGGTTGCTCCCTTGCAATCCTTCTGGAGCAGGAGTAAGTTCTCACTTGATGACCCTTATCTGTCCACTTGTCTGGAGAAATGTTTGAGTCACAGCTGTTCCCTTTCTCTCCACCCCCCATCCCTTCCGTGTTCCTCCTAGGACGCAGAACTGAAAGTTAGCCAGATTCTCTCGCAGGAATCTGAGCAATGCTGTTGGGCTCATGTTCCCAAATTAGGCCAATTTCCTCATCCCTCAGCAGCTTCACTCAGCTGGAGCTCCCTCGGCGCTTTGCATGACGTCTCTCGCCCTCTGCCTGTTCCCTGACTGCTCTGCCAACCAGGCAGCTATTTTCAGCCCTATAGGGTTATCTGCTGACCCTTTTTGGTGACATTTTTCTTCTTTCTCACAAAAATAACTTTCCTGATTGGTCACATTTTTCAGCCTTTTTCGTAGGCGCTCTCCGATGGGCCGGGTTGAGTGATGCTCCTGATAACGTCGTCGAGGAGGGATGCGGGGAATTTGATGTAGGACTGTTCGTGAGGAATGCGTTTTCCACACTTCATATTTATGTCATGCTTCGCATGCTTCAGTTTTGAACTCTCTCTCTCAGGGTGGGCGATGCACATCGCTCGCCATCCCTGGGGCCGCCGCTGTGTGGGAGGGAATGTCTACTGAGGGTAGAGCTTTGCCCTTAGAAATAGCCTCTTTAGGTTCTCTCCCAGCCCCGGCTGGAGCTCTCTCCTCGTCCCAGCACGGCGCCCGCACGGGAACAACTTGTGACTCATTTCGCTCTCTGCAAGGGCTGGGAGAGTCCCTCTTGCTGCCTTCCTGCGGGTCCCAGGTTGAAAGGTGGTGCTTGAACAGCCCTTGAAGGTTCTCTTTGGCCCCCGTGGGAGGGCTGAGTGAGAAATCTGTGTGAAGAGTTTAGGCCAGGGCCCCACACTAGCTACACAACCTGAGGAGTAGACAGCGTTATTATTTTGTCTTGAATTCCCGCTCTGCCAGTTACTAGGTGTATATCCTGGGCGAGTTCTTTACCCGCCCAAAGCCCAGTTCCTCATCGCCACAGATCATGTGGAGATAACAGGAGTAGCTATCTATGAGCGTTGTTGGAAGATTAAATAAGAGAATGCAGAACGCTCTTCCGATAGTGCCTGGTATGTGCTAACTATTGCTGTCGTCTGGGTCACATGAGAATTAGAAAGTATTATCCAGTTAGCTATGATTGCTGTTCTGTTCAAGATATGGAGATATTCATATTTCTTCGAACTAACTGGCCCTTAGGACCAGAAACACTTGGATGAGGAGCCCTTTTGGGGAGAATTCTTGGTGCCACTTGAGAGCTATTTTGTTTCTCTCCTCTAGGCCTTTCTGCCTATGCAACAGACCAGTTATCTGCTAGTCTCTACCTATCTTCTTTTCAAAACCCAACCCTCTGTCGAGTGGTTGGCAGTCTTTCCAAAGAATAATCTGTAATTCCTGGCTTATATCATTCTGTCATTCTGGGGAAATATGGGTAGAAAATGAGGAGGGCAAGAGTGACCTTGGTGACTTCAGTGACCTTGGGGTAGAAGGTAATATCTATTCATTTATTCATTCATTCTCTTGTGAAACTGGGTTGAGAATTTTCTATGTGCCAGGCATCGTGCTTGGAGCTGGCAATGTAGTGATAAACCAGACCTACTCCCTGTCCTCTCAGAACTTTGATCTGGGGGCTGCGGAGAAGTAAGTGCGGGTAGGGGTGAACACAGAAAAATATGGGGAAACCTGCATTGAGCCCCTTTTCTCCTGGGGGGCATCCAAAGAAGTTGTCTAGGAAAAAATCATGCTTGAGCTGAGACTTTAAGGATGAGTAGATGTGAGCGCAGGGAAGGGGCAGAGGAGAATATTCTCCACGTGGACAGATGAGCGTGTGCCAAGTCATGGAGGTAAGGGAGAGAGCATGGCATGCTGGGTTTGTCAGTGGAGCAATTGACCCTACCAGCGATGGAGTGGTGGTTGGAAGTTACTTTTGCAAGCAATGAGATCGTTTACGAATATTCCAGAACCAGCCACCTTGTCTTTTTTGACAAATGAACCATATGAGGCCAGTGTTTCTTATATGATGCTGAAATAATTGGTGATATTATCATAATTAATGTATATATATAGACCTTTCTCTGTTTCTTTAGCCTTTCATTGATGACTCTTTCGTGCAGCCATTACACTCCACCATATGCGTTTGTGTTTGCTGGTCAAGAAAATCCTAAGGTGTGCTCAACTACAGTATCGCTGACTTGTGACTTTCCTGGCTTATCCTTTATAAGGAGGTACTTAGTAGACCAGTCGTTTACAGTGTTCACACTTCATGTATGTCCTGAAAATTCTTAGCTTCCTCTGAGTATTCCTCTGAGCATAGATGGTTCTCGTATAAATGATAGATTCTAGTAACCCTGGAGAGAAATCTGCCCATTATGGAAGGAACGTTGAATTAGTCATGATCTGACAGGATTTAAAAATGTCCTCTAATTTCACAAAATAAGAGACTAAGTATTCCAAATCCTACTATTACCAGTATATGCTAGATGCTTAATAAAAGTATGTGTCCGTGAATCACTGATACGAGCCAAGTTGGTGCCTGTGACAGATTACTATTGCATTGCCTCAAGGAGAGTGAGAACCCTCAGCTCAGCATTCCTAATTGGTATTAAAAGAACGTACATATGATTTAACAACACAGGTCATACCCACTTATCACGACCCAGCTCAAAAGACTTCAGATTCTGTGGTAACATTAGAATTTGACGTGACTTCTGTTCGGAATAAGTAGAGTACTGGCCTGTGTTCAGAGATCTTTTTTTTTTTTTCTGGTATGTGAAGATTTTCATGATAATGATACTTTTGTTGTAATGAAAATTGACTTATATTCAGGCAAGGTTCCCAGAGCAAAGGTTTCTCGAAATCTATGGGTATAAATACCATCCTGTTAGGAAAAAAATTATCAAGAATGAGTGAAATGGTTTAAGCCCTCTTAACTTACCTGAACTGTGGCAGTTGCTTCTAACTGGACTCTTCTTTTGTGCTTCTGCCCTCCTGCCGCTCAGGAGGTCCGATAAAAATGTGTGTCATTCATTTCATACTCAAAACCCTTTAGTAGATACCCACTGCACTAGGATTAAAAAAAAAAAAAAAATCCTAGGGGCGCCTGACTGGCTCAGTCAGTAAAGCATGCGACTCTCAATCTTGGGGATCATGAGTTCGAGCCCCACATTGGGTGGAGGAGATCACTCACCGAAAAAAAAAAATCCTAAATCTTTACCTCGGAGCTATGTGATTTGGTGCTTGCCTGCATCTCCAGCCTCATTTCACACCTGCCACCCTGCTGTAGTCACGTGGAGTCTTTACTTTGCTTATGTGGCTCCCCATTCATTCTGGTTCCCTAGAATACTTGAATTCAATGGAATGCACTGGACTGGAGTGGATCCCTAGAATACTCATCCCTAGTCTTCACTGGGCTGACTCCTACTTCTCTTCTCCTCTGGGTTCAGCACGAATAGCACTCCTTTTTAAATAAGAATATTACCCTTTTCATTACCTCTCCGTATTATATTCTTTAGCTTTTTTTTTTTTTTTTTACTTTTTCTATCATTTCATCTGCAGTTGGTAATTATGTTGGTGTAATTAGTGAGGTCCTTGTCCCTCACTAATTACAAGCTCCAGAAGTGTCTGTTCTGCTCTGCCTGAGCGTGTCACTTTGTAGATCCTCAGTAAGGTACTTGTCCAATGAATGAGGAACAGGTTGCGGGGGGGATGATGTGTTCAATTTAGGGACAGGGTAGCTTGAGATGCCTATGAGACCCCTACCTGGAGACGTCCGGGAAGCTGGAGCTAGAGATTTGGCAGTCATTAGTATTCAGGTGGTAAATGGAAGCCCAGCTGTGTAAGGGAGAGTTGGTAGTGAGGAACATCCATGTTTAAGGAACACACAGCCAAAGGATGTCTCACCAAAAGAGGTTGAGGAGGACTGGCCAGAATGGGGAAGGGAAATGCAGGCACCTATGGCATCCAGAAGCGAAGCCAAGAGTGTCAGGAAGGAGGGAGGGGTCAAGAGTGTTCGATGTCACTAAGAGGGCCCGAGCAGGGTCTGTTGGATTTAGCAATAGGGTGGTCTCTGAGGTTTCACATTAAAATGCATGGCTGAACTGGAGGGTATTATGCTGAGCAAAATAAGTCAATCAGAGAAAAACAATTATCATGTAGTTTCACTCACATGTGGGATTTAAGAAACAAAACAGGATCATAGGGGAAGGGAGGGAAAAATAAAGTCAGAGAGGGAGGCAAACCATAAGAGACTCTTAACTCTAGGAAACAAACTGAGGGTTGCTGGAGGGGAGGGGGGGATGGGGTAACTGGGTGATGGGCCTTAAGGAGGGCATGTGATGTCATGAGCACTGAGTGTTATATAAGACTGATGAATCACTAAACTCTACAGCTGAAACTAATAATAACTATGTGTTAATTGAATTTAAATAAAATAAAAAATTAAATGCATGGCTGTTTTTAAAAGGCATGTCCACGTACCACCTGTGGTTGTCTTGCTTACAGAGGCGTATGTATGTTACTTCGGGAAACAATGAACTCAAACCTGGCAAAGGGTGTGAAGAGAAGAGGTCAGTGCCCAGAGACGTTTTTAAAAGAAGATAGATAGGATGTGGTAGCAGGTTGGCTGTTGGAGGTAGGAGGAAGGACAGTCTGGAATTCACCCCACACGTAGCTAACATGACTGAATAGATACTGATATTTTTGAGACTGAGGATTTAAGAGTCTCAGCAGTGGGGGAGCAAGAAGGGATCATTATTTCAGTTCAGGGCATTTTGAATTTGAGTTGCCTTCAGGATTTTCAAAGAGGTCTGTTAAGTAAACAGTTGAAAATGTGGTCTGGAGCTTAAGAGAGAAAGTTGAAAACTAATGATAACAGATGTGGGAGTCATCAGGACTAGGGGATTTAAGAAGAAATAGGAAAAACTTCTCATGCCTTTGGGTAGCTCACAGACCTTTCATGATCTCCGGGTGCAAATGTGTGAGTTTTAAACAGAGAAGAGCTACGACCAAATTTGCTTTTTATTGTCGTTGTTATTATTAGAGAGAGAGAGCACTCACGCACACATGTGAGCAGGGGATGAGGGAGCAGAGGCAGAGGGAGAGACAGAAGCCCAAGCAGGCTCCGTGCCTAGTGTGGACAATGGGGCTCAGTGTCACAACCCTGAGATCAGAACCTGAGCCGAAATCAAGAGTTGGGACGCTTAGTCGACTGAGCTATCCGGGTGCCCATATTATTATTTTTTTAAATTTACATTTTAGAAGGAGCACTTTGGCAAGCATTGGTCATGGACAGATCCAGGTTTTGTGAGCCCTGAGACTTACATAGTTTGGAGGCCACCTTCAAGAAAAATAATTCAAAATTATGAGTTCAAAATGAACTATGAGGGGCGCCTGGGTGGCTCAGTCGTTAAGCGCCTGCCTTCGGCTCAGGTCATGATCCCAGGGTCCTGGGATCGAGCCCCACATCGGGCTCCCTGCTCAGCGGGAAGCCTACTTCTCCCTCTCCCACTCCCCCTGCTTGTGTTCCTCTCTCACTGTGTCTCTCTCTGTCAAATAAATAAAATCTTAAAAAAAAAAAAACTATGAAAGTAAATACTTATTTATAATGAGAAAAGAAATCATAACTAAGTTATGAGAGCCCTGGATATTCAGATGCCTTTCCTTGGAGAACTTCTTAGGCAGTGTACCAGAAATGGTTACGTAGAAAATGCTTCCTGATTGAGACCTAGCATCCCTTCCCTATCTAGAACTCTCTGTAACTCCCAGGGGCCCATGCAGGTATGGAGTATAGATTTGGGGAAAGTGAGGCCGAAGCTGGGAGACCAGTAGGATCCAGCTGAAAGAAGGCCTTAATTTGCGTGGTTGCGCAGGTTCCCAACCCCGCTCAGCAGGTGGGTCTTGACAGAGTGGAGGCATATGGGTGACTTGATCCCGATTTGGGTAGTTCTAGGGGAAATGTGGTAAAAAGGCAAAGGAGTGAAGCATAGTGCGATGGATCTTGGGAGTGAGCTGGGTTCATGGAGAAGGAAGGGAACCAAGAAAGAAGTTCTTGGATGAGGAGAGAAGGAGGGGACTAGATACTTCAGGGATTGAGCAGTTCCGGGTTGTGACACGTAGGAAAAAGTAGCAAGGTCATTGGTGTTTGAAGAGTCAGGGAACTCTTGGGCTGAGCCCTGGATGGACTGTTGATGTGTGCATCGACTTTGCTTAGAGTGCTGGGGCGGGTTGTGGAGCAGTAGTACCCGAATTTTGGATCAGTCTGTGCTCCCTGCGGTTGTTGTGATGGACGTGAAGAAGGAAGGAGAGGCAAGGTAGCTGGACAAGATGAGTTTCAAGAGAAGTGTTCCAGAATAATTTGGAAGAATAATGGTCTCAAGAAACTATGGGGAGTGCGCCTCAGGTGGGGCCCGGGTTTGTGGGGTTTTTAAAAAATGAACAGGCTCTACTTGAAAGAACTGCCAGAGAAGAGACATCCAGGGGGGAATGCCAGGATTTAGGAGCAGTGGGGAGATGGAAGGGGTGTGCTGTGAATAGAGAGTATCCAGTCAGTCAGGAACCAGAAGATGGTGATCAGAAAGCCTCATTGAAATCATTAGCCAGGCTAGATTTCTTCTCATTATGTAGCGTGTCAATAATTACTGAGAAGGAGCAGAATGATAGTAAAATATCCTTTTGATAATGATATTTTACAGGAAAAGGGTACTGACTGATGTTGAATGTCACTGGTGATAGACCGAAACATTTCTGGTCACATGCCTTTACCCAGTGTAATAGAGAATTATGTCAGCCTGTTTAGCCAATTGCTTTATATTCCATTTTCATCTGTCCATTGGCTTTTTAGGTATAGTTTTTTATCCTTTATTTTAGCGGTTGCTCCAGGGATTGGAATATACATCTTTAACTCATCCCTGGCTACGTGAAGTTCCTGTCATACCCCTTCAGGTAAAATGTGAGAGCCTTGCAGCCGTAGAAGTCCATTTGACCCGCCTTACCCTTTGTGCTGGTAATGTCACATATTTTAAACCTACATACTTCAGAAACTCCACACTGCCATTTGTCGCTTCACTTTAATTTAGAGACATTAAGAGAAACAAATAGTTTTTTTTATATCCATCCACATGTTTACCATTTCTCTTGTTCTTCATTTCTTCCTGGTAGATCTAGGTTTCCACCTGGCAGCATTTTTCTTTAGCTTGAAGACTTCCCTTAGCATTTCTCGCAGGATGGATTTGCTAAGAAGCGCTTCCTATGTGCTTGCTCGGAAAATCTTTTTATTTCACTCATTTCTGAAGGATATTTTCTGTCCATATAGAGTTCTGAATTGAGAATTTTTTTTTTTTCCTTTCAGTGCTTCAAAGATCCTCATTCCTTTGTCCTCTGGTCTTCATTGTTTCTGAGGATTATTCTCCTTTATGTAAATCTTTTCTCTCTCTTGCTGTTTTAGAGATTTCCTTTTTGTCTTCTTTGGTTTTCAGCAGTGTGACTGTGATGTAGATTTCCTTGGGATTTGCTGAGGTTCTTAGATCAGTAAGTCAGTGTTTTTCACCAAATTTGGGAAATTTTAGGCCATTATTTCTTCAAATATATCTTTGCCCCATTTTCTCTCTCCTTGTTCCTGGGACTCCAACTGCATATGTGTTAAACTGCTTGGTATTGTCACTTTGGTTTGTCCTGTGTTTTTTTCTCCCTAAAGCATTGTTAATTTTTTCCCCACCTTTTATCTTTTTTTTCCCCTTCAAACTGGATATTTTCTGTTTTGTGTCTTCAGGTTCAGGAATTATTTCTTCTGCTGTCGTGAAACTAAAACTTCTTAATGCAGATACTGAACTTTTAAGTTCTAACTTTCCCTTTGTTTTTCTTTCTTTTTTTTTTTTTTACTTAGCTTCTAGTAGGTTCCCCATTTGTGCATTCATTATGATCATCTTTTCTTTAAAGTCCTTGAACGTATTTATATAACAGCTGCTTTAATACCCTTATCTGTGGGCGCCTGGATGGCTCAGTCGTTAAGCGTCTGCCTTTGGCTCAGGGCGTGATCCTGGGGTCCTGGGATCGAGCCCCACATCAGGCTCCTCCACTGGGAGCCTGCTTCTTCCTCTCCCACTCCCCCTGCTTGTGTTCCCTCTCTCGCTGGCTGTCTCTCTCTCTGTCAAATAAATAAATAAAATCTTCAAAAAAAAAAAAAAACCCTTATCTGTTAATTCCGATATCTGGGTCATCTTGGGATCAGTTTTTGGTGGTTTTTCTTTTGATCATAGGTCACATGTTCATGTTTCTTCACATGTCCATTCATTTTTGTTTGTACACAGGACGTTGTGGATAATACATTGTGGAAACTAGATTATGTTATCGTCCTCTGAGAAGTGTTGATTTTTGGTTTAGTAGGCAGTTTAATTATTTGCAGAGCACCTTGAACTTATGAAGACTTGGTTTTAGGCTTTGTTAGGTCAGGTCTATTTTGGTTTTGCCTTTACTCCCAGAATAAATCCCGTAGTCCTGGGACATGGTCTTTACCTAAGGCGTGATTCACTCGAGATTTTGGTGGAAAACCTGAGGTATGTACCAAGTACCTTGAACTTGGTGGAACTCAAACCCGTTTCTCTCCCCTGCAGGGAGCAGCAGCTGAGGTCTCATCTCCACTCAGCATCTTTGTGTGTGTGTGTGTGTGTGTGTGTGTGTGTGTGTGCTTTTTGTTTTTCTTTTTATCTCTTCAGCAGTTGCTTTTCATTGGGTTCCTTGGTGTAGTACAGGCATGGCCTAAAGGATTTTAGGGGAGTAAAAATGCAGATCTGGGGCTCCTTTCTTCCCAGGATTTCTCCCTTTCTATTTTTACTGACCCTGGCCGCCCCCAAATTTGCCCTCAAGCCAATAAAACTGCAGCTTTCTGCCTGAGTTCTAGCTGCTCGGTTGCTGTGCAGACTGGAGAGTGCATTCAAGGGGAAAATCCACTTAAACATGGATTTTTACCCAGTACAGTTTTTTCTTTCAAGGGTCAAGTCCCCTCCAGTTTCTGCCTGCTTTTGTTTGCCCTCCAGTGCCTTCGAATAGTTGTTTTATATATTTCGTCCAGAGTTTATAGTTGTTATCTGCGTGAACATTAGTCGAATACAAACTACTCTCCCATTACTGAGTCCAGAACCTGCCAATTGCTTTTGGTTTGTTTCAGCATCTACGGTGGTTTTTTCAAGTGGTACTGTTGGCAAGAAAAGAATGAGAGTGGTTGTTGCAGAAACAGATTGTGTCGGTTTCCTCTTAGGATAACTAACGGGAGCATTCAGTACGTTAGCTATTGAGACAGAAAGTGTTCTGACGTCAGTGGTGCACTTGGAAGTAATGGTCAAAAACATGGGTGTGAAAGAGGCCCAGAGACCTGTGATACAGTCACCAGGCTGGCAGTGCCCATTCGTGCACATGCTGTGCTGAGCGCTCTGAAAAGTTAATCTAGAAAGGCCTCTGGAGTTGGAGAGGTTGGCCGTGGACTATCTGAAGGATAGGAGGTCTTCCTTCACAACTTCAAACTGAGTAGCAAACTGTATAGATTAAGTGACTACCTAGGTCATGCCTGTTGTATTAGGACATCGTCACCTACGAGGAGTAGAGTGGCTGGCCTTCAGCCTTTCTTGTTCCCGAAAGGGTGGGATGAGAGCCTGAGAAATCCCCGTTGGGCTTGGACTGATGAGCTGAAAAAGGGATAGAAGCATGTTTTAACCCTGGCCTCCGAGGAAGTTTTTACCAACATGAGAAAACCAAGAACAATGTAGTAAGTTTTTCATACACTAAATTTGATGAAAGGAACATTCTTTATCCTGGTTTGTGTCCTTCCTATTGGGGAGATTGAAAAGGTCCCTTCTTTAGTAAAATGATCATGAGAGGAAATGGTGGTTTTTTAAAAAAGATTCTTAACAAAACTAAAAACTGTTAACTCTGTACTTGCCAACCACCTCCTACTCCCCACAAACTTTGTTTCTTGAAATATCAACAGTCCATGAAATTAAGAAGTTTGGGAAACACAGTCCTAGAATTTTTTTTTTAATTTTGTGATTCCTGAATTACTTGAAGTGAGGGGTAGAATAAAGTGGGCGCTAACTTGCCAGCCATAACCTTGCTGTATGCTAGCACCTTCTCGTCTTGCTTCCACAAGCGAGGCAGGATGAAGAAGAGCGGCAGCATGAGGCTGTGGTGTCCGGTGTCTCACCATGGGGACGGGCGGGGAGTGGAGATGGGCATTGCTCTTTCTAGGTGTTAAGTGATGGGGGCTGCCAGCCCGTGGTTTAAGACTTCTTTCAAGCTCCCTCTGTTTCTTTTCCATCATCGTCCTTGAGGAGTCTTGTGAGAGATCAGGTTTCTTGAAACGTCAAGGTTACTGCGTGCTCTTCCGCTCTCAGCTTCCTCCGAGTTCTTCCATGCTGGATCTGGTTGAGGTAGCAAGTCTAGACTGTGCTTATACAAAGTCACAGGTGCCAGGAGGGGTGGCCTCTTGGAGTTCCGGGAATTTCCGCCCTCGACATGGTGCACATTTCTGGCTCCACACATGCCGGATGGATTTTAGCAAACTGAAAGGAGTTAAGAGAATGACAGAAACGTATTGGTTTTGATTTATGATGGAAGTTGAAAGGAATGTTTATTTTGGCTGAACTGCCAAAAGTATGGGGGAACCAGGGCATTGCTTTATAAGTGTCTGGAAGGTATAGGCCCAAGAAGGGAGAGCTGCTTTGGGATGACCCAGGGGGGTAGAATTGAGATGAAGAGGATGCCGTCCAAGGTAGAAAAGTCTAGGGTGAATTTTTAGAATGATTTGGGGGGCTGAAGTCTGTTCTCTTTGGATCAGCCGCTTTGGCAAACTGCTGGCAGCCCCATCCCATGAGTCATTTGAAGTGGGCAGTTTGGTGACTGCGGACTGAGATATGGGATACAGATCTTTTATTATAGGGTACGTGGGAATATTTGGTGACGTGTGATACCAGCAGAGTAATTGCCAGACCTGGTGGTTGTCCTGAGCATTGCATTTATTTCTCAGTGAGCAGGAGAACTCTGGCTTCCTCTTCTTGGTTGAGGCAACTTTAAAGGATTTCTCTGTCTTAAGGGAAGCTGGAATAGATAAGAGTTGGATCCCCGGAATGAAATTTATGCAAGGCAGCCCCAGATGGAGGTCCCTGCCGTGTTTGCCTGTCAGAAACTTCCTCTTGTCTCAACTGCAGGCATTCGAGATTCTTGGCTCCCAAGTGTGCATTTTATTACTATTATGAATTCTGATAAACAGTATAGCAGCCACTATGACCACCATGTACTGTGTGCTCTGTGCCAGAGATGGTCTCCAGTGTTAACAATGGATCTGTAAGGGACTCAGGACCATTGCTGTGTTTCACACGAGGAAAAGGAGGCTTAGTGAAGCCATGACTAGCCCAAGGCTACCCAGCTAGAAAATGACGACTCTGGAATTTGAACCCAGGATTCTCCCTCCTTTCCCCTCAACCTGTCCCTCCACGCCTCTTTTAAAACTATGGCTTTTCTCCTTTCCTTCTTTTTGGCAAACTCCCTTCTCCCTGCAATTAGTCCCTCATTCTTCCAACTACTGCTCTGTTGGTATGCGAAGCCTATCCTGTGACAGGCAGTAAAGACGGCCACTTTCCAAGTACAAAGATTTATACTGAATTCATCTTAATACAGGTTGGCACAGTGCTCAGTGACAGCAGAGTTTATTTTCGGCATCACTGTTTAATCCTGACTTTACCCTTAACCCAGCTGCAGTGACCGCACCAAAGAGGTAAGGGTTGGGCCAGGCTGCTTTCTGGTCCTCCCATCCCGTTGCACACCCTTCTATCATGAGCAGCTACCACTTACTGTCTCCCCCAGAAAGTAAAGGAAGGAGATGGTCCTTTTGGGTTTGTCTTCCCAAGCTTTACCCTTGTCATTTTCGTCTCTTTTGTTATTGGCCACTTTGTTTCAACCCAGACAGAGTCTTTTCTGTAGTTCCTCTTGTCTTTTCAAGGCTGTTCTAGCTGGCTCGCATCTAATGTCTAGGAATTCACGTAGCACCTGGTTCCGTGCAGAGCTTTGGTGTCAGGGTCTTAGACTCGAGTCCTCGCTCTGTGACTAACCAACAGGATGATTTTAGGTGAGTTAACCTCTAAGTGTCAGTTTCTTCATGGGTAAACTTGGCATGTGGTCATCCACTGGGGCATGAGGATTCTGCAGAGCGATCCTGCTAACGCTTTGGCATCTTGCAAACCCTTAAGGGATATTGACTAATATTATCATGGATTAGTGAGTATAATCTTTGTCGTTACCTAGATTGGTTATTCACCATTGATCACATCCTTTTGCTTATTCTCATTTTTTCCCTGGGCCTTGTCTTCTCTTTCTCTCTTTGTCTCCATCTCCTTCCTTTCAGCTCAAACCGATGATAAATGTTCTGTCATCGTTTACATCTTTTAGCCTATATGCTCCCTCCCTGCATTGAAAATACTGTAATTCATGGACTCCTAGAATCACCAAAATTGTAGCACTTAGAGGAATCCCTTCTAGCTTGAGTGAAAATCAAGAGTCATAGAAGTAGTTAGTGGTAGAATCAGGACACCTGCATGACTTGCTGTCCAGTCTCATGTTCTTTCCACCACATTTTTTTTCTTACCCAAATTTCATATTTCCATATATACCCACAGCTAGACTATAATCTACGGTAAACTGAAGCAGGGGAGGGTGTACGGAGGCACTTCGTATAAAAAGCTCACTCTCCTGTCACTTGTAGTTCTGGCGGGAATCTCAAGACCAGAGATTTTGGGTGTAGAGTTGTTTTCTGGTCCTCAGGGTGTTGGTGTTAAGAATTGGCAGCCATGAAGGGAAGAATGTCTGTCCCTATTCAGCCTGGTTCTTCCCTGAGCAGACAGATTCATGAACAACTCTCATATCGGTGCCCCTCTTCCTCATCAGCCCTGCCTTTTGTCTCCTTTGTTAACCTAAACTTTATGTATCTGGTTTCTTTCTTTTTTTGACTTTCCATTGAAATCAGAAACATCCAGAAAAGTAGACACAATAAACACAATAGTACAATGAACAACATAGACCCACCGCATGGCTTCAGCTGTTACTAACAATAACTATATTTGCTTGAATGGTAATCTGTAAACCATTTTAAGATATGTGTGTGTTTTATATATATATTTTTTGCTGGATTATTTCAGGGAAAACATCACAACATGTCACTTTAATGCTTCAGCATGCATCTCTAAAAAAAAATGGGGGTGTTTTCCTAGAAATCCACAATTCCACACCTCACAGTGTTCACAGTTCCCTAACATCATCTATTACCCGGCCCATATTCATTTTCCCCAGTTGTCATCAAATGTCTTTTATAGCTGTTTTTTAAATCAGGATCCAATCAAGAACCACTCCATTCCATGTCTCTTGAGTCTCTCTTAATTGAGAATAGTCTGGGATTGACTTTTGGACCAGTTGTCCTATAGAGATTCCCCCCATGCTGGATTTGTCTGATTCTTCCTGTTCTCGTTCTTCCTCTGGCAATAAGCCGGAAGTCACATTGGAGGGCTTGATGACCATTAGCAGCAGGAATTTTTCCCGGGTGGGGCTGTGAGCCTCTCGGGACAGCACCTCGTCTCCCCCTGGTAACGCTGTGAAGTTTGATCAGTGAGTGAGGGTCATGATAGGTATCTCTGTTGTGAAGGAACATTTTCTCCCTTGTGACTGCATGTGATGTATGGGGTGATTCTTTGGCACCTCGAGAATGTCTGGTTCCCCATCAATCAATCTTTCACCTAATGGCTTTAACATGTACTGACACTCAAGTTTCTTTCTTATACTTAAAACAGATTTTGCGTTTTGTTATGTCCATTTCATCTTGAAAGAGCGATGCTTCTTCACAGGGGTTCAGTTTTAAGCTTGGATGGTCCATTACCTTCCATGACCTTAAATCCGTGAGGGAGAAACTGAGGCCTGTGATAAATTAGTTGTCACAGCCAGAGGCTGGAGGAAGACGTTGGCAGAGATGGAAATGGGCACGGAGGACAGATCTGAGGAATGAGCACCAGCCCCTGCGTGGTACTCGTGTCTTAATCGGTGTTAGGCTTGTCCCTCATCCAGCATAGAAGAACACCTTTCTTGGATCCGCGGTCGGATTGCTAGAGGAAGGAAGGGAAGTTTGCCGTTAGCCCACAGGTAAGGGTTGAACATGGGAGCTGTGTTGCCCATAGCAGCTGGGAGATAGATGGCTGGGTGTGAAGTTTGCAACGGATCTTTGCCTAACTGAATGTCTCTGCTGTTGGGAATTCATGTGTGTGTTTGCACTGCATTTTTGAAGCAGGTTGCCGTTTGGATTTGGGACTGATTCATATCGTGGGGTTTCTCCAGGACTTTCGAGAGTGTGTGAGAAGTTTCTGAACCCAAAAGGCTCCTTTTTTGGCACTGCAGCATCTTTTCTATTTCGGCATCTTAAGAATCTGGGGGAACCATATAAAGATCAGAAGCAAGTCTGGCCCTCAAGGCTCCCTGTGACAGAGTAATTCCAGTTCGTTGAATCCTGGCCCATTCGGATGAGACCATATAAAGAGGCCGTTTCCTGAATCGCGCGCTCCCTGCCTCTCACAGGCTCCTTTTTGTAGAATGCTGGTATTTCAGGACCGCAGCCGCCAGTCACGTGCTTCCAACTCTTTACTCTCAGTCTCTCCTGCCCCCTGTTTATTTTTGGAGAGAGCACATTTTTGCTTCCCTTCAGGAGCTATGCGGGGTCCTGCCCCCTCCGACCGTCAGGCGGCAGCCCCAGCAGGCGGTGCTTATTTCCCACACTCGGAGACGTGACTCCAGCTTTCAAGAGAGAACACGTGGGGTGCACTGCCTGTGGGCTTCCGTCCCCCATTCCTGTTTCTGGCCCTCGTGGTGTTGCACGTTTTAAGGCCCCGTTCTTCTTAAAGCAAGTTTGGATACTGTTACCTGGCAGTAAACCTGCCCAAACTGGAAATGGTTTTCCCAGCAGATGTCTTGGGGCTATGCCGCTGAATTTCAGGAGAGCAACGTAAAGGAGAAAGCAGGACTTTTGAGTTCTAGAAACAGGTCTTCTTTCAGGCTTTTCAGATCGCTTGAGCTGTCCCTTCCTCACCCATGCAGGGTGGGGGGGGGGTTGTTTGTTTTGTTTTATTTGTTTTTCCCTCCTCCTAACACAAGGATTAACAAACAGACTTCTTCCGAAGTCATGACTCAAACGGATTGGTAATGTCTCCCCACATGCTTGGGTAAGGGGGCATTCCGGAGTCTTTGTGCTCCATGAAGGAGAAAAATGCCATGACTGACTGTCTTAGGCTGCCAAAAGAGTAAGTTTCTAGTTTAGAGGATGGAGCAAGAGTAAATTCCTTTTCCTTTAAATGTCCGGGTCATTACACAGAGAGCTCAGACACAAAATATATGAGAGCACATCAGTCATATGTTCATGTCCTCTTGTCCTGCCCAGACCTGATGGGCAGGAGAGGGAAGGACCCCTGACCCCAAACGAAGGGCCCGTAACTAAAGGGTTACAACCTTTCACCACCCCAGGCAGGGACCGGAGCTCTGACAGTGCAGTTGGGGGGCACATGCAGGCCCCTGCAGTCCCCCCACATCCCATCTGTCGCCTTGGGAAAGGGGCAGCAGAGTTCTGGCAGCTGGTCCTAAAAGGGGCAACGGGAGTGGCGTGGCCTCTGAGTATGTCCTGTGTTTCAGATCACCTGGGAGAAAGCTGTGGCCCTCTTTTTGAAACAGGGCTTACTGGGTATTTAGATGTCATCATAGCTCTTCGGAAGGGCAGCCAGGCACTCACGGGCTGGACTGTCCCTGCAAAGGACCTGTCAGACCTTTTACATTCTATTGCTAAAAGCCAGTCATCTCCTTACCTTTCTGACAGATCATTTGTCATAATGTATAATGTATGATGTCATAATGACATCATAATGTCGAACCGCTGCATTGTGCTCAAGCTGCATCAGCTTCTACTTGCGGCCTGAGTTGAAAGGAATAGGTGCCAAGCTGCTCAGACCACCCCCCACCCCGAGAGTTTTCCCAGGGACTCCTACCAACATGAGGATCAATTAATAGCATTTGCGGCTGCCTGCGTGTTCCTTCAGAAATCTGTTTCTATTTCATATCCATAAAGCTTCCTCGCCCTCACCTTGTCCTCGGCACTTCCGGGCCTGGCACAGTTCTGACTCATCTTCGGTGTGTCCTGAGTTCTGTCTTCATGAGGCAGGAGGAAGTGTTCCAGTAAAACCACCAGAGGTGGCAAGAAAACTGCAGAATTTCAGTGGAACTATCCCATGGTGGAGGGATTCCTCCTCAGCTTCACCTTCGTCCCTGGAGTGACCCCCACCTCCATCCCTGACCCTTGCTTCCCACCTCCCCTGCGGCCTCTTAAATTTCCCACTGAGCCTGACGTGCCGTCACATAGAGTTCGTCCTCACCCGATGTACACCGAATTTGGCCTCTTCTGTGCCTCACTGAACAGGGGTAACATTTGAGGACAGAAGTGACATCTGCTTGTCCTCTCTCACCCGGTGCACATAGGACAGTGCCAGCTCCCCACATGGGGAGCGAGGTTGCGTTCTGGGGAAGAGCCGTGGTAACTTCATAGTGCTTAGTTAAGTCTGTTTCTTCTAGATAGCGTATCCGTGTGTAGCCGTAACAAGACTCGTAGTAGGGAGTATTAAAAAAAACCTATTTTGCCCTAGGACCCAGAGTACTAGACTGAGCATTCCCCATGAGGAAGGAGACAGCTCCGGCTTCATGCCCAAGCCCTAGCTCGCAGAGAGAATGTTCTGCCTGCCCCTCTGGTCTGCCATCTGCTGCTGTGCTCTCTCCTGAGGTTGGCCGAGACCCCCCAGTGGGGAGCGGAGAGAACAGTCGTAGCCTCGGCCCCACTTTGCACAGAGAATTTCTTGGCATCTCAGGGAAGAGTAGCTTACGTAGTTTTTACAGCATCATGTCAACTCTTGAAGTCTTTGGTCACTCGTGAAAAAACCCTGTGATTTTGGAACCAGTTTTTCAGTCCCATCGGATGTGAAGCTGGGGCTCTTATGTGGTGATCTTTTTGCTTTGAAGCTGCCGTCCTCGTGAAGCAGCTGGTACCATTTTGTAACGGGAGGAGCATGAGAGAAAGTGTGTCTTTGTGCTTCCTCTGGCCCGAAGGGATTTGTACTCATCCCCGCAATAGCCATGGCTTCCTGGGATTTGTGGTTAAAGGAGATCAAGCTGGTCATTTTGGGTTTTCGAGTCTTAGGGAGCTTTATTAACCACACAATGTCCCTTAGTAGTCAGAGTGACAGCTCCGGCCGGGCTCAAAGGAGTCTTTTTTTTTTTTCTTTTTCTTTTTTCCAAATGGTAGTATATTTTATGACCCACAGTCTAACCTTTCCTATATGGACATTAGTAATAATGATGACGATGGCGATGGTAACAGGGATGATGGAGTACTGACGTGCCCGGCACTGCTCTGAGCACTTACCGTGAAGCCACTGATTTAGTCCCCCAGTGTAGCGGGTACTCAAAGGCGTGCCTTTTGACAGAAGTGTCTATTGCTTGTGCCCCTTCTCCATGCTGTGTCATCTCTCACAGCCCCTTCCCAGTTCAGTCTCTGCGCCTCCCGTCACCGTGGGCACCCACACCCCACAGTAGAAAACTGCCGGGATCAGGAGACAAGTAGCGGAGCCCCGCCAGTGCCACACAGGTCCCCGGCCTTCTTGCGGACTCTCAGCATCTCACAGCACTGGGAAGGCGCCAGGCCGACTCGGATACCCCGACCTTGTGGCACCTTGGGTTTGACTTGGTTCCTTCTGTGCTTCCCAACATCCAGAGCCAAGAGAAGAAAGCCCAACTCTGAGAGGGTAGCTCAGGGATCACATGCCCAGGTGCCTGCGGGGTGGGCAGGGGCTGGGCAGGTAGCCCCAGGGAGTGATGTGGGGCCAGGGGTAAGACACAGATACTCCCTCAGTGTGTGCACTGAAGTCGTAAGGTAAGCTCACGCTTCCAACCAAGAAATATGCTCTTGCCCATTTTTCTCAACGCCTGACCTAGGTTCCTGAATCCCACTTCCGCTAGGCACAGGAACCCAGGATTCTGCCCTGGAAGAGAAACAGCAGCACAAGAGCAATAGTAATCGGTGGCAACTGGCATTGACTTAGCAGGAAGGAGGCAGAGAGGGAGAGTGGGGACCGGGGCCACCTGGAGTGCACAGGTCCTGTCTACAGGGGCAGCTGCGACTCAGCCCCAATGTTATTGGCTCTTAGAGTTTTTCAAGAGAAGCCGGAGAATGACATTTTATGTGGGAATATTCCAATTTTTACGAGGGTAGCTTAAATTTAACAATAAAAACAGAGAAACTACTGTCTGGGCAGACACAATGTGTGGCAACAGGTCTGCAGCCTCCAAATTCAGGAGTATTCATTATCACAAGATGGTCCTGTCCTTGGGTAAAGAAATATGGGATGTTACCTGTAGAAGCACAGGGAGGATAGCCTGTAGTCCAGATTGCTTGAAAACATCCTCAAGGGGGCCCCATGTGGTTCCGTTCAGTTCTCGTTAACCTTCAAGTCTCCCCAGCACAGGGCCTTACACACGGTAGGAGCTCAACAAGACAGGGTGGTCGGTTTCTGCTTCTATATAGCTTGGGTTTGTGGTACTTTGGGTTTATTCTGATTCCTGCTGGCCCTTAGAGTTCCAGTGCTCATGCTGTCCAAACAGCTTAATCTCTGAGCTTCAATTCTGGATTCCTGGGACAGAGATGACCAGTTGGTTCCAGCTGAGTCAGACTGGTGCACCCTGGTGCAGTCAAGGTCTAAGGGCAGTGGGGGTCTTGGACTAGAAGGCTTCCCCTTGTGGCCTGAGGATGGGTGAGTGTGGGTGGCACGTACACCAGATAAGGATGTGTGGACTGGGCAGCAGTGGTGAGCATCTCGTGGTCTGTCTTCTTTGGCTATCCCTCTGGTAGAGACAAACAATTTCTTGTTTTCCACTTCTGCATTTTTGTCATTTCTAACAGAGTCCCCCAGATAGCTCCATTACCTGCCTATAGCATAGAAAACTCTACGGTGCTACTCAGCATTTCCTGGGGGCTGAGTTGGATACAGGCATTCTGGGGCTTGGTTTCTTCTCAGTTGGCCATCTCCAGCAGGTTCTGGCTCACCCTGAGGAAAGGCCCGTTATCTAGATAGAACAGGCTGGGGTGCTACTAGAGAAGCCAGCAAGGAAATGCATCTTGGTGCAAAATAAAATATCGAAAGTATAAAGGTATTCTGGCATGTTGGGAGGATGTTTTCTTAAAAAGTTACAAACTAGGCTTTAAGTAATGAATTTAAAGGATGTTGCAATGACACATTTTAGTCCAAGGTTCTGCAAACCACATCCTTCCTGCTAAATTGGCCCCCTGCTTGTTTTTATAAAGTTTTATTGGAACACAGAGACACCTGTTTGTTTACTTATGGTCCGTAGCTGTTTATTGCATTACAGTAACAGAATTGATTGGGAACAGAGACTGTGTGGCCGCCAGATTGAAAAATACTGGCTGCCTAGCCCTTCATAGAAAAAGTTGGCCAACCCATGTTTTAGTCCATCAAAGTATCTCCTTAGACTGAGAATGACAGTAATAATTATATGCCATTGTTAGAAAAAGAAAGTTGATATTTCAAAAAACAGTCTTAGGGGAATGCTGGGGAGTGGAAAATAGGAAGTGTTCTTTGCTCTTTTATCCAACTTGACTGACTCGGTGGATTGCTTGACATTCCCTTGGTATTTCCAGTTGAGATATGCTGGACCAGAATGCCAGCACTTGGGCTCCTGAAGGCGTCTTTGGCAGGTGAATCCTTCTTCCCCAAATAATCTGAGTAGATTTTTAACCCACCCATTTAGTTTATGTGTTAAGCAAACCTTTCTCTTACATCTTTTATTTTTATTACCTTTCAGTTTATAAAAGTAATATAATGTGATTGTAAAAAAAAATTAGACCATGCACAACAACACAAAGAAGGGAATTAAAAATTGACCACAGTTCTGTCATTGGAGTCCCCTCTCATTCATGTAATTAACACTAGATATTACGTATTAAAAATCTTTTTACCAAATTGGAGGCATATACCTACTGTTTTACAACATGTTTTTTTAAAAGTTACTATATACCGAACATGCTCATTTCATTAAGTGTTCTTTTTTACCATTGTCCTTTGTTATTACCTACTATTTTCACGTATGTATTCCATGAATTTACTTAATTCCTTATTGCTGTCTATTGTGGTTTTGAATTTTTTACCATTCAAAAATGGCCCTTATGTTTCTCTCTGATTCTTTTTAGGGATAAATCCTTGGGTTAGAATTGCTGACTTAAAAAGTCAGAAGCGTTTCTGAGGCTTTCAGCAGACTTTGCCCTACAGATCTCGCTTTTATACACCCACCAGAAGGGCTCGAAAGCACCCAGATTTTGAAAGTAAATTAGAAAGGCTCCTGTATTTTTACTGGAAAGATTTTGGTAGAATCTTGGTTGGGGTGGCCTCAGCCTCATCCCCTGCATGCATGAATGCCAATGGTGAGTGACTGTGATTTTGGCTTCTCGTCCCCTTTTAGGCTCCCCCTCCCAAACCGCCCCGCAGACAAGGAGGCTGGGCAGATGAGTCCATGAAGGCTTCAAAGTAAGTGCCTAGCAGCTCGAGAGGGTGGAGGGGGGCACTTGGCTCTTGGGTTGTTTTTCCTTAATTTTTTTGGAACAACTTTCTTGAGGTAGAATTCTTATTCCTTGAAATTCACCCATTTGAAATGTACAGTTTGGTCGTTCTTGGTGCCTTAACAGAGTTGTGCTACCAACACGACAGTCGGTTTTAGAACATTTTTATCACCCTCCCCTCAAAGAAACCCGATACCCGTTCACAGTTATTGCCCACGTCCCACGGTCTCCCCAACCCTAGGCAGCCACCGTTCTGCTTTCTGTCTCTATGGCTGGGCTGTTCGGGACTTTTCACACACATGGAATCCTACTTTATGTGGTCCTCTGTGACTGACTGACTGCTTTCACTTGGCCTGATGTTTTCAAAGTTCATCCATATTGTAGCATTCTGTGTTCTTTTTTAAAAAATTGAGGCACAATTGACATATGACATTACATTGGTTTCAGGTATACAACATAATGATTCCGTGTCTGTATATTTTGCCAGTGACCACCGCAATGTGCAGTTAACATTTGTCACCATACATAGTTCTAAAAACATTTTTCCTTGTGCTGAGAACCTTTAAGATCTACCCTCTTAGCAACTTTCAAATACGCAACAGTATTATTAACTGTAGTCACCATGCTGGACATGACATCGCCATGACTGACTTACTGGATAACTGGAAGTTTGCACCTTTTGACCGTCATTCTGTGTTCTTAAACTAACTTTCTAAACAGAGTGGAATTGCCTGTTAGTCATTGTAGGATTACAAACCACTTGGGTCTTTAATCCCTCACACGAAGTCTTAGATGAAAAGTAAACCAGAAAAAAATATTTACTACACCAGCAGAGGATGGCCAACTACCAAGCTGAACTATTTAAGGGAGACTTGGGAAGGGAATTTCTTTTTCTTGAAACATAGACATTACTCTTGTCTGGAATTTCCTTCAGCACTTGTTGCCCTCAAAATACATATATTTTTTCTAATTCTTTCCTCCCTTCCTTTCCGCCTCTGTCTCACACACACATATTTTTCCCCCGACTTGAATCATTTGAAAACAAGTTGCAAAAGTCATGATATTTCACCTCTAAATACTTCAGCATGCATCTCTCAAGATTAAGGGCATTCTCCAGATGATCACAGTATGATTATCACATCCAAGTAATTTCATAATGATGTAATATTTAATAGTAGTTTATATTTAAATTTACCCAGTTGTCCCAAAGTGTGTTTTATAGCCCCAGGATCCAGTCAGAGTTCACACATTGTGTTGTGTAGTTCTGCCTCTTTAACTAAAATCATTTTTATTTAAACTTATCTAGATAAATTTATTGAGATAAAGGTAAATTTATCTTATCTAAAATATCTCTCTTGATCTAAAATAATTCCAGTTCTTCCCCTGCTCTTCCACACATTGACTTTTTTGAGGAGTCCAGACCAGTTGTCTTACAGAATGCCGTAAATTCTGGTTTTCTCTGACTGATTCCTCATGATCAGGTTCAAGTTGTGGGTTTGGGGCAAGAACAGGTGATTTTGTGTACTTCTTATCATATCAAAATAGTATAGAAACACACACTCAGAGATGTCTCGCTCCCATCCTTATTCCCTCTACCTCATTCCCATCCATCCCCTATGGGTAACCTCTCTGTTAGTTTCTGGTCTACCCTACCTACACTTTTTTTTTTTTTTTTTTTGCAGAATTAAACATGAACATATACAATTTTAATTTACTCCTTTGTTTCTGTATATCAGGATTCAGCAAACTTTGACCCACAAGCTAGCTGTCAGGGTTTATGATCATGTTTTATTGTAACACGATCATACTCTTTCATTTTAAAAATTTAGATCTCTGATCCATTCGGAATTAATTCTATTGTATGATATAAGGTATGGATCAATTTTATCTGTTTCCGAACGGCTGTGGTCCCACCACCATCTATTTAAAAATCCAACTTTCTCTGCTACATTTTCCTGTATCATAATTCTACATCTTCGTATGCACCTGAGTCTACTTTTAGATCTGTTATTCTGTTCCAGCGGTCTTTCCATCTGTTCATAGGCCAGCAAATACACACTCTTTCCCTTATAGAACGTAACACTACTTTTTAGTGCTAACAAAGAGCAAGAAGGTAACTTTGAAAGGTAGGTCTCGTATACCAGAGAGAGTCTTCCAGAGTGGCCCCATTTTCCTAAGGTATTAGGGGATTTTAGTGCTTATCATATCTGTAATTTACTTTGAAATATAGATGAGACAAACCCTGTATCTGCTGCTTAGAGAACAAAAGGAAATCTCAAAAATGAATATATTAAATGAATATATCAATGAATATATTAAAGATTTTCCCAGATCAAATCAGTTTGCTCTTAGAAAAAGGTGCTTTTCCACTTCGTATGTTACTTTTCAAGGTATTGTCTTCTGTGGCTCCTCAGTCTGTGGCCTAGTCTCGACCTCTCTCCAAGTTGGGGGACCCAGGGCCCATCCTCGAACCTCCTCTCTCCATCGTCAACACACACGCTTGCACAGTCTCAACCCAGTCTTGGGAGTTTGACTATCCCCTTCACAGCGACGACTCCAAAATATATATCCCTCCAGTCCCTTCCCCGAACATCCTGTTGTCCACATGATGTTTCCACTTGGATACACAACTCAGTCATAGCATATCTGAATCAGTCCTCTTCCTTGTCACCCCTCCTGTCCCGTCCCCTAACCCGCACCTCCCAAAGTCTCCCTCAGGTCTCCGTAAATGGTGACTCTGTCTTCCCCGTTACTTCAGACCGTAAGCTTTGAAATCCTCCTGGATCCCTCTCTCTATCTCAGCCCATGTTCAGTCTGTCAGCAGAGCAGGTGAAGTCCACGGATGAAATACGTCTGTGGTCTGCACTGCCGATGCTCGGCTGCAGCCGCTGTCATTTCTGGTATTGACTCGACTGAGAACGTCCTGACTCGTCTCCCCCTGCATCCTTTCTGCCTCCGTCTTATCTCCACAGAGCCAGAGTGACCTTTTTAAAACATAAGTGAGATCATTTCCCTTGTCTCCTCAGAGCCCTCCCGTGGCATTCCCCATAGTCCAGGTAAATCCCAGAGTTCTTACCATGGCTTACAAGGCTTTGCCCGATGACCTCACTTTATAAGTAGCACCCCTCGTCACTCTGTGTTTCCAGCTCTTACTCTATGTATCAGCACATGACATATATGTATACATACATACGTGTGTTTGTGGGTGGGCACGTACATATAGTCTTTTTCTCTCTCCTATAACGTAAGCTCCTTGAGAGGAGACACACTCTTATTTACATATGCCCAGTACCTCGAATAGTGCCAGTCCGTAACAAGTGCTCAGTGACTGTTGATTGAACAAATGAAGGATCTCATCGGTGTTTTTGTTATCAGATCAGGTTACTTTACTATCAGTGTAGGAAGTGGGGATCTGGAAGGTTGGAAGCACTGTTGGGAAGGTAATACTCTGTTTGAAGGATGATAAGAGTTCGACGAGGGTAGTGGTGTGAGCGTGGACAGGAGAGGAGCTTTGGGGACATTTTGGAGCTGGAGTTCACAGAAGTGCTATTGGTTGGACACAGGGCAAAGGAGGAGGGAGTGGAAGGTCCTGCAAGGTGCCTCGCTTTGATGACTGGTTGGGGGGCGGTGCCATTGGGTAGGGAACGTAGAAAGAGAGACCTAATTTGTAGGCTGGTGGTGGTCCACGGAAGTAATTTTCCTCCGTTTGGGAGTCTGGAAGAGAGGCCAAAAGAGAGGTACAACTTGGGTCATCTACACAAATAGAAGTCAAGGACGGAGCCTTGGATTTGGCTGTTTGGAGATTACTAGGGGCCGTTGATCAAGTGGTTACGGTGAATTGCACGGGGGCAGAAGCCAGATTAGGGGCTGAAAAGGAACTGAGGTGAGGAAATGGTGATCTAGGCCCCTTCCCTGAGAAAGAAAGGAAAGAATGGGACAGTATTTGGAAGGAGAGGTTTGTGTGGAGAACCACGTGTGTCATACGTGGGGACAGTGATTGCAGGTGAAAAAGGAGGGATGGGAGGAGCACTATCCTTGGAAGGATAAAACTGTCCAAAAGAGATGAATTAACCTTGGACGGAAGGAGGCAGGGACATATTTCCTCCAAGATAGGAGGGAGCTTGGAAAGGCTGGGTAAGCTACCAAGAAAAATTGAGGGAATAGGGAATTGGGGGAATTTCGTTTTGGATTGGCCCCTTGGTTTTCTTCTTTTTTCAAAGTAGAAAGGCAAACTGTTGAGCTTGTTGGAGCCAAGGAGAGCTGGCCTCTGAAGGCAAAGTAGAACAGATGTGAGACAGAAAGAGGAGGGGGCAGCTGGCTAGGGGTAGGAGAGGCCATGGTTGGGCCACATTAAGGACCCACCCATTCGGGCTGGAAAGCATGAGGTCCCGCTCCTCGCAGGGCACCCCAGAGGGTACAGTGTCGATGTGCCTCCTGGCCTGCAAAAGCTTGGATTTGAATTGGGAAGATCAGGCATTTTTGTTCACAAAAATCAGGAACAGTGGAAGGAGCACATTGCAAGTGAGAACCAAATGGACTGGCTCACGCTGGTGAGGGGACATCAGAAGAGTGAGGGATCACAGTGACCAGGGGTCCCTTGCAGAGGACATGGGGGTCAGGCTGGGTGGACTGTCATGTACAGAGGATCGTGAGAAGAGCATTGGTGTACATGGAAGTGTAGGGGGATAGTAACCTTATTGTCACTCTGCTTAGAGCAGAGAATTCACGCTGGAAAATCATGCGCTCGACTTGAATTCTTTTGAAGTGATAATAATGGCACTGGCTTAGTTCAGGCCGCTAGAACAGAATGCCATCGACTGGGTGGCTGAGACAACAAACATTTATTTGTCACGTTGATTGCTAGTTCTGGAAGCCAGAAGTCCAAGATCACGGTGCCAGCATGGTCTGATTCTTGTTGAGGGCCCTCTTCCTGGTTATGCCCTCACATGGCCTTCCTCGGTGTGTGCCTGCAGAGAGAGGGAGATCTTGTATCTCTTCCTCATTTTATAAGGGCACCAATCCCATCGTGGGGGCTTTACCCTCAGGACCTCCTCTAACTCTGATTAGCTCCCAAAGGCCCCACCTCCGAGTGCTATCACGTTAGGGATTAGGGTTTCAGCTTATGAATTTGGGGGGGGGCACATAAACATTCAGTCCACAGCTACACCTTAGAGGTGCATTATACCAACTCTGTTGGGTAGGTTCCGTTCTCTAAAGTAGGTTCCCCTCTACGGGGAGGTAGGAGGAAAGGGAGGCTTACAGAGGTCTACAGCTATGTTGTTGCCAGTGGGAGGTAGAAGGGATAATTCCAGATATGAACCAGGAGCTCATAGCCAAGGGATATAATTTCTGGGATTTATTTTATTTGCACGACACTGCCCAAGATGGAGAGCAGAGCGTGTATCAACCACCACACTAGCTAGAGACTCTGGGTGCCAGGATTCACGTACTCACCCCTGAGCCACAGGAAAGGGCTGTATTCAGGAATATCCTGGGGCCTGGGATCACTACCTTTCCCTTCTCCGGGCACCAAAGTCATAGCTCTGCCGAAGATTCCATCTGGGGCCCTCATAGCCTGTGGGTCGCTGACTTGGCCATGGAGAACAGAGCTGAACAAGAGGCAAGCAGACCCGGTAAAGAGAGGGAGGAAAGGTAGTCTGATTAAGTTTTGTCTCAAAGTGTCTGTTTTTGGGTTTGTCCCTGCATTGATCTGCAAGGGAATGAGGCAAGTAATGGTCCCTCAGGGACTTTCAGGACTTTGCTCTCAATGTCAGCCGTCATTTTCAATCACCCTCTCCCTCCCAGCCATTAATTTTGGCCCAGGATCATGGGGACTTGTCCATCTATCACTCCTAATTGACACTAAATGATCTGTCAGTTTATTGATGAACGGCAGGAGTGGAATTGTCACAATATATTTTACTTTCTAACAACTCCTCCTGACAATTTTACCTTGTCCATCTCACTCTCCTCACATAAATCTCCATTGGCCGCTCATTCCTTCTCCTGGGTTGTTCCGGCGCCAGCCCTTCCACACCATCTGCACGCGTCAAGGACATCAAGATGGCGGGAGAGCAGCCGAGTGCCAGGCCCGAGGTTGCCCCCTTCCCTCCTCCTTCTCTCTCTCTCTCTCTTTTTAATGGCATAGATGTTCCAAGAATACTAAAGGGCTTCTGTCCTCTCTCTCTCTGTGTCATTGCCATACCAGAGTCTCTTTACCTTCTTGTTAGCCGTGAGTAGTTCATTCTTAGTAGGCTACAAAAGTGTGAAAGGCAAAAACAGAGCCGCCGGGCTCCTCAATCTATAAGCACTGTTGCGAACACGTGTTGTCCTCTTGCACCAGCATTGTGACAGGCTTTCCCTCCCCACAGAAGTTAGTTTCTTAGCACGGAGGGGAGCTTAGCTGGGATTTCACCACTCATGTGTCCTGTGCTGCACCGTGGGGACAGGTGTGCTGAGATGTGTGTGCTCGGCCGCTGGGCCAGGCCCAGAGTTACCAAGGCCCCTAGGCTGTAACCAGAGGCAGTCTTGTCTGTCACCCTAGTTTTCCATTAAAATGATAGTTTTAGGGGCGCCTGGGTGGCCCAGCGGTTGAGTGTCTGCCTTCATCTCAGGGCATGATCCCCGCGTTCTGGGATCGAGCCCCACATCAGGCTCTTCCGCTATGAGCCTGCTTCTTCCTCTCCCACTCCCCCTGCTTGTGTTCCCTCTCTCGCTGGCTGTCTCTATCTCTGTCGAATAAATAAATAAAATCTTTAAAAAAAAATGATAGTTTTAAGTGTTTTGTGTTTTGAAAAAGATGAAGGAAGGACTGGATATATCTATAGAGATCTATCTATCTATCTATCTATCTATCTGTATGAAAGCTAAGTTAAGAAAGTATAATATAGCTGTGAGAAATCCTTTATCCTTTATGAATCCAAGGATAAATGGAGAAGTTTGACAGTATAGAAAGAATGTCAGTCATGGTTCCCCTCCCTCCTTCCTCTCCTGCTGAAGATAATTTTTATTAACTGATAAGGACTGTTTTGTTTATTTTTTTTTTTAAAGATTTTATTTATTTATTTGACAGAGATAGAGACAGCCAGAGAGAGAGGGAACACAAGCAGGGGGAGTGGGAGAGGAAGAAGCAGGCTCATAGTGGAGGAGCCTGATGTGGGGCTCGATCCCACAACGCGGGGATCACGCCCTGAGCCAAAGGCAGACGCTTAACCGCTGTGCCACCCAGGCGCCCCAGGACTGTTTTGTTTATTAACCATCATTCCATTATCCTATCAAAATTAAAAATGATTCCTTAATGTCATCTGATATCTAGCCATATTCACCGTTGTCTCAAAGATGTCTTTACAGTTGGATTGTAAAAAGGGCAAATCAAGGTCTACACCTTATATTTAGTTGTTAGATGTCTTTAGTCTCCCTTTTGTTTGCAACCCCCCTGCTTCCCTTTTTCTCCATGCCGTTGATTTTTTTTTCTTTTCATTCTCTCTCTCTGTCTCTCTCTCTTTTTTTTTTTTATGAGAAACTAGTCTTACAGAGTGTCCCATATTCTGGATTTGGCTCGTCCTTCCTGATCGTGGTGTTTACCTTGTTCCTCTGTCCTTCGTGCTCCTTGTGAAGCTGGTAGTTAGATCTAGATTAATCTAGCAAGTTAGATTCCGGCTCACTGTTTCGGCAGGACTACTTTTTTTTTTTTTTAAAGATTTTGTTTATTTATTCGACAGAGATAGAGACAGCCAGCGAGAGAGGGAACACAAGCAGGGGGAGTGGGAGAGGAAGAAGCAGGCTCATAGTGCAGGAGCCTGATGTGGGGCTCGATCCCATAACGCAGGGATCACGCCCTGAGCCGAAGGCAGACGCTTAACCGCTGTGCCACCCAGGCGCCCCTCGGCAGGACTACTTTGAGGGTGGTGCTGTGCCCATCCTGCTGCGTCACATCCGAAGGCACAGGCGGGTGTGAGGGGCACAGGTGTGCGGGGGATCCACGTGACGCGAGGCGGTAATCGATGAGTGGGGCCAGGAATGTGCCGTCCATTCTGTTCTCCACCAGGCTCCCACCTAGAGGTCATAGTGTCCATGGAGAATTGTTGCCTAGAGCGTGATTTCAACTGAAGGGTGTCAGATAGTGATTTTCCAATTTTCCCTTAACAAAAATTCTTTTGTCAACTATTTGGTTGCCTGAAATACAGTTCATATCTATAATCCTGCCTTTGGCTCCCCCCTCCAGTTTTCATTTCAAAAAGTTTCAAACCTGTAGGAGGGTGGAAAGGCTGGTACAACAAACACCCTTCCAGGTAATGTTTTACCACCTGTGGCTCTTTCTTGTTCTCTATTTGTTTTTATTTTTTCTTTCCTACTGAACTGAGAGCTGCGGCTCCCTCTGTATTGGCATGACTCGTAACTAGTCAGCAGTGACTTTACAAGAGATCTTGGTCTATATTTTTTGCTTCTGAGTCTGCAGTGCCTGGCACATTGAGGGGCTCAGTTTATACTTGATCTGGGCGTGAGTTTGGTCATTTCTTACAGAGCTCCAGTAATTAAAAAGGGACCAAGTATCCCCGGGTCCGTACTTCAAAGCATAAAATCTTAATCCTTGACTTTCAGATTTTCATCAATAAACATAATTTTGTTTATTTAGTTTTCAAAAAAAACCAAAACAAATTAGAAATATTGAGAATTTATTTTCCACATGCCGCCCACCATCACAAGGAACCCAGGATCGGCATGGTGGGACGGGGGGGTCCTGGGCACCGTGAGTGAACAGTTACTTGGTTCTCAGTGAGGTTGGCCATGAGAGATGAGTGTCCACGATCAGGGGAAATCAGGGAAGCGGTTGCATATGAGGAGGTGAGAGGGGAAAGTCCTTGGTAGCTAGTTTTGCCCCCATTTCCAGTCGCTGTGCTCAGAGCTTGGGTGCCGTGTCCCTGTTTCTGTGGCTTTTGGAGATGCCCACAAGAGCCCCCTGCGTAGACCTCTGTCTCAACTTTCTATCATGTGCTTTCTTATGCATCTATGCATTTCCTCCATGTGGCCTCCAAGACACGGCAGATTCAGAAAAGGTAACCTCGGGGCTCAGCAACAACAGATCTCTTAAATGTACACCTTACATTTGTTCTGCGTGGGCTCCCCAAGGAGTGACTTCTGGTTTTGCTTTCCACTTATGTTCAGAGCCTGGACAGAAAGTTGGTAAAGGAAGGTCTAGATCACTTTCTATTTAATTGAACTTGGAGAATACACAGTTTGTTTTTTTAAATTAGAATGTATGTATGTATTTATTTACTTATTAAAGATTTTATTTATTTGACAGAGAGAGACACAGCGAGAGAGGGAACACAAGCAGGGGAAGTGGGAGAGGGAGAAGCAGGCTTCCCGCTGAGCAGGGAGCCTGACGCGGGGCTCGATCCTAGGACCCTGGGATCATGACCTGAGCCGAAGGCAGACGCTTAACAACTGAGCCACCCAGGCGCCCCTTAAATTAGAATTTAATTGCATTGTTTATTGCTGGAAATTATATGTGTTCAGTAGGATCTGAAGATGAAATAAATAATGCCTAGACTATATACACTGAAATAACTCATGAAAAAAGAAGTCTTCTTACTGAAGTAGTGGGAGGTGTGAAGTGTGCCCAGCTCCTTCTATCCTTAGGCCTTTCCTGTCTCAACACACTTGTACCATTTTGGTAGATTTCATCGGCTTTGGTAGCTGGTTTGTGGGAAGGAGTGAGAATAATGGACAGATAACGACAGGACTTAGCAGGGCTTTCCTTTCCCACTCGGCCCCACAGTGCACAGCAATGAGGCCTTTAGTCAAAGTCACACTTCAAACAAACTCCTGCGTCTGAGTCACTGTATAACTTCATGTCATCTTTTGAGACATTAGAACTCTTAGTGAATCTGAATTTTATTTATTTATTTTTATATACATTAGGAATATACATAGCAGAAAATTCAAAGGGTAAGGAAGGATGATATAAAGCTAAAGCCCTCCTTCCCTGCTCCCCAAGGCACTCAGTTTTCCTTCCCAGAGGCAACCACTGTTCACCAATATCCTTCCAAAGAGACTCCATGCATTTACAAAAAATACAGGTTAATATATTCTTTTATCCCCTCACATAAATGGTAACATACCTATTCTCTATTTTTCTTTTATCTTTTAGCAGTATTTCTTTTTTTTTCTTTTTTAAAAAGATTTTATTTATTTATTTATTTGAGAGAGAGAGAGCACAAGCAGGGGGAGCAGCAGAGGGAGAGGGAGAAGCAGACTCGCTGCCGAGCAGGGAGCCTGATGTGGGGCTCAGTCCCACGACCCTGAGATCATGACCTGAGCTGAAGGCAGATGCTTAACTGACTGAGCCACCCAGGCGCCCCCATAGAACAGTATTTCTTGGTGGTCTTTCTGAATCACAGAGTAGAACTGTCTCATTTTTAAGGGCTACATTGTACTCCAAAATTTCCTATCTCAGTAAAAGTAATCATAAGCCCATAATAGAGATGGTATTTTCCCAGATTGAGAAAGCAGACTTCCCGTGTTTATTCACATACTAACCATAACATGACCCTTTGGAAAGTATCATAAAGTTTTCAGATAAGGTACATATAGACCCCTTAGGCTAAGGAAAAGATATGAAGCATGCATCAGCCTTTTTTCTCTTTGAGGCTCCGGTGAAGGGCATTTTCACACACTTCCACGTACATTGATACAGTGATGTTCAGAGCAAGCAGAGATGGTCTATGTTATAGACATTGCAGGTTAGAGCCCTGGATGGCTTGTCTAGTGTCACAAAACCAATTTACTTATGCAAATGACTAAATATGAAATAATTGGAATCTTGCAGTTCTGTCAAGTGCCTCCCGATTGAAGGTGATAGCAGTCTGTTCCCGGAAGCCCCATGTGGAGTAGCATTTGGATACTTCACTTCCCACTCTGAAGAGTGGAGCAGTCTCCCTGACAAGTGGCCCTAGTTAGTCCCCTCCCTGGAGCAGAGGGGAGTACCTGATGCCCAAGGAGGAGGGGAGGAGCTCGTGTGGTGTTGAGGTGAACTTGTTGTCTACGCCTGTGTACCAGGGAAGGGACAGCTGAGGCCCCGAGGCCACATGGCATCCAATGGCTGTGTTTCTAAGGGCCTGCTTCCCAGTTGCCCGTGGGGAGGCCTGTGTGGTGGCCTGTGGGGAGGCCTGTGTGGTGGCCTGTGGGGAGGCCTGCTGAAAGACTAAGAGGTCCAGGCCCTGACGCCCACCTCCCCCTGAGCCTGCTCTCAACTTCCTTTCAGGCCTTCAGCTTTTCTTCACAAGGTAAGCTACTCTTGCATTTCATTTTTTTTTTTAGGCTGATTAATTTATTGGGGGGGGGGAGGAGAGAGGGGGAGGGAGGGAAAGAATCTCAAGCAGACTCCCCACTGCGCGTAGAGCTCAATCCCATGACCCTGAGATTGTGACCTGAGCCAAAACCAAGAGTCAGGTGCTTAACCGACTGAGGCGCCCCTTGAATTTCATGTTTGTAGTTGAAAGCCAGGGGTGGTTCTAGAGTGAGTGCTCAGTGTGTCCTTTGAAGACTTTGACTTGTGGCCCTTTGCAGTTTCTCATTTTGCAGAAGTGCACATTCTCCTGCGACTAGAGCTGCTCGTTTCGTGGAGCCAGGGGTAGGACTGTAAAGTAAGAGGGTCTCTGAGGGTCAGGAAAGAAAGGATAGGTCCGCGGAAGTAGCCCTTACATAACAGCCGCAAAGCCCAGTGTCCTGTGGAGTATTCCTTTCTCTCTCTGCATTATCACACAGTGCGGAGGTTTTGAAACCAGAAGGTTAGAGCCAGTTTCTTCCAATCTCCTGTCAAATTCTAGTGTCTCTAGCAGTGCTGATCTCAGGTCTGCTCGAATCCCTCCATTGCTGGGGAACTCGGTGGGAGTATACTTTTTTATGAAGACTTTTTTAGTTGTGCAAGGAAGCCAAGAGCACTTTAATGATGGAAAAACTCGAACAAGACAGATAAAGCTGAATTTGCTGAAACTACCCTCTGGTCCAAGCCTAGCCATCTCTAGAAGTAACTACTGGTAACAGTTCTTTGGTTATCTTTTATCGACCATAGATATTCAATATGTGATTTTACACAATAGGTATACTTACTGAAATCTATATTTTTTTACATGAATAGGATCATATTAAGGGTGTTCTCCTTAATTTTTTTCATTTTTCTTTTAGCGGCACATCTGGAGATCTTTTAGTGCAGAAAGATTTACTTCATGTTTCTGACCGCTGCATCCTGTTGCCGTGGTATAGATGCGCCGTTCACTCTCTTCGTGGGCACTGAGGTTGTTTCTAATTTTTTAAAAGATTTTATTTATTAGAGAGAGAGAGCATGAGCAGGGCGGGAGAGGGAGAAGCAGGCTCCTTGCTGAGCAGGGAGCCTGATGGGCTCCATCCCAGGACCCCGAGATCATGACCTGAGCTGAAGGCAGACACTTATCCGACTGAGCCACCCGGGCACCCCAGTTATTTCTAATTTTTATGCCATTATCAACCCCCTGATTTCTTGTAAGCGTGTCTTTAGGAACTTGCAGCTTCACCCTCTGATGAAGAGTCTTTCTTCTGGGCTCCACTGCAGAACCCGAGTGTGGACAGCCCACATGTCTTGCCCGCCCCCTTGGTGCATGGGTGAGAACACACACACACACACACACACACACACACACGTACGTCACTTATTGTGGCTTTCGTGCTGGGCACAGCTAAGCACAGTTGTCTCACTTTATCCTTAAAACAACACCGAGAGATAGGTACTGTTAGTGTCCTAGCTTACAGATGAGGAAGTAGAAGTTCCGGAAGGTTAAGTAACTTGCTCAAAGTCCCACAGCCAGTCAGGATTTGAACCTGGGTGCGTCGGGCCGCAGGGTCATGCTCTTGTTCTCCATGTCTGGCTCCCTTCCGTTTTTGTGCCCTTGGCTCCTGATGGAGTACCTTTGTCCTGGGTAGGCCCTCGGCAGATGTTCCCCAAGGGCTGCTTGGACGTGGCTGCAGCACGTTCAGCCTGTGGGCAGAATAACAGGGAGTGAGCGCTTGACCTTCACCTCCTCTGGGCCACCTGTCTGCAGAGCTGTGCGTCAGCCAGCCGCCGGGCCCCGGGAAGGTGAGTGCAGAGGATACAGCCTGCACTTAGGGGCCCGAGCCAAGGCCATGCCAGTGCTGCCATTAAAAGGCCTAATTAGGCTAGTCATTAAGTTCAATTAGGCATTGGAAATGATCGTTCCTTCTAACCCTGCGGTGCCCTCCAAGAACTGGATCCATTCCCGGGCAGCCAGCTCGAGAGCCGGGTCTAGTTACTGGTGTCTCCGCAGCCCCACTTCCGGTTTCGGGTCTCTGACTCCTTTTCAAGGCTGAGGGCAGAGTAATCCAGGATCAGCCGAGAGCGGGCTGCTCCGAGTACAGGTGCAATACAGGCAGGTGTATTCCATTTCCTGAGCTCGTTTCTGGCCACCCTCCTTTCTTAGGGCCACTCACCCTTTCCCCAGGCACCTGTTAGGAGTTGGACTTCTGCCTGTGTTCTAGTCCCCTTCGGCCACTCACACACCGTGTCACTTCAGGGCAAGTCGTGTGGACTCGTGGGGTGGAGGCTCCCTCAGGGGTCCAGACTAGATGATCTCAGAGTTCCCTTTGCAGCACTAAATTTGATCCTGGGAAATCCCAAATACATAAGCTTTGGACTATATGGGATTTCTTCTCAGTGGGTACTGAGTAGGGGGAGAGAGGAGGAGAGGTCCAGTGTCAGCCATGCTGCCAGCTCAGCACCCTCGCGCTCTGTCTCTTCAGCGTGAAAACAAAGTGGTCTCACAGGTCCTCCAGAACTCAGAAGGGACGTTTGAACTTCTGAAATATGCTTTCTAGATGGTTACTTGAAACATTTCAGTTTAGGAATCATTTCCTTGAAATGAAACAGCTGACAGACACTGAGGCCGGGCAGGCCTTCCAGGCACAGAGGCTGGTGTATGCGGCCTGAATGTGCCACAGGGAGTTTGGAATGAACAGAGCTGGGTGACTAAAGGCCAGGGTTTGCCTAGACAAGGGGATGGAAATAGGTAAGGTAGAAATGGGCTTGAGTGTAGGACCTTGAACTGCAGACACATGGTTTATTATTTAGAGAACGGGGAGCCACTGAAGTGTGGACAGGTTTGTGACCAGTGGTGTGAGGGACACATTATCACACCTCTTCTGAATGCCTTTTTTTTTTTTTTAAGATTTTATTTATTTATTTATTTGTTTATTTGAGAGAGAGGGAGAGGGGGAGAGCACAAAGGGAGAGTGAGAGGGAGACCAGACTCCCCGCCAAGCAGAGAGCCCGATGTGGGACTCGATCCCAGGAGCCTGAGATCATGACCTGAGCCAAAAGCAGACCCTTAACTGGCTGAGGCGCCTCTGAAAGCCTTTTAGATGTGGCATGGTTGGGGTATTTGCAGGAGTAAAAAGACCCATTTCTCCTCATGTGGGATCATCTTAAAGGTGGTCTCATCTCCATTCTTGATAGCAGAGCATTCTCTTTTTAGACCAGACAAAGCTGCGGAGAGAGTCTGCTCACCTTTTCTCCCTAAGTTGGATACCGTTTTTTTCCCAGCAGATGTCAGTGGTGTTGCTCATTCCCATCCTGAGACTGCGCTGTTCCCGTATCTGATTCAAATGCTTGCTTTCTCTTAAGAGACCATGTGCTTAACTAGATATGACCGTGTGAAGTTCATTTTTCCGTGGGATCCGTGTTCCTTCTCAATTAGGATGACCTCTCACTTGCCACTGGATGTGCTGTATTAGTTGAGGTTGCATTTATATCTGCAAGCAACAGGGAACCCCACTAGCAGAGGCATAAACAGAAAGAGATTTGTCTCAGAAAACAAGAGGTCCAGGCTCCACAGTCTAAGGCAGCTTCGTGGTGATGACAGGGATGGAACTCTTTCCATCCTTCTTCAAACCATCCTTCACATGTGGACCTTCGTCATCATGTTCATGCCTCATGGTTATGATGGCTGCTGTACCTCCAGGCCTCACCTCTGTTTTCCAGCTTCAAAGAAGGGAGAATGACATGGAGGTTAAGGCGTAGGTCTGTTTCTTAGCAGGAATTTGTCTTTTGGAGGAGACAGAATGGGGGGCTATAATTTCCAAGGACTGCCACATCTTCCTCATTGGTCAGAAATGTGGTATATGCCCACCCCTCAATGTGAAAAAGATGGGGAATTGATTATTTTCAGTTGGGCTTGTTGCCACCCCAAACAAAATTAGGGTTTGAATCCAGAGGAAGGGGAAAGGGCTTTGGGGTAGGCACCAAGTTATTTTCTGTGGTCAACCCCATCAGGCAGATCTGTAGAAGTCACTGCGTGAGACTGTCCTATCATAAAGACTGTGTTGTGTGATACAGAGGGTCAGGTGTGCTGAGGAGCATAGAAACAATTTCACCAAATTCTAGAAGCTTCTCAGCAGTAGGGATCCTTTCAAAAGGATTTGAAAGTCAGAACAAGTTGCCTTCTAGACAGGGATAAACAGAAATGAAGGAAGGGAGCCAAGAGGCAGAGAAAGTAAAGCAGGAGATGGGAAACAGGAGCAGGGTGCCTGCTGAGAAACCTGGAGGTTAACGCTGGAGGTGAAGTTAATGCTGTTGTCGGAAGCAGGCTCCAGCTGGTGGAGAGGCCCTGGGACCCAGGCAAAGTGTTTCTTGTGTGAGGATGGGAGGCACCAGGCCAGGCGGTGAGCGTGGGCTGCTGGGCATGTCTACTGAGGGCTCCAGGCAAGTTCAGCAAGGGGCAACAGGAATGTGGGAAGCAGGGAAGAGGGGCACGAAGGGTCTAGAAGCAAAAAGTATGAAGCAACTCAGCTGGGCAGACCTAGCCAGCACCCACCTCGGGGCTGGGGTTCAGTTGCAGGACTGAGGAGGAGAAAGCATGTCTAGCCTGGGCAATGATTAGCAGCATAGGAAAGTAGAGACTGGGGTGAGAATAATAATATAGTAATAATAAGACTGTCGGCAGCAGCCAGTGTTCACTGAGCACTTCCTGTGTGCCATGTGCTACGCTAAATGCTTTGCATGAATTCACTCATTTGACCCTGGGAAGCAGAATGTGGTGGCAACGCCGATTTTGCAGTGTTTAGTGGCTTCCCTGAGAGCACACAGCTAGTGAATGGTGAAACTCCACTTTGAACCCTCTGACTCCAGAACCCCACTCGGGCACTGGTTTTACGCCAGTTGTTCAAATTAGGGCCCAAGATCAGAGCTCAGCACCCACACATAGGCTGGCCGGATCCCAAGTAGTTGAGCCCAGGGCTCTGAGTCCTCTGGGACCCAGAGAACAAAGGGTTGCTTTCTGGGGACCCCGATTTGGAGGTTTGGAGGGTTCTGCATGACCAGGCAGACACCCTCTTTCCAGCTACTCAGAGGGAAAGGAAGTAGAGAGGAGTCCTATAAGCAGGAAGGAAACACCAGGAATGTTAAGATTGGGTTAACTGTTCAGGAGAGGAGGGTAAAGGAAAAATAAATTTACCTGTGCAGTTGGGAAAGTAGTGGCTGGTTTTGACAACCTCTAAGGAAAGTGGCTGGTTTTGACAACCGAGATGGAAAATGTGCTAAATTTCTGATGTAGGAAGGGAGATTGTGTTTATTGTCTCTAAAAATGATTGAACAGGGGTGCCTGGGTGGCTTAATCCATTAAGCGGCCAATTCTTGGTTTCGGCCCAGGTCATGATCTCAGGGTGTGAGATTGAGCCCCACGACAGGCCCCACGCTCAGTGCTGAGTCTGCTTGAGATTCTCTCTCTCTCCTTCTGCCCTCCCCCTACTCATTCTCTCTCTCTCTCTCTCTCAAATAAATATTTTTTTAAAAGACTGAATAAAGGAAAGAGGGATTCCTTCCTCCCTTTCTCCCTTCTACCCTTCCTTTTTTGTTTATTTTTTGTTGCCTTGTTGACTTTGGGCTCTCCAGCACATCCCAGTAATTGAAATTTTGGGGCCGGATAAGCCAGTTCCAAGGAAGGGGCTGCTGGGGGGAAGGTGGTCAGACTAGGGAATAGTGTAAATGGGGAACAGCTGGGGCAGGGGCAGTGTCATTCGCAGAGCTGGGGAGAGACTTGGGAGTCAGGGAGTGCGGGGCCCCTTCAGTTTAGAGAGGGAGAAAGTGAGGCGTTGGGCGCTTAAGGGACTCAGGTATAAAATCTTAGAGTTAGAAAAGCCCTTGAATGTCACCTTGGCCTGCTGTCCAAGGTCACACAGCTAATTAGTATAATAGAAAATGCCTCTCATTCTACAGCCATGCCCATCTGCAAACCTCACATGCACGCATTTATCAAGTTCACGGAAAGGCCATGCACTATGCTGTTTGTGCAATAGCGAGTCTGTTAGCATGAAATTGTCTTTACTGCAGTCCTCCGAGACCCTTCCAGAAATGCAGTGTTGATCATATGAAACAATCTTATTGAACAGAAAAACTTTGAGAGGAAGAAGTGATGTGTCCTGAGCCCGCCGGCCTGCTGAAGGGACACGCTCTGTGGCCTGAGCAGCTCCATGCCAAGAGGGGGTGACTAGGGATTCCCCTGACAGAAATGATGTCCTCGTCCTCCCTTTGATGGACTCAGCCTCTCAAAAATCAAGTGCATGTGCAAGAGTAGTTTAATGCAGAAGCAGCCGCCCGGGCATCTGTCGGCACGCTGTACACATGGAGTACAGCCCCTCGCGTAATCTGGGTTTTCTCTGATCTGTGGCTCTGCCAGGGGTTTTACTTTTTGACCCGTGCTTCTCTCACCACAGCTGGTCACGGGTGGCTAGACGGGGCCCTCCTGGTTTCACAGTGGTCATCGTATGAGAAGCCAGGTTTAGAAGTGCCAGCGTGTCCTTGGCCTTGGTCAGACTCATCTATAGGAGGGAGTCACCAGGGTGGGTCCTGAGCCCTCGAGGAGGCTGCCCCGCACTGGGGCCTTCTGCCCACCGACAGCTAGCGGGCAGAGGGTCCCCTGTAATGGCGTGTGTCACCTTCTCTTTGAGTACCTCATCACTTGGCTGGGTCTGAATGTGTTCATGGGCCTTTGGGGGACCACAGGATGTAGAAGAGGGGTAGAGAAAACTGAGTAAGGGATTGGAAGGAAATCTTTACAGGTCTCTCCATTACACAGCAGAAACTTCTCTCTAGGAGAAGCAAACGACCCAACCCATTCAGTGATTAAAACTGGACTGAAATTCAGGTTTCCAGAAACAGTAATAAATGTTTGCCTCTGACTTGCAGACCCATGATTTCCTCGTTTCACACTCTGTCCTCATGGCCACACTTCCCAGAGACAGGCGCTGAGCCTCACAGTTCCTGTCTTTTCCACTGGCCTTCCATCCCTCAGCTCACGTCAGCGGGAACGTCTCTGTTGGCACACTTCTAAACGTGCTCTTAACAAGGAAGGAGCTGTAGGTCAGACTTCGGGCAAACAGCAATACCTAGCTATGATAAAGTAAGTTCTGTGATTTTTAAAAATGATCGTTTTTCACAGTTAACCTTCTATATGACTGGTAATGCTAGCTTTCCATTGAGGAGCTGAAGTTTTCCTTTAAATAAATCTATTGAAGTGAAAGTAAAACATGAAGGAGGTGTGGAAAGTGCACAGCCGTAGCAAAATTCTTGAGGGTGGCATTTGAAAATGACAGCCAGTTGGGAAAGAGTGCCCTGGAGCGCTGCTTCCCGCCTGCTTTTCCTCCCCAGCCTCTCCCCCAGCGGGAGGGCTGACAGAACCTCTGCCACTCAGCCCCTTCCTGCTGCTTTGATACCCAGCGAGGGGCACAGTGTTCACTGCCACCTCTGTTACACTTGTGGACTTAAGTCACTTGAAGGGCAAAAAGGGAACCCAGGGAAAATTCATTTTGAGTCGCATGGTTCCTTCCGTCCTGATCCCTGACTATTGTCAGTGTATGTATTTATAGCGTTTTGATACCAACGTGTGACAAGCACCTCTTCTGCATTTCAGCCACACTGGGTCCCCCGCTGGCTTCTGAACACCCCTGGCCCTTTCTGCCTCCTACCTCTACTCAGGTTGTTTCCTCCAGCAGGAAGAGCCTTTCTGGAGCTTTTCTGCCTCTCCAAGCCTGCTCGTCTTTCAGTCTTCTAGAAAGTCCCCTCCGACGGTGGGAACGGGCATGGCTTGTCCCCTCTTTTGCACTACCATGCCATTTTGCTTCCATCTCCCTCACTTGTCCTGGGAAGTTGGGACCAGCAGTCGATGAGGAGCGGGAACCTTGGTTTCTAGCTCCAGCTCTGTGTCCATCTAGCCTCGGGGCTGTAATTAAGTCGCTTTCTGGTCTCTGTTTCTCAGGTAGAAGATGCACAGGGAGGGCGGCAGTAGTATTCTTTCAGGCACTGCCGTATGTGTCTTCTGGAGGAATTACTGGTATTTCTAGAATGTTCTCTTCTCCAGCCAGACTGTAAAATCCTGGGCAAAAGATCCTTAAATCTCAACACCTAGTCGTGCCAAATAGATAATTAGTTACCCAGTAAAGTGTCTGAATAAAATTATGTTCATTTGAGACACCAAAGATCTAGAGTTCTCAACTCTTCCACTTTTTTACTTATTGATAGCAGGCATATACATACATTTTTGTGTGTGCCCATAATTGTTTTTAGGTATTAAAACTTTCAACCTTTTTTCCCCTCCTGGTAGATAACTTTATGCTCCTTTAGAATTTGAATCAGAACAGAGATGTTATTTTGAATCTGACCAGCAGGGGGCTACCTTCACCCAGGAATTTTCTTATAATTCACTATACCTTCAACTTGATAGGGCTTGGTAGTCTTCGTGGCCATCGGTTTTCATCTTTCTACTGGGCACCTTGTTGATGATACCGGCAGAAACTAAATATGATCTAAAATGACCTAAAACCCCAAAATGCCAACGTTTGAGTGCTTTGGAGTTCTTGCTTTTCTTTAAAAGAAGGGAGAAATACACATACCTACAAATACATGCTGGACTTCGAACCCATGAGTGGCAAGAGCTAAGAGCCAAGGGGAGAACAGTGGGAGCTGCAACTTGCAGGAGAGATTTCAGTGAAGGAAAATCTCTTGGCCAAATGAAACTTCATGACAAATATCTGACTTTTAATCGGTATTATAGGTGTGAGGACGTCTTAGAGCAGATTACTCAGTCTGTGGCCTGCTACTGAATAGACATGGTAGCCAAGATTACAGTAGCAACGTCTCCTTTGCTCAGATTCAGATTTTCACTGTGAAGGCTCTTTTCGTGGGGCGCGCAATTTATAAAATAGAGCCTTGGTTTTTGATGTGCTAGTGAGGCGTTACATGATCTGGGACACATTACCTGCTTTCTCTCGTGCCACGGTAACATTTTCCTCACTGAGGTTTGGAGACACCTGTGAGATTTTTGTTGGGCATTTAAAAATTATGAGGGCAGAAAACCTCATAAGAAAATGGTATTTTGACTTCTTTTCCTCCAGAGGAGTGATATACTTTGAAAATGTAAGGTAGCTTTGGCTCCTTTCAGCTGGTGCCTCATTCTTGCTCTTCCGCTTGCCAAGTGCTTCTGACTGTGGCCCCCTGGCTGCGGTTTCCTCTTTTTGTCACAGGAGCCCTGGGAGCTACACACTGTGGCTCTAGCTTTTTTCTCCCAGGCAACAAGTTGCACTAGTAACCCTTCATCCAGGGCCTTCACATCTGGACCAGAGGCCGTGGCCCATGGGGGCTGGGCGAGCAGAGGGCCTTCTCCTGGGGCAGTCGGGCCTCTAGAAGCCTGGCACTTCGGTCTATTTTAAGCCTGTTCTGTCTTGCAGCAAGAAGGTGAGTCTAGGGTCCAATATGTGCTGTGGATATTAAGAGACTTCAAGGACACTTCTCCCCATTTATCCCAGTTATGTCCCCTGCTAAAATAGGTTAACGGTGTCTAATTAACCACTGAACATTGTCATGCTGCATAAAGATAGCATCCGGGCTGTTCTCTGAGCCGTGGTACTTTATCTCCATTTAGATCTCTGCAGTATTCCATTAAACTCGAGAGAAACATTTTAACTGAGATGATGTCTACATTAGAGCTGCCTTTCACCCTTCAGCACGTAACCCGTGTAAGCAGCAGCTGAGGCCTTGTATCTGATACAGCCGGGAGGACAGAGGAGACAGACTCCTCGGGTGGGAGGGTCTGTACATCACAGCCTTTCTTCCCCCACCGAGCGCCAGAACGACCCCGAGGATCCGGGATTCGGTAGTGGTCCCGTGTGGCTGCGATCACAGGGCATACCAGTGCCACCACGCTGGTCCTCAGCTGACCAAGTCATGCCCATCGAATGGCAGGGTGGCCTCTGAATGCCAAGAGAAAGGAATTGTATTTGAACAAAAGAACTTAGAAAAGGAGAGTGTGTGGAGGGAAAGGTGACTTCACTACATGGGATCTCCTTTGTTGCCACATGCGAGCTGTCATGTTGTAAATAAAACATATGTAATAAATCCCACAGAACAATTAAACCACCATTAACTGACGAATTTTCAGGCCTGACAAAGTACCGTACTATTGTGGTGGAAAGTGCATCCCCGTCACGGAAAATATTAACTGGATCTGAAGCAGTCTATGGAATGAGCATCTCCCATCGTAAACTACCTACGTGCTTCTGTGGTCTGGGGATTCAGAGCTGGGCTTTGGTGTCAGGCAGCCCAGAGCTTGTATTCGGGCCCTACGGCTTCCTAGCTGGGTGACCTTAGGCAACCTACCCTACTTCTCTGAGCCTGTCTCCTTGTTTGCAAAATGGACCAAATCAAGAAAGATAACGTGATAATGAAGTAAAATAAAGTACAACGCTATATATCAATAAAATATATATAGTATTATATAACAGTAACCTACGTAAAGAAGATAATATAGTAACAGTGCTAGCCACCCAACAAGCTCCGTAAATGTTCACTGCTGATGCCATCAGTCATCAGCCTTCCTGTGACAGGCTTGTGGGGCGGGGCCCGGGAATGGGCCTCCCTCTGAGGAGCGAAGGGGGCTGTGGGAAGCCAAGCGGAAGAAACCCAGCATGGGTCAGAGAGAAGCGGGGGTGAAAACCGGGAGGGACTGGTTGAGGGTTGGGCTGAATGAGGCTTTCCATGGAGGTAGGGATAGTGAGACAACGCCCGTGCCAAGTCACCGACGTGGTCTGTGTGTCACTCGCTAGAAAGCAGGAAGCCCATGTGTCCTTACTCCTGTTAGCCCCCCAAGGTGGGAGGTGAAGGAGAACATTCCTGTCACTGTCCAGAGCTAAAGCTTCATTCTGCAAAATGGCCAAAGCAGTCAGCAAGTGATGGAGTAGCTCTTAAAAAGAAACCTGGCATTTAATTAACTTTTCCAAGTGCTGGTTCAGCAACCTCTATGTTTTACATTTTGAATATTGGACAAGCATGTCTAATCCGATCGGAACCGCTTCTGGGCCTGCCAGCCGGAAGAGCACCTGCTGCGGTTACGAACACCATGGAGTCTTGTCTGAATTTCGGGGAAGCCAACTCCGAATTACTCAGGAATGGAAGCTACAGTCTGTGAAGCCTTTTCTTCCCTCCCCTCAAGTCAGAGTTCATTAACGCTTTGGTTAGAAGAAAGTGGGCAACTCGGCAGGATGGGGCGGCAAGGTTTCCGTTTTGCCGCCTGGTACCCGTGGCTCAGCTTACTCTCTGCAGTGGGGTGGAGGGCATTGATTCTCACGTGTGACTGGGTCCCATTTCTAGAGATTACTACCTCGGAGGGCCTGGGGTGAGGCTCAGCACATAGACACTGAAAAAAACAAAACACCTCAGTGACGCTGTTGTGCACCACTGGTTAAGAACTTGTGGTTTAAAGGATTCTCTCCAGCTTTCAGTTCGCTGTACGTTCTATTGCCTTCCGTAAGTGTGGGGAGTCAGGAATGGGCTGTCTGCGCGGTAAATCCAAACAGCTGTCTGGGTGCCCTGGGGACGTCTGAAAATCAGCGGGTAGCTGCTTTTGAAAAGGCTTGGGGCCATGTGTTTGGAATCCGGAGTGGAAGTCGGGAGATGGGGCTTGCTGCAGCCTCGTTACTCACTAGCTCCGTGATTCGGATGGAGCACACCTCGCAGTGCCCCATGTCCCTGTCAGTCACATAGTGTCTCTGAAACCTGTTTTGCTTCTTTTGCAAAGCTGCACTGAGCTCGTGGCAGTGTTGGCAGACAGGAAGGGGAAGAAACAGGAAGTGTGCTCCACCTGCATAAGGAGGTGTCCCCCATGTTGTTGGGATTGTCAGGTTCGCAGCCCCCCCCCCCCAACCCCCGTAGCCACTTCCAAGGAAGAAGGCACGTGGGCGGGGGGTGTAGTAAGAGACCAGAAGCCCGGGGCCCAGCTGACTGCAGCCATGTGGACAGCCTGCCCTGGGCCTGGACCAGGTCACACCGTGTCCTCAGAAGTATGTCTGTACGGAGGCGATGAGCCAGAACCCACAATCCTCTACCTCACAGTCTGTGGGAGGCAGGACCTCAGCCCAAACCCTTCTTCAGTTACCCACCCTGTTGAGCTATCATAGACCACTGTATTTTGTTTTTGTTTTGTTTTTAACCTGTCACCAACAATTTAAAAATATACTTTATGTCGTGACTGTATATAAAATGGGGGGAAAGTTTATGTGATATGTATCCTTACTATTTGCAGGACACTCTCTTTTCTATTCTATTCTATGCTACTAAAAAAGAAAAATTGAGGGGCCCCTGGCTGGCTCAGTCAGTTAAGCATCTGACTCTTGATTTCGGCTCTGGTCATTATCTCAGGGTTGTGAGATTGGGCCCCGCGTTGGGCTCCACGCTCGGCGGGGTATCTGCTTGAGATTCTCTCTCTTTCTCTCTCCCCCCACTCTGCTCTCTCACTCTCTCTCTTTGAAGATAAATAAAGAGAAAGGAAAAGACTAGAAAGGCTGGTGGTGATCCACTAAATTGATTCCATGACTCACCGTGGGTCATGACCTATAGTTTGAAAATCATTGTGCCGGGTTCTGTGTCCTTGTGCTGGGCTCTGGCATTGTGTGACTTGAGGTACCTTTGGGGACCAGGCAGGTACAGTACCTCTGTGAAGTGGGGCTTTATTTCAGAATAACACCTTCAGTTATGCTACAGAGATGCACATACAGATGAGATAGTTGCGTTTTCACATTTCTCTAAAGACACGTACTCTGCCAATTCTCCTCAGACATGCTTCCCACTTAGCCTTCCTTTTGCTTCTCTTGCTTTTGGTAGCTACAAAGCTACGGGAAATCTGCACTCGCCTCTTAATTTCCACTGTAAGAGAGCCAGCAGTGCAGAGTGAAGGATGAAGGGCTTCTGCAGGCCCCCCAGTGTCGGGGAGGGCTGGGAGCCCAGGCTCATCACAGCCATACTCCACTTCTCCAGGCTTTTCTGTGTGGGAATGCAGGTCCAGTTTACAGGCTTTATGTTTGAAGAATCCAAAAGTCTGGATTTTTGTATAGAATCTCCCAGGTGTGGTAACAAATTCATATTAAAACCAAAACATAAATAAACAGCAGTGTGGTCCCGACAAACGGACATGCTCGCTAGATAAGACTGGAAAACAATCAGCTTCACCCAAGGCAGGGCGTTCCATGGCCAGTTCTCTGGGGCCTTGCCCAAGTTCTCACTGAACTTTCCATCTCCTGAGCAGAAGGCTTGCCCGGAATCTGCTATTTCTGGCAGAGAGAGTGAGAAAAAGGGAGAGAATTAGAGAGCATGCCAACTGACGGCATCCCCACCCTCTGACCTTGAGGGCTCCATTTTGATCTTGCTTCTTCTCATGGGGTGAAATGAAATTTGGGAGGGTCCTTGGGCTCCCCCTGGAGCAAGAGAGAGTAGAATGTGAGCTCAGCAGCAATTATGTTGAATGTGAAACTCATCCCCGTTTTGGATGTCGAGTGGATAAACGGCAGTTAATCAGCCTTCCCCGAAAGATTAGCGTTACCATTGTTTCCTTCAGACAAAAGCACCGCTACTTTGGCCATGGCCCATTGCTTAGGAAGGAGCGATGCAGTCACAACTCCTAAGGGCGATCAGAGATGCTATGTCTCTTATGTACCAAATGCAGGTACCTTAATCACCTTGTTCTTCTCAGACCCTGTATTCATCCGAGACCTCCTGCCATTGGTGACATATTACCGAGGCATTTGGGTGGTGGGTTTGTAGAGTTCAACTTCGCTGGGACAGTTAGAGGCAATGGTCCTGGGGGACAGACGTGAGCTGGGAGCAGAGTCTTCTGTCCTACCACACAGACAGAGGTGGCTTTGGTGGCTGTTAGGATTTTCTTGACTTAGAACAGTATTGGAAACCAGTATCATCCCGCAACACCCCAGTGGTGATGCCTCAGGCCCCCATTGAAGGTTACCTGTGGTGCCTCCTCCTGCCCTCTCTGTCCCACTCGCCCTCCCCTCCCCCCCCGACTTGCTTCATCTCTTTACGGTCCTATGAAGAGTCAAAACTGCAGCCTGGGAGATCCCCCTTAGAGTTTTTCCATCCTGTTCTTCCAGCTTTAGCTACCCATTCTCCCTCCCAATGGAAGCCAAAATTCTTCCCCCCCCCCCCACCCTTCCTTAACAGTGCAGGTGGTGTGGTCTGAATTTAAGTCTATTTAAACTTGGGCTTAATTTCAAATTATACTCAGAGAGGGGGAGGGGTTTGCATTTTGCAGGAATTGTTGGTTGGTTCTGATGTCACTCTGCTGGCGAGGCTAGCGGGCCCTGCACTGTCAAAGGCCTTCTCACGCATCCTGACTCCTGGCCGTTATGACACTGCCACCACCCTTGGCCCATGCTCGTCGTGGTGATTAACTTCTGACTTGAAACAATTCATCACAAAACCAACCAACAAACAAAACCTATTATTGTGGAATTTTCAGACGTACAGAAAAGTAATCAACACGTACCCAAAACCCAACTTTAATAATTGTCAACGGTCAGTCTCATTTAGAAGACTTTAGATCTGTGTTTCTCAGAAAGTCAGTAGTGACCACGTTACGTTAGGATTACCTAGGGATTTGTTTAAAATGCCTATTCCCGGACTCCCTTTCCCCCAGACCAGCTGATCCAGAAAGCTCTCTCTCAGGTCCAGCGATCTGCATGTCTGCCAAGCTTCCCATATGGTTCTTACGCACATTGAAGATTGAGAACCATGGCCTTAGATAAGTGTCTGTATATAATTAGGCTTCCCATTCTCATGGAACGCCTGAAGGGTACTCCCTGCCCAACATCGCTCGTGGGGTCTTCTGGTCCTTCCAGGGGAGGCTGCAGGAAGGCTCAGCTCATCTCTTTTTACTACTGGGAAGCCGCACATGCTAACAACAAAAGCTCCAAGAAAGACCCAAGGCCTCAATCCTGAGAAAGTGCTCTATGAATTGGTCCGTTAATTGTTGAAAGGAGGGCACTGTATCATCTATATCCATTTGAGTTCTGAACTTCCCAATCTGTGCTCAAACTCAACGATTTAAGTTGGAGTTATAGTGAAATAAGGCTATAAGAAGGCTTATGATATCTGTAATTCTCTCATGCTGGCATTACGGGGCCTTGGTCTAGAAAGAGAATTCCAGATCAGTAAAGCACTTGGAATATGCTAATTTGCCCTCACTTTTGAAACCCCCTCTCCAACGTACCCCGCCAAAGCACGAGACTAGTAGGTTCTCATGAGCCTTGTTTTTCTTTTTTTTTCAGGTCAGGAAGGAGGGCTTCTGAAGAAGTAGAAGAGTATGTTTCCGGCATTCTTATGGCATCCTTTGGTGACCTTTGCTAGCAGTGCAGTCTTGGTGGTCGTTTTCTGTTCAGCCTTTGTTGGACTCAGCATTAGAAAATAGAATGAATCTGGCTCTCATCTGGGCCTGGATGCACACTGAATCCAGGGTTCAGTTAATGCTGTTTCCTTAGCCGACGGTCTGGCCCCTGGTGTTAATGTCCACGTCCTTCTCCCACCCTGTGGTTTTTAGAACTGTATGTCCAGGTATCAGAGTGCTGACCCATGGGTTCTTTATTGATTCAGTTGGGCAGAAACAACACCAGCTTCTAAACCTAGCCTTCTTCTAAGACTTAGAAAGGAAAAAAGTTTCTAGGTAAAGGTAGAATGTAAAGGCAGGGCCACTGAATTTCACCCCTCCAGGGGTGAGAGGAGCATCCGTATCATAATCTGTGGAATGGTGCACCGCACGGATTGTGCAACCGTATGTGGCAGACCCAGGTGCCTAATTAGGTTTGACCAAGTTGATGGAGGAAAGTGGGTCCAGAGACCTCATCTGGGAGAAGGAAAGATAGAAGAATAATCTGGATGGTTTCTTTCTTCGTGTGAGATTTATTTCCTTTCCTTTCCTTCTTTTTGGGGGCAGTCACCGCCTCAGACAGCAGAGCTTGGATGGATCGGATGACGGAGGAGGTAAGATGTGTTTGGAGGAAATCAAAAAGCCTTCCGGAGAGGCTCCCTGGCCCCCAGAGCCTTTCCTGGGCCGCAGCTAAGGCACTGTTTGGGGCAGCCTTCCTGGGAGGCAGTGGCCCCATCCCATCTCATCTCCGTGCCTTGCTGAGGGCTGCCTCTGCCTGGAGGACCTCACCCCCGTGGCTGTCCCCCAGCCCTGCTTGTCCTTCACGACTCTGCTGAAGCACGTCCTCCTCTGAAATGTCTTCCCTTCCCACCCCACTCCCTCTCCGACTCAGATGTTTCTTCCCTGTGCTCCCAAGGCTTCCTGGGCAAAACTCCCTATAACAACAGCAGCACTAGCTAATATCTATTAGGTGTTTATTATATACCAGACACTTTATGTACTGTCCTACCAGTTTGTATGTATTAAAGCATTTAATCACCACAACAACCCCATGAGATGGTACTGTGGTCCCCCTTCTACAGTTGAGGAAACTAAAGCACAGAGAGGTTAAGTGAGGGTTTTCCAGTTCACTGTAAACTCTGCTCCAGTGTGGATAGTTTCTGCCGTATAAATGCTCTTTTCTTCTACAAAGTCTCATCTGCCACTAAGACCGCTCAGTGAATTTGTTCTTTCAGAGACTGGATTTTTCCACTCTAGAAGCTCCATTCAGTTCTGCGTCTTCCATTCGTCTCCTTATTTCGATCATGTTTTGCTTCATTCGTGATGGTGTAACCTTTATAGTTGCTGCTATAAAGGCCTTTTCTGCTAATTCTGTCATCTCTCCATTTCCTGTGTCTCTACCGACTGGTTTTTCTTCTGGTTACAAGTTCTGTTTTTTCTGCTTCTTCACAGGATTAGTAGGTTTTGATTGGATGCTGGTCATTGTGAACGTTCCTATGCCGAGTGTCTGGATCTTGTTGTCTTTCTTTAAAGACCGGTGCATCTGCTGTAGTCGGCAGTTACTGTATTTGTTGGTCAACCTGCTCATTTTGAGAATTGTTTTTAAGCCTTATTAGGGCAAATCCAGAGTTAACCGTACACATTAAGATACTCAGGTGTCCCTGCCTGGTGGTTCAACAAGGCCTCTCCGCTCTGCCCGAGGGGAGCTGAGCCTCTTCCAGTTTATAAACTGTGGGGTTGGTTCACCTCACGCCTTCTTGGTAGTAATTCTTTGCCCAGCCATGTGGACTTTGGCCCTATATACACACAGCTTAGAATGCAGTCAATCTAGGGGTGCCTGGGTCACTCAGCTGGTTAAGCGCCCAACTCGTGATTTCAGCTCAGGTCATGATCTCAGAATCGTGAGATCGAGCCCTGCATTGGGCTCTGCACTGGGCATGGAGCCTGCTTGAAATTCTCTCTGTCCCTCTGCACGTGCTTTAAAAAAAAAATGCAGTTTATGTCAGTTTCTGCACCCTTCTGCCACCTAGTGCCTCTCTCATCCTCTGCTTCTCAAATTCCAGCCACCTTAGCCCACCTACACCTTGACCTCTGCCTCTTCAACCCAGTGCGATCTCCGTGCTCCACTAGGGGTTCCCCCTCCTTGGCCAGAGTCCAGGAAGTATACATCTAAGCAGAAAGCCAGGGCAGACGGTAAGGCTCACTTCATTTCCCTTCTCTCAGGGATCCCCGTCCTGCGCTGCCTATTGTCCACTGTCTGCACATAGCTGTTTCTTCTGTTATTTCCAGTACCCTAATTGTGCCCAGCAGGTGTCCAGTGCCAGTTGTTGCGTCATGACTGGAGTTGGCACCCCAAAGCTTTCAGTAGCTAACGTTTGCATGTGACCACAAAGCAAAGGGGAACGTTAAATCTGGAAAGCTTAGCTCACGACCTGTACGTTAGCTGCCCCACAGGACTGGGGGCGTGCGCAACATGCGAGATGTGCTGGGATGGTGGTGGAAACATAGACCCCCAGCCACCCGCAATCCGAAGCTGGAGTTGGGGCCCAGAGATCTGTATTAATTTACTTACACTCCCTGGATGAATATTCCGCACAGCAGAGCTTGTCAAGCCTGCTGTCGTGCCTCCAAAGTCAGGATTGAGCACAGGAGAGGACAGGAATGGTGAAAAGCTACTTCTGCCTCATCTCATTCCAGCGGGGTTTTCAGGTAGAAAGATAGGCACGGGAGGTCAGGAGCTGGGCCTCCACTCTGAGATTTAGTAAGAGCTCGTGAGCACAGCTTCATCATTTTCCAGCACTCGTCTTTGCTTCTCTGTTCCCTCTTATTGACAAGCTCATTCCTCTTTACCAGATCTTCCTCCTTAGCTCTACTCACTAAACTCCTTGTAGCCGCCGAACCCGTCGACCCACTAATAATTCCCAGTGACCCTGTGAAATAAGGTCTCCTGCGCTCCTGTTCCCCAAGTCTCTTTCCCCGCACACGTCCCTGGGATGCTGGTGCCAGGGCTGAACTGTGGTGGCTCAGTGATTGCTGGCTGCTGGCTACACTTTTGATCGGCCCGTCCTCCCAGACTGTTGCTCCAGCCATGGGTTGCCTGGGACGGCAGGGTGACCATTCAGGAGGATGTGGCAAAGGACTCAAGGAGGCAGGGGCCCCGCTGGACATCGACAAAGCTGTTAGGTGCAGGGAAATGGTGATGCTGCCCGCTCTGAGTGCTCATTAAATTGGTTTGCTCAGCTGGTATCTTCTCCAGGCCTCCCCACCTTACCTTGAACCCCTTTCTAACTCCCTTCAACAGACTTCTGAAATCCTTTTTCCATTTTTTTTTCAATGTGTGAAAATGCTACGTTTCAAGGAGTAACTGTTAAATGTTCCAGCAAAGTCTAAATGCGTGTTAGCAGAAGGTTCTGCTGGCTGTTCTGGTGGCGACTCTGCCGGCCATCTTATGCAAGCCCATCATTGGCCATGTTACAAGCATCGAAGCTTCGAGATCATTATACAAAATAGCAGGACTCAGGAACTCTGATCTTCTGACTCGTAAGAGACCACTCTGCCTCATCCTACACACCCACCAACATCACTGCCATCACCACTCATCACCAAACTCGCTTAGTTCTCAAAACAAACCTATGGAAAAGTTTTTAAAAATCAACTTTATTGAGTCTAATTTATATATGATAAACTGAATCCATTTAAAGTACAGCATTTGAGTTTTGACAGATGTATATGCCCGGTGAAACCACCGTCACAGTCAATATACAGAACATTTCCATCACCCCCTCCAAAATTTCTCCTGCCCCTTTCCAGTCCGTCCTTCCCTGCCCCTGTCTCCAGGCAACTACGGATTCGTTTTATAGTCTCTGTGTGGTGCTTTGCATTTTCTGGAGCTTTATGTAAGTTGAATTGTATGTGCATATGCTTTTGTGTCTGGCTTTTTTCCCTCGTTGTAATGATTTTGAGTTTATCCAGGTTGTTGTATATGTCGTTGGCCTGTTCCGTTTATTGATGAGTAACAGTCCGGTGTATGGACATACCACATTTTGGTTATGTATTCACCTGGTATTGGACATTTGGGTTATTCCTTATCCCCATTTGAAAGATGAGCAGACAAAGGCAAAGAAAAATAACCTTGCCGAAGGTCACACGATAGGTGACGACACTTGGAAGGCACCTCTGCTCACCACCGATGCCACAGCCCAGCACCAGGATTTGAATACAGATCTTGCCCCCGGAGTCCCTGCGCTTGGCCCCTGGGCTGTAACAGATGGTATGGCCCTCAGCTATGTTGGCATCCCCTTCCACAGGTGGGTTGTGTTAATGTCAGCTCTCACGTTTATAATATAGAGTGCCTAGCATGATTGATAGGATGCTTAATACAATTCCATTAAGGAAGGAGAGAAGAAAGATATCTATTTTCAGAGAATACCTCTAGTATTTTTTTCCCCTTCATAAACTTGAAGTGTGAAATTAGTGATTTGGCCTTTATTTTGGCTCTGGAGGTTTGATGCGTAAAACCCTTTCTTGTCAGAGTGCACTTGATTTTACCTTCTAGGAGGGATGCCTCTTCCCCGGCATAAATCTGTTTTCCATGCAGTTATGCCTGAGTCCTTTAATGGAAAATCAGTTCATATGTTACACTTCACGCTCGACTTCGTCCATTTCACTATACATGAATGTTTAGAATCCATTATGTGGTAGGAATCATATGTTACATATAACTAGTTTCTAGAACTATCTTTGCTCAGAGAATTACTTGGTTGGCTAGTGAAGGCTGCTCCTTTGAACTTAGAATAACCAGTGGGTGGGGACGCTTTGTGAATGATTGCCTTGAATCATCCACGGAGGCTCATTCAGCGATGACATTAAGCAGATCTTTGGGGGCCTGTGAGGGAACCTACTGGTGCCCTTAATAAAATCACACCCAGGTTCTTCGAGGTTGTCAATGCGAGGAGCACTGTCCCCTGGGAAGGGGCCATTAGTTTCCCTATACTTGGTAGGGGTGGTGATCAGCAAGCAATCCTATAGGAGAATGTATCTTGGGGAATAGAAATGAGAATCCAAGGACTAGGGCCCCCTCCAGGCAGGTGGTCTCTTTCTAGTCTTAGAGGTTAGATTTTATTGAAGAAAGCCAGCAGGTGTTCTGACAGTGCCCACTGTGGCCACGACTGCTCCAGATGCTGGAGATAGTGGCAAGTAAGACAGCCCTGGTCCTCCGAGAGATGCTGATGTCGTGAGAAATGCCCCTCCTTTCCCTCCCTATCTTGTATAGGAAATTTCAGGAGCCATGTCTCTCAGATCTGTTTCTCAGCATTCAGCCTCCCAAGCTTCACTCTTGGCATTTATTCTCCTTCTTCCCTGGGGAAGATGCCCAGAGAGAGAAAAGAAGCACTTCCTCCCCTCCATCGATGTCTCAGGCTTCCAAGGGAAGAGAACAGAAAAACAGAAGAAGGAAAATGCTTTTAGAATAAGGGGTGTTTTTAGAAGGAGACATGGGAGTGACTGACGTTTGGAGGTGGTTTTGGAGTCTGTTGGTTAACTAGAGTGTACTCCGTGGGACTGTTTGCAAGGCCATGGCAGGCCACAAGCTCACACAACTTGAGGGGCTGGGTAAATACCACATGCACTTGAAACCACAGAAGCGTGAGACAGTAAAGAACGGTGGGGCCTGCGGTAAACCTAGAGAGGAGATGGTGCCGCCTAAAAGTTTTCACAGTCATATTTCAAAAAATGAATTTGTAAAATCCGTTCATAAGCAGTACAAAATAGCTACAAGTTGGATGAGGCCTTTGGGAAGCGATCTGCGAATGCTCCATAAGGCTTTATAGGGCTGTGCTCTGAAGGAACACGACGTTGCTGGGGAGACAGAGCATAGAGATGAGAAGCATTAAGGAGTCAAGGAGCTAAGACAGCAGTATAACGGATGACAAAGGCAACCAGTGGCGGTTGCTGTGTTCGTGATTTACATTAGTAAGGGCCACAGTTCAGGCGTCAAAGAGATCCCTGTGGGCTGAGGGCACTTCAGGAGGAAAGAAGAATGAGCGGTGGGTCCTGACGGTCAGGCAGCATTTTGTCAGGTGAAGAAGAATGTGAACGGCCTTCCAGGTGAAGCCTGGCAGGAGGAGAGACTCCACGTGGAGAATGAACAGGGAATTTATGGTAACTGTAGGAGAAGCTGGTTCCACGGAGTGAAGCCTTGGTTCTGGTCCATTCTCAGCTACAGATAGTAAGCGTCCCACATAAACTGCCTTTCATGGAGTTTAGAGATCACCAGTCATCTGATTTGCTAATTCTAGGTGGAATCGCTGACGGCCTGAGTTGACACGATGCTTCGGGGACGTTGGGAGTCATGATTAGAATAGCCGAGAATGATGGACAGCCAGAGCCCCCAAATGTACTGCAGGGTTCCAAAATTGTTGGATGGCCACACTCATCTTTCCTCCTTAGACGACCATCCTTTATTGGCACAATTACCCATCCCTGTTCTTGAAATCAAGTTTCTGGTTGACACTAAGGCCTTCAGACTTCTTCTGTCATGGAAGGTTGTATAGTGTTAGAAGAGAGAGCATCAGATCTGGAATAGGATTGAACGCAGCCTCTACGAGTGACTTTGGGCAAACCAATGAATGGATGCATCCATTCATTCATTCATTTCACCACCATTTGTTAAATACCTACTATGTGATGCTTAGGGCTGGGTGCTGAGGATATGATGTTGAAGAAAATGTTCGTAGTCTTTGCCCTCATACTGCTTACAGCCTGGTGGGGGACATGGGGACTAAACAAATGGTCACGCCACTAAAGAAGGAAGGACAAGGAGTGATTGAGCCCACTGGAGGCAGGGCGCAGGCGCTCTGAGAGAGAATAGTGTGGAGACCGGACTTGGATCGGGTGATGAGGGAAGGCCACTCTAGCGGTGGTTTTTACACCTCAACCTGAGGGGGAGTGAAGTTGCCAGGAGAGGGGGAGGTGACCCTGGTAGAGGAGACAGCAGGTGCAAGCAGGTGCAAAGTCTTGTCACCTCTCCAACTCCAGGAGTGTTTCCAGTCCTGTGTGGTCTCTTCCAGCTCTAAAATCCAGCTCTCAGAAAGTGAACCCTGGATAGAATGCGAAGCTTCGAGACGAGCTTTGAGAAGCACACAAATGGGAGACGAGCGCTTCCTTGTCTTTAAAAAAGGTGAATAATATTCAGGTTGAGAAGCTTCTAAAAATATAGTGAGATACGGACTCACCCATCAAATAGTTTGTCTCAGAGTGAAGCTCAAGTTAGGAAAGAACCTGTGAGCCCCAAAGATGTCTTTCAAAAGTGGAAAGTTTCTGAAAACAGGAGAAAAAAAAAGGGAAAAAAGTCATTAGATCTTTCTTGCATTTAACCGTTGGCATTTAACTGTTGTGTTTTGGCGTGCCGCAGAACCGTCGGTGCAATGCTCGCTGTCTCTTCCTGGCACCTCCTGGGCATCTCCTGGGCATCTCTTCCCCCCTGGAGAGGACTGTATACTTTGCAGCTCAGGCCCAGTTTTGACAGAATCGAATACCTCAAAACCTTAGGAATAATAAATCCTTATGGCCAGCCAAAAAGTGTTTAATTCCTAAAGGACTGGCTGAGTTGAGCCACTTCTAGCCAGGGGCAGTTGGGGACTTAATTCTGTAAGTGTAGCAATCTGGATGATCTGAGAGCTCTGAGTTTAAGGGTAATTGCTCAATTTTCTCTCCATGTCAACAGGGAAAATAGGTAAAAGTGGCTGAACACAGCCAAGCAATGAGGCTGGATGAGATGCGAGATGCCGGACTGTCAGTGGAATTAGAGAAATGCCATCAGTAGAGGGCTGTCGCTCCCCCACCCCTGTCTTCCCCTCTCCCTGGTCATCACTGGCTCTGCGCTTTGTAACTCTCTTTAGGGCTCTTTTTCACTCTGTGCTTAATCTTGCCACTATGCCCTCCCTCCCCTTTCCTGCAAACAGCAGACTCGCTCTGAGCCTAAACAGCTTTAACAGGGAGAAAGAGAAAGTGGAAAGAATTCTTTAAGTACAGATAAATTGGAACCCTGACATCTCAGTTCCTTTCTCTTGCTTCGTAAGAACGTTCCATTATGTCGGCATTCAGCATACGGGACTTCTTAGATAATCCCCAAACCTAGTTCCTTTGCCTCCCTAATCTTTTTAAACTATTCTAACCAGCACTGATTTTTTTGATTAAATAATGTTCCTTAAAGTCAATTTGTTTTGGGGTATCTGGGTGGCTCAATTGGTTCAGCGTCTGACTTGACCTCTGTTCAGGTCTTGATCTCAGGGTCGTGAGCTCAAGCCCCGTGTCGGGCTCTACACTGCGGATGGAGCCTACTTTAAAAAAAGAAAGAAAGAAAGAAAGAGAGAGAGAGAGAGAGAGAGGGAGGGAGGGAGGGAGGGAGGAAGAAAGAAAGAAAGAAAGAAAGAAAGAAAGAAAGAAAGAAAGAAAGAAAGAAAGAAAAATTTGTTTTTTTCTAAGTTCAGAGTCACTAGGAGTGGATGCTGAGGTCTTTCTAAACCCATGCCTCCCCACCCTTCCCCGACAGATAAACGAGCAGGAGCTCCTTTAGCTGTCCATATCCAGCACAGGAGTGGGGTGGGGTGGGGTGAGACTCACTGGTACAGGGGTTAACTGTCCTGTCTCTTGTGTCTGTGCTTTGTTCTGCTTACAAGATACTGGGTAACAAACTTGAGAAAGAAGTCATTCTTGTAGGAAACGGTATTGACAATGAATGATCGTGTTCATTGTGAGCCAGGCCCCTGCGCTGCTTTACCTGCAGTAACCCTCCCAGCAGTTCCCGGAGGAGACCCTGTGATTATCACCCCTGTACAAAGGAGGAAATTGAAGCCTTGTGAAGTGAAGTCACTCACAGAAGTCACATGGCTAAGAAGCGTGATATGCTGGTGAATCTTTAACAACCGGCTCTCCAGGGGAAACGAGTCCTCGTTGGTCGTGTTTGCCAATGTCTGTGGTGTAAATAACCTCACCAGCAGCTGATTTGGGGCTCCCAACCAGGACATCACTGACCACAGCGCCAGGAAGAGCTGGCCGGAGCACACACCAGTATATCAGATTTCTGCCTTACAGGCACATGCGAGGTAAAGAGTTGCAAGAGCATGGATCAAGTGAAATGTAAAAATTAGCAAGTGCTGAGTTTCAACTATTTAATGCCTTTATTTTTAATAGAATTTATCTAGCTATAAGGTATTTAACTTAGCCATTAATGATGCTTATGTTTAACAGCCTGCATGCAATGTTCCTAAAAATTGAGCTGTTGGTTCTTACAAGGCAGCGCAGGCTGCCCTAGCACATGACCGCTAGTTGGTGGTGCAGCTGGTGGACGTCCTTGTGACTCCCCAGCACTCTGCTGTCACGGCCCTCCTCGTTGTCGTTAAAGCATCGGGGGGGGGGGGGGGGGCTTCAACCCCGCTGATGGAGGAAGCTAGTCTCCCCTCATTTCTCTAGCCCCACCCTGTGGCAGATCCTCTCCCACCCCCGTTCTCAAGCCGGCCTGCCGGCCCCTGTACTCGGCTCTGCCAGTGCTCTCACTGTCAGGTCTCACCTGCAGGCGTCCCCCGGCTGCCAGGCAGAAGCCAAAGAGACCAGGCCCGGAAAGCTCTGTGACATGAGTCCGAATCTTCAGGTTTGACCATTCCTCTGTTTCTTGTTCTGCTTCGCCTTCTAGCAAATCCATCAAGATGGCTGCTAGAATGATTTCTGGGGCCTCTGCTGAGTCTTCCAGAGAGGAGGGCCTAGTTTAGGGCTCGAGGAAGGAGTTCCACTGAGCTGGTGTGGGGAGCTGCGTGAGGACCGGCAGTTTGGGAAGTTTGTGGGAACCAAGGCCCCACAGGCATTCCCCTGGGCCTGAAGGGCTATGCTTCAGCTCTCCCATCAGCCTGCCCCTTCGAGGCATAGCAGAGGAGACGGACGGACACCTAGAGATGTGCACACGAGAGCCCCAGCCGGAGCCACAGGTGGGATCCGTGCAGGTTAATGCCACTGTAGGAAATGAATTCTTATTACAATCATTCTAAACTAAAGATCTGGTGTGGCCTTTCTGTAGGCCGTAACTGGCTGGAATATCTGGGAAGACACTGCTGTGAGCAAATGTGACAGAAAGGGTGGTTTTTAAATGTTTTTTTAATACATTATGAGATACATTCTAATGGACACCCCAGAATAAGATTGTCACAGAGATAGAATAGACCTTATTTGATGATAAGGAGGCTTGGGATCAGGGTTGACAAGTAATTGCCGAAGTTCTCTTGAGGCGGCCCGGCTGACTTTTCTATTCTCTAATATGGGTGTGGCCAGTGCTGGTCCCCAGAGTTAGGGAGACACCAGGGAGGTGACCTACTTGCCAGAAATTTCTCCAATGCAGCCAGAGCAGTTGTTTTTACTTATTTTCTTTTTGTAGGAGGTGATTCAAAGTCCCGTGACCCTACCCTAAGCAAAATACACACCATGAGAGTAGGTGTCTAGGAGTTGATGGGAAGGAGAGATGTTTAGAATTACTTGACTCAGCAAATGTGGGAGAGACCGGCTTGGCTGCATTCTTCTGGCCTCCCCAAAAGGCCGAACGAACGCCAGGAGGGGGGTTGAGAACTGAGTTGAGCTTTGAGCAGATTTTACTTTTGCTTTGTCAACTCAGTCATGTTCTACCTTAGCCACCGTCCAGCTGCAAGGCATAGCCCAGCGTCTTGACCAGACATCTTGCTCTGTTGGCGGAGCCGGGACCCAGTGTTTTATGCCCCTAGCGGTGCCTTGAAATCTCTAGTCATGCCAGGCATTCCAAATGTATCATCACGAATGTCTTTCCCTGAAACATGGTTGACAATGACCTTTCTGGGTTCCATTTCCTTTGTTCACGTGTGCAGCTTACTTGCCCATCCCCATCTGAAGAGACAGAAAGGGGAATGCAAAGGAAAGCCTGGTGCCGTGTGTGCACATGTGTTTAAATGAGGCAGGTTGTAGTCACCTTCCTCCAGGAACACACACACACACACACACACAGCTCCGTCAGCATTCTGTCATGCTATCATCAGTTTGGAGGAATGTGGTTAATAATAAATCATTCAACATTAAGCACTGGCAAAGTAAAAGCTAAATCTCCTGAAATCATTATAGAGATCAGGGTATTTATTCTGTAACTCCCTGGGTTCCATCCGGTTGAATACAGAAGACAGGCTCAGGATAGGGCAGAACTAATCCCATTTAGTTTCGTGAGACCATCTGAGGAGCATTCCAGCATTCGGGGAGAGGCGCGGGTACTTCCCCCAGTTGTGAAGGGAGTGGATGAATTAAGGAATCGGGCCCTGCACACAGCAGACAGGCCCGGCTTGGTGAGAACCACTCCCTGGGGGAGCTGGTAGATGACTTAGAGTTTTATTGGACTAGAAAGAAATAGAAGCTCAGTTTTCTAGGATGCCTGTTTCAAAAGAGGGGACTGTATACACAGGCACCATGTTCTCTGTGTGTAAGAAGACAGTCGTGGAGTTGTTCCAAATAGTCTTTGGAACCAAAAACACAGCAAGTTGTGCTCTGGGATAGTGGGAGACTGTTCTCCCAGACGGATGGCCAGGGTGCATTACTAAGCTTGAGTCTGATAGCCAGGTTCGCTTAGGTGAGATGGGAAGGGTCAGTCTATGCTCAGAGGTTGCACTCAGCACACCTCTTAGCCGTCAGTTGGAGAAGTCTTTTCCTTCTGAGACATATCACACATGGAAATTCATTTCTAAAGAAGGATTAGGTAAAGTGAAAATCAAGGGGCAAGGTAACAGGGGACTCTCTTACCTAGCAAAAGAACTTGATGTGGCCACGCGGTAGATCTTCCTCTCTAGCTTTAGGTTCTACCAGCTTTCTAAAAGTTCACAGATGTTGAGTGTGTGTGTGTGTGTGTGCGCGCGCGCGCATCCGCACGCGCGAGTTCGTCTATATATACACACACAGGAGGACACATACTGGGAATGTGATTCCTGAGTCCATAAGTGTGGTTGACGGACTAGGTTTACCTAAAAGACCCTTTAAGAGAAAGCTCTTGAAAGATGATTACAGAATTGAGACACCATCATTTAAAAGTGCCCGAGGCAAACGCCTTTGAAAATTGCAGCAGCGGAGGGACAGAGAAAGAACCACGCAGCCCTTGATTGTTGCGCTGTTCCCTCAGGACCCGTTCTCCCCCTCCCCCTCTGTTTCTCATCTGATAAGAGAGAGAGCAGCACTAAGACTCCTCATCTATCTTATGAAAATCCGATTCGGAATGGCTGTGATCAAAACCAGCTGGCTGTCACCAGCAGTGGCCTCGCGCGGAGGGAACCGCTCAGAAGCATTCCGTATGTGGGAGTGTCACGGGTGGCACCGATCAAAGTAGCATTTTTTTAATAAATATATATAAGGAAAAATACAAAACCTAAGGATTTAGAATAAAAGCAGTGTAGTTTGTCTTGTTTTTTTCAGTGTAACACGAAGAGGATGAAATAGAATCAGATATGCCTGGTTTCTAACATCTGTGCTTCCACGGGTGGCTCGGAGAAGGCGCTCCGTGTCACGTTAATGCTGTCTTGCTCATCTTGGGCCTTATTGAAGAAAGTGGAAAGTTCCTCAGTCTCCATTCCTCCCGGCCACTTTTTCCTCGTCACTTTTAAAGTCCTTTCCCCCTCCTTGTCCTTAACACATCTGTGTAGATCAAAGCTGGAACCACCAGCAAGCTCCCAGAGCTATTAGAGTGGGAGAGAGCATTCCTATTCATTGTTCTTCGTTTCCTTCAACTGCCAGTGACTGGTGGGGTGATGTTCCCTAGAGGTCACCTCGGCAGGTGGCATTGGGGTCCTCCCAGTGTCGGGTTCCTGGGCTGAATGGGATCTTTCTCTATGGAGAACCCTTGTTGGGCCATGTTGGTCTCTCGCGAGCGCTAGCTTTGAATTGCTCCAAAGGCTTGATCCTGGTTGAGGACCGTTTGCATGGCTGGTAATGATTCTTGTAAGCACTCGGTGCACTTGGGTGGGGAGATGCGGAAAATCTCATTCCAGGGTGTTGCGTTCATGGCTTCTTTGGAGATTTGCTGACATCCCTCTCGGGGTCATATGAGGAGGTCAGGCTGTCTGTCACACACCATAACATACCACGAGCTGGATTGCCACTCTGAGCAAAGCCCCTTCTCTGCCCGTGGTCCAGCCAGAACCACAGCATGCGGAGGCCTGGCTGAGCCCAGAAACTAACGTCAGTCCCAACCTTCGTCGTCAAACCATCGTCAGCCAGGAAAGTCACCACGGCTTGGGGGGCCGTGAGCAACAGTCAGCTGTTTTGATCTTCTTCGGGTCTGTGATCTCCTTCCCCAGCAACATTAAGAGAGATGCAGTTTGGCAGGAGCATGGAGGCATTTCAACCTGCAGGACACAGATAACACCCGCCCGCCCGTCACCACCACCAAGCCGCACCTCAGGACAGGGCATCTTTTCTTTCGGCTCTGCCACACGCTTCCTCGGGGACTGCTCCTGCACAGCCCCAGAGTAGACAGACAGTGGCTCTGCCGTGTCTGTCTCTCAGCATTTGTTGTGTGGGTCTAGTAGCCAGCATCTGGTTTCCAGACTCCTGTCCCCTGTGTCCGCTGCCTCTCTCCTCCCCTGCCAGTAGCAAGTCCGGGCAGGACCCGGCTTCGATCAGGTGAAGTCACAAGGGAAAAGTCTTCACAGAGCAGACCTGCCAGGGACCTGCAGACGTGTTTTTGCCCCTCGAACCCTGACTTGGGGAGTGCATGGGACCGACAGTTGCAGGGCCCAGGCGCACTCAGGAGCTCCTCTGAGACTGTCTCTTTCTCTTGTTCCTTCGGGTGTTTGAAGCCTGTTGCCTACTGCTTTCCCCTTTTCTTCTCCCTTTTCAAAAATTCTCCATTTTTTCACTTAGAAAAAAATTATTTATACGATTGAGATCCACTAATTAAAGCCATTTTCTGGTATTTGGTTACTGGACCGTTTGATGTCTCTCTGACAAGACCATGAAATGCACGGAGTGTCCACAGGGACAGAATTTGCTGAACACGGCTCTTTGTAAATGAGGGGACACAGTGTCGCAGCAGCTCATGAATATGGAACGCCCATGATGCCACCTCAGTGGACTTGGGAACACAGATGAATCCTGTCATGTGCTAAATGAGACCAATTTCTTTCACTTAACTTCATCTTCAATCAGACCTTCTTCCATTTGCCTGTTTAAAATTCCCCATACGTGATGCAGAAGGTAACAGCATTCAGTAAAACAAAGTTTTGCAGCTGCAGAGAAAAATTATAATGATCTCTGGTTTAAAGTTGCCATCTCCCCAAAACGTGGACATTGTTTCGCTTTCAAGCTCTGCTGAGGTCTTTTGACTTGGGCACAGAATTAGGGGTTGTGTGGACCACTTTTATTGGGGTGTCCTTAAGCAGTGTGTCCAGATTCCTTTCATGTGGATTGGTTATTGAACTTGGCCACGGATGGTGGATGCGAGCCGTTAAGAGCCCGTGGGTGCTCTGCAGTGGGAAAGGGCACTGCGTGGGAAAGCAGCTCTGGGAAGAGAGTGCATGTAACCGTGCAGGGCCTTTGCCATGGGGAGCTCAGTTAACAGAGGAAGTGAGAGGGACAGATGTCATCAGAAGGCACCCGCAGGAACCTGGCAAGTAGGCCAACTGCATGTATCATTTACTAGGGTGTCAAGGTGAGAAAGTGCTAGAGTATAGAAGAGACTTTCTGTAGCTCTCAGGAAACCCCTGTGGATACAACCAGGAAATCCCATTCAGAAATCCCCAACCAAGAAATCAGCAAAGAGTGTCCCTCAAGGGACACAGAGAGGCAGGGCTCCCTGTGGGACCCAGGGTCCAGATTAGGGGGCCTCCTTTGTTTTCTCCTTCCTGCAGAACTTAGATACATGCTCCAGGTAAAGAGCCGAAGTCCTGCTCAGGGTACACTCTGCATGCTAAGTCCGGTCTCAAAAAACCACTTTCTCTTCCAGTCGTACCAAAACAGGCCAGCAACACCTGGGTTTGAATGCAGGCTATCTCACAATGCATCGCAGGGATCTGGAGCCTGCCTTATTGGAAGAGGCAGGCTGGCTTCTTATTGTCAGGACACGGGCCGAAATGGAGCCCTCGGGACTTTCCTGGGTAGTTAGCTTTTTAGTGTGCGTGTATGATGATATTATCCATAACAAATGTATTTCAGGGCACATGGCAGCTTCTCACATCTTTGAAACCAGTTGTAATCAGTCCTACTGGTGTTCTCACATGTTTCTATTGTTTATATGAGCACCCTTCATTCTGTGGTTTCATCTGGTAGTCGGTTTGTGGGGCAGATCTGTTGGCAGACTAGCGTTCTGGTATCATAGTGAGTTTCCCATTTGGCAGTCTGTCTTTGAAGTAAGTTCCTCCTGTTGTTGTGTATTAAGAAAACTTTACTGGGGCCTTTCAGAAAGTGGAGTGATATGGTGGGAGGGGGGGACACTCCCAAAATCCCAAGAAGAAAGAAACACGGGGAGGTTGGTGAAGAGCAGTGTGACCCAGCCTCAGGATGGAAGCCCAGTGGTCCATACAAACCAAATTTGAATGACTCCTCCCTCGCAACTTTGTGCCTACTCCTCCATTGTTTCTTGTATATGCCCAGGCCCTTCCCAGCTAGGCCTTGCAGCTGTCAAGTGAGGCAAAACCTTTGCTATGATATCAAATTCAGGAAGTTTCCAAGGATTGTGTTTAGTTGTTTATAAAATGAATCCTACTCAGGCAACTTCAGGGCTCAGTAGCACTTAGACCATAACTGGAACGATACAGAGAAGACGGATGTGGCTCTTCGCCACGTGGGACTTTCAGATTTGAGGGGAATCTGTTGGTTCAGTTCTGTTCAGCTGTCCTTTGGTTTGCTGGTCCTTGGGAATACAGTGACTAGGATGTGCTCTCTGCCTTCAGTTAGTTTATCGTCTAAGGGGCAGACATAGGGCAGATTTCACCTCCTCTACCCCCCACATGGAGGTGAGGTCGACCCTGTGGCCCTAACTAAAGTATAATGGAAAGCCAAAGTAGAAAGCTCTGAATTCTACCTGTTGGACTCACATTTTCCTGATTCTGCTTTTATTATTACTATTTCTTTATGTATAGTCCCTCCCTTTGCAGTGTTGCCATGTTTCATCAAAATTGGTTTTCCCCTGATGTGCCCCGGAAGGGGTCTTGTATAGTTTACTGGCTGGTTGATGCTGGGCCTTCCTCACCTGCCACCAGGCGCCCTCTCTCCTGCGTCACCCCATGCCACTCTCCCTTGGGCCCGTGTGCCCACCCCACTGGCCTTCCTCCAGTTTCTTCAGTGTTGCGAGTTCCTTCTCACCTCATAGCGCCTTTGCAAAGGCCATCCCTGCCTGGTTTAATCCTGTCCTTCGGCTTTGAGCTGCATCGTCCCTAATTCAGAGACCTTTCCCAACTCCCCACCCCACCTTCCAAAGTTCTAAACGAGGTCTTCTGTGAACCAGATTAAGTACATTATGGGGCACCCATTCAGTAGAATACTGGATGGTCATTTAAAAGAATAAGATCTATCAGTATATTGATAAGGAAAGAGAAAGCAAGTCGCAGAAGAGTACATGTGTAACGTGATCCCATTTGCAGACATCCTTTAAAGGACATATGTGTGCGGTATGCGTGCATTCTTTTCAGTAAATATATACGAGAAACTGTTAATAGCACCTCTAGGGAGACAGACGGGGCTCATAGAAGAAGAGGAGATTTTTCACTTTAAACTTTTCTGTTGCATTTGGATTATTACCATCTATGATTTTTTACCTTAAAAAAAATAAGACGAACTGTTTCGGCCCTCTTATTTTCCACTGCTCCGTGAAGACGAGGACTGTATCTTATTTGCCGTTGTTACTGGCGCCGCGGGCATTGCACCTGCAGGTAGCAGATGCCCCATCAGCGCTCCTGACTGGATGGATGGGTGAATGAACGAACAAGCAGACAAATGCAGTTCCCCCCCGTGTGGCTCACCGGCTGACACACAGGCAGGCAAGCAGCTTGAGCAAGCAGGAGGGACGGCTAGCAGAAGAGGCAGGGAGCAAGTGCAAAGAGCAAAGAACGTGTTTAGTTGAAGGGGTCGGAGCTGGGAAGGAGAGACGCACATGATGGAGAGCTGTGGGGGGGGGGCGGTCTGGTTGAGGAGGCGCTGCGTGCCTGCGGAGCCGAGATGGAGGAGGGGGGCACCCACTCCCATGGCTCTGGAGGCATTATAGCCCTCCTGCCTTGCTCCCCTTTCCTGAGACTGTTCGGGGTGCTCAGTCACCTCCAGGGGCCCAGTTTAGTAAGACAAGGGCGGTGGGGATGAGGCCCCAGGGCTGTGGCATTGGTACACTCTTTCCCTTCTGTTCTGTGTGGCCTTGTTGTAGGGAAGTAGTGAGGGGGGGCATAGGGTGAGGGAGAGACTTAGCTTCTTTGTGGTGACTGGAATCAAGAGAAGTACCCAGGGGCGCCTGGGTGGCTCAGTCGTTAAGCCTCTGCCTTCTGCTCAGGGCATGATCCCGGCGTTATGGGATCGATCCCCACATCGGGCTCCTCCGCTGGGAGCCTGCTTCTTCCTCTCCTACTCCCCCTGCTTGTGTTCCCTCTCTCTCTGGCTGTCTCTCTCTGTCAAATAAATAAATAAAATCTTTTTAAAAAAAGAGAGAAGTACCCAGAACTGAGGACGACGAGTCTCAGGCGGAGTAACAGCTGTCCAGGCTCACTGCCCCCCCCCCCAAGAAAGCCCAAGTGGGTGCGGATGAGCTCACGGCTTACGGTCGGACGGAGCTGGAAGCTTTCACTGTCCGTTGTGGATGATCTCAGCTCAGGAAGCTGCTTCATCTAGCTGAGCCTTGCTGTTCTCGCCCGCAGCATGGGCGAGCTAAATGAGAAAATGAAGGTGGGGCCGTGAGCTTCTCTCCAAGCTCAACACTTCATCTGTTAATTATGTTCTGAGCACAGTGATGAGTGTTTTATAAAGATGGTTGCATTTAATACTTCTAATGACCGTATGAGGTGGGTGTAATTATGATCCCCGTTGTACAGATGAAGCAGCTGAGGCACAGAGAGGATGAAGTCACAGAGCTGGTACATGGGGAAGCCAGGATCAAAAGCCAGCCCCCCGCCTCCCGGGCCTGTGCCCTTAACCGTGGCATGGGCATCCTACCCGTATAATTAACCCACGTACGGTTTCTGTTCCTGTTCTTCTTCCTTTTAGCAGCACGGAACAAAATTAGAATAAGGTTCATGGAACTATTAAATTTTTTTAAACAGTGGTGGCTTTTCAGCAGCGCTAGAGCAGACCCTGTCTGTTAAAATCACGTGCTTTCTATTTTATTTTATTTAAGTTGTTTTTAATGTAAGCATAGATGACAAGCACTGTTGCATTAGTGACATTCTGAGAGTTCAGTTTGACATTCTGAATCAGACTGGGTCCCCGCTCCAGACTTGCAGGCCAAGCAGCTGTAACTGAGAAATCCGTGTAGGTAGTCTTGGGAAGAAGCAGATTTCTCAAGTCCATTTTCTTTTTCTAGGTTTGTTTATGGTGGGGTGTGTGTGTGTGTGTGTGTGTGTGTGTGTGAGATGGGGGGAGGGTGGGAAGGAGAGACAAATATTTCCAAGAACAAATTACGTATACGTAAGCCCTTGTCTCGGGTAGGAAATCAGGAACTGTAAAATTGTGAAGTTCTTTGAAGTTTGCCCAAAACCTGCTCCATAGCCACCTGTTCCACGGGGGCCGGGAGTTGGACAGCCCCACTCCGTTGCGATGGCTCAAGCTGTCACTGCACCGGAATGTTCCAGCTCGCCTTGGCCTGGCTGTCATCGCTGGCTCTGTCCCACTCAGGCGGTTCACCGGGTTCTGTTGGGCACCAGGCTTCCAATTAGAGAGAAATCCCACTGTGTGGCCAGCCTCACCAGTGCCAGTCTGAGAGGCCCCTTTGCCAAGGCCCGGGCTGACCTCTGATCTGTCACAGATGGGCCAGCCCCACACTCCTTTGTGCGCATTTGGGGGGGGGGGGCTGGCATTTGGAGGGGGGGGGTGGGGCTGAAGAGGGAAGCCCGCGGGGAGTCCAAGTGGACATTGGGCAGAAGTGCAGTTCCTCCGAGCTGGGAGAAGCTGGGCAGAGTTGACAGGACCCAAATGCTAGTGCTGTGGAGGAAAGGGGGACTTTGGGAAGACCCCCGTCCTGAGCCCTAAACCCAGCATGGGGCCTCCTCTTACCACCTTCTGAATATTCATCTCAGGCTGGACTCCACACCCGAGGAGAGCCAGGAGCCGCTGACTGGCTCCCTCCAAAACTGTCACAGTGCTGATGGCGCATGGCACAGCCAGCTTCCTCCCTGTCCGGCCCCAAGATCTGCGCCGTCTCTGCAGCCTGGGAGCCCCGCTCGGCCCGGGCTCAGGCACGGTGGTGTCGGCAGCTCTCATCGCCATGGACAGTATTAATCACACAGAGCCAGAGTGGACAAGAAAGCTAAATTCCTATTAGCATAAGAGATAGAATCTTAGAGAACTCCCTCTCTAATTCTCCAGCAGGAGAGAGAGAGAGCCTCTGAGCTCTGCACAGCTGCTTTCTGGACAGAGGACTGACTGAATGGGGTTCATTATTTTGGGGGTGGCATGCAAGTGTGCTGTATTTCCCCTATCAGCCATTTCTTTTCTAAACCCCTTTTTATTCTTTTAATCACCCTCTTTCTCTCTCCGTCTTGTTTTCTGTGTCTCTGTCTCTCCCTCGCACACTTCCTCTCTTTCCAGGTTCGGCATCTGTAACCCTGTAGTCAGAAGCAGTGATAAAGGCACCAGGCTCGGTGTTGACATTGCTATGCTCGGGCTTAGGTGAACTAGAGCCATGGCAAAGCCTAGAGAATGAATAGCCTGGAAACGGCAAGGGTCTTCCCAGTTGGTCTTGGAACAATGCTGCGTCTCTTTAAAAAAAAAAAAAAAAAAAAAGTGAATTCAATCCATGGAAGCAAAAATGAAGGGTTTCTTCACTATTCTGTCCTCTCTGGGATGTTTTCCCCCTTTATTGTTTGCAGCTAGGTTGGGAATTCTAGGATTGTATCTCTCCACTTGGCCTTTTTTTCCGGCCCCATCTCTTTTTTTACTCGGACCGGTTAAGACAAACAAAACCCCTCCTCTAGTCAGTGATGCTCGTTTGGAAAAGGAAATGCTTTAGGGTGTTAGGTTGTCCCCATGACAAGATGGGCTGTTTCCAGCAAGTCACCACCATTACATTGCTATCTCTCGGCTTCTCCGTTTGCATGATTGTGTTCGACTGATGAGAGAAGGGGCCTCCTGTGTCCTCCTGTGTCTGGATGTCTGTCTCATATGGAGGGTTTGGAGAAGGGACATCTCTGTGACACCACAAGAGAAGTGTCATCTCTAGAATCGGCATTGTTTATTCTATCAGACTTGGCAAGTAGAGACAGCCCGGGGACACCCCTGGAAAGCCGGGTCACATCCTTAGGTGTAAAGTGTCCTTCAGAGTCAGGCTCAGGGCCATGACGGCTGTGACGATTGCAGGGATTCCGATGAGCTAATGCACGTGTGGGCCTTGGTCAGGGGACACTGCGTTCATAGTGACACCCACCTCAGGGCGCTACGCTTTCTCAGTTCCTCTGTCTCTGGCCGGGCCAGGCTCATTCGCCGGCTCCTCCAACAGACTTCCCAAGCCCGGTCTGGGACTCTCTTCTCATTTCTTTACCTCTCTCCTTGGGAGATCCACTCCAAGGGCTCCTGACCTGGAGCATACATCAGGATCACCAAAGAAATCTTGGGAAGAAATACAGAATCCTGAGCCCCACCCAGGAGGTTCTCATCCAGCAGGTGCTGGGGTAGGGCCTGGGATTCAGAGATTGTGAAGTCTGCCTTTGAATTCATGCTTCAGGACCACACAGCCCAAGACTGGGAACCCCTAGAGGCTGAAGATCATGTCCAAGTGCCCACTCTGCCCCCGGCCCGCAGCCCCACAGCCGGCATATTGAAGGCATAAGGAATGCACGCAGAAGTGGGCAAGACCCCTCCCTGTGTGTGCCGCTGACAGTTTGGTCTCCTTCTCTCCTTGCAGACATTCCTGTTATTCCGGATCTGGAAGAAGTACAGGAAGAAGACTTTGCTTTGCAGGTGGCCGCCCCTCCCAGGTACCTTAAGTAGGAAGTTAGCGGGAGGCAGAGAACATGTGAATTAATACATTCCAAATCCCATGTACAAGGGTGCTGCCCCCCAAGTGGAGATCGGGTATTTCTGGTGATGGGTTCCGTGCCATTTTCCTAGGCATATTCTTCCCATTTTGGTCCTTCCCAGCTGCCTAGAAGACTCCGGGGACGGTGGCCCCATAGTTCTCCTGGAACTGGTCCTGCCTAGGGTCCCCCTCACCTTCTCTCTTTGCTACAGCATCCAGGTAAACCGGGTGATGACCTACCGTGACCTGGACAACGACCTCATGAAGTATGCAGCCTTCCAGACCTTGGTGAGTGGAACAGCTTCTGCCCAGAGGGGCCAGCTCCAGGCAGCATCTCCTCCCCGGGGCTCTGAGGCTGCAGAGCCATCATCCCCGGGTACTGCAGCATCCCTAGACCCAGCCTAACCCAGTGTCTCCCGGGGCCAGGCTCTCACCGCCTCCATGGCTGCCCACTGGCATCGGTAGACACTGTGGCCCTGTAGACCTGTCACTGTCACGCCCTGCCCTCTCGGTGTCGACCTTCCTGCAAAGAATGTCCAACCTGTAGGATGTGCCTGTGGTCCCTCCTCCCTCAGTGGCTGTGCGGTCCACTCACATTTTTAGCAGGTCTGGGTTGGGAAGTCCTACCACACTCATGCTGACCCACTTTGCAAAGAGATAGTTGTCCGGAGGTCCCCCGGGGTGCATAAGCTGGTTTGTGCGCTTGTTTGCATTCACAGGATGGAGAGATTGACCTGAAGCTCCTCACCAAAGTCCTTGCACCAGAGCATGAAGTCCGAGAGGTGAGTAGCCACAGGAGCGCCTTCTCTGGGCTGCGTCATTCCTGTGGCCGCCGGCTCCCCAGCGTGAGCTCGGCCTTCCTGGGGCCCATGTGGCGGGGGGGAGGTTGGCTATGACAATGTGGGGGGGAGGGGGCAGGGGAGGTTGGCTGTGACGGAGGGGAAAGGCCTTCCTTCCTCTGACCCAGTGATACCTCTCCTGGCAGGATGACGTCAGCTGGGACTGGGACCATCTGTACACTGAGGTGTCCTCCGAACTCCTCACCGAGTGGGACCTGCAGCAGGCAGAGAAGGAGGAGCCCCTGGGACAGCCCGCACATCCCTGAGCCCTGCGGGGTCAACAGACAGCTCTCCCCGCACAGAGTAATTTCTGCTTTGGACTTGAAAAAAATGCCATAAGCCTAAACCTGAAGCTTGCGAGCAGCTTAGAATTTTTATATGGAATATTTTGTCATAAAAATACTTATTTTCAGTAGACCACATTGGATCATTCCGTTGTAATAAATTACTTTATTCTGTGGCCATCTCTTCCATTTCTTTCCAGCAGCCTCTTGAAAAGCTTCGTCAAGAGTGAAGGAGGGCAGCTTTTAAGCAGTCTGACAGGGATGCCCCCCGCTGTTGAAGAGCGTGAGGGAAAGCTAGACTCGGGGGGAGAGGAACGGCGCTCCTCCCGGACGTTGTTCGGCTCACGGAGGCCACAGCATTTCCCCGGAGCATCCATCTACTTGTAAGCACCTGGAGGCAGGGGTACGGGAGGCTGCGAGCTGCTAGCTGCCGGGGTCCGGGGAGGGCCGGGCGGGGTGCCTCTCTCACTGCGCACGTTCAGTTCAGTTACGTCAGTGGCGTAGCACTGTCTCTTTCATGCTGGCAGACGGCTTAGCTGAGGAGACAGCAAGAAGTGGGTGTGCTAAGGGGACCGGTTCCTCACGGCGGGGTTTGGGGGCCCCCTTTCTCCTTTCTTCTCGAAGCCCATGCCTGGGGCTCCCAAGGCGTGCCCTTCCCTTCCCTTCCGCCCCAGCTTCCCAGAGCCTGGCTGCTGGTTCTCATTAGCAGGGGCCAGCTTGGCAGCCCGGAGCATTCCACAGAAGCACTCTCTCAGAGAGCCTGGGACTCCCTCTGACCTTTCAGAGACATAGCTGCTTGTCTCCGTTGCTCCCCCAAGCATCATCGCTGCCTGTTTCCACACTGTGCCAGTATCTGGAGCAGAGCCCAACCTTCTTTCTAAACAGAGACATCTTTTGTTTTTGTTTTTCTCACTCTCTCCCCCAAGACCTCTCATCTGAGGACAGGGACATCTCCCTGCCTGCCTCTCCTAGGTGCCACTTTGGATCCGGCCCATGCAGGCTGGCAGCGCTGACTAAGCCCCACTCTGAGGCCATGGGGAGTGCTGAGTGCTGCTCTTATCCTGCCTGGAAAGCCCTTCATTAAAATTCAGTAAAACAAAGAGGCTCAACACTTCAAAAACCCGCTGGGGGGTTATTTTTGTATGACTACTAGTGCCCTTCCCCAGTGAGCCAGGAGGGCTCCAGAGCCAGCAAAGAGACTGCTCAGCTGTTAATTAGAAACTCAGGGATTTAGTGGCTCTGGGGCCCCTTTTCCTTCTTTTCCAGAGTCACGCTCTTAGCCCCCCTTTGGAATAATTCCCATGGTCACTGAGAAGTTTCCGCCCACTCTGGTTTTTCTTGAGCACCATTCTGAAACCCAAAGGGGAAAAGTATTTTAGTACCTTAACTACCAGCCAATTCCGCTGCCTCAGGTCTCTGATACACTTGGGCGGTCTGCGGCCAGCCCGAGCAGGTGGCTAGGGGTTGACCTCCTCCCTTTATTTTATGATAGCCACAGCAGCAAGGTCTCCCATGTACTGAGCCTTCACCACAAGCCAGGCACTGGGCTCAGCACGTACGCGTGATCCTGTTTAATCCTCACAACTGCCCAGCGAAACACAGGTGTTGTTGTCCCATTTTACAGATAAGGAAACTGAGGCTCAGAGAAGGAAAGAGATTGTCCAAGATTATCCAGCTACTTAGTGGCGGAGCTGGAACTCAAAACGGAGATATCTGACACCACTATACTTCTCACGTTTGTGTTAAAAGGAATCTGCTGCTGCCTTCAGCTGGGGAAGGTCATCTAGTGTATAGCAGGCAGAATTAGCAGTGTACTGGGAGAAGCTACCTGCCACCACCCTCCACCCCCCGGCCCAGGCATCCCTTTTTGCATGGAGTGACCACAGAGCAGAAGGCTTCTGTCAGGCCTAGGTGTGAAGCCTCTCAACATGGCTGAGCTCCCGAGTCCGGGCCCCAGGGGGGGAAGGATGAAGCCTGCAGACCTGGGTGAGGAGCAGCTCGAAGTCATAGCTAAGCGTGGCCAAGAGTCAGATTCAGGCCGTGGATGGCCAAGTCTCCCCTCACCTGTCTGGGCTTCGTCCTTTCCACAGCCTTCAAGTGCCACATCTCAAGAGCTCCTGGGCATTGACAGGGTGTCCCAGAACCTCTGTCCACCTAGTTCTTACCCGATCCCTGAGCTGCCTTCCTTATGTTCCGTCCAGCGGTGTTGCCCAGCCCAGACTTCAGAGGGCACCCAGAAGAGAGCTCAGGAGGTAGGACAGAACGGACAAGCAGCTACAGGTACCCACACTGTGGTTTTCTATAGGCGTGTTGGGGAGGCACGGGATGGGTGTCAGGGCTGCTGCCTCCTTCATGTGGCACGTTGACCGGCCTCTCACCTGTTTCTCTTAGGCTGGCTCATGTCACTTCTGAGCGGGCTTGAGATGCGCCAGCTGGTCTCTGACAAAATCTCCCGTGGTGTCTTTGGCATTGGGGGTAGCTGCAGAGATGCCGTTCATAGGCTGGGCCATGGTCGGGGAGTTTGTTCCTTCGTGAGATACGGATTGCTGCTCAGGACGAGCCGGGCTCTGTTCTAGGCACTGCAGAGAGAGCACTAGAAAGCCGAACTCCCTTCCCACATAGCACTTACATGGCAGGTGGGGGGAGGGGGGAGGCGGCCGCATAAGTCAAACACACAGCATGCTGGGTGGTAACGGGTGCCCTGGGGAAAAACAGCTGGAGCAGGGAAGGGTGTGCTGGGATCTGGGGTTGCAATTTTTAAATGGCATGGTAAGTGGAGGCCTCACTGAGAAGATGACATTTGAGCACAGATCTGGAGAAGGTGGAGAAGTGGGGGGCAAGACTGGTAACTAGGGAATAGTGTTCCAGGGAGAGAGGACAGTACTTGCAAAGCCAGCAGGAGGACAGGCACCTGGCTTGTCTGAGTAGCAGAGGAGGTCAGCGTGCCTGGGGTGGAAGGGGCATGGGGAGAGGAGGTCCTCTGTCTTGCTGTGCCCGTGGCCTCAGATGTGTGGGGCCCACGCTCTCCAGTGACACGAGCACTCCCAGGCTGCCTCAGCCTTGCCAGACAGCCTTTGGAACACTCAGACTGCTGCCCGGCCTCTTCCGGCCTCAGCCTAGAAGCAGCAGAACAGCTGATGCTACGCGGAGGGAGAGGAGAACGATGAGCTCTGTCTGCCACAGACCAGAGGTCAAGAGGCTGCTGCCAGGTCCCCGCCAAGCCGGGTGTGCCAGTGTGCGGGGCAGACGCGGCGGTGTTTTCGGGCCGCTGTGTGGAATCCTCTCTGGAAACTCACAGCTCTGATGAAAAGCTCAAGCAAGAAATTCATCTGGGCAGGCCTTGTAGCTGAACCTGAGGTCATCTCCGTCCCTGGTTGTTGGCTCGTCTTTGCCGAACCCCAGGACACCCCAGACAGGCTTTAGGAACTATGTGCTTCAGACAGAAACCGATGCTAGCACCTGCTCGGTGTTGCTTGGCCAAAATGTGCGGCTTACGTAATTCAGGGCTTCTCTTACTTCGTGTCAGGGTGGCTCCTGGGAGCCCTGGTGCTGGAGATGTGAATGAAAGGTAGTGTTTGCTGCAGTGAGATAAGGAAGCTTAGCATCCTTGCTCAGCTTTGCCCAAGCAGTGCTACGCTTTTCTCCCAGGGGCCAAAGAGTCATTGGGGAATGGATAGCTGGGAGGGGGGAGGGGGTTTCAGGGAGGATGGGGATAGGGCACAGGGGAAAGAACACAGATTCCAGAATCAGGCAGGCCTGTGTTCCAGTCCCAGCTCTCCCACTCGGTAGCTGTGGGTCTTTGAGTGAGCTGCTTTCCCTTTCTGATCCTGTTTTCTCATCTGTAAACTGGGGATGATATTAGTACTGTCCTCTTAAGATAGTGACGCCCAATAAAAGCTGACTACTGCTAAATTTTAGAACTGAATGGGCTCCAAAAGGGAACATAGGGAAAATCCCCCTGGATATGTTACTGCACCGACACCTGCGCTCTGCTAGGGGTTATCGCCCTCCTTTCCTCTCATGAATTCTTAGCCACGGATGGAATGGTTTGGCACCAGGGTTTTTTGTTTTTATAGCAACTTTATTAAGGTACACTATGCGTGCCTTTGAAGTCACCACCGAAAATACACAACTCGGTGATTTTGGTAAATTCACCAACTTGTGCAACCATCCCCATAATCCTGTTTCAGAACATTGTCACCACCCTCCAACGTTCCCTTGTGTCTGTTTCCAGTTAATCCCTGCTCCCACTCCTAGCCCCAGGCAACCCCTGATCTACTTCCTGACCCTACCAATGTGTTGTTTCTGGAAACTGCATAGACAGGGACTCACATAGTATGTGGTCTTTCGAGGGTGGCTGCTTTCAGGTCCCATGTTTTCATGGTCCATCCATGCCGTAGCATGTGTCAGTAGTCTGGTCTTTTGATTGTTGGACGGTATCCCGCTGGATGGACCCGCACCTCGCTGTTTCACCGTGCAGCCGTTGACGGACACTGGAGTTGTTTCCAGTTTGGGGCTCTTATGAATAACACCCCTGTGGACGTTCCTGTACATGTCTTTGTGTGGACATACGTTTTCATTTCTCTTGGGTAGATTCCTAGGAGTGAAATCACTGGGTCATTTTTTATATTTTTGTTTATGTTTATATTTAACTTTTTTAAAAATTTATTTAAAGAAAAACACGATATAAAACTTCAAAAAAGGTTAAAGAGCAGGCAGAAGAGTTGGAGAATTATTTGTGTTTAACTTTTAAGAAACTGCCCAACTGTTTTCAGGGTATCAGTTTTGTTTGTCAGGACTTTAGGGTATCCGGATTAATTAAGTAGTTGATTTTTTGTTCATTCATTTGTTTCCTTTCCTTAAGTTTTTCAAAGGTGGCAGTGAAGTTTACAGTTGGCCCAATCTCCTGATTCCTCCCTCCCTCCCTCCTTCCTGTCACTGAACTTACCTCTGTTTTGAGAATGCAGAGCTTTTCTGTCTGTCCCCTCCTCCCCCACCCCAGCCTGGAAGCTTCTTCAGGGTAAGAAGGGGGTTTGTTAGAGTTTCTGTAAAGCCCCTTGCGCCTGCTAGGAGTTCACCGTCAAACAAGACATGGTCCTGACCCCAAGGGGCTCACAAATGAGTGGAGAAGTAGACAGGTCTCATCTATGTTTTCAAAGCACTGGTTTTGAAAACGACAGAGGCTTTCCAGATGGGTGGAAGAACCCCAAACCATCCATTGCAAAGTGGAGGTGAAAGTGGGGAGAGAGGGAACTTGGAATGTCCACCAGGAAGTACACAGGTGGGGTCTGCAAACTGCAGCCCACGGGCCAAATCCAGCCTGCCACCCATTCTTATAAAAGTTTAACTGGAACAGAGCTGTGCTCTTTTGTTTACGTACCGTCTGTGGCCGCCTTTGTGCTGTGATGGCAGAACTTAGTTGTGACAGAGACCATGTGGCCTGCAAAGCCTAAAATATTTACGATCAGGCTGTTCACATGATTTTGCCAACCTCTCCTTAGAGGAAAGAATAAAGATGACAAAGAACAACACCCATGTGTCCCCACAGTTCATCCGCGTGGTGCTATCCTGAAAATCAGCTGCAGTAACAGTGATTTGAGTTAGGTGTAAGGAAAGACTGGACGGGTGCCTCAAAGAAAGAGACGAACTTCCCTTCAGAAAAGGAAAAACAAAACCAAAACAAAACACCAGCACTTCTCAGTTCCAGCACGGTTGGGACATAAGCTGTCTGGAGACACAAAGCTGGGAGGAGTGACTCTGGGCTTCTTCCAGACCCTTTGATCCTCTCCAAGATGTGGGGAAGGAGGGGGTTCTTTGGGAGTCAGATACCTTTGGCAGTGGGCTCCGGATCATGAAGAGAAAGCCTGGTGGAGGGGGGCTGGGAGCAAGGGAGGAAGGAAAAGGCCAATTTTTCTGTTGGCGAGGTAGAACTCAGAAAGCGAGGGTGGCAGAAGCCGACGGAGGAAGCAGCGGGCCCTCTTGTGGCTGTGACGGAGCGCATTAATTCCCGGCATATGTTCCCAGCATCTGTCGTGGTGGCCTGGACCGGAGGGGTCAGCAAGAGAGGGGACCATGCCAGGGCTGAGCATTAGCCCAGAATTCCCGGGCTGCTGGGGCTCTTGGCTCCCGCGGAACGACGGCTGGCCAGCGCGCCCAGGAACATCTGCGGCAGCTGCGGCAGGCAGCGCGGCCTTGGGGAGGAGGGGGGTCCCCTCCGCATGCTCGCTGCAAGAAAACACCTGCCTCTGAAGGGGCTGAGAGAAGACCCGTGAGAGTCCTGCAGAACGGTCTCTTTCCCGTCTCTGCTGCAGTAGATCCGACCCACCAGCAGCCCAGAGTTGTGACGTAAGCGACTGCACTGGGAGGGGCAAGGGTCAGGGAGCCGCAGCCCTGGGTGGCAAGAATGCAGAGATCTTGGGGTGCCCTCCCAAGTACCAGTCCCAGAATCCCCCTGGGTGCCGTTTGGGCTGCTTATGGCAAAGCGTCCCTCGGGAGTCCGTGATCTACGGAGAGGCAGCAAGGCAGGAGGGCGCCGTGGCTAGGAATACAGACGACGCGGGTTTGCACTTCTGCTCCTCCACGCTGTACCTGCACAACTTTGCACAGGTGTCTGTGCGGTGGTTTCCGCGTCTATAGAGTGAGGTAGAAAATCATTACTGCCTCCCAGGCTCTGGGGTGATCAAATGCCTGCTTCACATCAGGTGTCTGGCACCCAGCGAGGGGTAGTTCTGATCACACCAGGACCGTCAGTGATCGCTGGTTATTCCCTGCAGGAAGTCATGGGTGTTAGGCCTGGAGAGGACCTCTGTGGGCGTCCACCCCAAGGTCATGAACTGGGGGCCTACAGGCTGACTTTGACCCATAGGACATGTTTGATTGGCCTACACACTTTTTAAAATCATTTAGTTAATTATCAGCATTAAAAATGGAAAGGTTTCACATTAAACCCAGATTTCTGGCTTCTCTGAGGAAATTGGGGGATTCGTCCACTCTGGGGCCATGGCTCCTATGGTGGTGATTGGCTTGAGCAAAGAAGTGACGGCTCCTTTAAGTAGGGGTGGTTCAGCATGCCCCCTGCTCCTGCCCCACTTATGTGTTAGCTGGGCCACTCCAGGCCTTGACTGTGAGACCCCTGCCCAGCCTCCTCCTTGCCGATGAGGATTCTGCCCCCCAAGAGCCTTTACACAAGGTCATGTTCGAGACTGGAACTTGGCGTGTCCTTTGTCAGTAACCAGGACCCTCCGGCCAATGTGCAACCTAAAATCACGCAAGTTCTGGAGAGGATCCAGTTTGCCTGCCATGAGCTTCTCCTCCTCTGATCGGGAAGCCTGACACTGTGTCCAGCATGGATCTGACAAGACTTTGAGCGGAGTCCTGGGATAAGTCCTGGGCCAGTGACTGGTTAGCCATTTGCGGTCTACTGAACTGGTCAAACTCTGCCCTGGAGCTAATGGTGTCTGCTCAGGAATACCGTCCAACTCAGCAGTCAAGAAAGGTAGAAGGTTTGCTGCCTTCTTTCTACAGCAGCCACCGGCGCCTCGAGCACACCACTGGGGCGTTAGGAAGTTGGGGGGAGCCAAGCCTGCAGAGAGCGTGTCTGGCTTGCGGGCTTCAGGGGCAGAAGAGCACCTGTATCCATCAGGCAGGAGGGGCTCCATGCTGTGCTCAGGAGGAGGGACAGCCCCGAGGGTGCACCCCTCAGCTCACCCTTCCAGAGAGAGGACATAGTTAACAGACAGCCTCCAGCGATGGAGCCTTCGGGGTCTGCCCCAGAGTGCAGGCAGCACCCAGCCGGTTACTAAACCTAGTGGTGGCAAAGGCTCGCCATTCCTGGTCGGCACAACTCCTCCATGGCAGTCTTTCCTCCAGAGGTCTCTCTGGGGCCGGCTAGGACTTTCTCAAGAGCGGCCCCGTGGTCTGAGACTCTCACCGCTGGGTCTTCCCGCCTTCCCCCTCTCTCTTCACTGGTGACAGACCTTCATCACCACCTGAAGGCTTTCCCTGCCACTCCTGCTTCCTCCCCTCTCCATCTTTCACAGGCCTTCATGACTTGGTGTCTGCTTCCTCAGGGATCCAAACAGTGGGCCTGGGGTGGTCCAAGGAGATGGGGCGGGCCCATCCCTGGGCAGGGCCAAGGAGCGGTATGGCCTCTTCTCCAAAGCCACATGCCTCATGAGCCCCAGTGGCAGCTGGGGTGTGGGATTCCTGGAGAGGGATAGAAGGAGTTTGGCTAGAGGTGGATTCCTCTGTCACTCATGCCAACTTGGAAACGAATCCAACTGAGTAGGCCTGGCAGGCATTTGGCAAAAAGGAATTCGGTTTCCTTGCAGCAGGGAGAGGAAACAGCTCCCCCCCACACACACACCCCTTTTTGTTTTGCTGAGATTGGGCGTGAAGAACCTCTTTGTGTGGCTTGACGGGCAGAGAACAGGGCTGTCCTGGCACAGCAGGCTGCTTGGAGACAAGGATGTGCCCTCCAGAGAACTACCTGTTGCCCATCAGGATCGGGGGGCATCGCCACAGAGGGTGGGAGTTCGGGCAGCTGTACCCCAGACTTCGGCGGGGCGGGGCCAGGCACCGCACAACGGTACAGATGGCGTGCTGTCTGTGGGCAGAGGGGAGTCTGCGGGGGGCTTGTGAAGGGCCAGGTGCTCTTATGCAAGCCCAGTGGACAGTGCTACATTTCCCCCAAGGCACGGTGACAACCGCGGTGTTCTTACAGTTTTAAGGACAAAGATAATGAAGCAGCAAAGACCAAATAAGAAAGATGCCTCACAAGGCATAGGAGGACAGAGATGGTACTTAGTAGGGGAAGCTAAGCAAAGAGAAAAAAAAAATAGTTGAGCTCTTTGAATAGAGAACAGAATAAAACAAAATCAAAACCAAAACCTGGGTGGGGCAGGCAGGGCAGGTGGGGATTGGTTGCAAAGGGCAGGAGGGAACTTTTTGGGGTGATGGATATGTTCCATAGCTTGACTGTGGTGGTGGTGGTGGTTACATGTGTGTTTATATTTGTAAAACTCATCAACTATCCACTTTAGGGTGATTTTTATTATGGATAAGTTCTACCTCAGTAAACATGACTTTTACAAAGATTCTCCCCGTCACCGCTCACCATCTGATCACAAGGTGGGGGCGTTTGTGTTTGTCCCACAGTGTCCCCCAGGCCACGGCGCCGGGCAGCCTGGCTGTCCCTGAGAAGCAGGCCGGGAAGCAGAGAGGCGCTGCCAGGCCACCTCGGCCCCAGAGCCCCCGCCCAGGGGGCTGCTCAGACTCCAGGGCGAGCTTTTACCTCTTATCTGCTGTTTAATTTTCCGTGATTGTCCATGAAAGGGAAATCCAGTAAATTTGACGATTGGGGACAGCAGATGGTCCAATTTGAAGTAAAACATGGGCATCTGGAAATCATTTTTGACATTCTAATGGAAGCATGGGTCTGCAGAGCCCAGAGTAAGGAAGGACACAGAGAACCTTGAAGACCCAAGACTGTTTAAAGAAGATGTGACCCCAGAGAGAGCAGGCTGGGCCAGTGTGTGCGTTGCAGTCGTTCTTCTGAGCTAGGGCATGAGCAGGGTTATAAAAACTTTCAATGCCAGCCCTTTTTAAAAAAAAAGGTATTTTTTTCTTTAAAAGCCTACAAATGCTTATTATCTTTACTTATATAATGAATATACATTCACTAAGTTAAAAATTATGTTTCTAAATGTAATGAATATTCCTTTTCACTCTGCCCTGCCCCATCCATCCTGGAGGCCCCCCCAGAAGTGACCGTGGTGTTTTTCCAGATATTTCAGTGTGTTTACCTAGACATGGACATACAGATAGAGATCTAGAATTTGGCTTTATTTATGTTACTGGGATCATTCTGCAAGTATGGCCCATGTTTGACTTTGTCCACTTAGGGACACATCTTGAACTTCCCTCTCTCTTCCTCATTCTTTTTAACGATGGACACAAGTCCATGGATTTGCCGCCCCACCATTCCATCCCCTCACTAGCCGTTCCCCACGGGTGGTCACTCAGACTGAGCCCAGTCCCTCCCAACTGGGGGCTCTCTGAGGGACCCTGTTCCACCCTGGCGCTGCCTCACCTCCGAATTCCTTCTGCTGGACCGTCATCAAGCCCCAGATAAGACAGGCGGCTCTCCTGCCCATCCCAGTGCACCCACTGGGTAAGGAATGGCAGAGAGAACGCTCGTCCCCTGGGACAGCTGCTCCAGGGCAGTGGGACGCTGAGGGGAGCGAGATGGTGAGGTCACAGGGAGAACACTTGGGTGGCGCATGGTGGGGCAGAGGAGGCCTGGCTTGAAGAGGCCAGTCTGTGTGTGGGAGGCTGGGGGCGGGGTGTCATATTTAGTTTTAGAGGGGAAATCAGAGTTGGAATCCCCTGCGTGCCTTTCGTTCCTCTGTTTTTAATACACTGGTGAGTGCTCTGTGCCAGGCATGGTGTCCGGTGCTTGTCACCGAGACAGCTTTGTACCTGGTTACAACCAAGAGCTAAGTCTCTGCATTGTCCTTGTTAGCTTTGTGTCCTTGTTCCTGTCGTTCTGCCTCTAGTAATAGTCATAGCTACTGTTTGTGAAGCCCTTACCAGATATCAGACAATGGACAAAACGCTTGCTTGCTTGCTTTTTTTTTTTTTAAAGATTTTATTTATTTATTTTAGAGAAAGCATGAGAGAGCGGGGAGGAGGGGCAGAGGCAGAGAATCTCGTGCAGACTCTCCACCGAGCAGGGGCTCCCACATGGGGCTCGATCTCAAGACCCTGAGATCATGACCTGAGCCGAAAGCAAGGGTCAGTTGCTTAACCGACTGAGCCACCCCAGCACCCCAACAAAATGCTTTCTGTGCCTCACCTCCCTCTAAATTCTCAACTCCCAGGACGTGGGAACTGAGTCATACCTACTTTAGAGGCAAGGACAAATGAGGCTTAAACCCAGGCCTTTCTTGTTTCGTGCTCATGAAGCACCCGGCGAGGTGAGTAGTGTCCCTTCCTGTTTTGTGTATCATCAGCGTCCTGTCGCTTCCTTCTGCTGACAGTTCCCCCAGTCAGGGTCTCCCTCAGTAAGCCCTGATAGAGGGCTCTGCCCCTTGAAGCTCTGCCCATTGATTCCGCACAATGGGAGAACTGGGTATAGGGTGTTCTGCCTCGGAGACAAGGACATCGGGTCTTCTTCCCAGCCTCCTTTAAGAAGTCTGTTCAAAGTGTTTTCCTGGAGTCTGGAAGCAAAAGGAGAGCATCTGCAAGGCGGGGTTTCTCAGAGGTGGTCACGTGGCATGGACGACCTGCGTCAGAAGCATCCCCAGAGCTTATCAAATATACAGGCTCCTGTCCCCAAGCCACCGGATTAGTCTGAGCAGAGAACACCTGAGAGTGTGCATTTTAAACAAGCACCTTCCCAAACCCCAGCCCTCTTCAAGAACCTGGCAAGCTCTGGCGCACAGGCTGTACTCTGCCCTCACAGTACCGGCTAAAACACTGCCCCTGCCCTTTCTGGATGAGTGGTCAATCTTGAAAGATCCAGAGTGTCCTAGGAAAACCAAACAGACCTCTGCTTTTTTGGAAAGATCCAGCAGTGCTGAGAGCACTGTCCCTCAAAGCACTGACTGGAGGAGTGGGGCAGGGCTTGGGCCACGCCGTCCGCCCTGGTCCCTGCCTCCTCCTTCTGGCTACCGTGGACATTTTGTTTGCGAGCACCGGTCAAAGGAGACGGCAATGTTTGTGTCTGTCGGCGCCAGTGCCGTTCGGCCAGGGCCCAACAAGTGCGGCCGATTCCGGTGTGCACCCCACCCTGCACGCAGGCCCACGGCTTTGTGGCGCTTGTGCAAAAGGCCTCCGTTCACCTCCCTTCCCCCTCCACTCTCCGTCCTTTGGCAGCTGCTGTCAGATGTGTTTTTGGAATGATCCAAAAGTGAAACGTGCCCCCTCCTCCAGGTTGGCATAAGATTGGTGTCTCTCAAAGCACAGTGCACAGACCACCCGCACCGGACCCTCCTAGGGAGGCTTACAAAACACAGATGCCTGCCTGCCAGCTGGACCTGGGCAATCCAAACCCCCAGACATGGGGAATCAGAATTGCGGCGGTTGGGCCTGGGAATCTGCATTTTAAGCACAGGGGGCTTTTGATGCACGTTAGGACATTAAGGCCTATACTCACCTGGAGGAAAGAGGGTGAATGTAAGTTTAATTGGGCCTCGGGTCAGATCAGCCTCCTGGGTCTTTGGCCTCCCTGAAAGAAGCGAAGCCTTCCCCCCACTCCCACCCCGGCCCTGAGCCCCCATGGCAAACTCGGCTCCTGTGGCCTCACCCCACTGCTAGGGCAGCAGGCACCCAGGGCTCAGCCTTCTATCAGATTCAATCTCCTGTCACTTTCAGGACCAGTTCATTATTCCTTTATTATTTCCATTCTCCTGCTTATCGTTATTAATAATCACTCTAGACTGGCCAGGGTGATGACAGCTCCCCCTTGTCCATTCTTTCTGTCTGTTTTAATCCTGCCTGCTTATCTGGCATTAACCTGATCTTTTCCCCCATTTAATTAAGCAGTGCTGGTCAGCCCACTTGTGCCCACATGGAGATGGGAATGATCGGGTCTCCTGATAGGCAGAGGAGTGATAGGCTCTGTGGCCAGAACATTCTACTTCCCAGAGGGGCCCGAGGGCAGGGGCATGAGTCCCAGGAAGGGCCACATTGGGTCTGAGGGCTGGGGAGGCAGGGAGGGTTGATGACCAGGACCCACTGAGAAACAATGCTTCTCAAACCGTAGAGAGTCTCAGCATCCCCAGGTCTGTTAAAATAGAGATTACTGGGCCCCACCCCAGGGAGTCTGATTGAGTAGGTGGCCATGAATCTGAATTCCTAATAAGCTCCAGGCGGTGCTGATGCTGGTGGGGTCACTCACACTTGAGGAGCCCTGCATTAGCGGGCCAGCCTCAGCTTTAGTGCTGGATGCTGGCCAGGCCCAAGCATGCCTTCCTGGGAATGGACTGAAGAGGATGAGATTCAGGCAGGGAGGAAATTATTACAGATGTGAGGTGGTGAGGGACTGAGCCAAGGGGTACTTGGACTGTAAGGGGAGGGATGGATCTGGATTCAGCATCTGATCTGGAGAGGCAAGGGGTCTGCATGCTGGGGGAGGCAGTGAAAGAGAAAAAAAGCAAAGACACCTGGTTTTGAGCAACTGGCGGTGTGCTTGACAGGAATAAGTACAGAGGGAACACATAGGGGTAGGGCCGGGATGTGCTGAGGTCAAGACAAGCTACTTAACTTTCAGGGGTTAGAGAAAAAAATGAAAATTCTGGGCCCTTCCTCAAAAATTATTAAGAATTTCAATTCTTGGGGCGCCTGGGTGGCACAGCGGTTAAGCGTCTGCCTTCGGCTCAGAGCGTGATCCCGGCGTTGTGGGATCGAGCCCCACATCAGGCTCCTCAGCTATGAGCCTGCTTCTTCCTCTCCCACTCCTCCTGCTTGTGTTCCCTCTCTCGCTGGCTGTCTCTATCTCTGTCGAATAAATAAATAAATAATCTTTAAAAAAAAAAAAAAGAATTTCAATTCTTGCAGGAGAAGAGAGCGTTAGAGCAAGCATGGGGTCTTTCTAAAATGCAGGGCTCTGTCCTACACATGACACAGGCCACCTGCCATGAAGGCAGCCCTGGCTGAGATTCCGCTTGATTCTTCTGCCCCTGATAGCCAGACAGAACAGGCCATCACCTTGGCGGCCCGTCAGTTGCTCTGCAGGCCCTTGTGTGATTGGCATGTCCGCTTCTAGATGCCACGAGAGACAAAATGGGAAGTCACAGGGCCCAAGATTCACAATTCAGAGTCCTAGGAGGGAAGAGCCCCAAGTAAGAAAACATGATGGCTTAAATCCTAAAAGAAGTTGCTCATCAGACAACTCGTAAGTGAAGGGTACCGTGGCCAGGAGAACCTGACATTGTCTGTGGATGGACCTTTAGCGTTGTAAGCTACCATTTATTGTGTGTGTGCTCAGTTCCCCACAACACGCTTTAATATCTTACTTGGCTTCGTCCTGGCAACAACCATGTGAAGTGTGTGTTATTGTCCCCCTTTTACAGATGAGGAAGCTGAGGTGGGGCGAGGCACAGGAAGCTGCCTAGTGAGGGAGCCAGCTCATTAGGCCTGCACACGCGTCTGGGGTGGGAGACGCTCTGCGCAAATGACTGGGGAGTCGGGGGGCTGATGTGGACGGGGGCACTGGGGGTGTTGCAGGGAAATGCACAGATACCCAAGTGCCAGCCGAAGATGGAAGGATTTAGAGCAATTAAAATGTTTTGCCTGGGAGCTGTTTGGAGCCTTTTTTTTTTTTTTTTTTTTGAAGCGAGTTTCCTGACTTCAAGGTGTTAACCGGCTCTCTAAATGGTTTTGTTTTTTAATTGCAGCAAATGACTGTGGAGCCATTAGATTTTGCCTCTGTGGTTGTTTCTGAGCCCTTCCAGGCCTCCTCCTTCTATTTATTCTGTTTAATTCAGTCAGGTAGCTCCGGGGCAATGGAGATCAATACTTCTCTTTGATAGAAAAGAGTCAGGTTTGAAACCCAGAGATAAAACTGACACATTTTGTATAAATTTAATTAAAAATGCACCTTTAGTGGCTTGTTGCAGGCACAAAGCTGAATGTCTATCTCTCTATCTCCCTGTCTCTCCCCCTCTCCTCCTCTCTCTCCCTCTGCCTCTCTCTCTCTCTCCTTTCTTGTTCGTAACCGGGAGATCTCTACATCTGCCTCGCCTTAGTCTTGGTTCATGATTTTGGACTTGAAACTTCCATGCTGAGGGACGCCGAGAGAAGGGTCTGAAATTCTAAGCAGATGAGCCTGGCCTCCTTTTGTCCAGAGCAGGCTGGGGAGAGGGCTTCTCAGGGGAGAGGACTAGGAAGCAGAAGCCCCAGGATGGGTTTGCTTTTGCTTTTTCAAACCCTCCTCTTTGGGCCCCGCGGCCTGCACGCTCAGTGGCTGCCCTGGTCGGCCATTTTTGACCTGCCTGCCTGTGGACCTCTCGCACTTCCTGGGGCCCTTGTGGGGTCCCCGACAGAGGTGGGAGTGGGGGCACGGGGCCTGGAGCCCCTCTCTGGTGACCCCAGGGCTGCTGCACACATCTGTCTTGTGTTTTACAGTCCCCCCTTCACCTCCTTCCCCACCTGCTCTCCCCCTTTCACGAGCCTCAATCCCATTTGGCTTTCCTCATTTTTCACTTGAGTGGGTTTCCTATCCCCAACTCTGCTCTGGCCTCACTCTGCTCAACACCAATAAAACACACTCAACACAGGTAGAACAAGGTGCCCGGGCCCGGTGTGACAAATGACTCACCAGCCCTCGCAAAGCGCGGCTGTAAATCGCCCCTCCCGTTGCGAGCCTGGGCCTGTTCGGCAGGCGGCCCCTCAGTGGGGACGACGAGGTGGCAGCGGCGGGCCTCAGACCCAGAGTTCGGTCAGCCCCCAAGGCCCTTCCCGGGATCCTGGGCAGCCGGGAGACGGCAGGGCGGCAGAGGAGGGCCTACTGAAATGTTTACACCTGCAGCTTCGGCTGGGACAGCTCAGACTTGTGAATTTATTGGCCATTAACTCCAGCAGCTGGCAGTTACTACACACTTGCCGCGTGCCAAGCACCATCGCTCGGGCTTGCGTTACATTTTCTTTGACCCTCACAACGATGCGGTGTGTCGTAGTTACCGTGGCTGTCCCTGTTTCACAGATAAGACCCTGACGGAGGCCTAGCAAGGTCACGGAACTCGTCCGAGGTCATCTGGCTAGTAAGCACCAAGGCGGCATTAGGGCAGACCTCCAGACGCTGAAATCTGGGCTTTTCACTGCCATGCCCTGTGTGTGGCAGCAGGCTGGGCACGCCAGGAAGCACGGTGCCGTCTCCATTCTCCAGTGTGTATGATTTCATGCTGCGGGGGCCAGGGCTTACTGGAGAAAGGTCGCAGCCCAGTTTACAACTGATTTCCTTCTCTACTTCATGAGGCTCCTCTCTCTGGGGGCCCCTGCAACCTGTGTACATGGGGGGGGTGCTCCTTCTCCCCAGGAAGAGTGATCGGAAGCCCAGAAGCCCGTGCTCCTGCTCTTGCCCAACCTAGAACAGCAGGGGGAAGCAGGGGGGCGAGCGGTAGCACTGGGGGAGGGCGAGGAGGGCTTCTCCAGCACATTCTGTTGTCTGGGAGCATTCGGAGCTTGGATGTCAGGCGTGTAGGACGCAGGGCTTGTGAATCTGTGCTGCGGTCCCGTAGGTGGGCACCGGGTAACGTGGTGGGCCAGCATGTTCGAGCCCGTCTCCTCTTTCACGTGGAGTACCTTTAATCGCTGCACATCAGCGTTCAGACTGGAGAGGCACAAGTCCTGGGTTTGAGCCACTGGACCTTCCTGTCTGCCTCCCTCCTCTCTGGCAATTACAAACACCAGCCGCTTTGTGTCTAAAATGGCTGAGATAATTGAAACGGAATTTGGAATCAGGGCCCTGCAGGCAGCACTTGTTGAAAGAAGAAATAAAGATCGTTTGGGTCACGTCTTTTGTAATTTGCGTTTAATAATCGTACCAGGAGGTGCGGACAAAGGGAGAGGCGGCATGTGAGCCAGCTCCCAGCCTGCCAGCCACCCTCGCTGGGTCTGCTGGGGGGCGGCCAGGCAGCGGAAGGAAGGTGCTGGCAGGAGGCTCCCGAGTTGGAAAAAGTTCTCTCCATGGGGCAGTGGCAGGAGATGGAGCACAGCTTGGGCCTGAGTAGCTGAGAGGGCATGCTGGGGGCCCTCACCTCTGTCCTCGGCACAGCTTCCAGGCACCCCGTGCCATTCCCCCACGTGAGGGGAGGGTGACAGAGTGGGGTGAGATAGCAGGAGCCCCCAAGACCCATGCAGTGATTTCAAACAGGCTGTAGTGGGACTCTCGTTGGATCAAACACTCAGTACCCTGCCCCTGCTCAGTCTTGCCAGCCACACGTGGACTTGGGGCGGATACAAGATCCAGGCTATGAGTCTGTGGATTTTCAAAGGTGTCCTCCAGGAGCCCTGCAACCTGCTATTCCCTAGAATCACAGCTCCTCGCGTTTGGGTCCTCAGGGAGTATGCGAGGGCTACGCTGATACAACGCCCTCTCCCACCAATGCCATGCGCGACTCGTACATAGAGGTACCCACTCCCCACAACTTCCAAAAACATTTCCCCCTTCCCCTGTGATGCTGCCCTTTCCTGTCTGCAAGAACCTGTGGACTCAGGATCCCAAGGGCTCCCCCTGCCCCCACCCTCTATCTACCATCTTGGTGGGATGGGGGAGGCTATGAGGAGCTTAGGCTTCAGATGGAGAGATAGCGCTATGAGCTGAACTGTGTCCCCCCAAAATTCATACATTGGAGTCTTAACCCCCAGTATCTCAGAATGAGACTGTATTTGGAGACAGGGTCTTTGAAGAGGTGATTAAGGTAAAATGAGGTGGAATGTGTGGACCCTAATCCAATAGGACTGGGGTCCTTAGAAGAAGAAGAAGGGACACCAGGGATGCTCATCACAGAGGAGAGACCACGTGAGGACACACTAAGCAGGCGGCCATCTACAAGCCAAGGGGAGAAGAAACCAACCCTGCCGACGCCTTGATCTTGGACTTCCAGCCTCTAGAACTGTGTGTCAGAAAGTACATTTCTGCTGTTTAGGCCACCCCGTCTGTGGTACTTTGGGATGGCAGCCCTGGTCAGCTACCACAGATAGTGAGTTGTGGGGGGACACTTGCTGGCGATGCTCCTTGCCCTGCGTCCTCTCCTTCTCTTGGCCGGACATGCATAATGTATGTTCGGAAGTACCCAAGAGAGGAGCTCCACCTGTTCCCCTCTCCCAGCGGGGCCAGAGTCCAGATGACACGTGGCTCAAGGAAGGGAATTTGCATGCCGGTCTTTGCCCTTCGTTCTTTCTTGGAGGCTCTGTGCTGCCCACCACCAGGCCCTGGGGTTGGGATGCTCACAGCTCTGTGATGCCCAACTCCAGTGTCTTCCTTCCATTCTTAAAACCCTTACCCTTTTGCCGTTGGTCATGTTGGTGACACAAGGGGACTCTCAATCCTTGCAGAAGCCAGACTCCTGGTATATCCTAGAGATCTGTCATCTGGAACCACCCAGGCAATAACAGCCCTGAACAGATTGCTGTATAAAAGGAGGGATGAACAGAGAGCTTTTCAGCTTCTGGATGTCTGGTGTGAGCACTGTGAATTCCTTCCCTGCCCAAGAGTTCTGGCACCTCTCTCAGGGCAAAGCCATAGGGTCCTAGGACGGCTGGTGTCACACACACTGATCCTGGGCCCTTTGTGGTGCGTGTCTTGGGCCATCAGAGGAGCAGGCTCTGGGTAACAGAGTTAACCCAGGGCTGGAGGCAGACGAAGGAGGCAGGGACAAAGAATGGAAAGGGCCAACAGTGACCTGGACTTTTTAGCTTGGGAGGGCCTTGTGGGATAGAATCCCAGATCTGCTATCATTCCTAAGGACCACTTCTGCTTCCAAGAGCTGGTTATATGCTCTTGACTGTCTCCCTGCATACTGGCAATAGATGGGGGTATCTCCATTGTACCAAAGAGGAAATGGGGTTCAGAGAGGTTATGTACTTGTTCATGATCGCACAACTCAAAAAGGGAAGAGCTATAATTCTGTAATTCAAACCCAGGACTTTTGGCCTCTCAATCCAGCCCTTTCCTTCCAGAGCAGGGATTGGCAAACTACAGCCCACAGGCCAAGTCCAGCCCACCACCCATGTTCATTAAGCTGAGAGCTAAGAAAGGGTTTTTTTTTTAATTTTTAAATGGTTGGAAAATCTGAAGAAAAATAGTATTTCGTGACAAGTGAAAATGATATGAAATTCAAATTTCAGCGTCTACAAATACAGTTTTATTGGCACACAGCCACACCCATCTGTTTATGTGTTGTCCGTGGCTGCACGCTACACAGGCAGAGCTGACGAGTCATGACAGAGACGGTATGGTCCCCCGAGCCTCAAATATTTACTTTCTAGGCCTTTACAGAAAACGTTTGCCAACTTCTGCTTTAGAGCCACACAAACTTGGGAGACGGAAGAGATCTTAGAAACCATCTAGTTCGGAAACCTTGATGTCCGCTTACTCTATCCATCCGTTTTCCAAATTACCAGAACAAGGCCCAGGCGCGTGAAGAGCCACAGTCCGGAGCCGCCCCTGGATCCCGGTGCCCCTGCTCTCAGGAGGCTGGGCTCACGGCCGCCTACACCGGGCTTGAAAGCAGGACCGTCGGCCCCACGTCGTCTGCTCCTTTGTCTGCGCCAGAGGTTTTTACGGGGCTCCTTTACACCAAGTCAGCAGTGTTCTCAGGCTTAGGAAGCTCCGAACCCTGGGGCCCAGACGTGACCATCACCTGACCAGCAGGGTGGGGCACACATGGTGAGACTTGGGGTGCACAGGGGGCCCAGTTGCGGTTTGAGCAGGTTCCAGGGCTGGCTCTGTAACTGGTGACCTTGGGCGAGTTTCCTTCAACCTTCTGTGCCTTAAATTCCTCCCTTGGGAAGTGGCGGAAGTAATAGCGTTTACCCCACGGATTGTGTGAGGATTAAATGCGTAGGAAGGGCTTGGAATGGCACCTCAGCAGTGTGTCCTGTGTGAGTGATGGCGATGATGAGCCCTGGTCTAGCCTGCTCCTTGTCCTGGCCGACTAGGCAGAAGCAGAGATTTCTACTGCCCCCCTGCCCCAGGGACTTCCTGCCCCGGGGCCTTCACCAACGTCTACTGCAAAGAGACACAGACCTGGGGGCGTAGCTTGAGATTTTCTGCCAGTTTCCCTTGGTGTCTGTGACTGAGTGTGCTGTCAGGGGACCAGGGTGCTATTGAAAAATATGGGCGAGAGCGCAGTGAAGGTGAGTGAATTGACAACGTGCTTGAATCCCATAAATAGAACCTGGCGCCAAAAGAGCAGTTTGTGAAAGAAGATGAACCGTGTGCCGGCCGTTTATATAGAAATGTAAAACGTACCGAACAGCGGTACCTTTGGTTTAGGGATGCGTTCACACCCAGTCAACGTCTAAAGGAATTTGCAGGGATGACAAGCCCTGAATTCAGGGTAGCAGTTCCCTGGAGCAGAGAGTAGCGCCCATGGAGAGGGGTGCCCAAGGGCCTTCACTTGAATTTGGAAAAAAATGTGTGATTTCTTAAGCCAAAAGGGTATCCTTGATAACTTTTTGAAGGCCTTAAGTATTTTATGGTAGATATTTTTTAATTTAGGCAGGGCTAGTTTTGCAAAACCCAATAGACTTGTGAGGCCTCAAATTGTTGCCAAGAAGCCCCATAGATGGGTTGGTAGGGATGAACGCGTCCCGGTGGGCTGTGCGCTCTTGTGGTATGCAGCCACACACGGACACTCTGCTCCCTTCATCCCAGCTCACGGGTCCCCTCGCCCACACACGTCCCCGGCCCCTCTCCTGCCCTCTTTGTCCACGCCCAGCAGCCCTTCCCCATCTGCTGGCTGTGTCGTTCCTCGCCCAGCCATGTGTCCTCTCTAGGCTGTGGAGCGGCAGAGGCTCTGGCCCCCACTCCCCGGTGAGGCGGAGGGGCTTTGGAACATGTGTTTCTGGGAGGCAGACACCAGCTGGTTGGGGAGACATTTGCATATTCAACTGAGCCCCCCAGAGCCAAGCCATGACTGTGAGGAGGAGGCTGTGGCAGGACAGAGGGAGAGGGAAGGCTCTGGTCAGCTAGGGGTCAGGTGGAACAGATTTCAGACTGCAGAGACAGATGGTTAAAGGAGAGAAAGAGGGAGGGGAGCAAATCCCCACTCCGGCATGAGGGAAGCCATTCGAGAGCCCGAAATAGCTTCTCTCTTAACAGGGCTGTGTGGTTTTCGAAACTATTTTTGTATCTTTTATTGGATACCTCATTGTAGTCCTGCAAAGTAGGTATTAACATCAGCCCCATTTTACAGATGAGGAAACTGAGGCTCAGAAAAGTTAGACCCCTTGTCCACAATCACAGGGCTAGTTGCAGGGAGTGGAGGGGCTTTGGACTCCTAGTCTCCTCAGAGCCGACCAGATTCGCTGCCTCCGCTTGCCCATCTAACCTCTTCCTCCCATCCCACTCCAGTGGGGTTTCCGAGCCCTCCATTCCATGGAGACTGCTCCTCTCCAGGCCACTAGTAAGCCCCACCCCACCCCGATACCAAGCCGTGGTCGCTTCTCTGTGTTCACGGTACTTGGCCTCTCTGCAGCGTTCGACACCGGTGACCACTGCCCTCTTCCTTCTTCCTCAGACGCCTCCTCCCGGTTGCCACGACAGTGTAAGCTCCGGCTTCCCTCCACCCCCTTGGCTGTGCCTTTTCTTTTGCAGGCTGTGCTCCACCCCTGAATGTGGGCCTGCTTGGGGCTCCGCGCCCAGCCCTCTTCTCTCTTCTCTCTCCAGTCCGGGCACTTCCAATATCATCTGTGCTCGACACCCCCAAGTCTGTTTCCACAGCATCGCCCTTTGCACAGCACACACTCTGGAGTCAATTGGGCCAGATCTGGATCTCAACTTTGCTGTTTATTAGTTAGATGATCTTGGGCAAGCTTTCTATGTCTCCTTGCCATCTGTGAAATGGGGATGATGATGCCCTTACTCCAGAAGGTGGCTGTGAGAGATAAATGAAATATAAAGGGCTTAGAACATTGCCTGGCACGTGAGCACTGAATAAACTCAAGATACTGTTACTTGGTAATCGTTCCTTCAATATGTCAAGCATCTTTTCACCCCAGGGCCTTTGCACTAACCCATCCCTCTATCCAGAATGTTCATCCCTTGATCTTCCTAAGGCTGACTTTTATTTTTTTTTAAGTAGGCTCCATGCCCAGCATGGGGCTTGAACTCACCACCCTGAGATCAAGAGTCAGATACTTAACTGACTGAGCCACCTAGGCATCCCCTAAGGCTGACTTTTAAAAATCCAGATTTCCTGGTGCACCCAGAAGGCTCGGTCGGTTAAGCACATCACGATCTTGGGTTGTGAGATGGAGCCCATGTCAGGCTCTGCCCTGAGCTGAGTGTGGAGTCTGCTTAACATTCTCTCCTCTCCCTCTGCCCCTTCCCCTGTTCACACTCTCTCTCTTAAAAAAAAAAAAAAGAAAGAAAGAAATCAGATTCCCTGACTAGCCAGCCGAGTCCCCTAGTGAGTCACTGCCACTTCAGCCCATTTAAATTTCCTGCATAACACCTATTATTAGATATTTTCTTGTTGATTTTTTATTTATTGTTTGACTCCCTCCGTAGAGCACAGTTGTCCTAAGAACAGGGATTTTGTCTGTTTTGTTCACTGTATCTCCCCGGCTCCTAGGAAGGGCGCATCATAGGTGCTAGCTACAAGTTTATTGCATGAATGAAGTGAGTGGGGACTTCAGCTTCAGCTTGGGAACGGCCAGACCTGTGCCTCATGCACAGACATGCTTGTGATTGGCAGCTGGGGACGAAGGTGCCTCCAACTGAGAAATTGCAAGAAGGCATTATCGTGTGTCCAAGCCCCAGAAATGGTGGGAGGGCTCATAAGTTGTCTCCCATCTGTTCCCAAAACATGATTCCAGCAAGCACACTCTCCCGGTCTTGACCCAGCCTGAGCAAATCCCCTCTGTCGCTCCGCTGGGGTGGGACAGCTGATTCTAGCCTGTGGAAGTCAGGCAGGAGTATGGAGGGCAGTGCCTGGGTCACTTCCAGAGTCAGAATGCCCCCCTCAGGCTACCACACCCCAGGAACGGGGATGGAGGGATCACCCATGAGGTCCTTCCTCCAGGTCCCACTGCACTTCGCCCCAGATTTTAGCCCTATCTTTGCTCTCACCTTCCTTTCTTGCCTCCAGGACTAAGAACTATAAAATGACACTAGGAGGCCTGCATTTGGGCCGGTGCAGCTGGCCCTTTAAGATGCAGGGGGAGTCTCTTCACCCAGGACCCACTACCAAGCTCAGGCTTTTTGTGTTCAATCAGGACCCAGCTCCCGTTGTTAAAAAAAAAAAAAAAAAAGGGCATTTCAGACCTTTGCAGAAAGCGTGCGTTGCAAATCCCCGATCGCAGTGCCTGAGCCATTGGAGCACACAGGCTGGGGAGATGTGGGTACAGCTTTTGATCTGGAGGCTGTGGTCATGGGCCATAAAGGGGTCTGGTCTTCCGGCCCACCGTGGGAGGGGAATGGCTTCAGGCAACTGTCAGCACAGGCGGCAAGTATACCAGGACTAGGAGCCCAGAGATCCAGGTGGGCGGCAGTGAGGGAAGGCAGGCTGGGTCAGGGAACAGAGACCAGTCCCTAGAACCACCTACGCTAGAACACAGGAGCCATCCCGCGGATGGCTGCGAATGGGCTACAGCCCCCTTCGCTCCAGCGGCGCCAGGTGGCTCCAGTGGCTCCCGCCCTGGGTCCTCAAATCCACCAGGAAGAGCTTCTTTTCAGATTCCCAAAAATAGACTCATTGCGCACCTCTGCCTCTCACTCAAGACCTGATCGCTGGGTCCAGGATGGGAAACGGGGACTGCCTGGGAACTAGGTTACCTGCGCTCAGCGGGTGTTGGGGCCCTCCGAGCACAGGGCCTCAGAGTAAGGGAGGGTGGTTCCCCAGAAGGGAATTGGGGTGCAGATACCAAAATAGGAAGGAATTAAAATTCCCTTAAAAAAAAATTGTCCGCTAAATGATTGGGCTTCTTTTCCACTCTGAAAATCTGGTCACCTCACATCAGGGCAGTTCAAGAATTTATTCCCCAAAGGGAGGTGAGCCGAGGCTCCGAGGCCCCCAAATTCTCCATAAATATATACCGAATTGAACGTATGCTTTAGTGACCAGTTGGTCGATGGCTGGGGGATGGGGTGGGGAACGCAAGGCCACAGGGTTCTCTGTCTCTCCTTCTCTTTTTACGAAGCAACCATATGTTAACTAGATAAAATAGTAGACCGTTCTGTTGTTGAAAGCTTGGGAGGGCTGAATCAACAGAAAGAAGAAACCATACTATTTCAGCTCTTTCTAAAGTGCTTGATTCCAGTGTTTTCCCCTATCTTGTAGGAGCATGTAGCACACGTGGGACAACTGTCTTATGTTCACGGGCTTTCTTCCCCCAAGTTTGTTCATTGTAACGAGTCCACTTCGCGTAGAGTTTTCCAAAGTGTTCGGCAAGCAAGCTGGATCAGAGAGACAAGTTGGCTGGAGGGGGTCAGGACGAGGGAGTATGCGGACAAGGTGCTGCATGAGGGGGTGTTCAAAGGAACTGGGGCTCTTTGTCCCGCAGAAGAGTCTTCCATAGATGTTTTCAAAGGTCTGATAAGAAAGGCTCCATGGATTCATCATGTGTGACTTCCAGAAGGAAGTTAGAATCGATGGTTCAACGTTTGGTGGACGCAGATGGGCTTAGTATAAAGGGGAATTTTGCGGGAAGACAGATGCCCCTGATTGGAATGGAATGTGGTGAGGGTGGCCGTGAGTCTCCACCACTGGAGGCCTCCCACCTGAAGCTGGATGTTGTAGAGAAGATTCCAGCATCAGGGATTGGTGCGCAGGACCTTAGAGGGGTTTTTAAAGGTCAAGTTCTTCAGCTCTGCAGACAGAAATGCAAATGAACGTGAGGCCCAAATCTAGAGGAGCAGAGAAGTCCTTCTACCCCTTCCCTCCCATCCTAAGGGGTGCGTGCAAGCTCCCGTGCAGAACAAAAGGAAGAGGCCTGGCGGGGCTGGGAGCGCCCTTGTGTGGGGCCAAGCCAACTCCTGCACACGCACAGATCTGGCTCACGCATGGACCCTGCACGCACATGGACTCAGCACACACACACACACCTTGCTCACACATAGATCCTGCACATGTATGTGGACCCTGCACATGTACAGTCCCTGCTCACACACATATCCTGCACGTGTGTGGACCCTGCACACACGGGCCTCCTGCTCACTCGTGCTGAGCTCGCCCTGCCTCCTGGAGCATGCAGCCACCAGCAGGGCCCCTGAACCTCCGGCCATGCCCTGGGAGCTCCCCGGTTTGCTGAGAGGTGCTGGTCCCCTGGTGAGGTGCAGGCAGAGGAAGCGTGAGGCACAGTGGAAAGGGGTGGACTTTGGATCTGGCCCATCTTAACTTGAATCTCAGCTCCGACCCTGTATAGCCCTGTCAGGTGAAATGTGTTTATTTCTAAAATGGAGAGACCAAGACCTACTGTGAGCCTTGATGGAAGACACCAGGAGATGTTGGAAAGCCTAGAAGGGGAAGCTGAGCCTGGGGAAGTTTCAGCCACCCGGGCTACCCAGCGAACCAGAGGCAGAGCCTGGATTCCCATCAGTGCTCCCGAAGCCGGCCGAGTGCCCTTGCCAGGGCTCCAGGCTGTTTCCCACACTGTGGAGAACAGCTTGGGCTCCGGGTCCACAGGTCGCTTGTGGCTCCTCAGGTCCAATGCAGCCTTGCCCCACCTTGCCTCCGCAGTCCCCACTCTGGGTTCCTGAAGCAGGGGCCCAGGGGCAGCCAGCTGGGTGCCGAGCTCTCTGCAGGGCATCCAGGCTCTCTGCAGGGCAGCCATCACTAGAGGTCACTCTTCCTCTGCGTGTGTAGTCTGGAGGGCAGAAGTGAGGCTGCTGAGTGCGTAGGGGTCTCCAGGTGTCTCCTCCCATGAGGGTGCATTCAGGCCTACTTTGCCAGAAGTGAGAGCACCAGCCCTTCCCAACGTCTCTGGGTCGGAGGGGGGCATCAGCTCTTACCCCCAATAAGCCAGATCAACCAAGTGCCTGAGATTGTCTGGATGCCAGTGGGAGGGCTCATGTGGTCCCAGAGCGGCCTGGCCAGCCCAGGCTTCTGTTTAATACTTTCTGGTTCCCCCTGAGCCAGTTGCAGTGGGGAGCAAGTCTGAGGGGATGAATTGCAAGGCAAGAGGCCTGGATTTCACCTACTAGTTTCTAAGCTTATTCACAGTGTTGGAGCTCACTTTTCTCCCAGGGGTGGCCTCAGTCAGCACTGTCTCTTCTGCAGTCACACTGGCCACCCCCTGTGCCTGCCAAGCCCTTTCCTGCCACGGGACCTTTGCACTTTCCTCAGCCTGAATGTACTGCCCCAGATCTTCACCTGCACTTTAGTCTGAGCTCAAGTGTCACCTCCTCAGAGAGGTGTTCTCTGACTTCCTAGTCTAAATTAGCCGCCTCTTAGTTTTAACTGGTACCCTTTATCTTATCATCCTGATTATCTCCTTCATGGCACTTACCAGAACTGTAATCCTTGCCTATTGCCTACTCCCCGTGTCCCCCCATTGACTAAAGCCCTGTGAGCACAGGGACTCCATTTTGTTCTATCCTGTGCCACCAGCTCCTAGGACAGTGCCTGGCACACAGTAGGTGCTCAATAAATATTTGTCAGATGAATGAACTAAAAAGTGTTAGAGAGTAGACTGTTATTATTGTCTTATTTTGTAGATAAGGAAGTTAGTGAGAATAAGAGATTTTCCAAGCTCACATAGGTAGGAAATCACTGAGTGAAGGACTCCATCCTAGGTCTTTGGACTTCAAATCTGTCTCCCGGTCACCTCCTGACCCCCATCAGTCTCTGTGCAGTTTCACAACCTGAGGCCAGACACAATGGGAGTTCCCTGGGGGAAGGTCAGCAGGCTCAACCTCACCCCTCTCCACCCCAATCTTTACTATCTGGGGTAGGAGTGGGCTGCACAGTAAAGACAGAAAAGGGAAAATGAGGCCTTGGGGTGAAGAGTATGGAGTGCCTGGGTAGATCTGGGGACCCTGAGTCCCAATGTTGCATTTTTTTTCCCCCAGGGGAAAATTAAAAGCATATGTGAAGGGTGCAAACTTCTTTTAAGGTGAAAAATAATACAAGTGACCCCATTTCAATGTTCGTGTTTAGAATAGTTGCTTTTCCTGCACTGGCTGAGTGGTGAGTGCCCCAGTGCATGCCTAAGGCAGCCCCCCTCCCCCAACCCAGAGCATGAGGCTGGGCGTTGGGTCCTCTCTGTCCTCTGTGGATGTGCACAATTTCTTGGGGACTCTGAGAACACTCGAGGCTTTACACTATGTGGATTGTGTCACCAGGTTGTCCTGTTTTCACTTGCCCCCTCTAGCCTGGGTTATAGTGAAGCAGTAAAAATTAGAGTCAAACCTCGGCCATTTTTTACCCCCTTAGTTTTTCAAAGGTTGGACAAGTCTCCCCACCCCCAGCCCCAGCTTCCACCCAACGCACCTGTCCTAACATCCCACAGCAACCCTACTTAGTTTCCCAGACACACCACCCATTGCATCACCTGTGTTCCCCACTGCCCTTGACATTGAATACTGGTGTGTGTTTTGTCTGCCAGGCTTATGGGGGTGGGCTGAAGTGCAGATGGAGAGGTGGCTGGTAGTTTGGGGCTGATGGAGTCTCTCTTCTCCCGGTAGATGGAAGAGAAAGAAAGGCAGTTATCTCTGGGGCTGCCGGTAGCATAGAGGTTGGACCTATGCAGACCAAACGTAAGACTTCCACAGAACACAGGGATCCAGCTCCCTGGGGGAGGCCAAACCCAAACCAAGAAGCTCAAAGTTCATGGAACCAACCTGTCCCAGCCCTGACTCGGCCTCAGCCTGATGGAAGGTCCCTGGACTAGCAGCCAGAACACCTGGGCGCTGAACTCAGTCCTTCCCTATAACTAACTGTGAGGCTTTGGGCTACTCACTCGGCTGCTCTGACAGCTAAGTGAATATAGTAATGATATGATATGAGTAAAAGGTGGTTATAATATAAATAATTTACATGGGTAAATAATTCTGCTGCAGCAAGCCTCAATAGTGTGGTACTGCTTGGAAATAAACTTAGAAGCTTATAAGGTGCTGTGCAAGGACAGGGTGGGCCCAGGCCTTTGCCTGTGTTTGCCATCTTCTCCTGCCATGCCTGTAGCAGCAGTGGGTCAAGGGTTCACCAGGCAAGGAGTGGGCTTTGGGCCTCAGGGCTTGTGGCAGGCATTCCAGCTGTTCGCCCATGTCCTGTGCCCCTCTCTTTCCTCGCATGTGGGAGGCTTCTCTCTCTCCACCCCCCTTGAAGTTCAGCAGCCCTCTGGTTAGTTCTGGCCAATGGGTTGTGGGCAGACGTGCTGTGTGTTGTTTTGAGGCGGGAGCATTTCCTTGCTGATGGGAGACCCTCCAGCTCTGCTCCTCACTGGCGTCGTGATCACAGGACTGGTAGAGATGGGATTCTGTCAGCCCGGGTGTCTGAGTAACGTCTGCGAACACGGCCTCCCTGCCAAGTTGCAGTGGGCGTGCAGCTCGAGCCAGAAATGAATCGATTTTGTTTTAAGCCACTGAGGTTTGGGAGCTCTTTGTTACGACAGTGCGACCTAGCCTAACCTAACTGATACATCAGTGCTCCGTCAGGGAAGTGTCAAAATGTGGGGGTTCGGGGACCAACTGCCTCTGAATCACATGGAACAGCCCTGTTAAAATGCAGATTCTCAGGCCCCGCCCCAGATGCCCTGAGTCAGAATGCCCAGGGGCGGGGCCCCAGGATCTGCAGTTCTAGCCACAGTGAGTGCATCTTCAGCAAACACAGGCCTGGGGAGTGGTAGAGGAGACCTCTGCCCCTTCTGCCCCTTCTGCCCCCGCTGCCCCCGCTGCCCCCACTGCCCCCTCATCCACTTCCTGTGCGTCCAAGGCATGTCGGCTCATGGTATAGGCCGGGCTCTCCAGGTGTTGCTGGGCTCTGGGCCCGAGAGGTCGCTGCCCTCTGCTTACGGTCACGGTGCTCCATCCTGCTCTCCTCCTCTTCTGCCTCCTGGCAGCTCAGCAAATCCCCTGGGCCGGGCCCAGGGAAGGGCGCGGAGAGTAGTCTGGGAACAAGAGCTAGAAACCCTGCGTGATGGATTGAAGGAGACGAGACCATTCCTGGCTGCTGGCTGATGTGCAGCGCCGGTGACAGGCGGCGATGTTTGTGCTCTGAACCCGCAATCTCAGCTAATGGGAAAGATTGAGGGATTCGGAATGAGATGCGTCATGGGCTGCAGCCACCCCCCACCCCGGGCTGAGATGCTGCTGGCGGAGAGTAGCATAGCTCCGTGGCTTCCTAAGGCGGGGACTAGGAGACAGGGTCTGGGAGACGCAGTTCTGCCCTGGCCCCCGGGGGGCAGGTGGGAGAATGTCTCTGACTCACTGGGAGCTGGGCTGCCCCTCTGGCTGCCTGTGATGTCAGGAGGGACAAGGGGAGCCGCTGTGGGAGCGGGCAGGCGGGAGGGCCTTCCTGTTGCCCCATGAGCCTGACCGGTGCCCTCCCAGCGCCTGCCACAGTGGGGGCTGCCCAGCACAGCCACACACTGCCACAGTGGCCGAGGATGGTGATGCCCCAGCTCCAGCTGGGGTGAGGGAGGGCGAGGCTGATGACCCAGGCAGCCCTGGAATAACTTCCTCCCTGCCTCCACCAGCGCAGTCTGGGGAAAAATTTAGAATCAAAAGCTCCGAATTTGGAGACTTAGCTCAGAAACCTCCCATCACTTCTTTCTTGGTTTTGAAGCCATCCTGCCCTGGGCCTACCTCTGATCTTGGACAACGAACTCCAACTCTCTGGGCCTCAGTTTCCTCAGCTGTAAAATCCCAAAGGAGAAAAATCCCACTTCCTGGGGATGTGGTGCTAAGGACTGTAAAGCAGGGCCGAATCCCCAGGGGATCTTGTTAAAATGCAGACTCCCGCTCCGCAGATCTGGGTGGTCCCGAGAGCCCTCATTTCTAATAAGCTCCCAGGTGATGCCAAGGGATCCCAATGTTAGTAACAAGGTATAGAAAGAAGCCCAGAGCAGATGCCTGGCTCAAACAATGGCAACTTTGGTTGTTATCACTGTCAATGCAAAATAGGTGAGACTGTCCTTTTCCCCATGTCAGCCCACATCTTCCTTCTCAACTTCCTGTTCCATCCAAGGTGTCCGCTGAAGACACCTGGATACGATATTGGAGAGCTCAAAGTGGGGTTCACTGCAAGCCTCACCTCTAGAACTTTCCCTGGGCCTTGGGCCCATCATGGCTAGCCCACTGGCCAACTGTTCATTAGGCATATTTAGAGGCACTGTAGTCTCCCTGACCCAGAGTTGAGGGGCCCAGTCATGGGGGCCCTCAGGTGGGCAACCTGGGACGGCAGGGCGGGTTGCTCAGCCAGTTCTCCACATCAGCCACCACAGTTGCCCTAGGGAATGACAGAGGTCATTACCTATATCCTAAAAGAAGACACTTACTCTCCTCTTTCCTCATGGGAGGAAAACCGAGGGGGTCGGAGGCCAGCTCCTCCAGCAGCAGTGGAAGCCACATGGCTCAGTGGTTGACAGCTTGGGACAGTGGGCATCTCATGTAATCACCCAGAGCTTTGATTTGCTCACCTGTAAAATGGGGCTAATGCTTCCACCATAACTTTGTTGTGAGTGTGAAATGAAATAATGGATGTAAAACCCTTTCACATGGTGTGCACCAAATGCTTGTCATTTTGTAATCATTACTGTCCCCATAATTCTGGGCCCTGCCTCCTCATGACTGATCCCCCAAAACTAGCCTGGAACCACCTGAGCTGGGATGGGAACTGTGATTTTGAACTGGCCCTGCTTTAGCTTGGAGGGGAAGTGTTTCCAATGGTTTGGAGCCAAGTTAAATGTAGTTAGAAACACGGAGCCAGGGATGCCTAGGTGACTCAGTCGGTTAAGCATCTGTCTTTGGCTCAGGTCATGATCTCAGGGTCCTGGGATCAAATCCCATATGGAGCTCCTTGCTCAGCAGGGAGCCTGCTTCTGCCTGCCATTCCCCCTGCTTGTGTGCTCTCTCTCTCTCTGACAAGTAAATAAATAAAACCTAAAACAAAACAAAACAAAACAAAAAAACCCCACAGAGCTAGAGGAACCAGAGGAGGACACCAGCTGTTTACAACTGTGGCTTGGGTGAAGCGGACAAGCCACGACTGAGAAACTGTGGGGACAGGAGAAAGAGGTGGGGGAAGAGGAAGTGTAGAAGGGGGAGTGGGTAATTTGGGAAATGCAAATGCAATGCCACCCTCAACTGATAGCTGGCCTGTCCACTGCCTGGGGAGGGGGAGTCTGGGAAGGTTGGGGTGAGGCTGTAGGGTGTGTGGTGGCTGCAAGAGGGCTGAGGTCTCCACACCTACAACCATCTCTGGGGACACTTCCTGCAGGCCTAACTGTTCCAGACCCTTTGTTCCATTTGCACTTATGCTAAAATACACATCTTGAACATTTTAATCCTTTTTTCTTTCTTTTTTTTATTGAGGTATAATTGACTTACAACATTATAAGTGTACAACATAAGGATTCAATACTTGTTAACTTAACAAAGCCCGGGGCGCCTGGGTGGCACAGCGGTTAAGCGTCTGCCTTTGGCTCAGGGCATGATCCCCGCGTTATGGGATCGAGCCCCACATCAGGCTCCTCCCTGGGAGCCTGCTTCTTCCTCTCCCACTCCCCCTGCTTGTGTTCCCTCTCTCACTGGCTGTCTCTATCTCTGTCGAATAAATAAATAAAATCTTAAAAAAAAAAAAAAACTTAACAAAGCCCAGTTAACATCCATCATCATACATAGTTAAAGAATTTTTTTGTGATAAGAACTTCCAAGATTTATTCTCTTAGCAACTTTCATATACGCAGTACAGTATTATTAACCATAGTCACCATGCTGGATATTACATCCCCATGACTTATTTATTTTATAACTGGAAGTTGATCCTTTTGACTCCCTTCACCCATTTTGCCTACCTCCTCCTCTGGCCCCTTGCCTCTGGCAACCACCGGTCTGTTCTCTGTGTCTATGAGCTTCTTTTTTATTGTTAGAGATTTCACATATAAGTGAGATCTGTGCTATTTGTCTTTCTCTGTCTAACTTATTTGACTCAGCATAATGTCCTTGAAGTCCATTCATGTTGTCACAAATGACAAGATTTTATTCTTTTTTATGGCAATGTAATATTTTATGTATCTATATCTATCACATTTCCTCTATCCATTCATCCATTGATGGACACTTGGGTTATTTCTAGGTATTTTATTCTTTTTGATGCAGATGTAAATGGGATTCTCTTAATTTCTTTCTGATAGTTCATTATTAGTGTATAGAAACACACAGATTTTGATATATTGATTTTATATCCTGCAACTTCAGTGAATTTTACTGTATTCATTCTAACAATTTTTTTTGGTGGAGTCTTTAATGTTTTCCATATATAATATCATGTCATCTGCAGACAGTGACAGTTTTACTTTACAATTTGGATGCCTTTTATTTCTTTTTCTTACCTAATTGCTCTGGCTAGGACTTCTAGTACTGTGTTGAATAAAACTGGTGAAAGTGGGCATCCTTGTCTTGTTCTTGATCTTAGAGGACAAGCTGTCAGCTTTTCCCCATCGAGTATGATTTTAGCTGTGGGCTTGTCATGTATGGCCTTTATTATGTTCAGGTACATTTCCTCTATACCCACTTAGTTGAGAGTGTTTATCCTAAATAGATGTTGAATTTTGTCAAATGCTTTTTCTGCATCTACTGGGATGATCATATGATTTTTATTCTTCATGTTGTTAATGTGGTTATCACATCGACTGGTTTGAGGAGTTTGAACCATCCTTGCAACCCTGGGATAAATCCCACTTGACCATAGTGTATAAGTCTTTTAATGTATTGTTGAATTTGATTTGCTAATATTTTGTTGACAATTTTTATATTTATGTTCACTGAGGATTTGGGTCTGTATTTTCTTTTCTTTTCAGGGTAATCTGCCCTCATAATATGTGTTTGAAAGTGTTCTCTCTTCTTCTGAGTTTTGGAAGAATTTGAGAAGGATTGGTATTAATTCTTCTTTAAATGTTTGGTAGAGTTTGCCAGTGAAGCCGTCTGGTCCTGGACTTTTGTTTGTTGGGAGGTTTTTGATTACTGAGTCAGTCTCCTTATTATTAATCAGTCTGTTCACATTTTCTATTTGTTTGTGATTCATTCATGAACAATGATAGGTTATGTGTTTCTAAGAATTTATCCATTTCTTCTAGGTTGTCCCAAATGTTGGCATATGATTGTTCATAGTAGTCTCTTCTAATCCTTTGTGTTTCTGTGGCTTCAGTTGTAGTGTCTCCTCTTTCATTTCTGATTTTATTCATTTGACTTTTCTCTGTTTTTCTTGGTGAATCTAGCTGAACTTTTGTCGGTTTTGTTTATCTTTCAAAGAACCAGCTCTTGGTTTTATTGATCTTTTCTATTATCTTTTTAGTCTCTATTTTATTTATTTCTGCTCTCATCTTTGTTATTTTCTTCCTTCTACTAACTTTGGACTTTGTTCCTCTTTTTCTAGTTCAATGAAGTGTAAAGTTAGGTTGTTTATTTGAAATTTTTTGTGTTTCTTGATGTCAGCATTTACTGCTGTGCACTTCCCTCTTAGAACTATTTTGCTGCATCTCATAAGTTTTTATATGTTGTGTTTACATTTTTATTTTGTCTGAAGGTATTTTTTATTTCTCTTTCATTGACCCATTGGTGGTTCAGTAGCATGTTGCTTAATCTCCACATATTTGTGAATTTTCCAATTTTCTTCTCGTAATTGATTTCTAGTTTTATGCCATTGTGGTTGGAAAGGATGCCTGATATGATGTCAATCTTCTTAAATTTGTTAAGACTTGTTTTGTAGCCTAACATAGCATCTCTCCTGGAGAATGTTCCATGTGCATTTAAGAAGACTGTATATTCTGTTGCTTTTGTATGGAATGTTCTGTATATACCTGTCAAGTCCATCTGGTCTAATGTGTCATTTAAGGCTGATGTTTTCTAATTGATTTTTTGTCTGGATGATCTATCCATTGATGTAAGTGGGGTTAATAAAGTCCCCCACTATTATTGTATTGCTGTTTATTTCTCCCTTTAGATTTGTTGATATTTGCTTTATATATTTAGGTGCTCCTAATTATTATTATCGTTTCACTGATATTATGTTATAAATATTATATTAGGTGCTCCTAATATATAAATATGGAACCAATTTAACCATTTTTGAGTGTACAATTTAGTAGTGTTGAGTACATTTGCACTGTTGTACAACCAGGCTCCAGGACTCCTTATCTCCCCAAACTGAAGCTCTGTAAATCTGACTACTATTGGTACATCATATGAGTAGAATCATGCAGTATCTGTGACTGGCTTATTTCACCTAGCATAATGTTCTCAAGATTCATCCACGTTGTGTATTTTCTGTTTTTAAATCCAGCTTTACTAGTTGTTCTTGGAGGCCTGGTTGGCCAAGTAGAAGCTAGTCATCCAAAGTTAGAAGCAGAAGTGCAGCCCAATGGCGGTGTGAGGCATGGGGCCAGTGCCCCCACTGCAGCCATCCGTCACTTCTAGGAGGCTAGGGTGAAAACAGCCTCCCCACTCAGCACCTCATTTGTAAGAAACAGCTTCCAAGAACAGGCTGGTGAACTCGGCTGGTTGCAGTGTGGGCTCATGAAGTCGAGTTCATGCATTTGCTTCCTCTGAGGGCAGTGTTGTGCACTGATAGGGAACTTGGGCTCTGGGGTCAGGTGACCTGTCTGTGAATCCTTGTACTGTTACTTACTCTCTATGTGTTCCATTAGAAATTGGAGAAGATGACACGGTCAATGTGGAGACTTGATGCAATGGCCTCTCTGAAGTGCCTCACCTCTCCCGGCACAGAGGAGGTGCTCGGCAAAGCCTTGACGTGACTGGTTCTGTTAGCATTTCATTTGTTGAAACCTCATCCATATGACTTCTGATGCTGCCCGGCTTGCACTGAGATGAGCAGGACGTGGTTGTTCTTAGGCTAGTCCATTGGCTTTTAATTTTTGTGTCTTTGTAAACTGTACAACCCTTGGGGGCAAGTTCTTTTATGTAACCTCAGTACTGGGACAGAAAAGGAGAGTTGCTCCAGCTGGGAGAGTAGGAAGTCCAGCCCTCTCTGCACCAAAGGCACATGCATACCCACCTACACACGTGTGTACACACACACATACACACACACACACACACACACACTTTCTCAGCCTCCCCACATCTCTCAAATGGAACTTCTATAAAGCCCTGGGCACAATGGAGTTGAAAACCGTTGCTTTGCAGGAGGATCCCTAGGACCAGTCTCGGGGTCCCTGTGAGCAAGGAAATACTGGGCTCTGGGGAGGCGGGGAAGGGCCTCTGCCTGGTGGGGCCTCAACATAGTCATAAGCAGGCTGGGCTGCCAGGGGCCTGAATCAGGGCCGCAAGGAAGGAATGCTATGGGCCCCGGGTCCTTTTGTCTCACCTCTCTCGTGTCTTCACAACACACTTTTCCTTCCCTTCTCAAGAGAAAAGATAACTTAAAAAGCAAAGTCTGGGGGTGGATCTCAGGGTACCACCATGAGCTCACAGTGTGTTTATTTCTTTTTCTTTTCTTTCTTTTTTTTTTTTTTTACGATTTTATTTATTTCTGAGAGAGAGAGAGAGAGAACATGAGCAGGGGGCAGGGGTAGAGGGAGAGGGAGAAGCAGACTCCCCACGGAGCAGGGAGCCCTGTGCAGGACTCCATCCCATCATGACCTGAGCTGAAGGCAGACACTTAACCCACTGAGCCACCTAGGCACCCCCGGTGTGTTTATTTCTAACACTGCGACTGAGCCAGCCAGAGAAAGGGGTGTGTCAGATGTGAGTGTGTGCGTGTGTGCATGTGTGAACATTTGTGTGTGTCCCTCTACATGCATACGTGTTTGTGTATGTGCATATATCTGTGCCCGAGTATCTGTGTCCATGTGTGTGTTTCTGCTTGTGGGCATGAATTCTCAGAAAGGCCTTCATACTTCATCATGTTCCCCTGCAAAACTTCTGGTTAAGTCACTCATTCACTCATTCCTGGGGCGCCTGGGTGGCTCAATCAGGTAAGCACCTGCTTTGGCTCAGGTCATGATCCTGAGGTCCTGGGATTGAGCCCTGAGTTGGGCTTTCTGCCCAATGGGGAGTCTGCCTTTCCCTCTGCCACTCCCCCTGCTTGTGGTCTCATTCTCTCTGTCAAATAAATAAATCCTAATTCACTCATTCCTTTGATAAACTAAATAACAAATCTTTAAAAGGATGAATTATGATTTTGCTAAATGCCACGATGCCACAAGAGCCTTTGCCTATGATTCTACGATCTCATAAGGTCTTTATAGGGACCTGTGTCTCCCTGATCTTAAATACTGCCAGGAAGGTAGGCCCCCAGTTCCTGGTACCCCTTGCAGCTGTGTGTGCTCTCTGAGCCTTATTTATGCGTATAACCCCATTTCTCCCCCAGAGCTGTGGCACTGGGCCATCAGCGAGAACAGTTCCTCGTGCTGCTTTTTGCCACATCAGGCAGACATGGGTCCCATCGGAGGGCTCCCATGTGAGGTCCAGAGGTGCATGTGTGTGTGCACCCTGGAGAGGGGTGCATATCCTCCCTTGAATGTGGGAAGGTATATTTTGGGGATGAGTTCTGGGGGGATATTGAGATCCTTCTACACGGACATGTCCAAGTGTGTGAATGGATCTCTGAGCTTGGTCCAGGCCTGGACCCATTCCAGCCTGCCCCCAGAAGCCCCCACCGCGTTGTCCTGCCAGTAATTACAGCAGATAAACTGCTCCAGTTGAGGGCCGCTGTCCCCGGCTGGCTGCCAGCCGTGCGGCCCCAGGCTGCGCCACGGGAGTCCATTCATTTTAATAAGAGGTACACCCTGTGTTATTAAGAAGAGTGTTTATTACTGTCGCTGCGCACTGACAGCAGCTTCCATCATGGTTAAACGGCAGATGGGGGGAGGGGCAGGGGGCCGTGCACTGCAGCTCTTCAGAGGCCCTGGCCCAGCTGGTGAGGCTAGAGGGGGAGGGTCTCCCTCTCTCTCTCTCTCACCCTAGAACTGTGTGGCAACCCCTTTCCAAGCAAGAATGGAGCCATTCAGCGGAGCCTGACTGTGCTCGAGGTGGGGGTCGGAGCTGGTGACGGGATAATGGAGGGAACTCTGCTCAGCATCCAGGTGCTGCCCCAGAGAGAGAAGGGGACCCCAGTTTTGGGCTTGTCCTTAGGGCTAGGCAGGGTGACCCGCTGGTCCCACGGGCCGGACTCCTGATTTCACCTGGAATGTTCTATCCAGGGTGTTTCTTGACTACCCCTTGGATTCCTACAGTTTCAGCTTAGCCTACAGCACCGGTCCCCACCCTCCTTGCCACTGGTCAGTCTCATCCCACCGCCCTCTAAGGTCCTCTTCTGTCTCCATCCCACTGAAGAAAGCTCCATGGAAAAGGGCCTCTTCAGTCTGTTCACAGCTCTGTCCCAGCACAGAGAACAGGGCCTTGCATTGAACAGAGATGTATTCAGTCATTGAATCGACGAAGACTCACCCAGCCCCTTACCCTTCCTGTTGTCTTTCAGGAAGCTCGGGTATGGACAAGCATCGGGTGCAACAGTGAGAAGGGTAGCGGGGTAGAAGAAAGAACAGAAGTGCCCAGACTTTTTCCATTCCTGGTACTCTTAGCATCTCCGTCATTTTTTTCACAAAAGAAACACCTAAAATTTCTCTTTATTAAGTGGGTAGATCTAACAACTTAAGCAGTCGTGTCTTCACAGCTAATTAGCCGTTTGAAAACTCAATACGTGTAAGTTGAAATGAAAAAGACTTTATTTTGTTGTCACAGACCAGTTACATGCCAATGGGACGTGTGTGCCTGTTGGGCACTGCACATCTTCTCAGACTCTGCTGTCCTATTGGACACCGCCATCATGTTCTGGTTCCATGTTGACTTCTTTTTTTTTTTTTTTTTTGAAGATTTCACTTATTTATTTGACAGAGATAGAGACAGCCAGCGAGAGAGGGAACACAAGCATGGGGAGCGGGAGAGGAAGAAGCAGGCTCATAGTGGAGGAGCCTGATGTGGGACTCCATCCCACAACGCCGGGATCACGCCCCGAGCCGAAGGCAGACGCCCAACCACTGTGCCACCCAGGCACCCCTCCCTGTTGACTTCTATCACAACTGCGGAAAAACCAGCTTCTCGAAGATAGGATACCATTGCCTTTGCAATGTAGTGTGATGTAATGTGCAAGCTGTGAACTACCTCAAGCTAGTGTCTGTCTGACCGTGATTGCCTGGAGAGTTTCATGTGTGCTATGGGGCCCCTATGCACGTGCTTCAGTGCTCAGGAGTGTCCTGACTCACAGTTTGGAAACTGTGATGGGAGAGGACCTGGTTCAAGTCCCAATTTGCTTGTCTGCTTATTTCCATATTTACCGATAACAAACACTCTCCAGTAATACTGATTGTGCCAGCCCCTGCTCCAAAGACTTACAAGTATTAACCCATTTCATCATCCTAACAACCTTATCAGATAGGTGCTGTTGTGTGATGGTTCACTTTGTGTGTCAGCTCGGTGAGCTGTGCTGCCCAGTGGTCAAGCACCAGCCTAGATGTTGTTGCGAAGGTGGTTTTTAGATGTGATGAACATTTAAATCAGTAGACTTCGGGTAAAGCAGCTCACGCTCGCTAACATGGGCCCTCATCCAATGCAATGAAGGCCTTAAGACTGACATTTGCCAAAGAAGAAATTCTCAAAACCGCAACATAAAAATCCTGCCTGAGGGGCGCCTGGGTGGTGCAGTTGGTTAAGCGTCTGACTCTTGGTTTGGCTCAGGTTCTGGTCTCAGGGTCATGAGATCAAGCCCTGCGTCAGGCTCCACACTCAGTGTGGCGTCTGCTTGAGATTCGCTCTCCCTTTCCCTCTGCCCTCCCACTCGTGCTCATGTATGCACTCTCTCTCTCTCAAGTAAATAAATAAATCTGGAAAGGAAAGGGAAGGAAAGGGAAGGGAAGGGAAGGGAAGGGAAGGGAAGGGAAGGGAAGGGAAGGAAAGGAAAGAAGGAAGGAAGAAATCCTGCCTGAGTTTCTAGCCTACTACCCTGAAGAACTGGGACTCAAGTCTGCAACATCCACTCTTATCTGAATTTCCAGGCGGCTGGCCTGCTCTATAGATTTTGGACTTGCCAGACCCCATGACTGCATAAGCCAATTCCTTAAAATCAGGTTTTTTTAATGTTTTTTGTTATTATATTATGTTAGTCACCATACATTTAAAATCAGTTTCTTAATCTCTCAATAGATAGATAGATGATAGATAGATAGATAGATAGATAGATAGATAGATAGATAGATAGAGGTATCTATACCTATATCAATATCTGTCTCCACACCTATCTATATATCGGTATCACTTCTTTGGAGAACACTAGTGTTGACTAATATGTATGTTATCCTCATTTATGGATGAAGACAGTGTTCAGCTACTAACTAGCTATGTGGCCTTGGGCAAGTCTTCTTCTCTTCGGGCATCTGTTTTATCATAACCAAATGGGGGAGCTGGACAAGGTGAATTCAAGGTTACTACTGTAAGTGCTAGCATCTGGGCTGTGAGATAGGACTACAGTCTTGCCACAGATTTGTTTGTTGGCCACCTAGCAACCATTCCTAACACACTTACCCCTTGCTACCACTCACTATACAGGATAGATAATCTTGTTCCTAGCCTTGTTTGTAGCTAGGGGTAGGCATGTGACCTTTCTCTAGCTAAGGATGTACAAAGAGGAAGTGCACTAGGGACTTCTAGAAAATCTATTTTGCTTCCCCATAGGAAAAAGTTAGAGGAAATAATTCATTGGTGCTGATCTTTCCCCTTTCTTTGTGCCTCGAAGAAGGGCATGTCTGGAACTGTAGTAGCAATCTTGTGACCACGAGGCCTAGTCTTGTGACCAATAGCCAAAGACAGCAGAACAGAAACAGAAAGAAAAAGAGTCTGGGTCCTTGATACATGATTAAACTGTTAAACTAGCCCTCACCGTGCTTCTTGACATGCGGGCTATACACATCCTTACAACCAGGCACAGTGGCTGAGTGTTCTGTGACTCGTACATCACAGCACTTTTCACTGATTCTGAAGTTTTCCTTTATTGCTAGAGGCCATGGCTTAGCTTGGTAAGTGATCAAGAGAAGGGTTCTGACTTTGGTTGGGATTGTTGTTTTGGGCCTCAAAAAAACTGATTTTACTCTTTTTTTTTTTTTTGAGATCTTATTCATTTATTTTAGAGAGAGAGCATGAGTGGGGGAAAGGGCGGAGAGAGGGGGAGAGAGAATTCCAAGCAGATTCCTCACTGAGCGTGGAGCCGGAGGCGGGGCTTGATCCCACAGCCCTGAGATCACAACCTGAGCCAAAATCAGGAGTCAGACACTCAACTGACTGAATTTACTCTTCTTGATTGAGTATAACTTTGACGCTAAGGAGAGAGACACTAATAACATGTTGTTTCAAATTTCCAATCGGTGGTGCCACACATTCTTTCTTAGTAAGATTGATACTCCCCAGACAGTTTTAGAACAGTGTGCTTATCAAATAGATAGATTTGGAGCTCCTAGAAAGGTGTGTGGGTCACAAGGGGCCAGTGTTGCTCATACCAGACAAACCTCACTTTCCCTGTTTTATAAGATTGATGAGACAAAAACCAGAGATATTACATTTGAAAAAAACTATCACAAGAGACTTGGGGCCTTGATACAGAAATGTGGGTTGAAGAATAGCGCAGCTTTCGTCCACATTTTTGATCGATCAAGTCCCAGCTGTTTGTTTGTTTAGCAAACACTTTCCTATCTATTATTTACCATGTGCCAGGCCCCGTTCTAAGAGCCTTACAAATATCAACTCATTTAATCATCACGACAATCTTAAGAGATCGGGGCTGTTGCTGTTCTGTCATTGGATTGATGTCAGCCTAGATGGAGTGTCTGGTGGCAGGCCACAGTGCTCGGCTCTTAATCCTGTCTTATTAAATTTTTTAAAATCAAAGACTTGAATAGGAAACACACAGCCCTACACATGGTTTAGGACGCCGAAGCGATCCCATGTTAGGTGATTCCAACAGGCTGCGATCATGGGGCTGAAACTATCAAGCTAAGATTGAATAGGATGACATATGAAACCATGCACCTTTGTTTTAAAAACCTCTGTGGTATAACGCACAGGGGGAGATTGGAAGCTAAATGGCAGTACCTGTGACAGGTGGTCTGCAGGGCCGGGGAGCCAGACCTGCAGGTGGTCACATAATAGCAAATGGGACCCTTCGAGTGTGAAGAAAGGAGGGTGTGTCCAGGGGTGGGGCATACCTGTGACCCACTTTTCACAGTTGATACCACATGTGGGAGATTGGTTCTCCTCTCTGAACTGCACTCCACAGAAAGATAACAACACAGTAGGAAGCACACAGAGAGGGTGATTGGGAGGGGATGGGCCTTCAAACCATGACGACTATGGCGGGCAGTGGTTGTTTTGACCCAACCTCCATTCTCCTTTGTTCTAGAAAGGGCTCATGATTTCCCTTGGGGTAACCACCCCACCTCACTGTGCATGTCAGGTAGGTGGAACCAATGGCCATTGGTGGGTGTGTGACTCAGGCCTGACCATTCCAAGATTTGCATCTTTTTGGACACAGGGACTCGGTCAGGGGTGGACATGTGATCCAAGTCCAGTCAAAGAGAGCCTATTCTGTGGCCTTTTCTGGAACTGTGGGGAAAGAAGAGCTGTTTTTCTGCCACATTTGCTGAGCTGGTGGGACTTCGGCTGAGTCTGCCAAGGCCTGCCACGTGCGGAGTGCCTGCCTAAGAACAGTGTCAATAAGGAGGAAGGCAGAGGCAAGACAGGCGGATAGGTGCCTGAAAATGGTGTTTGAACCGTTGGGATCCATACTGCCTAACACTGGATTTTGCCGGTTTCATGAACCAATAAATTCCCTTTGGGGTTAGGATTCTGTCCCCTGTGATTCTGACTGACATAGCAACTGAGTCTGTTTGGCCTGACAGAGGGTTTTCAAATTCTTAAAGTCAATGAGACTTTTCCATGTGGATCCTGAGAGGAGCAGAAGAGCCAATGGCCGTAGTAAGAGGACCACATGGATTTGGGTTCCAAGAAGATAAGGATTGTCTAAGGACAGGTGCTGCCCAAGGATGGAACAAGCCATGCCTCTGAGGTAGTGAGCTCTTTGGCCCCAGAAGGTGCCAGCAGGGGCTGTAGGAGGGGGTTATCATGAAGGCTTTTTGTTCATAGGGTAGAGAATTAGACCAAATAGCCCTTGAACTCTGAAATATGATGATTTAACTATATATGTAGAGTTGAGTGTGTTGGAGGCAACAGTTCAGTAGAATTATGGTCTGGTGGAAAGAGACATCTGGCATCAGAATCTTTGCGTCCTCATCTCTTTTTCACTGGCCAGCCGTATGGCCCAAAGCAAGCCAGTTAGCCCCTCTGATTCATGTTCTCCATCTGCCCACGTGGGGATGACACTCTCTGCTCTCTCAGGGAGGTATTGGGAGGCTCAGGTACAGTAAAAGCTACAAAGGGTTTGAGGAAAGAAATGCAACACCCAGATAGATGTAAGAGGTTGGCAGTGGGTGGGAAAGTGGGGAAGGGCTGCAAGCAGGATGGAGGGTCTGAGCAGGACCACCCAGGAGCCGTGCCTGGGCAGCAGGGGCATCCTCAGGGGTCAGGCTCCCTATGGGGAAGAGGCAGGTGATGTAAATGATGGAACTGGGACAGAGTGAGACGGCAGGTGTCTGTGAGTGTGTCCTGGAGGGAACCTGCCCTGTCTGAAGACATGCAAGTTCTAACTTGACAAAAACAACTGGAGAACACATAAAAGACATCTGTGGGGCTATATCTGGCTTATGGGGCCAGTTTGCAGCCCCACGGCTAAATGAATAGGTAAAGAAGGACTTGGAAGCTGGCTGGTGTCTTATGAACGAGTGTGTTGTGGAAGTATCAACTCATACCAACTCGAGGATCCATCTATGGAAGGGGGACATGCCTGCCCAGCTCAGGGTTTTAGGCTGTCAGATTACCGTTCATTCTCAGATGCCTTAGTGGGGACAGGTCCCCTCATGCTAATCAATGAAGCTCAGAAAGGTCCTGATAAGTCCTGCACACAACTCATGAAGTCTTCCCCTCAATGCCTATTGTCCAGGTGACTGGAGGCACCACTCCAGGCTCTCTCTAGAAATTGGGGAGATCTGCAGGCTGGGTGATGCTGCTGCCCTGTCTACTGCCTGGAATGAAGCTCCTGATGGAGCTGCTCAGGGAACCCCATCCAGGAGGGGCCAGGCCAGGGGTTGCTTGGTTTGAGCCAGGTTCTTCCCCCTTCCTCCCCCCACTCCCTTGTGATGCAATAAGTCAGCCTAGGAGCCAACATCCGTAGTCCTGCTGCCCTCGCCCGTCCCGTTCTCCCCAGGGACACCAGGGTGGATGTGACATTGGGACTTGTGTAGAGACTGCTGGCTTTGGCAAGGTTGATTGGTACCCACTCGTCCGCCTGGGCTACTTCCTCATCACGGTAACTCTGCGCCAAATAACAAGACCACGGGAATCTGCTAGCACAGCCCTGGGGAGCGCACTCCATTACTCTCTTTTATTCACTAGGGAGATTTATGTGGCCTATCTCCCTTCCCTTTGTCCACCTGCGAGGCCCTATAAGTCATGTCCCCAGGCTGACAGGTCACAGGGCCTATGCTGCTGCTCTGTCAGAGTGAGTGATGCCGGGGGGTGATTGAAGGAAAGAAAGGGTGAGAGGTCAGCAGCAGACGGCATGATGGGAGTTGGGGATGTAATTATCACTCCCATGACATACTGCTGGCTGGCTCTCCCCCTTCTTATAATAGATATACACACTTGGGTGCAGCTCAGAGCGGGGGAGGGTGGCAGTGCTAAGAGGGGCTGGAGGGACCTGCCGGAACCAGCTGTGTGCCGTGGCCTCACCGGTGAGCTTCCCACATAAGGGCAGGAGTACATCTGAGGGCCCCCTGGATGGCAGCCCCTCTCTGCAGTGAGACAGTTCCCCAAGCTGCGGGCACCACGCCTTGGACAGAGGAAGACCTACTTGCCTGCGTAATTGGTACTCACTCTGCCAGAAAGTACGAAGGAAAGCTACAGGCAGAGCCCGCTGAGGAGGTAACTGAAAAGAAAACTCCCCAAAATGTCTGGGGCTGAGCGTTCACTAATTTCCTGGACAGCTGGCATATTGTCAGTCGGGGGCACCAAGCCACGTGGGTGACTCAGGAGATGTCAAGTCCCCACCTGCTCCAAAGCCTCTCCCTCCCCCACTTGCTGTAATGCCTGGAAGTTTCACTAAGAGAGCCATCCCGGAAGACCCCTCTGGCTGTCTGTGAGGTGGGAGGGCCAGGCCCTGGACTGGCTGGGACTCAGCACGCTGAATGACAGCGAGCGCAGCTCAGTATGGTCGGTCAGTCCTGACGGTGAGTTCTAATGCGAGTTAGAAAAGGTCAGAAAAGGTTATTCTGGAAGGTGGGCTCCAAAGGGCCCTGGGGAGGCCAGGCCTTGCCCAAAGTCTATGTGCTGGGGTGAAGCTGTGGAAGGCTTCAGAGAGAATCCTCAGCTGCACAGCCGGGTCACCTAGGGTCAGTGACTCCCTAAATGCAGGAGAGTCCCAGCTGCAAGATGGCGCCTGGCTGAGTCATCAGGCATCAGGTCCCTCTGAATTCACACACTCATGGGTTCCCTCCCATATTGAATCTGGACTGGCCTGTGACTTGTAGCAAAAGTGAGGCTGTGCAAGTTCTAGGCCTGGGGCTGAAGATGCCTTCTGACTTCCACTTTTGCTCTCTTGGGGCTTCTGAGCCACCTTGTAAAGAAGTCCGGGTCATCCTCTTAGAAAAGTAATGTGCAGAAAAAGAGAAGGAAAGGAAGGGAAAGGAAGGGAAGGGAAGGGAAGGGAAGGGAAGGGAAGGGAAGGAAAAGCTACATGCAGAGAAAGGCCTAGAGGATGAAAGACCAGGAGAGAGAAGTCCAGGCATCCCAGCTGAGGGGCTGGGCATGAGAGGGAGGTCCCTTTGGATCCTCTAGCCCAAATTGCAACCATAGGCCAAGTCCAGCCAAACCACATAGAGCAGAGCTGTGCTCTCCTGGCTGAGTGCTGCCCAGCCAAGCCCCAACATCATAAGCCATGAAGTGTTTTAAGCCATGTTACTCTGAGGATGGTTTGTTATGCAGCAATAGATGACTCTCTTCTGTGGTCCCTAGAACCACCCTCCCTCTGCTCCCTGCTTCCTGCTAGCCCCCCTCCCCAAAGCCCAAAGAAAGACTCCTTAGTGGAGCAGTTACACTTATACCAACTAGAATTCCTCCCCAGATGTGTACCAAGGGTAGGGTGGGGAAATGGCCCATCCTGAATGCAGTCATTTAGAACTTAGACCCATAGAAGTTTTTCAGGGAAGAGTGTTTAATCGCTGGCGTGGTTTAGAATTGCTAGGGCATGTTAGTGTTAAAAAGGAGACTGACTTTCAATTGTTCTCATGATTGTTCTTAAATTCAAGACAATGCGCCCCTTATTGCTTGTGCCTAGAGCAGACTATGCTTAATTCCCCACCTTGGAATGCTGCTGGTCTTAGGTCCTCCTGGTGACCATGAAAGCTTCAAGAAGGGGGAATTGGGAGGAGGTTGAATTTGGGCCTCAAAGGCCCAAAGAAGGAAGCACAGTAAGGTTTTCTTGGGCCTCCTTTATATGTAGGGCTTTTGCTGGTGTTATTGCTTTAATCCTCGGGGGGCGGGGGGGGACCCTGCCTGCATTTTGACAGAGGAGACAGGAGGCTCTCCAGGATGGGAGATTTGCCTGAGTTCACAGAGCAAGGATGTGGTGGGACTGCATGTGTACCCAAGTCTTTTTGACTTTGGACTCCAGAAGTAATGAGGGTAGAAGGAAAAGTAAGCCCCGCCCTGAAGACTGGGACACCCTGGACAAGGCCAGGGTGCTCTCTGACAGAGACTATGGCAGCCTTCTCCTAAATACCTTTCCGAGAGTTGTATCCCCCTTTTCACAGCCACCCCAAGGAGTGAAATCCCACTCCTCCCTCTCCCTTTTACAACACTGACCTATGGTGCAGTGGAACCCGGGTTCCAATCCTAGTTCTGCCCTTAACAGCAGAGCTATTTGACCTTGGACAATTTCTCAACCTCTCTTTGCCCTCCCCCCCCTTTTTTTTTTTTCCCTAAAATGGGATTAACAAGAGGGTTTATTTCATTAAAACTGATGTGAGACTTAAATGAGTTGATATATATAAAAACTGTGGACTCTGGCATATAATATTTTTAATTAAGAATCACTAATAAAACATGACAGGCAGGTACTTTAAGAACAAATACTAACTCATTCAATTCTTCCAACAACCCTATACGATAGGTACTGTTATTATCCCCATTTAATAGGTGGGAGACTCAGGGCTCAGAAGGGCTAAGTGACTCACCGGGGGATCACCCAGCTAGTGAGTGGCAGGGCCAGGATTCAAACCCAGATCCGTCTGCCTCCAGACATGGACTTCACATCAACACAGGGCTGTGCTCAGTAAATGTTACCTAGGTCATTTTACCCAGTTGCCCCTGAATAAACTCTAGCGTCTCCTCTACCTCTCTCTCCACTTCTCTTCCATAGACGTTATACCAGGCTCCCTTTTCATCACATGGAAACAAAAAGCAGAACAGCTAAAGCCAGTACCATTTCCACCCATCAAGTAGGTAGACATTACAAAGTGATGATCAAGAGTGGGAGGAAGTGGGTAGTTTCTCACACTGCTGCTGGAAGTGTTTGCGGTAAATCTTTGAAAGAATTGTTCAGAAGAGATCATTAAAATAAAACCATGCATTCCTTATGACCCAACAATGCCACTTCTTGGTGTCTACTCTAGAGAGACACGTGCACATATGCACAAGGTGACATGGGCACAGGGTCCACTTCTCCATTGTTGACAGGGACAAACCAGGGACAAACCAAGTGTCCATCCACAGGGGATGGCTACACAAAGTAGAGTAGCTGTGGTGAAAACAATGTGGTAGATCTGCGGGCCCTCACTTGAAAGGCTCACCAAGCTAGTGTCTGTTCATTCATTCATCCAGCTAACAAACATTTCCTGAGCACTTGCCGTGTGCCGGGTGCTCCTCTAGGTCCTGGGGACACAGCTGTGAACAGGACAGAAGTCCCTGACTTTGTGGAGCTGAGTGGAAGAAGCTAAGCTGCAGAGCAACACACGGAAAGCCATTTATGTAAAAATAAACCCACACCGCGGACCATGATGACGCGTTTTCTAAGGGTGTTCACATATGTGTCTAAGTACATAGAAGAACTGAAAGGTACACACCAAATTACTAACAGTGATCATCTCTGAGAGATCAAGAGGAGAGACCAAGACTGAAGGTTGGTTAAACATTAGCATTTTGTATGATAAGAATTTGTTTTTGTAATACTTTTATGATGAAATTTTAATATTAAAATGGGAAAAATTGATCAAGGAGTGGGCTTTCTATGGCATAGCCCTTGAAATTAGACAAACCCGATGCCTTAATCTTCTCAGGCTAGCATAACACAATATCAGAGACTAGGTGGTTTAAACAGCACACCTTAATTTCTCATAGTTTTAGAGACTGGGAAGTCCAAAATCAAGGTGCTAGCCAGTTGGATTCCTGGTGAAAGCCCTTTTCCTGGCTTGTAGAGAGTCACCTTCTCACTGTGTCCTCACAGAGAAAGGGAAAGAGAGCTCTGGTTTCTCTTTATCTTCTTGTCAGAACACTGATCCTATCATAGGGAACCACCCTCATGACCTCATCGAAACCCAATCTCCACCCAAAGGCCCCATTTCCAAATACCATCACATTGAGGGTTAGGACTTCAACATATGAATCTGGGGGGAGGGGACACACACATTCAGCCCCTAACACCTGAGTTCAGATCCCAGCCATTTACCTTGTGGCTTTGGCAAATTATTATTCTCTCTCAAACTCTGTTTACTCAGCTGTGAAAATGGGACATACACCCCTCACTTCCCCCAGATTGTGATGAGTTTCGAAAGACCCATATAAGAAATGCCTGACCTATAAATGTGAGTTCCATTTTCCTGAATCCTGCCTCCCTACTGGACCTGCACCATACCTCCTCGTCTCCCTGCCAACATCTCTCACCTCATGCACATGACTTCCTGTCCTTGAGCCTCTGCGTTACGGTTTGTGAATGGGGGAAACACAACGTGTGTGCCGATGTCCTCCAGTCAAAGTGATCAGGAATGTGCTTGTGGTTGCACAAATTTGGGCTTATTGATTTGTTGCGAAGAGGCAGATACAAGTCATGGGGAACTGTGGGTTGTCAGAGAGCGTTAGAAATGAATTATTATAGGATTTGGACTCATGGTAGGTGATTTGGGGGAAGGTTCAAGGAAGTGGGGCTTTGCTCTGGGCAGGATGCTGTCAGAAAGTGGGAGCAATTCTACGGTTGGGTATCTTAATGATGCTTATCTAGAAGAAAACAGGAATAGCTCTAGGTTAAAGCTATAATTGGTAAAGAAGCAGCCATCATCCAGTTAGCCCGGATAGGGGAGTAGTTGGTCATTTTATGCTTTGGATAATGTTCTTGTTTTTGTCTATGTTCAGACATGATCTTGAGGCAGTCTTGTTTTCACCTTGATTCATCACGGTCACAGAGTGGCTTTGTCTGATGTTGGTGTTCTGTGAAATTTACAGTCATCAGGAAAGCACCACAGTCTACCTGTGAGTGCCAGGCCAGGTCTCTGATAGCAGAGCAGCTCTTCTCATTCTCATGTGTGAACAACTTTGAGGTCAATCAAAGTATTTTTAGGGTCCTTGGCTTGGGTTGGAGGAAGAAGATGACATTAGTCCTGTTCTTCCACCTTTGCCCTGGAGAACTCCAAAGGCTTCCCTGCCCCCAAGCAGTACCCAAGGCAATAGTGGACCCAAAGGTCAGGAATCTGCATTCTCAACAGCTGCAAAGGCAGATAGGCATGAAGTCAGAATAGGTGGGGGGGGAGGGGGAAATGGGGATGTTTCCCATTGAGAAGGTAGGAACAGTGTTCCCAGCCCAGTGCAGAGCTCAGGCAAGGTGGAGGAAGTGAAGAAGGTCCTGTGGTCAGAGAATCAGGGCATGTTAGTGCTATAGAGAACACTTAGAGCATCAAGGGGAGCACAGACTATACTTGCAGAACTTTTTCCTCAAATGAAACCCTGTACAGAAATCCAGTACATGACACAGACATCAGCAGAACCACTGAAGCTAATCAGAGGAGGGGGGTGTCCAGAGGCCTGGCCATACCCCCTCCTAGAGCCCCCTTATCAGTAGTCCCTGAATCATCACTGGGGATCCCTTAGAACTCTGAGGGTTGCAGGGTTAAAATCCCTCATCTCGCTCCACATTGCACTTTCTGGAAGCCTAGAAAGGAGTGGTTACTTATCCAAGGAACTACCCCCTTACTGACCTTCTAGGTTCTTCTGGGTCCTCCATGGCCTGAGGGACTTTTTTCAAATCTCATCCAGGTCTTCTTCCAACAAGATTTTTACTCTCAAGAACTTCTCTTTGGGAGATGTTGGTCAAAAGCGTACAAAGTTGCAGTTACGTGGGATGAGTAAGTCTAGCGATCTAATGTACAGGTGTGATAACTGTACCTAATAATACAGTGTTGAGGGGCGCCTGGGTGGCACAGCGGTTAAGTGTCTCCCTTCAGCTCAGGGCGTGATCCCAGCGTTATGGGATCGAGCCCCTCATCAGGCTCCTCTGCTATGAGCCTGCTTATTCCTCTCCCACTCCCCCTGCTTGTGTTCCCTCTCTCGCTGGCTGTCTCTATCTCTGTCAAATAAATAAATAAAATCTTAAAAAAAAAATACAGTGTTGAACACTGGAAATTTGCTAAGAGAGGAGATATCAGGTATACTCATCACACACAAAATGGTAACTGTGTGAGGAGGTGATGTGTTAATTAGCTTGATTGCAGTAATCACTTCACTGTGTATGTGAATACCGGATCATGTCAAACACCATAAATAGATACACTTTTTACTTAAAACATTTTTTAAAAATCTCCCCTTGATGGTGAGGGGGCATGATAGATTCTTCTAGAGTACTAGAACTCTTCCATGTCTTGATTTGAACACATGAGTGAATATACAGTATACAGAGGGGCTCTGGAGCCAACTCCAAAGTGGCTCCCACCTGCTCGTAAGAGCCAATTGTGTGAATCTCTTCCCAGCTCTGCGTTCGGTGATACCACATTAGTGACTTGAAATTGGCCATGATGGGATTTACACCATGGTAATGGGCAAAGTTACAATCAGGGCTTTGTGTCTCCTGAAGAGCCGGGTAAACATTTACCAGCATACTGCTGGATGTGCACATATATAGACATTCATTGAGCTGTACGCCAAAATCTGTGCATTGTGCTGCATGTGCATTATACCTCAGTAAAAAGCTCTGAGTCTCCAGTCCCCTGGTTCCATGACTGCAACTTAAAATTATCATCCTGATTACCTGTCTTCTTCCTGTAAGTTCTGTGAGGGCAAGGACCTCATCTGCTTTGTTCATCATCTAGTAATTAGTGGTTGCATGAAAAAAAGAATATCCGTGATGCCAGTGCAGGTTGGGCCAGCCCAAGGGTGTGCCTCTGTGAGACCTGCCTAGGTTTATGCCAAGTAGCCTTTGAGAGCTCCACTTATGCTCCGCAGCGTAAACCTGGGCAGGTCGCAGAGAGGCACACCCTTGGGATGGGTGCCCAGGCAATTAAGAACTGCAAGATTGGCATGGTTTCTTGCCCCCAGTACTCTGCCACATTTGAAATATTTGCCATATTTGCCTTTTCCAGTACTCTTCCTTCCTCTATAGATAGAATTAACTACTACTTCCTCTTGGGTTCTTCGCCGGTCTCCAAACAGAGCACTTACTTTGTTTGCTCTGTTGACTTGGGGGTCATGTCCATTCCTCCTGCAAGGCTAGAGGTTGTTTAAGAAGGACCTCATCTTCCTGGTCTCTGCATGGATAAGCCTGTGGGGCTTACATGCACCAGACCCTTACTAGAGGCCTGTTGAATGAATGAAATGGGCTTCAGGAGAAGAAAGAGAGATTAGGTCTGGAGGAAGAAGAAACGACCCCACTGACAAGGTCACAAAATTGCCAAAACAGGGGTGACTCTTTGGAAACTGGAAAGGCCAGCGTGGTTTGGGATGTAGTCCTGCTTGGTGGTGGGGTCTGACCAAGTAGCCTTTGAGACCCCCACTTCTGCAGCCTCACTATTCAAAGCACAGGATATGGCTGTGACTATGAGCACCAAGTCAGAGGTCACTCTGCCATGCTGGCTGCCCCAGGCTGTGTGCTTCCTGGATCTGGCACAGAGACACTCCCTCTGCACACATAACCTTCTAGACTCTTCTGGATCCTCCAGGCCCAGGGGATTTTGCTCACATCTAATCCAGGCCTCCTTTTAACAAGGTTTTTTTATTCTTAAATGTCTCCCTGCCCAGAGGATGGACACATGATGGAGGTAGTTGGCATGCTAGAAATGCTCTACAGATTGAGCTGGGTGACAACCACAGGAGTGCTTATGTCTGTAAAAGGTAACTGCACCCTACACCTAATTGTGCATTTTGTGTGAGTTATACCTCAATAAAAAAGTAAAAGAAAGAAAACTAAAATCATTCTCCTGTTGAGGATGGGGCTAGCCCAATGAGCATACCTCCATCACCTGCAGGGGATCCTGAGCCAAAGGCCAGCAGGGACCAAGGGCCCCCAGAGGCTGAGCTCACCAGGAGAGAGAGAAAGAAGATGGAGAGGCAGTGAAAATGAAACCTCTCAGTCTTCCCTGGAAAGACAAAGGCGCTAGGGCCATTTGAGGTCAGGCCAGAGGAAACCCTTGGAATGCGGAGGGCAGAAAGGAGCCAGGAAGGAAAGCCCTGGGCTGTGCTTGCTGGGCGGTGGCCGGAGCCAGTGTGCTGACCGCGGTGTCTGTCTGGAGGAGGGCCGAGGCGAGCTGAGGATGAGGGGAGGCGGAAGACAGCGTGACTGTGTCTGATCTACAGTGACGAGTACCAATGTTAACTGTCACCTCTCATCTTCAAACTAAATCACACCTGGAATTGGAGGCGCCGAGGAGCTGATAGAGTCAGCCTCGCAGAGGCTACAAGTCAATCAGTGCGGAGATGCGCACGGAGACACCGGCTCCATGAGGCCGGGCGCCTTCATTCATTCTGGGATTTACACTTGTCAGGCTGCCGCCTGGGGGTGGACAGGAGGAGGGGTGGGCAGGCTGGTTTCACTCCAGCTCCACTTAAAACTGGATGACTGGCGGCTTCTCTCCAGGGGTGCTGCAGGCTAGATCCGCTTGCTTTTGCTGTCCCTCCACTCCTTTATCCTGTGGGTCATTCCCCAGGGTCAGGGGACGTTCAGGTCAGTGGGCTTCAGGTTCAAGTAGTGGGAAGAAGCCCAGCAGTAGGCAGATTGGGAAGGATGGGTTGTGTCAGGGCCGGGGGTACTGGCTGCCCAGGCAACCCTTGCCACACTGGGAGCATATGAAGGGAAAAGGGATCCTGTCCTGGGCACCAGCTGGGGCGTGTGCTTGGAAGGGAGCAGTGGGGCCCTGTGGGGAAGAGGGATAGATTTAAATCGACTACTTTGGAGTGATTCTATCTGTGGTGAAATGAAATGTGGTCAAATGAATTTGTTTTGCTTTTTATTCATTCCTTCACTCATTCGGTCAGTGGTATTTAGCAAGGTTCTATGCGAAGGGCTGAGTCCAACAGTACTGAGCCCCCATGTCTTGCGAGAAAGGAGGACTTAAAGTGTTATGAAATTCTCAGGCTGACGTTTCTGTCATAGAATTAGTGTATGAATCTATAGCCCCCATCCCTCCATAATCCTCAGCACGTTTATAGAGTGCTTTTTCACGTATAAACCTAACTGTGCTAAGTGCTGTGCCAAGGAAAATGCCTGGAGATATAAATTCCAGATGGAGAGAAAAATATTGAGTTTCCATTGCTGTTTAAACATCTATTTTATTTGTGTTACTATGAAATAATATAACTTTATTACAGAAAATTTGGAGCTATAATAGGGAGGGGAAAAATCACCTGAAGACAAAGCTAGCATTTTGATATGCTTCCTTCTTGTCTTTTTTCTTATAGCTGTTTAACTTTTTCCTTTCTTTCTCAAAAGCCCATAGCCCAGGGCATGTCCTATGTCACTGAATATGGAGTTAGGGTGGAAGCTTCATGTTCTCTTCCAACCACCAATCAGAGTTGGCCCCTGAGGACAAGGCTTCATTCTGCCTGGTGCCCGGGCACAGAAATGGTGATACAGGCATTCGGCAGGCTGATCTCTTAATCCAGATTGGTGTAGTCATTTGAAACTGAAAGCAGCTCCTTTTTATGTCGCCTGCTTCTCAGCATTAACTTCTCTTTGATGTAATTTTTGCTTCCGATGCTCTCTCCCTTCATGGGTTAGATTAGTGTGAAATTGGCCTGGCTCCCCCAGAGACTGCAGTGTTAAGCTTCAAATACTTGGTCCTTATTGGAAATCCTTAACCCACATCAGGGGAGAAAAGTGGCAGCATTACTTGGGAGTGGGGGGGGGAGGGGGATGAGGAGGAGGGCTGGGTGTAGGGCAACAGGGAGAGAAGTGCTTATTGGCAAGAGGAGGATGGGGAAGTTGAGATTCCTCTGCACTTATTGACTGCTGAAGATCTCCTCACCTTGATGTTGGGGGGAGGGGGTAAGAATGGATCTCAGGGAACTTGAAAACGTTAATAATAGGGGAAGAAATCTTATTTAGTTGGCTGGAGCTCTGGCTGGAGCTGTCCAAGGTCTTGGTTCTGAAAGGAAGGTGACAGTGTTTGGGAAAGTAACGGAGCGATGTTACTTTTCCTAACCCTGTCTAGATCCCTGGGGTGATACCTGCTCCTAAGAGTGTTCTGTCTGGTTCAGGTGTGACCTTGAAATACACACAAGACATAGTTACCAACATTCGTGAAAACTGGCAGAAGTAGGTCCTTTCACCTGTTCTGTCCTGCTCCCTTACCTACTCCCATCTGGAAGAGAAGAATGACAATTTGTAATTGAGCCAGATTCCTGGAGGCAGTACTCAACTGCAAGGGAGACTCAACTGAGCATCTGACCTAGGAGAGGCTTTCCCCCTAGTTTTAAGGTGGCTGGATGTGGGGTTGTGCTCTTGCAGTGATTTGGAGAGAAAAGATGCTCCAGGCTTGGGATAGCGCCTCCACTTACTCCCCAGTGACAACCTGAGACCTTCTGCCCTTAAACTCAGATTGCTGCCTGAGGATATCACTGGAGGACAGAAGCTGCCAGAGGTGATTCTGATGGCCAAACTGGCCCATGCTGTCCATAGAGGAAGTAATCACCAAACTGTCTGACCGTCAGAGCATCCTGGGGGGAACTTCAAACTCTCCATTCCAAGACAGTTTAGTTCCAGATATTTTGAGTTGGTTACCAGCCAACATATACATTCCCCCTGTAATTCCCATCCACCATTCTCTGCCAGACAAGACTTGACCTTTAACTGTACCCCGCTTCTGTCTCACTTTCTTTTCTTCCCTGCAATGCTTCATTCCCCAGCCTTGGCCCAATACCTCTGTGACCTTTCTTTCCTTGGCCCATTCTCTGTTCCTTCCCCTCACTCCTAGTGAGTCCTTCCACCCACCTTCCCACTCACCTGGGTCCTCAGTTTTGCGCCATTCTCCCCCTAGCTTGGCCCGCCTGTCCCCACTCGGTGCCCCAGCCCCTGCCAGGTCTCTGCAAAGTGGAAGGGCCCAGGCCCACTCTGGTTTATTTAGCCTTGTGCCTCCTTGTGCATGGGCCCTCCTCTCCCCTTCTCGAGTCCGCAAATCACTCCTTCCAGTGTCAGCCGGCAAATTGGTTTATCCTCCCCCCAACCCGGCTTTCATTACCTTGCCGAAATGAAGCGATATCTCCTCGGTGGAGGCTTCCCGTCCGTGCCGCCGCTGGCATAATAAATGAAGACAAAGTGCCGGCGGCATAGACCATCTCTCCCACCGCACCACCAGCCGCTGCCAGCTTCATTATTCGCTTAAGTTGCCGGAGAGAATTACTTAACCCTGACCCGTGTATTAGGGGCCTGTATTAATGCCGCGACAGGCGCCTCTTACGGCAGAGAACAATTTATTAGTGCCGAAACAGGCTGCTTTTCTCTGTCATTTTTCCAATCTGAGCTTTGAACACACATCATTAAACTTGTCTGACTCTCTCCCCTTCTCCATCATTCCTTTTTCATTTTTTTTAAACAGAAAGCACCGTACAGAATGGAGATTGTTCTGAAAATCTCCAAGTGCCTCTCTCTCTATTTTCTCTCTTTTCTCCTTTTTCTTTTCTTTTTTTCATCTTTCCAGTTCTTTCCTTGGCCTCTGTTTGGTTTTGGTCTCTTTGCTGGTGGCTCTTCCACTTTTAGGGGCAGAATAAAGATGGGAGGGAACATTTGGCTCCTGGAGGAGAATCCCTTTGGGTGTGGGGGTTGGGGAATAGAGAAAGCAGAGCTCCCTGGGAGTCCCCGGGGCCCTGAGTCAGTTGTCCCTCCCCCAGATTCCTTTTCCAGAGGCCGCCTGGCCCCTCTTTGTGCCTCCAGCTGGGAGCATCTAATGTGAAACCAGGCACTGGGATCAATTCTGGGAGCTAAAGGACCTGGGTGTAAGGAGGGACTGGGCAGGGTTCCTGTTTGTCATGGGGACTTTATCATGTTCACATTTGGGAAAGAAAGTTGGGAGGCGTTTGGAAGCACCCTGAAATGGCTACGCAGTGTCTGAAACACCCCGAGCCCTGGTGTGGTGGCTGGCCACAGCCTGGGAAGTGAGCCATTGCGCTGTGTGCTGCCATAGGGCGACGCACCTGGCCGTCCCTGACCAAGGCACACAGTGTCAGTTTCAGGTGTTGTCATCTCCGGCTCCCCCTGTGGCTTTGTCCCAGCACCTGAGCTCCACCTATAGCTTGCTTGTCCTCCCTGGCTCCTGGTCCTAGCTCTTCTGGCTCTGCACACACCCTCGTCTCTAACAGCACTGCTGCTCAGAGCCACAGGGAGCCATTCCCTCTGATGTGGCACTTGCTACTTCTCCTGAGTGACTATCTCCTGCCCTCTGTATTGGGGACGCATGTGACTGTCTTAGTTCGTGTTCCCCGGAAAGAAGAGCTTGAGCAGATTTGAGCACAGATAGTGTGAGAGCTGACCCCAGGAAACAGGGGTGAGGGGTGGAGAAAGTGGGGCTGATAAGAAGGGAAAACCAATTAAAGAGTGTGTTATCCGGAAGGCTGTTATAGGATTGGGGCTTGACTCCCCCAGGCCTTCTGAGCTGGGTACAGAACACTTCCAGAATCACCCTTCAGGAAAGCCTGGGGCGTCTGTCCAGAGGCTCTTGCCCCCCATTGACTACGGGTTCCCGCCGGGGGTAGAAACTCTCCCACGCGTCTCCACTGCACTTGCGCATCGAGGGAGGGGCACCGCTGAGTACCTTCTTCTTGGGGAAGTCTCTGGAGCAGGAAACTGGAGAGAAACATAGTGCTTCTCGAGGCAGGTTTGCTCGGGATGGGTTCACATGGACCTGACTGGCACACTACAGCTGAAACCAGAGGTGGGCCAAAAAGATGTGAGCTGGCATCAATGGCAGCTACTCCTGCCACCACTCCACACGCCTGCCTCCTTGCCCCATCCCTCCCTCTCAATCCCGGACCCCCCAGGGCCACCAGCAGCTCTCAGCTCTGTCCAGGGGCTGCCGGGCACAAACGGCAGCACAGACCAGGCGGGGACATAAACAAGTGAGGCAGGATGGGGCCAATAAATAGAAACTGCGGGGACTGGCAAATCAGAGAGTAGAGACGATCTTGTAAAGATAATGACATAATTTCAAAAACATGTGCTGCTAGACCTGTTTGGGGGCTAGGAAATTTGACTGCAGGCTACTGGTTTAGCATCAGGGCGATGGAGTCTTTAGAGAAGATGGGACTTTTGTGAAGTTTTTACGCACTTTTTTTGCGTTCTTGGCAACTGGAGCAGATGGGTTGGGGACTCCTTTGGAAATGAGTACTGGGGAAAGGGGCTGAGGGGGACCAAAGAGGAGGAAAGCCCATCAAATTGAAAAGGCCAGTGGCTTTCCCCCAGCCCAGTCCTCCCCAAATTCCCCTGGCCTCCAGATCCCCACAACCCTCCCTCCCTCTTTAGCTCAATAGCTCTTGAAAGTTCTCTAATCACCTCTCTGCTTCCTGCATTAATGAGCCTCTCATCTCACTGATGGCAATCAGAATATTTGCTTATGAAAGGGACACGGTTAATAACACGATTGCTCCCCTCCGACTTCTTCCTTCCTCTCCTCCCCCCTCCCCTTCCCTCGCCCTCCACACAATTCTCTCAATTAACGATAGGCAGAAATTAATTTTTCCCTTCGATCGAAACAATTGCAGGGAAGCGGATTGCCAGCGTCGCTCCAGATAGGGACTGCTCCCAGCAGAGTGGAGAGAAAGGAGGGGAGATGGAGGAGATACGCACGGCCCTATCTGCAGGCACAGGACAGAGTAATACAAATGTTATCCTTAGAAATGTACTTAAAGAGGATATGTTTATAATTCGGAGGGGATTTTCGGGGGCTCTCCTGCCCTCCCTCCCTCTCCAGGGCACTCCACTCTACTTACTTCTGTACAGCAGAACCCAGAGTTTGTTGGGAATTTTGCTCTTGCTGCCTCAATGAGTGGAGTGGGCCTGGGGTGAGAAGGGAGAACAGGTTGGGGGGGGGGGGGTTCATGGCCACTGTCTTGAGGCCACTACTGATAGTGCTTGCTTTGTGGCCAAAAGCCAAACATTAGGTGTCAGATCTGGCTGTTGTGTGGGCCTGGCTTATTTACTTTCACCCTACCTTCTGTGCCTGCCTAGACTTTTGTGTTGGGCCTCCTTCCCAGCCCATTCCTCCATCCAGGTAGGGAGGCAGGGGCCTTTGTGGAAGTCAAGATCATATCCTAGCAAAGTGGGTATGAGAACACAGACTCTGGAGCCAGACAGCCTGGGCTCAAATGCAGCTCTGCTGCTTATCAGCTCTGTGACCACAGCCAAGTGACCTCACTTCTCTGTGCCTTGGTTTCCTCATCTGTAAAATGGTGATCACACCTACCTCAAAGAGTTGTTAGAAGAATGAGATGAATGAATATTAGTAAGTACTTAGACTAGTACTTGGTAGGTAGCAAGTGTTATTCATATGTTCCCTAAAAAAGTAAATGAAAAAAAAAGAAGAAAAAAAAAGGTTATAGGCCCCTGTGGCAGTCAAAAATGTGTTGATCCATTCATTCCACAACAGTTGCTGTCCTATGGAGGACATACACATTTTAAAGATTTGGTGGTCTCTACACTCCAGTTGTAATATGGGTAACGGTAATATGGGCGGAATTCACCAGAAGAGTGGTGTGTGAGGTGCTATGGGATTTCAGAAGGAGTTAGGAGGGAAATTCAAGCAGGACAGGACCATTGGCTTTACAGAAGGGGTGGCCTCTGAGCTGAACTTTGAAGAATAAGTTGAATTCTTTCTGTAGGTTGGGAAACATCTGGGCAGAAGGGGCGGGAAAATGAGAGCCTCTATCTGTACCACCAACAGGTCAGGCGGGCAAGTTGGGGAACTGGGGAAGGGGAGGAGGAGGGGGGATTGAGTCGCCCCCTTGCCCCCAGTCATGACCGTATCCCTCCGAGTTCCCCCAACCCCCACTCGGTCCCAACTCTCCCCTTTCTCTCAACATCCAAGAAAGATTAACTTCTCTCGCTGCAAGAGAGAAAGTTATCATTAGCAGAGAATTAAAAGAGTGATTAATGGTGCCCCCCTTCCGCAGCCCCCCCCCCATAGGCCTTATCTAGTGGCGGTGAGCTGGACAATGAGGCGGGCGGGGAGAAGGAGAGACGGAGAGGGAGAAATGGAAAACAATAAATATTAAGTGCAAGAAAAAAAGGAGCGCCAGCGCCGTTCCCACTTGTTAGATTGAAGGCGCCTCTCCAGAGGGGGGAAGGCTCCAAATTGCTAATTAGCGCCTCTGAAAAGGCTTGGCTCTGATATGCGCGCCGCTGAAAGGCCGCCGTTAATGAAGCCGCGGCGAGCCCGCTTCCCTTTGACTGGCCTTCATCCCTCCTGCGAGCCCCGGGCCGCCCGAACAATGCGGCGGGGAGCGCCGGCTCCCCCAGGCCTCGGCGGGACGGCCCGGGCAGCGTGCGCGGGGAGCGGCGCCGCGCCGGCGAAATGTGGAGGGGGAGATAAGGCCGAGCGCAGGGAAGAGGCTCACTCCCAGGGGCCCAGGGAAAATTTGCAGTTATTATGAAGGAGATGAGACAGATTAAAAGCCCTTGTGTTCGCCGCTTTGCCCCTTTATTTAGTGGCTTCATCTAGGAGATGAAAGAAGTTGGAAATGACTTTCTCTGCTCTGCGCTGCGAGAAGCTTCATGGCACACTTCTTGACTTTATTACTTCTTTTGTTTCTCCCTTCCTTGCCTTTAACCCCTGACAGACTTCACTGTGGCCACAGCGATGGAGGCCAGGAAGTGGGGACTGGCAGGGTCCTCCCCCATTGAGCCCTGGCAGCCAGACCTTGGAGGTCTGGGGCTTTTGGCTGATGATCGCTGGGGGTAATGGCTGAGCTAGGGAGGAATGAGCTTGCCGTCCCTGGAAGACCCCAGGAGGAGGTTGGATGACCCGTTATCCAGATGGGTTAGAGGTTCCGCTGATGCCCTGACCTGTTCCCAGAGGGCAGCACAGCACTGTGCATAGGGGCTCCACAGCCAGATCACCTGTGTTCAAACCCAGAGTCCATCACACGTTAGCTGAGACCTTGGGCAAATTACTTAACTTCTCTATGTCTTAGTTTCCTATCTGTAAAATGGGGACAATGACCATATGCTAACACCTCCTTCGTAGGGTAGGATAGCCTGCATAACTTTCCCTGGTTTTTCATGCCTCCCTGTTCTACACCCACTGTTAGTACCTTTCCACACTGACTCCAGGCCCAGCCACATCACTAGCTTTGGCCAGCTTTGTTTAAGCAAGGGCATGAAAAAGCACTGTGCGTTTCTATCTCAGAATGTGTACCTCTGTGTGTACCTTTCTTGGGACATTACCACAGTCATATGAACACACCATGACTTGCCCCTGGTCATGCAAGCATGACTGTGACAGCCTGCTGGAGGCATGTGGGAGACACGATGAGGAGTGCCGAGTTGTCCCAGACAAGGATATACTAAAACAGTCAGCCCCCAGTTGACTGAAAATACATGAGCAAACCTAGCCAATCTGCCAATCCTAGCCCAGATGGGCAAGGCTTTCTAGAAAGCTTATGGACATGTGAGAAATAATAAGTAGGTGTTGTTTTAAGCAACTAACCAAAGTGGATAACCAATACACAAATTTGTGCATAGAGGTTTGATGCTGCAAACCCCAAATCAAAACAAACCCTAACCCTAAGATACATAGCAATGGCTTTGGCATTGGAAAGCAAATGGAGTCCAGAAAAGATGATAAAGAAACTACTAGAGCAGGTTTGACAAAAGGTGACCTGTATTATGTATGGTGAGTCAATCAATGAAACTGTTGTCTGAGGTCATTTGGAAGATAGAAAAAGTACTTAATGAACCTATGGATTAAAGTCATGAGATTTCTAGATGGAATGTTGAAAGGATCAGCTGGCTCTTACTAAGTGAATATGGTAAGGGACTATGAGAAAGAGATGGACTAAAAAAAGGAAACAACTGTTTGTCCACAGAATGTATAGGGAATATAAAGAAAGGTTCCAGAACTTGCTGAATTGAAAGATAAAAGTGTTTCTCATCTCCGGTCTCAAGATTCTCAATGTATCATATGGAACCACAAAAGACCATGAATATTCAAAGTACTCTTGAGCAAAAAGAACAAAGTTTGAGGCATCACACTATCTGTTTTCAAAATATACTACAAGGCTATCGTAATCAAACAGCATGATACTAGCATAAAAAGAGACACATAGATCAAAGGAAGAGAATAGAGTGCTCAGAAATAAATCCACACACTCATGGTCAACTGATCTTCAACAAGGGTGCCAAGAATACACAATGGCAAAAGGAGAGTCTTCAACAAATGGTGCTGGGGAAACTGGTTTTTCACATGCAGAAGGATGAAACTCAACCATTATCTCATTCCACCTACAAAATTAAACTCAGGGCGCCTGGCTGGCCCATTTGGTAGAGCATGGGACTCTTGATCTTGAACCCCATGTTGGGTGTGGAGGTTACTTAAAAATAAAATCTTAAAAAAAAAAAACACAAGATTATACTCAAAATGGGTTAAAGACTTAAATGTAAGACCTGAAACCATAAAACTATTAGGAAAAAAACAAAACAAAACAGAACAGGGACAGAGCTTCTTGACATTAGTCTGGGCAATAATATTTTGGATATCACCCCAAACACCACAGTCAACAAGAGCAAAAATAGACCAATGGGTTTGCATCAAACCAAAAAGCTTCTGCAAAATAAGGACACAATCAACATAGTAAGGAGACAATCTATAAAATGGGAGGAAATATTTGCAAACCATACATTTGGTAAGTTAATATAGAAAATATGTAAGGAACTCAACTCGTTAGCAAAAAAAACCCAAACAACCTGATTAAAAAATGAGCAAAGAACCTGCATAGACAGTTCTCAAAAGAAAACATACAAAGGTCAAACAGATATGTTTTGTGTTCACACCACAAATCATCAAGGAAATGCAAATCAAAAGCACAATGAGATATCATTCACATCTGTTAGAATGTCTGCTATCAAAAAGACAAGTGATAACACATGGCAGTGAGGATGTGGTGAAAAGAGAACGCTTGTACACTATTGGTGAGAATGTAAATCGGCACAGCCATTGAAGGAAACAGTAGGGAGTTTCCTGAAAGAGTGAAAATAGAATTTCCCTATGATCCTGCAATCCCACTTTTGGGTAAATGTCCAAAAGAAATGAAATCAGGATCTTATATCTTATTTGCATATCCATGTTCATTCTAGTATTATTCACGGTAGCCAAGACAGGAAACAACCCAAGTGCCTGTTGACAGATGAAATGAGTAAGAAGATCTCATATATACATAAAAATGGAATATTTTTAGCTGTTAGAAAGAAGGAAATCCTGCCACTTGTGGCAATATGGATGAACATGGAGGCCATTATGCTAAGTGAAATAAGCCAGATAGAGAAAGACAAATAATGTATGATCTCACTTATAAGTGGAATAAAAAAAAATTTTGACCTCATAGAATCAGAGACTAAAATGGTGGTTACTAGGGACTTTTGTGAGGTGGCAAGGACTGGGGAAATGCTGGTGGTCAAAGGGTACAAAGTTGTAATTATATAGGATGAATAAATCTACAGATCTAATATAGAAGCACGATGACTATACTTAATAATACTGTATTGAACACTGGAAATGTGCCAGAGAGATTTTAGGTGTACTTATGCAAAAAATTGGTAACTATGAGAGGAGATGATATGTTAATTAGCTTGACTGTAGTAATCATTTCACTATGAATATGTACATCAAATCACATTGTACATCTTGAATATATACAATTTTAATTTAAAAACAGGTAAATAAAAAACATTCTGGTGCAAAAGAAAAAAAAAGAAGATTCTCAATGTAATACAAGGCCTAGGACTTCTGCTTCTTGCATTAATGGAATAGTAGGGACTGTATTTACTCTCCCATCCTAAATAAATTTTAGGAATACAAAAATTTCTAGTATCCAACAAGGTAAAATTGGTCATGTCTGGAAAACAATAAAAAATTACCAGGCACAAAGAAGCAGGAAAACATAACCATGAGGTAAAGAAAAGCAATCAATAAAAATAAACCCAGAATTACTACATACTATATTTCTTGTGTTTAACAAAGTAGAGAGAAACATGAACATATTAAAGAGAGACATGGAAGTTTTTTTTTTAAAGCCTAATTTCTATAAAAAATACAGCATCTGAGATTTAAACAATATATTGGGTATAATTAATAGCATGTTAGATACTGCAGAAGGAAACATTATGACTTTGAAGACATAGGAATATAAACCATTCAAAATAAAACAGGAAAAAAAAAACAGAAGAAGGAAACAAAGAAAAAAAAAAGAAGGAGAGAACAAAAGAACAACTTAAAGCAACCTCAAATACATGTAATTGGAGTCCCAGAAGTAGAAAGGAAGTAAGAGGAGAAAAATATTTGAAGACATAATGGCCCCAAAGTTTCTAAATTCAATGAAAATTATAAACCCATAGATCCAAGAAGATCCATGAATCCCAGGGACAACAAACATGATGACACTAAGACCCATAGTAATCAAATCACTTAACGCTAGTGATAGAAAATCTCAACAGCAGCAACAGAATAAAGACATAGCATACATAGAGGTGAAAATGATAAGAACGACAATAGACTTTATCTCAGAAATAATGTGAGCCAGAAGACAATGGAGCAACAGCATTAAGGTAATGAAAGAAAAATGCCATTAAGCTAGTATTCTATACTCAGCAAACATGTTCCCCCAAAATGAAGACAATATAAAGACTTTCTCATGCAAACCTGAAGAATCACCACTAACATACCAGAGCTACAAGAAATGTTAACGAAATACTTCAGGCAGGAGGAAAATGATACCACACAGAAATCTGGATCTCTGCAGAGGAATGGCATTTGGCACCAAAAATGGTATTTGTAAAATTATCACGTTTCTTATTTTAAAAATCTCTTTAAATGATAACTGACTGTTTAAGGCAAACAAATTACAACGTATTGTGGGATTTCTGCCATATGTAGCAGTAAAATATATGATAATAGCGCAAAGGCTGGGAGAGAGGAAATGGAAGGATACTGTTGTAAGCTTTTTGTACTGGGCATAAAGTATTACGTATTACTTGAAGACATACCTAGATGAGTTAAAGACATATTAGAAACCCTAAAGCAACCACTAAAAATATAAAACAGAAGTATAACTAATAAGCTAACAATGGTGATAAATTGAAATAATAAAATACACTCAATCCAAAAGAAGGAAGAAAAGGAAGGAAAAAGGAACAAAAGAACAGATGCAACAAATAGAAAATAAAAAGCAAGGTGGTAGGTTTAAACCTAACTCTTACTGGCTGAGTTGTATCCCCTGCAAATTCATGTATGGATATACTTCAGAATGTGACTATATTTGGTGAAAAGGTCTTTAAGAGGTAATTAAGTTAAAATTAGGTTGTTAGTATGGGCCCCTATCCACTTTGGTGTCCTTATGAAAAGAATTTGGAATTTGATACATAAATAGAGAAGGAAGACAATGTGAAGGTACAGGTTGAAGACAGCCATCTACAAACCAAGGATAGAGGGTTCAGAAGAAACCAAACCCACCAATATCTTGATCTTAGATTTCAAGTCTCTGGAACTGGGAGAAAATAACTTTCTGTTGTTTAAGCCACTTTGTTATGATAGCCCTAGCAAACTAATATATTAACCATACAAATAATCATATTAAATGTAAATATTCTAAACCTTGGTTCCCACCACATGAACCCAGCTAGACCAGAACCAACTTCAACTGCCTTGGCCCTGTCCTCTGAGCACCACAGCTTCTTGCTTTTCTTTCCTTCCAATGCCTTCCATGTAGGAACAAGCTCCGCCATGCATAGGGGGTGAGTAATCTGTGTTTGGTTGCTTCAGTCCCTTGTTACCTGCACAGATGGGTCTTGGCTCTATCATTTTCTAGCTGTGTGGGCTTAGGTAAACTCATTAACCTCGAAACACTTCAGTTTCCTCATCTCGAAAATGGGGATAATATACTGGATAAATATGTGAACTGTGCAGTTATGATTAAAGTTAAAGACCTTGATATGGGATGACTGTCCTGGATTATCCATGTGGGTGCATTATTTTAAGCTTGTGGCAATTCGTTATAGCAGCAATAGGAAACTAATGCAAACATGTATAGTAAGCTTTCAGTAAATGTTACCCCAATAGAATCTCAAAATTCTGTAGTTGAGAAGGGTATGTGAGAGTATGAAAGGCATGGCATAGGAGGAATTTGGCAAACCTCTGCCGGCTGCCACCTAATGCCCCATGGCTCCCAGCTCTGGATACAGAACAGTCTCTCCCACTGTCCCCTCACCTGATAAGCTCTATAGGAGTTCTGTTTCTGTTGCCACTGCTGCCATGGAGTGGTGGACACCTGCCTCCACACTCCCATCCCAGCATCCAAGGAGGTTTCTTGTAATGCAAAGCAGAAAGAGTACTGGGGCCAGAGAGGGAAGGCCAGTTGCTGGGAGTCATTCATTTTTCAAGTAAATGCTGATACTTCCTGCTATCCTTGGTGGACACTGCTTGTATTGGTAACATCTCTGCAGTGGCTATTGGAAAACAATTCTGGAAAGATTCTGGAATGTCTTGGGGACGATTAGAGCAAGGAAAGGGGGACATGAAAAAACACTGTGGAGATGAGAGGCTGAGGGATTCCTGCCTTCATCAAACTGTGCCCAGGGAATAGAAAGGCAAAAAGAAAGACAATGTCCCCTTTCTTATGATATTTATATTCTAGTGGGAAGTGACACAATATAAGCAAGTACACAACAAATAAACAAGGTAATGTTGGATTATGATACAGGCCACAAGGGAATAACGAGGATGATGAGATAGAAAATGGCTAGGGGAAGAAAGGGATAAAGAAAGGGGGGTAATCAGAAGGGGGAATGAAGCATGAGAGACTATGGACTCTGAGAAACAAACTGAAAGCTTCAGAGGGGAGGGGGTGGGGGAATGGGATAGGCCGGTGATGGGTAGTAAGGAGGGCACGTATTGCATGGTGCACTGGGTGTTATATGCAACTAATGAATCATGGAACTTTACATCAAAACCAGGGATGTACTGTATGGTGACTAACATAATATAATAAAAAATACTATTAAAAAAAAGAAAAAAGAAAATGGCTAGGGGAGTAGAATTCCTTCGGATGTTGTTAGGAAAGCTCTCTATGAGAAGGTGACATTTTAGCTAAGTCTTCAAAAATGAGGGGATCCCCGGACCCATGCCTGCAAAGCCCCATAGACAGGTATTCTTGGTTGCAGGACAGCATTTGCCAAGGCCCTGGGGGTGCAGGGAGAGAGTGCTTGGTGGGCTGGTACGGTGAGCATGGGGCAGGGGTCAAGATGAAGCTGAGACATAGGCAGGGGCCAGATCATAGGCTGTTGAGGCCATGGTGAGGACTCCTTTTATTATAATTGCACTGACACTAAATCAACCAGCAGCAGAGGTGCTTTTTCCATGGTGTGTGTGTGTGTGTGTGTGTGTGTGTGTGTGTGTGTGTGTGTGTCTTATGGGAAGGACGGATACAGGGACACAGGAGAGAGAAACCTATTATTTTTCCTACATGTAGATCCTTTTCAGCTGGTGTTTTTTCTCATTCAACAAACAATTTTGCTTTAATGGTCAATTGAGGGAAACTTGTTGACTAGACTCTCTTCCTCTTCTCAGTAATTACTAATTTTTTTGGAGCACTTAATTTGTGTTGGGTTCTGTGCTAAATGGTTTGTGTTCATTATGTCATTTAATCTCCACTGGAGAGATGTGTACATTCTATTATTGTCTCCATTTCACAGATGGGGAAGCAGACGCTCACGGAAGTTAAGCAGTTAGCTCTGGACACAGCTAGTTACTTCTGGAGCTTGACCCTTGGCTTCCTTCCTGCCTCTACTGTCATCTGCTTGCAGTCGGCCCCAAACTCCATGTCATCAGTGACTTTAGTCACCAAGTGTGATGGCCTTTCCTTAGAACTATTCCTCACCAATTTTCGTTTTGGTTCTTTTTTTCTTAAATTTCTCCCTTTTCTGGCTTATATACACTGGTTCTCTTCAGATGGTCTCTGTTCTTTTTGAGCTGTCTCCTTCAACCCCACAGGCTTCTCTTGCCATACTCTCTGAGTGGTCCTGCCTCTGACTACCATCATCACTTGAAGGTGGGAGCTTTTATTTAAATTTTCTCTCGAGATGGAGACAATCGCTTCTAATTTCGTGTTCCAGCATTTAGTAAGCAAATACCTGTGTGTGTGTGTGTGTGTGTTTTAATAGACAGTAGTTACTGGGCACCTACCACGTGCAAAGTGTTGTTCTAGGCATTAATGAGAATACAATGGCTAGGACAGGATCTCTGGGGCAATGGGATTGGCTTCATTTTTGTTCACACAGCTCTATTGCCAGAGCTTGTCATAGGTGCTCAGCATGTATTTGTTGAATGAGTAGTTTAGTTGGGGAGGCAAAGTTGCACATAATTGGCTCTGATTCAAGGTTGAATGGAGAAAATGCTCTAGTAAATATGCCAGGAGGTGCTGAGAGAGTCCAGCAGAGTAGGCAAGCAAGGGGAAGGCTTCATGGAGGTGACATAGGCATTCAGCTTTTAAATCACCCTAAATCTTAGTGGTGTTCAAGAAATAGCAAGTGAGGGGCACCTGGTTGGCTCAGTTGGTTAAGCATCTGACTCTTGATTTCAGCTCAGGTCATGATCTCAGGGTTGTGAGATTGAGTCCCACATGAGGCTCTGTGCTCAGCATGGGGTCTTCTTGGGACTGTCTCCCTGTCTCTCTGCCCCTGCCCCACTCGTGCTCTCTCTCTCTCTCAAATAAAACAATAAATAAAACCTTAAAAGTAAAAAAGAAATCGCAAGTGATCTGGTGTGCTGAATTATGATGCAAGAGGAAGTGAAAGATGGATGAGGTGAAATTGTGTTTTGGAAATCTCACTCTATTGCCAGTGTAGAGAATGACTTGCTTGGGGACAGACCAACCAGAAGAGTGGTTGCCTACCCAGGCCAATGTCACGGAGAAAGCAAAACAGGGAGAGTGGATGCAAGGGTAGTATAAAAGTAAAATCTATGAGACTTGGCATTTAAGTAGATAAAGGGGTATTAAGAAAGAAGCAAGAACTAAAAATGACTTTGAGCTGTCTCACCTGGGTGACTGCATGATGGTGGCAACATTTCCCAAACAGGGAACAGTGGAAAAGGGGGAGATTTGATAGGGACTATGGAAGAAACTAAGCTTTGTTTCGAGGTCTTAAATTGGAGATGCTGGTGGAGCAAACCAGGCGAAATAGCTAGCAGAAAGCTGAAAATAAAAGCTGGATTTCAAGAAATACAGAAGCTTTCAGAGCTGATTGGGGCAACTGACATCATGGGAGATGCTATGACTTGTGGGAGAGAATTTTTTTTCAGAGTTTTATTAAAATTTTTTTATATGAATATAATCGACACACAATCTTTTATTAGTTTCAGGTGCACGACATAGTGATTCAACTTCTCTATATGTTATGTTATGCTCACCCCACTGCAGCTACCATCTGTCACCATACAATGCTATTACAATATTATTGACTATATTCCCTTCGCTGTGCCTTTTATTCCCATGACTCATTCATTCCATAACTGGAGATCCACTCCCCTTAACCCATTTTCCCCTCCCCCTAGGCAACCATCAGTTTGTTCTCTGTATTTATAGGTCTGATTCTGCTTTTTGTTTGTTTATTCATTTTTGTTTTTTAAATTCCACATATGAGTGAAATTATACAGTATTTATTTTTCTCAGGTTGACTTACTTCACTTAGCCTAATATCCTCTAGGTTCATCCATGTTGTTGCAAATGGCACCATCTCATTCTTTTTAAAGGCAGCCTGATATTCCAGTGTGTGTGTGTGTGTGTGTGTGTGTGTGTGTGTGTGTGTACACACATCTTTTTTTAAAAATCTGTTTATCAGTGTACACTTAGGTCACTTGTGGGAGAGAACTTCACTTAGGCAGAAAAGAGGAATGATGGCTGTGGACAACTTTTGAACATTTCTTTCTCTCCTGTGAGAGTTACAAATTCAGTGTGTCCAAAATGGAATTAATTTCTCACCAAATCTGTTTCTCTTCTTGACTTCTCTAGCTGTGCAAATGGTACTGACCACTCTCTTAGTCATGCTGGCTCCAAACCTCAGTCCTCCTTGTCTCTTTCCTTAATTCTTTACATAGTAAGTTTCATCTATAGAAAATTCTGAAAATCCATAAAAATAACAGTTAGAAGATATAGTCATTTATAATGGAACTACTTTGAATGATGGGTAGTGTATCATTCTAGTTATATTCTTAGGCAAGTACAGATTTAATTTCCTATATACATGAATACAGCCATACTCTACATTTTTAGAATAACCTTTTTATTGGAGTAAAACAGTCATGCAGAAATGTACACAATCAGAAACTGATGACTTTTCTTTCATTAAATATTCTTCCACATCAATTTTAAAAGGCTTCAGAGGTATTCCATCCTATAGATGTACCATAATTTACATAACTAATCCCTGTTGTAGGATATTTTTTTCTTGTCTTCTCATCCCTCTCTCCCCAATTTAAAAATTTTGTACCTATTTCCAATTTTTCTTCAGAATAAAATTCCTCAGAGGCAGAATTTCTGGGTCAAAAGGCATATGCATTTTAAAAAATAACCTTTTTCTTTTAGACTAGTGTTAGGTATGCAGAAAAATTACAAAGGTACTACAGATAGTTCCTGTATACCCCATACTCAGTTTCCCCTATTATTAACTTCTTACTGTAATATAGAACATTTGTCACAATTAATGAACCAACATTGAGACATTATTATTCACTAAAGTCCATAGTTTATCCAGGTTTCTTTAGTTTTTACCTCATGTCCTTTTTCTGTTCCAGTCTCCCATCTAGGATACCACACCACATTTAGTTGTCACATTTCTTTAGGCTCCTCTTGGCTGTGACAATTTCTCAGACTTTCTTTGACTTTGTTTACCCTTAACAATTTTGAGGAATACTGGTCAAGCATTCTGTAGAATGTCCCTCAATTGGGGTTTGTCTGATTTTTTTCTCTTGATTAGACTGGGTTTATGGGGTTTGGAAGGAAAGTATCATAGAGATAAAATGCCACTTTCATCGTATCATACCTAGCCTACATATGATCAACATGATTTAACATTGTTCATGTTAACCTTGACTAGCATCTCCACTATACTCATTTTCCCTCTTTCCATACTGTACTCTTTAGAAGGGAGTCACTACACACAGCCCACATTCAACGAGTTGGGAGTTATACTTCAGGATGAATTTTATCTACATAAATTCATCGGAATTTTTCTGCACCAGAGATTTAGCTCTTCTTCCCTGTTTATTACTTTATTCATGTCAGTATTCATATCATTAGTTTACTTATGTCAGTATAGACTCATGGGTATCAATTTTATACTTAAGAGTTATAATCCAATAGTACTTTACTTGTTTTGTTGCTCAAGGCGTTTGTATTTGTAAGACTCTGAGTAATTCACTACAAAGGTACCCGGCTAATAGTTGTGCCAACTCTCACAGTCAAGAACGAGGACACATTTCCCCTCAATTTTACACACCCTTTATAAAAGTAGGTCAGCAAACAAGGGCGAGGCCGAAATCTCTTCCTAGTGCCCAATTTCTTGACGTCCCCAAGGCAGATGAGGCCAGCCTGGGGAGGGGGTGTCCTTTCCCAGATGTGGACCTCATCCCTTACCCCGCCCGCCCTTAACCACCGCCTCTTGGGGTCCGCAGCCCCTGCTCCCGTCTTCTCCAAGGCCGCGCCCTCCGTATGACGGAAGTGGGCGCGGCCACGGACCGGAAGCGCTGGGCAGGGGCGGGCCTTCTCAAGCAGCGAGCCCCTCCCACTCCATCAGTGCCCCACCCCTCCGGCCCAGACCGGAAATGAGGTCAGAAAGGGAAACCCTGGCGGGGAGACTCGGCCCCAAAAGCGGCGGCCATTGGAGGTGGCTGCGGCAGCTGGTGAGGGGGAGGAGTGGGTTGAGAGGGTTGGGGTCCAGGGGGACGGCGCCAGTGGGGATCGGGGCTCCGGCCCGAGGCCGAGGGGCCATGGCCGCCACAGAGCTGCGGAGGTTGGCGGGAGGGGCGAGGGTGGCTGGGCCTTGTTTTTCAGGGCCCATCGCCCCCATCCCGGGAAACGGGATTCGGGCATCTCCGGGGCGACAGTCACCTCTTCTCCTTTATTCTTTCTGGCTTTTTTGGGGAGGCGACAGCGTGAGGGCTCGGTGTCTCGAACCGTGTTAGCCCTAGTCTTCGGGGGCGGGCCGGGGCGTGGGGGAGAGCCCTTCCAAACAAGCTCTTTCTCACATTTGTGGCCATGTTGCGACCCCTGATCACGGAGGGAGCTTAGTCACCAGGACTTGGTTTTTGGCAGTTTCTGCCCCCTGCCCCGGTGAGGCCATGTGAGAAGTTGCTTCTTGCCGCCTGCCTCCTCCCCAGCTCCTCGCAACCCGGTCTTTCTCTCCGACCGTGTGCCTGCCTTTTTTTTACTTCTATCGGTTTCCCGTTCTTTTCTCTGCGTGACTTACCTTTTCCTCTCCTCGAGTGCTTGCTGGACAGGGGGCTTCTCTCGGTGTGTGCACCCGAGACTGAAGGTGTGGGAAGGTCGGGGTTCTGTCACCAGCTGTTCAATTGCAGTCCTTTAGATAGGAGAGGATTCTGCACAAACAGCTGCAAGTTTTTCTGTAACTTTGTTCCACGTTAAAGTGTACAGTTCTGCCTGAGTTTTTAAAGCAGTGGTTCTTTATTAAGAAAGTAGGTTTAGACCTGCTGTCCCTACATCGTTTTGGTCTTGGGGCAGTTGTCTCCCACACCCCAGTCAGGGCGTTTTAAACTACTTCGTATTGCTTAAACGTGGTCATTTTATGTTGTGTGGCTTTTGACACTGAGACGTTTTGTTTGGGTGGTAGTTTTGGAACTAGGTGTCCCCATTGCTTCCACCCATGTGGCAGATAAGCCAGCCTACTGTTTCTTGCCTTTGAATTCGTTGGCATAGGGACAGCATGAAAATAGGTTTTAAAAAGTCCTTTGCAGAATGTAAACTGCATGAATGGAAATACGGTCTGAGAGTGGCACCACACTGTTTTAAATTCTAATTATGGACTTGAAATACTTTGGGCTTAACAAGGGCTAGGGGAAAGATGCTAAATTAATATGTATTTAATATGGTGTTGTACAAATTACATTAGACATTTCCCTTTTAAAGGGTGTTTTGAAGATTGCTCCTACTGCTCTTATCCCTTGGAAGGTTTGCCTCTGAAGGGACCCTTGGAGTATGAGGGTTTGACAAGAATGAGTAGAAAAATAGAAAAATTTAGAAAGCGGTTAGCTAGAAATCTTAAGAGACTCCATCAGTCTCTGTCATTTCAGCCTCAGTTATATCCTGCTTTTTGTGATTGGTACTAAAGCACATAATTATGATCGCTTAATTTTCTGAAGGATGGGAGAAGAGCTTAGAAGTTGCTAATTGTTAAAAAATATATGACATACCCGATAAATTTCCTTTCCTGCTAGCTTCCAGGTGGTAGTTGGGACCAGAATGGGTGCAGACCTAGTCTCTTTTTTCCATTTGGGGTATACATCTGGGTCACCACAATTTCTTGGATCACTGAAACTGCAAGCAGTGGTCCTTAAAGTGTGTCACTAAGTTGCTTTCTCCCCCCTTCCACAAGCATTCTTATCAGTGATCCCAGACCATGGAACAGTTCTTTATCCATGGTTTTCAAGTTGTGTGTTTTTCTGCTCCTGTCTAATGAGATTTCTCTAATCTTTTTGGATTTTATCATCAGATAATTTAGTGACAAGTTTAATTGGGGAAAAGAGGGGGGGATTTATTTCCCTGGGTTTGCTAAGTTTTGCTCATATTCTGGTTGTGATCTGGTGAGTGATTTTTTTGTGCTTTAAGGACATGTTGACTTGAGGTACCTAACAAGGACCAAACACCTATTTTTAGTGGCTTAAGCGTGCATGGATGGTAGAAACAGAGCCCTAAGTGTAAGGATGAGAGGTGATTTTATTTTCTGTAGATAGGGTGGATTCTGCTGTGCCATGATCTATTTTGTAAAATTATGCTAAACAACAGAATCCTATTCAGGCTTTCTTTTTCTTTTCTCTTTTTCTGAACTTTTCTTTTGGCAGATGTGGCCTCATGGATGAGCTGGTACATGACTTAGCCTCAGCCTTGGAGCAGACATCTGAGCAGAATAAGCTTGGTGAGCTGTGGGAGGAGATGGCCCTGAGCCCTCGGCATCAGAGGCGGCAGCTTCGCAAAAGGAGAGGCCGGAAGCGCCGTTCAGACTTCACTCACCTGGCAGAGCATACCTGCTGCTACAGTGAGGCCTCTGAGTCAAGTCTCGATGAGGCCGTTAAGGACTGTCGAGAAATGGCTCCTGTTGCCAATTTTAGTGACTCTGATGACACAATGGTAGCCAAACGGCACCCAGCTCTCAATGCCATTGTTAAGAGTAAGCAGCACTCTTGGCATGAATCTGACTCCTTTACCGAAAATGCACCATGTCGACCCCTCCGGCGCCGGCGGAAGGTGAAGCGAGTGACATCAGAGGTGGCTGCCAGCCTTCAGCAGAAGCTCAAGGTGTCAGATTGGAGCTATGAGAGAGGCTGCAGGTTCAAGTCTGCTAAGAAGCAGCGTCTGTCCCGTTGGAAGGAGAATACTCCCTGGACCTCCTCAGGTCATGGGTTGTGTGAATCAGCGGAAAATAGGACTTTCCTAAGCAAAACAGGAAGGAAAGAAAGGATGGAGTGTGAAGCAGATGAACAAAAACAGGGCTCTGATGAGAACATGTCAGAATGGTGAGATCTCCCTTACTCAGATTTTCCTGGTTATTTTTACCCCAAGTACAATTCCACATTCTTGATGAGTTCACCTGTCTTTCCAGACCAGCCACTGTAACATTGAGTTTGTAGCCCTCCTTTAAGCCATCAGCTAGGGTATATCTCTAGCTTTTTACGGTACATTCATGACTCAATTTCCCTATTTCAAGAAGGCTATATATAATGAAACACATTTGTTTCTAAAAATGGTTTAAAATGTGTACTTCACATGCATAACCATGAATTTTATTTTAAAAACAATTTACTGCTGTTTATGCCACGTAGATCAAAATGTAGATGTTAGAACGAGGGTCTCAGCAGAGGCTGGGGTGTGTGTTTGTGTACGTGAGAAAATGCTGCTGCCAGGCACATGGAGTTTGAGTATGTTCCTGGTAAGCTGCCTTTCCCCATCAGGAGTCCAGGCTTTAGATACTGGGCTATCATTCTGTTGTCTGCTACTTCCAGTTTGACTGTATGGGGTTTATTTTTTATGGCTGACATTCAGGTTGTCTGAACACATGGTGGACTTTGAAAATAACAGTACTGAATCCCATTAGTCTTACACCAAATGTCATCGAACCAGAAACATTTGGGTCTATTGGGTGCATGTTTAAAATGGCAGTGTAGTTTTTGGTGACTTTGTTTTTTACATCTCAGATAGTCCTAGGAACATGGATAATCCCCACCTTGATACTTTAATATTACTCTTAATCTCAGTGTGTGACAGCTGTTTCTCAAGGAAGATGCTCTTGGTGTTTTGGTTGGGGCGATTCTTTGTGCTGAGGGACTGTCCCATGCTTTACAGGAGATTTGGCATCCCTACATTGTTCCCATCCCCTTCGTAGTATCAAACCACATGCCTTTATGGATGCTGCCTGGTGGGTTGGTAGTCCCAGTTGAAGGGTTCAGAACTCCACTGTATGGTAGGCACCGCTAATCGTGTTTTATAGGAGAGGAGATGGAGGTTAATAGCGTTTAGATAATTTGCCCAAGGTCACCCAGTGGCAACACTGGGAATTAAACCTGATTCCAAAGTTCATACTTAACCACCATGTTTTGCTGCCCTTTAAGTTTGCCTTTTTCGTGGCTCTTTTTCCATCTCATCTTAGCTTTTACAACTGAAGAATGTGTGGCCTTTCTCAGGACTTTCCTTTTGAAGTTTGTCTGAAAAACAAAGACATAAATCTTAGAAACTATGAGGTGAAGCTATGTCAGTAATAGGAAAAGGTGCTTAGGTCTTTATCCCTGTACCTTTCATGGGTGATTTTTAATCCAGCTTTAACAGTTTTTCTGACTAACTTTATATTTGCCAGTCTCCACAACCAAGTAGGCTTATAATTTGGCTTCCCTGATTCTCCTCTAATATACATCCTAAGACCTATTTACCCAATTTATATGTATGATTTTGGGTTATAAAGGGTTTTTTTTTATCATGTTATTTTTAATCAAATAAATGTTTAGCTGGCGTATAGCCTTTCACAATATCATAATCCTCAATTGAGGCATTTAAGTTTGTTTCGATATCAAACCTATATACCACATAATTTACTGTTGAGAATAGTGATTTTTAAAAATTGTTTTTTGCGATGATACCTTGTGTTTATTTTTCCCCAGAATTTTTCTTTCTTTTTTTTTTTAAGATTTATTTTTTATTTATTTGACAGAGAGAGAGAGAGCACAAGCAGGTGGAGTGGGAGAGGGAGAATCAGACTCCCCAGTGAGCAGGGAGCCTGATGGCGGGGCTCGATCCCAGGACCCTGGGATCATGACCTGAGCCAAAGGCAGACGCTTAACCAACTGAGCTGCCCAGGCGCCCCTCCCCAGAATTTCTTGTTAAATTATGACATAATTGTAGGTGAAAGACTGTTAACTCTGTCTACTCTTTAAGATAACAGTCCAGGAATGGTTCCAGATACAGAGTCTGTAATCTAGCAGTGAGACACTCAGTCTTTCCAGTTCCTTCTTACCCCAGACACATCTATTGCACGTTATAGTCAGGTTGTAATAGTGAACATTCTAGTTATATGAAAGCCTAGATACGTTGAAGTAGGCAGCATTTCTTATGAAATTCTTACTCTTTTCAAATTGAGAAAACCTTATTCCCCCACCCCCCTTTGTGCTATTTGCCTGGTCCATGACTTCAGAGTTCTTTTAATAACATGGATGCCCAAGTCCTTGTAGCTATGAGGGAATAATAGCTTGAGTAGTAGCAGATCTAAAATGAGTATAATTCTTCTTTAGAATCTATTTAGGAGTCTTAAATATGCCTTGACTTATGTTGATTCATCTGTAGTTATGAGCAGAAGTGCTTTGTGTTTTTTCCCCCTAAATCTGCTCTGTGGAGAAAGAGAGGTGACTGTAAATTATATTCAGTCTCTCAAATAAGATGGAAGTAAAATCTTCTTCCCTCAATTATTATTTAAAGATTTTATTTATTTATTTGAGAGAGAGAGAACATGAGATGGGTGAGGGACAGAGGGAGAAGCAGACTCTCCACTGAGCAGGGAGCCCAATGCGGGGCTCGATCCCAGGACCCCGGGATCATGACCTGAGCCGGAGGCAGATGCTCAACTGACTGAGCCACCCAGGCGCCCCTAGAACTTTACTTTTTATCAATGGTGTTGAAGATTGTCAGCCTGTATGGTTCAGCTTGTAAAATTATTAGGGTGAAGGTGATCAATAAGCTTAACTTAGCCTTGTCAGTGGATAGAGTTCTTTTAAAAAAATGTGTGAGGTGTTTTAGGTTTGAAAATGTATGTCTCAACCAGAGAGCTTTATTTCTAGTTTACTTAAACTCATTTTACTAATAACCATGGAATAGTTTAAGCTTGACCAATAGTTCTTTTTTTTTTTTTTTTAAGATTTTATTTATTTGATAGAGACACAGCGAGAGAGGGAACACAAGCAGGGGGAGTGGGAGAGGGAGAAGCAGGCTTCCTGCTGAGCAGGGAGCCCGATGTGGGGCTCGATCCAGGACCCTGGGATCATGACCTGAGCCGAAGGCAGACGCTTAATGACTGAGCCACCCAGGCGCCCCTAAGCTTGACCAATAATTCTTTCTGCTTCTCTTTTTCTGTTCTTCCTTCAATTCTGCACCAACCAATCCCTCAAGAGTTCTGAGGAACTGAGAGTGGTTATGATGTAATAGTATTTTATGCCTACAAAAAGATCAGTTGTTATTTTAATGTTTTCCTCTGTATGTGTGTTCTATTCTAAAATGGAGCAGTTTTTTGTAAAATTACTTTCTACTGTCCTTATTCATATTGTCTATATAGCAGCTGTTAAGTGATTCATAGCCTAATTTTGCTCTATTCTTCACTAACACATTTGTTTGTTCCCTTGAATATAGTTTAGCTTCTGTTCTTTTATAAGTGAATTGGTTTGGTGTTGGCCTGAAGTCTCAGTCAGGAGCCTTCCTAAGGTGATGTATTAGAGGCCGATCTCACAGGAAAGAAAATATTCCCTTCTCTTGGAAGGCAGGTGACAGAGATAGAGTGCTAAACCTCCCCCCTCCTTCTCCAGCCCAGGCTAACCTTCTGCGGCCCCTTGGTGCCTCTTGTTTTCTTATTTTTATAGAAAATCAATATCCCTTCTGACACAAACAATAGCTCAGAAGCAAGAATAAATGGGAGAAAGCTGAGATCTCTGTCCATCACCTTTCACTTTAACTCCCCCAAACTCTTTAATTATGAGCATGCTTTGCTCCAGGTGTTTGTGGCAGTGAAATTGCTAAATGAGGACCATTTTAACCAAAGATTGGGTGATCAGTAACACTCTATAGCAGTAGTTTGTTGGATCAATAGCATTCATTATTTCATGGTTAAGGTAAGTAGCCTCCTTTGCAAGTGGAGGTCATTAGTCAGGGGCTACTGGAACTGTGGGAAAGAATATATGTGGTAGATTGAGGTGGTTCTGTTTTCTATTCCAAAACTGGGAATGCTGACCAAGAGTGCATTACCGTCGTTGCCATGGTGCTGTTGCATTTGAGAGTATCGGATAGCCAGCATGGCGTGCCTCCGTAGATCTACCCAAAGTTCTGCTCGTGTATCCTTAGGAGCAGCTACGAAAGCTTGGGAGGTGGATTTGATACTACTGTATTTGAAGGTCTGTCTCTTGAAAGAAATGTGTTCGGATTATTTTGCACGACTCTGGAGGACGGTGGTAGGACTCCTAGAAGTACAGAGAGTTAAATGTTGCCTCATAACATTCCAAAAATTTGAACTCCAAAAATGAAATGAATTGTTTCATGAGGTAGTGAGTTCTAGGTCCCCGAAGGGGTTCAAGGCTGTGCCGTGGTGACCGTGTACTGAGTTTGTGTAGAGTTGGAGAGGTCGCACTGCATGATTTTTCAGGTCCCTGCGACACTGAGATTCTCTCATTCTGAAAAGTCACAGCCCCATTCCAGTGCATTATTGCAACTTCATATTGTAAAAAGCATCTGATAACCAGCATCAGCTGCCCACTGAAATACTTACAGAGACATAAAACACTGTAAACTCACATCACCAGAACCTAGGACCTAGAGGTGGCCTCTTGCCAAGATCTCCTCAAACCACAAGGCTGACAGATGTGCGGTTGAAAGCCCACATCAGCGCTGCCGAGCCAACGCTGAATGTAGATAGCAAGAGCCTTCCTCCTTTCTCTATAGTCAGGCCTTTGTTCAGAAACGCAGGGTCCATTTCAGTCAGGAAATCAGGCAGCTGCAGTTTGAGCTAGTCCCCTCTTAGCCACAGTTTTTTTCTGTGGTTTTAGTTACTCGCAGTCAGGTGCGGTCTGGAAGCGTATGATCCTTCTCCTGCCATATCATCAGAAGTAGTCGCAGTAGCCTGACACCGCCTCACAGTGCCTGCGTCATTCACCGCACTTCATCTCATTATGTAGGCATTTTATCCTCTCACATGATCCTAAGAAGAAGGGTGAGAATAATAAGATATTTTGAAAGAAAGAGACCGCATTCATACAACTTTTGTTATACTATATTTATATTGTGCTATTTTATTATTAGTTATTGCTTATCTTTTACTGTGCTTAATTTATAAATAAAACTTAATCAAATCACAGATATACATGTATAGGAAAAAACATGGTATATATAGGGTTAAATACTATACAGGTTCAGGCGTCCCCTGGGAGTCTTAGAAAGTATCTGCCGTGGATAAGGGGGGAACTACTGTACTTCCCAGTTGGCATCTTTCAGTCTTTATTTGGAGGCTCTACCTCCCAGAATACACTTGGATAGGGAATTAGTGTTTTCTCTGTGTGTATTTGTGTTTGGGGTAGGAGGCAGTCATGGCAAATTGAATCCTGGGAAATGTATTCTCCAAGAATAAAGTTTCCTGTTGGCATGGGCAGAGAAGAACAAATCACTCTTAGTGGTGCATTCTAGAAATTGTAATGTTTTATATAGCTTTATATATTTCAGACTCTTGGAATGGGGTCAGAATAAAGCAGTGAGAGTTAGAAGAAGATCCTATCTTAGTCCAACATAGTTATCTGAGAGAGGGGCGCCTGGGTGCCTCAGTCGTTAAGCGTCTCGGCTCAGGGCATGATCCTGGAGTTCTAGGATCGAGCCCCACGTCAGGCTTTTCCCCTGGGAGCCTGCTTCTTTCTCTCCCACTCCTCCTGCTTGTGTTCCCTCTCTCACTGGCTGTCTCTCTCTCTGTCAAATGAATAAATAAAATCTTTAAAAAACACAAAAAACAAAAAAACAGCTATCTGAGAGAAAAGCCTACCAGTGACACTGGACATTAGGCCAGCGGCTCTGCACATCGTCTTGGCCAGTTGTAGATGTGAGAAGAGCATGTTTCCCATGTCCAAGGGAATAGAGAATGGGACCAGGGGTAATTTACACACCCTTTCTATTGACAAATAACTGATTCTAGGTAGACCAGTTCTCAACAAGAGGCCTTTGAGCAAGTTCTGCAGAAGAAGGGAAAAGGAACATCATCTTGAAAGTTCAGAGGAAAAGCACATCTTCAAAAATAATTTGCCAGTGGAAACCAGAAGAACATTTTAGAAAATCTTCTTTAAGATGCAAGAAGACATAGCCACTTTGTTTTTATTGGGTTGGTTTTTGTCGGTTTGTTTGTTTTAAAGTTTTTATTTAAATTCTAGTTAGTTAACATAAAGCATAATATTGGTTTCAGGAAGTGACTCATCACTTACATATTAACACCTAGTGTTCATCACAAGTGTCCTCCTTAATACCAGCACCATTTAGCCCACTTCCTACACACGTCTTCAGCAACCCTCAGTGTGTTCTTTATAGTTAAGAGTCTCGTATGGTTTGCCTCCCTCTCTTTTTTTCTCCCTTCCCCTGTGTTTATCTGTTTGGTTTCTTGAATTCCATGTATGAGTGAAATCATATGATATTTATCTTTCTCTGACTTATTTCATTTTGAAACAGGAGCAGTAAGTCATAAGCGTAAGGTGGCTATTTGAAAACCCCATAGTATGGGAGGAGAATTGTTGGGAAATTTGAAATGTAATTGCAGTGTTAAAACAGGACAATTCGTTTTGCTGAAAATTGAGTTCATGTGGGAAACTTTGGAAGCCCTCCCAAAATGCAGAGAGAGGAGGTAAAAATGAGAGACAGAGGATAGAAGCCCAGTCTATGAGTAAATATTCCAAAGGAAGAAACAAGCGTTGGAATAGAATAATGATCTTTAAAAATACAGCTAAAGAGGGCGCCTGGGTGGCTCAGTTGGGTGAGCATCTGCCTTCGGCTCAGGTCATGATCCTGGGGTCCTGGGATCAAGTCCCACATTGGACTCCTGGCTCAGTGGGGAGCCTGCTTCTCCCTCTACTCTTCCCCCCTGCTTGTGATCTCTCTCACTCTCTCACTCAAATAAATGGGTAAAATCTTAAAAAAAATATATATACAACTAAAGAGAAAAAGTGTTCCTGGGTTGAAAAAATTAAGCAAAAAGATTAAAAGGGAAAAACAAATGAAAAGACATATCTACCTAGACATATCCTGGCAAAATTTTGCATTCTGAGTTGGTGGTGGGGGCAGAACAGGTATAAAGAACAATCTTTCCTTGCTCCGTGGGGAGCCTGCTTCTCCCTCTGCCTGCCGCTCCCCCTTCTTGTGTTCTCCCCCTCTCTGACAAATAAGTAAAATCTTAAAAAAAAAAGATCTTAAAAGGGATGAAGACAAGGCCAGCATTTATCCCTACAGTACTAAATGTGAGGGGCTACAGTTGCCTTTAGAATTTTGAGTGGGGGAAAGGCTCTCCCATTCCTCCCTGAATTTTATGTATAGCTTAGATTTCATGTGAAAGGCAGCAGAAAGACATTCTCAGACATTCAGATCTCAGAATATATGCTTTTTAAAAATTTACACTGAAAAGACATTTCTTCTAACTGAACGTAAATCTCTCTTAGCTCTAAGAAAAGGTAAGTCTTAAGAGGATGGGTGGGTTTCTCTAAGGCACAGCCCCCCAGCGCAGTGGCAGAGTCCTGAGGAAAATCATTTCCTTTACAAAGTAGATCTGATTGCAGGGGCCACATTAATGAGCCTGTGAAACCAGTGAGGTGGCTTTCTTTCATGGTATCTCCTAATTGAAACCAAAAAATAAACTCCTTCATTATACATTCTTATAACTTACTGTGAGAATAATTTTGCAGTTGATGAGAGATATTTCTCTGAAAAACCTCTCCCTCAGTCGTATTCACTTTTGGACTCTGAAGTCTGATTATATATGGTTGTAAATGTACCACCTTGACCCAGGAAAAAAATTGAGCAAAGATGATTTTGGGCTACTTAAAAAAAAAAAAAAAAAAAAATCAATGGGTGAGGAACTCAGGGTTAACTTACTGATACCAACTTTTTGATGATAGGTGATAAACTAATTCTGTACCTCTTTATTTTAATTGAGACAGGTATAAACTACTCTCATTCAGTTCTAAATTTACAGTTCTCTGTGATTAGGAATATGAAAGAAGCAGCAAGCTGTCAGGTCAGAGGACAAACTGTGTTTTTTCCTCCCAATTACGAGAGTCAGAGAAATTTGTCTTACTGAAACTAGGAGCTTCTTGTTAGGGCTAGAAAGTAGGGAATTATTTTCAAAAAAGAATTCATAAAAATGCTGTATCATTTATTGCTGCAGAAAAAACTACTCTAAAATTTAGTAGCTTTAAGCAACAAACATTTCCAGTTCCTGAAGTCAGAACCTGCGAGCAGCATAGCTGGGTGGTTCAGACTCTTTCATATTGTTGCAAGTTGTTGGCCCTGGCTACAGTTGTTTCAGGGCACACCGGGCTGAAGGACCCACTTCAAAGCTCACAGGGCTGTTGGCAGATTTCAATTCCTTATAAGCTGTTGGACTGAGAGTCTCAGTTCCTTTCCATGTGGGCCCTTCCACAGAGCTGTTAGTGTCCTCAAAACATGGTAGTTGGCTTTTCCCTAGAGGGTATGATTTGAGAGAGCAGAAGTGAGAGTGAGGAGAGCATGCCAGCCCTCACTGAGTGCCCAACATGGAAGCCACAGTCTTTCATAACCTAATCTCAGAAGTGACCTACCATTACTTCTGCCTATGCCGTTGGTTGTACAGGCCAACCAGGGTATTTCCTGGGATCATTGGGAGTCATTTGACAGTCTTGTTACCACAGATGTCTCCCCATCTTCTGAAAATTTTTCCTGACTTAGTATCAAGCTAGTTTAAGGAATGGTATTCTCAGAGTAATATTTCTCCAGAATTTGGGAGAATGTTTTTACTTTGATTTCAAAGGAAGAGCATTCAGGAACTCAAAGGGCAAGCAAGGGTATAGATCACTGAGTATATTTTGTTGTATTTTAAGTATGCATACTGAAGATGAATGTTTATTTTTAAAATTCAAGGTATGGCATTAAGAAGGAGAGCTTTTTCTTTCTTTTTTTTAAAGATTATTTTAGAGAGGGGGAGAGAGTGCAGGGGGGAGGGGCAGAAGGAGAGGGAGAGAGAAACCCAAGCATATGCCATGCTGAGCACGGAGCCTGGAGCCCCACGTGGGGCTTAGTCTCAGGATCCGGAGATCATAACTGAAGTTGAAACCAAGAGTGGGATGCTTAACCGATTGTGCCACCCAGGCGCCTCAAGAGGGAGAGCTTTTTCAAAGTGAGTTCCTAATTAGTTTTCTTGGTGTTCGGCATGTTTGATGCATTTTTAGCTGATACACAGTATAGTCAAAGCACAGCTAGAGCTTCGGCTGTGTCTGAATGTTTTAAGTAGCAAAAAGCAAAGAAACACTCTTTCCCAAGTTCAGTTAATCTGTTAGCATTTTCAGGAGAATGAAAATGAGAAATGCTAAATGGAAAAGTATCTCATGAAGAGGGAAATGTGGAGTTACTTGGTAAATGAATCTCTCTACACTATCCGTATTTTGATGGCCATTCAGTGAGCACGTGGGCTTTGGAGATACACCACACTGGCTCTGATGCTTATTTGCTGTGCAGTGTTGGGCAACTTGCTTGACCTCTCTAAGCCTTACTCCTTCATTTGTAATATGAGGTCGACATAGTTACCTCGTAGAGTTTTGGGGTAGAAGAAATGTAATAATGAAATAAAGCACTTAGTACTTTGCTGGGCCTGTAGTAGAACTCAATAAATGGTATTATTGGTATCAGTAATTAACAGTAACCTTCTATATTAATAATTTTCTTAAACTCAATTCAAGTACCAATCCCCTTCTTGAGACACTTGTGGTTTGGGTAACTGCTCAGAGCTGTGTTTGCCTCACCTGGATGAAACCCACGGAAAATACTGGATTTCATAGGCCACATTTATTTTTCCATTCAAAATGAAAATAGATTCGAGTCCCATAGAATTTGTTTTTCTTTACGGAAGTATAATTGAGAGCCCTGTAGAATTGAGATGACTATTTTAATAAAAAGACTGTCAGGAAGTTACTACTATTAACCTCTAAAATACTAATATGGGGCACGTACAAGAATTAGCACCCTAAGTGTAGCTTTTGAATCTTGCGTCCTTTGCCTCTGTATAATGCTCTAGATTTCACAAAGTGGGTTCACATGCCTCATGTCATCACATCCACAAAACAGCCCGTCCATGTTTTACATGAAGGAAATAGGATTAGAGATTGAAGTAACATGCCACGAAAGCCGTAGAAGGGGAAGCAACAGAGTTGATCTGAAGGAGTTCATTCCATTTATGTAACATTTGCCGAATGCCTGTTTTATGCCAGGTGCTCTGCTAGGTATTGGGGACGTTGAAATGAGCAAGATCTTTCCCTCTTACCCAGCCTGGATCTCTCTCTCTCCTCTCTATAGGCTTTTCTTTCTGCCTGGGCTAGTCAGGGAGGGGTGATCTGTACTACTTGAATAGTTTCAGTTTACCAGTTGGCCTGAAGGTCCAGCTTCCTTCTCGTGATTCCTGGGATTCAGAGAACTCAGACTCTTTGAGGCCCTGGGAAGAGAATGACATTGTTGCTACTCTGGGATGTTGACCTCTGTCCCCGAAGGCTGGTTTTATCCAGCGGAAGTGTACAGCCTCCTGTCCTCCTCTGAAGTGGTGTTTCCTTTGACATGATGCCCCGCCCACTCCATCCTGTAGTTTGTTCATCACTATACATGAGGGTTGTCAACTTTGACACTACTGACATTTTGAGCCAGGTAGTTCTCTGTCGTGAGGGCTGGCCTGTGCTTCGTAGGGTGTTTAGCAGCACCGCTGGCCTTTACCCGACAGATGCCAGTAGAATACCAACTCCCCCTCTCCACTCCCAAGTCCTGACAAGATGTTTCTCCAGACACTACCAGATGACCCTGTGGGTGCAGGTTGGGGTGAGGGTGGGTCGGGGGGAAGATGGGGGTAAAATTGCTTTGAGTTGAGAGCTACTGCTGATATTTCTAAGTGCTGAGATGGGGTTTTCACTTCATTGACTTTGCTTTTACCAACAAGCGTGAGTTTCAGATTTAGAGAACTTAGTAAGACCAAAACATTGATCCCTTCTGTAGAATAAAAATACTGTAGTTTTTAAAAGTTCTTAACGGAGAGTTTTTGCTAACTTGAAAAAATACCCTTTAATTGCTCCTCAAAAGGGCAAACAGTTCATTTTCAGAACTTGGAAAGAAGAGCAGTTCAGATGATAGCATTCTAAAGTTCATACCAAGGTATACAATGTTTAGCTAAGAGTGTTTGCCCTGGAATTAATTATTCAAGTTGATGAGGGGTATCAGTAGTGTTTTATTAAGCTTGATTCCTGTGATAATCTACTTCTCTGAGAGTGGATGCCATGCCCAGTCATCTGGTCTACCAAGAGTGCCTTGAATTACAAAGATGGCCAGGTGGGAAGGTTAGATGTATAGATGTGTGATAAAACAGAAAAAGCAAGATGTTAACTGCAGTGTGTGATGTGCAGTAGATGTGATGGAGTGTGAGTGGTAACTGGAACTTCGTTCAACTTTTTCATATGTTCAGAATTTTTCATTATAAAATGTTGGCAGAGGAAAGCCTCTGGAGCTGCAGGTTAGGGTAACTCTCCTTACACGTCTGTTATTTCAGTTGGATGTGGTTCAGTTGCTTTTCTGACAATATTATAATAATTAGGTAACACAAGCGGTGGTCTTAAACCCAGGCTTTAATTTCGTGTCTTATTTAAAATGGTGGCTATGCTGCTGAATTAAGTGTGGGAACATGTTTTAGTGAAAACTATTATAGAGAATTGTGATATATTATTACTATTTTTTCTCACAAAGGAGTGCTTTTAAGGTGTTTTCTGGCTTCTGAAAGTGGGGTGGTTTCTTCAGTGTTGTAAGGTTAAATTGTGGGCTTGCCCACCCCCTTATTTGCAGAGTATTAGTCATTGGAAAACATTCTTCTTTCTCTGTTTTCACAGCCTTCTCCCGTAGTCTGGACTAGGTTTTTAATAAAATGTACACCTTGATGTTGTTATTGACATGTTTCTCTGTTAGTTTGAGTACTGGGTAGAGTGGTTTCTGGTGGTATGGTAAATAATAAATGCTTATAAGTGAATGAGTGAAAGCTTAGGAGAAATGGGGGTGGGGATTATTCCTCCTTTTTCTCTGAGAAACTTCTTATTGCCCCAATTTGGGATTGAATTTTTTAAATGATGTATAAATTATTTGTAGGGTTAATACATTTTTAGAAATTTTAGAGATATTCTAGGAAGATTTTTTTGTATGCAAGCTATTTATAGTTAGAATCCTGTGAGAACAGGGAGTACAGAACAGCTCCCAAGGCAAAGACAGGAGGCATTGATGCCTCTATGAGTTGCTGCCATTTTAGGAAAAGACAAGATCTCACACCTGCTGTCTTTGTGGGTTTTGTCTAGTTACTTTTTCTGAAGATTAATAAAGGCTGAGTTTCTGTCTTCCTGACTAAGCTTCAGAGCACCACAAGTAGAGTGGACATCAAAGGTAGGATCATACTTTTTTCTTATAAAAATGAGGAGCAGAGCTTTTTCTCTTTGCCTAGTAAAAATGCTCATGGCAAAAAAGTTACAAACAAATTTGAAGGTTTTGGAATAGGAAAAACACGAAGGATCCTGACATCTTTTAACTTTTTGACCTTGTGAACTACAAAGGTGCTAAAAGAAACTTGTGTTCATTGAAAGATAGGAGCTTGATTTTAATAAAATATTAAACATTCTGTTTAATTGGCTAACTTAACATTTTACAGTTGACAAATCATTGTTAAAGTCCCACCAATATGATTTTTTTCAAAGAAGCATGCTGTCTGAGCCAGAAGTGAATGAAGTCTGTGGGACTGGACAGCTTTGGCCTGTAACTTGGGAGGGGAAATGTTTGCTTCTACTCTCTAGCTAGCACTGCATTTTTGCTGCTGTATGGTAGTGTTCATGTGCAGACATGCCACGAAGTTCCCACTTTTGTTTTCATTAAATTATGCTAATAATTTCTTACATATGATTAGATTTCCACAATGCAAGTCCTTCTGAGAGAATAAATAGAATTAGCAGATGCTATCTAATGAAATAGTCATCTCCAGATACTAGTAGACAGGTGATACTTTTGTGTAATAAGCATTCTGTAAGACAAATTATTTTCTTTATGAAGAAAATACCTGTCTCCCTTGATTGTAGTCTTAAAATCCTGGTGATATTTTTGTGACATCATTGCCATTCCTCGAATTAACTATACATGGAAAGCTTAGACAAGTTTAATCCAAGCTTTTTCAAAAACAGTAAGTCTTCTTAAATACTGTTGACAAAAATAGGAAATGTGCAGTTGACAGGAAGGCTTTAGGTTACCAACAGCTTTCTTGATCCAGCAGATTTCTTTGAGCTTGCCCCCTTAGTTTAGAATATGAGGAGAGAATGGAATCCATGCAAAAAAGGATCAAGGAAGCACTGTATCTTGTAGTATTTATAGGTGGCTGGAAATGAATGGGGAAAAGAATTGACAGATTTTGTAATAAACCAAACAGTTTTAATTTTTTAATTCTAAATACTCAAGAGTAGAACTTGTAATACATGTAGAGCAGGGATCAGCAAATTTACTCTGTAAAGAGCCAGATAGTAAATATTTTAGGGATTTGTGTGTGATATGTTCTGTGTTGGAGCTACTCAACTTTGCAGTTGTAGTGTGAAAACAGCCGTCGATGATATGTAAATGAATAACTGGCTGTGTTCCAATAAAACTTTATTTATGGACACTGCCATTTGGATTTCCTATCATTCCGACATGTCACAAAATCATTTTTTGATTTTGTTTTTACCCCCAATCATTTAAACTGTAAAAAATCATTCTTAGCTCACAGGTCATGCAGAAATAGGTGGCAGGCTGTTGTTTGCTGATCCCTAAATCTCAGTTCGGGATACTGCTAACTAATAAATATATGACATGATGGTGGGCTAGAGTGTCTGTTCCATGGCCTAGTGTGCTTTTTAAGCCCTCCTTACTATCAAGTGGAGTTAAAAAATGTCAAATTTGCTTCATCTCTGAGGGCAGATGAGGATAATAAAGTAGTAATATGAGAAAATGTGTAGTAAGACTCAAGGGAGTTAGACGATATTCTTAGGAATTTGCTAAAAGTGCAGAAATAACAGTTACGTTCAGCAGGCACAATTCCTTGAACTCAGAAGTAGGAAGAGTGCAGAACTCAGTGAGGATATCTTCTGGATTGAACTACAGAGCTCTCTGAAGATTCTAAATCCATCAGAATCCAGTCGGATAGTTTTGTGAGACATTTCTTGGAATGACACCTGAGAAAGTTCCCACTTACAAAGACAGAAGAAAATAAAATGAAAGAACCTTTAAAGAAATCGAGTATGTTTTATTGGCTCTTGCTACAGCAAATTTCTTGGATCTATTCAGAGATAAAACTTAAGTGAGGAAAGGATTGCTACTTAATTTAATCAGCATTTTAAGGATTTGGTGTTGGCAAGATATTTGGAAGTGTTGCAAAATACAAAATATTTTCATATTTTTGATCCAGAAATGTAGACTGGGATTTTGCCAAGCCTATTCCTTATGCAGTATGATGAGAATGTTTCTTCTTTGCTTTGGTTTCTTCCATCTTGTAGAGTAGGTGAATAAAATTGGCTAGCTTGGAAGGAAACACTCCCACTCAAGAAAATAGTTCACATTGTAAAGAATAGAGAAAATTTCCTTGAACCAGATCAATTGAATTTAATGAAGATTAGGCAAAAGAAATGCAGCATCAGAAGAATCACAATCAGTTGTTAGTGATAGCTCGGGAAATTAAGCCAATTGAACAGAATTCAATAGGGTAAAAGTTTTCAGTGGATTCAAATGGAGTTTGTTTTTATGTTTTTATTTTTAACCTTCTGTTTTGAAAATTAGTTTTGTTGTACCCACTTCATATCAGGAAGACATTAAATTTAGAAAACATAACTTTGGTCATACTGACTTTTTTCCTGTTGATGGATTTTTGTTAGCTGCTGTGTAAATGGGGAGAAAACTTGATAGGTGTTAGATCTCTTAAAGTTGGATAGCTTCATTTGAAACTGATAGTTGACAGTATTAAAAATAAAATGGGTTGATAAATTTGTAAATTTGTGTTGTTTTATATATCCAGCCGGGTTGAGATTACTTCTGTGAGGCTTAATGAGTAACTTCCTAATGCTAACCTAACAAAGTGACTTCAGATGTTTATAAAGTACTTTGAAATATAAGCAAAAGTTTTAGAGTTTTCCTTTTATTTGTTCTACAGGAAAATAAGCTCTCCTCTGTGGCTTAATTATGAAATTTACATTTGTGATTGGCTAATGAGCTGGAGTGAAATCAGGGAAACTTGGGATGTTAGATTTGAAAACCAGAATGGGCACTGCTTTGTTTTTCACAGGAGCTGATGTGTTCTCTTATGTTTGACTCTTTTTTCCAGTGAAACCAGCAGTGTGTGTAGCAGCAGTGACACAGGGCTCTTTACCAACGATGAAGGACGGCAAGGTAATCTTGATCCCAGCTTTGGGATGTTGGTTCAGTATTTCTGGGGAGATTCTAATGATTAGAGGAGTGACTCAACTGAGAATATGGTGGTTGTCTATGGCAGTGGTTCTCAAACTTCAGAGCATTTAAAGGCCACCTGTTAAAACTCCTGAGCTCCTAGAAATCAAATAGGTCTAGAGTTGTCCCCTGGAATCTGAATTTTTCGTAAGTACCTGCAGTGATTTTTATGCAGGTAGTTAGTTCAGACTTTGAGAATCAGTGATTAGGGGAATATAGTGTTAAGGATGGGACTTTGGGAAGTTGCTAATTTTACTAGAACCAAAAAATATCCTTATTATACTCTTTTTATTGGATATTAAGACATTCTTATTTTTACATAAGAATTTATTTTTATAACCTCATTTATAAATGAGCATAGTGTTCCAGATGAATATATCCCAGAAAACATCTTTCAATATTAAAACTCCTGAAGTTTAGCTTAGACCATTGTGAATGAGGCTGGTATATGTCAATTACCAGTTCTTTATCTTTACAGCCTAAACAGTAATTTGAAACTTTGTTTTACCCTTGCTTAGGACCACACTAATTGTGTACCAGTAATAATTTCATATAGCTTCTTTGGACTGTAGTTCTGTTAATCTAAATAAGGGATTTGTAGATGTCTGAAGTCCCTTTTAGCTCTGAGATCCAATGAATTTTTCTTTAAGGGTTAAGTGATTGAAGGACAGAAGCTCAATGGCTACGTGTCTAAGTTGATCCAGATAGGCTCCCTAGTAACTGAAGGAATCCTGGGACTGTGACACTCAGGATCCAAGTTCTGAGTTTGGAGAGAGATCTTGGGGGATTGTATCTCACCCATGCCTCAGAGTCGTGGGCGTGAATGGAGTTGCAGAGCTTCCTACTATAATGGAGGTTGTTGTGTGTACATTTCTATCCCTTTCTGATTCCGAGGGAGCCACGTGTCATTAGAGGCTGTGTGTGTATACTCCCAGGTAGGGTGCAGCTAAGATCTTGATTCTTTTGTCTCATACCAGGGAAGTCTGGTGGTCTTTCCATGAATGAACTAGTGTGTACCATTTAAAATTACAAATTTTCTTTGCTTTTATAGTGTTCTATGAAGTATCATAATGTGTCTCTCTTTTTTAAGATTTTATTTATTTGAGAGAGAGACAGAGATAGCAACGGAGATAGTGAGAGAGAGCAGGGGAGGAGAGGGAGAAGCAGGCTCCCTGCTGAGCAGGGAGCCTGATGCAGGGCTTCATCCCAGGACCCAGGGATCATAACCTGAGGCAAAGGTAGATGCTTAACCGACTGAGACACCCAGGCGCTCTTCACAATGTGTCTCTTAAAACTTGTGATGTATGATTATCCAGAGGTTTAAGAGAGTGTGGACCTATTATGACAGGTTAAGTGTGGGCCTTTGAAAAACCTTTCTACTGGTAAGGAATCCTTGGTTTATGATGGAAGATTTTAGAATATGCTATTGCCCCAGCTTTCCTCTCTGTCTCAACTTCATGCATTCTGATGATATTTAGATGCTTGGAGTTCTCAGCACAAAGCTATGTTATTTCCTGCTTCCATATCTTTGTTTATGCTGGTGTCTTTGCCAGAAGTCTCATCCTTACCTTTTCTGGAGTGGTTGGTCGTCCACCAAGACACAGTTTTCCTTTTGTCCCTCCAGGGCATATTTATGGACTGCATCAGTGGGGTTTTTTGCTCTCAATTTCTTATTGGGTTTGGCCAATAGGAAGCATTAGCAGAGGAATGGAGGGAGGGAGGTGAATGATACTGAGTGTTATTAGGCAAGTTTTTATCATGATAACACCGTTTAACAGCCCCAGAATTTCAGTGGTTTACCACATTCATTTCTTGCTGTGGTCCTGGGGGTTGGCTGTGGTTCAGCTGGTCTCCAGGCTTTAGATTAGGTTTGTATCTACTCAGCGAATCTTATCCTGGGACCTCTGCTAGAGGAGCGTGTGGAGCACGTGGCGCATGCGGCCTGGCTTCTCGTGCTGCAAAACGTGAATGCTAAGTGACCAAACCAGAGCATAACTACATATTTAAAGCTTGTGCTTGAATCACATCTGCTAATGTTCTACTACCTAAAGCAAGTTATATGACAAGTCAGTTATCAGTGGGATGAGGAAGTATGCTCAGCCTCAAGGGGAAGGCTCTGGAATTCCATGATAAAAGGCAAAAGGCATGGATGTATTATCATAGGGAGGTAGTGAAGAGTTGGAAGCAATAATGCAGTCTACCACATTGGATTGTAGCTTTCCCTGGCTCCCTTTCTGGTTGGCAGCCTTCTATAACCTCAGTTTTCTCTCTGGTCTCTGATAACCATTCTTTCTCCTTGCTGCTTCAGGTTTAGGAAGGGTAAAGATTCCCCACTGTGCTGGCTCCAGGTGCTTCACCAGCCCTTATTGCTTCCTCTTAGTACTGTCTACACTTTTGTAAATAGTCACTTCATTAAAGTCTCAATTATCCCATTTAAATGTATGTGCATTTCATGAGGATTCCGACTGATACACACTCAGTGCAGGCCTCATCTCCTAGAATCCTTACTCTTTCCCTGTACTTACTGCTTTCTTATCACTTACCATATGATGTTATTGTTTATAGATGTGTGCCTTTTCCATTGAAGCCTTCCAAGGCAGGAATTTTTTTTATTATTTGTAACTACAGTGGGTAACACATTGCCTGGTGTATAGTAAGCTCTAAATAATTAGTTACCGGAAAAGCCAGATAAGGGGAAAACTCTCCTTTTTTTCCCTCAAACAGAATTAGACATAGAACCACAGATTATAAAACAGCTAAACCTATTTTGGTTAAAGTGGGAGGAGCAGGAAAGTCTGGAGCCTGATCCATCAGCCTCTTCCTTATTCTCTGGCAGTAGTCTTTTTTGGGGGGGAGCATCATGCATCCTAGTGAACCCAGAGCTGGGGACTACTGGTCTAGATGACTTCACAAGGTTTCCTTCAGTTCAGTGAGTCCCTTTTTATATCTCAAAAATCTTGAGTGAATGCTTAAGAACAACAACAACAACAAAAATGCCTTAATGGGATGCCATTTGTCTTCAGGAAATATGATCTAGCTAACTATACTGTTTTAATAAATGGCCTAAGGAATGCTTATGAATAAGAAAGGAATTAATATATTGACATGCAGAGAAACTAATCACTGTTAATTCTAAAGCCTGTCTTTAGTTCATCTTGTGTACCTGGTTTGGTGGGATGCTTTCAGGGTAATGATTCTCAAGATGTGGTCGTGAAGTCAGCTTAGCATCCCTAGGGAACTTGCTAGAAATGCAAATTTTTGATCTTTCTGCACCAGAATCAGAAACTTTGGGGGTAGGGCACAGCAGTCTGTGTTCTGATAACCCTTTCTCCTCCTTTTGATGCCTATTGAAGTTTGAGAACCACTGGTCTAGAGAAACAGCTGTTGGTGGTGTGTTTTTATAAGGGAACACTTTGAGTAACTTTTTTATGGGCATTTTCATTTACCTTTTAGAGATCTCCAGGGTGGGTTAAGAGTTACCATTATCCTGGCTTATGTTAGTGGGTCATGAATCTGATACTTCATGTACTTAACCATGGCCTGAGCAGTTTTCCCTGGGATCCGGCATACATTAGGGAATGAATGCACCGTGAACTCTTCAGATGTTCTTGTAGTAATTCCCTTCATCCTTGCTATTTTGAAAGGAGTACAGAATGGTAGACCTAAAGTTATCTGTTTTACTACTTTTTGCCGGCGGGAACAAGTTCTGTTGCAAACTGAGATGCTATCATCCTAGCCAGTAGAAAGAGGTTTGAACCAAGAGTCTGGCTCTGTGGGTCTAGTCTTGACTTTGTCATTGATGAGGAGTCTGGCCTTGGGTCAATGGTATGACTTCATAACAAATCTTGGGGATTATATTGCTTGTCCCTGTGGTTATTTTTTTCCTGGTTGCTTGGATTGCTAGTGTCAAGATGATTTTTTCCCATTAATGGGGTACTAAGGGGTACTAAGGAAGAATTGAGGTATGGGTAACATTTTTTATTCACCTATTATGAGAAATGCAAATATAACATCCCTCAGGAATAGGTAGGTTTGAATGGAGAAACATTTGGGCTTTGAACCCTCAAGTCCGTTTATACCACAGAATGGTACATAAGAGGCTACTTAACTTTTGTGTTAAAGGCTTTGGACTTAGTCAGGCTTTGGGTTCAGATCTTGGCTTCATCATTTATTAACTTTATCTTGCCTTCTCTGGGCTTTAGTTGCCTCATTTATAAGTTGTAATTAGTGTAGGGTTTAGAAGAGATAACATACTTACAGATTTTTAGCATGGACTCTTACAGGTGGTAAGGGTTTAGTAAGTGGTAGCTTTATTATTTTTTACTCATAAAAGTCCAGTGTAACACAGTATGACATTATGTGAAACTGGTTTATACTATAATTTTCATCATAATATATAACATATAATAGAAGGAGGATCAAAACAAATTTTTTGTACTTTGACTTTATTTAAAAAGTATAATCAAATCTGTAGGTCTGAGAAATCATCCTCCCATTTGGTTTTCATGCAGCATGTTAAAATTCCAACTTAGGATATGATCTTTTTACTTTAGGGGATGATGAGCAGAGCGATTGGTTCTATGAGGGAGAATGTGTCCCAGGATTCACTGTCCCTAATCTTCTGCCAAAGTGGGCTTCTGATCATTGCCCTGAAGTAGAAAGAATGGATTCTGGACTGGATAAACTTTCCGATTCCACATTCCTTTTACCTTCTCGACCAGCTCAAAGAGGTAAGTTTTGAGGAGACCAAAATAAACTTCACACTTCCATGGTTCTCTTTGGGGAGAATCATCCCATGGCAAGCATACTCATTCCTCTAAGAATGCATTAACTATCTGAATTTTGGAGCTAGTCCAGGGATTTTTCTAGAAGATTCAAGGGTGAGTCTCAAAGCTTGAGGTTCTCCATTCGTACTAAATCAACCCATGGAGACTCTTGGGATATCTATTAGCAGGGCATTCCTTCAGCTTGCTATTGCCATTTGTGCCAGATTTAGGAAGCCTAGCAGCGTGTCACTGCTGCTTACCTGCTGTGAAACCGATGGGCTATGGAGTCCTCAGTGGGAGCCTGAAGTATTGGATCTTGGAAGAGAACAGATTTCAGTAAGAACATTCACATACAAGGTATAATGACATTTTTTAAATTGGATGATTTTAAAATATTTCCTTTAAATAATTTTATTTTATTCTATTACCTTGGACTTAAACACAAGTACATCCTTTCCTTTTGCTTTTCCTTTACTTACGATGTAGCAAGGTAGAGTGGAAGAGCCTAGGACAGGGGGAAGGAACTGGGGTGATAAAACTCTCAGGTGCTGTCTTCTAGCCCCGTGACTGTGACAGAGTCACTTCATTTCCTTGGGACATGGGGGTCATCACTTAAAATAATTGCGGCTTTGAGCACACTGTTTCAAAGGTGTCTTTTTGTTCTATAAAGTGATGATTCTGGGGTGCCCAGTAATCAGTCAGTTATTAAGTATTTGTTGGGCATCTGTTGGTGATCAGAAATACGCCCAGAGCTGTAAACTCCTATAGCATTTTGTTATGATGAATTTAGATGATTGAAAGTCCTTCTCAAAACAGGTAGCTCTTGGTAAAGGTTATTGCCTGGCTGACGCACATGTTTGCTACCTTAATAACTTGGATCTAACATTTCAGTGACCATTTCTGAAAATTCTTTATGGACCACTTAAAATGCACACAAGTAAGAACAGGAAGAACAACTTAAAATGACCTATAATTCCATACCCAGAGACAGTGTCATTAACAACGCTTGGGTATGGATTCTTCCAGTTGTGTTTTTTATGTGTAGAACACATATATTAGAAAAATGGGATTATACTATACAAGCTATTTTTTTAAATGTTTTTTTATTATATTATGTTAGTCACCATACAGTACACCTCTGGTTTTTGATGTAAAGTTCGATGATTCATTAGTTGCGTATAACACCCAGTGCACCATGCAATACGTGCCCTCCTTACTACCCATCACCAGTCTGTCCCATTCCCCCACTTCCCTCCCCTCTGAAGCCCTCAGTTTGTTTCTCAGAGTCCATAGTCTCTCATGCTTCATTCCCCCTTCTGATTACCCGCCCTTTCTTTATCCCTTTCTTCCCCTACCGATCTTCCTAGTTCTTATGTTCCATAGATGAGAGAAACCATATGATAATTGTCTTTCTCTGCTTGACTTATTTCACTTAGCATTATCTCCTCCAGTGCCGTCCATGTTGCAGCAAATGTTGAGAACTCATTCTTTCTGATAGCTGAGTAATGTTCCACTGTATATATGGACCACAACTTCTTAATCCAGTCATCTGTTGAAGGGCATCTTGGTCTATTTTAACTATTATTTTATGACTGAAATGTTTTTGAGATAATAACTAGCATTTAACTTATAATTAGAAATTATTGATACTACTCTTTATTTGTATAGTGTTTTCAATTTATAAAGTACCTTCCCTTTGCTATTTCATTGAGTCTTCACATCAGCCCTGTATGATAGGACTGTGCGAGTGATTATCCCTCCTTTATACGTGAGGATGCCTAGGTCAGAGGTAAAGACACACTTGAGATCATATTGCAAAGGCATGAGAATGATAAATCCTTGGCAAATAGACTAGTGATACTAGTTTAAGGCTCAGGCTCGTAAGATCCTGGGGAGGAAGGCCTTTGGTGTACTAGAAGCATATCATTGCTAATGAATCTTCTGCATTCCTTTCTGAGGGCTTTCTTTCTTTTTTTTTTTTTTAGGGTACCATGCCCGCTTGAATCGTCTGCCTGGAGCGGCAGCTCGATGCCTCAGAAAGGGCCGAAGAAGGCTTGTTGGGAAGGTGACCGCCTTCACTGTCTACTGGGCTTACTGGGAGACTGGGAGGACAGTATTCCCTGTGGGGTTTGTGTACCCTCTTGATAATCAAAGGTGCTGCAGAACTCCATGGAGTAAATCAAGCCAACTGAAATATTTTGCAAGTTCACAAGAGTGAACCTTAATGTAGGATATAAATGGATACACACCTAAAAGATGAAGCTTAACTCGTACAGAAGTTTTGACAAAGCAAATACTGTTATGACAGTTTGTCTGTCAATCTACAGGCCTGCTCTTGTCTCTTCTATTCTTTCGATTAATCTTACATTATTATTGTAGAAGCTGAAATACTCTTGGCTTCTTTATAACTCCTCCTGAATTCATGAATGCTTCTTCTGTCCTAACTTTGGTCTTTTATTCTAGAATTCATTAAAAAAAAAAAAAAAAAAAACTGGAAAGAAAACCAGTTATCAGATTTCAGAAGCTTTTCTTTGGTCACGTGGGAGGACTGTCTACCACTTACTCAGTTCTGCCTTTGCCAGGGACCGTACTTGGCACTCAGTTCATTTAATCCTCCCAACAACCTTACAGAACAGGTGATGTTCCCACTTAGCAGATGAGGAAAACTTGGGTTCAAAGAAGCTAGGTAATGTCTGATATTACCCAGATAGAAGTGGCAGAAGAGAGAATTGAATCCAGCTATACTTCTCTTTTATCTTTTCTAATTTAAAATTTAAAAATTATCATTATTTTTAAAGATTACTATTTATTAATTTGAGAGAGAGAGAGAAAGAGCACAAGTGGGGGGGAGGGGTAAAGGAAAAGGGATAAGCAGACTCCCACAGAGCAGGGAACCACTGCATCCCAGGACTCTGGGATCATGACCTGAGCCAAAGGCAGACACTTAACTGACCCATCTAGGTGCCCCTAAAAATTACTTTAATTTTTTACTCTAGCTTTGAGATTGAAGGTAGGTTAAGACTGGGGTTCATACCTAGTTAGGATGGTGGTGGGCAAAGGGCAAGAGAGTGAGAGGCATTTCAGAGCATTAATGTGTTCACTGCAGAAACATTTAGAATGCCTACTATGTGTCAGGCTCTGTGCCTGGCCAGGTACATAGTGATCACAGCCACAGCCTGGCTACCCTCAGGGGGCTACTGTTTTGTAGTTGAAATAGGGAACTGTTTTCTGGAATTTTAGCTGTGTAAAAGAAATGAAGCTATTCATTTCCAGGTGAACTCAGATATTTTTAATCTTTTTCAATTTCAAATCTCTTAATTAGAAAGACATTTGATTATGGAAGAATGATACCTTCTTCTTTTGGCTCATTGATTTCAGAGACATTAAAATGCTGCTTTCGCTGTTCTGGGAGCTTATTCTTAGTTAACAGGATAGCTAATAGGGTAGGAGTATGTGAGGTGGAGGGAGGCAGGAGGTTGGGAGTAGGGAACAGAGAGGTGGTTTTACTTTTTATCAGTTGGGCATGAAAGATAATGTTCTACCTTACTTAGTTTCAGCTCCTATAAAATAAGAGCCTTCCACTTCCATTGAAGTAGATCAGTTCATCTCGAAGGCTCCCTTTAGCTTGCCTGGAAGGAAACTAGGGCCTGTTGGATGTGCCTCTAAGAATTTCAAATGAATAGGATAATATTTACTTGTTTAATTCATCTTCATCACCTTAAAGGGATATTTGTCATTTCTAGCAGAGGTCAGTGTTCTGCCCCCCTTCTTCCCCCTCCCCCACCTCTCTTCTCTTTTTCTAAATTGTAATCATAAATAATGAGTTTCATTCACAGCTCCCTGCCAGCGAGCTGCTAATTACGCAAAGTACTGCTTGTAATTTACACAGTAATAAACTGTAAATTTAAACATTACGGCACTTTAAGTTAATAATTTTTCTGCAGTAACAAATAGCTCATTTTTCACCCATCCTTTCCCTTGGCCCCTCTACTATGGCTGTGTCTGTGACCGGGAGGCATGTGCGTAAGGGATGAAGAATGTGAAGAATACAGTATGTGAAACCTTTTCATTTAGCTCCACTCCCGCCCAGAATCTGACCTCAAATTAATTTTTCTATAGTCATTTCTGCTAAATGTGTACCCTAATATTTTAGGCTAATCCACACACATGAATAAATACAGATCATAATATTTGCCTAGTAACAAATGTGTTTGAGTAACAGACTTCACGTTCTGGACATTCATGCCCATGACTTATGTGCTCTCATCTTAACACTCGTATGTGCGTAACTCTTACTCATGTAGCGTTGGTGCGCTTCCCCAGGTACTGTGATAGACCTTCATTGTAAATGTACTCAAGTTAAATGAAGGGTGAGTGCCTTGTGCCATTTTTCAGTTTTTTGGAGATGAGTAGTTAGTTTCTGAATTGCTTGTGGTGTTATGAGTAAGATTTCATATTACAGTCTTAGAACCCTAAATTTAAGAACTAATTTGTACAAACTTCTGTTTTACTTTAAAAAATGATGCTTAACAGACAAGAGAGGGTAACAATTTTTGTAGGTTACAAAATTCCTTTAATAGGTGTACATTTAGTCAGCAGATTTTAGGTGTTACCAGTGAGGACTGGCTAAATTTCCCATTATGAAAATCCTATAATCTGGGGAGCTTGGTATGTAGCTTGTTAAAAATCGGCTGCTGTTGGATTTTCAAAAAATTTTTTCTATTTCTATATACTTTAATAACTCACTATTAAAATGCTATCTATAGTAAACAAGGTTTATAATGACTTTTTTGGAACACTAGAGAAAAATAAGTCTAGAATAACGTAAAACTTTAAGATAGATTCCCATAAAAAGAAATAAATTTGCTGTTGAATTTTAAGATTGACATTTCACATGTGCCTTTGAGGTTGCTGGCGTAGTTATGGGAAAGTGTGAACTTGATGACAGATCATACTTTGTTTCTGTGGTTAGTTGACACTGTTGTCTTCCTTGCCTTTGCAGGAGACCAGCATAAGTACTGAGAGAATAGGCCACATCATTAGTGACCCTCGGCAGAAGGAGTAAGTGCTTATATATTTACTCATTATCCTAGCCCATTCTTGGAGTAGGACGCAGAGGGAAGTTTTACAAAGGAACCTAGAAATCTGACTCTAGAGCTGGATGAGAAGATCTTAAAGATTTGTACTTTACAGCAGTTAATGTGGCTAAGGCCCTAAACTCATGAGAGTGATTTTTTTTCCTTTCTAGACTAGTTTTTATTTCTTTGCTGTTTATATGTATAGATGCTGCCTTATAAAAGTAGCCTCCAGTTAAGATGTTACTATTTATTTATTTATATTGATTGATTGATGTATAACATTACGTGAGTTTCAGGTGTACAACATTGTAATTCAGTATTTATATCCACTACAAAGTGATCATCACCATACATCAGCATGAAATGGAGCCCTTTCACCCACCTCTCAACCCTCTTCTCCTCCGGGAACCACCAATCCATTCCCTGTATCTAAGAGTTTGTTTTGTTTTATTCTTTCATTTGTTTTGTTTTTAGATTCCATGTATAAATGATGTCATACAGTATTTGTCTTCTCTCTCTGACTTAATCATCTAACCTAATAATCCCTCAGGGTTCATCCATGTTATCACAAATGGCAAGATTTCCTTCTCTTTTATGACTGAGTGGTATTCCATTGTGTGTATGTGTATTTATGTATACACCACATGTTCTTTATCCGTTGATGGACGCTTAGGTTGTTTCCATATCTTGGCCATTGTAAATAATGCTTCGGAGAACATAGAGGTGTTTATATCTTTTTAGGTTGGTGTTTTCATATTCCTTGGATAAATATGCAGAAGTAGAATAGCTGGATCATATGATAGATCTGTTTTTAATTTTTTGAGGAATCTCCATACTGTTTTCCAGAGTGGCTGCACCAGTTTACATTCCCACCAACAGTGTGCTGAGATTCTCTTTTCTTCACATCCTCACCAACACTTGTTATTTCTTATTTTGTTGATAATAGCCGTTCTAACAGGTCTGAGGTAATATCTCATTGTGGTTTTGATTTTCATTTCTCTGATAATTAGTGATATTGAGCATCTTTTCATGTGCCTGTGGGCCTGTATGTCTTTGGGGAAATGTCCTTCATGCCCTCTGCCCATTTTTTGATTGGATTGTTTGGGTTTTTTTGTTGTTGAGTTGTATGAGTTCTTTATATATTTTGGATATTATTCCTTTATCTGATAAATGTTTTGCAATATCTTCTCCAATTCAGTAGGTTGACTTTTTGTTTTATCAATAATTTCCTTTGCTACACAGCTTTTTAGGCTGATGTCCCATTTATTTTTGTTTTTGTTTCCCTTGCCTTTGGAGTCAGATCCCCATCCCCACCCCCCACCAAAAAAAAAAAAAAAAAGAGAGAGAGACCCATGGCAAGGAGCTTATCACCTATATGTTCTTCTAGGAATTTTATGCTTTCAAGTTCTACATTCAAGTCCTTAATCCATTTATTTTGAATTAATTTTTGTGTATGGTATAAGATAGTGATCTAGTTTTCTTCTTTTGTGTGTGACTGTGCAGTTTTCCCAACGTCACTTCTTGAAGAGACTGTCTTTTCGCCATTGTATATTCTTGCCTCCTTTGTTATAAATTAATTGACCGTTATATGCATGGGTTTATTTCTAGGCTCTCTATTCTGTTCCATTAATCTATGTGTCTGTTTTTATGCCCATACCATAGTATTTTGGTTACTATAGCTTTGTAGTTTAATTGGAAGCCAGGGAGCATGATACCTCCAGCTTTGTTCTTTCTTAAGATTGCTGTGGGTATTTGGGGTCTTTTGTGGTTCCATACAAATTTTTAGAATTATTTGTTCTAGTTCTGTGAAGTATGCCATTGGGATTTGCATCTGTAGGTTGCTTTGGGTAGTAGGGACAGTTTAGCAATGTTAATTCTTCCAGTCCATGAGCATGGAATATCTTTCCGTTTATTTGTGTCTTCAGTTTCTTTCATCAATGTCTTATAGTTTTCAGTGTCCAGGTCTTTCACCTCCTCGGTTAAATTTATTCCTGGGTATCTTCTTCTTTTTAATGTAATTGTAAATGGGGCTGTTTTCTCATTTCTCTTTCTGATAGTTCATTATTACTGTAGAGAAACAACAGATTTCTGTACGTTGATTTTGTATCCTGCAGCTTTACTGAATTCATTTATCAGTTCTAAGTTTTTTAATGGAGTCCTTAGGGTTTTCTGTGTAGGGTATCATGTCATCTGCAGACTGATAGTTTTACTTCTTCCTTTATAGAATATATTTTAAGCCCATTTTTCTGCCTCAAAATTTTTTTGTTCAGAATCCCTCTATGTTTTCCTATAGGCTTCTCCCATTTTTACTCCTCTATCTAGAGAAATATCTTTTTGTCTTCACTACTATGCAACTGGAAAGCCTATGTACAGATATAAGAAAATTATTCCCCCCCTTTCTTGTGACAGCCTTGTCCCCTAACACGATTGGCTGTTTGATGTCTCCCGTACACTTCATGGTTAGTATCTGGTCGTGGTCCTATACTCATCAGCCTGGTCAGATTTGTCATTTACAAAATAGGCAAGATGTGAGTATGTTTTGTGTTCTTTTTGAATTTGGGGATCCTGTTGTCATCACACGGCTGAGAGTATGTTGGTGTCACACTGTAGTCTTGGGTTTGTTTGTAGAGAGTCTAGTGTTTTACAATTCCTTACAAGGCTTTTTCCTTTGAAGAGTTATTTTTCACAAAAAAAGTTTCTATGCATTTACCATCCCCCCTTTTCCCCTCCAGTTCCTTCTTTTCCCTAGTTCTTTCTTTGTCTTCACTTGGTTATCCCAGCATCTTTTTTTCTGCTCCTCCTCTATAATTTCCAACTGCTGCTTTTATTGTTTTCTTTCCTGTTGTTTTCTCCCTCTCTTTAGTTTCTGGTTACCGTCAGCTGGGAAAAGAGAACGAAATCAGGTAAGATCCCTTTTCTTCGTCATCTTTATTTTATCATTTGATTTCCTTTTCTTTAGAAAGAATAAAGCATTGGCTTCTGATTTTCCTCACATTTCTGCTTGTGCACATGAGGTAAGGTCCCTGTTCCCTGTGTTATTCTGATTTTTTTTTTAGAGGACTGTTGTCTCAGATTATCTGATATTCACTGAGAAGAACTGTAGCTAATTCCCTTTTTTAGGTTCAGCTGTGTTTTTCTGTTTATTACTTGTAATGCGTATTTCATAGGGATCCCATTTTTAATTTAGTTTTGAACTTTGCAGTAAGAAATCATAAGGAAGCTTGTTTGTTTGTGGTTTAGTTCAGCACCGGCATCCTATGCTGAGAAGTACAGTGGTGAGACCTGAACATAAGAAACCAAAGGAGGGAGGGCTGCTGGGAGTGAAGGGGGGTCAAGGCCTTAGAGCCTTACCCTCTTAGTCTCTTAGTCTCCTTCCTGGCTACCCCGAGGGAGGGCCCTTGGCAAAGCTAGGCCTGTGTAGGGGTCATAATTTAAAGATTACTGACGGTGGCTATCAACATGTTCTTTTAACGTTTGAAGCTTTTGATTTTTGTGGGGATAGAAGTTGCTTTATTTCGATTAGTTATAAAATAGGTGAAGACTGATAGATAGAAATCTCAGGCCTCCTGTTGCTCAGCAGTTTTTGTTTTGTGTTTTGACTCCTTAGGACTTATTAAATTGATGTACAGTTTAGACTTGGAACCTTCCTCTTGAAGTTACTATTTCAGAATGAACTAGAGTAGTGGTATACCTAACTGGTGTGTACTTACGAGATGATTTTAGATGGTATGTGGACACACGATTATTACTTTAAGTTATAATTTGTATTAGAAAAAAATATAATCATTCTATCAATCTTATTGTTCCATAGAAGTAGTAAGGACAAGGCTGAGTAAAAATAATTGGTATGAAGAAAAATACTGAGTAAATATAATCCAGGTGGTGGGCAGATACAAAGTCATTAAGGTGGTATGTGAGAGACAGGAAGCCAGGGTACTGATCGTGTTTGCCTCAGAGGATCAAAAGGCAGAAGAGCGCCTGTGGTGATCACCTAGTCCAGATCTGTTACTTACAAATAAGAGTTAAACGATTTGCTGAAAGTCAGACTTCTTTGTAAGTTCTTTTGAGATTACCATTCAGAGTTCTGGGCTTAAGATATATTTAGTTCTGAAATTTGGGGGGAGGATTATTTATTCTGGGAGAAGTCCAAAGAAAGCTAGAAAACACAAAGTAAGATATTTTTCTGTGTTGTGTCCAAGTTTGATCCTCACAACCACCTTCTGAGATACATTGAAGTTTTACAGAAGAGAAATTGGTATTTAACTTAGCCCCCACGGCAATCCTGTAAAATAGGTAAGATAAGCAGTGCATCCATTGTACAGATGAGGCTAGTAAAGCTCAAAGAGAGTACGTAGTTTTTAATAATGGCAATTCAGGGATAGACTGGAATTAAGTGTTAGGTATTCTTAGTCTAGTTCTGTTTCCACTAACGACGGCTGCTGGTACGTGTTAACCAGTTATGTACTGGAAACATTGACCAGGATAAGGAAGTAAAAAGGTAACTCCATGCTAGTTTTCTTAGGAACAAGGGCTAATAATCAATAGCATGAGTTCCTATTGTGTCAAATAGAAAGTACTATCTTCTGCCATTAAAGTAATTGTCATGTATTAGAAGTTTTTGAAAAATTGTTACTTACCAAGGAATAGCCTTTTTTGGAGGTGCGTGGGATCAGTATGCTGTATTCATGGTTGCAACTTCACTGAATGGTGTCTGCAGTATGGGAAAAGAGTCAGACGGTCAAAGGGGCAAAGTAATCAAACAGCAGGCCACCCTTAGGGATCAGGTCTTTATCATATAAGCTTTTCTAAAATAATCTCATTTATTCCTGCAGTTCAATCCCCTGTCTCCCCTTTACTCCTTGGATGTTCTCACTGATGCTTCTCACCGAAGATGTTCACCAGCGCACTGCTCTGCCAGGTAATTGTCTTCTGGTGAAGGTTTTCTTCCAGACAATACTATTTCCTTTTTTATAACGCTCTTCAGATTATTAAGTATATTTGTGTATAATATCCAGTTTGATCTTTACTACAACGTTTAGAGGCCAATAGATGTTTTACAGATACAGAAACTGAGGCAGAGTGTTGAAGTATCTTTCCTATGATCATAAGGCTAATATGTGATTTAAGTCTCAGCTGTGATCTAAGTCTTCTGACTTATATTAGACCACGGATTCTTGTTTTGTTTTGTTTTTTAACAACGCAGGGCTTGAACTCACAGCTCTGAGATCAAGACCTGAGCTGAAATCAAGAGTCAGACGCTTCACCAGCTGAGCCACCCAATTGCCCCTAAGTCTTCTGACTTGTATTTCTTATTTCTTCAGCTAAAAGCCCCATCTTCAGAGAACATTATTCATGGTCCTTGCCTTGACCTGCACAACTCTGTGTAATTTGCCTTCTGTCTGCATGTCCAGCTCCTTTCATGTACTTCTTTCTCCTTGCTAGGGGAAAGGTCTGGCTGTGCCAGGGAGCTCAGCTCCATTTTGTTGATCAAAAATAGCAACCCTTTTCTGCCTCTGAACCTTCACACTTGTTGCCTTTGTCTGGAGTCCTGTGTTAAGCCTTTCCTCACGGTTGGCTACTTCTCATCTCAACTCAGGGAGGACCTCTCAGACCATCCTATCTAAAGGGACCACCTCCACCTCTCTCTGCTCAACGATTTCTTTCCGCTAAAGATTTATCACAGTCTGTAATGAGTTTGCTTGTTGGGTTCCCCCCTCACAACTTTCTTCTCCTGTCTCTCTCACTAGGATATAAGCTTCATAGTGTAGGGACTTTGTTTTGTCTTGTTCCCTGATAATATCCCCAGCACCTAACATAGTGTCTGACACTTACTAGACATTCGGTATATATTTGTCAGAATGAATCCTTTGCCAGTGTGGCAGAATGAATCCTACGTTTTTCCATAGAAAGTCTCTGGAGGTAGAGGACATGGGAAGTAAACATGGTGTTAATGGTAGCATCCCCTAGCAGGGTTATTGTGCACAAAAGAGGAGCTAATAGGCTGAACCATAGAACTTTTCTTATTTCTAGTGGCACAAAGGATTTTTTTCCAAGATTCTGATGTGGTGGTTTTGTTTTTTTCTTCCTTTTCTTAATTCATTCTTTTTTTTTTTTTTTTAAAGATTTTATTTATTTCTTTATTCGACAGAGATAGAGACAGTCAGCGAGAGAGGGAACCCAAGCAGGGGGAGTGGGAGAGGAAGAAGCAGGCTTCCAGCGGAGGAGCCTGATGTGGGGCTCAATCCCAGAATGCTGGGATCACGCCCTGAGCCGAAGGCAGACGCCTAACAACTGAGCCACCCAGGCGCCCCTCTTAATTCATTCTTAAATGAATATGTTCACAGATTGGTGTGCAGGCACAAGAAATTATCCTTTCACAGATCCAGTGAGAACTTCCACTCTGGGCTGTAATAATAAATTCTGCCCCATAACCTACTGCCAACTGCCAAACCTTCTAAAGAGAGACTCTCACAAATGGTGTTACTGAGAACATGGAAAACTGTGGGATGATAATAAATTACTGCGCTAAGCCCTTCTCTTCAGTAGCGCGCTGTTGGTTATCTTTCACTCCCTCAGCACTCACTGACTCTGCGCTGTGCTGCAGGCTCTTGCTCAGCGCCTACCCTCAGGAGCTTCCGTTTCTCTTGAGAAAGCCAGGCGTGAAAATCAGCAGTTACAGGGTGGAGTGACAAGTGTGTCAAAATGTGCACGCAAATGATACAAAGACCAGAAGAGAGGCTTCTAAGTCAGAGGCTCAGAGAGGTTTTCCCAGAGGTGGTGATCTTCAAGCTGTCTTGAAAGACCCAAGATTTCAGTGCGTAGGAAAGCAGTCCTCCAGCTTTTTGTCTTAATCCCACATGAAATAATAGCTGTGTACTCTTTGGGAGGGTTATATGAATAGCACCATAGCCTGTCAGATGCAGAAAGTGGATTTTTTGCCCTTCTCCCTCTACCTCTGTTACCTAGAGCTGTGCCGTGCTGTGCTGAGATCAGTATCTGTGCTTTTATCAGGTTTCCTGGTGCTTCTAAAGCCTCATCCTGGCTGGAGTGGGTGTCAGCTTTTTTTTCTTTAGGTACCTTATTATCCATATCATTGTCTTCATTCTCCTGCTGGCCGTGCTTGTGACCAGCCTTGGAAATGTAAGGAAGTCTAGGCTGTGCTTCCGGTGCAGTCAGCTCTAGGGAAATATTGCTTATTCCTTTAGACCATTGCTACAAACAAGGTGAGAGAGTGTGGATAATTCTAGTTCATCTTTGTCCTTATAGATGTTATTACCAGGGCAGTGGTTACAAAGTGGGTTGTATTCTTTGGGGGTGGGGGAAGACATTTTTTAAATATAAATTTATTATCTGATCTTTAAAAAAATGTTTTTTCGTTTTAAATTATACATAGAGACATCTAGTAGCACTTATTTTTGTTTTATGTGTATGTATTACATACATAAAGGGTGCTTGTGCAAATGTTTTACTCATGAGGAAGCACAGTCAATAAAGTTTGGTAACCATGGCTCTGTGGGAAATGGTCAGCACAAGTGACCTCTAAGCAATTTTTAGAAAATATGGGTGATGAAACCCTGAGCCCTCAGGGCATCCTCTCCCTCCTTTGAAGTTGGGGGGGGGGGTTGGTCCCTGCCCAGCAAGTGGTCAGTTGAGAAGGAGCCATCTAGTTCCAGTGTGGCTGAAGGATAAGATGGACTTCAGAGCTGGATGGTTGGCTTTGCACAGAGTGGACATCATTTAACAAAGCCTGGTGTCTAGCAAGGAATGTTAAAGAGCCATGGTGGCAGGGAAGAGGCAGGTGAATGACTGTATTAAAAACAGTTTCGAATGGAAATTTTATCTTTTTCTTGTTCCATTTTATTTGTAGTAGGAAAAGATTTCTTTCAAAGCGTCTGGGCAGCCTTGGGAATTTCACACCTATCATTAGAACGATGCGTGTGTGTGTGTGTGTGTGTGTGTGTGTGTGTGTGTGTGTGGTGACTATGTTATCATTAGTGGTATAATTTTATTTTGCGAAGAGAGAAGTGTTTCCTGTTTTATCACAGCTTTCCCCGAGGAGGGCTGGTGTATTAATTTGCTGTATTGCCTCCTGGCTGTTCCCAGGCTGTTTTTCCTCTTCATCATGGAATTTTTAATGGCCCTGGTGCCTCTTGGGAAGCATGTGAGGAAGAGTTCCTCAGGGAGTGCTTCCCTTTTTTCACATGCCTATAATTACTCTCCTTTAAGAGCACAAAGAGTTTGATAATCATTCCTGAACTGTGAAGGTTTCCTCTTGTCGGGTTACTGAGCTGAGGCTGCTTCCTGCCTGGACATTGCCTGTTCCGCTCACCCAAACACTCAACTGCAGGAGACTGAGTGAGGACCCCTCAACCACCCTCTCACTGCTGGAGCCATTCAGCTCTGGTTCTCAGAGTGAGGCCTGGGGGTCACTGGGGGTGCATGAGTGACCCCTGGTACTCTCTTGTTGAGTATTTCATTGCAATAAACAAGGAAATGATGGGACCGTGATTTTAAGAGATCACTATATTGATGTATCATTTTAATACAGCCCAGATGGCAGGTGCAATGGGTGGGCGAGGGAGTCTTTGTGGTCTTTGTACCTCCTAATAGATTTGTGGGTTATGAGGTTTTCAGAACTACCACTCTAGAAATACTTAAATTTGGTGTTTTTCAACTCTGACTGCACTTTTGAATCACCTGAGAAGCTTTAAAAAATATAGCCATGCTGAGCCCCACTCCAAAGATTCTGATTTAACTGATCTGGGATGAGGCCCAGGCACTGGCATTATTTTTAAGTTCCCAGGTGACTCTTAATTACCCAGCCAGGGTTACGAACTGTTGCCCTAAATGCATATGATTTTATGACTGGTGCTTTGTAATTTTCTTAATAGGAAATCCCATTTCATGATCAGCATGAGCTCTGTGGTTTGGTACAGTGTGTGTGATTCCTTATGGGAGGTGGAATGCTGGACTTCACTTTGGAGGACTTCTGAAGTGAAGAAGAGAACGTCAGGGTCTAGCATGGTGCCCAGCACATAGTGATTCACTGATGGGACGACTTGCTGGGTAGGTGTTTGGATAGTTGGCAGGGTGCATGGATGAACTTCATAAACCAGCTGTTTTGGTTTGGTTGTTTTGGTTGCTAGTATTGGGATGTTATATTAAAGTAGTGATACTTGTTATCGGTGTTAGGAATTGCTGCTGCTCAAACAGCAGATGGTGTGATTGGTGTTCGGGTAGAGGCAGTGGTATTGCTGTCAAGGACACAGTTCTAGAATGGTAATAAGGAGCTAGTGCTGGAGGCAGCTTTTCCCAAAATGAGAGATTTATTGATTGTGAAGGATAGCTTTTCTTACCATGATTGCTGTAGAAAACCGTAACTAGAACTTATCAAATGTTACATCTCTCTGTATGATGCACAAGTCACCAGTTGGTGGTTTTTGAGTGTCTCGTGGCAGTTTTGTGTTTTCTCCAACTTTCCTGACCTTTCCTCTCTATCGTGGGTGGTGATTTGGTAATGTATCACCACTTCCATTTATTCCTTCTTTAAATTTTTAATCTCATGCTCGTGGGTATTAGTGTGAGGCAGTCCCGAGTAAGAATCTTGGCTTTATCTGGACAAATGACTTAACCTCCGTATACCTCAATTTTCTTATCTTTACAATGGAAATATTCATTTTTATTGTGCTAGTAGGGATCAAAATGAAATCATGTATTTGACTATTTAGCATACTGGTAGCTGATATGATTATTTTTGTTAAATTGCCACTACCCTACCCTGTCCTTAGGATAATTGCAGTTTTATAAACTTCAAGTTGGCTTCCAGAGTCATTTGCTAATGAGATGTCGTACAGATTCTTGAGGTGCTTAAATCGCCTCAAATGGACTGTAAGAGGAGGCATTTGGACAGTGTTTGGTAAAAAAGAGAGACCTTCCTGCCCATCAGAGAGTTGAAATAGGCTAGGCTGTGCTCATTGTAATTCATTTTATCTGTTCACAAGCGTTACGATCTGCATATCAGAGTTGTGTGCCCAGCTGGCTGTGCCACTTGACAAGGAGTTTCAAAGAGCGAGAAGAAGACTCAATTCACGCTATTAATTTTGACCTTTGGAGCCATAGTAAACAGCCTCGGGTTTTACCTCCGGGCTTAGGGAAAAGAACCTTTTATTAGTCCCGTATGTGCTGGGGCTGCTGTGATGCGAAGCCGCCCTGCCCACCTCTGTAGCGCCTCCGTTTTGGCCACGTGTGAGGAAGTGTTTCTGCTGGGACATTGTCCAGAAAGCTGCCCGGTGCTACTGGAACTTCCCGTCACAGAGTGCGCAGCTCTCGAATCTTTTGTCCTTCACTGGATGGTCTTGTTGACAGCAGCTCTCAGCTGGCTGGCATCTTACTGCCTAAGCGGAGTGAGGAAAGCATGTTCCCTCTCCGGCCACTGTAACAGACCCGGCTTTCCAATCGATGGGCGCTCTCCTGCTCCTGCGGGTGGCACGAGGCCACTCCCCGATCTGCCAGCCGCCGCCCGGCCAAGGGAAGGAGAGTGCAGAGAATTGTCAGGTGCTGGCGAGCTGTTTGTCACCGACTGCTGAGGGTTAGGTTTGAGTGAAAACACTGTTGGAATTGCTGGGACCTCTTCCTGTTAGATAAGCCTCCTTGTGTCCTCTCATCGTGAAGTGGTTTTCTGTCACCAGCTGCTGCTAGTGGACCCTTTCCTCTGTGCCAGTCTGAGAAAATAGTTCCCCTACTGGGTGTTTCATAAATGTCCGTTAACCCCAAAGATGAAATCACGTGTGAGGAAGGGCCCTCTCTACTTCTCTAGATTTGATCCTCTTTGCCTTCATTTTACCCTGGCACTTTGTTCTTGATTGCCACTCAGTGTCTTGTATCTGTTCGTTCTTTCCACATCGGCCCTCCTCACCATGTTGTGGACGGGCCCTCAGCGCGGCCATCTTGTGTGCACCCTCTCCACACGCAGCAGCGAGCTTTACAGAGGGCAGGCCTCCATAAATTTGTGTTAACAATAATCGAGGGGAATAGATTAGTAATTAAGGAGAATAATTGGAATATATGATATATGTGACCTTTGGTCCTTTGAAATATCAGTAGTTTTTTTCCTGATATTACTTGTTTGTATGTGCTTAAGAAAAAAATACAACAAATAAGGACCGTTTCACAATAAATTTTATTTTTATTTCCCATATTAAAAAAGTTGAACTTTTCAGTGGGTTTTTAAAATGAGTGAATTTTTGAAGGTGAACTGCGCCTTAAATTGGCTTGCCTTTGGCAGGTAAAGACTGTTTTCACTCCTTAGGAGCGACTCTAAACATCTTTGTTCTAAATCTAAAGCAGCCACTTCAGTTATTTTTTTTTGCCAACATTGGTTCTATTAAACATGCATGTATTTCTCAAAGTAATTTTTTTTCCCCCTAAAAGTACATTCCTGCCCCAGGGACATAGTGATCTGCCCAGTTTCCTAAGTAACACTGCAGTTTTAACAACTCACCTGATCTTTCAGTTACCTGCACTAAAAAGTGGAATAGGAATGTTGTGTTTATGTGTGTACATACAGAATACTCTTTCAATTAATGGCTAATCTTCAGCATTCACCTTCACATTTATGAAATGAATTTAGTTACTTTTCCTGAAGTAAGAATTTTTAAAGAGTGGTTTTTTTTTGCTTTTAATGCTCATTCCCCACCCCCCACCCCTACCCCTCATCAGTTCCTTTCGGCCAATGCTGCTGAATGTCGTGTTTAGGGGAAGTACTAATGCTGTGAAAGGAGGAGTGCTTCAAGAACTCCGAGGCCCAGATCAGATGAAACAGAACCAGGGTAGCCTCTCTTTTCTCTAGGGTAATTGCCTGTATACTAGGGAACAGCATTTTTATTTAAATTAATTTTCATTTAATCATTCTGTTATTCTTTAGGTTAAATTTTTAGATCTTTTTTATTAACTAGGTTGGCTTTGGGAATTTGGCATATATAATATATATTTAACTCAGTAATTTTTACAGCAGGTAGAAGCTTACCAGAATTACCTGAGGAGAAATTTCAGAGTAGGCATATTGTTGGTTCTTCTCTCACGTCAGCATGGTGGGGCATGCATATTTCGTAAAAATCTCCTTACATGATTCTGATAACCATTGCCACTCTAATTGAGAAGGAAGTTTTAACTTGGTAGAAATTTCAGCTTAACTGATACTTGGCCTTTTTGCCCCCCCTGCGTAATTGAAAGATCCCCTCCCTCCACACACAGTACAGGATTTGGAGTGGAAGAACAACTATATACTGCTCTTGACAGAGAATTTTTAAAAATCTAGTTAAATCTTCTACCCTTTCTACCTACTGTGTGTTGGTGAGAAGGGGAAGCTCTGGCTTTCCCCGCCCTTTGTGAGAGCTGCTTGTGTTGACCCTTTTCAGTTTCTATCTTGTGAGAGTAGACAGAGATACCGTCTGAGTAAAATAACACAAATTAAGGAAACAACACATTGGGAAGAAAGGGAGCCAAATACTCCTAAGTGAAAATGAGGGTGGGGGGGGTCAATTTTTATTTTTTTCCTCTTTCTTTCATTCTTTGTGTCTGTAGTTATTGATACAGAATTATTTGGGGACACGCACAGATTGGAACTGCCTCTTGAGTAGGAAGCTGTGGCTGCAGCAGGTGTGTACTCCTTGCTCAGGTTCCCAAAAATAACACAAGGGGCCCTTCCAGCGCCACACGGATTATTCTCCACTCCCGAACAGGGTGTCCTCATGTTCGGAATGTGCTGTAGAGCGTGGCAGGTTCCATTTCCTGTCTTTTTAAAATCCTCTTGCTCTGAGCACTTAGCTTCCTTTGTGCTTTCCCCAGGCTCCGGGTCTCTAGGCTTCTGGGTGTTTTTCCCTCTCTGTCCTCCAAGGTTCTTCCCAGGCAGACAGAGCCCCCAAAGGGAAAAATCGATTTTCCCAAGCTGTGAACTCTACCATTACTAGTGTCCACTTAAAACCAAAAAGAAGGAAAATGCCTTACTGTCCTTTATAATATTTTGATTGTTTCTCTTCTTCTTTACTCATATCTTTGCTAGGAAGGGATGTAGGGAGAGACAGATATTCTTTCTGTACTCAGACCTAAGGTGTGATGTTATTTAACTTCTTATGAAATAGCTCTCCAACCTGGAAAAGGTCCTAAAAGAAATGTGTTAAGAGGGAAGGAGCATTAAACTGAGTTTTAGGACTGAACGTGGCTTCTCTTTATCCCTACCTCAGTTTCTCTGTTATCCAAAGTCTATAACCAGAAAAACTGTGTGGCTGGAAATAGGACTAGGCTACAAGGTCCTTTGGGGAAGAGACCGTCTGTTTTGTTCAACACTTCAGTAAAAGCAGTGAACAATGAAAGAAGCAAAAAAACTCCTGAGTAGAAAGGAAATAGTCCACATAAAAATACGTACTTTGACGATAAAATAACGTGGTTGACTTTCATAAGCTTTATTACCTGGGTTCCTTGGAAAGCCTTCAGTTCTTTCCTAAATTATCACCAGAGGAATTTACAAAATTCGAAGGATTTAGAATGTTCAGGCTAACAATTGAGAGTGGGAATGGGGTGGTGGAAGTCGATCATTTACTGCAGAAACAAGTAACAGGCTGGAGGCTTAGCAGTCAGGGGTCATTTAATGTAGGGACAATTAACCCTGAAGCCTTTACCATCACTGAGCAGGGCAGAGTGGGGGCTGAGAACCTTGGCCCAGAGGGGCGGGGCATGGGAAGGACCACCTGAGCCTTGGCGTCCACAGTAGCCCCGTAAGGACGCTGCAGCATGTAGTAAGCGCAGTGTGATAATCTATATGCGTCATGGTAGATAAGTAATACTCACTTTCATTTTACTAAAATAAATAAGCATTTTAAAAAAGCACCATATTTCCATTTAAAATGATGAGAAATTTAAATATTTTCGTACATAAGTGATTTCATCATTTTATTCCCAAATGTGTCATTTCTTGAAAATGTGAGATTAATGTCACTGACTAGGTCAGTAAAGGAGGGATAATATGGGCCCTTAACCGTCTTACTGACATATATCAAACATGCAGAGCTGTGAAAATGATGGATGGTGTGTAAATAAAAGGCAGTATTTATTTTGTTCAGCCCAAGTGGATACTCCGAGAATTAATATCTTAAGTCTTCTGAGTACTTTTCTTATACTTTCCATTTTGCATCTGTCTCATAAAATTCAACATTTTGCATTTGATCTTGAAGAAGCAATATTTTTGTTTTGCATTTTTTTAAACTTTTTAAATTTTAATTTAATTTTTTATTTTTTTATATAATAATTTTTTATTAGATTACGTTAGTCACCATACAGTATATCCCTAGTTTTTGATGTAAAGTTCCATGATTCATTACTTGCATATAACACCCAGTGCACCATGCAATATGTGCCCTCCTTAATACCGATAGGCCGGTGATGGGTATTAGTTAAACTTTTTTTTAAAAAGATTTTATTTATTTATTTGAGAGAGAGCATGAGCAGGGGGAGGGGCAGAGGGAGAGGGAGAATCAGACTCCCCAGTGAGCAGGGAGTCTGATGCGGGGCTCCATCCCAGGACCCCAGGATCATGACCTGAGCCAAAGGTAGACGCTTAACCAACTGAGCCACCCAGGCACCCGTTAATTAAACTTTTTAATGAAGGATAATGAAGTCACATTCAAGTAACCCACATCCAGATCCAGAAACAGAACATTATCAGAAAGAACCCCAGAAGCTCCTGGTGCTTTGTTTAGTCACTATCCTTCCTCCCCTCTACCCCACAGCTCAAGGGTAACCACTATGCTGACATCTAATAACATAGTTTAGTTCGAAGAAAGGGTGTTACCATTTAATCTAAAAAGTTTTGGAGAGTCATTTATAAGCTTAAGGTAAAGAAGAAAGAAGCATGAATATATGCTGTTACCCTTTATTTGACTTGTTTCTCTTTCTGAAGTACTTCAGGAGAAGCATGGTTGGATTAGAGCAAAGTGGACAGTTTTTGAGTTTGGATCTGTGTGTACTCAAGTACCTTGTTTGTGGAAAAGATGGAAGCCCTATTCTGTACATTACTTTGTTTTGATAGAAACCAAAGTTTTGTAGGGTCACTCCCTTTTCTGTATGTCTTTGGCTTCAAAGGGAATTATGTTTTCTCCATTTAGACCGAAGGCCTGTCTCCCTTTGATATTCTGTCATCTGTGTTTCTTATTATTAAGTCAACATGCTGATTTATTGCCAGGACTTTGGTAAGATATGAAAAATGAATTGTTTTCCCCTATTTTACACATTATACTATACACATTTGGGCGTTCAGAATTAACTATTCATGGAATACTCAAAAGTTTAACTCTTTTTCCATATAGAAGAGAGGGATAGCAATACAAGGTGACTTGGATGGAATTTTCCAAAACACAGGCTTTTCTCATTTATAAAGTAAATTGATTCTTAAGCTTTTGCTTGTAGAGAAAAGAATATATATACATGTATGCTTTTAAACTGTGGAAGTTGCCAGATTGGGGACCCTCTGAATAGGAAAATTTGTCCATTTAACAGTTGTCTTGGGGGGCGCCTGGGTGGCTCAGTCGCTAAGCGTCTGCCTTCGGCTCAGGGCGTGATCCCAGTGTTCTGGGATCGAGCCCCGCATCGGGCTCCTCCCCTGGGAGCCTGCTTCTTTCTCTCCCAGTCCCCCTGCTGGTGTTATCTCTCTCGCTGGCTGTCTCTCTGTCAAATGAATAAATAAAATCTTAAAAAAAAAAAAAAAATAGAATCCCCCAACACTTTTAAAAGAAAAAGAAAAAAAAAAACAGTTGTCTTGGTGCTTTGTTAACTAGGTGCTCTTAGTTTTTTGTTCTTCGTTTTTTTTATTTTTTATTTTTTAGATTTTATTTATTTATTTGACAGAGAGAGAGAGAGGGAACACAAGCAGGAGAAGTGGCAGAGGGAGAAGCAGGCTTCCTGCTGAGCAGGGAGCCCGATGTGGGGCTCTATTCTAGGAACCTGGGATCATGACCTGAGCTGAAGGCAGATGCTTAACGACTGAGCCACCCAGGCACCCCAGGTGCTCTTAGATTTGACTGAGGTTCTAGTTTTAAGATCATTAAGCCATGAGACTTAATCCCCAGCTAGAACTACCAATTAAGAGTTCATCTGGTATAATTTTACTAGATTCCTTTTTGTATGTTATGTACTCTGGCTATTTTTAAAAAACTATAAAATATACATGACACAGAATTTGCCATTTTAACCACTTTTAAGTGTACAGTTGACTATTTGGTTTTTAGAACTTTCATTCATTCATATCAGTTCTTATCAACAGATATTTAATGGCTGTCAGCTAAGTGCCTTGTGCTGAGGTTGGTGGATCATTGGAAAGTTATGAAAGAAGTATAAACATGGTCCCTGTTCTCAAGGAGATTAAGCCTCATTAGAGAAACAAGATATATGTATACCAGTTAAGTAATGATTCATGGTCAGTAAGTCCTTGAATGTTGAAGGAATGCTTTGTGTAAAGGTGAGAACAAACTTGGTCCTTAATCAGGGTTAGGATCTGTCTGGTTTGAAGAAGGAGGAAATGGCAACTAAAATAACATACCAGCTATTTTCAGTGTGAAGTCCATTGTCTTTCAGAAAATCTTTTGCTTTTTTCCAGCTTTGGAACACCCACTGTTTTGTTTTTAAAATAAGTTGAATATTCAGATGAGGGAATATATTAATTAGCAAGTAGTTAATATTTTTAAAAATCACAGAAGTCAAACTTATTTAACTTGTGATACAGACACTATTAAAAACCCAGATTTATAGTGATAGAAGGGTTAAAATTCCTATTAAAATTCTATGCAAATATCTGTGTTCATGCAGCATTAAACTTTTCAATATATTACCACTTGGGAGTAGGTATTTCATTAGTGAGTTTAGAACAATTGCAGTTATAGTTTTTATGAAAAATAATTGTACAAAAATCAGCAGGTAATGAAACACATTTATTGAAATTAATCTTGAGTGTCTGCTATTCTGAAATTAGGTAAAAAGTTTAGAATGGGTATATATTGTGCATAAAGAATGAGTTATGATTAATCCTGAATAATCTTGTACTTGACACTTGATGACAAAGAACGGTGCCTGTCTTGTTAGTGTATGTTTGTAATGGGTCAAGGATTTTATCTGGGCCGAACATAATGTCTTACAATAAGAATTACAAAGTGAAAACAATGTTTTTTCTTTCTCATATCTGCAGACAGGCAAACATACACTTGGGACCCCCATGTTCACGTGACATCAAGAGGAAACGGAAACCTATAGCCACAGCATCTCTGTCCAGCCCAAATGCAGGTAACTGTATGTAGTTATCATTTGTTGAGCACCTGCTGCGTGTCAGGTACTAAACTATGTTTTATATACCTTTTCATCTAACCTTTATGATAAGATAGGTCATTTTATTCCCATTTTACTTGGGAAAATGATATTGTGAGAAGTAATTTGCCCAAGGTCACACACATTTTAAGAATCCAAACCTAGTTCTCTCTACCCCTGAAGTCTGTTTTTTCACTGTGTCATGTGGCTTTTTGGAGTTTGAATCCCGGTATTCTACAACCAGCAATCTTCAGTCATCTGTGCTTTTGTTCTAGCACAGATAGGAAATTAGGTCTTTGTTAATGAAAATCCAGTTAGGGTGGCGGTTTAGTCAGTAGCCAAATAGCCACATGGATTTATTTTCTTTTTACTTGATACACAGTACAATACATTCTCACTGCTTTTATGTGTAGTTGAGTGCTAATACTTTACTAATCATGAAATTTCTGATTAAAAACTGTTTTTCAAGTTAAAACCTTTTAGTTTTCTGGCCAAAACCAGTTGATTGGAAACTGAAGTAGTGGTTATCTTTGGTGAGGGGTAGTGACCAGGAGAGGACATAATCAGAAGTCTTCTGGGAAATGCTCTATGTCATCAAGTGGGCAGGAATTACATGGGTATATGCATATGTAAAAATTCTGTGTTATTTCAGTACAGTTAAGGGTGAGTTGCTCTGGATAAAAAGCTCATATATGTTTGTAGGACCTATCAGAAATACCTACAGTTATTTTCTTGATGATAGTGAATTCACTCTGAGGAAATTGAGTATATCATACATTATTTTATTCTCTTCAGAAAATACTATGTATTATATAGATCAAAGCAGTTGATTGAAGAGTGAAGAGTAGACCTCAGAGAGATAGGGAACTCTGTATCTCTCCCTTAACTTAGTAAGTTTCAGCATACATTAAAATTGACCTCTTTCAGCTTCTGTTTGGGGTGGCTGCTTGATAATGGTTCTTGCTGGACAATCTTAATCACAGGTGTGATAATTATAGTAAATTTTTTCCAGTGATTTCTACATGGCCATGGCCTGAGCTGATTACTTTGCATGCATTATTTCACTTAATCTTTGCAACAACTTAAAAGGTGGAAGCTGTTTTTATTCCCAGTTTACACATGAGAAAATTGAGGCTTACCGAGTTTAAATCACTTCTCCAAGGTCACATGGATGAAAAAATTCAGAGCCAAGTTCAAATTGGCTTCCCTATGACTTCAAGAGCTGCCCTCTTACACACTTCAGGTGTTCTGTGTTGCATAAAATAGCATTGGTTCCAAAGTGTGCCTGCATCAAAATCCAGTCTATGGTATTGGAAGCATTACAGCAGTCTCCCCTCTTGTATCTTTTGTTCTTTTCCCCCCCTCAATATCTAGCTTCTATTTTTAGCTGTTAATTGTTCATAGGACGAGAATGGTTGAGAAGAGTTTAAAAACCTTGTTCTTTACTCAAATCAGGAAATGTTACTGGGAGGGATTAAACAAGGTTTGGGCATTAAACATTGCTCCTCTGGAGCCCAACTCCTCCTCTCACTTGTTGACTAAGGTCTGCTTCACTGAACATTTTCTTTTTTTTCTATCCACAACCTGAGTGCCCCATGGAGGTGAAGGACATAGCCCGAGCCCGCGCCATCAGTCAGTAGAACAAATGGGCTTGCTCTGCCTAACATCGGGCCATCTCGGATTCCACCTCTTTTATAGAAATGAGTGATGAAGAGAGGTGCGTTCCGCTTTGCCGCTGTATTAATACACATCAGGGGCCAGCTCCTGGCACTAAATCACGCTACTGCATACATCTGTTATCGGACTCTTCACCAGTGTGATGAACAAGACTGCAGATAGAGGCTTCCTTGTGTCATTCTTTATAGGATTTTCCTAAAAGAATAAATAGCTCAGATCTCTGCCAACACTCTCCCCTGTCACTGTGATGAATTCAGCTTCTTTCTTAAACATGCAGCCACAAATCTTTTCCCTTTTCCCCTCCCCCACTGGTGGAAAGTTTTGAGTTGAGATTGACTGAATTTAAAGGTATTAATAAGGCTAGAGAGGTGAAGAGCAGAAAGGAGTAGCTTGTTTTCCTTGTCTTTTATATTAACACTCAGGAAAGGCCAGGGAAAAAGACCTTTTCATTAGGGTCGTTAAGGAGATCCTTCTTGAAAGTGTAGCACCTTTATTTTCTTCTTTTTATCTCCACTCCCCTTCCCTTTATGACTTTATAACCTACACAGTTGTCTGGTACACAGAGCCACCTTGGATTTTAGTGAGTAACTGTGTAAGCCTGCTTCTGTTTCGATAACAGCGATTGCCCAGAACAGGGAAAGTCTGTACCTCATGCTGAAGTGAATTGGCTCTATACGCTCTTCAAGAATATAGTTGGAGAAGAAAGAATGGGTTATTTTCTCTACAATTTGAGATTAAGTGGCTGTAAGAAGCATAAGGAACTCAGATGAAAACCAGATTTCATTTCCAGGAGATGATTTGTCTTCATCAGAATGACAAGAACGGAGCCTTTGGTGTACAAATCCCATTCCTTCAAAAATTAAACACTCCTTTAGGTAAAGGAGAATTGGGGGATGATAAGACATTGTATTCAGAGCCCTGACTATTTTGGCCATTCCCCAAGCCTATTCTGACCTTCCTGTCTCTGGGATAGGATATGTGTCCTTAGAGCATCTGTTGGAAGGGTACTCAGCAGTTAATCTGTTAACTAGTTACATCAGTTTCCAAATACCAGGCCGGTGGTGCTAGAGATGCATTTGCAAGAGTAGGAATTTTTATCTGTTTTGCTCATTTCTGTACCCGAAGCATCTAAAATAATAGTACAGAGAATGATCTCACTAGATATTTCTTGTATGAGTAAGTGAATAAGACTCTTAAAGTTGAAACGGTTAATTCTAAAAATTATTTCAACCCTGTGATTGAATTCAGTAGTTCATTGTAGGTTGGCCCTCGTCTCCGGTGTCATACGGCAGATTCTTATTGCCCCTTTACTGCCCCTTTTTAAAGTTCAAATGGTTCTTAAAGTTAAAAATCTTTTTTAGTAAATATTGAATGGCTATAAAAGAACATTTATAGAAGATATAAAAGGTGTCAAGAAAAACAGTATAGCAAATACCCATGTACCTACTTTAAGATCATGAACATCACCTTTAAAATTTTCTCACTGTCCTCATAGGAACCATTGTCCTCAGATGATTTTTTTGTTATGTGAATATGTTTTTTTGTTAATCATTTATCATTCTTTGGGGATTTTTCAGGTAGCTTTAATAGACATATAGCTCTCTAAGCAGTGCATTGTCTACTTAGCATTTTTTGGAGGCTTGTGTAAATGGAATGTCTTATTTTATAAGCTAAAGGTTTCACCCAGTTATGTTTTGAGGTTCATTCATGCTTTGTCCTGCCAAAATCCTTTTTTTTTTTTTTTTACTGCCATATACATACGGTATTCCATTGTATGACTGTACTGAGTATGCTATAATTAAACATTCCTGAGGGACGTTTGGATCGTATCCCATTTTATGCTACTGTGAAAAATACTGCATTGTTCTCTGGGAGAACATGTGCAAAAGTGTTCCTGGGCCACTTCATACTCCGTAGGATGGCTGTATCAACGACCAGAAAACAACACATGTTAGGAAAGATGGAGAGAAATCGGAACCTGTGGGCACTGCCGGTGGGAATGTGAAATAGTGCGGCTACTGTGGGACACAGGGCGGTGGCTCCTCACAGTGGTGGACATAGAACTACCGTAAGATCCAGCGATCCCGCTTCTGAGTATATACCCAAAAGAATTGAAAGCATGGATTCAAGCATATTTGTACAGCCATGTTCATAGCAGCATGATTCACAAGAGCTAAAAAAGTGGAAGCGACCCAAGTGTCCACTGCTGGATAAATCGATAAACAAAATGTGGTTTATACATACAGGGGAGTATTATTTGGCCTTGAAAAGGAAGGAAACTCTGACATGCTCCAGCATGGATGAAGACCTAATACTAAGTGAAATAAGTGACACAGAAGGATAAATTCTGTCTGATTCCAGTTATATGAGGTACCTCAAGTGGTCAAATATGTGGAGACAGAAAGTAGAATAATGGTTGCCAGGGACTGGGGAAGGAGGAGAGTAGCAGGTACTATTTAACAGGGACGATATTTCCATTTGGGACAGCGGAGAAGTTCTGGATGGTGGTGATGCTTGTACAGCACGTGAATGGACTTAATGCCACGGAACTGTACACATAAAAATTACTAAATTGGTAAATTTTGTGTTACGTGTATTTTACCATAGTAAAAAATATAGAGCAAAAAACTCAGTTTTCCTAGGATAAGGGGTTTTTCCCGCTGTGGTTGAATACCATGTAGTAATGGTAGATACAGTTTTGTGAAATCTATTTTCAGCTAAATATGAGTGAGTGAGTGCGTGTGCACATGTGCGCGTGCCTGTGTGTGTGTGTCTGTGAGAGAGAGAGAGAGAGGGAGAGACAGAGATTTGGGTTGTGGTGTCAAATGTATTTCTTGCTGCTGTGGTTGAGGTTCCAGAATGTTTGAAAACTGTTGCCCTCAAGCAGCTCTTGTATATGTGCCATAGAGTAATAGCCTGCAGATTTTGTGTTTTTTTTGCAGTAACTCAAAGTAAGAAATTCATGTTTGAATATGTGTGTGAGTGTACATGTAAATCTGAAATAAATTCTTGGGTTCACTCTGATATAGCCTGTTCCTTTCCATTAAGAAAAAAAGTACTGTCGTGGCCTACTAAATTGATTTTGTAACCCACAACTTGAAAATTACTATTCTAGGTACATGCCTAAGAGTGGAATTAATTGACAAGGTAAAAACAAAAATTTTCTAGATTTTGCTGTATTTTAGTGTATATTCATTCACTCTTAACAGAGTAGGCGTGATGGTGGTTTGTACCACTCTGCTCAGGGGGCATTTGGAAATGTAAGGACAGTGTTTGGTCATCACAATAACTGAGGGGTGCTTTTGGCATTCAATGGATGGGGTCCAGAATGGTAAGTGTCCTAAAATACACAGGACAGCCCTGCACAAGCAATGATTATCCTGTCCAGAATGTCTTCGGTGTCCTTGTTGAAAGACATTGGGCCTGATTGTGTGATTTTTCTTACGATATGCTATTTATTGGAAATACCGTGTTACTGGAGTCATGGGGTGTAACAGAAAGAGCCTAGGGCTTGAAGTCCAGTATCTGAGTTTAAATCTTGCTACTTAACCAGCTCTGTTGTGTCCCTGAACAATGTATCAGCTGTCTCTCTGCCTCAGTTTTTTGATCCAGAAAATGGAGATGACAGTTCCTACTTGCAGGGTTTGCATTTGGGAATCCGATTCCGGTTGTACAGTATTTACATAGCACGATGCCTCACTCATAAATGCTTATAAGTGATCATGACTACATTATGAATTTGTACAACTGAATTTATTCATTTGTTCAGTTAAACCCATTTTCTCAGGTAGAGAAATACTCTCACTGAAATCTTGCCTTTATTTCTTTTGGAAAGGAAAAAAAACCTTATGTGGCCACTTGGGTTAATAGGTTATAAAATAAAAGCATTCAGAGAATTGTGCATTGAAGTGTCTCTGATTCTAACTTGTCTCCCATTGATCTTTTCTTCCTTCCTTTTATTCTAACCACTTTACCAGTTCACGTGGATGTAGTGGAACCAACCACACCAGCATCGCAGGTCCAGAAATCTCCAAACCCTGAGTGGTTGGTCAGGACCTCTGCCGCAGAGAAAGCCACTGACTCAGCTGCAGCCATGTTTTTTAAAATGCCACCAGAAAAGAGCCCTGGATACAGCTAGAGAGCAGGATTCCACCCACCAGGAGCCACTGGGTGTTGTGAAACGCATCCTAGACTTTGGTATCGCAGAGTCTTGCATATCGTAATTGACATTCCCAGCCCTTTCACCACCAGGATGACCCTTCTTTCAAAAAAAGCAGTGGACTCTTTCTCTTAGAAAATCATGTTGTGGAAGTCTGTTTTTTTAAAAAAAGAAAAAGTAAAGTATTGCAGCAGCAATTTTTTTTTTTTTTAAAAAAAAGGTCATCCTATGCTATGTTTGTTACATTGCTGTCGCTGTCCCAGCAGCTACCTACAGCTCCGTTTACAGAGCTGTTGCTTTTTGCAGGTATGTCTCTTTTCTTGAAAAACTAGTAACTGCTTTTGCATACTTTTTGTGTAGAGCTTTTAATGTCATTTGAGGAAGTCCCAAATTTGTAGCCAGTTCTAGACAGATGTAAACACCGAGTTGAGACCTGTGTGTGGAATTGTGTTTACAGGAGATAGAGTTTTGCCTTTGAGCCTGGTCTTGATTCACTGAAGAGTGCCAATAAGTCAAATTCATCAGGCTCTCATTTGGGAGCCTCAGAGGAGACACCAGCAGCACAGACAGTGGGAACTTCTTCCATTTTTCTAGACGGCCTAATGGGATCTCCTGCAGCTGGACTGTACTTTGCCTTGTCTCCAGAGTTGGTGTTCTCCCGCAGGAGGATATGTACATTCATCATGTAATGAAGAAATGGCTTAGTTGTTCAGCAAACTTAAAATAGTCGACGGATTGTGTCTTAATACTTCATGTCACAGTGTAAGCTTTTATGTACGAAATGGGACTTTTATCGTTAGCTTATAGGTCAATAACCTGCAGCAGAAATTCACACTCTATTATAATAATGGCTTCTTGGGGCCATACTTTGGGGAGAAAAATGTCTTTTTGACACGGCTGTATACTTGGCGTGTTTATGACGGCTCAGCTGCGTGTGGAGTTATATATACAGCATGCCTGAAGTTGGATGCTACTTTGTCAAAATGAGGACTAAGTGACTGCCTGGAGCTGCTGGAGAAAAGCCACCGTTTCTAGAAAAGTATTATGAAGAGTGTCTGTCATTTGGGGGCCTGTTTGACAGAAGGGTTCTTTTTTGTACGAATTGAGTACATTTGCTCTGAAATACAGAGAAACTGTTCTCTAAGTGCCCACTTCTCTGGTAACATTCCAGAGGAACTCCCTGCCCTGCCCCTGGATATTTTCTGTGCTTGAATAGGTGCGGAGTGGGACAGAGCCTCCTTTCCCTGAAGCGCAGCTGTCCCTTTTCCTCACACAGAATATGAGTGTGGGCTGCTCTGTCCTGTTCCCTTTAAAAATGCTAGTCCTTATCAGTGCTAACTCCAGGATTTCCGTATGGATGGGTGGGTGTGAATCTAGTTGGAAGGGGGGACTTGAAGCTAATTTAAATGGCGCTTTCTGTAAGAGGGAGAATGTCAATTGTCCATAACAAGGAGTCTGGTGGAGGGAGGGACAGATGGAGATCATGAGGTGAGGAGTAGCATTAAAGCCAGCCTAGCTCCCCCCGGGAGCCACCCCTGGTTCTCCTGTCGTCCCTTGGGGCTGCATCCAGAGCAGTGTAGAAAATGAAGTGCCTGTTGAATATGAAAAGGCACTACCAAATTATTTTAATGATAAGGGGGGGTTACTGTCACATGTGCATTCTTACCTAGTTCCCATCGTGTCCTGAGACACATTTTTAATACAGTTTTTTGTATTTAAGGGAAAAACCCATGGACATAATTTTATTTTCTTTGTACTAAGCTCTGGCTCTTGCAGAGATGGGTCCTGTGATCATGGCCTATTCAGATCTGCACAGTTCAGATGGGATCTCTGAATCAGAGATTCAGTTCTGGCAGTTCTCCTTTCTACCTGTGATTACTAATAATTTATATATATGACTTTATTTACATTTTAAACATCTCTAGGATGTACTGCCATTTTACAGAGACAAGAATGGTCCCAGATCACATGATCAAGCCAAGACTAAAAATCCCAGACTTTCGGACTTCCTCTGACCTGGGTTATAACCTTGTTTTTCCTTGGTAGACCTGAGTCACTCTGAGACCCATAATTTTGAAACAGTGTGTCATGAATGTTTAGCATCTTTCTTGGGCATGCTCTTCTACATATTTTGAATACATTCAGTGGGGATTATCCAAAAATGCCATATCTGCCTGTAATAAGTGGGGAAGAAAATTAATTGCCTAAGAAATAGCTATTAATACTTTGCAACACAGGGTTGTAAATTGTGCTCCTCATTTTAAGCTGCTGCATGAGCATGCTGACAGAATTATTAACCAACTTTGCTTGTTTTCTATATGAGTCAATTCCAGAGGAATAACCTTGGAATTGAGTGTTTTTTGAATCGTAAATTTTAAATTTCTTTTTTTATATAGCAAAGTGTATGATGTCATACACTGAGTAAAGTCTGTTACCTTTCAACAAAAGATACAATTTCAAAGTCAGGTTTTGTAGTCTCTTGAAAAAACTGATCGCATGGCTTCCTTTGAGGATAATCATCGAGCTCACATGTATTTGAGCTGCCTAAAGTAGTAACTGAAGCTGCGTTCCACAGTTCTTACTTACCTTCCACCGGCTTCTGATTTACCCTGGCTGGCCACACAGTCTGCCTATCTGAGTCCTAATCTTCTGTGTTTTCCACAAGGAGCAAAAGTCAAGACATTATCCACTTGCATGAGCATCATTCACAGAAATTAGTTCTGCTTACGAGTTTAAGGGAATTTGAGATTATGTTTCAGATGCAGCATTTTAAAGGGAACAAGTTCATTTGCATCAAAACTCTTGTGTTGTTTTTTGGTAAGAACTGTGCAGAAGAGGGAATTAGCTGTTACGTGGTGCCAAATTTAGGAGAGGCGGAGTGTGATCTTTATTGAATGGTGTGTGCTTGATAAATAAGGCACATTTAACCTTGAATTCTTTTGAAATCAGATGCAATTGAAAATTTTGTTTTGCTGGGCTATGAAACAGGCTGCAAACAAGGCCGTTTTGACAGCAAAATGACCAAAAGCTGAAATAAAATTTCTTATTCCGTGATGCTTATGGCATCCTTTGCTAAGGAGTAAAGCTCCACCCTGACAATAGGTAATTAAACTACTTACGAATCTCACATAGAAGACTGTGATCTATCTTTTTTATTTTGGCATCAGAAACACAGTCTAGAGCACAGCCTTGGAAGTTCTGGAGCCGCAGAGGAGCAGAGCCATCACGGAGGTCGCTTGGAGTTGAACAAGTTAGAGTCGAGAGAAAGGAGCTAGGCCGGCAGTGTCATTGCTGCTGTGATGGCCCCTCCACTTTGGCTCCAGGTGAGGGCTCCTGGTGATATTGGATTCATTTTCAGGTCCTTTCTTTAGTTTGGCTTCATTACCGTGGTGTGGGCCGTACACTTTTTGTTTCCCCGGGGTGAAGGCTCTGTAGAAGTCTCAGCATTAGGAGCCGCAGTCAGTGTTCTTCTGTAAGTCCGGTGAACCTTCTGTGAGCTGGCGTGAGAACAGAGTGGCTTACCGTACTGGCTGTGGCTGAGGTCTGGTCGGGGGCACAGTTTACAGCATGCATCATGATTCACGGTGTGGGGGGAGGAATGGTAAAAGCAGTTTGCTCTTGGTGTCACCTGCTTCCTTTGTTAATGCTGGAGCTGTCTTACTTCTCAGTATTTCCTTATCTCCCACTCTGGTCATCCAGTTAGTGGAGTTCCTAATGGTGGCAGCAATCAGGGTGGGGTCCTACCCCATCAGAAAATGGCACAGAGGGAGAAGGTGAGGGAATCGGGGGGTTCTGTTATGGCACTAAGTGCAAGGTGGCCCAGAGATGCTTCCACCTACATTAAGATCCCCAAACAGATGAATGTCAAATGCCTGGAAACAGCAACATCGAAAAGCAAGGAAAATGAATGATCCTGCTGAAGAATGTGGATTGTAAGGTTCTTAACAAGCCCGGCAAAGCAAACTTACAGCCAAAAGGAGAAATTTTCCTGCCACTGCAAATAGACATGATAAGCACTTACTAAAAATTGCTGAGTTTTTGGAATAAAAACTTTTCAAGTACAGTATTGAAGAATGAGGCAGATTCCGAAGATGTTGACCAAGGAAAGCAATCTTGGCAAAGTCCAGAAGTGAGAAGGCATGAGGAAGAGAAGGGGAGATGCTTAGAGCAGGGGTGCTGGGGCCCCTCGACCACCAGCAGCAGCACATACTTGCCCCCACCAGACCCACTGAATCGGAAACTGAGGGTGGGCCCTGAAATCTCACAAGCCCCCCCCGGGGACTTGGTGCACACGGACATTTGAGAACCACAGGATTTGCTGTACCTAATGTTTTAATATATTGGCATCCCCCTAAGCCCTGAGGTGCACTTACGTTTCCCTCCATAAGTATAGACATGTTTTGTATACGATTCTTTGCAGAAACTGTTAATGTCTTTATTTCCCATACTTTGTCCCTACGGTCCCTAAAAGATCTCCTGGAAATATTGAGAAAGAATAATGTGGAGAAAATTGCCATCAAGGCCATATTTAGATGGATGGAAACAACCTTTAAAGTGGATTAAAATATAACAATGAATTTTTAGTCTGTGAGTGATAGTCATATTTCACAATAGACAGTAAAACGCTTGTATAAGATACTGCTATCCGTGATTTCGTGGTATTTGTTCATTACATCTTAGTTTCCTGGGAAAATGTGTATTTTCCAACATAACGATGAAGTCTTTAAGGTATGGCTCACAAAAATGAAAATAATTGGAAGAAAAAAACTACCCTGAGTACATAGTGTTGTATAATAAATACTTGTTGAGTTATTGGTGATCTTTTGCTAGGACTTAATCTCGGTACTTCAGAGCGTGTAAAAATCAATTATCAGTGATGCACTTAATCACACCCTATTGTCTTTGTTTTACATTTCAGTGATTCTGCAGGGCCTGGTGGCCAATAGCAACAGCATGTTCTGTTTTTTTGTCTGACTCATGGATTCAGCGTTTCAGGATATGGTACTCTATTCCTAAAGCTTTGAAATGAAATCACAGCCATTTTTTCTTTAGGTTTTATTTGTATGAATTGGGCTAGTCTCTAAATTTATGACTAAAGCCCACAAACCCAAGTTTTCTCTGGGAATTTGTGTGGCCAAAGAGTTCTCTGGTATCATTTCTCGGGTGTTCCTGTTGTTTTGTGCCCGGGGCTTGATTTATAAAGGTGATTAAGCAAGGGCACAGAGAGGTCTGTGCCACTGAAAGAAAAGTTTGAAGTTACAGTTCCCCTGGAAATGAGGCACAGCTTGCCACGCAGGACCACAGGACGAACACGAGGTTTGGGTCAGGAGGCAGAAGACCAGAGCAAGCAGTAGGTTTAGGCCAGAGCCTTTATTGGGGTTTCCTCTAAGAAGGCAAGGCAGGGCAGCGTGAACAGTCTAGAAATGGCTAGTTTGACTAATTCTGGGGCCTTTGGGCTGTAGTCTAGTCTGTGGTTGCCTGGTACTAGGCCCTGGGATGATTGCTTCTTGGAGTTTGCTAGGTCAGATGGAGGAGGTATGGCTCCATCGTACCTGGTTAGTTTGCACATCGAAAGCATGCTGCTAGCTGAGTCCTTTGCTGTCTTTCTAAGAATCAGCTAGCCCTGGGAGAGGTAGTTTTTCCCCAGCCAGAAAGGTTTTTTAATCTGTTAAAAATCGTAATTATTACAGAGAGCAAAAAATATGATTAACACACATTTGTAAGCTGTTGAACTCTCCTTTCGATTTTGCAGTCTTTTAAAACACCACGTAATTTTTCTTTTCCATCTTGAAAACCAGTTAAAAATACCTCTAGCCAAAAATGTTGTTACTAGATGCTTTCAAGGTAATATAAAAAGGTAATATAAAAAGATTTTTAAGATGTAAATTATGAAAATTAATGTTTTCTTTCTCTAGAAGTGAGTTCTGACCCTTGCAAATCCCTCATTCAAATGTTTTTCATTGAAAAAGACAAAAATATCAGAGAACTTACACATGGCCTTGGTGGCTTTGACTTAAATCAACCCATTTCACTATGTGTAGATTCTGCCTCTTGCTCCTCCCAGTGGGCCGTGTATTTCTTCATGAATAATTGTCATGATTATGCAAACTTCTGCCACCCCAAAATCATGGCAACACTTTATACTGCTCTCAGTATTTATCTCAGTCCTGTTGTCAGGAGCTATTGTAGACTGTGGCCGTTTCAAACTCTTTTTACCTTCCACCTTCTCTCCACCCCAGCAGCTAATCTCCCCCACCCCCTAACAGGTAATAAAGCATTAGACAGGAGTCCCCCATTGCATACCCTTACATACACCCTTCCTCACCTCTTACTTGTGTTTGTCCTGCCCAAGACAAATCCCGTCTATGCCCTCTGTCCCTCTCCTTTGATCAGATGCCTTGCTCAGCCTAGCTACAGCTTCTCCCTCCTGGCACGTACAGCTTTGCATTTGAACACGTTTAAAGATTCCCTCGTGAAACGAAAATACCCCTTGACTACCACTAAAATACTGCCCTCACTTACACTTCCTGTTCATTAATTCTCAGTCCACTAAAGCAGTGGTTTTTAACCCTGGCTGCACATTAGGACCACCTGGGGAGATTGTAAAAAATCCTAATTCCCCCAACTGAACTACAGACCAATTATATCAGAATGGAGAGGTGGGACAGGCTTCCTTCTTTTTAAAACAGTGGTTCAGCTGGGGCTGAGAACCACCATGCCAAAACCTGGTTGCTATACTCACCACCATTCAAGTTTTTTTTTCTGGTGGGTTCACCAGTGATTTCCAGTTGTCAAAATTCAGCCCTTTGGTTGATGCTTATGACTTCATACTATATAACCACATCCTTTTTGGAATTCTGCCTGTTCTGACCCTGCTGTCTCCTGATTTTTCCCTCTGCTTCTTAGCTTTTTCAGTCTCCACAGGTGGGCAGATTGGTTGGTAGGTCAGTCCAACACAGACAGAATGTCCCTGTCCTCACCTCCAGTACTGCACTTAATACCTATGTCCTGATGAGCGCCTTTGCCGTACCACCTAATGCGCTGACTTAAAGCGTGGACTCAGAGTGGGGCGTTTACATTCCTCACTCATTGTTGTAGACATATAGGAAGTCATGCTCAAGGTCTCTGCTGCTTCTTGTTTCTCTTTGTCCCTCCTCCAGGCCCACTGAGGTAGGAAGGTTACTAACCACATTAGTCAGATTCTAAGACGGATCACCCCTGTGTGCTCTTGGAGTTGCCATTCATAAAAAGTCAGGCTTGAACTGTGGTCCCTCTTCTGCTTTTTCCTATCCAGGATCTTGGACTGGTAAGGAGGCCTGGGCCCACTTCCACATACAAGGAGGCTACCCCCATCTAGTGCTCGCTTCAGTTTTTTACTTTCTGCTGCTGGTAAGAGTTTAGTTTGGGTTTAGGGGGTGAGACAGACTGATTTCCTCACCAGTTTTTCACCTTTGGTACCTTGTTGGATCTTAATTTATTAGAGAATATTTACTGGGGTTTCAGACCCTAGCTCTACTTATAATAAAGTGGAGCTTGATTTTCTACTTTATTGCCATCATTACATGCTGCCTCTGGAACTGTATGTAGGGGTTCCACCCTCACCAGAAGAGATCCTGTGTGTTCCTGGCTGCTTTGAATCACTAATTTCTGTTTCAAAATCTGGGATGAATGGATCTGATTAGTACTCATGTGCTTATGTCCTAGCTGCAGGACGTGAGAATGAGGTTATCTGGACTGTGTAGTTTCTGTTGGGGTTGGATGAATTCCTCTAACATAGAATAGTTCAGGTGCTGGACAGCTGATAAGAATAACAAGGGTCCATGAGGGCCATTGTCCTATTTACTGATTCAACAAACATGTATTGAGCACTCACTAAGCCAGTCTTGCTCAGGGACCTTTTGGGGAAGGTGGCTGCTGCCTAAGGTCCTTGATACACTCTGCATGAAACCAGTCTGACCGTTTTCAGAGTCTCTAATGACAATAATAATAATAATAATAATAATAATAATAATAATAATGACTATTTACCGAGTGATTATTATATGCCATTTGTCAACAGCATCTCAATCTTCAACAGCTCTAAGGTAGGTAAATTCACGTCTGTTTTAAAGCAATGAAATATGCTTATAGTTAGATATTAACTTGCTCAAAGTTACATAGCTAATCAGTGTAAGCCAGCATTCAAACTCCAAGTCTGTTTGGGGCTAGATTTTCTGTTCCCAGTAACACCCTGTGCTCCCCTTTTCACAATATAAATGAACTATTGGTGGCCATGTATATCTGAAATAAACTGTATGCCACTGGGCCTGGAACTGGGTGTTTTGTGACCCCTTTTACTCCATTTACCTGTTGCTCCTGGTGGGCTGTTTCTCTATCAAAGCAACTGTGAAGGGGCTCATCTCTTCTCTGTACCTACATCATTGAAAGAAGATAGGCAGTTTCTATGGCATCTTCTTACAATGACCTATTCTTGGTTTTGGAAGTGACCAGAGCAAAAGTCAATACAATCTTCCAAATCTATGGCAATAAACATGTCCTATGTAGGCCAAAACAGAACGGATCCCTATGCCAGGAAGACATGTACTTTGAATTGTTAATGTTAGTGATGAACTGTTCTGAACATCTTGCTAAACATCTCACAAAGCTGCTAGCAAGATAGCTGTCTTAATGGTTTTGGCCTTTATAAATGTCCCTTCACTCACTAGATGTGAATAGAACACATTTTATGTCAAGCACCCTGCTAGCTGCTGAATATACAAAGAGGAAGGGCATTCCTGTTGTCACGATATTCGTGGTCTTCTGAGGAGGAGACAAAGCAAATATTACAATGCAGGATGATAAATTCTGAGAAAGAGTACCAGGTGTCTTGGTAGCAAGGAGTAAGGCACTCCACCTCCAACTGGGTAGAGGGAGGATTTAAAAAATACTGGACCAAGTCCTGGAGGATGAACAGAAGTTAAGTGAAGAAGAGAGGATGAGGCCATCCAGCATAAAGAGCATGGCTTGTACAGGGCACTGCAAGTATTTTGGTATGGCTCACAGCATATAGAAGCAGGGAGAGGAAGACAGGAGACAAAGTGAAGGACCCTGTGGTAAACTGGCTTGTTGATTTGGAGAACTGTCACAGTATTCCTTTGCCATGTAGTCATGGAAAGCCTACTGCAGCTGGCCCGTTGTGCAGACAAAGCTGGAACTGAGATGTGAACAGGTTTCCAGCTCCTCGATCACCTCCCTGGGAAAACAATCAGATCCATCTATTTGTAGGAGCTACTGACATGCTTAGGAGTAGATTAAGCAGAATTGGAAATAATCCATTTGCACCATGGCTGACTGAATTCTTCATGTGTTCTATCATGATGCCAGTCTGAGGTTCCTCTTAAACCACCTGATCTTGGTAGAATTTAATGCACCGTGTGGTAGTCTTAATCATCTCTAGTACTGTTCTTCAGTAGCAGAGTTGCCACTCTAAAATACGTATTTGGGTGTTTTTTTTTTCCTCAGTGGTCACAGTAAATTCGTGTTGATCAATGTACACTCGTTAGATTGGGGAGCTTTGCAATGTTGGCAATCTCAGTGCTGCAGAAAGTGTCCATAGGATAAAACCAATGCAGCTGGCCCATCCTAAGCATTGATCCTATGATTTTGATTGCTTTAATACCATGCTATAAGTAAAGTTAGCCCAACTCTGTAAAGTGGAACCAATGTGGTGGTTTTGGCCAACAGTGGTAACAAATGGCTCTTTTTCTAGTGTGACTCAGAGCCTCTTCACCACATTCTTTGGAGCTCTTGATTTAAAATCTTTTTAAAAAAAATCTTTTAGTTTGCAACTAATGAATCATCGAACTTTACATCAAAAACCAGGGATGTACTGTATGGTGACTAACGTAATATAATAAAAAATAAAATAAAAATAAAAAAATAAAAGAAATAAAAAATCTTTTAGTTTGAAATAAGTTTAGACTTACAGGAAAGTTGCAAAAATAGTATAGAAAGTTGCCATATGTCCTCCTCCCAGCTTCTCATGTTAACAACTTCCATAACCGTTTTAAAATTATCAAAACCAGGTACAATGATCAAAACCAGGAAATTAACATCGACCCAATCCTATTAACTAAACTACCTACTTAGTTCAGTGTCACCAGTTTTCCCTGTAACGTCCTTTTTCTGGTTAAGTATTCAATCCAGGATCCATATGTACTTGGGTCTGTTTCTGAGCCTTCAATTCTATTCATTGGTCTATTTGCTTGTGCATAGTAGCACACTGTTTTCAATAACAGAAACTTTATAGTATGTTTTAATGTCTGATAGAGCTAGTCCTCTGTATAATTGTTCTTTTCCAGTGTTTTCCTTGCTATTCTTACATGTTTATTTTTCCATATAAACTTTAGTATCAGCATGTCTAACTGAGATTGCATTACATTTATTAGCTCACTGAGGGAGAACTGACATCTCTACAATGTTGAGTTATCCAAGAACAGGGGATATATTTCCATTTGTTCTATTTCCATTTGTCTATTTTTGTGCCTTTTCAGGACTGTTTAAAATTTTTCCTTGGATAGGTATTATGCATTTCTTGTTAAGTTTATTCCCTAGTATTCCATCTTCTTTGTTGCTATAAATGGGGTTTTCTCTGCCATTATGCCTTCTACTTGGTTATTGTTCTTATACAGGAAGGCTTTTGATTTTTTGTATATTAATTTTATATTCTGCTACCTTACTGAATGCTTTTACTTTTTGGGTGAGTTTTATCGCTGATCCTCAAGGGTCAAAAAAAAAAAAAATCATTCTAAATGCACTGAACAGTAACAAGGAATGAAAGAACCGATAGCAGTCAAAAGTGCTATGAAAGCTCAATTTTGGGTGACGAGTGAGATGAAAGCCATTATTCACTCTGAAAGTATCTGCAGAGACCTGGTCCCCTTGAGCCTCTGTCATGTGACTGTGATGGGTGTAGGAAGTAAAGCAGGGCCTGCTCAAAGCAGGGAGGTTAGCCTGAGATCTCCCACAAAGTGGGGACCCTCCAAGTGCTACACTCACAGTGTAAGCATCAATACTAAGTAAACCCACCATGCAGAAATAACAGCAAGGCCTTTCTTGACCTTGGCCGTGGGTGGAGGAAAAGTTTGTTTTAATCTAAAAGTGTTTAACAAGTTGTCCCTTATAGAGGTTTATGGCCTAAGTTTATTCTACTGGTGTGGTCCAAAATACTGCAAATGGGAATTTAATTTACAGTGGACCCAGGTCAGTAGTAACCTTCGATGACTAGCAGAAGCAAACACAGATTCTCTCAGGAGGAAAGAAACTTCAGTGCGGTGTGAAAGAACTACCACAGATACAAAGAATATGGGTAGCTCACAGGTAAAAACCACAAACCAAAGAAGGAGACAAGAAACTGTGAGTGAGAGTCATCAGAAACAACATGCAGGAGAATCAGACTCAAACACATTAGATATTGTATTTAGTGGCACACAGTATAAACTAAATGTTTTAAATATATTTCAAGAAAGAAAAAGGCTTCAAAACACCAGGCCACAAAAACACATAATTTTGAAAAGGGGTGATGAGAGTTAGTGTCCTATTGCCTTTCAGTTATTCAGGAGGAGTTAAAGAATCTTATTAATTTGGGGCCTTAGGTAAGTACACTTGTTAAAATATTTGGGGTAACCACTAAAAGAATAAATATAGAGAATACAGCATTTAAGCTAATATGGGGGGAAAGAAATGATAAAAAGACAATAAACTGGAAAGGTGAGAAAAAGCATAAAATAAGATGGTAAAAGAATTCAAATTTATCAGTTATAAGTGTTAATGAACTAGACTCTCCAGTTGAAAGATAAAGCCAAAATACTGGATTTTAAATATCCACTTATATGCTATTTATAAGAGATACATCCAAAACTTAGTCACAAGAAGATTGAAAGTAAAAGAATGGAAAAAATATGAGGAAGAAAATCAGAGAAAGTAAAGATAATCTCTACAAAATAACAAACGTTGGCTCCATCACTGATAAGTAGTTCAATTTGCCAGAAAGACATTCTAATTCTCAACTAAGCTTGATAATAGATCCTCAATACACATAAACAAAACTGGGCAAAACTAAGTTTAAAATATCTTCTTTTAGTGATTGATACAAGTAGACAGAAATTGTTATGAATACGGAATATTTAAATAGTCTAATACACTTATGGTCTAGTGGACATGAAAAGAATATCACACCCAATAGTTTGAAGAATTACACATTATTTTCAAGCACAGATTGAACATTACAAAAATTGACTCTAAAGCCATAAAGCAAACCTCAGTGAATTTCAAAGGGTAGAGTCGCATAGACCACACTCTGTAATCACAATGAAATGAAATTTCAAAGTCAGTAACAAAAAATGAATTTGCTAACACATTTGGAAATTTCATAGCATATCTAAACTAATGAACTAATGAAAAAGTCTTAACAGATATTGGAAAATACTTAGAACTGAATTATATGAAAATTCTATGCATTAATCCTCTTGAAATGCAGCTAAAGGGGTAGTTTGAGGAAAACATATGGTGTGAAATGTTTTAAGTCAGAGGAGAAGAAGGGACTGAAAATTGATGAACTAAGCATTCTACTTACTATTCTACTGCTGGTAAAAGAACAACAGAATAAACCCAGAGAAGGCAAAAGTAATAAAATAATAGTGATAAGCTCTAAATTTAATGAAATGAAATAAACATCTAATTGAAAAATCAACAAAAATTATGACAAAATAAGCAAATCTTTAACATCATTAAGAAAAGATAGGGCACTATCAATGTTAGGAAGGAAAGAGGACACATAATTATAGTACAGAAGAGATTTAGAAGATAGTAAAGTAATACCATGAAAAACTTTAGCCAGTAAATTTGAAAGCTTAAACAAAATGGACACATTTCCAGAAAGATAATTTGCCAAAACTCAATCAGAAGAAATGGAAATTTTGATTAGTCCGTAGTTTAAAATCTTAGATTCTTAGATTAAGTTAGATAGGTTAAAATCTATATTCTTCATAGAAAGATTCTGTGTGACCCACCAAAATGGTGGAAATGTCTCTGGTTTATAAAGTTTATTTGGAAGACCAAATGAGCAAGAGTAGCCTAAGAAAACTGTGAAAAAGAGTGCTTGGAAGGGAAAGGATATTAAAGCATATAGCTTCTAAGTGTGCTACAGGTGCATGAACAGACAAACTGACCAATGGAACACAATAGAAAACTCAGAAATAGACCCAACTGCATATAGAAGTTCAGGATACAATAAAGGTAGTGTCTGAAGGCAGTGGGGGAAAAGATGGCCTATAAAAATGAATCATGTTGCGGGGCACCTGGCTGGCTCAGTCAGTAGAGCATGCAACTCTTCATCACAGGGCTGGGAGTTTGAGCCCCATGGTGGACGTAGAGTTTACTTCAAAAAATTTTTTTAAAAATTTTGTAAATGAATGGTGTTGGGATAACTGGATAGCCACATGAAAAAGCAAATTGGATCTGTTCCTCACACTATATACCAGGGTAATTTTCAAATTGATTAGAGGTTTAATTGTATGATATTAAACCACACAATTACTAGAAAAAGCAAGATGAATTCCTCAGCAAACTGACCTGCATGCTAAATCTGGCCAACGGCCCATGTTGGGGCTGGTGGGAGCTAAATAGGAATTTTTTTTAACAAGAATTTTTTAAAAAAACTTTTAAGGGGTTCAATGAAAAAGGGGGAGGAGGGAAGGACATAAATTTATCTGGTTTCAAACCCTCAAGTGTTTACTGTCTGAACCTTTATGAAAAGAAGTTTGTCAACCCCTGCTCTATAACCTGGGAGTGAGGAAACTTCCCTAATGGTATTGGTTAGTCACTGCATAGTTCTTCACTTGAGCTCAGCTAGGGCAGCTCTGTTCCACATGTCTTTCATTCTCCTTGGACCAGGAAAATAATCTTCACGCATGTGGAAGAGATTGTAAATTCACATGACAAAGGGTGGGGATACTGAGAAGGGTGCAGAATTGTGGCCAATAATGTAATCTTCCAGATTACATGTGACTTAAAAATTCAGATACAGTAAGAGATGTATTTGACTATGCTAAAAAACAAAAACCTTTGCATGCAAAATGTACCAAAATAAAATACAAGTGATAGCTTGGATAACATGTTTGCAATTTATTTCACACTTTAAGGGCTAATAATCCTAATTTATGAAGACCTTTTAAAAATAGAGGAGGTCCTATAGAAAAATAAGGAAGAGATTTGAACAGTTTTCAGAAAAAAAATGCAAATACCCCTTAAGCGTGTGGAAATATGTTCAATTTTTCTTACTTGATTTTTACAACAACTTAATGCGACTTAATGCGATAGGTATTATCATCCCCATTTTTCAGAGAAGGAAACTGAGTCAAAAAGAGATAACTATTCTGCCTGATCTCAAATACTAATCAGTTATGGTTCTAGGATTTGAACCCAGTCAGGCTGGCTCCAGATAAGAGTAATTCACCATGACTAAGTGAGGCTTGTTTCAGGAACGCAAGGATCATTTATATTAAGACTAGCTGGGTGTTTCCTTAATATGATAAAATATATTTATCTCAATCCAAAGCCAGCACCATGCTTAATTGAGAATTAGAGAAACAATTTCATTAAAGTCAGAAACAAGGATGTCCACTAACCATCACCATTATTTAAAATTGTTCTTCAGGACATAGACAAAACAATTAGACGAAAGAAATTAAAGGTATAGAAATTGGGAAGAGAGGTTAAAATTATAATTTGCTCAGATGATTGGATTGTCAACCTAGGAACTAAAAAGGACTAACCTAAAACTTGGATACAAAACAAGAATTTAATAAATCAGATAGCTACAAAATTAATTTTCAGAATCAACAGCCTTTGTATACACAATGTCTGACTACAACTATAAGGAAAGAAAAGACCCACTCTAAAATAGCAGCAGAAAACATAAGATATAAAATACTTAGGAATAAACTGAAGAAATATTATTTGTAGGAAATTCTAAAATACTAATGAGGGACACAAAACAAGACCTGAACAATTGAAAAGACATACCATGTTCATACATAAGAACCATCAGCATCATAAAGATGTCGCCTCTCCCTAGTTGATCTATAAATTTAATGTGATACCCAATAAAAATGCTAATTTTTTAAAAAAGATTTATACAAACTGATTCTGAAGTTCATATGGAAAAACCAAGCAAGAATATATAAGAAAGAAAGGGATGGTGATAGAGGGAAATTACCTCTATAGATGTTTAAAATTTATAAATCTACAGCAATTAAAATGGTGGGGTAATAATTTGTGAATAGTTAGATCAGTATAACAGAACAGTTCAGAAACAGATCTAAATACATATAGGAATTGAGTGTATGATAAAGGTGGTTTTTCAGTCATTGGAAAAATTATTATTCAGAAAGTGGAGATCACTCGGTAGTGTTCTGGAAAAAAGTTGGATCCACACTTCAGTCCTTATATCAGGATCACTTGCAGACAGTTCTAAGACTTAAACATAAGAAAACTCTAACTGTACTAGGAAAAAAAAAAGGAAAATTTTCTTATGACTAAGAGTGGGGAAGGCCCTTCTGAGTCTTCCACAGAATCCAAAAGCCTTAAAAGAAATGATTGTTAGATGAGACATTGTAGAGGTAAAGAATTTCTTCATGACAATAGCACCATAAGCAAATGCAAATGAGAACCTGGGTGAGATATGTGTAACTCCATCAAGATAAGAGCTAATTTATCTTAAGTAAAAAGTGCCCTTCAAATCAAAAAGAAATAGATCAAAAATCAATATAAAAATGGGCAATAGAAATTAACAGACATTTCATAGAAGAGAAAATACAAATGACTCTTAAGCATGTGAAAATATGCTAAACCTCACTTGTAATAAGATAAATTTTTCACCTATCAAAAATAATAAAGCTTGAAAACACACTGTAATGGCGAGCATGTGGTTAAATAGGCACTTTCACACATTGCATAAATTAGTACAAGCTGTGGAGGCTGGCAATATCTATCAAAATTACAAAGGTATATTACATCTTTTAACTCAACAATCCCAGGAATTTTTCTACAGATGAACTTGTATTATGTGCAAAATGACTTATGAGCATGGCTGATGATTAGAATTCACTAGAGGTGAGTTAGTTTCAGTGCACGCTCGGGAAGAGATTATACAAGGGCTTGAATACGAAAGGTGGAGATCATTTGGGATCATCTTAAAGAGGCTACTTACACATGGAAAAATACTTTAAAAGACCTAAGTATATATTGTTTTCAGGAGGCACACTTTTTAAGTGTAAAGACAAAAATTGAAGTAAAAGAATGGAAAAATGTACACCCACCAAGGGCTAATCAAAAGGAGACTGATGTGGCTGTACAATATCAGTCAAAGTAAATGTAAGTCAAGAAGCATTACCAAAGATTCAGAAGGACAGTTCATAAAAATAAAAAATTAAATCTACCAGGAAAGTATAATAATTTTGTATTTTGAGGCACCTAACACTATAGTTTCAAAATATAGAAAGCAAAATTACAGAACTATAAGTAACTGATAATACAGTGAAAAAAATCATTAAGAATATGAAAGATTTCAACATAGGTAATACCTTTAACCTAACTGATGCACTTACTGTACTGCAACCAGCATAGTCAGGAAAGGTGTTCTTTCCAAGTACCTGTGGAACATTTACGAAAATTTGCCGTATGCTGGTCCTTAAAGCAAGTCTCAACAAATTCCAGAGTGAAATCATCCAAAATATGTTCTCTGACCAAAGTGGGATTAAGGTAGACATCAATAACAAAAAAATAGCCAGAAACTCCTCAAATATTTGGAAATTAAGCAATATACTTCTAAATAACCAGTAATTCAAAAGAAATTACAATGACACAATATTTTGAACTAAATTTTAATAAAAATAATGATATATCAAAACTTGAAGAACAAAGCTAAAGCTGTACTTAAGGGAAAATTTGTTTCTTTAAATCTGCATATAATGAAAGAAAAGAAAGGCTAAAAATCAATCTAAGTTTCCATCTCAAAAAGTAGAGAAAGAAGGATGCCTGGGTGGCTCAGTTGGTTAAGCAGCTTGCCTTCAGCTCAGGTCATGATCCCAGGGTGTTGGGATCAAGTTCTGTGTCAGGCTCTGTGCTCATCAGGGAGCCTGCTTCTCCTGCCTGCCACTCCTGCTTGTGCTCTCTCTGACAAATAAAATCTTTAAAAAAATATAAAAATAAAAGTGGAGAAAGAATAGGAAATTAAATCTGAAAACAGAAGAGTAAAGAAGATAATAAAGGCAAGGGCAGAAATTAATGAAACAAAAAAGTATATAAGAAAAAACAAATCTAGAGCTGTTTTTTAAAAAGACTAATAAAATTGACAAACTAGTAGGAAAAAAACTACAGATCAAGAAAATAAGAAAAAAAAGATACAAATTACCAATGTAATAAGTAGATATAAAGAACTTGACACCAATAAATCTGAAAATCTACATGAAATGGAATTGCTGTGAAAACACAATCATGGAATTCCAAAAATGGAATTGCTATGAATTGCAACTTCCAAAAATGGAATTGCTATGAAATCACAATATATGATTTACCAGCTGAAGAGGAAATTGAAAATCTGAATGTTTTATAGCTAAGAAATTGAATCTGTAACTAAAGCTTTCCCATAAAGAAATCTTCAGGTCTAGATTTCTTTAATAAGCAAGTTCTTCTAAGCATTTAATGGAATTAACCTAATCTTATCCAAACTCTTTCAAATCATAGAAAAAGAACAAACAATTCCCAACTTATTTTGAGGCCACTGTAATTTTAATGTGGAAGGGTGACCAGTACATTATAAGAAATGAAACTTATAGACCAATATCTCTCATGAACATACTTAACAAATACCCTAAACAGAGTATTAGTAAGTAGAGTCCAATGATGTAATTTATTTCAGGCATACAATGTTGGCTTAATATTACAAAATCAAGCAGTGTTTTCAACAGGTGGTTCTGAGACAACTGGATATCCACATGCAAGAAAATAAAGTTGGATCTCTTCATACTCCGTATGCAAAAATTAACTTAAAATGGATTTAAAAAAACCTAAATGTAAGAGCTAAAATATAAAACTGTTAGGAGAAAATACAAGTATAAATCTTCATAATCTTTCATTAGGGAATGATTTCTTACATATGACACCAAAAGCACAAGCAACCAAAATAAAAATAGGTAAACTGGATTTCATCAAATATTTAAACTTTTGTGCTTCAAAAGACACTAACAAGAAAAAGAAAAGACAGCCCATAGAGTAGGAGAAAATATTTGCATCTCATATACTTGATAAGAGTCTAGTATCCAGAATATATGAATAATTCTTACAACTAAACAACAAAAAGATAAACAACCCAACTAAAAAATAGGCAAAGTGGGGTGCCTGGGTGGCTCAGCCAGTTAAGTGTCCAACTTTTAATTTTGGCTCACGTCATGATCTTGGGATCCTGGGAGAGAGCCTGGCATCAGGCTCTGCCCTCAGTGGGGCATCTGCTTGAGGATTCTCTCTCCCCTTCTTTCTCTGCCCCTCCCCCTGATCACATGCACATTCTCTCTCTCTCTCTTTCAAATAAATAAATCTTTTTTAAAAGGTAGGCAAAGGATTTGAATAAACATTTCTACAAAGAAGATTACAAAATACAGATGGCCAATAAGCACATGAAAAGATATTCAACATCATTACTCATAAGGGAAATGCAAATCAAAATCACAGTGAAATAGTGCATTGCACCCACAAGGAAGACAACAATAGAACCATAAGAGACTCTTAACTTTAGGAAACAAACTGAGGGCTGCTGGAGGGGAGGTGGTTGTGGGGATGGGGTAACTGGGTGATGGGCATTAAGGAGGACACTTGATGTAATGAGCACTGGGTATTACATGCAACTGATGAATCACTAAATTCTACCCTTAAACTAATACTTAGGGTTGTAAGTTTGAGCCCACATTAGGTGTAAAGATTACTTTAAAAAAAAATCCTTAAGTAAATACAATAACAAGTGTTGACAAAGATGTGAAGAAATTGGAGCTTTCATAAGTTGCTGTTGGGAATGCAAAATGGTGTAGCCACTTTGGAAAGTTTGATAGTTCCTCAAAGTTAAATGCAGGTTACCATTTGGCCCAGAAATTTTATTCCTAGGTATGTACCCAAGAATTAAAAATCTATGTCCCTATGTTCATAGCAACATTATATTATAATAGCCAAAAAGTGAAAACAACTCAAATGTCCAACTAATGAATTGATAAACAAAATGAGGTATATCCATATGATGGACTATTATTCAGCCATGAAAAGAAATGAAGTGCTAATTCATGCTACGTGGATAAAGTGTAAGAACATTATGCTAAGTGAAGGAAGTCTGACACAAAAGCCGCATAATATTTGATTCCACTTATAAATGAAGTGTCCAGAATGGGCAAATCTATGTAGACAGAAAGTATTTAGTGGCTACCAGAGACTGGGGGAAGAGGGTAATGGGGAATGACTGCCATTGGGATTAGAGTGAGTTTCTGGGAATGATTAAAATGTTCTGGAATTAGATACTGGTGACAGTTACACAGTTTTATGAATATACTGAAAACCACTGAATTACTTCAAAAGGATAAACATTATGGTATATGAATTACATCTCAATTTAAAAGTTAGTGTAGGGGCGCCTGGGTGGCACAGCGGTTAAGCGTCTGCCTTTGGCTCAGGGTGTGATCCTGGCGTTCTGGGATCGAGCCCCACGTCAGGCTCTTCCACTGGGAGCCTGCTGCTTCCTCTCCCACTCCCCCTGCTTGTGTTCCCTCTCTCGCTGGCTGTCTCTGTCTCTGTCGAATAAATAAATAAAATCTTTAAAAAAAAAAAGTGTATTTAACCAAATTAGCATTATAAAGGAGAAAAATAATGGAATCATCTCAATAGAATGATGTAGAAAAAGCATTTCATAAAATTAGATACTTATTCATGATACTCAACACACTAGGAATGGAAGGAAATGCTCTTAAACTGATAAAGATCATCTATAAAAATCTTACAGAAAACATCATAGTTATAGCAAATATTGAAAGCTTTCTCCCTGAGATTGGGAATACCTCCTAATCATACTTACATTCAATATTGTTCTAGAGATTGTAACTTATAATAAGGCAAGAAAAAAGGTTATAAAGACTAAAAAGGAAGAGATAAACTGTCTTTATTTACAAATATGATTGTTTATGTAGAAAATCCTAAAGAATCTACGGTTTATTAGGATTATTAGAAATACATAAATATAGCAAAGTCCCCAGATTAAAGGTATGTATGTATGTGTGTGTGTGTATATGTATATACACACACACACATACATACATACACACTGCATATTACTATATTCTGTGAATACTATGGAATAAACAATAAACCGAAAACGAAATTTTAAAATACCATTTACAATAGCATTTAAGATATAAGATACGTAAGAATATATCTAATGAAAGATGTACAGGTCTTTACAGAGAAAACATTATTGAGAGAAGATTAAAAAGACCTAAATAAATGGAGAGATTTGCTGTGTTCATAAATTGAAAAGCTTTAATGTCAATTCTTTCCAAACTAGTCTATAGAAGGAATGAAATCCCAGTCAAAATCACAGCAGTTTGGGTTTCTTTTGTGGGGGGTGGAGGGTAGAATTAACAAGCTAGTTGTAACATTTATGTAAAAACGTTAAAGACCAGGGCACCTGGCTGGCTTAGTTAGTAGAGCATGGGACTCTTGATCTTGGGATGGTGAGTTCAAGTCCCACACTGGGCATAGAGATTATTAAAAAGAAGAGAAGAGAAGAGAGAAGAGGAAAGAACAGAAAAGAAAAAGGAAAAGAAAAAAGGAAAAGAGGGGCCCCTGGGTGGCTCAGTCGTTAAGCATCTGCCTTCAGCTCCGGGTGTGATCCTGGAGTTCTGGGATCGAGCCCCACGTCAGGCTCTTCCGCTGGGAGCCTGCTTCTTTCTCTCCCACTCCTCCTGCTTGTGTTCCCTCTCTCACTGGCTGTCTCTCTCTGTGTCAAATGAATAAATAAAATCTTAAAAAAAAAAAAAGGAAAAGAAAAAAGAAGGAAAATGTTAAAGACCAAGAATAGAGCAGATATTCTTGAAGGAACAAAGCTGGAAGACTTACACCACTAGGTATCAAGACTTCTTATAAAGCTATAGTACCGTGTCATATTATTGGTGCACACACAGGCAGATATACCAATGGCACAAAATGGAAAGATCAGAAGCAGATTCATACACATACACATACAGTCACTCGGCTAAGGACAAAGGTGACTCAATTGTGCAGTAAGGAGTAGATGACCTTTTCAGTAAACGGTGCTTACTTACTGGGATATTAATTTGCAATATAAATCTTAATCTCTATTTTCACTACTTAAAACCAATTCCATAAAGATTGCATCATAAAGGGGCAATCAGGGTTGTGCAGTCAGTTAAGCGACCAACTCTTGGTTTTGGCTCAGGTTGTGATCTCAGGGTTGTGGGATCGAGCCCTGCATCAGGCTCCATGCTCAGCACGGAGTCTGCTTAAGACTCTCTCTCCCTCTCCCTTTCCCTCTGCCCCTCCACCCCACTTTCTTTCTCTCTGTCTAATAAATAAATAAATCTTTAAAAAAAAATAAAGGTGAAAGGGTAAAACAATAAAGCTTCCAGAGAAAAAAGGAAAATATCTCCAATACCTTGACGTAGGGTAAGATTTCTTTAAATGTGAAAAGTATTACCCAGAAAGATAAAGATTGATGCATTGGATTACATTAAAGTCAAAAGATCCCTCTGGAATAAAAAAAGCCAGCCACAGGGTAGGTGATTATACCTGTAATGCGAAGATCTGACAAGGGACTTGCATCCAGAATCTGTTTTTAAAACTGCTACAAATCAACTAAAACAAACAGATAATCCAACAGAATAATGGGCAAATGACTTGGACAAAACATCACAGAAGAGGATCTCCAAATGGCCAATAAATGTATGACAAAGTGCAAAACGTCATTAGTCATTCATGAACGCGGATTGAAACCACCATGCCATACCATGACACACTCAACAGAATGGCTGAAATTAAAAAGACAACACCAAGTACTGGTAAGGAGGTGGAGAAACAGGCACTCCCCTAAACCTGGCAAGACGTACATTGGTACAGCCGCCTCGGAAAGTTATTTGGCAATACCCATTAAAGCTGAACAGGTGCAAACCCAACCACGTAGCAGTTTCACTCTTAGGTGAGTAGAAATGTAGACCTCTGTGCACCAAAATACGTGCACAGAGCAGCTCTAGACACAGCGGCCCAAACTGGAAATATACAAATGTCCGTCCACAGAATGAATTCACAAGTTGTGGCATATTCATACTATGGAATGCCATACAGAAAGGAGGGTTAGCAAACCACACGCAACAACATAGATGAATCCCAGAAACCTAAGGGTGAGCCAAGCAGCCGGATACATGAGAAAATATTGTGTGATTCCATTTATATGAGGTGAAGAACAAGCAAAATGAAATTTGCTGTTAGAAATAAGGAGCATGCTTGCCTGTGGGTGTGAGTGATTAACTGAGGGAGACAGAGGGCCTCTGGAAGTTTTGGTAATCATCTTGCCTTTGTTCAGTGGGTATGTTCTCTTTATGAAGATTCATTGAGCTGTACATTTATGACTGTGCATTTCTCTGGAAGTATGTTGTATTCAATAAAAACAACACAAAACAAGCCAACAAAAATGTATGTGAGCATAGGTGTTTTTTGACCATCTGAGGGGTATGTCTGAGACCCCAAAGTAGGGCATGTGTCTCCCCATCAAGCTCAGGACCTGGGCATGAAGTACTGGACAAGGCCCTGGCTCCTGGGCTGTCTGAAGCGTCTTCCCTCCCCGCAGTCTGGGGATCCCTGAGGGCTCCTGGCATTTCCTTTCAGAACAGGCCGTGGGGCCAATATGTAATCTGCCACATTGTTTGAAAAGGAACTTCCACAGCAAAGGCCGCGCTGGGATCCTGCCCCTGAGTCTTCTGGCCGGCATCTGTTCTGATTAGGATATGTCTCTCCCTGCAGGATATCCTTGGTGTGGGACTAATTGACTGCCCAGAGATGACTTCAGCACCCCTCCCTCCAAACTCAGAGGTCCTGGGCACTTGTCTGGTCAAGGTGGAGTAGAGGAAAGAGCCTTGGTGGCTGGGAAGTGAGGCTGATGGACTCCCAGAGGAGCTGGGGAGAAGGACTCAGGTGCAAATGACTGTGACCAGCGGAGGGGGGTAGAGCCCAAGGCATGAAGCAGATCCCCTGTGGGGAGAAGAATGGGTAGAGACACTGCCTCAGGGCTCTTCTAGGATGTTCATGTCCCACAGTGTCACTGGTAGCATTGTTTACAAGTCATTTGTGAAACGAGTAACAGAATTAATCCATTCCTGCTAGGACACAAGCATTTCCTCTAAGTTATGAAAAAGTAGCTCGTGTTTTTTGTTTTGTTTTGTTTTATGTATTTGTTTATTTTTCTTTTTTTAGCTCATGTTTTTAATGCATACAATCCTATGTGTGTGTGTGTGTGTGTGTGTGTGTATAACATGCTACTATAACTCTAGTGGAATTGGTTATCCACATCATGTAGGTAATGTGAAACACGAGCTGCTCCATTCTCCCTACGAGCAGAAAACAGACCCTCCGGCCCGCCACTCTGGTCTGCACTACAGGAACCCAACACGGAGTATGAGAGTTGGAAAGCCCACTGGAGGTCCCCTGGTCTAGCCTCTCCCTGGCGGAGGGCTCAGCCCATGATTCTCGGCCCCAGGGAGTAAGGTAAGTGGAGAAAAGTCGATTCACTTCTCCTGGGGTAGCTCCTATGTGAAGGGAAAAAAATAGCAAAAGATAACCCTAGAGCTTTCCAGAGGCAACACCACTTTATGGGTCTATGGGGCTGCAATACTGAGAAGTTAAATGCTAATAAAATGTTCTGTCTGGAACCAAAAGGGGAGTATAGCTCTAGGTATCAGGATATTACTGGTTTGCATCCCCACTTCTAAGACAATAAAGTAGTATTGCTTTAACTTCACCCTGAGACCCCAGAGGGAACAAAAATTCCCCTTTCTGTTAGATCCAAGATCCTCAAGCGTTTTGTTTCAAATGTTGGGTTCCTTTTGGAGAGGGAGGAACATAAACACTTTTGGTGTTTGATTTGTGTGTGTGTGTGTGTGTGTGTACACAAAGAAAGGTTGCTTCCTGCCTCTCACCTCCCTGCAATACAAGTCTTTGCCTCTTTCTCTGAACTTGTAACTTTCAGCATTGTGCCAGGGGGCATGCAGTTTCTAGGTTGTCGGTTTTCCAAGGTCATCCTTTGAGATGAGCTGTCTGCTGGGTGCATCTGTAATAAGTCAGACGAGGGTTTCTTCCGCTGACTTAGTAGGCTCTTCCCCTCTGATCTGAACCAGCTGAGGAAGTCTCTGTGCATCCTGTAGCCTGTTAGTGACTGTAAATTCCTGACAGAGCATGAAAGCAGGGTTTAATAATTCCAAGTGCCTGGCCCTCCTCTCCTCTCCTTGCCCTCCCCGTCCTTTGGTGAGTGTGAGAGGATGTGACAATGTCTGGAGGAGTTGGTGGGGAGAGAAACAGTGGCCTGTGGGTTGGCACTCAGAGAAAGAGGTTATCCTAGGATGAAATACAAACCATATCACATTGATTTTCCCTTTGGGGGGCCCGGATATCACATCCTTCCATTTCCCTCTAGTCCCTGCCCGCCATCGACAGGAAAGCATTAACAGGGAATAATCAATGGTGTTCTGTCCTGAAAATAAAAGGCTTGTCATGTCTCTCCATTTGGTGGAATGGATGTGGGACCAGGGGTCATGTGGCCAGCTTCCATCTGTCTCCTGACATAGGCACTGACTCAGACATGCTTTCCAGCCAGAGGGCTGCAGCCCACAGCCAGGTGATTGCAAACTCTCCGTGGGCACCAAGAAAAACAAGACTTCGGTGTCTTTGAACTCTTGTGTGAGGAGCTTGGCTAACTATCAACATGGCAGCTTAGGAGCAGTTTTACTGAACTTGAATTTCTGGGTTACATAATGGATTGATGTTCCCTAATGCGATGGATGCTGTGCTTGTAGTCAAAAGAAGGCTGTGTATTTACTGTTTCGCAATAGAGTCGCGGAAATTCAGAATTAACAGGGACTTAAATCTGTGGTCCAGTCTTATTCCCCATCTGATGTGTGAATTGGTTAATTTTCCCGGTAAACTCAATGGCTGTCTGACTGCTGCTGCCTCTCAATATTGTTCATCCATTTGTCAGAAAGCTCAACTCTTAGAAGGCATTTCCTTACATCGACCAAAATCCTTTATGGTGCTCATGGCCAGTATCCTAGCATCCTCTTCATATGCTCCCACTTCTTTCACTTAGACCCAGTTTCCAGTTGGTTCCCATCTCCTGATTCTTTGCCATTCACAATCCTGGTAAGTCCCTTGAGATTTAACCCTTATATTTGGTTATTCGTCAAAGGCTCTGGCTTAGAAGCATGCCAGTGGCCCTTCCCCTTTCAAACTCCTTGAGTAGCCTCCCTGTCCCTGCCTAATCCCCCACCCTTCACCTCAGAAGTAAGTGGGAAGCATCCACATCCATTTCTGTACTTGTGTCCACTTAGCCAAAGACTCACTTCCCTGGCTTTGGAAGACAACCCTTGGTTTTATTTGTTTTAAAATAACGCTAAGCAGCGGGATTCACTGTCCCAGACTTCCAATCTTGAATAGAGTAATGTTAGGACAGCCTCCAATAGCAAGAGACAACATGAAATGCACACTTCCCGGGTTAGTGCCCTGACAAGATGGTTCTTCTAGCCAGCTAAGTCCTGCCCACCCTTGCCCTGCCATTCCTCCTTCCTGTCAGTTCTGTGAGTTCACTGATAATTTCCCGGGAAAGTCCACTGTTTCCCATCAATGGATGAAGAGTCTATGGCTTATAGCAATATAACTGTAAGAAAAATAAGATACAAATTTTAAGAGTTACTAGGCTCTGACCCAGCCTACCCTGACTCAGCTTCTAGCCCCATTAACACAATTTTCCAGGTTTCCCGACTGGCACCCCTTCTGACATGCTTCTTCCGTCAGCCCAACATTGTGCCCGATAGAAGGGGATTTGGAAATCCTTTGTTGAATTACAGATATACCATATCCAAGAGTCTAATAATCGTGGCAAAGGTAAAAATGATGTCAATCTGATGTTATGTGTGTGTGTTTTGTAAATGAATCCATATGACATCCTCGCGTTTGCCATTTTGTTTTCTGAGTGCTTTTGGAGGTTATTTAGAATTTAAAATTCTTGCATGGGTGTCAGTAATAAGCCCCTGTATTTGCAAAATGAACCAGCAATGGGACCTTGGGCAAGCCTATTTGAATCTTAGCGTCTTCATGTGTAAGATGGATGGAATAATTGTATCTATCCTACTTAAAATTCCAAACCTCTGTTTGGGGCTTTACCATTTAGCATTTATTCTCTCGTTTGAGCCAACCATACTGTTTATTGCAAAGAACAAACAAGAATTTGTGTGAAAATGCTTAGTGAAATGTAATGCATTATATCTAAGCTGCAGTTTGTTATAAAAGCCCCAACTTCCATCTTCTAGAATCTTCTATTCTCCTAGTTGCCTCTAATATCCCTGACAATAATTTAGCAATCCCATTTGCAAGGGTTATCAGCATCCTGGAAAGTAATTCATCGAGGTAAGCGACTTTAATTCATTAGAGTAGCTAGGGAACAGGTGCACTTTTTATAATCTCTTCACTTGGGGCTTTAATTCTCTCTTATCAACATTTGTGTTACCCATTTCATGGTAGAAGATGTTATTTGACAGCAAAGATGGAAGCAAATTAGGGGTGTAGAAGTTCTGCCTTCTTTCTGATAAAAATCACCAGCATTCCTAAACATTGGCTCCTGTCATCTTTGTTTTCCAACTGGCCCTAAACTTAACTTTAAAAAGCAGAAGGCATTTTTGATGCTTTTGGCTCTTTTTTTTTTTTTTTCCAATTTCAACTCATTGCTGGCTTCAGCCTTTTGACACTCTTTAAACCAAAACCCATCTTGTTTATTAGTTTTTGTTCACATTCCACTCTGCCAAGATTTTGAAGAACAGAATCCCATGAGAATAGGTGCATTATTTGTGGAAGTGTTTTGAGAACTCTATCAGTTTAAGACCCCTTTGCCTCGCTCAAGGACTGAAGCCTTAGTTAGTTAGTACTAACCTGGAAGTGATCCCAAGGGTTTGCCAGGCCATATGAACTGTTAGAGACTCACATAAACTGCTTTCATGAACTTCTCTGCCCTAGCACCGCCTGTCACTGTTCTCCGTACTTCATGCTCCCTGCTCTGTAGGTCCTTGGTTCTGCATCTCTTCTTTCCACCCTCCATATTTGTGTTTGTCAGAACACCTGCAGCTGCTTAGATCCCCTTGCATTGCATCTCCCTTTCCTTTTGGTGACATCTTTAGTTACATAGGTTTGCACTTTTGAGAGTTGCCCAGTCACAAGCTACCTTTCTTATGCTATGGAACCATTGCTGATATGGCTAACATTTAGAAACTAAACACACACGCGCACACACACACACACGCACATTTCTGATTATCAAAGTAAGTTATATATATTGGCATACTATAGACCATTTGAAAAGTTTAGAGATGTAAAAATTTTTTTAATCTTAGCACCCCAAAACAGCTACTCATTGGCATTTTGGTATAATTCATCTACACATTGTTCTACATGTATTTCAATATTTACATGCATATAGTAGTAATACTATGCATCAAATATTTTGCATCGGACATGTTACATAGCCTCCCTCTATTAATATATAAATCCTTTATAAGTGCTGTAGTTAACACCTGCATAATATCACACATGTGAAACACATAGTGCTGCTATTATTGAACTGTTATTCCGTTGTTCACAGGGATTTTTTTATTTTGTAAATAACCTATCCAAACTTACAGGGGGCACAGTCCACAAGACTGCCCTCATTTCTTTTTAGGCTTTTTTTTTTTTTTTTTTTTTTTGAGAGAGAGAGAGAGAGAGAGAGAGTGGGGCAAGGGGGAGGGGCAGAGGGAGAGGGCCAAGGGAGATGGAGAGAGAGAATCTCAAACAGGCTCCACACCCAGTGCACAGCCCGATGTGGGGCTGGATTTCACAACCCTGAGATCATGACCTGAGCCAAAATCAAAAGTCAGACGCTTAACCGACTGAGCCACCCAGGTGCCCCCGCCCTCATTCCGGACAACAGCTGTAAAGTTAGGAACAGTTCACAAGACTACCTTCACTTGCAACACCACTTGTAAGTTTGGGAGTTACTGTCCTGAATTTTGATAATTCTCTAGAGGGACTCATAGAACTCACCGGTAGCTATCATATTCATGGGTATGGTTTATTACAGTTAAAAGATACAGATGAAAACAGCCATGAGAAGAGATTTCAGAAAAGTTCCAGACATGGAGTTGTTCTTTTCCTGTGGAGTCATAGACTTTTCCAGCAATAACATGTGATGACATGTGTGGAGTAAGTATGGCCAACCATGGAAGCTCACCTAAGACTTGACGTCCAAAGTTTTTATTGGCGCTCCATGGTTGACTGCCTGTGTGGCTGATCTTTAGCCTCCAGCCCCTCCAGATATAGATTGAGTCCCACATGGCCCAACACCCCCGTCATAAATCACAATGTTAGACTCCCTAGTAACCAAGGCCCCCAAGTAAACAAAGACGCTCTTATCAGGCAGGACATTCCAAGGACCTAGGGATCACCTCCCAAAGCTGAGGGCAAAGACCAGACTGTTCTTTGGGTAAGGTGAATTCTCTCTTATACATTCTGTAACAAATATCTTTGTGCATAAACTCTTCACTTCAAAAGATATTTCTTTAGAGTAAATTTCCAGAAATGGAATTATTGAATCAGAGGATGTGAACATTTTTAAGACCCTTGATACATATTATCAAAATGCTTTCTGAAGAGTATACCAATTTATATCCCACCCCTTTCCAACAGTGCATCAGAATATCTGTTGTATCACATTCTCAGTTGCAATGGGTATTGCCACTTAAAAAAAAATATTCTGGCATTTCGATAGACACAAAGTGGTGTCACATGGTTTTCATTTGCATTTCTATGATTACCATTAAGGGTATATACCAATACAGTTTTTCTAAGCTTTTGTTATGCAGGATTTTAAGCGCCCACAACAGTTGACAGAATAGCTTAATGAGCTCCCATATGCCCATCATCCCAGCCTCACCACATCCAACTCCTAGGAATTCTACTTCATTGATATCTCCACCTTCTCTCACTCCCATAGGTTTTGGTTTGCTTTGCTTTGGTTTGGGTTTTTTTGGTTTTTTTGGTTTTGGTTTTGGTTTGTTTGTTTGTTTAGAGAGAAAGAGAGAGCACAGTTTGAGGGGAGGTGGCAGGAAGGGGCAGAGACAGAAGGAGAGAGAGAACCTTAAGCAAGCTTCATGCCCAGTGCAGAGCCCAATGCAGGGCTCAGTCTCACAACCCTGAGATTAGGACCTAAGCCGAAATCAAAAGTCAGACACTTAACTGACTGAGCAACTCAAGTACCCCACATTTCCATAGTTTTTTAAAGAAAATCTCCTAAACATATCATTTTCTTTTTATTATTTCAGTAAGAAATTCTAAAAACTAAGGACTCCTTATTAAAAGACCACAAATGTAATTATCATACAGTTAAAATTAGTAATTTTTTAATGTCATCAAATATCCAGTTGATATTCAGTTCTTGATTCAGGTGATTTCCAATTGTTTCATAATTATCAGAGTTTTTTACATTTAAAAAATCAGAATCCAAATGAGGTCCAGTTATTGAGATTTGTAGATACATCTTTTAATCTAACATGTGGCCTTTAATTTACAGATAGATTCCCCCTCTCCTTCCCTCCCTTCCTTTTCTGCCCTTCACCACTTCCCCCTTAAGATATGGCTTATTGTTTACTGCTGTACCCCTGGTGTCTAAAACAGAGTCTGGCTCCTAGTAGATGTGGTAGACAGGCTCTGAGATGTTTCCAAGACCCCTGCCTCCTGGTGTCTTCATCTTTGCGTAATCCCCACCTCTTGACTGTGACTTCCTTCTAACCAATAGAATATGGCAAAGGCGATGAGATGTCACATCCGTGATTGTATTATATAAAACTCCAGCTTGCTAGCAGCCTCTATTTCTCTCCTCCTCTCCTTCTGCCTCTCCCTTTTGCTGACTTTGAAGAGCCAGGCTGCCATGAAGTAAATGAACCAGTTGGAGAAGCTCTTGTGGCAAGGAACTGTGAGCGAGCACTCTCTAGAAGCTGAGGGTAGATTCCAGCAAGAAACTGAAACACAGGGCACCTGGGTGGCTCAGTGGGTTAAGCGTCTGCCTTTGGCTCAGGTCATGATCCGGGGTCTTGGGATGGAGCCCCACATCGGGCTCCCTGCTCAGTGGGGAGTCTCCTTCTCCCTCTTTTTCTGCCTGCCACTCCCCCTTCTTGTGCTGTCTCTCTCTCTCTCTGTGTCAAATAAATAAAATCTTAGAAAATCTGTGGGAACTTGAAAGCAGATCTTTTCTCAGTGAAGCCTCTGATGAGACCGCAGCCCCAGCCAACACCTGGATTGTGAGACCCTTAAGCAAACAACTCAGCCAAACTGTGTGCAGCCTTCTAACCTATAGAAACTACAGATTATGAATGTGTGTTGTTTAGGGTTGCTGAGTTTGTGGTAATTAATTAAGTGGCATAGAGAGTGAATGCAGCAGCTGTGCACTAAACCAATATTGAATTTATTGAGTGAATACATAAGAAGGCTAGTTAAGCCCTGGTCAGATATTCTTTTAGCTGAGTAGGTTTTCCAGCCGTTGACCAAATGGCTAAACTCCACCACCACCCCACTGCCTCTTGAGATGGTTTGTGCCCACATCTGCATTGCATGTGTTGTCAGGCCCTCCGTCTAGCCAGCCCAACTGTGGTATACTCTAGCATGGCCTCAAGCCATTCCCGAACCTTCCCCCATCATCCCCTCTCAACCTGCTCACACTGACCTCGGGGTGAGTTTCTGGAGGGTAAGCCCCCCCCCCCCCCAAGAGCCCTCCTAAAGGCCTGAATCTTCTCAGTATACCTAGTAGTTCCTTCTGTAATGTGGACAACACTGAGCAGATGGCTTTTGGGTGTCTGTCTTCACTTTGTTTGCCCCATGACTGTTTCTGCGTTTGATAAAATTTACCTTCTCCTCTAGACACATCATCCCCAGTATGATACTGGATGGTTGTAAATTACTCCAAACAAAAAGCTTTTGAGTGGGACATAAGCATGAAGCCTTTTGCTGACCCTGTGTGGTCACCAGGCAGAGAGGCCACCCTGGGAAACTTCCTTGTCCTTCCACCTAGTAGGGGCCAGCCATTCTCCTCTGTCTCCACAGCCCAGGGCTCCACTAACCCTCTGTTCTCATGTTCTCTCTACCACCTCTTTTATTCCAGCCTCGGTGTTTAAAAGCAATCATTGTCAGAATATGCCATTTAATCTGTTTTCATTTTTTATTGTAAAAAGAGGAAGCAAGGGCTCGCGGTAAGATTGCAGATGAATAATGAAAGAATTCCTCACAGCTGTTCAGGGATATATATTTTTCCTGCAATGAAGCGAGACGGATTCCCATCGCAGCTCAGAGACTTGTTCCATGAAGCCCCTCATCTGTCATGTTCTGAGGGGAAGGGGAAGGTGGAGAAGTGTCATTATGGATGTAACTGGGCTCAGAAGTGACTGGTCAAGGTTGACACTGCAGTCCTGACGGAGCTGTTTATGGAAATTTTCCTGGGAGGCACTGTTGGCTGGTGGCATGGGCAGCTCCAAACAGCCCCTGCTCTGTGGCTGATTCCCAATTCCTTTCTAATCAGCCTGCCTTGAAGCTGAAAGAAGTCCCTCCAAGTTAGCTACCCAAGAAGAATACCCTTGATCTGTTCCAAACTAGATAGATAGGAAATCAAAACAGGCAGTATTCTCTGACTTTTGCCATGAGCCTTCACCACATGCCCCTAATTGTCTATATAATTTCCTGCCCCCACATTGCTGGCCCGTCTCCCTGGGAACTCTGAGCAGGGTGGAATCAGGGTGGTCTATATCTGCAGCTTGTGCATTATTACACTTAAAGGGAGAGATGCCTGGGATCTGGGTGGCCTGCCTCAGGTTTGCCAATCCTATGTGGATGCTGATTTCATCTTAAAATGAGAAGACTGGGGAGGAAAGAAGTAGGTCCATCTCATAAGACAGAGAAGCCAGACCTCGATGTCCTCTCCCCACCCCCTTTTCTAGGAAAACAACTTGTGCAAAGAACTTTCCTGCCACAAACAGCTGCCCTTCCCCTCTCCGCTCCTGCTTTTTCAGGAGCTGACCCTGACTGCAATGCCTGCCCCACCACAGCTGCGGTACAGCTTTTCAGTTTGCTAGAGGAAAGAAACTACATCCCGCCACACATACACTTTAAATTTATTTTCTTATTGCCAGCCTCATTCCTAAAAGGATTTGAAATATCTGACAAAAATATGAATGGTACAGCAAGGTAGATAGTAAGGAGAAATGCCAGGCAGAAGAAATAAAAGCAGGAAAAATAAGACAGCCTCGTGAGGCTCTTATGCTAAAGGCTGATTGATGTTCACTTGCTAATTTGGCTCTGAGTTTTCTGGAAGAAGGAAGCATAGTCAACAATTCCCTTCACGGTGTGTACAAGTTACAAAGCCAACCACAGATATCCTTCAACTTACGATGGGGTTACAACCCAATAAACCCTTCATAAGTTCCAAATACTGTAAGTTGAAAATGCATTTAATCCACCCAACCTATCAAATATCATAGCTCTGCCTAGCCTACCTTAAATGTGCTCAGAACAGTTACATTAGCCTAGAGTTAGGCAAAATCATGTATCACAAAGCCTATTTTATAATAAGGTGTTGAATAGCTCATGTAATTTTTTGAAAAGATTTATTTATTTATTTATTTGAGAGAGAGAGTGGGGCTGGTGGTGGGGAGGGGCAGAAGGACACGGACAGAGGCAGACTCTCCACTGAACCTGGAGCCCATCGTGGGACTTGATCTCACAACCCGGAGATCATGACCTGAGCTGAAATCAAGTCAGATGCTCAACTAACTGAGCCACCCAAGGTGCCCCAAATATTTTTTACTGAACACTGTACTGAAAGTGAAACAGAATGGTGGTGTGGTTATAGAATGCTGTAAATATATTGCTTGTAACCCTGATGATCCTGTGGCTGACCGGGAGCTGTGGCTCCTGCCACTCACTGCCCAGCATCACTGCTAGCCTGGGAAAAGATCAAAATTCAAAATTTGAAGTACAGTTTCTACTGAATACATATCACTTTCTCACCATTGTTGTCAAAAAATTGTAAGTCAAGCCATCATAAGTCGGGTACCATCTGTAGTTCAGGGGAAAGTTCTGAAGTATGAGACATATCCCTGGTGGGATGTTTATTCTTTTAAAGATGTGAACAATGCCATCAATAATGTTGAGTTTTATGGTGCATAAAATTATTTAGAATGTTTAACTTTTATAAGGCTGCTGTGAAGATCACTGGTGTTTGCATTCTGTAATTGTAGAAGGAATTGATGTCTTATGGACTCATGTTTAAAAATACACAATTTTGGGGGCACCTAGATGGCTCAGACGGTTAAGCATCTGCCTTTAGCTCAGGTCATGATCTCGGGGTTCTGGGATGGAGCCCCGCATCAGGCTCCCTGCTCAGTGGGCAGTCTGCTTCTCCATCTCCCTCTGCCTGCCGCTCCCCCTGCTGTGCTTTCTCTGTCAGCTAAGTAAATAAGATCTTTAGATAGATAAATAAACAAACAAACAAACAAACAAATAAATAAAAATACACAATTTCTTTCTCCTCATCCCCCCCACTCCTCTTCCTTCTCCCTCACCCTTCTTATTCTTCCTTTGAAAAAACTCTAGACATCTTCCCCTTTTCGGAGTCAGGGAGCCTGGGCTCTGCAGCTGACTCAGCGGCTCTTTGCCTCATTGTGCTGTGTGTGTTCTGATCTCTCTGTGTGTGTTTCTGCGATTGTGTGTTTGTGGATGAACAAGAATAAATGAAAGTGTCCAGCCAACTACTTTACCAACGTCAACCTTAAATAAACGGTCATGTAATCAAACAAAGATGAGTTTATTTGGGAATAGCAAGGGAAATGCAATTCAGGACACATCCAAAGAGACAAGAGAGGCTAGATTTTCTGAGGTTCTGGAAGGAGACTGGGGAGGGTTGTTTTGAAAACAAGTTCGCTGGAGGACAATGAGTTTGGAGCTATGGTGGTTTCTCTCAGCTGCAAGTGGGGGGCAGTTTGCGGTTATTGAGGCATGTGGAAATCTTCCTTCTTCCTGCTGGTCATGGTAGTTGCAACGAACGATATGTGGATGAGAGCAATCCCTTCATGCTTTTTTTTTTTTTTTTTGAGAGAGAGAGAGAGAGAGAGAGACTGAGAAAGCGTGCTCACTGGGGGTGCAGGGGGAGGAAGAGAGAGAGGGAGAAGGAGAGAGTATCTTAGCAGGCTCCACGCCCAGTGTGGAGCCTGATGTAGGGCTCGATCCCAAACCCTGAGGTCATGACCTGAGCCAAAATCAAGAGTCAGACAATTGACAGAGCCACCCAGGCACCCATTTTAAATCAGGTTTCCTTTATTCATTTTCACACCAAGTTATTATTAATTTAAATGCAGTGAGTTGGGTGTAGGATTTTTCTAAGGAGTGATTTTCAAATTTGAGCATGCATAAAAATCGCCTAAAAGCCTTGTGAAAACAGCTGGGCCCCACCTCCGGAGTTTCTGACTGAGCAGGTCCAGGATGGCTCTGAGAATCTGTGTTTCTTACAGGTTTCCAGGTGGTGCTGGTGCTGTTTGTCTAGGGAGCACACTTTGAGAATCACTGTTTTAAAGAAACTTCCTTTCATTTCCTTTCCCCTAAACCATCCTAGGTTGAGGAACTAGTTGTGGTCCATCTGGGAGTTCCCATCTGATTTTTCATCCCAAGGCAAGCAAAAATAGCCTTTGTCTTTTGGCTAATAATCTGAATAATCTGAACCCAAACTAGAAATCTGGCTGGGTGGGGTGCAGAGGGGCTCACACTGGAGTTACAAGGAAGCAAGAGTTTAGACTGTGAACACGCACCTACTATTCTGTACCATACCACACCATACAATACCATACCCCACCACTCCATACTAAGCTATACTACTCTGTACTATTCCCTACACTATACTACACCATACTATTCTGTACCAACTACTGTTGGGTTTTTCCACAGTTTTCATTTGGACAAAGTAACATCTGGTGCCACTCAAATGCTTGAGAATGTCCTGAAAATTAAAGAGATAACATTATCCACATGTGTGTTAAAAATAAGTATATCAAGGCAGGTGGCACACTAAGAAACCTATTTTGTGGGGTAAAGATTCGGGCTCCTTTCCCGGCACTGTCATCTGAAACTAGAATCACTTGCTAGTCAGAGTCCATTTTGGCCAGAGTCTGGCCACTGTCAGCAACCAAATAGGGTTTCAGGAGGACAAAGAGAAAGCAGGGATGAAATTTCTTAGCCCCACAACACCTCGCAGTCTTTCGACTACTTGGCCATCTTTGCTGAAATGCCATCTGTGGTTCTGCTACTGGTGCCAGTCAAGCCAAGAGAAGGGAATCAGTACCTACCTGTGGTGGTTTGAAAATATGTCCACTAAGTTCTCCGATACTCCTCCCTTCAGAGAGTGAAGCTTAATTTGCCATTCTTTGGGTGTAGGCTCTATGTAGTGACTCTCTTATAATGAGCAGAACATGGCAAAGTAATATTTTACCTGAAACTTGATAACTTTTGAAGGTGAGTCATAAAAACTTTGCAGCTTCCTTCCTCCTTCCCCACCTCCTAGGATCATTCAGTCTGGGGGAAGCCAGCTGCCATGTTGTGAGGACCCTCAAGCAGCCCCGTGGAGAGGCCCATGTGGCAAGGAACTCAAGCCTCCTGCCAATCACCTGTGAGTGAGCCACCACAGAAGTGGGCCCTCCAGCCCCAGTCAAACCTGCAAATGATTACAATTCCAGAAAACGTTTGACTGCAACCTCATGAGAGACCGTGGGATACAACTGCCCAGGTAAGCTCTTTCCACATTCTTGACCCACAGAAACTGTGAGATAAGAAGTTTGTTTGTGAATAGCTTCTCCCCTTTCATAGGTTGCCTTTTCATTTTGTTGATGGTTTCCTTCACTGTGCAAAAGCCTTTTATTTTGGGGTAGTCCCATAGTTTATGTATGCTTCTGTTTCCCTTGCCCAAGGAGACATATCTAGAAAAATGTCACTAAGGCCAATTACTGCCTATGTTTTCTTCTAGGAGTTTTATGGCTTCAGGTCTCACATTTAGGCCTTCAATCCATTTGAGTTTATTTTTGTGTGTGGTATAAGAAAGTGGTCCAGTTTCATTCTTTTTCATGTAGCTGTCCAGTTTTCCAATACCATTTGTTGAGGAGACTGTCTTTTCCTCATTGTGTATTCATTCCTCCTGTGTTATAGATTAATTGACCACATAAGTGTAGGTTTATTTCTGGGCTCTGTATTCGGTTCCATTGTTCTTTGTGTCTGTTTTTTTGCACTGGTACCATACTGTTTTGATTACTATAACTTTGTAGTATATCTTGAAATCTGGGAGTGTGATACCTCCAGTTTTGTCCTTTTTTCTCAAGATTGCTTTGGCTATTTGGAGTCTTGTGTTTCCATACAAATTTTAGGATTATTTGTTCTAATTCTGTGAAAAATGCTATTGGTATTTTGATAGGAATCACATTGAATCTATAGATTGCTCTGGGTAGTAGTCAAAAGTTTGTTATTTTAAGGCACTACAATTTGAGGTACTTTGTACACAATAGCGTAAAACTAATACATTACAATAAGATAGACCTTTATAACACCACTGCTGAGATTCTGATCCTGTCACAGTCCTTCAAAGAAACTTTCAGTGACTCTTCATTACCTCATATTAAGTCCCACTGCTCAGTTAGGTGACCAAGACCCTTCTACATTATCTCCCACAACTTTCCTAAACAGACCCAACCTAACTGTTTGCTGTGCCTCAAACACCCCTTAGACTTTCATACCTTTGCCAACTAGTCTGAAATTATTCCTCAGCTTTTATCTCCACTTTTAAACATCCTTGTATCCTCCAGGTCCTATCCCTAAAGCCACCTTCTTCATGAAACTATTTCAGTCTCTCAACCAGATGTTTCTCTCCTCATTCAAACCTCCATTGTGCTTTGTGCCTCTGTTTGCTGCCTACCCCATAGCCTTTCCTCTTTGCTCATGCTGGCAGAGCCCTCGTTTAGTTTCAGTTATCATTCCTCATTCTGACTCAGGCAAACCCTGATTAGTTGAAGCCATCCATAGTGGTCCCAATGCCCTTTGCAGTGATTGTGCAGGAGTGATCATGTGATATAATTCTGGCCAATGAATAGTGAGGCAATGTCTGCATTCTGGGAAAGGCTTTTTAAAATAAATATTAAAATAAATTTTTAAAAATAAAAAGATATTATGGAAGGAACAGTTCTGCCAGACATTATCTGTGTGGGTATGATTTCTAGAATCATGGCAACTATCTTATAAACATAAAGGGAGCTAGCCCAAGGATGGATGAACACAAGATGGGAAGAACCTGGGTCCTTTATGATTTTCTCAGACCATGAATTAGCCAGTCTTGTTACTGCCCTACTTCTGGACTTCATGGGGTGTGAAGTCCTTTTTTAGATATTCTAGATTAAATCAGTTAGATTGGTTTTGTTGTTACTTGCAGCTGAAAATGCCCAGTAGGCACAAAAACCTGGTGATGATACTTTTTAAGACCTATATTAAAATTATCACTGTACTCATTTTTCCTTGTATCCTGTTATAATCTGGAGTGAAGGGATTATATTTTTATTGGTGTAAGACATACATACAGAAAAAGATAAGCCCCTTGGTAACTACAGAGAAAGTACCTATAGAAGTTACACAAAAGAAAAAAAGGAATTGAAACCTATCAATAATAATAATAAAAATAAAATATTTTGTTTTAAAAGGAAGGCAGCATGAGAGAAAGAGGGACAAAAGAACTATAAAACAAACAGAAAATTGTTTTAAAAATAGCAATAGTAAATCCTTCCTTATCAATAATTACTTTAAATGGAAATGGACTAAACACCTCAATAAAAGGATATAGAATGTTTGACTAGATAAAAAAACTGATACCCAACTGTATACTGTTTATAAGAAACTCACTTTAGATCTAAAGACACACAGGGAGCACCTGGGTGGCACAGCAGTTAAGCGCCTGCCTTCGGCTGAGGGCGTGATCCCGGTGTTGCGGGATCGAGCCCCACATCAGGCTCCTCCGCTAGGAGTCTGCTTCTTCCTCTCCCACTCCCCCTGCTTGTGTTCCCTCTCTTGCTGGCTGTCTCTATCTCTGTCAAATAAATAAATAAATAATCTTTAAAAAAATAAAATAAAATAAAGACACACATAAACTGAAAGTGAAGGAATAGAAAGGATATTCCATGCAGCGGTAACCAAAAGAAACCAGGAGTGGTTATACTTACATCAGACAAAGTATACTTTAAGTCAAAAATTGTCTCTAGAGAAAAAGAAGGCTATTGACAGATCTGAAGAGAGAAATTGACAGCAGTACAATAATAATAAGAGACTTCAATACCCCACTTTCAATATTGCATAGAATATCAAGACAGAAAATCAAGAATGAAACAATAGACTCAAACAACACTATAGACCAAATGGACCTAACAGACATTACAGAACTTTTCTTCCAGCAGCAGAATACACATTCCCGCTCCCAACAAAGAAAAACCCAGGGGTAGATGGCTTCATGGCTGAATTCTACCAAACATTCAAAGAAGAATTAATCCTAATCCTTCTTAAACTCTTCTAAAAAGTAGAAGTAGAATAAAAGAATACTTCCAAACTCATTTTATGAGGCCAGCATCACTCTGATACCAAAGCCAGACAAAGACACCACAAGAAAAGAGCACTATAGACCACTATCTCTGATGAATAGAGATGCAAAATCCTCAATAAAATACTAGCAAACCAAATTTAACAACACATCAAAAAGATTATACACATGACCAAGTGAGATTTATCCCTGGGATGCAAGATTTGTTTAACATATGCAAATCAAACAATGTGATATATCACATAACAGAATGAAAAATAAAAACCACATGGTCATCTCAGTAGGTAAAGAAAAAGCATTTGACAAAATTCAGCATCCAATTATGATAAAAACTCTCAACAAAATAGATATAGAAGGAAATTTTCCTCAACATAATAAAGGCCATTTATGAAAAGCCCACAGCTAACATCATAAGCAATGGGGGAAATTGAAAGCTTTTCCTCTAAGTTCCAGTATAAGGCAAGGATGACCACTCTTGCCATTTTTATTCAACACAATACTGGAACTACTAGCAAGAGCAATCAAACAAGAAAAAGAAACGAAATGAAAGGAAAGGAAAACTTGCAACTTAAAACTTAAAACTGTTTTTATTTGCAGATGACATGATCCTATATATAGAAAACCCTGAAGACCCCATTAAAAAAAAACTTCTAGAACTAATAAATAAATTCAGTAAAAGTACAGAATGCAAAATCAACATATAAAAATCAGTTGCATTTCTTTACACCAACAATGATCTAGAAAGGAAATCGAGAAGACAATCCCATTTATGATAGCATCAAGAGTAAAATACTTAGATGGGTATTAAGGAGGGCACATGTTGTGGTGAGCACTGGGTTTTATACACAACTAATGAATCATTGAACACTACATCAAAAACTAATGATGTACTATATGTTGGCTAACTGAACATAATAAAAAAGGGGGGGAGAGTAAAATACTCAGGAACAAATTTAACCAAGGCAGTAAAAGATCTGTACACTGAAAACTATAAAATGATGAAAGAAATTGAAGTCATAGGTAAGTGGAAAGATATCCCAGGTTCATGGATTGGAAGAATTAATATTGTTAAAATGCCTGTACCACCCAAAGTGATACAAACATTCAGTGCAATCCCTATCAAAATTCCAGTGACATTTTTTCACAGAAATAGAAAAACAATTCTTAAATTTGTATGGAATCACAAAAGGCCCTGAATAGCTGAAACAATCTTAAGAAAGAAGAACTAAGTTGGAGGCAACATAACTTCCTGATTTCAAATTATACTACAAAACTATAGTAATCCAGACAATATAGTACTGGCATAAGACCAGACACATAGACCATTGGAACAGACTAGAGAGCCCAGAAATAAACCCAAGTTTTGTGGTCAACTAATTTTTGACAAGGCCACACGGGGAAGGGATGATTTCTTCAACAAATGATGTTGGGAAAACCTGGATATCCACATGCAAAGAATGAAATCGGGCCTTCATCTTACACCACACACAAAAATAAACTCAAAATAGGTGAAAGACTTAAATATAAGACCTGAAACCATAAAACTTCTAAAAGAAAATATAGGGGAAAATTTCCTTGACATTGGCCTTGGTAATGATTTCTTGGACATGATACCTAAAGCTCAGGCAACATAGGCAACAATAAACAAGTGGGACTACGTCAAACTAACAAGTGCCCGCCCAGGAAGGGAAACAGTCAACAAAATGAAAAGGCAACCTATAGATTGAAAAAATATTTACAAATCATATATCTGTTTTTTTTAAGTAGGCTCCATGCCCAACATGGGGCTGGAATTCATGACCCTGACATTGAGAGTCACATGCTCTATCGACTAAACCAGCCAGGCACCCCACAAATCATATATCTAATAAGGGATTAATATCTCAAATTTATAAAGAACTCATACAACTCAGTAGCAAAAAAACCCCAACTTAAAAAATGGGCAAGGGATCTCAATAGACATTTTCCAATGAAGACATGCAAATGGCCAACAGATATATGAAAAATCCTTAACATCACTAATCATCCAGGAAATGTGAATAAAACCACAATGAAATATCACCTCACATCTGTTAGGCGGGCTGTTATGAAAAAAAAGATAGGGGTGCCTGAGCGGCACAGTCGTTAAGCGTCTGCCTTCGGCTCAGGGCGTGATCCCGGCGTTCTGGGATCGAGCCCCGCATCAGGCTCCTCCACTGGGAGCCTGCTTCTTCCTCTCCCACTCCCCCTGCTTGTGTTCCCTCTCTTGCTGGCTGTCTCTCTCTCTGTCAAATAAATAAATAAAATCTTAAAAAAAAAAAAGATAGTAAGTACTGGTGCAGGCGTGGAGAAAAGGGAACGCTTGTACACTGTTGGTGGGAATGTGAATTAGTACAGCCATTATGGAGAATAATATGGAGATTCCTCAAAATTAAAATAGAACTACAATATGATCAGCAGTCCCTCTTCAGGGCATGTACCAAAAGCAAATTAAATCAGTACCTTGAAAAGATATCTGCACGCTCATGTTTATTGCAGCATTATTCACAATAGCCAAGATGTGGAAACAACCCACGTGTCCAACAGAGGAGTAAGTAAAGAGATTATGGCATATGTATACACACATACACACACACATACATACAATGAAATATGATGCAGCCTTAAAAAGAAGATTTTTCTTTTGCAACATTTGCAAGAACATGTAAGAAACTGGAAGACATTGTGCTAAGTGAAATAAGCCAGACACGGAAAGACAAATGCCTCATGATCTCACTTATAAGCGGAATCTTTTAGTTCAAATGTATTGAGGTAGAGAGTAGAACCGGGGTTATCAGGAGTGGGAAGATGGGGTAAACAGAGAGATGTTGATCAAAGGCTACAAAGTTTCAGTGATAAAAGATGAATAAGTTTAGAGATCTAATGTACACCATGATGACTATACTTAACAATAATGTATTGTATATTGGAAATTTGTTAAGACAATAGATTTCAGGTGCTTTCACCACACATTAAAAAATGGTAACTATGTGAGGAGATGAATATATTAATTAGCTTGGCTAGTAATCATTTCACTGTGTGTGTGTGTGTGTGTATCAAACATCATGTTGTACATCTTAGGTATATACTATTTTTATTTTAAGAAGTGAAAAAATGAAAATTTTAAAAGAAAAAAATACATGAAGTCCAAGTTCTAGCTTGATGAAAGTAACAAAGTAACACCTCTGGATAACCAGCATCCAGATCAAGGAACACTACACTCTGAGCACCCCGGAAGCCATTCTTGTACCTGCCCCAATTTAATCCCTCGTCCGTCCTCCCAAGGTAACCACTATCCTTATTTCTGACAACATGGAGTAGTTTTGCCTGTTTTTAAGCTTTGTACAAGTGGAAACATGTAGCACATACTCCTTCAGTTTGGCTTCTTTTGCTTATTATTATGTCTATGAGATTCATGCAATTTGTCGTATGTATCAGTTGTTCATTCTCACTGAGACATATATTCTATTGTATAAATATCCCACGATCTATGTGTTCATTATACTGTTGATGGACATCTACTTTGTGTCCAGTTTGTGGCTATTACAAATAGTGTCGCTATTTGAACATTCTCGTACATTCTTTTAGTGAATATATGTACACATACCTCGCGGTTGGATTGATGGGTCGTAGCGTGGGTGTGTGCTCAGTTTTGATATATATATTGCCAAGTGGTTTTTCAGCTGTTGTCTTTTTAAGTTTTATTTATTTATTTTTAAGTTATCTCTACGCCCAGTATGGGGCTTGAATTCACAACCTGGAGATCAGGAGTTGCAGGCTCCTCTGACTGGGCCAGCCAGGCACCCCCACAGCTGTCGTCTTTTAATTCATCTTTGTATCCCCACTCTTATGCTCATATTCTCTTGTATACTCTCTCATTCCTGTCCTCTCCTACTTTGCACATAATGGGTACTTAACAAATAATCATTATCTAATTATATGTGTACACATACACATATACACATATGTCTGTGTACTTATGTACTGTCCATACTGTATGTAATGGAATTAAATACAGCAAGCCTACCTTAGCAAGCCAACTGTCAAACATGCTATGCTGGGGTCACAAAGGGTATGAGGGCAGCTGGGAGTGGCTGGGGATCCCCATTTCCACTTGGAATTTGGGTCAGCAATGGGTTCATCCGTAGGTGTGGTTCAGTTGCCCTTGTTCTGAAGTCTAGAAGTTCTAGGATTCTGGAATTCTTTCTCATAGTAGTTGACAAAATGGAAGCAGGCCTTTGTAAGGAAGAAAAGGGAGGAAGAGCCAGGTTAGAATGACTGGGGAAGAAAAACAAGATTTTTGTGTGAGCACAGTCCAGTAAAAGCTGCCAGGCCAAGGCTCTTAGATGCAGTATTGATTTTCTTAGAATCATTTCTGTTTTCAACACACTACCTTTTCCTGAATGCTTTCCCTCATTCAAACTTTAGAAAGAAATTGGTTTGCAAAGTGATATTAATGCTGCTCTTCTCTGAACCATCTTCCCAAACTAGGAGCAAATTTCAGAATTTCTATAAAGGGAAACAGTATTGGGGAGTTTATTTTTGTTTGGTTGGTTTTTCGTTTTTAAATTAATTAGTTAATTAATGAATTAATTTGTAGGCTCCACACCCAGCATGGGGCCTGAACTCACAACCCTGAGATCAAGAGTCGCATGCTCCACTGACTGAGCCAGCCAGGCACTCCAGGGGAATTTTTTTTTTTTTTAAATCACAGGAGTACACACTAAAATGTGTGGAGCCTTAGGACCGAACAAGATTGAAACAAATATTGGTCCTAAGAAGGTTATTAAGAATTACTGAAATTTCATATTCATAAGCTTCCGTTAGCACATTCCCAGGGTCCACTGGGGACTTCCAGTCCAGGGTCTGCTAAGCCATCTGGTATCCGCACCGTCCTTGGCCACATTGCAGGGTAACTCCTGAACACACATGCACAGAGTCAAGATTCTCCCAGCTTTTGGAAAGGACAATTTATTATCAGTGTGCCATCAGTCATCAGTGTTATCTTGAGTTGGTCACTGTTTTCAATACTTGTCATATGAAAAAAATTCTTTGTAGTTGCTCATCATTTGCCCTGAAGAACCAAAAAAGGACTCATGCTAGTTCTTGGCCCAACAGGGGATTCCACACAGCCCAACAGTGGAACTATAGTTGCTAAGAAGCAGAGTCCTGCACTACTAGAGTAAATAGGAACAGAAGTCCTAATCCTCTTTGTGGGGATGTTTAAATCTTCCTGCGGGACTTGTGTTGTAAGAGTTAAAGATGTATCCTGAAGGAGCAACCACAGAGTGTAGTACTGGTCATGGCTATGCAGAACTGGGAGTATTAGCAGTTGAATGAGTTTGGTTGAGACTATCAAGTACCAAGAATGTTAAGGTGGGGGGGCGCCTGGGTGGCGCAGTCGTTAAGCGTCTGCCTTCGGCTCGGCGTGATCCTGGCGTTCTGGGATCGAGCCCCACATCAGGCTCCTCTGCTGGGAGCCTGCTTCTTCCTCTCCCACTCCCCCTGCTTGTGTTCCCTCTCTCACTGGCTGTCTCTCTGTCAAATAAATAAATAAAATCTTAAAAAAAAAAAAAGAATGTTCAGGTGGGGGCTAGGTGTGGGTGTTAGAGGTGCCTGAGGTTGGAAAAGCCAGGTCAACACATTGTTTTATTGTGTCTAGTCTTCTCTTTTACTACAGAAAGATTTTCAGTCACCTCCTACAGCTTGTATATATCCTTGTCAGATAATTTCCTTAAAAAGTAATCAGTAAGCCAGGAATTGATTTATAGCTGAAGTCAGTTTCTATGTATGTTGCTTGCTTCCAAATATATATTTCAAAGCCCTGTGTGAAATATAGAACCATACAGAGATCAGAAAACATACAAAGATCAGATCTTGTCATTTGTGAATTTGGTGATTGATGCCATTTGAATCATCACTTGGGTTGTCCTACAAATCTTATGTACTTCTCAAAATAAAGGTGGTCCTCAGATAGCCAGGTGTCCAATTGCCTCTTCTTTTTAGCTACCTAATATACTTTGTATTAATCTCCACCTTGCCTTTCTTAATCCTCAATAGCTAAGCATTACTCTAACCAGAGTCCCAGTTGATTATTTTTTAAACAAGTGTGCTTGTGAAGGTTGCTTATAAAGGTAGTTGCACATCCTGAGCTCCTACGGGGCATCAAAAGACAGAATTAGACATGAGCCTCCCCTTCTGTGCTCACCATGAAAATATTAAATAGGGTAGAGGCATGAGGAAGACACAAGAACACATACCTTTGTAGTTGGGTTTTTCCATTGGAACCTGCAGATCAGTCTTCATTCTGTGGAATATTTTTACAAATGTGTTTACTGACTGAGTTTTAGAGAGGTAGGTATACCTGTGGTTTATCCTGTGTTAGCTACCAGTAGGTTTAGGGTTTCCTGCCCAATGTGTTAACTAGGTGTCATGAACCTGTCATACCCAGTAAACAATAAAAGGCCACCAGAACCTGAGGAAATACCTAGTGCATGGATCATAATTGACATATCTAGTTTGGTCTTGGATCAAAAGTAGACAAATTTAGAAAGTCTGCTTTATTTCTGTGGTTGGTATGTCTTTATTCTTTAAACTGCTAAAGAATGTTCTACCAAACACCAATTTTTAGCATTCCAACCTGTGGTAGTGGCATTAGAAGTTGCCAAATACCATGCAAGTATTCTTTCTGCCTCTATGAATGGAACTTTTAAACAGAGCCACTTTCTGTACTGGCAGGGGGAAATGTGAACTTGGATATGATTACTGCTCTAATATCTTCTTCCCTCCTAAATGTTTGGGGTCACCATCTTTCAAGCTGGATTGAAAGATACACTTGGTGAATATGAGAGTCTACTGGGAATGACAGGTGGGACTGAGAGTGTTTGGAGTTGGAGAAGGAAGACAGAGAATTGAGTAGAGGATATAGCTGTCTCAGGGGTGGATTCAAATCCTCAGAAAACTGGAGAAGGACGAGGTCAGAGAACAAGCACCAGTGTACTGACACTTTAAGCAGGAAGAACTCTGGGACTAAGAGCCCCTGGTAAAAGCCTTCACCTTACTGTGTGTAATGTCACATACCCAAAGGCCGGGGTGCCTTTGCAATCTAGGGAAAGGAGAGATCATCTGTTAAGCAATCAGAGCCACTGTCTCCTCTTCCAAAGGGGACTTTTATACCTGAAGGAAGATGGCCTTCTTCATGGGTTCTTGGAGCTCACTGCTTAGAGTTGATTACGGTTGGAGAAAGGGAAAGAGGGGGAGGGAGTGTCACGGTTTCTATATTCACTCCAAATGTTCTAATACCATCTGCGTTCCCGTCATCTGAGTGACTCCTTTTGTTTTTATAAAGTGTGTTTGTTTCACGGAAGGCCTTTATCTTCATACTCCTTGCAGATAGAGCTTTCTACTTGTTTCTAACCACACTTTAGTGGCAAAGAATCCAAGAAAGATGATGAATTAATTAGTGTTATTGACTTCCTAAAAGGGTGAGCAGTTCATCTTAGAGTCCAGTAATTTTCTAAAGTGAGAGGAAAGGGTTTGTGCACACAGAGATGTGCATATATAATGAACTTTCAGATGTATAGAATGTAACAAACACTAGAACCATTCTTAAAAAATTAAACAGATCCTCATTTAGTTTTGTCACATATCCAACCAAGCCTGGGAAATGGCTGATATGACTGGTCAGTTAAGCAAGCACTAGTCCTGGTGCCTGGTACCTGGTGTTACGGTGGCCTTTTAATGTATGTGAGATAGACACACAAACAGTTCAACACACACATCATTTTAGCTAACAGATTGAACCTCTCCTTTTCCCACCAACCTCCCTACCCTAGGCAATATCTCCCAACTCTCCAATTAAAGGCACTACAATAACATTAACACATTTTGGCCTCATTTCCTCTCTTTTTTCTATTATTTTAAATGGATATTCTGGGGAGTAAGGAAGCCTGAAAAACAAAATATCATGGGTGATTTTCAGAGAAAAAAAGATCTAAACAGAGTAGGAGTGCCTTTTATATTGGGATTAGTTATGTGTACTCAGGAAGTATGGGGCCAATCCCTCACCTCCCTCCTTCTCCTTTCTCCCCTAAATCCAATTCCCTTCTCCCAGCCCTATCCCCAGACTTATTCACTGTTGGTCATCTTAAAGTAGAAATTGTGAGTGGGGAGGAGAGAGCCCACCTGCACACATAACTAGTCTTGACCTTGTTTGCTTATGGCGTATGTGTTAGTGGGTGCACCTGCACGTGCGTATTTCTTTATTCTCTTTGCATGTACCTCTAATTGATCTTGAAAAGAAGGGACAGTTAAAGAAGACGTTAAGGTGAAATGAAGCCATAACTGCAGCTGGAGACTTTTATTAAGTGTGGCAAAGTTCCCTGGGCTGCGCTGAAATTGTTTATTGATTTTGGTATGGCTGGGTGCTCGGGAGTAATCGCCCAGAATGCCGCTAGAGAGAGCGTCTTGTTAGCTCACGCTCGGCATCTCCTCAGCACAGTGTTCACTCTGGAGCTTGCCTCTTTAACCTGTAAATAAATACCCCTGGTTAACTCCTGAAATGCCTCTGCCTGAGACCAGAGCTGCTTCTGACCTGAACATGCACACCCCCAGCAGCATTTAAAGACCAAGAGGGTTTAATTTCTTCTATTGGAAAGGGTTGTCTTGCCAAGGAGGGAAAACAGGATTCGGTTTGATATTAGAGATGCATATCATTTTCCACTTTTATTGTGTATTTAGTTTATTTCTTCTCATTGGACTTTTAGTATTAAGGTGGGGAGTTTGAAGAAACAAAGTAAATTGAGATTTTTCAGCGGTGGTTTCACTGTCCCATCCCTGTGTCTTTCCTTTGTGTTTGTCAGTTTCATGGGCATTTCCCGTGCCTGGGTCTTCCTGTTCTCCCATCACCATAACTAAACTTTCCCCAGGGTCTCAATAGGGCAGAGGTGCCAGGGCTGCTCTCCAAGCAAGCAATCCTACGTAGGGCTGTTGTGTGGGAAGAGCAGGGTGTACACTGTGTCCCATGGTCCATGTGCTCAAGCTAGCAAGGGAAGAGGAAGAGAAGCCTGGTTCCAGGATCATCCAAGGGAGGGATCGAATTGTGGGAGGAGGACGAGGATGTCTGGGAGAGTTGAGAGAGGCTGGCTTACCCTGAGGACATCCTGACTCCCAAGATAGGTAAGGTTAGTGTCTCTTGGGGTCGCCAGGTTGGCTTTGAACAGAGTCACATTAAAGGTATTTTGCTTCAGAATTAGTGTTGGCAGAATTAGTGATGGCGAGTTGCAATGATGGAAATTATTCCACACCATCCCAGGAAATACCCCCATGGTTGTTCTCTCCTGGCCTTTGCAACCCTTTTGCAATTCCCAGGCACTATTTTTTGCAAGCTCCATGACCATACTACTTGCAGCATTGAACATATGACCCCAAAATAACGGACCTACAGAGCACCTGGGACCAGGGACTTACAAAAGAATATTCTTTGGAACTAGTAGCTATTCAAAAATTACATTCTGTGGATTGCTCCTTGCCTAGTTATCCTTAAGCAATCTCTCTCAAGATGCTGTTGTAATGTCATCTCCTTTGTGAATCACTCTGTATTTCTCTCCGTCCCCCACTTAGCAATTATTTCTTCCTGAAATCAAATAATGTATTTCTTCATTCCGTTCTGACCGCAGTGAGGTTGCCCCCACCCTGGGTTATCAGTTACCTGTTCCTTTTAGTTATCCTGTCTATTCCTATCAGTTAGCTGAGAGAAACAGAGATTCTCTGTTTCTCTCGAAAGCACCACATTCTGAATATTTCTAGTTTGCCACCTCCCTCATCCTGAGTGGTGCTAAGTGTCTGAGGGGACAACTGTGCCTCCAAGGAAGGGAATGACATGAAACACAGAGCATAGAACACGTGGGTTCTACCCCTCAGCCGCTACTGGTTATGTTTGTCGCTGCTTTTTCATGCCTCTATGGAGCGCCCTGTAAGAAAGGGTTCATGTTTGTTCCCCATCCAACTTGTCAGTGTTGGTCAAGACGAAAGAGCTAGTTGGAGCTATGAGGATGATATGGACCAAAAGTTAATTCAATCACAAGGGCCATCACCCTGAAATCTCAGTATAATCCAAAGGTTTCTAAACCAAGATGATATCTTCCTTAACCTCAACAGCTACTCAACTAATGACATTCTAGTGAAACAGTGGGGTTTGAACAATCCTTGGGCCAAATTTAACTTGTATAAACATATGATTTAATTAGATATTTGACTTATACAGATGGCATTATTCAGAGTGAACATATTATGTTCTCCTTCTCCTCACACACGTCAAGGGGAAGATTTTGTGCATCAAGCAGACTTGTATTCAAATCCCAGCACCATTTTTTTAAAGATTTTATTTATTTGTCAGAGAGAGAGAGGGAGAGAGAACACAAGCAGGGGAAGTGTCAGGCAGAAGGAGAAGCAGGCTTCTCGCTAAGCAGGGAGCCTGATGTGGAGCTCGATCCCAAGACCCTGGGATCATGACCTGAGCTGAAGGCAGACACATGACCGACTGAGCCACACAGGTGTCCAATCAACACTATTTTTAAATCTAATCCTGAGCAAGTTATTCAACCCTTAAGAATTAAAGTTTACTTATATAAAAGGAAGATGTGAGAATTAACTAAGATCCTAGAAACTTTTTCTTCAACAGGCCAGATAGCAAGTACAGCTTTGCAGGCCACACGGTCTGTGAGGCCCCTACTCAACTCTACCACCGTAGCAAAACAGTCATAGACAATACAGAAATGAGTGGGCATGTCTATGTTCCAGTAAAACTTTATTTACAAAAACAGCCAGTGGTTGGATTTGGTCACAGTTTGCTGACCCCTGCAATAGATGAAGTATTTGGTAGATGATCTGGTCTTCATAAATATGAAATGCCTTCCCTTTCACTAATCATGGAATAGTTGGCTAACGCTTGGACTGTATTCAGCAAACTGGTCTGGCCAGTATGAAAAACTAATTTTTAAAAATCTTCTATAAGCTTGTACAGGTGTCAATCCTGGGTTGCAATCCATTTTATCTTCCTAGTTAATTTTTTCTTGTCTCCCTAAGCTTGTATGACACAGACCTCATCCTGACCCTCCCTCCCCAAAGTCTCCAATTTGGCATTGGGCTACCTCGGTCTTCTATGACTTCCCCAGCCCACACCTTTCAGAGAATTTAGAATTCCTGTTAGAATTCCTCAGTCTGTTGCCTCCATTGGAAAGAGTTATTTTTGACCTACCCTGACCCTGTCTTGAACAACAATAAAATGGGGATTGGGAGAAACGTGACACAAATCAATAGGTTATCCCAACAGACGTGATCTTTGAAGCTGTTTTTTCTCGGACACTTGCAGCAGTAACAAAGATAAATAGCGACTCCCTCACATTGCCAGCTGAGCAGTAGGTGGCTTGGCAGATCACAACGTGACCTCTAGTCTGGGTGAGCAGCAGGTTTGAGCAGGGTGAGGGACAGGGCAGAACAAAGATTCTGGCCACAGGGAGAGAAAGGGGGGACAGCCAAAGGACAACTGGTACCTCAGTTTCTCATCAGAGTTGTTGGTGCCCATGAGTTTCCCACCTGCTTTTCAGTTTGTTCTGCTCCCCTGCTTTTTCATTTATCCTCATCCCCTTCTTTTACAGCCATTCAATAAACATTTATTGAGCACCTATTGTGTACAGGGCACTGACACGATAACTCGGGCATCATAGTAGCTGCAGTGTTTCTTTGCCTGATTCTTAGCAAAGTAAGGTTGAACATTGATTGCTGTGGCTGATTCCAGGACACTGTGGGGAGGGGAGGGGAGAGAGAGTAACCCAATGCCTTCCTCTTCTACCTTTCTGGCTGCCTTAGCTGGCTGGAGAGTGGTCATGAGCGGGCAGAGCAGATGCAGGAAACTACTGCTCTAGTATGGGCTGTGTGCCCCACTGGAGCTCCTGTGGTACTAGTAGGTGTGGAGCTCGCAGAGGTGCTACGAGCAGGGATGGTTATAAGTGACAAAAATAGTGATCAATGACTTTATAGCAGTTATAGTCTAATTACCTCTATTTACTCATCTCATTCATGCAACAACGCCATGAGGCAAGTATGGTTATCATTCCCATTTTATACAAGAGGAAGAGGCTGACAGAGTTGAAGGCACCTGTCATCACATGGCTAGGCAGTGGCAGAGCTGGGAGGGAAAGCCAGGCAGCCTGACTCGCCATCACATTTATCTCATTGTGTCATAAGCACCTGTTTTTTTCTGCTTCCCCAATTTGACTGTGAGTTTGTTGATGGTATGAGCATTAACCTTTCTTGGGGAAAAAAAATTTATATTGTAAAGTAAAGCACATATATGGAAAATTGCATAAAACACAAAGTATAAAGCTCAATAAATTGCTGTGAAACAAACATCACTGTATTCACTGCCTCTAAGTTACCAGCACCCCAGAAAATCCCCCCAGGCCCCCCCTAACTGTTACACCTCCACTTTCTCCCCAGGTAACAGCTCCCCTGCTCTCTGGCATCACAGTTAGTCTTGTCTGTTTCTGAGCTAGAGCTACATGGGGCCATAATGCAAATTCTCTTTTGCTCAACTTGATGTTGTCACATGGAGCTGTAATTCATTTGTTTTCATTTTGGTATAGTGCTCCATTGTAGGAACATATCACATTTGATTTATTGGGTCTATTGCTGAGGGACATTGGGGTGGTTTCTAGCTTTAGGATGTTATGAAACACCATGTCTTTTGGTGTTCCTGTACACATATTTCTCTTGGATGTAGATCTAAGAGTGGACTTTCTGAGTCAAAGTGTATCTATATGTTCACTGTTGCTTTGTAGATTTCCCTTCCTCAGCAGTATATGAGAGTCCCTGTTGCTTCATGCCTCCTTAGCGCTAAGGATGTCAGGTTTTTAAAGTACATAGCAATAACTCATTCTGACCTTAATTTGCATCTTCCTGATTTGTAATGAGATGGACATTTTCGTATGTTTATTGGCTCTTTCAAATCTTCTTTCTGAATTGCCTGTTCAAGCCTCTTACCCATTTTTCTTTTTCATGTTTGCCTTTAAAAAAAAACTGATTTGGGGGAGTTATATATTCTGAATACCAGTCTTTTTTTTTTTTTTAAAGATTTTATTTATTTATTCGACAGAGATAGAAACAGCCAGCGAGAGAGGGAACACAAGCAGGGGGAGTGGGAGAGGAAGAAGCAGGCTCATAGCGGAAGAGCCTGATGTGGGGTTCGATCCCATAACGCCAGGATCACGCCCTGAGCCGAAGGCAGGCGCTTAACCGCTGTGCCACCCAGGCGCCCCCTGAATACCAGTCTTATGCTGGTTATATGTTTGACACATAATCTTCTCTTAATCCATTGCTTGGTTTTCGCTCTCTTGATGGTGTCTTTTGATGGACCGAGGTTCTTAATTTTAGTAAAGTTAAATATATTGATCTCTTCCTTTGTGGGTAGTGCTTTTTGTCTTATTATCCTCTAGAAGCTTTATTTTTCTGTTTTCTTTATAGAGCTATAGTCTACTTGGAATTGATTTTTGTGTATGGTATGAGATAGGGGTTGTCTTTCTTTCTTTTTCTTTTCTTTATTGATACTGAATTGACTCAGCACCATTTATTCAAACAATCCTCCTTTCCCCACTGCTTTTTGGTGTCACTTTTGTTGTCAATCAAGTGACCCTATGTGTGTTCTGTTTATGGACTCTATTTTGTTCCAAAGGTCCATTTTCCTATCCTTGTACCAATACCATACTGTCTTAATTACTGTAGCTTCATACTAAGTCTTATATTCAGCAGAGGAACTCCCACCTAAATCTTATCTGACTTCTATCTTTGTGTCCCCAGGGCCAACCACAGTGCTTGGCACATTATAGATGCTCATAAATACTCATTGAATAAAAGGGCCTCTGGTGCTGGTTTCTGTGAAGTTACCATTGCAGAAGGTGGTGGGAGGAGGATGACTTCACTCTTCTCCCAGGATGGAGGTTGGATTTAGAGGATGCTTTGGACATGTGGGTGGTTTTTTGGGGTAGCAAGACCTCAGTGTCTACATTAGGCATATTCAAAGAGGCCATGGGATTTAATGGAGCTGGGAAGCTCTGACAGAAATTGGCATTAGGGGTGGGGCAGAAATGGTGGGGTGGGTTAGCTGGATGGTCTTTGTGGTGACAATGGCATCCAGCTGTGTCCCTGGCAGGATGCAGAGGCTTATGTGGGAAATGCAGGGAGCATTAGCAAACTGAAGCTTCCACCAAATCTAACCCCAAAGCCTTCCATCAACCTCCCTGCCACCCACAGAGACTGCTCCTTTGCCTGGAACTACACTTTGTCTCAAGCAAATTGGTGGGTTGCCTCCTCCTCTCTTTGTCTCCCTGTGGGATTCTGGCAGGGATCCATATTTCAGGGATGGCTTCCCTGACTCTGGTCTCTCCCTGTTGCCACAGGCAGCTACGTTTCCTCAAACACCACTTTCAAGCTGTCACCTCTCTACCCCAAGACCAACAATGAACTCTGTCATTGACAACATATATTCCAAACTCCTCAGTTTGGACTTTAAGACCCTCCATACTCTAACCCCTAAATACCCAGTCTTCCTTTTCTCTCCCAACCACTTCCTGGTTAGTTTACTTAATTATTTTATCTCCCATACATACATGCTCACTCCCAGCTGAGTTGTGCTTTCTGCTTAAATGCCTTTATCTTTTCTTCTTTTTAGTCTAGTCGTTCTTTATCTTTTTCCTCCTCAAGTCCTTTCTGACTACTCTAGCACCCTACTCTCTCCCATCTCTGAAACTCCTGGCATATTCATATCCAGTATCAAAAGGTTGCTATTTATGGTTCTCTTCATAGATTGCAAGAAAAGAAAGCTGCATTAGTCAAGATTCTTCGGGTAACTATATTATTTTGCTAGAGCTACTGTATTAACCAGGGTTCTCCAGAGAAATAGAACGAATAGAATAGAATAGAATAGAATAGAATAGAATAGAATAGAATAGATAGATAGATAGATAAAGAGATTTATTACAGAAATTGGTTCCCGTTGTTATGGAGACTGAGAAGTCCCACAATCTGCCATATGCAAGCTGGAGAACCAGGAAAACTTGTGGTATAACTCAGTCCAAGTCCACAGGCCTGAGAAGCAGGAGAGCTGATAGTGTAATTCCCAGTACTAAGTCAAAGTCCTGGCAACTGAAGCCCTGAAAACCAGCAGCTCTGATATCTGAGGGCAGAAAATGATGGGCATCCCAGCTCAAGAGGACAGAGAGAATTCACCTCCCTTTGCCTTTTTGTTTCATTCAGGCATCCCAACATATTGGAATGTGCTGCCCACACTGGTGAGGGCAGATCTCCACTCAGTCCACTGAATCGAATGCTAATCTCTTCCAGAAACACCTTCAAGGACACACCCAGAAATTATGTTTTACCAACTATCTGGGCATCCCATAGGCCAGTCAAGTTGACACATAAAATTAACTATCACAGCTGCCGTAATAAAATGCCACAGACTGGTGGCTTAAACAACAGAAATTTATTTTCTTATGGTTCTGAAGGCTGGAAGTCTTAGGTCAAGGTGTCAGGTTTGGTTCTTCTGAGGCCTTCTCCTTGACTTGCAGATAGTCATCTTCACTCTGTGTTCTCACATGGCCTTTCCTTTGGGTGTGCCTTTGGTGTCTCTCTGTATGTCCAATTTTCTCTTATGAGGAAAATTAATTAATTAATTATATTACCTCTTTAAAAGTCCTTATCTTTAAATCCAGTCATATTCTCAGGTACTGGGGGTTAGGGCTTCAGCATATGAATTTGGCAGAGACACATTTCGGTCTGTAACAGTAGCCAACTCACAGTGGATAAAGCCAAAGAAAGAATTTATCATCTTCAGTATCTGAAAAGTTGAGGTTCATCAAATTGTTAGAACTGGATCCTATCCTATGTTGCCTAGAAACTTGTGATCTCCCTTACTCATCTCCATTTTTTTCTGTGTTGAAATCATTCTCAAGCAGGCTTCCCTTCACTTGTGGCAAGATGGCTGCCATAGCTCTTGGCTTGTTACACCAACTCATCAACTCTAGGAAAAAGAAAGCTTCTATCCCAGTGGTACTGGGAAAAGTCCTGGGGCCAATTCTCATTGGCCCAGACTCAGTCATGTGTGTATCACTGAACCAATCACTGAAATTCTAATTAGTTGGACTTTGGCCTATAACACTGCCCCCCTCGCTGCCCTCTCTAGACAAAAGGTACAATCAGCTCAATCAAATCATATAGACTAAGGATGGGGACAGTGGTTGCCTATAGAAAAACCAAGGCATTATTATAGAAGAAGGGGGACAGCATGCAGAGCAAGGAAAATACATATCCATTCCAGCTGCTTTCCTGTTCATATTATTTTGATCCACACATTAAGCCTGAAAGGTAGGTTTTGTTATTCTCATTTCATAATAAAGAAATGGAGGCTCAGAGAGGATAAGTCAATCAAATATCTGGTAAATAGAGAGCTAGATTTAAGTACTGATCTACGTGACTCCAAAACCCACATCCTTTCCCCTACTATACCATCTCCTTCAACTTCTAGGCAGGGATTTAGCTTCTAGCTTCGTCAACAACTGGCCCAGCTGTAAGAAATCATAGGAGCTCAATAGATGATAGAGGCCAGAGGTTGATTATAGTTGGTTGCATAATAGACATGCTGCAAAGTGTGTTAAGCCTCAGGGTCTGAGGTGGGGGCAGGTAAGGCTCCCGGCTGAATAGAGGGTGTGTGAACAAGGAATTCTGGAGTGAGACAGTGAGGGGAATGGGGAGGAGAAGACTGGGAAGGACGTACAAATAGCAAGTTGGTGGATGGAACAGGTACAATTTTCTTCCCATGGCTTTGCCTGGACACATGTGGCTCTTCTGGGAAACTCCCCTGCTGTGTCCCATTTCTCCCCTCTAAGACTTGAATTCTCCTCTATGAGTAAGTAAGTGTGGGTCTCTCTGGCTCCTTCAGATCTTTTCCTTTGTTCTTCTTTGCAGACAACTTTTCAGATTTCCAAACTCAAGAACATGAAATTCAGAGATTTCTCAGTTCATTGCAGTGGAGTGGAGTGAGAGACCAACGTGGAGGTGGTCTGCCTGGCTCTCTGCCACTTAGCTGTTGTGAGACCTTGGGCAAGTTATCTAGCTCTCTGGGCTTCAGTTTCTGTATGTGTAAGAAAGGGATAGGAAGAGGTTGGCATTTTAGAGCAGAGACAATCTTCCAAAATTTCTCAGGACAGTGTCCCACTCACTCTATACACTCAGAAAATAAAAATACCAGGCATTACTGACTCAAGGCTGAGAAGCCTGGGTGGACAGGGGGCTGCTTAGCCCAGAGCAAAGACCCTGAGCAGAGGTGAGCTGGCTCCTTGTTCAGAATGTTCCCACAAACTCAACACAGAGTTTCAGTGTCCTTTGGGAGAGAGCTCGTGGGCAGGCAGGCCGGGTTACATCTGAGTTTGCTTTCCTTGAAGAAGGCTTAGAATAGGCTTCTCAGAAGAAGTGAGTCATAGGGAATGACTTTAAGAAAGGGGAGGTGCAGATGAATGGAGTGGCATGAAACTTCAAAAGCCGACCTCCAGACAAGTTTAGCCAGTAAAAACGGAGCAATTTTACACCCTCCCCCCATATCAACTGAAGGGCTCCTTTGCCATGGAAATCTATATCCACTGATAATCCCAAATGCACCTTTGATTTCAGAATACATTTATATATAAATTTGGCAGTAGATCTACTCCCTAATCATGTTTATAGTTTAAATTAGTATGGAAATTAACCCTGAAACCCCGGACCATTTCAAAGCACTGGATTTTACAGACCTTGAGCTACTTTAAGATAAATGTTGAAAATGTGCAGTGCATAAAAAATAAAAGCTGATAGTATTAATTTAATTTCATCTCCATTAAAGATATCACAAATGATTTATTGAGCTTTTAAAAGTAAAAACGCATATGCTCTGTTATGGGCACATGCCACTTAGAGATGCAGGTTGTTTGAATGAAAAATAATGCTTTTGCCAGATGCTAGTTTATGGCTGGATCCCAGTTGGAAATAAAATTCTGTAGGTTTCACTGTAATGATAAAGTCTATGAACACATCTTGGCACAGAAACATCTCCTATCTTTAGCAATATATAGCTACATACCATGTTTCATCACATTCCTGGTTCTGGGGAGAATAAGTTTCAAACCATCTTTCTTGTGATTATGAATTTGTTCATTCACAAATAGGTATTGAACAGTCACTATGTGCCCTGGACTGTGTGTTATGTGTTTACTGAAAACAGTGGATAAAGAGAGCAGATGTGGTCTCTGCCTTCATGGAACTAGCAGCCTGGTTACCAGGGAGCCATGAGATAAATGAGCCCAGATGAAAGGATAACAATAGTTTGGGATAAGTGTGCTTGAGATCAAATATGGGAGGGGCATTTAATTCAGTTTGTGAGGTCTGGGAAGGCCTGGCATTTAGCCTGGGATGCAAAGGTGAGAACGTTGCTGTTCATATGCACATAGGTCCCCTCTACACACGTGTTAAACTGGGTATCTGTGGAAACACAGCAGAAGGTCTGCAAGGACCCTAAGCGTACCACGTGTTAGCTCAGGGTAAGGGTGGGTAGGGACTTCATAGGTAGGAGTCTGAGCAGGCATCATTCCCAGCTCAGAGAGGCTGTCACCTGCTTCCAGCCACACTCCTGGTAAGTGGCACAGCTGGCATCTAAGCCTGCGTCTCTGCCTCAAAGCGTGTGTTCTTTCTCTCACAGGACAAGGCCTCTCAGGAGAGAGGAGCCCCCCACCCCCTTAAATTCCAAATACTTCATCAAGTGCTTCCTTGAGGGCGGCTGGAATTTCAGCTGCCGTCTTCAGTTTAGGCCGAGACAAATGGGTCTTTTTCCCAGAGGGCCGCCCTGGACCCGAAGACCCGAGCTGTGGCTTCACCCTCCAAGGCTGCGTCTGTCGGCGCTGTCCGGATGCGTGGGCAGCCTACGCGGAACAATTGTAACCAAAGCCGAGGAGCTCCTTTGGACGTTGAGAGGTTTCTGTAGTCCTCCCCCCCCCTCCAGAAGCCTGCAGAGATAATCAGATCATTCAGGGTGATAAGGCTGGAGGGTCAGGATAACTGGACTTGTCTGAGGATGGAGAGCAGGTCTGGGGAGCGCCAGGTGTTGCCTGTAGGTTGGCCACACCTGTGGGGGAAGGGAGACACATGGCACAGAGAAGAGCGGCTTCTGGACTTTTTTCTTCTTTTTTCTTAAACTGACACAAAAATAACAATTCAGTTATAATGCATACATGATAAAATGCACAGAGAAGTTCAGTTCCACCAATTATGACAAGGGGTACACCTATGAAATTGCCACCCCCAACAAGGTATGGAATATTTCCATCACCCCAGAAAGTTCTCTTGTCCCCCTTTCCAGTCAGTCCCCTGTCCCCACCCCACCATAGACAACTAGTGTTCTGACTTCCTTCACCGTAAGTTGGTCTGGTCTGGTCTTGGATTTCACTTACACTCTATGTAGTCCTTAGTGTCTGTCTGCTGTCACTCACCTCAAGTTTATGGGGTTCGTCAAACTTGTTGCCCATATCAGGAGCTTGTTCCTTTTAATTGCCAAATAAAATTCCATGGTATGGATATACTGTAATTTGTTTATCCAGTTTTAGTTGGTGGATACCTGGGTTGTTTTTGGTTTGGGATTATTATGAATAACACTGCTATGAACATTTGTGTTGAAATCTTTTTATAGACGTATGTTTTTATTTCTCTTGGGTAATCTAGGAGTGGAATTGCTGGGTTATAGGGAAGTCGTATTTTATGTCCCTTTACTCTATCTTATATTGGAAAGGGAAGCAGCGGGGAGATGGAGTCTCATGTGCTCATGGCTTTGCTGTCTTATCCGATGAACTTCAGTAGGTAGTGTATTCATGACCAACCCCCACTCCGATGCTGATCAGACAGCCTTGAACAGATGCCTGTGGACGATGGTTAGCAGGTGCCACTGACTGGAAGGCCTGGCTCTCACCCTAAAATCATCTTTCCTTGGCTTCATTCTCTGTCCATTCTTGGTTCTTTAACCCCAGTAGCTAGGCCCATCTCCATGTGTCTGCTCTTCTTGCTGTATGATGGCAGTGCTGTGTCATTGGAAAGTTCTGGAGTCAGGCAGATTTGGTCTGTCTCCTGGCTTTGCGATTTGCTAGCTGAGCGCAATGAGTAAGTTACTTAATGTCTCTGGACCCTGGTTTCTTAGAAACTGTGGAAAACACCTGTTTTGAAGGGCAGACATAGGAATTGCATCAAGGCTCCCAGGTACGCCTGCGGAGGTTGCTCTTGCCCAAAGGACCCACCACAGGCTCTGCTGCTGTGCCCTCTGCCTCCACGTGCAGCTGTGTCAGCAAAGAGGAAGGGGCATCTTTAACAATTTATCTGCCAGAGGGGGAAACTTTTTCAAATTTTTCCACCCAGATGGGACGTCTCGTTGTCATTCATACAAAGGCAGTTGTAGTCATACCAAGATGTACAATGTTCCACATTCAGAAAGTACTAAATAGATGGTAGCTATTATAATGTAAATTGTATCAGGTAGGATTCTTGGTTGCAAGCAATAGAAATTGTCTCTGGCTCTCTTACAGATAAAAGGGAATTTTCTAAAGGGACACTGAGGGCTCACAAATTTATTAGGAGAGGGGAGAGCCAGGCTTGGGAATGTCAGGAACCCGGGGCAGGAGGCTGTTTTGAGGATTGAACAGCAGAAACTTCAACCAGAGCCACCCAAGCAGGAACTGGCTGGTCTGTCCCCTGCTAGTGTTTGCTGAGATAAATATGGCCTCCAGCTGTCCTACACCTTTGTCTTACTTGCTCTGGGGAGAGAGTCTAATTGGCCAATTCGGACTCACATTCTTGCCCACTTGTTGGGGATGGATAGGAAGAGTCAGAATTGAACTCCAGCTTTCTTAATAATGGACAGGCCCTCACTACCCTGAAGATCTCACCCCATGGGAAATCCCCATAGGTGCTCCCTACCCCCAAGATGTCACCCTATGGGGGATTCTCCATTGTGATGGGCAGGAGCTATCTTTCCCAAGAAGGTACCCCATGGGGGGGTTCCCTGTAAATGATGGGCAGATGCTCCCAAGAAGGCGCCCAATGGGGACTTTCCACACTGGATGGTAACAGACAGGGGGATTATAGGCTGGACAGCCAACAAAATGATGAATCCACTACTTAGGTATATTTTGAAGAATGGAAGATGTTCTGATTTATTGCCAGGAGTTGTCATCACTTGGTAAACCAAGCCTTAAAAATGCAGGATCCCATTAAGCCAAGTGTTCTCTTAAGTTGATGGAGGGATAATGACCCTCAGAGCAGGGCACAATGCCTCAGCCTTTCCACTTTCATTTTTGGAAAACATATTCATTGTTATTTTTAAAGAAAGGGGGGGTAGAATCACCTGAAAAGATACCATTTGAATTCTTGGAGAGCTGCCTGCTGACTTCCAGAAGATTTATTCCTCACATTAATGACTGTTAGCATAGCAGAGTGAAATGTGCCTGAGAAGCTATGAAGCTACTAATGGTCATGGTGGTGATCAAGGCTGATGGGAGGATGCTCTTGGGGAGAGCTGAGGCTTTGTTTTACAGCTTTAGCATCAAGAAGTCACAGGCATCACCATTGCAAGCCACACTGGCACCTGATACTAACCATGGGATGGGGTTGTCTTGCATCTAAGTTTTTGGAGGAGCACAGATGCCAGGGGGAATGTATTATACATTCTATGGTGGGGTTACAATGTGGTGGGGTAGGAGGATAAGGGTAAGGTGAGCTTCATGGTCTCAGTTCCTAGGGAAAGAAAGCCAGCCTTGTGGAGCAGGGGAGAAGATGCTTATAATAGTTGGCTGTTGTGCCTGGCACTTCACCCATGTCAGCTTGTTTACCCCTTGCCACAACTGGGAATAATAGGTATCATTATTATTCCCATTACACATATGAAGAAACTGAGGCTCAGAGATGCCATGCAAATTGCAGTATGGTCTGATTTATGTGGAGCGATATGTGACTAGAAGTTCTAAAGGAAGTCTTAGAACACTGCCACATGGTTTAGATCTAGAATCAGTGGGAGGAAAGGGTATTCTAAACTGCCACATCAGCCAGAAGAGAAGACACCTTCATCAACTCTGCATTTTGATGACTTTTCATGGTCATTAACATACCCTAGTGGCTCTCAACACAAAGGTTCTCAGGGCAGATCTCCCCTGATCATGGAGCCCTCCCCACCACTGATGGCTGCTCCTGCACAGAAGGTCCAGCTGCTGCTTATCAAGGAGAGGTGGAAGATGGAAGAGGGAGGACAGGTGAGAGGTGATAGGTACTCAAGCCACCAAGGTTCTTTTCTTTAAGCAAATAGCCCCAACAGAGCCACAGAGAGGCCTGGATTTTGATGATGCCACAGGATGCACTCCTACTTGCATCATAGAGGCTGTAAACAGAAGTGGCTGGTCATTCCAACCCACGCTTCCCACGTCTAGTGTGTTCTAAAGAGATACACCGTCCCAGGGCTGGGACACCCCCAACAAGCTGGAGAGTGGGCCAGGAACTTGCTTCTATGGAAGCTATCCCTATAATCATTCATTCCCTCACCCATTCCTTCATCCCACAAATACTTACTGAGTGCCCACTTTATGCCACTTACCATGGGTGTGGCAAGCAGTCTGTGCTCCTAAGAAACTTACATTCTGGTGGGGAAGACAAAGGACAAAGCATTCTCTTCTATAGCTTCCCCCACCCAACATCCATGCTGTTCTCTCCCACATACCCCCATGCTTACGGCCCCTGGGTCATCCCGGTAGGCCAGACACCATGATGACAAACGCTGGGCTGCTCATCAAAGATTCCATTGAGAACTGGTCACCACATGCAGAAAGCAGCAGTGTTAGTCCTGAACCTGACCCAGGTGGGGGGGGGGGAGCACAGCTATTATCAGTAGTGTTGACAGCCCTTGACAGCAGGTGTCTGTCAATCCTCTATTCCTACCTCCACCCCCACCCCACTTCCCAGGCTCGAAGTGTCCCTGTCATTTGGAAGGCATGGAAGAAGCGAGGTGGAGAGAGGACCTGGTCATCACTCTGCCTGCTTACCAGGGACGGAGATCAGGTGTGGCCTGAGGACAAAGCCAGCTGTGCTAAAACATCCCAGGGGTGTGATACAGCCCTCTGCCCTTGAGGATGAAGGCAGCTGGGGTCAGAGCTGGGGTCGACCACAGCACTTCTCTCTGCCCGTGCTTTTGAAGAGGGGGCTTTCTTCCATGCAGCTCTCATCAGAGCACGCCTTCTCAGTGTCTCGCCCAGTGGAAACCAGATTTCTCTGCGTAGGAGAAGGTTGATAAGTGGAAGGGAATGTCCTGGTTAAAGGTTTGGTTGCCAGAGACTGATTTTAAGGGAAGAGGAACAAAATGAGCATAAGGTAGTAAGTTAAAACTTTGGGGTAAGACAGACCTAGACTCAAGTCCAAAATAAGATCCAGCAATTCCACTCCTAGGTATCGATCTGCCCCAGAGAAATTAAAACCTATGTCCACACAAGGACATGTATGCAAGTATCCTTAGAAGTGTTATTCATAATAGCCCAAGAGCAGTCATAATCCGAATGTCCATCAGCTCATGAATGGGTACATATACTCTGATAGATCCATAAAGTAGGCTACGATTCAACCATAAACAGGAATGAGGTGCCAGCACACGCTACAACATGGACAAGCCTTTCTGCTAAACAAAAGAAACCAGAACGCAAAAGTTCACATGCTGTATGATTCTGTTTATATCAAAGGTCCAGAAAACGCAAATCTCTAGATACAGAAAGCACATGAGTGGTTGCCTGGAGTTGGGGCTGGGGTAGGAGATGGACAGGGAGTGACTGCAAATGGGCACAAAGGTGGTCTTTTTAGGGGGGGTGGAATTGTTTTAAAACTAGGTGGGGAGGGTTGCACAACTTGGTGAACTTACTAGAAATTACTGGATTGTACACTTAAAATGGGTAAATCTTATGGTATGTAAATTATACTTCAAAAACAGCTTTTAAAATCCTAATTATGCCACTCACTAGCTGACAGACCTGAGGCAAGTTACTTAACTACTGAGTATCCCCATCTGTAAAATGGATATATTGCTATCTACTTCACAGGGCCATTGTGAAAGTTAAGGACCTGATTCATAGTGAGTGCTCAATAAATGAGAGCAGCTATGGCTACAACTTCTGTTTTTGTTTTTTTTTTAAAGAAGTGATTCAACTTACAAAAAGAGAGAGACAGATACCAAGACCCATGGGTAGCAGTGAAATTATATTATGGGGTTTAAGGGTTTGTGAGATGTGACACCCTCTTCCCTGTACCACGTAGATTTTTTTTTTATAATGGTCCGCCTCCATATACATTTCCGAATGTTTCTGTGAATGCCAAGGAGTCTGGCTAAAAACAAAAACAAAAACAAAAACAAACTCACCCCAGCCAGAAGCGTAATGGGAGATGCAGATCTTCTATTAATGTTAACAGCAAGGGGAGTGAATTATGCTGAAGGGATAGTGAGGGCAATCTTTGGGGTTCAAGTGGTGTTTTGTCCTCCTTCCTATTCCAGCTCTTCATTTTTATTTATGAATCCAGGAATGTCTTTGGAGTTTACTAGGAGCCACAGGTGGGCTGAAAAATCTTCCTGGGTCAAGACCCTTCTCACTGCAAGTGCAGAAACACAACCCAGAGTGGCCAAGGCAAAAAGAAAAAAAAAAGAAAAGAAAGGAAAGGAAAGAAGGAAGGAAGGCAAGACAGAGAGAGAGAGAGAGGACAAAATGTGGCCCCCAGATCTAGAGATAGAAAGGGCTTTAAGTTTGTCTGAATCTAGGGTCTCAAGTACAGTGGATTCTGGCCGCTCCATCTCTTGGCCCTGCTTTCCTCTGGGTTCATTTCATTCCCAGAAAACTTCTCCCCTAGTGATGACAGTAGGGTTTTCAGCAACCCCAGGCTTATGTTTACTCACCTTAACAACCCCAGGGAAACAACAGTTCATTCCCCAGTAGTTTCAGCAAAATCCCCAGGGTTTACTCTCCTCAAGTGTACCAAGATCTCATGCTCATCCTGAACCAACCACTGGCCTAGAGAACCCGCCATGCTGATTGGTCAGACATGTCCGTGGGTAGGCAGGTCAGCCTCCACATAACCCGCACTGGTAGAAAGAAGGGAGGAGGTCCTCAGAAGAAGCTTAAGCCATTCTTGACAGAGGAAAGGGGAATAACTGATGGACAGATAAAACACAGCTATCTAGTGTGACCATCCATGCTGGGACTCCACCTCCCTGTGCAGGTCTTGGAGGAATGCTGAAACTGTCATTTGAAGAACACTTTAGCTCTGTTTGACGGGTTCCCTTAGTCTGCTGTTTTCCAAAAGCCCCAAAGCTGCCCTTCTGTTCAAGCATGAGTACTGGTTTAGCAACTTCACTTTCTTAAGAGGATGTTAATCCCACCTCCTGTCTGGCTCATTGTCAAAGCGTATATTTCAACACTTAACTAGAAACACAATATCTGCATTACAAATTCTTGATAAGGAACATAACCTCAAAGATTTAACTGGCCAACTCTTACAAAAATTTGATTTCAAAATGTAAATCTTATAGAGAACTGTCTGGAGCATTTACAGTCTGATAATTTCTCCAGATATTCCAAACTGCACCCCTGGGTCAAGCCACAACTATCCAACAGCTGTGTATTTTGACTGGATGGTTTCACACCACCCCCCATATAACCATCTCTTGGGAATATGCCCGTGACTTTCTCAGCCCTGTGCTATAAAAACCGGTTTATTAGTCAGGATATTCCAGGCCATGATGCAACAACAAATAAACCCTAAATTCTTAGGAGCTTAACAGGGTAAAGCTTGACTTTGCATTTCCCTCACAGTCTGATGTGGGTTAGGTTGTTCCCCTCCAAAACAGACTCAGGGATCCAGGCTGCTTCTGCCTGGCTCCCCAGATATCTCTGACTTCTTTCATTCTTGAGGATGAAGGGGCTGGGGGGAAGGGAACAAGTGAGCAGAATTCACTGACCTTACATTCGCATTTCTGAGAACTCAGTTACTTGATCCCAAACGATGAAGGGGACCGGGAAGTCTAGTCTCCTTGAGTGCTTAAGAAGAGAAGACAGGTTGGTGAAGGCACAGCTCTGTCTGTCACATTGGCTTTAGGAAAAACACAAGCATGTTTACTATAAGAAGGCTGTTGAGACCCAGGATTAAGTATAGCAAACAAAAACATACATTTATTACCACTCCTTCCCCAAACCCAGCTAAATGGGTAGTAAATGGATTTTCAAGAGGTGTAGATTCATAAGGATAAAGAGAATGGAGAAGAACATGCTAGCAATTAAATATTGGAAGTGGAAAAACAAGTGAACAGTGGTTACTGACCACTTCAGGGAACCCTGAAGCCTAAGTCCAGAGTGGTGGTCAAGGTTAGGGGTTCAAGAGGGGAGCCCAAGGGCAGGTCAAGCAGAGCCCCAAAGAGTTTAAGTATTAGAGGTACCAGGTACTTTGAAAATGAGAAGATAGATGGTACTAAAAACAGAGGACTGGTTTAAATGTGGAACAGTGACCTTTAGACCAACCCTCTGGATGGGTTAGACAAGGGATTTCTCTACCCCACCCCAGAGAAAGAAGAGAGATTTATTTTCTAGGGAAAGGCTCTGAACTCACACATCTGGAGCAGGGACCCTATGTGTGGACAACAGGATTACGTGCAGGTGTGCACACTGAAAGTTAATCCCCTCTGCCCCTTCCCCATTGGGCTCCCAGGACTCCAGCAGTCAGATCTCATACAACCCAAGCTGGAGAGTGGAAGAGTGCCTCTGAGGGAACCCGTGAAACCAACAGAAACAACCCACACGAGCTTGATGGTTCCTTTACTGCTTGGTGCCCTCTTGGTGGGCCTCAGGAGAAATTTCTCTCAAACCTTTGTTGTGCCTCTATTGAACAGCTGAGGAACACTATCTCAGGAACACTGTGAATTTTGTAATGAAGGGACTTTCCTTCTTTGCTTTGCCTCTGGGAAACTTAACTCCAAATTTTCTACCCAACTCAAACAGTTATGTGTGATATTCTGGTGTATATTTCTGGGCCTCTTTATCTTAATTTCACCCTGATTTCCATCCGCTGATCCCTTGACTCAGTAATTCAACAAACATGGGTGGACTGAATGCATTTTGTGTGCCAGATAATAGGCTCAGTGTTGGGGCCTGTGGGCTTGCTCCCAAGGAACTTATACACTAGCATTGTATGCATTTTGGTAAGTGTTCTCAAATCCATCTTGGAAGTATGTGTGGGTGTATAATTGTTATAAATAAGTACATATATGAAGAATAGAGCTGATCATTTCACCATGATGCTGGAGAATATGACTCATTGTGGGGGCAAAATTCCACTGGTGTCTTAATATATCTTCAGCCATGATGTTAAGGCATGGAGGGGGCATGACGTAGAGGGGAAGGTTCTGGGAATAGTGTGCCTTCTCATGGAGGGACCCCATACTTCGAGGAATCTAAATAAGAGAGAAACAAAAGAATGAGCTCTTACCTCTTGCGTGTATCTCCAAAGAGTCTTTATGCCTCTAGGTCTCTGAGTAACCCTGCAAGACCACACATTGCAGAGCATCCCTAGCCAGTTTCAGGAACACCACCTCAGGTCCAGTTACTACTTCTCTCCATGTTGATCTTTGCTATGAATGGGGGTCTCACTGCCCAGATCTCCCCCTGTCCCACCACCCCTTATTGGCTGGGTGCGGCCAGGGTGTGCAGAACTCAGGTGATCTGCCTCCAGGATGTACATACTCTGTCTGGTCCAGATGGGTCTGAAGATCGATCTCACTATAGGGCAGTGTTAGCAGGACGACCCCCCATGCATGTGCACGCACGCCCATGCTCACATATATGCACACCCTATAGGGAGGTTAATAGAGATCTACAGCCCTTGTTACCATTTACTTTCACAAATAAATATATTAAATAGGTAAGCCAAATTTATTTCCGGCAACAGCTTGCTGGCTACACCTCCCCCTCTTATTCACAGTTCCCGCAGCGACTCCAGCCTCTTCCACCCCACCCCCAGGCGTGACTTTCTCTCTTAAAATTTTATTTTTAATTTGTTGTGATGAATGAGTGACACCTCTGACAGCCGATTCGCGGAGATTAATAGAAACGACACAATATTTACGTCGGCGCTACGAACAATTATCCCGCCATCTATCTCTGAGATTATCTTCCTGATTGAAAACTACTCATCCGTGTAATCGGAATTATTTGGAATTAGAAGGGAATTTATAGCCCCCCTGGAGCACACTCTCTCCCCTCCTGTCTATACCGAGGTCTCCATCATTCTCTTGTCCCTCCTCTGGGCCTTTGGCCTTCTCTTCCACCTTGGTGATGGGGCAGAGAAAATTCCCCTCTCCTCCAGGAGGGCCACTTGTCAGGGCACCCAGCATCTCATTGGTGTGTTGTGGAGCTGCGTGCTAAGGGGTCTAGACCTAGTGGTCGGTGGGAGGGAAGGTCTCAGTGATGTTCAAAGGATTAGGGGTCAGCAAGGCCAGCTCATGAGCTCAAGATAGATGAATATAATCTCAAGAAAGAGGTTTCGTGTGAGGGTGGAGAAGAAAGGTGACTTTGGAAAGCGTGTGGAGTCAGATTGCGCCCACCACAAGAAATCTAAAGGAGCAGAATAGGGTTTTCGTAGCCACATTGAGATTGCTGTTAAGGCAGGTGGTATGAGGGGCCAAGGGGGCTGAGGCAGGTTGTCTGGAGCTCCACTGTGGTAAGGGCTATGTTTGGGTTGCAGGGATGGAAGAGAGGGGGCTGGGTAAGGGCATGTACAGGTCCAGAGAGGCCAGAGAACCTGCTTGTCCCACTGAGGAAGCCAGGACATGGGATTCAAAGCATGAGAGAATGGAGATGCTGTGAGTGTGTTCTCTGTTCTCTGCTGGCCTCTGCCTGTTAGCTTTGAGTCAGACAGACCTCGATTTGACTTCTCACTATGCCACTTCAGAGCTGTGTGACCCCAGGCAAGTTTCTTAACCTCTCTGAGTTTTTCAGTGTTCAATCTCTAAATCCCTAATTTACAATCCTCCCCATGGGAGTATGCACCATCTGTAAATTGAGGGTAGTAATAGTACCTGCTTGACAGGGATGTCATGAAGATTAAATGAGATAATGCCTATGGGGCAATTTGCACAGTTCCTAGTACATAGGAAAGGCTCAAAATACATAGATGCCACCAGTGAGATAAACCTGAACACTGGGCCCATTTAGGAGGCAAAGATCTGGGCTCCAGGAATAGCCCAGCTTGGCAAGTTCCTCCCCCTCCCTTCTCCCCACCTTGCTGTCCCAACATCCTTATCCTTCTGACCCATCAACCTGCACCCACCCACCTCCCCCTCTGTGTTACTGGAAGGTCATCGGTGGCGGCGGCAGCAGAACAGGCAGGAACCTAGTTTGACAGGTGCACACTGGGATCTCAAAACCACTCTGTTATTTTTCCTGTCCTCTAATATTTGCAACTGCCAGCATGTATAGAGCACATACTCTTCCCAGACACTATTCTGAGTTCTTTACCTGCATTCATATACTTAATCCACACAATGTCTCCAGAGGCTAGCGGCTATTAATTATCAACATTTTACAGATGGAGAGACTGAAGCACTAAGAGGTTGGATAACCTGCCAAAGTCAAATGACAAGTTGGGTAGGCAGCCTCTAAGATGCTTTCACTGATCTCTACCTCTGGTATTCATACCCCTGTGCATCCTCGGGTGTGGGCTGGGTCTAGTGACTTGCTTCTGATGAACATAATATGACAAAAGTGATGGGATGCCACTTTAGAAATTCAGTCACAAGAGACTGTGCCCTTTGTCATGCTTACTCCCTCCATCCCCTCTCTTCCCAGCTCTTCTTGGGTCACTTGCTTTGATGAAGCAAGCTGCCACATGGTGAGTTGCCCAATGCAGAAGGCTCGGGGACTTAGGGTGGCCTCTAGCCAACAGCCCACAAGGAACTGAAACCTGCCAACAACCACGTGAGCGAGTTGGGAGGTGACCCATCCCCAGTGGAGACTTGACATGACTGCTACAGCTGGTTGGACACCTTGCCTGTAGCCTTTTGAGTGATGTTGAGCCAGAGGACCCAGCCTGGTGGGTCCCAGACCCAGACAGGTGTGAGATAATAAGTGTTGTTTGAAGCTGCTGAGTGTGGGGATTATTGGTTATACAGCAATAGATAACCCAGGCAACAAGTAATAGCTGAGCCAGGTTGACCTCTTTGCTATATGGCACCCGAGGGGTGAGCCACTCAGGTTCTTAGGTCATCACGTGAGCTCGCATGACTTTCTCATGTCACCTCAGACATAGATTGAGATGGAGATTAAAGTAACAACTTGGTGAAAAGAGATTTGCAAACACCCCCTTGAAAGGGTCTCTTCCCCCTTAGGAGTCCCTGTCCACGAGAACAATGGGAACTATATGTTCTTTAAGTCTAGAGGAGCTTTATTCTTTAGGTAGCTGGTAGCCAAGGAAAGCGGTGTCATCAGGGAAGTCGTGAGCCCTGAGTAGGTGAAAATAATCTCTGATGGTGTCCTCAGGAAATGCTTCCAAGTCAAGGAAGCCTCATATGGTATAGAACATGGCCCTGCCTCGAGGGTTAGCAGGACTTTGTCCACAGCAGGAAAGTGATCCAGATTTTACCTCACTAGCACTGGAAATAAGTGGAACCAATCTAGATTAATTAGTGTGCTCTTTAAATAGTGAAATTCTACTGTTTCTCTCCTGGAAGTAGGGATAACATAAACTTGTTATTACGAAATTATTCCTCCCTTGTAATGAATCCTTCTTTCAGCTCAGGAAGAATTGGCAAAGTCTGCCAGAGGGAGATTGTGGAACCTTTATAATTTAGTGGAGTCCAGAACTCATTCTTGAGAACAATGAAAACCAATGTCAAGGCCAGTGTAGTGCTTTGTTTGATAGGTGGGACCCAGATGGAGCAAGAAAGAAAACAAATACTTCGTTCAGATACTAGAAAGCACCATCTGAGGGAAGGGAAAGATGCCTTCATAACTGAGAAAACATTACTCTTTTCAGGTTGGGTTTAGACTCTGTTATCCCCCCAGATTACTCTTTTGGGGGACTGTGTATTTTCTACTTTAATGGGCCAGTAGATGAAGCGTCCACCTTTCCTGCAGCTTATGCTGATTTAGCTACTGAAAAGGGGTTTTACTCAGAAGAACCTGCATCCACCACAGGGCCCAGAGCCTTTGTCCTCCCAGTTTGGGTGGATTGCATTTGGGTGGAGTCAATTCCATCCTGACCATCTTGTCAGGGCTTGGTCTGCTACTCCAGAATGATAGGCTCAGACCGGGGCACATTGCACAGGGATAGGAAGGATGGAGCCAAGAGAGAGAGCCCCTCCTGTGTGGGCTGTATTTCCCAAGGGAGGTGGAGAAAGTTTGAGAAACAGTCCGAGAAGAAAGAGACTCAGGGACATGATAAGGGAAGAGGAATGTTAACCTCCAGCCTCCTGTTTCATAATTTCCTTCTAAAATCACCCAACCTCTGAATAAAGAACATTCCCACCAACCTGCTTTTAGGAAATAAGAGGGGGAAGGGAGGTTTAGACTGTCCAGGTTATGTAGTCATCTCCATAATTGTCTGGCTGCAAACAATAGAAACTGACCAAACAAACCTAAGCAAAACTGGAGTGTACTGGAAGGATGGAGGAGCTCTGAGGAAGGGCCAAGCCTCAGAGAGGCCAAGAGCTAGCGGAGCTAAAGATCTGGGTGTACTTGGCTCTTTTCAGCCTTTGGGGCACCTGGTTCAATACTCAGCACCATGGAGAGATCATCCTGTTGGCCTAGCTTAAGTCTCATTACTGACAGTACCAAGACCACAAGAAATAGGTGTGGGACAGCTCTCCAAAGCAAAATTGGAGTGAAGTTACCAGAAAAAGGGTATGCTGAGCAAACAAAAATAATAGGTCATCTGCTACATTACAACACACACACACACACGAAATCTTCGTGTTTGTCTAATAAGGTGATATTGGGCAAAGACAGCTTTCTTTCCATTGATCCCAAGTCCATCCAACAGAAATGTATTCATCACTACCTCATTGCAGATGACTCTCCCTCCCTTCACAGACACCCATCAACACCAAGACTCCTTCCCACTGCCCTTGTCCAGTGTGCATTCTGGAGACATAAGCAGACAGGGCAGAAGCTACTAGGGAGAAAACACGTGTAAAATGATGTGTGTAGTTGCCCCTTTCTTAGGAACCTCTTCGGAGGCAAATAGACAATTCTACAGAGGACCAGGGCAGGGCCCAGGGACAGAAGCTGAACCTTATTTAAAACGACAGTGAGATGTCTGTATTTGTTTGGGAGTGTGGATTGCGGGGGCAGGGGGCACTGGAGTGAGGTGTGTGCTATTCTGATGGGGACTGGGAGCAGAACAGACAGAGCCACTGGTGTCTCATCCACCCCGAGCTGAGGGGCATGAACTCGCCTATCCTTGGGCAGTACCTGGTGCTGGAGGAAAATCAACCCAAAGCAAGTCCTCAGAGAGCAGCCTCTTCATGAAAGGGGCCACCAGGGGCATGCACGAAAGTCATCAGGGTAACCAGCCTTAATAAAGGTAGAAGATGAGATGTGAGAGGGGTGGGTTGGAGCAGGGGGAGTCAGGGGAAGGAAATGATTGCAGGGAAACAGATGCAATTGAACAAGACTCGTGGAGATGGATTTCCCTGCCTCGGTCCAAACTCAAATCCCTGTGCTCAGATTAATTAGCAAGGAAATATTTTCCTGTCTGCAGAAAAAGGCTGCTGGATTGCCAGTGGGACATGAGGGTGGGCAGTCTATCAAATAACTACTAATTAGGTTACTTCCCACTGCTGTTGACATGCTGGGGACACGTTCCTGGGCCAAAATAAAGCAGGGAGGAGGGGAGAGGAACAGAGATGGAGAGAGAGGTACAGGCCAGGATTCTTTCTGCTTGTTGTAGAAAATTGTAGGCTGGAATTTGGAAGGAGACCTGAGTCCAGAGTCCGAGGGGAGAGGACTCAAGAGGAGCAACGTGCTGATTAGCAGACAGCCTATGGCCGAGACCTGCGCTTAGTGCTTGTTTTCCATGGCTGTCTACCAATGCTCTGAAAACATGCACAGTGTGGCCAGTCACAGGTAAGCCCTGGGCGGGACTGGCGTCGGTGGGGTAGGACTTTGGGTGGTGGTAATAATGACAAGAGGCACTTTTGGAGTGTTTCCTACCTGTCAGTAACACCACACTCATTCATTCACTGCACAAGTGTGAGAAGGGGACGAGGAGATTAACATATATTTGTCTCATTGATTCTCATAACTTTGAGGAAGGTATTTCAGCCTTTTTTTATAGATGAGAAGATGGGGGCCCAGAGGGGTTTAATAACTTGCCCAGAGTTACACAGCAAGTAAAAAGTGGTAAAGCTGAGTTTTGAACCCAAGGTTAGCCTGACTCCAGCCCCGCCGGCCCTTGCCCACTGCTCAGTGGATAATGCACATTGGACAATATATATTGTCTTCTTTTGTGTTCCTTTGCCTAAGTTCCCTAATTCTGCCCTAAAGTCCTCAAGGCACATTCTTCGGTACGTCACATGCAGGAACTTTATTCTGCAGGAAGGATACCACCGTTTTCCCTGAGATCTGAGACTTTGAGGACATCACCTGGTTCCCTATCTTAGAGACCCCAGTGGATGGTTGGACAACCCATTCCAGTGGCAACACTGCCAGGCCATCTACATTGTGCCTCTGTGGGTTTGCCCACTTCCTTATGTCCGTCTTCGTTAGAGACGGCAGTGAATCAGCCACTGCGTGAAAGGGCCCACGGCCATGCCTTCTCCTGGGCAGGTCCACCCACCTCCCTCCACCCCTTGGTGGTAAGCAGAGTTGGACCGCAGGGTGCCCTACTGCTCTGGCTAAGCCTCCTGCCTGCTGAGGCCTGTTCTTCACTGTTGTTTCTTTCTCTCCTCAAAGCTCTGTTGTTGTTCCTCCTGCTGTTAAAGTAGTTCTCTGTAGCTTGTGTACTAGCTTGTGAATTTCTTGAGGCCAAGGACTCTGTCTTACTCCTGTCTCCCCTGCACTCAATAGCGTACTAGGGACCTAATGATGAATATTCCGTGAATACTTGCTGAATAAGGGAGTAAATGCCTGAACAACTCTATCTGGCTGGCATCCAGCCTGCCTCTAAATGTTTCTGTAATTTTTAGTAGCACACCAGACACCCCAGTATTCCCTGCTAAGTATGGCAGAGGGATGACAGGACCCCCCATGATACCATTTTACCCTGCATGTGTCCAGGTTCCCTTCTGACATTAAACAAGTGAAGACTACAGAAGGGGTTGCTCCTGCTACAAATGGAGATGGGAGGTGAGGTACTGCTGCTTTCCATCTCACACCTTCGAGAGCCAGGCTGAGACCTGAGGGCCTGGGCAGGGGATGCCATGGGGTGGTATGGGAGACACACCAGAGTGGCTGGGCAGGAAAGAGTGTACAGGAAACCTGCTTCCTCCAAGCGAGTCCTGTGCAAGCAGAAGGAATCTATCCACAGAGGGGTGAGAGAGCAGAGCAAGTGGGTTACCTAAAAATAGCAGTGCTGGTTTCCCACGTTTAGAGATGGGTCCTCTGCAATTCATCTTGGCTGGTTTGTGCAAGTTTGCTTATTTGTCGAGAGTCAGAGAAAAGGACCAAATCATACACCCTAAGATGGAAATCTGCAACCCCTTCTACCATGAGCAAGCAGACAGGTGAGCTGAGTGAGAAGCTCCTGAAATATCAGAGGCCTGGGGCTGGCTGTGGGGAAGGTAGATATGTCCAGCAGCTCCCTCTCAGCTGGTCTCTGCCTTCATGGCACAGTGGATGGTGGGCAGGACCTCACCTTGTCATGGGGGACTTCTGTGGAAAAGGTATATATTTCCATGCAAGTGAACGTAGAGATGTATGACTGTGTATCTCTTTGAGGGAGTAGATGAGATACTGTGCGTAAATCACCTAGCCCAGCACCAGGCACACATTGTAGGGAATCAGTAAATGAGAAGTAATAGGGAGTCAGTTAGGTGGGAATTGAAGTCAGGGCAGGAGGTGGCAGGGAATGAGGAATATAATGTAAAATAGCCTAAGTGTTTTTGAAGAAAAGGGATGGATTTCGGAGGCAAGAAGTTGTAGGTTCGTATCCTAACTCTACTAACATTGCTAACATTGTAACTTCAGGCCAGTTACTTTACCTCTCAGAATCTCAGTTCTCAACTACGAAGTTAAAAAATGAGAGTAATAATACCTGTCTTATAGGATTTCTGGGGTTATTAAGTGAAATTATATTGAGAGAGTATCTGTACAAGGCTGAGTTCAATAAATTATAGCTATTTTTCTTTTTTATCATTTGTTATAAATATCATCAACAGCAGGATCCTTAGATTAACAGTTAGGATGTTACTGTAAAGAAGAACTCAAAGATGCCAGTTTTCTGCCAGATCAATCTATAGATTTAATGAAATTCCAATCAAAATATCAGTAGTCGTACTTAAAATCAAAATTGATAGGGGTGCTTGGGTGGCACAGTCGTTAAGCATCTGCCTTCGGCTCAGGGTGTGATCCCAGAATGCTGGGATCAAGCCCCACATCAGGCTCCTCTGCTAGGAGCCTGCTTCTTCCTCTCCCACTCCCCCTGCTTGTGTTCCCTCTCTTGCTGGCTGTCTCTCTCTGTCAAATAAGTAAATAAAATCTTTTTAAAAAATTGATAAATGTATTCTAAAACGTATATGAAAATGCAAAGGCCTCATAATAAACCAAAACAATTTTGAAAAAGAACAAAGTTGGAAGAGTTATACTACCATATTTCAAGACTTAAAAGCTACAGCATAAAATACTGGCATAAAGATAGGCATACTGATGAATGAAATAGAATGGAGAGTTCATATGTAGACCCATAGACATATATGGTCAGCTGATTTTTCTACCAAGGTGCCAAGTTTTTCAACAGGGAAAGGACAGTATTTTCAACAAATGGTGCTGGAATGGCTGGATATCCATTTGGAAAAACAAAACAAAACAAAACAAAAAAACAACCAAAACACTAAAAATTCAACTCTTCTTACCTCACATCATACACAGAAATTAACTCAAAATGGACCTGTGATGATTAATCTTATGTGTGAACTTGACTGGATCATGGGGTGCCCAGATATTTGGCCAACCATGATTCTGCACGTTTCTATGAGAGGGTTTCTGGATGAGATTAACCTTTAAATCAGATAGACTGCATAAAGCGGATTGCTTTCCCCAATATGGGTGGGCCTCATCAATCAATTGAAGGTCTGAATAGAACAAAAAGGCTGATGGTCCCTTGAGAAAGAAGGGATTCATCCGTTTGACTGCCTCTGAGCTGGGACATTGGCTTTTTCTTGCCTTCAGATTTGACTTGAAACCTCAGTTCATCCTGGGTTTCAAACATTTCCGCTTTCAGCCTGCAACTACACCCCTGGCTCTTCTGGATCTCTAGCTGGCCAACTCACCCTGCAGATCTCGGGACTTGTCATCTTTCATAATCACATGAGCCAATTCCTTATAAAAAAATCTCTTTCCATAAAGCTATAGATACATTTCCTATTGGTTCTGTCTCTCCAGAGAACCCTATTACAGACAAAAACTTTTGTTCATTGAAAGATACTGGGGTGGGTTGAATAATGACCTCCCCAAGATGTCCACAACCTCACCCTGGAACCTATGAAGACATTACCTTACATGTTGCCTACTGCAAGGTTATAAAGATATTCCCCTGTTTTCTGGGGAAAGCTTTATATTTTACCTTTCACATTTAGTTATTCAATCTGGAAATAGTCTCTGTAAATGGATATCCAATTGACCCAGTCTCATATATTGAAAAGGCAATTGTCTCCTATTTCATGAAAGTTACACTGTCATCAATCAAGTAACCCCCCACGTGTGTGGGTCTGTTTCTCTATATTGTTCCATTGATCTAGTATTCTATTTTTGTACCAATACCAATATTTTTCTTGTAATGTCTTTGTCTGATTTTGATATTAGGGTAATGTTGACCTCATAGAATGAGTTAGGGTGTATTCCCTCTGCTTTTTATCTTCTGAAAGAGAGTTTAGAGAATTGGTGTTATTTCTTCCTTAAATGTTTGGTAAAATTCACCAGTGAACTCATCTGGACCTGGTGTTTTCTGTTTTATAAAGCCATTACTTATTGATTAATTTTCCTTAATAGATATAGGCCTATTCAGACTGTCTATTATTATGTAAGTTTTGGCAGATTGTGTTTTTCTAGCAGTTGGTCCATTTCAACTAGGTTATCAAATTTGTGGGCATAGAGTTGTTCATAGTATTCCTTGATTTTTCTTTTAATGTCCATAAGACCTGTAGTAACGTATCCTTTTTTCATGTATGATATTAGTAATTTGTGTACCCTCTCTCTCTTTTTTCTAAGTTAGCTTGGCTAGAGGCTTATTGATTTTACTGATCTTTTTAAAGAACCAGCTTTTGGTTTCATTGATTTTCTCCTGATTTCCTGTTTCCCATGTCATTGATTTCTGCTCTGATTTTTATTATTTCTTTTCTTCTGCTTACTTTGGAGTTGATTTTTGCTGCTTTTTCTAGCTTCCTAAAGTGAAAACTTAGCTTACTGATTTTAGATGGGTTTTTTTTTCTAATATGTACATTCAGTGCTACAAATTTCCTTCTGAACACTGCTTTCACTCTATCCCACAAATTATGATAAATTGTGTCTTCGTTTTCATTTAACTCAAAGTATTTTAAAATTTCTTTGGAGGGACACCTGGGTGAGCCAGTCAGTTAAGTGTCTGACTTCAGCTCAGGTCATGATCTCAGGGTGCTGGGATTGAGTCTCATGTTGGTCTCCACCCTCAGTAGGGAATCTACTTGTCCCTCTCCCTCTGCCCCTCCCTCCACTCATGCTTTTTTTCTCTCTCTCTCTCTCAAATAAATACATAAAATCTTAAAAATATTTCTTTTGAGATTTCTTCTTTGACTCATGTGTTATTTATGTGTGCATACTGTCTTAATTACTTGAAATTTATAAAAATTCTCGACACCTGCTTATAGCTCCTCAAGTTTGGTTTTTCTGCTTCAACACTCTGGCTTTTATTGAGCCTTTGCATTTCCATATAAATTTTAGAATCAGCTTGTCAATTTCTTTAAAAAGCTCCTGGGTATCTGATTGGAATTACATTGAAAATAGAGATCATTTCATGAACAATTGACCTCTTTACAATATTGATTCTTACGATTCATAAACATTGTATATCCCTTCATTTATTTGGATTTTATTTTCTCTCAATAACTTTTTGTAATTTTCTATGTAAAATTTTTTTCACATCTTTTGTTATATTTATTTTTAGGAATGTGATTTTTAAAGTGCTATTTTGTAAATGGTAAATGGTATCTTTTTTAAAAGTACATTTTCTAATCGTTAAGTTCTAATATAAAGAGGTACAATTGGGTTATGTATTGACTTTATATCCAGAGATCTTACTAAATTCACTTATTAGCTCTAATAGTTTATATGTGTGTGTTTTGTATTTTCTACTTAGAGAATCATGTTGCCTGCCAAAAGTGACAATTTTATTTCATTTTTAATTCTTGCATTTTCTATTTCTTTTCCATGCCTTAGTACTCTGACCAGTACCGTAGTACAATATTCAACAGAAGTAATTTTAGTGGATACCTTTGTCTCATTTCCCTCTCCCTCTTCCTCTTTGTATTGAAGGAAGGTTTTCAATAATATATAATAAAATATAAGGGTTTTTTTGTAGGATTTTTTTGCAGATACTCATTTTTATTTTATATTTTAATATTTATTTACTTGAGAGACAGAGTACATGCATGTAAGTGGGGGGAGGGGCAGAGGGAGACAATCTTCAAACAGACTCCCCACCGAGCACAGAGTCCAATGCGGGGCTCCATCTCATGACCTATGAGATCATGACCTGAGCCAAAACCAAGAGTTGGACACTTAACTGACTGAGCCACCCAGGCACCCCTGCAGATACCCATTTTTAAAGTATTAGGAAGTTCCCATTTATTCCTAGTGTGCTAAGAGGTTTTTCAGGTTTTTTTTAATCATGGGATAAATTTTATCAAATTATTTTTCAGCCTCTGTTAACATGACCATATGTTTCCTCTCTTTTGTTCTGCAAATATAATGAATTATATTGATTTTTGAATGTTAAAATAACCATGCTTTCTGGTAATAATCCTAACAAGTTGTGTGATGTGTTTTCCTTTTTATATAGTTCTGGGTTCAATTGGCAAGTATTTTATTTAAGATTTTTTGCATCTATATTTTTGAGGGATATGAGCCTGTACTTTTCTTTTTTGTAATTTTCTTATTATATTTTGTATCTGATTATGCTGGCTAAATTATGTTTCCCCCCAGATAACAAGTTGGGCAGTGTTTCCTCTTTTTCTGTTCCCTCAGTTTATGTAAAATTGGTGTTTTATTTCTTTAAGGTTTTTTTTTTAAGGTTTTATTTATTTATTTGACAGAGAGAGAGACAGCACAAGCAGGGGGAGCAGCAGGGAGAGTGAGAAGCAAGCTCCAGTGGAGCAGAGAGCCTGACATGGGGCTTAATCCTATGACCCCGGGATCACGACCTGAGCCGAAAGCAGACAGTTTTGGTCAACCTAAGCCACCCAGGCGCCCCTGGTGTTTTATTTCTTCCTTAAACCTTTGATAGCATTCAACAATGAAGTCATTTGGGCCTGGAAATTACGGATTTAAATTCCTTAATACATAAGGAGAATTATTCAGATTTTCCATTTTTTGCTGAGTTTTAAGTTTTATTTTTAAAGGAATTTGCCCTTTCATTTAAATTTTCTACTATATCAGCACAAAGTTATTATAATCTTCTCTTGTCTTTTTAAAGTCTGTAAAATTTATAATGGTGTTCCTCATTTTATTCCTGAAATATATGTATATATTTGAGGGGGACAAGACAAATACATACATAGATATAGGTATAGGTATAGGTATAGATATAGATATAGATATAGATATAGATATAGATATAGATACAGATAGATATAGATATAGATATAGATATAGATATAGATATAGATATTTGCGGGGGACAGGACAAATCTTGCCAAGTGTTTATCAACTTATTAGTCTTTTTCTGAGAACCAATTTTTGGCTTTGTTAATTTTCTCTTATCCACATTTATTTCCTATTTAAAGAATTTCTACTCTAATCTCCATTATTTCATTCCTCTACTTTGTTAGGACTTAATTTACTCTTGATTTTTAAAATCTTGAGATGAATTCTTAGGTCATTTACTTTCAGTAGGGACACACATTTTCTTCTAAACAATTTTAAATTCACCTTATAATTTTTGATTTACCACATTTTTATTGTCACTTAATTATCAATATTTTCTAATTTCCATTGCAGTTTCTTCTTTCACTTATTGGTTGTTTAGTAGTGTTTTACTTAATTAATGTATTTGATTTCTAAACATGTGGGGGTTATCTATTTATATTTGTGTTATTGATTTCTGGCTTACACTGTGATCAGAGGAAATGGTCTGATTTATTTTAGTCTTTTAGAAATTGTTGTGAGTTGCTTTTATAACTTAGCATATAGTCAATTTTGTAGACATTTCATATGTACTTTAGAAAATGGTCTATTCTGAAGTTGTTGGATAAAATGTCCAATATATGTCAATTAGTTCAAGTTTATTAATCATGTTGGCAGACCTTCTGTATTCTCATTGATTTTTTGTTTGCTTGTTCTATCATAACTGTGGTTTTTTGTAGTCAGTTTTTAAAGATTTATCCACATATATACCCTTTCCATAATTCTTTCCTTCATTTCCTTGTTTATATGTGGGAAATTCTGCCTTCTTTTTGAGCTGCCTGATGTATTTTACTGTGGGTCTGATTGCAATGAGATACTTATTTTCCTAAAAACGTCTTTATTTTGCCTTCACCTTGAAGCATATTTTCAACGAGTACCCTAGGTTGGTGGTTATATTCTCTAAGCACTTTAAAGATGGCATTCCTTTTCTTCTTACTTCTACCATTTATGCTAATAAGAAGTCAGCTGTCAGAGTTATTGTTGCTCTTTTAAGTGTAATGTCTCTTTTTACTCTGGCTGCTTTTAAGATGTTCTCTTTGTTTTTAATTTTCAGAAGTTTGAGTAGAATGTGCTTGGGTGTGATTTCATTTGTATTTTATCCTGCTTGGGGTTTGTAGTGCTTCTCGAATACTTGGTTTGATGTTCATCAATTTTGAAAATTCTGGTCTTTATTTCTTCAAATAATTTTCTTCTCAATTTCTGGGACTACCAGTCCTAGAACTTTTCACGATACTCATGACTCTGCCTTTTTTTTTTTTTCATTCTGTGTTTCAATCTGATTTTTTTTTCTACTGACCTATCTTCCAGTAAAATAATCCTCTCCTCATTTTCACCCATTATGTTGTTAAATCCATGTATTGAGTTTTTATTTGACATTATTTTTTCAGTGGTAGAATCGTCAATGTTATTCAGGATTATTAATACATTCCAATTCTCAGGTTAAATTCTCCATCTTGACAATTATTTTCTTGAACATTTTTATCACATTTACTTTAAAGTTCATGACTAATAATGCTAATATCTGGCTCATCTGTGGATGTGTTTCTATGGTCTTCGTCCTCTTCTTTTGTGTGTCAGGAAATTTTATTCAGTATCGGATTTGTGTAAGAACAATCATAGAGGCTCGGGACAAAGTTATCTTCCTGCAGAAAGGTTTTAGTCTATTCTCTGGAAGGCAGTAAGGGCAGGGCAGATCACCTCAATCCAATTAGGGACTGAGATTACTCAAAACTAGCCTAAGACCTTTTAAGTCTTGATCTACGCCTGATGTTCTTACTCTTAGAGTATAGCCCTCCAAAGGTTCTAACCTAGAGGTCAAGATGTTTTCAAGACATCTTCTCAATATCTGGCTATTTTGGAAGCTCTCTAGTGCCCTCAAACAGAATTTTGTATTTTGTCCAGATTTTCTTTTTGTTTTTTGGGTACATACATCTGATAGGAGCCACTTCACTGTAGAGAGAAGCAGAATGTTACAAGTATCTTTTTTATAATCTCTAGAACTGTCATTTAGGCTCTGATCTAGAACTATGTAAACATTTTCTGAACAGTATTTATTGAGGTTCCACTTATAATTTCAGGCACTGTCTTGACCCTGGAGATATAGAAGTAAGCAAAGAGAAAAATCACTGTATGTGTGATGCTTGTATTTTATTGAGAAAGATAGAAAATTGGCAAAATGATTAAGTAAAACATATAGTGTATTTAATAACAAAAAGTGATAGGGAAAGGAGAAAAGAATAGAGTACTTTTAGGGGAGAGAGTTATAATTTTATATAAGATATCCAGCGAAAGTCTCAATGGGAAGGTGACATATTCATAAAGATATGAAGGAGGTGAGAGAGCAGGTCATGCAGATATCCAGAGGAAGAGCATTCTAGGTGGATGGGACAGTAAATGCAAAGTCATGAGGCAGGGGCACACCCAGCATGTTTAAGGAAGAGGAAGGGGGCCAGTGCAGCTGGAGCAGATAAGTGATGGGGGGATAGGAGAAGATGAAGTCAGAGAGGGAATTGGGAGCAACTTAACGAAGGACATTGGAGGTCATTGTAAGGACTTTGGCTTTTACTCTGAATAAGATGGGAAGCCATAGGAGGGTTTAAAATATAACAATGATATGACTGACTTATGATTTACCAAGTTCACTCTAGTAATATATGGTGAATAGATAGAAGAAGGGCAGTGGAAGAAGCAAGGAAACTTGTTAGAAGACAATTATCTAGGTAGGAAAGTATCAGCATATAAAAGAGGAAGTGCTAAGATAAAACCCAGAGGATATGGGGTAAGAAAGAGAAAGTCAAGGATACTCTAAGGTTTTTGGCATGAGCAGTGGGAAGAATGAAAAAACCTTTTACTAAGATGTGTAGAGGCAGGAAGGGGGTTTTAGAAGCTCAACTTTCAACATGATAATTGGAAATGTTTAGTAGTTACTCAAGCAGAATCAGATGATTAGATATAAAAATATGAAATTCAAGGGAGAGGGCTGGGCTGGAAATGTAAATTTAGGAAGCATCAGCACGCAAGTATTTAAAGCTATGAGACCTGAGGATATCTTCAGGGGAGATATTGGTAGAAAAAAGGTGAGGACCAGGACTGATCCCCAGGCTTCCCCAACATTTAGAGGTCCAGGAAATGTGGGGAATCCAGCAAAGGAGACTAGGAAGAAGCATCCAAAGATGTAGCAGGAAAATGAGAAGTGAGTGCTGTCCAGGAGGGAGTGAACAACTATGTCAAGTGTGTTGCAGAGAGGCCCAATTACACAATGATGGGCAACTGACCGGTGGCGTTAGTGATGTGGAGGCCATCAGTGACTATGATAAGGACCTTTTGGTGTCGCAGTAGGAAGGGAAGTCTCTTATATATGGGTTGAAGAGAAATGGGCAAAAGAGAAATTACAGACAGTAAGTATGGGCAACTCTTTCAAGGAACATTACAATAAAGCAGGACAAAGAGGGGCAGAAGATGTGTTGGGAAGAGAGATATGAGAGAGTATTTTCAAATTGGAAAAACAATAGCATGTTTGCTATGTTGGCGGAAGTAGTCCAGTAGAGGGCAAAAATTGATGATGTGGGAGAAAGAGGGGGAGAATTACAGAAGCAACATCTTTGAATAGGTGAGAGGGACTGGGATCCACTTTACACATGGGGGCTGCCTCATAGTTGTACCCATAGCTTAACAACAGCTATGCGGTCAGTGTGAGACAAAGACTGCTTTAGGCCACAGATGTCTGAGAAGAGGCTTAGGTTTCTGACCTTTTTATCCTATGACTTCCATATTTTAAATGCATTTCAATACTAGAGAGTTGACTTCTCCAACAAAGATTCAGCAAAAACAAAGAAAGCTAGTGCCAAGGGAAAGTGGCACTTTCAGAAACAGAGGAAGCAGGTTTCTTTTCTCCTGCCCATGCCCTTTTGTGCAGGCTGTTTCAACTGTGGGGCAGCCCAAGGGCAGACGAATGTCTATAGTTAGGACCCAACCCTGAAGGTCAGGCTATCACTTTGGCCTCACCTCAAGGAGGGACACACCATCTCTGCCATGATTCAGGTTGTCATCATCCACTAGGGTCCTAGGCCAGAACTCTTATAGCTACCTTGCCTCTTCTCCTTCTCTCACCTCCATCAACTGGTCAATGGTCAAATCTTACAGTTGTTATTTTAGAATGGTCAAATCTCCATTCTTCTCCATTTGCTTAGCACTGCCTAAATCTACACCCACATCCTCTTCCTCTTGGCCTACCTCAAGGCCTTCCACTAGTCTCCCAGGCTCTTGCTCCCTCCTCCTCCATTATTGTATGACCATGAGAGTTATCATCTTAAAACATAAAGCTGGATTTGTCACGTATTTGTTTGAAAGCTTTTTCTGGGTTGTACGTGTCTAGAAGCAGGAATTTTGAAATAAATTCCCTGAAATCACAGATATAATTTTATGTGTATCATTAGGTGTGGATTTTTTCTGGGAAAGGCAATGGCTCATAGCTTTGTTCAGATTTTCAGATGTGTCCATGACCTCGACAGCCTAAGAATCACAGGCTCAAAAAGTAATGTATGAACTCCCTGCTTGAGACTACAGGTTCCCTATTATTTGTCCTCAGCTCTATCTGCTGTCACTCTTCAACATTTAACAGAACATTTGTTGAGCCAGGCATTGTTGTACTACTAAGTGCTAGGTATTGTTGTGTGTGCTGGGGGAGACAGAGATAAACAGGATGTGGAGCTGACCTTTCAGTAAGAGATGGGTTTGGAGAGGATATGGAGGTAGGTAAAGAGAAAGAATATTTTTTTAAAAAACAGTAAGTATCATTTGGGGAATTAAAGTAAGATTATATGAGTGCTAGTGGAAGGCTGCTTTAGGTGGTGTTGTAAACTAGGTTAGCCAGTTTGGTCAGTGACAACTCTTAGGTTCTTTCTGGTTGACAATGGGAGTGACTAAAGGAGTTTGAAGAGGATGAGTGTTAGCTACCCCCCGCGATTTCACAATGATGTTATAAGAGATGCAGTTACAGACCAAATTATGCCCTCATGGAGATATGCATCAACTAAACTTCTCCAAGAGGCCAGCACAAAACCAGTTCATATACCTGTTCTGTAGGCTCAAGGAAATCCCAGCTCTCTGTCCTTTTAAGTGCTCCAACAAACACCAGGATCCCAGAGGCAGGCTTCTTACTACCCTGATAGCCCACCAGCAACCAGAATCTTCCAGAATTTACAGCTGGCTGATGAAAGAACCACTTGGGAATTGGCTTAGAGTGACATCCCAGTGGGTAAAGCCTACGGACTCTATCGGTTTCTTATACTCTGTGCATAAAAGGGGTGGGAGAATGTTTCCAACACATTTTAGCTGGCCCATCTATTGTCTAACCTTGGGCTCCCCCACAAGCAGGCCCTGAGACAAGACCATGGGTACGGCTATGTTATTTCAGGGATGATTTCAGGAAGTACAAATGAGGGAGTAGGGAAAATGAAACAGGAAATAAAAAAGACAGCAAAGGGAGACATCAAATGGTTTGCTAAAGAGAGTTACTGCTGTAAGAGGCTATGCCTTAAGGCATCTGGGGACCCTCTGAGACACCATGTGAAGCAAACTGCGGAATCTTTCCACCAAAGGACTAGGAGAACTGGGGTATTTGTCCAGTGACTCCTAACTCCTATCAGTTGAAGATTGCCCCGGGGGAATTAGCTCTCCTGGTTAGACCTGCTTTTAGGTGAGCAGGCTCCAGTGGTGGCAAAGAGTCAGGCAGAAAGAAAGAAAAAATGGATGCTTGAGGTGGGGAGGTGGCCAGGCTGTTGGATACTGACCATCTCAGAAGCAGTTGAACCCAGATAGGCAGAGGGATCTTGGGGTGGGGTACCCACACAGCACCGTCTCTTATAGATCTTGAAAATTTTACAGAACTCACCTCTAATTCACCAGTAAAAATCTATTCAGAAATCCATTCACTAGGCTACTTAACCAAGTGTTGCTCACTGATCTAGACACAACCAGATGCTCCAGACACGGGCCTCCTGGCTAATTACCAAGTCTGTCCCTGTGCTGTGCATTCTTGATTGACATGCTAGCAGCCCCTGGCTTATAGCTTAACCTAAGCCACACACACACACACACACACACACACACACACACACACACACGTAATATCACACTTATATGCTGGGGTCTTTTAAGGTAAGTTAAAGACACTCTGACCGATGGATGTCCAGGGAAGGCTTCTCAGAGGAGGTGACCATGATGCTAAGGTCTGAATGACAAGAAGGAGCCTGCCAGGCAAGGCTGAACATTTTAGGCATAGGGACTACTACCACTCCTTCCCTCTTCCCCCCTCCTTCTCCAGGCTTGCCAGGACCTTTTATGCTTTTTGTTTGTCTACCTGAAAAACAACTCTTGCCTGCCTTATGCCTGCAACCTGCTCTTCAGGGCTTCAAAGCCTAGCTCAAGTATCCCATCTCTCATGAGCTCTCTTCCCACAGCCTCACTGGAACTCTCTGAGCATCCAAGGTACTTGGTCCTATCTCAGCTATACTGTATTTTATTTTGTCTTTCTTTGTTTGCCTTCTTAGGAGGACTTGTTCATCTCTGTATCCCTGGTCCTCAGCCCAATGCCTGGCTTAGAGTAGCTGCTCAATAAACATTTGCTCGGTGAATGGTGTAAGTGGGCTTGGCAGGGAAGGGCAGTTAGTCAGGATGATGAGCCAGGATGGGCTCTTCTTTCTAAGTCACTTGGTACCAAGTCCTCACATCCCTGCCCAAAGGCTCATCCTCAGTAGTACCAGGAAGGGAAATGTGAATAATGTCGGAAAGGGAGAGACTTTCTTCTACAGGCTAAGCATAAAGGCAGGTCTTTGGGGATATGCTGTGGGGGAGGTTCAACCCTTCCCATTCCATGGTTTAATGTGTAACTTGTCACCTTTCCTGAATGTCAATTTCTTTTATTTGTCCGTAACACTTTCACCTTGCTTGGTCTCCTTGGTTACAGTTCCAGTCCCATGGCAGACCTGTCACCAGCTTAGCCACCTCTGCTCCACTTTGACTGACAGGGCCTTTGACACATTTGTCTCTAGCCCCAGGGGCCTGACCAGGGCTAGACCTTCCAAATCCACCATACATGCCCCAAACCGCCCTCACCCCAAAGCCAGCTCTTAGTAGCACTGGGTATTCCTTGAGAGTAAGATCCCTGGGGGCAGGACTCGTCCTGTGCCTCCTGCAGAGTCTCGGACTTCGGAGATGCCAGAGAGTATTTGCGGAATTAAACCAAATCGCTGTCCCTTCCCCTGTTAAGATCTTTCATTTGAAGACTGTTTTCATTTCCTTAGAAAACTTCATACTAACCTATAAGGCTTCCCTCTTTCCCTTCCCCCTCCTGCTTCCCCCACTTCTTCTACAAATACGTATTGGGCACCTATAGTAGACAGAGAGGCCCATGATAAATAAGACATCCCAGGTATCTGGGATGACATTTTACGGAGATGACATTACAATGGGGGGCAAATCAACAAAGTGACCTCAAATTGTGGGAGATTCTATAAGGGAAATAAGCAGAGGCCCCTGACAGAAAGGAAAGGAGAGGGATCTGCTCTGGAAAGGGCAGCCAGGGAACGAGCCAACAGAGGAGGTGACAGATCACATGATGAACAGTGTCAGACATGTCCTGATGTAACGTTTTGTTTCTTAAAAAAATATATCTATAGCTAATGATATAAGGCTGCCATTTGTTTGTTTTGGTGGCAAATACATAGGTATTTATTACCTTTTGCACTTGCCTGTATTAAAAATGTTTTCTGCATGAAATCATCTAATTGAAAACTTCTACTCCAACAATTCGTAATTTGTAACACATGAGCCGTAGCTCGTATGAGTGATGAGTAGCCACTTTGGAGCATCATCAAGGGACTCTGTGGCCCTTGTCTTACGGCCATCCTTGCCTTTCACCTTTTCTCTTCCAGTCAAACTCTTATGCATCCTTCAAAACCCAGCTTAACTATCACCTTCCCAGTGAAGCTTTCCTTTACCTCCTCTTGGGGAGAATCGGTTGTTCCCGACTGTGGTTGCTCCGTACATGGCTTATATATTTCTAATAAATCTCAGCATATTCAGAATTTATTTATTTGCATATATAGATTCTTCCAAGGCATCCTCTGAGTCTTGTTTATCTCTTTATCCTTAACTTCTAGCACAGAGCACATAGCACCACATTGTGGATTCTCAACAATGATTCTCCATGATGCTTGTTGGACGAATGAATGAGTGTTTAACCTTCAAACAACAAGCTCTCAAAAGAGTATTAATAGAAGATATTTGTATACAAGGAATGTGCTAATTAAAATTAGTTTTATTTATTCATTCACACAAACTCAGCAAGAACTCCATTTGGCTGCTATTAATGTTTAGTGTGATTTACTATAAGTACTAGAAATGTAAAAAATGTGGTTCTTCTAGAAGGAAAGCCACAGTTCCCTCTGGTTTTCCCCCACACCTCCTCCTATGTGTCTGAATCAGTAAGGCTTTACTTTACTTCAGGTCTTTTCCTAAGACTTGCAGGCTGGTTGCGCGGTAATTTAATTACTTCTAAATCTACTGAAGGCAAATACCAAGCAATCTATGGGGAAAGATTATGGAGTTCCAGATTATTTATTAAGTAGGGCTTATGTAGTCCTCATGGCGTTGATGGCGACCCCACCCCCACCCCCACCCTGTGGGTGTTAGCCCTGGGAGGAAAGCCCAATTAGAAAAGTTTAGATCTTGGAGTTACCCAACAGAAGGACTGCAGAACCCTTCTATAAAGGCCAGCCAAGATGCAGGGCTCCTTAGCTCCTCCCAAAGTTTTAGGTTCTTCTGGAGGGACACGGATTAAGAAACATAGAACCACTTTCTTTTCTTTCAGAAGGGAGTTGCCACCATCATTGTAGCATCATCGTTGGGAGGGGTATAGGTCTGGAGTGGGACTGACTTGGTTCATATCCCAGCTCTGCCTCTTTCAAGGTGGAATATTATAGAACCTCCCTCTGCCTCAGTTTCCGTGACTGTAGAACGGGGATGAGAGAGTTGTTGCTGTGGAAATTGAATGACTTAACACATACAGAGTGTTTAGAACAGGGCACGTAGGTAAGTGCTCAGGTGCACAAGGAGCTCTCCAAGAAACTCGCTCATGCGGCTCAACCGATTCAGAGAAAGAGGGTGATCTTTGTTGTTGTCGCGTATCCCTTGTCTGGTTTCTTCACCCCTGTCCCATCTGTCGGGGGGCTGTTGTGACTTAACCGATGGGAAATCACTTCATAAAGTTCTACAAAAATATACAGGGGATCTTTTTTTCTATCCCAAAGACTAAAACTTTTTTTGATGGAGGGCAGGGCTTGGATTACAGCCAAGGGGAGATAGTGCCAAATGGAATAACCCAAAATATGAAAGAGAGTTCACACCACTGCATTATTCTACCAATGTTTGTGCTTAGACACTCTTAACCTTTAAGTCTTAGGGTTTTCCTACAGATTGCATCGCCATATTTGGCACGACCCCCACCCTCTAATACATCAGTTAGAATGCTTTGGGATGTAAGCAATGGAAACATAACTAATAGTGATGTAAGGAGTACACACAGGCATCGTCTCCTACCACAGGAAGTGTACGGTTGCAGGGTTGGTTCTAGTTCAGCAACCCACCAACGCCATCAAGAACCCGTGCCTCTTCCCTTCCAGTGCTCCGCCATCCTCTGTATTCTGGCTTTTCTCCTCCAAGTTTCTTTTCTCATAGTTACCAGGTGGTTTCTGTAGCTCTTTCCCCATGTCTCTCTCTGTCATGGAGAACAACCTTGCCCAAATACCCTTCTCTCCCGACAGACTGCCGGTTAAGTCTCACTGTCTGACCAGGGCACATGGCAACATCTAACTGTAAAGAAGGCGAGAGACAAGTGGGCCCTCTCAGCCTCTAGAGCTTGTGATGGGCCCAGGAAATGCAGTGGGGAGACTGTAGGGTAGACAGCCGATACTATGTGCCAAACTTGCTCAAGCACCTCTTCTATACGTCTCATCTATGTTCCCTTCTCCCAAGTCCCTTTCAGCTCAGGGTACCTGGCCGGGAGAGGGCCTGTGCCTTCATACGCCCATGCAGTTGTCATCTGCATGGTTCTAGGGAGGTCCTGGGGACTGCCACATGAACCGTGCTTTCTGGAGTTGTATAGTGCACAACCTCCTTCACCAGCAGCCCTCTGGACCTCTTCTCTCTCATCCTATACTCATCTCTTACCTCACTCTTCACCCTCTCACTTTTTATTTCCTAATGTTAGCTTTCATTTATTCACTGATGAACACTTATTGGTCATCTAATACCTGCCAGGATAGACATCGGTTGGTAGTGGGATGGAGGTTGACAAAAACATGAAAAAAGCACGTCCTCATTCTCCAGGAGTGACATCCCAGGGATAGAGACTGATATGAGAGCCAACATGCATAGTACTGTGTGACAAGTGCCATCGCGGAGTGTGTCACACAGCCCTGAAGAGTACAGGGGAAGGTGTGGCTGAAGTAGGGAAAGGCTTCAGAGGAGGTGACAATGGAATTGGGTCATGATGTCCAAATGGTATGTTCAAGGCAGTGGTATGGAAGAGACTGCAATGTTGCCAAGAAAAAGGCTCCACATGGCAGGGAAGGGTGAGAGGGGTGGCCAGGAATATAGGCAAGAGCAGACTTCTTAACTATAAGCTAGAGCCAGGCATTGGATTTTATGCCATGGAACAGAGAGAACAATGAGAGGTGGGGGTGGGGGTGTCATAGCCAAGATGGTTAAACAGTGAGTAGGAGCACAGGCTTTCAGCTCAGGCAGATGTGGGTGCAAATCCTGACTCCACCACTAACCCACTGCCGGGTCTTGGGCAGGTCACTTCACCTCTCTGACTGCCAGCTTCCTGGATGATGAAAGGGGAAAAGGAATCCTTGCCCAGGAGGGTAGCTGTAAGGATTGAATAAGGCAGCATAGATCAGGGGCCTTACACAGACTCTAGCTCGTGGGGGGGTCAGTACAACGTGACTTACCTCCATTCTGACTGCCTCATTGTAGCACGAGGCAAACACGGGAGAAGTCGGCACATGACTTGTAGGTGGCTCAGATGAGCCGTTCTGTCGGCAATGGTTGAGCCCTGCAGACAGGACCGCTGTAGGCAGGGAGCGCGCGGGAAGGGCATCACCCTCGAGCTGGACCATGAAGAATGAGTAGAATGTAGGTGAGAGAGCAGGCAGGCAGTAGAGCTAGGAATGTACCCAGCAGGGGCAGCTGGTTTATGCGGTGCTGTGTAGGCTGATCGGGCAGTAGGTGGGGTCTCTTGGGGTAAAGGGATGGAAGAAATCAGGCTTGGGGTTCTGGGGCTTTTGATTTGTTGACTTGGCCCTCCTTAGGTCTCCTGTTAGTCCCCTGTTCTGGCACCTTTTCTTCCTCTAAGAAGAGTATAGGCTCCTCCCCTAGTGGGGCTGGGGGTGGGTTGAGCACATGTCACACTGCGGGAGCTGGCAGTTCTGGCAAAGTGAGTTCCTGGTTGGGGGAGGGTGGTATTTGCTGCAGTGGGAACACCTGCTTTCGGGCCCATCCACCTAGAATGGGGTCGGGCTGCCCCTGCCACCTCCTCTTCCCATGCAAGATGTCAGCACCTTTGAGCTGTGTTCCTCCTTCCCCAATCCCTATAGAATGCCCTCCAGAGGGAAGAGCCAGGAGTGTCCCTGACTCCAGCTGGCCCTTGTGTGTAAAGCCAGTGCCCACGATGGCCACTTTCAAGTCTTCCGTGTCGTGGCAGGAGATGATTAATGGCCTAGGGACATCAGTGTGTTGTATTTAGTTCTCTGCCCAAGCAGATAGATTCTTCTTTCCAGGTAAAATGAATGCAGGCCCTTCCTGGGCTGTGTGCAGGTCCCTGCCCACCCCTCCTGGTTGCAGTCTGGTAGAGAACTCTGAAAGGTAAATGAGTTGATAAGCTGGTGGGGGCAGGGACGGCTGTACCTTCAGGGGCCCTTGTAAACAGTGTAAAGTCACCTTGCTGTGTGGGACTAATGACGCTGCCGCAAGCCAAGTGGAAGCCTGTGGCACCATGCCAGTGCAGGAGCCGGTGGCCCTATAGCAGGGAGAGGGGCTGTCAGGCTTCACCTACCCAGGCCTGTCTTTTCCAAGCGACACTCACTCAGCTGTGTGCCAGACTGAGTACAAGACCTCCTGAACTTTCTGTTGCCTCATCTATAGAAGGGGATGTCATGGATGAATTGTGTCCCCCCACACACACACCACCAAAGGATGTTGAAATCCTAACCCCCAGTACCTGTGAATGTGAACTTACTTGGAAATAGGGTCTCTGCAGATGATCAACTTAAAAAGAGATCATTAGGGTATCGGCCCTAATCCAATACGACTGTGTTCTTATAAAAAGAAGAAATTTGGACACAAAGACACACACAGGGAGAACGCCACGTGAAGTTGAAGGGTGGAGATTGGGGTGATGCTTGTATAAGTCAAGGGATACCAGTTCCCTAGAAAACCACCCAAAACTTGGAGAGCAGCCTAGAACAGATTCTCCCTCATTCCCTCAGGTGGAACCAACCCAACCCTGCCAACATCTTGGGCTTCTAGCTTCCAGAAGTGGGAGAAAATACATTTCTGCCGTTCTTGGTACTTAGTTATGGCAGTCTTAGCAAACTAACACAGGGGAATGAGAATCTTCCCCAAGGGTCGACGGTACTGACATAACCAGGAAACCCATGCAGAGCAGCTGGCACGTAGTGGGCAGTCCCAGATAGTCACCGAGTCTTGAGGCCGGGAGGCTTGAGCTCTGGGGGGAGAAGCAAAGCTAGCTCCAGTAATGTGGCTAAGGTGGGCAGTGGGGGGTGGTGGTGACACACCTCAGAATGAGTGCAGCGGCATGGACGGGGGCTGGTGATGCTACCTGGAGCATTTACTAGAACCCTCCACGTGCCAAGCACTGTTCTGAGCATCACTTTACATGGAGTCATTTTATCCTCCTGGTAGTCTTGGGAGGTAGCCCCTTGGAATCTCCACATTGTAGCTCGGCAAATGGCAGCACAGAGACGTTAAGGGATTTTATTAGTTTCCTAATAGTCAGTGGAAGGAGCAAGATTCCAACCCAGGCCCGGAGTCTGTGCTTTAACTGACAGGGAAATGTGTCTATGTTCCCCTGAGCTCCCAGTGGCCCAGGGGGCCTGGCCCTGGAAGCTCCCGAAAACAAAAGCCTGTCTTCTCCCAAGATGATGACCAGCATTTCAAGGGAGGCCTGTGTGATCCAAGGGATGCCCACTGGATAGCAGCTGGTCCCCCGCAGACTCCCAGGGCCCCCTACAGGGAGCAGATACCAAGGCTTCATTCAGTTGAAAGAGTTGTGACTGAAACTCTGGAGTAATTCAGAAATTGGCTTGGAGGGAAAAAGCCAACACCGAGGTCCAACCTCGCTTTCTAAGGAGGGTGACTTCCAGAAGTGGCTTGGTTCAACCCATTCGCTGAGTGCTCACTGCAGACTAGATGCCGTGCCTCCAGGAGAGGCCTCAGCCATGGAGAGGAAGACCCATGCATGATTTCTGCCAGAAGTCAGGGAGGGTCAGCTGGAGAACTTGAGGAGAAAGCAAATAATGAAGGAAGTCCCCAGTATACCTCAGACGTGAAAGGTTTTCCCCTAATAGCAGCCTGGTGGTGACTGTGCGCTGAAGAGGCTACCACCCCAGTCATGGCCTGGCACTTCTCCGGAGCCCTGAAGCCCCATCCCCAATTCTCTGCCTTCCTAGGGACACCCTCATAGTACTTTGTCTTAGTTCAAAGTACTAAGGTGGGTATCTTAGATATCACACATTCATGCTGGAATCCATTCATTCATTCAGTCAGTCAGTCAGTCAGTTCATACTCAGAAAGGTCTTACTCTGTGTCAGGCACCATGGCAGCACTTGAGGAATAATGGTGAATAAGACAAATACATGGTCTTTCCCCTTCTTGGAGCTTATCTTCCAATGGCTGTCTCCTCGTGGGCATGTTCGAGGTCCTACATATTAAGTAGGCTTTGACCTCAACAGCTTGGGTGCCACCCATCCTCAGTTTCTGTTAACTTGGACAGGATAAAGGATCAGATCTGACATGAAGAGGAAATTCAACTTTATTTTCCAAAAAATGGGGATCAGAAAGTGTCTGTTTCTTACCACACTGGCAAGGGGCTTGTCCCATGACGCCTCTGGAAGGGGGAACCTCACCTGAAATTTCAGCTACGTCAGTGTGCCCAAGTAAGCCGATCATCCAGGCAGATGACCCTCGAGTGACCCAAGCAAGTGGGTCTGCACGTGACAGGATGGAAGTCCGTCAGGTGATGGGGAGCTCACCTGATTCATTGTTGGAGAAGCCCACACTTCTGTAACCATGACTCCTCCACCTTCTGGAAGCTTTGCCCCATGGCCCAGCTCCCACCGTTGGGCTGGCCTGCCCCAGAGAAGCCCCCCAACCTTTGCAGGACTCTGACAGAACTTTGTTTCTTAAAAGACCCTTCCGGATCTCAAAGAGTGGGGTTCATCTCCCCAAGGAGAAACTTTTTTCAGTGTTTTCTCCTAGGAAGTCTTTCTGGAAAAAGCAAATGCCAATACCCCCAACCAAGGCCTTTCAACCTTGGGCAATTCTTCTGTCAGGAGTGTCATTCCTTGGCCTTTTAAAAACCCATTATGTGCTGCAACTCGGCCCGCTGGGCCCTGCCCACCAGGCACAGGTGACTCCTGACTCTGTCCCAACCCTGCATCTGCACACCGTCCCTCACCCTCCGGGGCCCTTCTGCAAGTCCCCCAAGAAGCCAGTCTGGCTGCTGAGCTAGGAAAACTCTATCTGTTCCCTCCCTTCCTCCTGATCTGGCAGCAGGAACGGAAACTTTCGTGGAAAGCACTTGCACTGACGAAAGCTCCCACGTTGGGACTTTGACTCGGGCCCTGACAGGGCCAGGGTCTCAGGATGGGGCCTCTCCTTCCTGGGGTCAGGACCTGCCGCCTGGCTCCTCCCCTTGCTCCCCCTGCTGACCACCATTCCTCAGCTCCCCCCCACCCCACCCCGTGACCCCAAGGGACTGCTCCACCCCTAGAGAAGTAACTTTCACACTTTCCCCCTTTGTGAGTCCTCCCCCATCTCTGCCTCCCTTTTACTGTATATTTTCCTTCCCTGCTTTCCAGTGCCCATCAGTGGCTGCAGAGTCTGCATGGGGCTCGGCGGAGCTGAATGCCCAGAGCTTTTTGCTGTTTTGTTTAAGACCTGGTTATGGTTGTGGGATTTTTTTTTTTTTTTTTTTTTGTCAGCTGCCTGTTATATCAATCACGGAGTCGGAATCTATTTATAGGTTGGGAGTACTGTGTCCTTAGTCACAAAGAGACACAGACAGGGGACTGTCAGCTGGTGCCGCAGGAGCTGAGCACCGAGTCATCAGCAAGTGGAAACACCTGAGGGGTAGCCTGTCCCCCGCCAGCCCCTGTCCTCTGCCCGGCCCCAAGCATGTAAGTACCGCAACTTCTCCCTTCCCTCTGCCCCAGCGCTGCCCCGCACCGTCCTGTCCTTCTCCCTACACAACCCCCTTCTTTCTCTCCTTCTCACTCTCCCTCTCCCTCTCTCTCTCTTTTTATGGATAAAAATATCTCCCCGTGCCTGCTCTTTCATTCTGGTTTTCGGCGCTGGAAAGCATCTCTGCGTGGCCGGAGGTTGGGGGGGGGAATGTTGCCTTTCGCAGACCGTCACGGGAAGGTCAGAGGGAGCGGGAATGGCTGGGTGGGACTGCTACCCAAACTCATTCGGAATCCGTAGGTTCCCTTTTATTTTTATTTGTTTTCGCCGAGAAAAAGTAAGTAAATCAAAAGGGCAAGGGAAAGTTTACACGCGGCTCGGCGGGGTGGTTATGTCTCCCAGCGTGAAAACTTTTATTTGCTGGCAGCTCCAAGCGTTGGGTGAGCTGAGAAGGTTATAGAGGGAAAACCCAGTTCACACAGGACAGGTGATGATGGAGGGCTCCCGGCAGGTTCAGGGGGACTCAGAGCAGCTCCAGTGACCAGCTTTTCTAGAGCACCTGAAAGGAAAAGGACTTTTTCCTTTCTCTCTCTCTTTCTCTCTCTCTTTCTTTCTTTTTTTTTTTTTTTTTTTTTTGTTCCACGAAGGGAGTTTGCTTTGTGGAGTCCAGAGGAGAGCTCATGATTTGTCTTGCCTTACAGGCTTTTGTTGGCTCACACATTTGGTGTATTTTCTTCATCCTGAAAGGGGTGGTTGGTGGGGGTGGGGAGGAAGAGTCTCTGAAAAGACCGAAGCCAGGTGTGGCTTGCTGTAGATGCATGCTGCTCTGATCCTTCCCCCAAAGCGAGAAAGTTAATATCACGATTCTTGTCAAAGTGCTGCTTGTTTCAGACAGCCCAGGCGCAAGCTCTGTGAGCACATCCATGGCTCCCAGAGATGACAGTCCCCAGACGCTGTCAGGTGTCCCCAGGGCCCACATGCCACAAGCTTCCTGTGGAAGATTTGGGACTTTAGTTTTTGGATAATGCAGAGTATTAACTAAAAATCCTGCACTTGGGGGGGGGTTTGCTCTATATTGTTTACAAAGGAATAGTAGCCCTAAATTTTGGGGGGGAAATGTGATAACGTTTCATGTATATTATATACAACTTTTATAAAATGAGTGGTCTAATAATGCCTGGGTTTCTACTTACTAATACAGTGGTTACCATATACCGTATTGCTAAGGACTACTTCTTGATTTGTTTGGGAAAATAATATCTTAACAAAAAAATAATCTTTCCAACAATTTAAAAGCATTAAACAGAACAGATGGGTCTGGATTATTTTTGATGAAAACAAAATAGTTTTAACAACAAACTTAATTTGGTGAAAGTTAAGTAATAGGAACACACATATGTTTAGAGAGCCTATTTGATCTTGTTTCCTTCGGACCTTTCTGAAACTACTTCTTTTGGTTCTTTACTTCCCACTGTATTTTATTTAGGGTTATTACTGTCTTTAATCCATTCATTTATTATTTTGGAAGGGGAAATGGGGATCAGGAAGGAATAAGAAATTTAGAAGGACAAGTTCACATGTTCGGGTAGTAAGACCACATGTATTGGTGGGAAAATTCAGAATAAAGAGTTTGGTGTAAAATGGGGCGGGGGGTGCTTGTCAGTATTAAAAAACCTAGTGTGGAAGGTAAAGCCCAGAAATCAAGAAAAAAAAAATAAACAGGAGTTGAGCATACTCTATCTGTAGCATGATTACTTTTCTCTAGTCCAAGGCCTCCATTTTGATAAACATGTCCTGCTAGGGTTCCCCACAATAAAGCCGAAGTGAGATTTGGTGGGTTGTTAATTAAGGCTCAAGCAAATCAAGAGATTGAGACGTCGCGTTGAGAAATCGCAGCAGTCGGCTGCTTGCACAACTGAACTTCTAGCCGAGGACTCTTCAGATCTCAAAGGCGTTTTAGAGAAAGTGTGACATTTTGTAATCTTTTAATGCAAGAGCAAACCATGCCCTCCCTCCTCAGCACGCACACGGAAGACTGCTGGCCCACGATTACATGCGGCAGGAGAGCCCCGCATTTCTGGACAAGGGCTGTGTTCTCATTAGCAGGAGCAGTTGAGAGAGAATGTTTGCTGGAACATTCAGGCAAGAACCACTCCTTCCTTTGGCTACTTGTGGATGCTTTCAGGGGCGATGGAGGCTTTGTTTGGCAGTGTGATGGAGGGCCTCCCTTTCACCCGCAAGTTCAGGATATCGTTTTTCCCTTTGGGCTTAGTTCTTAGAAGCAGTTGGGGGAAACTTCAATGCATTTGCCTAAGGCAGCCTCTGATTACTTAGTTTCTGCTTCAATAACGATTAATTTTATGTGGACTGAGCTCCTGTCAAACTCATTTTTTTTTTCCACACTGATTTCTTAAATGCAATTGGTCACGGGGCTGTCTGTGACTCCGTGTCTGCAAAATCGAACCCATTCCATCTTTGTCGTTGTTTTATTTCTCTGAATGTAAGCGTGCAGTTGCCTGTGTGCGTGCACTGTTGCTTTATGTACCCCCTGCTTTGAGCACATGGAAACCCAGCCCGACCTCCTCTCCCAAATTGGGGACAGTGGGGCCAATGAGCAGGTGCTTTGGAATACAGCACGCTCAGGTGCTGGACCATCAATCTCCAGGAAGAAGGAATCACAAATACCTGGAAAGCGCTCCCCTAACTCAAACGATTTCACATTGCTGAGGCCTCTCCAAATACCCCGTAAATAAGAGATGGCAGCTGGCAGGATTTAACCCAAAGACCATGCACCGCCCTTTCTCCCTATCCCTTCATTTCTACAGTGTATCTGTCCATCTTTTTCTTATGTCTATTTTTACATTTCATTACCCTCCTGCTCTCTGTCTCCCTCCCTCCTCCCTTCCCTCCCCCCTTCTCGCCTTCCCTGAAAAACACATTTCTATCTGGCACAGAAAATAAACTCAGATTGTGGGTAGTTATGTTAATCTAATTCAATCCTCAGCGGGTTAAGAGTGAAATTCTAATAGTGGAGCTGTTGAGGGCTTTTTTGTTAATGGCTTGGGGATTACATTGAGTTAAAGGCTCATTTCCTAATCAAACAGAGAGGGAGAGAGTGACTCCGAATATTTATGAGTCTCCCAGTGAGAGTTTAAACATTCAACTCCAAAAGCAGGCTTTCTGCAGGAGGAAAGAGTTAAAACCCCTCAGGGCTGCTGGGGAAAAAAATTAAACCAGTTAAGCCATCAGCATTTTCAGGCTTGCTGTACAACTTGAGCAAAGTGGAAGGTGGGGAGAGGCGAACCGGTCCACAAAGCGAGAATGGAAACTGCGGCAGGAGCGCTGAAGCCAGAGTCAGCTGATGTATTCAGAAGAAAAGCCCTAGCAGCACAGCAGACATGGCTTCTCCGGTCACAAGGGTCTGGAGGGGATGTGTGCCTCCAACTCCCCCAAACCAATTCTCCTCCTCCAGTCCAGAGGTGAGAACATGGAGACAGGAGTATGGCTCAATTTTCCAACAACTGGAGAGTTCCCCTGCTGCCTGGGGGAGCAGGTGGAGAGGACTCTCCCCCACTTCGGTCCTGCGGCTGAAGTGCTATGGGCTGTCTCCCTTTCTGGAGCAAATTCACATCTCCACCAGCCCCTCTTTTCCCCATTGCCCTGTGATGGGGTTCAAGTCCTTGGTCCCCCTGCCCTGCTCTCTGTGTATGAGGACCTCAAAGCCCATCTGGTTCAGTGTGCCCAGGAGAAAACAGGTAGAGATCTCCCTGATCTTCAGCCAGAGGAGGCGGGGAGCAACCTGGTCAAGGTCGAGCAATGTCAAGGCAAAGCTGAGCTCAGGAGTCCTAAGTCCTCCACAAACGTTCTGGCCTCTGTCTCTGGGGTAGAGTGGAGGAGAGGGGAAAGTCGGAGCCAGACGGCTGCCCGAACGTGCTGGCTCTCCTGGAGCGTGGTCTCCTGCTTGGGAAGCAAAGGCAAGAATTCCTCATAAAGGAGGATTCGCAGTGCTCTGTGGACACTTGCCCTTCTTTCCTGCCACCAGTCAAGTGAGCAGTTTCTAGGCCTTTCACTTGGGCCTACTTTCCTGCTTCATGAGATCAGCAGAGGCTCCAAACAGCTGACTTGCTGCCGTGGAGACCTCTGGCTTTTTGTTTTCCCCGGGCACTGTTCTTTCTCTTAGTGCTTCCTGCTCAGTGGCCTGTGAGTCCTCTTGCACTTGCCCTTCCTCATGTCAAGATGGCATTTATAGGGGCCCCTGGGTGGCTCAGTCAGTTAAGCGTCTGCCTTCGGCTTAGGTCATGATCCCAGGGTCCTGGGATCGAGCCGAGTGGGGAGCCTGCTTCTCCCACTGCCTGCGGCTTCCCCTGCTTTCTCTCTCTCTGTCAAATAAATAAATAAAATCTTAAAAAAAAAAAAAAAGATAGCATTTATAGCACATCTACACCCACTCTGCTGTGAAGCCTTCCTTATGTGGTTGGCATCCCCCTCTTAGAGCCCCCAACAGATCTCACTCCAGTATTGCATTAGTCCCTAGGGTGTGATTGTTTGTGGGTTTCCCTTGTGGGTTGCACCACACATTCCCCAAGGGCAAGGACAATGTTCCATTCCCTTTCGTAGTGCAGCTGATGGTTCCTGCCCCTACCCTGCCACGTGCCTCTCGTGGATGGCACCAAGCTGTGGTCAAGAGCACACACTCTGAGCAGGCTTTGAACCTTGGCATGACCTCTTCTCAGCTCCAAGACTTGAGCTAATCAATCCCTCCAGTTTTCCCATCTGCTGACTGGGCATAATTACAGAGCCGACCTTACAGGGTTGTCATAGCACTAAAGACAGGCTCCCACACCGCCCACTCAGGAGCTATGTCGTCATCAGCTTGAGCTGCTATGACAAAGTACCGTAGCCAGGGGGCCTAAGCCAGGGGCCTAAAGGACAGAAATGTATTTCTCACAGTTCTGGAGCCCGGAAGTCCAAAATCAGGGTGCTCGCACAGTCAGGTGCAGGAAGGACCCTCTTTATGTGCCGATGGCCGCATTTCTCATTCATCTTCGCATGGAGGAGAAAGCAAGAGTGCTGATCTCTTCCTCTTCTTAGAAGGACACGAATCCCATCATGGGGGCCCTCATGACCTCATCTAAACCTAATTACCTTTCAAATGCCCCACCTCCTAATATCATCACATTAGACCTCAGAACTTCAACACACGAATTTTGAGGGAATAAAAACAGTTTGTAACAGGCCATTTTCCTGAATGTTGGCGAGCAGAAGCCTGGCTCAGCAAGACTTCCAGCCTCATCCACCAGTGAACTATCCCATTAGGAAACCAGGGATCGAGGCCTATTAGGACACCCCCCCACACACACACACACACGGACACACACACACTGCCACCACCACCACCAATCTGAAAAGAACTTAGGGCTTTCAAACCACTGTGGGAGCAGAGGATGGGAACTGGGCTTTGGACAGCAGTCCTAAGTGAGGAGAAACAGAGTTTGCTCAGCTCTCTTGGCCCTGGCTCACCTTCCGACAGGCGGGTTTGTACAGGTCACCCCTGTGCCCCTCTCTGCCCTGTGTTCACAGAGGGCAGTTTGGGCTCTACCCACGGAGCAGGCCAGGCCAGTCCTGGCTGTGAAGCCAGCAGGGCTGTGCTCTTGGGGCAGCAGGTGCCTTCTCTGTCCTCCTTTCTCTCAACATGATCACTCGACAAGTGAATCCCAGAGCTGAGGGGGCCTCCCCGCAGTTCCTGAAGAGGTGTCCTCTCCTGGATGCCCCCGGTCCTCAACACCCTTTCTGTGTCTCTGTGTTGGGACTTCCTACGCTGTGAGGCAAAGAGCCCTGCTCCTTTTCTTTCCCCGCTGATAAGCCACGTATTTCCTGATTGAAGCAGGGATCCAGAATGTGAATCCCGGGGCCACCCAAACTGACAGAGTGCCCATATTGTTCTCACTGCCCCCCCACTCTCCCTCCTAGATGTGGGGGTACCACTGCTAAACCCTGGAATTCTCACTGCAACCCCTTTGCCTCCTTACTATGCAACTTTGAAATTGCCCAGTGCCTGACACAGTGCCTGGCACTTAGCGTGTGTTCCATCAGCACGTGCAAAGTGCGTCGCATGGAGTTGCTTCTCTCGAGGGGCGCCTCTGATCCCCTCATTGTGGTTGGAGTGATCAGAAATTGTGAATGTCCAGCTGCCTTAACTACATTCGCCTGTGACCCGTGGATCGTGGTCCTTGCCCCAGCCCCTCTCCCTCTCCCCTCTGTCCCTCCTGCTTTCATGTTCCTCTGGCCAGACCAAAAAAAAAAAAAGAGGTGTGCCTTTTATCTAGATGTACACAAACCTTCCTAGGAATTTTATTCTAGTCTGTAAAGAAGCTGTGTAAGCCGATGTCAAATGGAATTACTAAACTGCTATCTCTCCTGTGACTGTTTCCCTTGTTTGTCATGCCCTGTCTTCTGCCCTTTCTGGGCTGTTACTTACCTGCCTCTTCTGGCTGCTCACACTCTGTGCGGCCCTTGTTCCCTTCCCGCCGTAACCACGCTCGTCCCGCGTGGTACACGTAAGAGGGAGACCTTCCTTCTGAAGTGTTCCAGAGTGTCTGCTTCCATTAGCACAGACAAGGCTTTTGAAAGGTGGCAAGAGAGGAACATCATCTTAGGTACTGGATTCTTCCCAGAAGAGTATTTCTGCACTCTTTTGGAAGGCAGTGGATAAAAACTCAGTCTGCTAAGGGTTAAATGATAGCAATGAAAAGTCTAGGCATCTCCTGGGGGCTGGTGGCTGGCTGAGACAATTGATTAGCTTGGCTTAGTGATCTTTCCAGCAATATTCAGGAGTAAAATTATTGCTGATTAGGCCGTGTGTGAGTGAGTGAGTGAGTGTGTGTGTGTGTGTGTGTGTGTGTGTGTGGGTTCATGTCAGTGATGGGGTAGGAGAAGACCTGAGAAAGAAATGTCATAGATCGTTTGCCCCTAAGTCAGCCCCAGAGCTGACCTATCACTCCATGTATGTCTGCAGTTGTGCAAGTATGTACAAGTCAGCGGGGAGGGGCAGCTCCTTGCAAATCTAGAATTATTTTGAAATAAAAAGTTAAAACACAAAGTCGGTTGGAGGGAGGTGGAATGTTGAGGGCTGCTTGTACCTGCAGCTTCTGTGGGCCGAGGGGCAGACGGGTGCCGTGGACAGAGGCAGGCACCAGGTGGGCCCAGCCCACTTCCGACCTCAGACCAGTGATAAAGAAGGTACACAGGCTCTCAAGGCCTCGCTTCCCTGATCAGAAAACGGTGGGTTGGAGGAGGTCTCTTAGACCCTCCCACTGTAAAGTTGACATTTAAAACTGTTGTTCATGACGGAGCTGACGCGTTGTGCTTCTGACTGAACCAGTAAGCACAGGTCGGCCAGCCTGTGTCCCTTCACTGCAAGGCCACGGGCCCATGGCTCTTCTCTGGCTTCATGCCTTGACCGGCCTCACTCCATCCCTATTCTCTATCATTTTCCTCAGTCTGTTCTTTCTCCTCAGCTCCCCCGTCTGTAAGTGCATTGGGGCGGTGAGTAGAAAACTGGTCAGGCCCACTTGCTCCGCAACACCCTATATAAAGTCTGCGTTCTTAATTTTTTTTAAATTTGTAGACACTATTGTTTCACACCTTGAACATTCTGCCTACATTCTGCCCCCACAGTGCGCCCCAGAAGTTGCGCCTAGGTTTCCACACGTCTGGAGAAGCCCCCGCACCGGGGTGCCTGCTCCTCAGGCTTTGCTCAAAGTCCTTGCGCAGCCTCAGAAGAGGGGAGCGTGCCTGGGTTTGGAAGATGGTCCCCAGTCAGGGCAACCTCAGCAAGTACCTAACCCCTTCCTGCCTTCATTTCTTCACCTACGGAAAAGGGGGAAGAACCCTGCTCTGAGTGCCTCACGAGATTGGCATGAAGCTAAAATAAGAATCAGAGCACAAACACTCCTTTGAAATGGGAAGTGCTCACCAGTCTTAGAGTACTCCCCTGAGGCCATCTCCTCGAAGTGGCTGGGGTGGTGACTTTAGAGCCACACCGGACTCACGTCCACCCTGTACTGCCCGTGACCTTGAGCAAGTTCCCCGGCCTCTCCACTCCACACCTGTCTTCCTCATCTGTATAACGGGCATGACGAGAGCACCTTCCCCGTGGAGTCATTGTGAAGATTAGAAAGGTGCACGCAGAGGCCCTCAGAGCGGTGGCTCCCAGCTGACAAGCTCTCAGAGCCGCCGTTGTTGATCATGAGGACGATGATGATGATGATGATGGCATTTTGGCCCTGGTAATCATCTTCTAGGGCCACGTGCCAAAAAGGCCAACAGGAGGGACATTTCAAAGTGCCCACATTCCTCCCCCAGGCGGCTTACAGATACAGCAGAAAGTGCTCCTCCAGAGATGGATTAGAGACACGCCTGGGTCCTCCACAATTCCCCACGCTCCCGTATCCCAGAACCAAGTGAGCATCCTCCCCGTGCCTGCCTGGGTCTGGGGAGATCTGGCCTCCTCATGGAGATCTGCTCTCCATAGTCTCGTATTGTCCAGGCGTGAAAGTTGGAAATGGTTTAGATGGTCTTGTGTGTCCGTAAGTGTTGTGGAGTCACTGGAGTGTAGTTTCTGCATGGGGAGAATTCCTCCTCCGCATACAGTGTGACTAAGCAAGGATGGCTTATTTCCACATATTTGATGGTGCATCTTTAGGGATACTCATCAAGGAAAGAAGAATGCGAGTAGGTAAGGACAATTTCTGCTGTCTCCAAGGCGGTCTGATTAGTATATTTCAAGGGACTTGTAGAAGTGACGTCACACCCTTAGGGGAAAATTCTGAATCCAGACTTGTGACCAGCTTGTGTTTTTGTGCACACGTGTACACATTAAGGGTATTGTGGTCAGCCATCCATGACTTTCTTCTTTCCCCATCTCGGGCTGAGAGCAATCTTGAAGGAACATGTAATTACTATTTACTCTAGGGCACTCAACTGAGAACACCCTCTTGTAATGACTCTTGAGTTAATTCTGCCTTCAGACGCCCATCTGCTGTTGCTCCTTTGGAAACCAGTGGGAACCAAGCACCACTTTTTAGCCCAGGGGAAAAGATCACGAGATGGATATTAGTCCCTGTAAGTTCTGGCTTTGCTCTTGGGCAACAGAAATATGGTACAGAAATTTCTTATGCAGAATTTTCACCCCGATTTCTGCGCTTAGTGATAGAAGCTTCAAAGCAGAAGCCGCTGCTCATCTGAGCAGTCTTGGTGGATTTGGGCAGTCAGCAGCATTGATGAGGGAAGGGCATCCAGAACGATTCTAGAGACAGAACTGTAGCATTTATATAAAGTTTTAAAACATGCAGAGATGCTCTGCATTGCCTAGGGGTCAGACATAGACATGTGTGAGAATGGGAAACACCAGCTCCAGGAGAGAAGAGATACAGGCCTATTCGAGTATGTTCTCTATACCCGTTTGCCAAGTGTACGTGCTTGCTTTGGCTTCCTTAGGTTCCTCTCTTGCCTTCTTTCTCCATTTATTTTTGGGGGCAAATTTGCCTAATCAACGAAGGTGGGGAGTGGGGGCAGAGGGAAGGCAAGTGAATGCATTATAATGAAATCTGTGGAATCTATTTGCTAAAAATATCAGAAATATTACCTTGAAATATGACACTCTACTGATGTAGTTGGACACTGTCGTGGAGGTTACCAAACTGTTTATGTTTATGGAAACAAAACTGATTTTTATGGCAGTGTGTTGAGCAAGCCTTTAGATGAACTTCAGAAGGCCCCGTTCTAATCCTAGCTCTCACACGGCCTGATAACTTTGTACAAGTCACTTGATCTCCTTCTGCCTCTGTTTCTTTACCTCTAAAAAGAATGGGTAGGCTTGTTGACCTCTTCCAGGTGCTGAACTTCTCCTGTGCCCCACCCAGGCCGTGATCGTCTTGTACCCTCACCGTTTGCACGGTGGTTTCCCCTCCAGAATTAAGGCTCTCTGGGCAGGGACTGGTGATCCCATTCCTCAGTGCGGTGCCTCGGCAGGTGTCCCTCAACATGCCTTTGAATGTTCTAATGAAATAAAGGACAGGAGTAACTGCCAGCCCCCACCCTCCAACCCAGTATTGGCTTGGCTGTTTCAGAAATGCTGTTGGGCTGGCTGATTATCCTGAATGGCTCCAGTGTCTACTGTCTGTGTCCCCCTCGCTGGTGGTTCATGCCTCCATGGTGTGAATTGGAAAATCCTTTTGCATTATGTAGATTGAGCTGCCTAAAACCAACCCACTGAAAACATCTTTTAGGAAGGATGTTATTTCCCAACTGCCACATCTCCTTCTCTATTTGACCATGCTGTCTGTTTCTGTTCTTTCCCCCCCTCTCTCCATCATATTCTATTAATTTAAAAATATTACATTTGGAGGCTTGCTAAATAAAGAGACCTCGGAGCACAAAGTGTCCTTATCTATTTTCTGGGTCCCTATGTGCTTCCCTGTAAAGATTTCTTTCTTATTTTTTAGTAAATGGCCTTGATTTTTATCATTAATCGCTGTGTGGCAATTCTTTTTACTGCATCTTACTTATTTCTAGAATATTCTCCCATAAGTCCTTACCTCTACTTCGATTGATCCTCTGTGCCACTTATCACTTCTGTCTTTGCCATTTCATAAACTTAGAAAGGGATTCCTTTATATGTTGGACCCTTGATCCCGGGCCTTTCCTAGCCCTCCACCAAAATTTCCCAGAAGAACGGCTCTTACAATTGGACTTTCACAGCCCAGGTGGTCTTGGGTCTCTGTCATTTCCATACTGAGCCTGGGGACATGCTTTGTTCTCTGCCGCCTAAAACCTCCTATTTCCTTCAACCAGCACCTTTCACACTGGGGATGAACCACATTAGGAATTGAAAGCCTTAAAAATTCTTCAGTATCTCTCTTTTGCGCTCTGTTGTGAAAGATTCCACTTTTCTCCCCTGACACGTTAACTGTACCGTTACCTGATACCTAAGCGTGACATTTCCTCAAGACATTGCTTCTTTGTGTTTCAGTGCTTCATGACTTTTTATTGTTAAATAATATTCCATGATATAAAGACAAAACATGTTTTGCTTGTAATTTTTTAGAACATTTTTATTTTGGACGTATAGTTGACGTACGATGTAGTGTCGGTCTCAGATGCACGATACAGTGATTCGACAATTCTGTGCATCGTGCGGTGCTCACCACGCTCTGGGTAGCTACCATCTGTCACCACACAACATCATTACAGCACCACTGACTGCGTTCCCACTGCTGTAATTTCAACTCCGTCACTTGTTTAGTTTATAACCAGAAGTTGGTACCTCTTAATCCCCTTCACCTATTCACCCATCCCTCACTCCCCTCCCCTCCCCTCCAGCAGCCACCAGTTTCTCTCTGTATTTATAAGTTGGCTTCTGTTTCATTTGTCTCTTCATTTGTTTTGTTTTTTAGATTTGACATGGGAGTGAAATCATACGGTATTTGTCCTTATCTGTATTTACTCGGCATACTACCCTCCTCATGTGTCCTACCTTTGTGACTACTACTCTTCTGAGTGTGGGAAAAGGAAAGAGACATGTATCAAGGTTGTGTTATGTGCTGGGAACTTTACACAGTTTACCTTCAGTGATCCTTATAACAACCAAAGAATATAAGTATTATTATTATTATTATTATTATTATTATTATTATTCCCATTTTACAGCAAAGGAAACAGACACAGAGGTTACGGACTTGCGGAAGGTCACCCAGGTGGTAGGTAGTATGGTCTGACATCATCTTCCGCAATGTACTACCGAGCCAAGTGCAAGAAGGCAACCGATAAAAACCACGCCAGCACTCTCTGGTAGCATGTACATAAACATTGAACTTGGCCCAACATTTCCCGCCCTTCACAGACCGTAGGAGAGCTCCTCCAGCTCTCGCTTCCATCTGCCAAGTCCCTGCCTCCTTGTAAGTATTACCACACACTCACTTCCGTCCAGTGAGCCCTCTGTCAACCATCCTTTCCTCTCCTCTGCCGCAGCTAACCGGCTGGCGCCTCCTGAATAAATGTTTAAAATTCTCTCCAGAGGGGGGCGCCTGGGTGGCGCAGTCGTTAAGCGTCTGCCTTCGGCTCAGGGCGTGATCCTGGCGTTCTGGGATCGAGCCCCACATAGGGCTTCTCCACTGGGAGTCTGCTTCTTCCTCTCCCACTCCCCCTGCTTGTGTTCCCTCTCTCGCTGGCTGTCTCTATCTCTGTCAAATAAATAAATAAAATCTTTAAAAAAAAAATTCTCTCCAGAGGAACTGGCAACCGTATTAGTAAAATGGAGACCCAACCTGGGGCTAAAACAGGTAGACTTTATGAGCTCCCAGGATGCGGGGTCCCTTGTTCAGAAAGCACGTCCCTGTTTTCTCCTGCTTTATGATGGCTGCTCCTTCCTGTTCCCTCGTTCCCTCTTCTGACGGCCGATCCTCCCTTCAGTCAGCCTGTAGCAGTGTTCTTGTTCTCTTTGTTTCCTAGTTTGTCTTTCCCCATCAACCATAATCTACCACATGGTTTTCTTATTGAGGGAGCAAGGCGAGGAAGGGGGTCTCTTGCCAATGCCCCCATCGCCGACGGCTGGACTCCTTACCCAATGTCCTGTGACCTTTGTCTCCTCTCCATCCACCCATCTGGGCTCTTGGGATGCTAATCACATCCCTGAGGACAGTTATACTATTTCCCCACCTTGGATGGAGGCCAGCATGCACTCACTGTTTGGGACAGAGTGTTTGTCATGTCGCTGTCCGTGACCTTCCCTGGGTACAGGTTCATCAGGTTTCCGCCTTTCTTCTGGCTTCCCTGTCTCTTAAGGGGCCCTCACAGCCTGCATCTGCCTCCTGATGATGGTGGGTGGGGGCAGCTGGGGGCACTGGGCTGGCCTTTGCGATGAAATGCTAACGGATGTTTGATCGTCACTGGTGTGATTCCCAGTGTCTCCTCTTCCCCTCCTGTCCCTGAGCCACCACGTGGCACTAACAGCCTCTGTCAGATCATTGAAGTTCCTTACACAATTTAGTGGGGAAATTTTCTGTCTCTGAAGTACTCACATTCCTTGGGGACTTTGTTTCCCACCATGTCTGAGGTTCTTAGGGTCTCCAGTCTCCCATTTCTCATTTTGTGGGGAGAATATGAAAGCTCTCCAGTGTGGGAGGGGAGGTTTGTCTAATGTGACTATGGTTGGTCTCAGTGGAGGCCACTGGGTCCGCAGAGGCATGGGACAGGGTATTAGGGTGACCTGTAGGATCTGTTGGTTTCCTTAGTCATGGCCTTGACCCAGGCTCTGGTTCCAGATTGGAGTGACCCAGAGGAGACTAGTGTTCCCCTAGTCCTGGGGCCTTTGCAGATCAGAAGCTGACATGTCCCCCAGATTCGGTGAGTCTGGTGCTTAATCTTTGCCTTTCCATCTGTTGGGCATGCAAGTGTTCCTGCTAGATGGTTTTGGCATTTCTCTTGTTTGTGTGTTCGATCCTGGCTGTTTGGGGGAGACCCCTGAGAGGTGGGGAAGGGAGTTGCCCTGGTCAGTGTTCCTAGAAGCAGAGCCTGAAACGGGGATTCTGGGCAAGAGATGTATTGAGGGACTGCTATCTGGAAAAACAGATAGGAGAGCAAGGGGAGAGAGATCGGGTGGGGGAGGGGGCTGAGGAAGTACAGAGATTCCCACAGGGAGCTCTGGAACATAAAGGCCACCACAGATTTGTCCCACTTTGATGTGGGACAAGCATACTGGCCAGCTCTACCCCCATATCCATCATTCATTGGCTGTGAACTGCCCTAAACGGGAAGAATAACCTCCCAGGCTCTTCTGGACTATGGGGGCTCCCACTGGTCAAGGAAATTTCTCAGGAGCAGGCTGGGCCCTTCAGAGCTGGGGATGGGTACACTGGTGGCAGAGCACTACCAATACCTACAACACCGAGATCATATGAGGCAGGGTCCTGGTGTGGGCTTCTGTCTCTCCATCTCCATGTGAGCCACTCTGGAATTTGATGATGAGCTCCCATCACTCTCTTCCCTGGGATGGAAGAGCCATTATAAAGCACCAGGGCCCTGGGCGCTGAAGATGGCAGGTGACAAAGACAGGGACTCTGAAGATGCCAGCACCCAGAGACTGCATTATTGCATCTCAGGGCCACAGCAAACCCCGCGGGGCTCAGTATCTCCGATTTATAGCTGAAGGAACAGAGGCTCCCCCATCAGCCTGCCTGGGGGCACTGCCTGCCTACAGAATGGTACACAGGAGTTTTGAACTCAAACCTGGTTGCCCCTCTAACTCCATGGCATCTTAGCACAAAACCAGTAGGGCGTGGGTGCTCAATTCTGGGACTGCTGGGGTCGGGGCTCTGAGGGCATGCTGGTCTGGTGAGTCCAGGTTGCCACCGTCATCCCTGTCCCTGACAGTTTGATGCTTCTCCCAGAGTAGGCTCCTCACCTTCCCGAAGCCCCTCCTGGCGTCCACCCGCTGGTAATGCACAGCCATCAAGCTCCCTGCCCCAGCCCTGCGCCAAGCCACACCCGCTCTGTGTTCTTGTAAGATACCTCCTCTCTGCGGCCGTCCTCGTGATCTAGAGCCCAAGAGTAACGCGCCCCCATCCTGCATGTCCAGCGTCCATCGATGACTCCCACGAGGTACCCAGACACCCGAAGCACAGAGCCGTTCCCATCCGTGCCATGGGAATGGGCAGTGGCTTGGCAAGCCAGCGGCTCAGGACCTCCTCACACACCCACAGAGCTGTCCTCAACACCTGCTCCGTGCTCTGCACTGTCCAAACAAACTGAAAAGTGACTTCAAGGCACCCTGCTGTCCCCGTGCTGAAGGAACATACACGTGCACACAGGGACCCTGTGGCCTAATGCCAGCATAGGGGAGGACACACGTGCTGACTTGGACTAGTTCAGATCCAGGTTCCGGGTCTGTTACTTACCCACGTTATGGGCCTGAGACATGAATCTGCCGCTTTGCACTCAGTTTTCTCTCATGTGCAGACGAGATGGGCACATCCAGGCTCCGAGGGTGTTGTGAGGAGTAGGTGAGGTGAGGCAGGGGGCAGCACAAGCTCGGGGCTGGGCTTGGGAACTCTGCTGTCCTTGTGACAAGGTGGCTAGAACTCAGGGAAAAGCAGTGCCGTCGAATTTTTAGGGACACAAACTCGGGGGGGGGGCAGGTTCTGCTGGTGACAAGATTCAGGCTAGTTTAAAATGTTGCTGACTCAAGAATTTGATGGTTGCCGTGGGAAGAGGGTGGGAACGAGGTTTGCTTTAGAAGACGTTCGGTGCCACAGAACTGTCCACTCCTCTGCATTCAGGACCCCAGGACACTCTCGAAAGCCACGCTGCTTTCTTCTCTGGCTGTGGCATGCACAGAGTGGGGAAGAAAGCACCTTCCTGCCAGCAGCTTTTCCCAGTGTCTGGCACGTATGCTTCCCTGGGTAGAGGGAGGTTCTGGGGTGCCCAGGCCACCATCTGCTGGAGCCGCATGCCTGGGCCCGGCACCAGCCCAGCCTCCAGGAGGACCCCATCCCTAGCTTTTGGCAGCTGCCTGGGCCCGGGGACCCCAGGCCTAGGCTGGATGACCTCGCAGCTGTGCCTTCAGCCCCTCGGGGGCTTGTGTTTCTGTCTCTCTCAGAGGCCCATCCCGGCTGCCGGGCAGAGGGCCCACTGTCCTTCAATACCAGAGGCTCACATTGCTTGGCCTGTGCCAGCAGTTGGCAAAGGATTTTCAACCAAGGGGCCCCGTGTCTCTTGCAGCCGTGGCCGCCTGCTTGTCCCACCAGAGGCATGGACCCCAAGTGGGGGTGGGGCTTTGCCAGCTTTTCCATTTCTCTTTGACAGGTCTAGAAACTCCTTGAAAGATATCTGGTTTCACATGAGTCAAGGGGGAAAATCATGCAGGTGGCTCTGAAAACAGAGACTTGTTAAATTGTACTGAAAAGATATTGACACTGAGCAAGGTATGAGTTTTCTACCCTGACTCTATGGAAGAGTATATATGGCTTATGGTGAGGGGGAGGAGAGGGGAGAGAAGAAGAGGGGAAGGACGGGGCAGGGGGTGGGGGAGGGATGGAGGGGGGAGGGGGGAGGAGGAGGAAGAGTGGGAGAAGGTGAGGCAGCCCCATGATGGAGCACACACTGTGAAGCAGGCACCATGTTTGGTGTCCTACTCCTGTCGTTCCTTCTCATACTCAGCAACCATGGGAAATAGGTGCTGTGACTTCCCCCATTTTACAGATGAGAAAGATGAGGGCAGAGCGGTTCAATGATTCGCCCTAGGCCACACAGCTGCTGAGTGGCCGCAGGGGATTTGTGCCTGGTCTCTCTCTAACATACCTCCTTTTTTCAAAATATGCTTTTATATACATTTTAATATTTGAACCATAAATATCTATTCAAAAACTTAAAGAATTTTTGAAAATTAAGTGGTTGACAGCTTATGTTGCAGGTTTTTTGTTCTGCTTGCCAGGTTTTTTTTTTTTTATTGTGGTAAAATACACATAACCTAAAATTTACCATACTAACCATTTTTAAGAGTACAGCTCAGTGATACTAAGTCCATTTGTATTGTTGTGCAACTACCACCAGCGTCCGTTGCCAATTTCTTCTCATCTTGTAAAAGTGAAACTCTGTCCCCGTGAAACACTAGCCCGCCATCCTGCCTTCCCCCAGCCTCTGACAACCACCATTCGACTTCCTGTCTCTATGCATTTGACTGCTCTAAGTACCTCAGATGAGTGGAATCCTACAGGGTTTGCCTTTGTATAACTGGCTTATGTCACTGAGCGTCATGTCCTCAGGGTTCATCTGTGTTGTGGCAGGGGTCAGAATTTCCTTCCTTTTTAAGGCTCAGTAATATCCCATTGTACGCACAATACCTCCTTCTGCTTAGCTGTTCCTCTGCCTATGAACAATTGGGCTGCTTCTACATTTTAGCTTTTTGAATAATGCTGCTGTGAACATGGGTGTACAAGTATCTCTTCGAGACTCTGCTCTCAATTCTTTTGGGTCACATGCCCACAGTGGAATTGCTGGATTATATGCCAAGTCTATTCCTAATTTTTCGAGGAACCGCCGTACTGGTTTCCACGATGGCGGCCCCATATTACATTCCCGCCCAGCGTGCCCGAGGGTCCGGTTTCTCCACATCCTCGCCAATACTTGCTTTTTGCTGGTGCTTTGATAGTGGCCATCCCGATGGTGTGAGGCTGCATCTCACTGTGGCTTTGATTCGTATTTCCCTGATGATCAGTGATGTTGCGCATCTTTCCACGTGCCTATTGGCCATTCATTTATCTTCTTTGGAGAAATGTCATTTCAAGTCCTTTGCCCACTTTTTTTTTTTTTTAAGATTTTATTTATTTATTTGACAGAGAGAGAGCCAGCGAGAGAGGGAACACAAGCAGAGGGAGTGGGAGAGGAAGAAGCCGGCTCCTAGCAGAGAAGCCTGACGTGGGGCTCGATCCCAGAATGCTGAGATCACACCCTGAGCCGAAGGCAGACGCTTAACGACAGCGCCACCCAGGCGCCCCTTTTGCCCACTTTCTAATCGGGTTGTTTGGTTTTTGAGGCTCTTGAGTTTTAGGAGTTTTCTCTATAATCTAGATATTCATGTCTTATCAGAGGTATGATTTCCAAATAGGCTCTTTCATTCTGTAGGTTGCCTTGCACTCTGTCGATGGTGTCCTTTGATACACAGAAGTTTTTATCAAGTCCAGTGGGTCTGTTTTTTTCTCTTGGTATCTGTGCCTTTGGTGTTATAGTAAAGAGGTCACTGCCAAATCCAATGTCTTGAAGCTTTGCCCTGTGTTTTCTTCTGAGAGTTTTATCGTTTTAGCTTTTACATTTAGGACTTGATACATTTTAAGTTAAATTTTTGTATGGTGCTAGGTTAGGGTCCAGCTTCATTTTGCTGCATATGAATATCCAGTTTTCCCAACACCATTTGTTGAAAAGACTGTACTTTCCTTATTGAATGGTCTCAACACCCTCGTCAAGTATCATTTGACCATATATACGAGGGTTTGTTTCTGCTAACACCTGTACTTTTAACTTTGCCCCGCATCTCAAAGCTGTGCAATGCTCAGTAGAATTATGGAATTTCAAAGCTGCAAGAGACCCCAAACAAGGAAGGAGCGCTTCCCCATTTTGTAGGTGGAAAAACAGAGGCCACTTGGCAGAGCACTCTCAGTCCAGTGCTCATGCCAGTACAGGACACTGTGAGGGTCCTCACCTCCTGGCATGAACTGAGGGGTCTGTGGGGTGCTTTGCTTGCATTTTAGCAAATGTTCCGTTCTGTGGGCAATGCACTCATGTGTTTTGGAAACCCAAAGTGTAGAAGATGGAGGAGAGAGGAAGCAACAAGAGTGGGCCCAGGAGTGAGGTGTGCTGGTCGGGAGGCCACTTCAACCCCTGAATCAGGCTCCAGGACCACCCTCTTCTGGGTGACTCTGGGGGATGCCCCTGATCTGCACACAAGTGCAGCGGGCAGCCTTAAAAAGCATGTGTGTGGTCAAAGACTGCCACTCCTCCACGGCCAAGGTTCCCACCGGCTCCCAGCTCTGGGCCCACCTCTGCCTCTTTCCTGCCCTTCACTGCCCTTGAGTCCCATGCTCCAGCTATGCCGGAACACGCTATTTTCCTGAACAAGGGCCAGGCTGGGTGGCACTCCTGTGTCCCGGCTCACACGGACGCCTTTATGACTCTGGTAGGTCATCCACTTCTCAGAGCTGCCTTTGCGGTGCCCGTTCTTGTAGAAGTCATCTCACCCGCCCCGGTCTACTCCTGGCCTCTGAGCCCCCTTCCCCAGTGGCCCCCAAGTTACAGTCAGTGTGTGTCTTTCTACCAGGACTGAGATCTTTTGAGCCTAGAATTGTGTTGCAAATATTCAAAAGAATGCCCTAAAGAACTTGTGTGTGTGTGTGTGTGTGTGTGTGTGTGTGTGTGTGTGTAATCCTCAGTGCACACAATAGTTGCTCAATACACTTTGAATTCAGTTCAGAAAGGGAACAGTGGCTAAAAAGCCAGGTTGTCAAGAGAGCTGAGCACTTAGCAGAGGCTGGGGGTGGGAGAGTGAGGTAAGGACTCATCAGCCAGTGTTCTACGGTATTTAGGAGAAAGCAATTGGGTATCTTTTTGGCCACCACGCCCCACTAACTCTAGTGTGAAATTAGATTTTCATTCTGGGAAAGGGGCCACCAACAAACTGGTTTTCCCAGGGCCCAGGAAGGAGTGGGGACGAGGGGGTGGTGTCTGGCCCAAGAATAAGTCATCAGGTCAACCCCAGGTTTAAATCCCCTTTGACCTCTTGTCCCTGACCGTCACTGCCACCAGCCGGTCCAGGTGCTGGCAGGCCACCTCTGCGTGCCAGTTCCCTACCCCGGGCCTCTGCGGGAACTAAAGGCTCTGTGCACCCCAACACTGGCTGGCCCAGCTGGAAACAGCTGTGCACAGCACAGACGCCACCGCTCATCGCAAGCCAGGCACTGACCTATGCAAACACAAGCAGAATTATAGCCACCCATAAACAAATTAGCATCCTTTAAAAGGTGAAAAGCTCCATAAAATGTCTGGGTTTTGTTTACGGCTGCTAGGTAGGGGTGACAGAGCCTTGGATTAAATCACCAGGGTGCCCATGTGGCGCTGGCTCTCCTTCCTTCCCCTGGCCTGTCCCCAGCCTTACGGGGCGCAGACCAGGGCGCACTCTCTGGCACACAGCCCCGCCTTAAATGGCCACTCAGTCCGTCCTGCCGTTGTTCCTGCCAGCCCCGGTCCCAGCAGGTGTTCCCTAATTAGCAATCTCTTCATTTCCAATCAAAGCACAAAGCGGCCCCAAAAGCCTGTCTTTATGAGGGAGCCAGCAGCGGCTAGGGATGTGCAGGGGGATAATTGTCTTCGCCAGTGGCGGCAGTAAGCGGGCTGGCTAATTCATTATTGTAATAACTTTGCTTGTCCTTGGGGAGGTGGGGGTGGGGGAGGGAAGGAGGAAGGGGGAGGGGACCGAGTGGCAGAGGGTGGGGCGGGGTGAGGGTCTGGGGCAAAGGGGTGGGAGACTGGAGCAAATGAGCGCGCACATGCTGGCTCCCCTTCTCGCCCACTGGCTCGGCACCCACTTCCCACCGTGGGTGAGTGACTGGGCTTGCCAGCCCTCTGCAGCAGCCACCTCGGAGCAAGGAGTCCAGAATTTCCAGAATGTCCGTGGTGTGGGGAGGAGCCCTGGGTTCTGGAGGAGGCTCTGGGCTCTGGGATCTGGGAAGTGTATGCCCAGTTACCCTCAGGGCCTGAGAGGCTGAGATCTGGAAGAAGTCAGGGTCGGGGCTGTGTGCTGGGGTCTAATGAGCCAGCCCTCTGTCCTACCAAGGGCTCAAGTCCAGTCAACTCCTGGACCTTGACTGTCATCCAGCCTGGGCACAGTGGCTGAGGGTCACCAGTGACAACCCCTCAAGGGGCTGCCTTACACTTTTGTTGGCAGAAAGATATGGGTGACATCCCAAAGATCCCTCCAAGTCCACAGGGACTACAGAGGTGGCTGAGCATGTCCCTCAGATGAGGCTGAGGGGCTGCTGGCCCGGTTGCCCCCTTACCCTGTCCTGGCACACACTCCCTGAACCATTTCTCTCACAGTGAGCAGAGCCTTGCTAGGAAAAGGTTGGAGAAGCCCTGCATGGCAGCGTGGGCTGGGGCCTCAGGTGGCTTGGGGACTCCCACTGAGCCTCCATCCCAAAATGAAACGCAGGTACAGAGGGGGGAAGGGAGAGTGTCCTGGAGGGAGTGCAGCAGGGGCAAAGGCAGAGGGTGAATCCCGGGATTGCAGGTGGAAGGAGGCAAGTCTTGGGGGGTGGGTATGAGTGGGGGTGGGTATGAGTGGGGGGCGTGCCGAGGACTCAGGGGAGATTTGGGAATGGAGGGTGAGGTCAGCCCAGGGGCTGACTGGCAGGCTGAGGTCTAGTCTTTATTTCTTGTGCCCCCAAGTCAACAGCAGCACAGCTCCTGCCTCTAGCAGCTGACTGGCCTTGCTCTGCCCAGGAGGGAAGGCGATAGGGTAAACCCCGGGCTTTCCATGGCAGCAGCACTTGTTCAGAAAAGGCCTTGGCCCCAGGGGCTCCTGGCTGGCTGAGTCCGCAGAGCACAGACTCGGTCTTGAAATCGAGCCCCGTGTTGGGCATACGGTGTTCACTTAAAAAGAAAAGAAAAGGCCTGGACCAGAGCAAGGACCTTCCAGGGGGCCACAGGGAAAGTTCCCCAGACTCCTCCGTCTCCCCCTGCAGCGGCGATCTCCAGTCCCTACCACCAGGTACTTGGCATGGGACATTAGTGATGGATTACTGACCAGCTCTTGCCTAACTCCTCACAGCCTGGCTCTGAGCTCTGAACATGTCCCAGGGGCCTTAGTGCACCGTGGTCAGGATCGGGGCTCTAGAATCAGAAGACCTGTGATCAAATCCTGGCTCCACCAGCTAATTCACCACTTTGTGCCTCGGTTTCCTCATCTGTGAAATGGGGGTGATGAGTCCCTACCGCACACGAGCTAACACATGTGAAGTGCACAGCACGGTGCTGGATGGTAGTGAGGGCTCCTGCTGGGCGAGTTCCTGCTCGGAAAGACTTGGGAATGAGGGGTGTGTGTGGGGACTGGGAGGGGGTATTCACGGCTCCTCCCACCTGTTGTTTTCCTCATCTGTGAGGTGGGACAATGAGGCTGAACTGGATGCTCTAAGGTTCTCAGGTTGAAGAATGCTGGGAGGGGCTGTAGCAGGGAGGATTGTGCTTACTGCAGCCTGTGGGGGGTGCTCCCTCAGAGATCTCTCCAGCGAGGGGGCGGCGCTGAGGCCCAGCCCCGCCCTGTCTATGTGCTTCCTGTGGGGAGGCCCTGGGGCTGGTTTCTGCACACACCCCCCACACCTGTGAGTCCTGGGGAGAGGGGGTGGCTGTGCTGACTGGGGTGTCCTCCTGGCCCTGGAGTTGGTCTGGCCCACAGAACCCAGTTTGGGAGGCCTGTGCCCAGCCCCCAGCTCTCTCAAAGGACGTTTCCCCAGGCTTTGATCCCTGCTTCTCATGCTGGCTTCAGAGTCTGCCTTCGCCCACCCCCCATTTACAGATCATTCTACAACAGGCTTTCAACCATTATTTATGAAGCGTCTACTGTGTGCCCAGCAGGAGAATCCAATGCTAACAAGTGAATGAGGGGAAGAGTTGGGGATCCCCTTCTCTCTGGGGATAGAGAAGGCCACTCTGAGGAGGTGACATGTAAGCTGCAGCCTGAATGACTGGGAGAGAGCCAACTTAGGATCCGTAGGGGCCAGAGGAATGCTGCCGGTGGAAATATAACGCAAGCCGCAAATGGGAACCACTGGGTAATTTTAAATATCCCAGAAGCCACATTTTTAAAAAGTCAAAAGAAACAGGTAAAACTAATTTAAATAATATATTTAATTTAACCCAATGTATCAAAATATTATTTCAACATGGACTCAACATAAAAAATTATTACCGAGGTATTTTACGTTCTTTTTCCTGTGCTAAATCTCTGAGCTCTGGTGTCTGTTTTACACTGAGCACTTTTCAACTCAGACTAGCTGCACTTCAAGTGCTCAGTAGCTACATGTGGCTAGTGGCCCCTGTCTCTGGCAGCACAAGTCTAGAAGTGAAGGGCACCACCACTTGCTGTGTGACCTTGGGCAAGTTGCTGAACCACTCTGTGCCTTGGTTTCTTTATCCGTAAAATGGGGTAGTAATAGAATCTGCCCCTTACAGAGCTGTTATGAGAATTAAATAAACTCATAAACATAAAGAGCTAAAATAGTGCCTAGCAAGCAGAAAGTGTTATTTAAATGTTAGCTGTTAATAAGAAGAATTAGAAAAATAAGAATAATAAATCTCTGAAGGAAGAGCAGTCAAGGCAGACAACAGAGAGCAGAAGGAAGAGCAGAAGGGGGGGCACGGGAGCGGTGAGGGGGCGCAGGGGAGGCCTGCAGCAGGGCACCCATCACACCCAAGCCGTGAAAAGGTTTCCTCTTCAGCTCTAAGAGCAGAGCCTGAGAAACCGGAGAGAAATTTCTAAGGGCCGAGACTTTGTCTGACACCTGTTGCCATCTCAAGGGATGGGGTGTGAGCCCTGAGTGGGGGGCCTGGAGCACCCCTCAGTCTTCCCCATCTTGCTCTGACTCCAAAACTGTTGCATTCCTCCCCCTCACAGCGTACTGAGAGGCTGGGGCATCAGCTGGAGGGGGAATATTAATGATTCAATTTTCAACTGGGTTCCACTCCAGGGCCTCGCCTGCGACATGCATTTTTAATCATAACAAAACAGAATGACAAAGGGAGTCATTTGCAGCAAGGCAGCCCCTGCCTGACTGGCCCCCCTGAAGGGTCTGCTTGGGGGGAGGGGGAGACATTCCTTACTCTGGTACCCAGCTTCAGAGAAGGTCTAGCGAGGGGCCCAGCCTTTGGCCCTGCCGTGCCATGCAAGTCATGCTCTCTGAGCTGTGACTCTCTTCCAAAGGGAGCTACCCAGTTGGGGGAGCCAGAAACACTTGGGTGCCCAAGGGCCAGAACTGAAAAGCTGGGAGTAGCAGAGACCTGACGATCTCCCTGAAGGTTCTGGCCAATCCACAGCAGGGACGAGGAACCCTGGGGGTGACGAAGGGCTATGTGGATATGGAGGTCACAGAGGATTCTACTTGCCCTTCCTCCCAGGCCTGGAGTCATTCTTCTTTCTTCAGAGCCTCTATGGGATTTGGGGTTGGGGACCCCAGAGCCAGCCACGTACCTTCTGAGCTGACCACCAGCTGGTCGCTGGTGATTAGCTGGCCTCTCCTGACGGAAGCAGCACCTTAGTTCCCAGCTGGATCACATTCTGTGGGCTGCTGGGTCCTGGCCCATCCTGTCTGGTGACTAGCTTGGCACGGAGTCGATCTGGAATGCTCTCCTTCAGTCTTCCTGATGCCCTTGAGGGCCCAGCTCGAATCCCATCTCCGAGAGCCTTCCCTGACGACCCGGCCACAACAGCAACCTCCAGCAACCGATCTGTCTCCTTTCCCACCACAGTCCCCACGTCTGCACCACTCTCTTGGGGCTTCTGCTGCCCTCTGACCATCACTCTGTTCACTCTTACAATCTCTGAGCACCCAGTATGTATGTGGGGCTGTGTCTGCTGGCTCAGTGTAGTGGGCAAGGCAAACAACCCATAAACCTCTACACCATATGGAAAGCACTGTCGTGGGGGGCGTCACAAAGCTATAGGAGCACAGGGAGCAGTACGCGTAAATGTGTCCTGCTGTTTCTTCCGCTAACACTGATGAAGGACTTCGTCCATGCCAGGCGCTGGGCTAGGTGCTGCAGCAACAGTGGCGGAGACCGAGTCTGCACCTTCACAGACTTCATAGTTAGGTGGAAAAACAACAGGTGCCCCATGCTCCTTCTCACCTCCTCCCTCGGGTCTTAACACACAGCAGGTGCTCAATAAACGCTTGCTGGCTGGTTGGTGCTCAGTAGGCTAAATCTCTGACTGTGTGACTTTCTTGCCTCTAGCTTTATGTTCGTGAGGCTGCTTCCTAGGTTGGGCTTTTCCCTATTTCCCACCCGGAGGTCCCCGTCCTGACCCGGTTAACTCTGATCTAGGGTGTAATAGATTCGGTGTAGCAAACACCAGCTTTTATTAGCTGCTTGTTATGTGTCGGGTGCTAAACACTTGGCCAATACAGGTAATACAGGGAACACAACCTCCAATCTTCACAACAACCTCATGGAATAGGTACCACTATTTAATCTCTTTTACCAAAGAGGAGAATCAGGTGCAGAGAGGTTAAGCCACTTGTCTGAGGTTGCACAGTAAGTAATGAGCAGAACTGGGATATAAACCCAAGCAGTCTGGCCTCAGAGCCTGTGCTGTAAACCACACTGTGTCATTCTGCAGCTGCCTCCTATAATGGAGAAAACAGGTCAGAAAGACCTATTTTCACCCCATTTACAGAAACTTGCCACCTTTTAGTTGACAGGGAGCCACTGCCGAGGACATCTAGGCTCTGCACCACACCGTCCAGGAAGTCACGGAATGGCAGTGCTGGGGGCCCTCAGGGGTCCTCTCCTGCATCCCTCTCATGTTTCAGCCAAAGCAGCCGAGGCCCAGAGATGGGAAGGGACTGGTCCAGGGTCTCAAAACCAAGTCCTGACTGAGGGGCTTCCCTGGCCCAGGCTATCCAAAGCCCCAGGCTGCCTTCCTGAGCAGCACTGTTTTATGTGGGTCAGCAGCGACTGGGCAGCAGACAGCTGGTCTCCCGTGAAGAGGGCAGAAAGGCCCAGGAGCGGCACCTGACTTCCTGAGCCTGCACCTGCGTCCCGGCAGGGACCCTTCTTCCTGGGCTGTCTGGGGCCAACTGCTTCCTGCTCTTCTGGTTCGATGCCATCTACTCCACAGCGAGTACGCCCCCTGCCTGTCCATCATCTTCCCCCTGAGGTGGCAGGCAGCAGCATCTGTGCTTCTCCCCAGTCACCCAGGGCGGGACTGGGAGTGGGGACAGCTGCCCCACAAAGTGAGTCTGCCCCCAGGGCTCTCCTCGCTCTAGCATTCATTCCAACATATGTGCTAGTGTGTTCTGGGTATTGGAGAATTCAACGGTGGACAAGATAGACCAAAGTTCCTGCCCGAGTGGATCTTACATTCATGTGTGTGTTGGGGGGTGGCAGGCAGATAAAAAGATGACAAAACCAAACCTAGGATGATGAATGCATTTAGTATCTGAGGTAGAGTAAGTGTCATGGAGAAAGAAATAAGAACAGGGAGCAGGAGAGCCTCACTGCAACTGAGTCAAAACCTGAAGGAGGTGAGGAAGAGAGACCTGCAAAGGTCTGGAGAAGAGCCTTTCAGGCATAGGGAAGACACAGCAAGTGCAAAGGTCCTGAGGTAGAAACGGGCCCAGTGTGTCCAAGGCACGACAAGGAGGCCAGTAGCTGGTATGGAACAAAGGAGGAGAAGCATAGGAGGAAGATGCAGTGAGATGGTGAATGTCTAAAGGTGGACACCCTCTGATGTCCCTGACCCCAGGTGCCACAGAGAAACAGAAATCACTTGCAGAGCCACAGACTCTTCTGGGGCTGAGGTTTCCTGCCCCAGTGCGAGAGGACTGCATCTGGCATCAAACTCGGTGGAGGCAGAGGACTTCCGTCATGAAGTCTGTCTCCCTGAGCTGCCCTGGCTGGCTCAGGATATATACGAGGGGTTTGTGGAAACTACCTGGCAGGGAGAGAGCATGTACATTGGGAGATGTTCCTGTTCTTTCCAAGCCCTGCCTCGTCACCAAGGGGATTCCAGAAAAAGCCTGGCGCACTTACACCCCTGTCCTCCTCTCACTCTCACTTGCCTTGGTTCTGTGAGGGAGTCCACAGAACATTCTAGGGAATAGGTAATGAGCGTGTGGTGGGGTGGGAAGCAGGTGTTTGGTGTTTCATCTGGCTGAAGCCCCATCACCCAGAATCCTTTACAATGGAAATGACCTTTCTCTTTGCCCCAGAGAAGGATGTTCCCAAGCTCTTGGCCCATAGCTACTTCCTGAGGAAGGAGGCCTCAGTCAATCCCTGACTTTTCTAGGAACTTCGGAGATCCTGGTCATTGTTCTGAGGTGGGTTGGTGAACACTGCCTCCTGCTCATAGCCTTGGTGGGAGTCCCTATGGCACTTAGGGTCTCCTGGGAATGCGAGCCACAGGGCTGAGGCTATTTTGCCCTGGAGCCTTAGGCTTCTGCTTTCTGGGCTTATGTTGTCTCCTGCTTCCTGCCTCCAGCCGCCTCTCTCTGATTTAAGGGCAGGTTTTATTCCCGAGCTGCCTGAGGGCTCCTCTTTCTGATTGTATTAAAGTCTCCGTAATTCTCCCCTCATTAATGATTGGCATATTTTTACCTCTCACTAAAGGAGCTTCAAGGCGACTCCCGGGGGGCCCTACTCTCCGAATGAAACAATTTCATCCTGCTCCAGAAACGCATTAAAAAGGGTTTGTCAGGATCTTATCACCAGTTAGAGAAAGCTAATCAAATTACTTCTATTTATTAGCTGGTGCAGCCCTGTGTCATTCCATCAAGCCCTGGTCCTGACTTCGGCTGGGAAGGGTGTGCGCAGAGCACCGGGGCTGCTGGAGGAGGGCAGTGCTGGACGGACGGACGGCCGCTGTCCAGCCTCTCTGCTCCCGGCTGACATCTTTGCATCTGCCCTGCCCGCCTGCAGAGCAGGGAGGAGCCGTGGCCTCAGTGTCGGTGACGGCTGGGTACAGGTACCTGCGTGTACTCCTAGCCAGAGGGCGCATCTCAGCCCCAGACTGCCTGTCCTTGGCAGAGCCCAGAAGGGAATCGCAGGGTATTTATAAGAACACACATATTCTCCCCTACTTGGGGAGAAAAGAATTTAGACTATTTTGTTTTCCTTTGGGGAATAGGTTTTGCTTGTTTTTTTTTTTTTAAGAGTATTTTTAAGAAAAAAACTACAGAAAATAGTATGTATCTACCGCCCCAAATTGACAACTGATAATATGTTGTTATGTATGTTTCATGTTTTTATAAGAGAATTAATATTGCAGGCAAGTTAGAAGCGCCTTTGTGCCCATCCCCCAGTTGCATTATTCCTCTCCCCTCCCCAGTGACAAGTATCATGAATTTATTATGTATGTCTCTAGGCCCTGAAAAATTCTTTTAAATAACATGTATATATTGGAGGATGGTATAATTTAGCGGGTACAGCCGCTCACCTCCACTCTGCAGCATCACAAGTGTGGACTCTGGCGGCAACCTGCAGGTTGCAGCTCTGTGCCCTTGGACCAGTGACCTAACTTCCCTATGCCTCAGTTTCCCTAACTCTGAAATGGGAATAATAACAGCACCACCACTTAGGATCTGTCGTGAGGATAACATGAGCCGAGTAAAGTACTTAGCAAAGCACCTGGCACTGGTAATGTGCACACATGCCGTCGTCTCTCCCTCTTCCACTTGCACCTCGTGGGGGGGCCCATGTGGCTTCTGGGCTCCATGTCAAATGGACATGTTCATGCCCAGCCAGCTTTAGGCTGCTGAAGTTGTGTGGTGTGCAGTGTCCAGACAGACCCCGCTTGTCAAGGCGTCCTGGAATTCCACCGTTCACCAATTCACGGCATGGGCAGGCTGGGTGGGAGAATCTGGCCAGTCTGGCTCCTCGGCCCAGCATCCCCAGGGCCCACCCAGGCTGGAGCAGTGGAGCAGCCACCAGCCCGGCCAGCCTGAGCCCAGGGGCTCTTCAGCTACACAGGCCGCCTCCATGGCCCCAGGAAGGGTTCAAAAGGCTACGCCGCATGCCCCATCACGTCGCACAAAAGGACATATTGATTGGTTTGTAGGAGCATTTCCTGGGGTCCTTTATATCTCGCTCCCTCGCTGCTGTAATGAAGAGTCCGAGAGCGCAGAGGAGGGGAGAGGCCGGCACACATGCATCCGGGTGGGATTTCTTCATCTTATCAATCAGGACTTTAATTAGACACGTCCGAGAGGGCAGTTCCATCTTGGGGCAGGCGGCAATCTTTATCAAGCGTGCCGCATCTCTAATTACTGTGTACTGACAGATAACAATTGGGGGGCAGTGTGGGGAGCCCAGGAGGCAGAGAAAGGACAGCAGGGCCCAGAGAGTGGCCATTCACCCAAGGAGCACGTCCTTCCTAAGCAACCTGGAAGGAATCGCTCTGGCTCTGATAGCCAGGGGTAGGGGATGAGGGCTCAGATAAGAGCCCTCAGAGTGATTGCAGGGATGCAGTGTGGAGAATGACCAGGTCAGTAGATGGACAGATGTGAGGACCCCCTGCCCCCAGTTCCTGTGCTCCTCACGCGCACTCCTTTCTTTTTCTTTTCTTTAGCTCTGAATTTCAGTTTTGCTCAGTGTTTTGAATGACACAGTAGAAAAGCAAGGAAGTTCTAAGTTTGAATCCTATGGCTTGGCTCCATGTCCACCAGTTTTTGTGACCTTGGACAAGTGGCTTAACCTCTCTGGGCTCAGTTGCCTTCCCTGATAAATGGGGATCATCACCCCTATTCGTAGGACCGCTGCGGCCATGAATTGAAATGAGGTGCATGCAGACATATGTGTTCTCCTTCCCTGTCTTTCCCTCTGTCCTGGCTGTGAACGGTTTTATTTAGGGAGTTAGGGGAGCCTAACATCAAAGGCTAAAGACACAGGCCTTTCTGGGGTGAGTTTTCTGCTCAGCAGTGTGGACCAGTCATCAGAGACGGTGGGTCCAGGGGTGGCAAATGAGGCACAGAGCCACAGGTTGACCAGCTCTGCCTCGGGGGACATCCGCGGGCTTAGAGGCGGCAGAGAGAGCACGGGCGGAGGCAGGGGCCTGAACTTGGAATGCTTGCCCCCTGTTATGAACCCAATGAGTTGAGTCATTTACTCTCTCTGACCCTCAGTTTCCTCACGGGCAGAAGGGATGTGATCCTCCCCCTTCTCGGCGGCAGGCATCGGGGCACATGAAGTACCTGTTCCCAGGCTGCTCAGTGGGCTAAGACGGGACTGCCCCGGACCCAGCTCCCACGCACATGCTCCAGCCTCCTGCACGTGCCACTTTCCCTTCTCTCTTTCTCCAGGGGTTGGCTCCCCCGCCCCTGGGCTCTACCCTCCCCAGTCCTTTCTCCCAGAGACGCCTGCATGATGCTAACCCTGTCTGGACACCTTCCTAGCTCTTTGTTCACTGGTTCTCAGCGGGGACGCCTTGCATCCTGCTGTCCCCTCCCAGCCACCACCCTCTAACCGTTTGCAGAGACCCCTCAGAAGCATACCTCTGATCATCAGTTCCCCATAGCCGCCTGTCCCCTAAAGCCTCCTGGCTCTTCTAATACCATCAGAGCCCTTGGTCCCAGGCTCTGGGGGCCAGCGTTTCTTCTGAGGGAGAGACTTGGCTTGAAGGCTTTATTATTATTTTTTCAAAGACTTATTTGTTTATTTGAGAGAGAGAGAGATCGGGGAGGCAGAGGGGCAGAGGGAGAGGGAGAGTCCTAAGCAGACTCCCCGCTGAACACGGAACCCAACGCGGGGCTCAATGTCACAGCCCTGAGATCATGACCCGAGCCCAAACCAAGAGTCAGACGCCTAACAGACTGTGCCACCCAAGCAGGCGCCCTGGCTTGAAGACTTTAAATGCTTCTGGCCTCTAGGATCTCAGACCAAGTCCCAGGAAGGAATGGGCCCCAGGAGGGGTCCCGGGGTGGAGTGGGGAAACAAAGTCTAAGTGCTAGTTCTTTATGAGTCATTGAATCTGTCAAAATAGCCTTGCTAGACAGAGATCTTAATCCCTGCTGAGAGAGATAAAGCAACTTGCCCGCTATCTCCCGGAGCCATAATTTGAACCTAGTTCTAGTGGTTAAGTTGGTATTCTTTAAACTACTTAGGAAGTGAGAACACTCAAAACAGAATGAGATCAGGCAGCATAGGCTAGGGGGGTGGCCAAGAACGTCCCTGGATGAGAATTCTTGTGAGAAGCTTTGATAAGCCTACACTCACATTTCTCCAAAGGGACAGCACACTATGTGTTGGAAAAGGGTAGGGGAACACAATACTCTGGGAGGCAAGAGTTACCATGTCCCTGGGAGTGCCTCTGAGGCCATTGGCCTGGTCCACCCTGCTTGGGCTGATGGAGACCCCAGAGTGGGTTTCAGAATGTCAGTCTGCTTGGGACATAGGAGGACAGGTAGGTGGATGTGGAGATGGGGGTGTACAGAAGGTTGGGGAACAGCCTCACCTTAGAGACATCGGGATGTGGGTGGGGAGACAGAGCCAACACACAAGACCCCGTGAGAGAACAATGAAGGGCTCGCTGGGTGGCGTAATGAGAGTGCCCAGGAAGGAGTGGGCACCATGGGGTAGGCGTGAGCTACCTTCTCTCCTCTGTGTGTCTAGATCGCATACCTTCCAGAAGAAGTGGCATTCTAGCAGGAAAGAAGGAACATGATGAGCAAAGGTAGGGGGTCAGCAGGGAACTTGGTGAGAGCACTAAGCAAGGCTGCAGGCCAAGTCCCCCAAGCTCTGGGACCTTTCCAGGGAGATGCTGCTGATTCCAGTAAAGGTGCTCCTTCACCTGACACGTAACACGGTACACATACTTTCGCTTGCATTCTTCCCCGGGCATCAGCCCCCTGAGAGGTAGGTGGTAAGATCAACCCCATGAATCCAGATTTGGAAACCGAGGCAAGTGAAGAGGCTTGAGCGGGGTGTGGTGGTGGTAAGAACATGGGCTATGGAGCCAAAGAGTTCTGGTTTGCATTTGGTCCACTTGAGCTTTGATTTTCTCATCTTTAAAATAGGAGTAGTGACGTTTATACCACAAGGTTGTTGGGTGGCCATCACTGTGTTTCCTGGCACAGAGTAACAACTCAAGAAAGAGGAACTGCTTGGATTTTCCATTCATTCATTCATTCGTTTGTTCGTGAGTTCATTCATCGAGAAAAATACTTGTCAAGCACCTACCCATGCCAGGCATGGAGCCACATCCTGGGATCACAGCAGAAAATGGCAGCCAAGCCCTACACTTGAGGCACTTAAGTGCTAGTGGGGAGCTGGGCAGCGACCCAGTAAACAAAGAACGAGGTCATTACAGGGTGGAATAAGAAGCGATGAAGGAAACACAGGGTGGTGGAGAGGGTGGTGGGGGTGGGGGCGATGGGGGAATCTTCTAGATGAGGTGCTCAGGGAAGGCCTGTCAGAACTTTCTGGCCTCAGGCCTGAAGTGTAAGAATGACTCGGTCATCAGGTGCGGGGAGGAACACGTGTACAGCTGGGGGTCTTTAGAATATTCGAGGAACAGAAATGAGTGAGCCCAGTGAGGGGGAGCGTGGTCCCCAGAGAAGTCGGACGGACAGACCAGGCAGGGCCTCGCAAGTCATAGCTTATTCTAAACATGGTGTGAAGTCCTTGCATGGATTTGAGTAGGGAGTGAGGGCACTTTCCAGTGTTCAAGGGCATGGGGTCTGAGGCCAGCTTGTCTGCATTTGAGTCCTGTGGAGCCAAAACACTTGCCCCAAGCGTGTGTCTTAAAGCAACAAACATCATGAATTTTGCTCACAAATCTGGAATGTGGGTGGAGCTTGGGGAGGGTGGTCCGTCTCTGCTTGGGGATCATCAGGCAGGGGCAGAGCAGGAGTGGGGGCTCAGTCCCATGTCCGGCAGGTACTACTAGTGTAACCGGGAGCTCGGGCGAGCGGCTGGCAGCCACAGGCCTCGTAACTCTCCAAATGGGCCCGGGCTTCCTCACAGCAGAGTGGGTATGCTCCCAGGGTGAATGTTCTAAGCTGCGTGGCTTCTTCTGGTCTAGCCTTGGAAATCGTGCCTCATCACTTCTGCCTCTATGGATTTAAGCTAGTCACTAGGAGACAGGAATTAGGCTCCATTCCAAAATAGGAGGAGCAGTAAAGAACTTGTAGGGGCGCCTGGGTGGCTCAGTCAGTTAAGCGTCTGCCTTCAGCTCATGGGATCGAGCCCCACATCGGGCTCCTTGCTCAGTAGGGAGCCTGCTTCTCCCTCTGCCTGCCGCTCCCCCTACTTGTGCTCTTGTGCTCTCCCTGCCAAATCAATCAATCAATCAATCAATCAATTAAAAAAAAAGAATTTGTAGCCATGTCCTAAGGAGTTTGGAGAGGTAGGTCAGAGGTTATGTCAGAGACAGATCAGGCGAAACGCTGTCAGTGGTGCTAAGGAGATTTTAGCAGTGTGAAGTCATTGGATGATTTTAAATAGGAGGTGATGGCAAGTGTAGTGGGTGATAATGTGGATTCTTGAATTAGGCTGCCTGGTTTTCAGTGGTGCCTGTGCTACTTAGGAGCTGTGTGACTTTGGATATGTTTCATAACTTCTCTGGGCTCAGTCTCCTCTTCTGTGAAATGGGATTAGTAATGGGACCTGCCTCTGAGGGCTGTTGTGAGGAAATCAATTTAATTCTTATAAAGGGCTGGAACCATGCCTGGCACATATCATGTGCCCCAAACGTTCTCTATTGCTATTAGATTTATGCCTGGAAACACTTGCTCCGGCTGCCGTGTAGAGAAGGCATCGTAGGGAGACTAGAGTAGGACCAGGGAGACCCGATTAGAGGGTAGAGCCAAGACCTCAATGCAGACCTTCCTGGCACTCTGTACGCTTTCTTTTGACGAGGTATTTACTGTGTGCAAATCATTGTTGGTGTTAGTTCCTGGGGCCGCCGTGACAAATGACCACAAATTGGGTGGCTTGAAACATCAGAAATTTATTCTACCACAGTTGCGGGGGCCAGAGTCCAAATTCAAGCTGCCTGGCAGGGCCGTGCTCCTTCTGAAGGATTAAGGAAGGATCAGTTCCGTGTCTCTTCTCTTCGTTTCCCGTGGCTGCCGGGAAGCCTGGGCACACCTTGGCTCATCGGAGCGCCCCTCCAGTCTCCGCTCGTGTGTTCATGTGGCCTTCTTCTCTGTGTGTCTCTGTCTCTGTGTCCAAGTTTCCCTCCTCTTCCAAGGACACCAGGGCTCACCGAATCCAGGATGACCTCACCTTAACGTGGTTACATCTGCAACGGCCATATTCCTAAATAAGGTCACACTCACAGGGTGGACGTGAATTTTGGCGGGAGAGTATTTAATCCAGTTCACTGTCAGGGCTGTTGTTGGGGGTCAGAGGACGGAACTGCTGCAGATCCTGCCCTTAAGGTGAAGGAAAGCTGCTGCATTGGCTGCTGGCATAGCTGATAGGAAATGAGGTGCCCTCATGGGAAAGGGAGCACCCCTCAGCCACGGAGCTGCCCAGAACCTGGCCTTCTCTAAACACCTCCAAGGCCAGCCCCCGAAATGACCCTACCCAGCCAGGGCAGCACACTTCGTTTCCTGGGTTCCCAACCAGGAGACAGAGAGAATGGGAGCATGCAGGCTGCTTTTGTCAGTCAGAGGGACTCCTCCGGGGCTAGGCCTCCAGAAGCCTGGGGGCTGGGGGCTGGGTAAGCTGCTGGCCACCCTGCCGCTCCCTCCCGGTGCCCGCACACCTCCCCTGGGCTGCTGCCTCTGGGGCCCACACGGGCCTGGGGGGCATCTGCCCTCACTGCTTCCGACAGGCTGTCTGCAGCCAGGCTGAGCCAAGGCCCCGCGAAGTCTGAGGAGTATGCCCAGGGTCGACCAGGATTCCGTAATTGGACTGTTGTTCTTTCATTTTGCCACGTCGTAGCGTGCGGATTATAGACACCACATGCTATAGATTTCCTGTCAGACCTCATGAATCAAGCCCCACTGTCTTATTTACTGTTGCCCAGTGGCTGTGAATAACAGCGCCCAGCACACGCGCGCAGGCACGCGCTCGTGCAAACACGGCCTGCAGAGCCGGCCCTGCTGGGAGGGAGCATGGGGTGCGGCTCCCCATGCTCCTTCCTCCCCGGCCCTGGCCTCCGAAACAAGCAAGAGGCCTCGTCATCTGCACTGTCACCCCACTCGGTAGGCAGATGGCTTCACTGAGACTTCATCTTTCTGCATCCCACTTGGAGTTCTCTCTGTGGGCTTAAGGGGGAGTCCAGACCCTGGCCTAGCCTGCTGTCGGCCGGTACCTCGCATGTAGGCAGTGAGGAAAGGTGAATATTGTGCATGGGCTCTGGGGCCAGAGAGATGCGGTTCAAATCCCAGCAAGGCCTTTGATACCTCTGTCATCCTGGGCTGGTTACATGTTCCCTGTCTGAGCTTCCTCAACTGTAGAATGAAGTAGTGACAGCATTCATTCATGAATGCACACGTGTGTATATGTGTGCACGTGTGAGGGGAGGACGAAGATCAAGCGGGGGGGCGGGGAGGCAGTGGGAGAACTAGCTGAGAACTCTTGGCAGCACCCAGCATGGTGCGGAAGGCTAGCCGCCATGAGCCATCCCCATGCTGCTCAGAGCCACTGCCTGACCGGGGCCGACCGCAGGCACTGAGCTAGCTCCCCGGTCAGCCCAACGACTCTTCCGGGTGGGTATGGCTCCATTTTGCATGTAAAGAACTCCAGGCTCAGAGGGGTTAAGTAATTTGTTCAAAGTTGCACAGCTATGGAGTGATGGAGCCCAGACTCAAATCCAGCTCTGTCTGGCCCTAAGGTCCAGGGTATCTCCATCAGGCCCACTTTGAGGTCAAGGACTCCAGGCAGGCAATTTGGAAGGAGCCTCTTCCCCACACTGAGCCACCAACCAGCCCAGCTGCCAAGGCAGCAGCCCCTTCCTTTCTCTCCCCTGCCTAGGTAGGGCCTGCTCAGACGGACGTTGATCCTCCTCGTGGAGCTGAAACCCGTATCCTGTTGCTCAGGGCTGGTGGGGCTCAGGGCTGGAGCTTATGAGACATTTGTCTTCTGTGTAGAGCATGTTTGTCACTTCTAGTGTGCACACCGGACTGTGAGCTGCTGAGGGTATGTGCCATGTGTGTCCGGCTCGCTGTTCTCCCTAGACCTGCTAACCGGACAGGAAGTATCCGGATGGACGGATGATGGAAGGATGGATGGATGGATGGATGGATGGATATGTCCCTACCAGCTTCATACGAAAAGTGTCTGGGTGCATTTTAAAGTAATATGTGCCACGTTTCCCATTGAACCTCTCGTGTCCAGTTTCCTTAATAACAGCCACTTCAAGGGGCACAGACCTAGGAAAATCATCATTAAAATGCAAATTCCTTTGCTTCCATTTAAACAGAGATGCTGGCTCCCAGAAGATGAAACACCAATGGGTTTAGGGCCGGAGCCAGGCCAAGCGTGGGTGTCTGGGGCTTGACGCCGCTGCCCCCCTCCTGTGAGACTTTGAGACTTGCTAGGGGCTGGCCGCGGCAGCCGGCCTTTTCCCACCCGGACACTGTGGCATCACAGCCATCACTGGCTCATTTTTTATTTTCCTCTTCTGCGTCTTCAAAATGCAAGTCAGGAAAGGGCACTGAGGCTTCAGTCTTTTCTGAGCTGTTCCCCAGTCACCTGTGTGAGACCTCAGAATCACTTTTGATGAATTTCATCCTTGAAGGCAGCGTGGTTCCTGAGAAAGCAGGTCACTGTGACTTCCTGATCCATAAAATGGGACTAAGAACGCCTGTCTCACAGAGACATTATGGGGCTTGGGGGGGGTGTCTCTGAGTCCTCCCCCAAGTCTAGGATAAAGGGTCACATGGAGTGTGTTAAATGCATTTGTGTGATGTCTTGTAGAGCTTTGGGTTCGGCCCAGAGCTTCCGGGATTCTAAGCATGGCTGCCTTCACCGGGGCCTGATGGGCCCCATGGTGACGCGTGTATAAGGCCCCTTTTCTCTGCGAGGTAGACACATTTTCTTCCTTCCCCCAGGAAGAGAGACTTCCACAGGGTAATAAGGCCCATGGGCAGATAAGGGTTGAGTGAGCCGCACCTGCCCTTGGGGAACCACCAACCTCGAGGCCTTTTCCATGAGTCATCTCCAAACAGGGCCCCTCCCCGCTCCCCCAGAAAAGCTTTCACTGGCTTGTTCTGTGCCCAGAGGAAATGCTTCATCCTCAAATGTAATTGTGTCTGTGGAGGTGTCCTCTGCGCCCAGGCGGGTCACGGAGCCCACGAGTGAGTCAGCGCATCCGGGCTGAGTTAATTAAAGTGCAAGGGCTGGCGGGCAGCTGGAGTCTAGGGCGGTCTGGCCGCTGGGCAGGAGATGGCTTCCGTCACGAAAGGGGGCCAGGGCGGGCCAGGGCTTCTGGCTGGGGTCTGCTGGGCTGCAAAGGGCACCGGAGGGCCCATGGTCATGAGAGGGGTGGTCTGGGTCTAGGCGGGTAGGTGGAAACAAGGAGGGAGGTGGCTCTCCAAACCTGCTCAACACTTTGGCTTCATATTGGCTATTTCATTTTCCTTCAGATTCTGTATACAGTATTCACAAGCAGTCAGAAGTTTTATGTGACTTCTCTGTGCCCAGTGAGATGGACTGGCCTGGTGGCCAGGGGTAATTCTCTTAGACTGCTACTCACCCAGGAAGGCGCACCCTCAGGAGGGGTGCCCAAGATGCCCAGAGCCCAGAATGGTGCCCAGCACACTGTAGGCACTTAATTGACAGCTTTTGAATGAATGACTGAGATTTAGACTCCTGGTTGGGTTTATCTTAGCTACCAATAGCTGGGCGGGTGGCAAGAGAGGAATAGAAAGAAATGAGTTGTTAAAAGGAAAGAGAGAAATGGGTCTAGTGGAATGTAAGTCCGCAAAGGCAGGGCTTTGGTGTGTTCTCTCCCTGCTGGGTCCCTTGCACCTAGAACAACACCTGGCTCAGAACAGAGCTCATTAAAGATGTGTTAAATGATGAGAGAATGGAGAAAAAAGGCAGAGAGGGAGGGAGGGGGGAGGGGGACCCATGCACCTGCATCAGGACTAATGAAAACCAGGGAACCTCAGCGAGAGCAGTCCTCGTCTCTCTCCCACCCTTCCCTTCTCACCCATTTCTCAGGCACCTGTTCACGGGGAAGACAAACCTTCTCTTAGTGAATGATATTGGAGGTTTCTTTTCTTCCCGCACACCTCACTGCCACCTACCAACCTGCTCCATTTTCTGAAATATCCACTCCAAAAGAGATTTCTGTTTGAGAGTTGTCTCCAGTCTCAGATGGGACATCTAAATGGACTGTTTCTTTCCCTCCTTCATAAACTGGGCTGGACCATCCAGATGGAAGCTCTGCTTCTCCCGAAAGCCTGTCTTCCCTCAAGCCAGCTGAAGCTGTGGGGAGGGCAGGCCACGTGCCCAGCTTCCTTTGATTGTGTAGAAGGCTCTGTGCTAGACCCAGGGCTTATTCAGAATATGCCCTGTCCAGGCAAGCTTTGCTGTCTCCCTAGAGAGATGGGGGAATCTGCATATGAAAGCCCGGATGCCCAAAAGAATTCCATCGAGCTAGCTGAAGGGGTTATGGAGAGGCCTGCAAACCTGCCTGGGTTATTCAGAGTGAGCACTGCAGGGACCCCAAGCTCCCAGGACAGTAGAAGCCACCAGCCATACGTACCCACAGCTTCACCGTGAAGGACTGGGTCATTGCAGTTTTCAGATCTGGCACTTCGTGCATTTCCAAACTGGAATATCCTAAGCCAAGTGAGTCAGTATTTGGCCTCCCAGAGCCTGGAGCCCTCACAGGAACCAGGCATGATGACAGGTGTATCAAGGCACTTTGTGGGGTAATGGTTGAATGAGAGGGACCGGGCCATGCATGACTCCCCACGGGGCTGGTGCCCTCTGTTTGCCACGGTGGTGGGCCACCTGGACACAGCTGGAGGGGCTAGCATGATGCCGCCTCTCCCTCTGCCCCTCCCCTCTCCAGGAACCCGGGAGCAGTGCATCAGTGACATGGGGCTTTGGCAACGCTGAGTGAGGCTGGCAGAGGGAAACTGGCAGGTGAGGTGCGGGGGCCTGGGCACACCTGCCTGCTGTCTGCCCTGCCTCTGCCAACTAGATGCACCTTTGTCATCCTGCCTGGGAACCGTGAGCTAGTTCAGACAGGTAGAGGACAGCGATGCTGAGACCACAGGCTTGGGGATGGAGGCCGTTGCGGCCAGCGAGCTTTGTACGGGGGCATGACCATGGCCATCCCCCTGCCTGTGAGCATTGTGGGCATGAGGTGAGAGAAACAGTGGGTGGGCAGGTCAGGTTCACCCCCATTAATGAGAAAAAAATTAAAGTTAATACCATTATAGTCGTTTCCTAGGGCAGCTCTGACAAAGGACCACACATGGGTGGCTTAAAATGACAGAAACTTATTGTCTCCAAGTTCTGGAGCCTAGAAGTCTGACATCGAGGTGTCAGCAGGACCATGCTTTTTCTGAAAATTGTAGGGGAAAATATCCTTCCTTGCTTCTTCCTAGCTTCTGATCGGGGCTGGCAATCCCTGGAGTTCCTCGACTCACCGATGTAGCTCTTCAACTTCCATTTCCATTGTCCCATGACGTTCTCCACATGCGTGTGTTGTGTGTGTGCACGCATGCGCGTGAGTGCGCTGTTCTTATAAGGATAGTAGTCATATTGGATTACAGCCCACCCTATTCCACTATGACCTCATCTTAACTTAATTACGTCTGCAAAGACCATATTTCCAAATGAGGTACTAGGGGTTAAGACTTCACACATTTTAGGGGACACGATTCTACCGGAGACAACTATCAGTATTTTATCTTGCAGGTGAAGGGCAGGAATAGTATCTCATGTACAGAACCATATGGAAAAGGCTGGTTTTCCTTTCTGTTCAGTACACATGGGCTCTTCTCATAAGCCATCCAGAAACAGGAATTGGGTTAATGTCAGCAGGGCACTCCCTCTAACCGATGAAGAATGTAAGCTCCGAGAAAGACAGGGTTTTTGGCTGTCCTGTCAACTGTTGAATCGCCAGCATCCAAACGGTGTCTGGTACAAAGTTTTACTGAATGAATGAACGGACGAATGAATGAATGAATGGGTTTGTCGGTGGGAGCTCCAGAAACTGTCAGGTTTTAACTGTGTGACCCAAGGAAAATCACTTACTTCCCTGACTTTGTTTCCTCTTATGTAAAATGGAAAGAGGAATGAGCACACATAGTTGATACATTATTGGGAGGATTGCATGAGAAACTATGTAAGTGCATCAACTCAGATCCTGGCACATAGTAAGTACTGAATAAATGCTGATTAAATGAGAATCTGTTGGAGGCCGTGGTTTGGTTTTTGATTATTACAGCTGGAGCGATGCCAACCTGCTGAGTGGAAGTGTAGCTACACGCTTCTTTTCTGCAGGGAAGGGTCGAGCTGCTTTAACCAGGGAGCTGCCAGTGAGCAATGATTAACCCTCAGGTGGAAGGAAGAGACAGGATCACTGGAGAGGGGTTGTCATAGAGAGCTGGAGAAGGGCACAGGCTCTGGCGCCAGCCCCTGGGGTTCACATCGCAGCTTCGGCTTTTGCCAGCTGTGTGGCCTCTGGCACACTGAGGCTCAGTCTCTCCGACTGTAAAGTGGAGCAATAATAGCGTCTACCTGGTGACCTTGTGTAAGGATTGAACTAGTGTGTGGTACATGGCGACAAATAGGTAAATTCAATATTAGGGTCACTGTTGAGTCCTCTGCCCTGATGGCTCGGAGCTGGATCATTGGAAAACTTACCCGTCGTGTTGTGGGCTGACTCCCGGAACGCAGGCTGTCGCTCTTCTTTCCCTGGCGCCCAGCGCGCACCCGGCCATGCACCTGCAACCCGCCCCTGCACCCCTGCCCGCACCCGGCCGAGCGCCGCGCACTCCGAGATCCAGTGCGCCCTCTGGTGGCGCTCGGTTGGCAGTCGGCCGCGCCGCCCCCCCCCCCCCCGCCCGCCCCCGCCCGCAACTGTCGGGCGGATGGCGAGGGTCGCCCAGGGCACAGCCCCGTGGGCCCTGACGCGTCCCTTTCGGAGGCATCCTTGTCCGTGGCCCTTCTCCGTGCGTGCGGTCTATAGGAAAAGCTGTCTTTCTCTGCAGCCTTTCTTGCAAGCGTTCCGCTGTCCCAGAGAGAGCGGGAGGATGGAGGACACCTCCTCATCGGGGATGCCAGGGTGCAAGGAGGGAACAGGGCTGAAGCCATCTGGGCAGCTGAAAGGGCCTAGTATCTGCAAAGTTGCCTGTTGGAAGGTTCACACCGTGTATCTTGGGTTCACCAGCTATTTCCAACCCGGAAGTTAGAGGAGGAGGATTCTGGCTGTGTCTGTGGCTGCCAGGACCCGTTCTGGCATCTTGGGTAGCAGCATCTCTCACGGTATTTAGATAACAGTATTTATTCCAGATGCTGTTCTAGGTGCTGGACGTGTGTACCTCCTTTTACTCCTACAGCAGTAGGACCCATAGATGCAGTAGCACCTAGGAGGGAACCAAGGCTCAGAGAGGTTAGTGACTTGTGCAAGATCACACAGAGTGGGGCAGTCTGGCTCCACGCTGATGTTACTACCCCCTTGGTCTGCTGTGCCTGGCTGAATTCTGTGCGGTTAGTTGGCCCAGCTCTCCTGCCCTTGTATATGTGTACCCGGATCTCCCCATCTGGAGTTCCCTTCCTCGTGCCTAGGATGTCTGCTTGGCAAGCTCTTCTGTGAGTTCTTCCCTGCCTCTCTATGGCCTCCAGGACCCCCACTCCCACCCCATCTCTCCGGGCACCTGTCACCCTTGGTACTTTGCTAGCCTCTGCTATGACGCTGTGGACTTGCTGACAGCTGGGGGCCCTTAGCCCTCCCCCCACTGCCTAGCACAGCAGTGGGCACACAGCAGGTGCTCACTGGATGGAGCCAGGCTCCAGCAGCAGCAGTCTTTTTCCGGAAACATATCTCAACGTTGCCCTCTGAAGTGGGGAGGAAAAGTACATCAGTGCCATCTTAGAGATGGGAATGCCGAGGTCATGGGGGCGAGGGGTTCCACCCACTCCAGAGTGAACCACATGGTTCCTTGTTCTGTGCTTGGCTGCTCAGGCCAGAGACTTGTGAGGGACACCCCGCAAGGACCTGTGGTGTGGGTCCTGGGGACGGAAGAGTAGGGGTGTATGTGCAGGGAGATCTGGGCTTTATCTGCAGAGGCCACGAGGAGAGAATTTGAAACCAACGTTTGTTTTATTCTGCAGCGTGTCCCCTTGAAAACCTCATCCTGGGGACACATCTTCCTTCTGGATGTGTCTCCTTTTCCTGGCAGCCTTCTTTGCCATCTGAGGCAGTAGAGACCCTCTCAGGCTCGGGGATGCTGCTCCCCAGGGGTAGCTGGGGGCCGGGAGGCAGAGTTGTCCCTGTGAAGGGCCTGGCATGCCCTCACCCCTTCTCCCTTAACGACCACTCCCCACCCCTGGCCAGCGGTTCCCAGCCTTCAGGGTCAGGTCCAAGCCTCCCACTCCCCTCTGGTCCACCCCCACCGCACTCCACCGAGCCAGCTCCCTGGGCGCTCACGTCTGCGTCGGCGTGGAGCACCGCAGGCATTTCTCCTGCCGTAGTAGGCTCTTCTGAAGGAGACTGATCAGGTCTTTTGTTCTGTCTGCCTCCCCCTCAGTGGCCAGCGCAATGCTGGGCACTCATAGATGCTCCAGAAGCGGCAAGTTGCTTAGCTTCTCAGAGCCTCAGTGTTCTCCTCCGTGAAATGGGGATAATATAGCCACATGTGTGAGACTATACGTCAGAGTACCTAGCACAGGATCCAGCACCCAGGAGGCAATTACTCAGGGTTAGTTCTGCATCTTCCCTGTCAACACAGGCCACCTCGGCCTCCTGACCTCCTGCTCTGACCGGGGATGACCCGCGGTGAGTAGCACGTGTGCTCTCTCCCTTCTCCCCAGACCCAGGGGACTGGTGTTCAGAGGTCCAATGCCCTCTCCTTTATGTGCCTCTCCCCCACCTCGGGGGACTGGCGGGGACAGGCAGGGGCCTCAGTGGGCTCCAGTGAGGTGTAGGTAGGGTCTTGGCATCCCCCCCCCCCCCGTGCCCAGCTGGAGCCCTCAGAGCTGGCAGTAGACGTTGTGGGCGTGGCCTTCATTGACTCATCTGTTCCAGAGCCCCTTCCCACCCTCTCCGCGGGCGACAGATGAAAGGAGGGGTGGGGCTGTGGGGGCCAGGGCTGGGATTTCTGACCGGTCACTTGCTGTGAGCATCACCCTTTCCCCACCTGGCTGCATCCTCAAGCCAAAGCACCGGTTCCCACAGTGTGTGCAGGGGTAGGTTTACCGAATATGATTTGCTAAGGGTTGTCTCGCATTAGCTCGCTTCATCTGCGCTATAATCCTATGAGCTAGGTACAGTATTTCCCACGTTTTACAGATAAGAAAACAGAGAAACTAGCTTTGGAAGCCGTGCCCCCTACCACGGCTATCCTGTCTCCAGGATGACAGACACACATTTTCATGTAAACACCGCAGCCTGATTTCTTCTAGTCCCAGCCTGCTTTTCTGGCCCATGTCTCATGTGGTCCCAGGGGAGTGCTCCCACCCTGGACCTCCCAGCTCTGAGCCGGCTACAGACTCATCCTACCCTCTTGGCACTGCCCAACATTCCAGGGGAGAAAGGAGAGTTCTCTGGGGATAGAGAACGGGCAACACATGGGTAAATAGCCACTCCCGTCCTGCCCCTTGAGCGCACGGCCTCGTGCCTGTGCTGGGCAGCTGGACTCTTTCTGTGGATTTGAACCCACTCTTGTTCTCTTGTCCACGTGTATGCTCCCTCATTGTGTCCCTCTGCCACGATTTCTGTCTCTCCAGAGGACAGAAAAGGACTTTGTGGAACCTTTGGCTGGCCAATAAGAGCTTCTTCTGGGGATCCCCAGGGAAGGTTTACACTCTCCTGGAACCACCCCTGCCCCAGGGGAAAGTTGTCCCAACTCCTGGCTCCCGCCCAGCTGATGGGGCTAATTTACTAGTATTCTTCACTCCTGCCCAAAGTGGCCAAAAGTATTTTTCTGAGTTCACAGGGGGATGGGATTCTAAGATGCTGGGAAGAGCTCAGAAAGGCACAAAGTATTACCAAAATATGATGGGATATGCGTTTTAAAAAACAGTGTCAATAATAAAGCGGTCTGATACACTGTGCAGGGTCTTTGACTCAGTAATTTCACTTCTGAGAGCTGATTCTAAGGAGGTCATTCCAGGAGCGCCTGGGTGGTGCAGTCGTTAAGCGTCTGCCTTGGGCTCAGGGCGTGATCCCAGCGTTATGGGATCAAGCCCCACATCAGGCTCCTCTGCTGGGAGCCTGCTTCTTCCTCTCTCACTCCCTCTGCTTGTGTTCCCTCTCTCGCTGGATGTCTCTCTCTCTCAAATAAATAAAATCTTAAAAAAAAAAAAAAAAAAAAGGAGGTCATTCCAGAGAAGGAGAAGGAAGCATAAGGTCCAGAGAGGTTCACTGCAGAAGTGGAAAATGAGAAGCAGCCTAAATATGGGGACAGAGCGATATAAGTGGGTGCTTCAGTGCAATGATGTGATGTGGGGCCCTTTTAAATGATGCTTATGAAGAGTATTAACCACGTGGAACCTGTGTACATGACAATTACGTAACACATACGTGTATCCAAAGCTATATGAAATATATGGGCAGAAGGGAATGAGCACAATTCAAATTATTTCAGTGTGGGGTGATTAGGGACTCTTTCTTTGAATTAATTTTCCTTGTTTAAAATATTCCTACAATTAATCAAAATAAATGCCTAGGGGGTAGGGATAGTGACTGGACGGGGGATGCTGGAATGCCATCAGTGTTCATCGTCTTGCTCTGGGTGCTGGGGAGGGAGATGTGTTCATTTTATGAAAAGTCAGTGAACTGTACCCTTAGATATGTGAGCGTTTCTGTGTGTGTGTGTACTTCAATGGAAAGTTGAAAAATACAAGGAAAAAAATGAGATCTTAAAAACAGAAAGGTGATCACCTCGTGCTCAAGAAGACATACTGCGAACTGCAGACTGTATGATCAGTAAAGGTTTTTTTGCCCCTAGAATGTATTCTTATTAAAAACTAGTCATGACTGTTTTCAAAAGTCCTTTTGTCTGGGCTTGTTTGAACCTGGAGACATGGTCTGCAAGAAGATAAGACTTAAGAGCTTATAATACTTAATATTTGGGAAACCATTAAAGTAGTTTCCAAAGCGGTGCATGCATCCAAACCTTCTAGATGACTTGACCACTTGGTAAAATGCAGAGTGCTGGGCCCCAACCAGGCCTGCGGTGGGCCCAAGACTGAGCATTTTCAACAAATGCCCAGACGATACCAATACTGTTGGTCTGTGGAACCCACTGTGAGAACCACTGCTATGAAATAAATCCCTAGAATCCCATGCATGATGGTGGGGTAGGACCATTGCTGATGAATATCGAGGCATATTCTTCCTTCTGCAAAACCAAAACAGGTACTAGGTCTTGATAATAATAATTCTATCATCCAAGATGCCCATGATCGTCTGACACTGTGCTCTGGGCGGGATGGGCTGATTTAGCCTGGCCCTGCTGATGCCCTCCAAACACTGTCACCGAGGCTGGTACTGGTGTTGCCAGGTGTGAAAGGGACACAGAGGCAAAATTACTCGAGCATGGGGAACGTACAAAGTAAAACTCTGGCACTGTACCTTTACGTCACAAGCGAGTGCCTTTGTCAGGGTGAAGACACGGCAAGCATTTATTGAGCGATGACTCTGGGCCAGGCACTATAGGGGAGGGCTGGGCTTTATACACCTTGTCTAGCTCATCCTCAGAACCACCTCCCCGCCCAAGGGTCAGGACAATCATTCTCCCCATGGCCCAGAGACTCAGAGAGTTGAGTAGCTCAAACCTGGAAGAGTCAGGATGGAAGGTGGGGTCCAGAGCCCGGGGCCCAGCCCTGGCAGAGCGGATGAACGCACAGTCACCCCCTTCCTGGAGCCACCTGCGGAAGCAGCCAGGGGAGGAGGGAGGCCGGGGCTGTCTGCACCTGCAGAGGCAAATGAGGGAAAGGATGGCTCCCCCCCCTCCCCCAGCAGGTGAGGAGGTAGGCTAGGGGGAAGGTAGGCATGAGCAGGGGGCAGGAGGAAGCAGTGTGTGGGAAGAGATCCAGGAAACCGGGTAACATGGGCCTTATTTGCCAAGCCCCCAGGCCTGCAAGACGGGCATCCCTTAGAAGCCCCAAAGGCTCACCAGTCTGCAGATCTTATGCTCAGCTGTGACGGATCCGGGGCCATCAGAACGGCACTGCTCCTTATTGTCTGGCTTTCTACAGGGGCATACTAGAAAAAGAAAAACAAGGAGGCAAAAGGTGCCCCTCAGGTGGCCCCAGGGCAGGGGTGGGGCTAGTTTTTAGACACCACCCCCCATCCCCCCACCCCCGTGCCGCTGCCCTGCCTGAGGCCTCTGCCAGAGGGAGCTCTTGGTCCCTTCCCTGGGGGAGCACAGCACATCAAGGGTACCCTGCTGGGTGCTCACAGCCCTGGTGCACCAGCCCATTGCTGTGCTCTGTGTTTGGGCTCCTGTGCGAGGGCGGTGATCCTGTCCCCAGCGGCACATCCCGAGGCTTGTGTACCTCCTGTGGGTAGCACTGGGTTTCCTCCTGTAGAGGCTTGCTCTGCACTCCTGCTCCCTGCTCCCTCCCCACGCCTCTAAGATGCACTGGGCTTTGCAGCAGACCCTCACCTGCTCCGTTGCAGCCGGAGAAGCTGAAAGGATAAAGAGGGAGAGCAGTTCTGCCTGTAGGAGGCCGGAAGCTCTGGAGGAGAGAGAGAGTCCTGGGCAGGTGTGCAAAGCTTTAACTGGGAGTGGCCCTGCCTCTAGGAGAGTGTGGCCTAGAGCATGTCCTGGGCACGGACCCATGGGATTAGCAACTCTTCCTTTCCTGTGGGCAGAGGCGGCAATGTGGGGCAGGGCATTGAAAGGCTCCCTTTCTCTTGCGCCCATATGACTGTATTAGTCAGGCACCTCGCCCAGCCTGAGGCTTTGCAGACTGTTTTATCATGGGGCTCTCCTCTGTTCGTGGGCGCTGAGGATAACAAGACCTAACAGATTATAAAGATGTGCTATTGCTCTGTCCCACTGAGACCAGGCACCTGCCTACCTTTTGGGGCTGTTCCATCTCAGATTCCGAGGACATGCTATTAATCTTCACTATCTTTTCATTCCACAAACCCCCCACTAAGAAGGGACCCAGGAGTGTCATACACAGGGTGGATTGACTTTATTTATTTCCCCCTTGCCAGATGGAAGGTAGTGTTCTGCCTCTGATCGTGAGCTAACAAGATCCATGAGACAGTATCCAGCAAGGGCTTTGAAATGGCAAGGCAACTTACACACATACAGCTCCCGCCCTGTCTGGAGAGGCTGCCACCTGGCTCCACCAGAAGTCATTGGACAGGGAGCTCTCTCACCCTGCCGGCCATAGAATCATAAAAGGAAACATTTGAGAAGCCAGCCCCATGTTTTCATTACACGGTTCCTTCCTACATCGGAGATGGTTCCAACACATCCCAGATGACTTGGCTGCCCGGTGGCCGAACAGGGAGACTCAGGGCTCCTATGCCTCTCTGCCTGGGCTGTTGTCTGATGCCATTCAGCGTGGCTGCCCTGAAAGATCCCCAGAGAGGGGAGGCTGTAAAGAGGACCTCAAAGTATTCAGCTTCCTCTCTGCCACAGCAGGAAGGTGAGGCGAGCTCAGCTGTAGGAGATTAAATAACCCTTGTCTCTCCATTACCTCCAAAAGGTTCTTTGGGGGAAGAAATGGCCAGTGTTTGGATTTTTACATACCGATGGCTCTAACTGCGAGATTAAGAAATGGGAGTAATATGCACACTTCGGAGGGTTGTCTGGGCAACACCTGGTGTTATTAACAGGAGTGTAGGAGAAAGGAGGATTTCCAAGGATGGAATGAGTCTGGGGCTGCAGAAATGGCAATTCTTCTAAGCCCTGTTGCAGAACTCAGATCCCAGTGAGCTGTTAGGTCAGCCTGAGATTCCATGTTTGAATCATAACAAAGACTCAGAGCACACCCAAGGGCATCTCTAATGGGTGGTCCTGACTATGTGGCCTTGACCGTAATCTTGCGTGAACATCTGCAGCTCACCATGATAGGCCAGGCATTCAGCACTTGGGTTAGGAGGTTGGGGAGCTGATGGTGAGGTGGGCAGAGGGTGGCTGGGTCCTAAGGCGCTCTGCTGCACTTATCGCTGAGAAGGTGTTTCTCCACGTCCTCGTGGATTTGGAGATAAGATGGGACAGAGAGCGAGCAGGCAAATAGGACACACATGGGCTGTCACAGTGAACAAAGTCAGCCACTGGCTAGTGACTCAGTTGTACTCTACCCCTCAGAGGGGGCTGAGCATAATGGGGACGATGGATGTGTTCTAGGGAAGATCACCTCGAGAGGCGGCCTTCCCCTTCCCAGAGTTGAGGTCAGGACCTCCGTGGATGAAAGGGTGAAGTAGAACCAGAGTCCGCTGACCAAATACTATGTGCCAGGCACCGCGCACAGTACTGTGCACACATTACCCTGCAGCAACCCACCCTAAAGATTTCAGGAAACCTGGGCAGCGAGGAAACATGTCCCAGAGTCCTAAAGCTAATGACGGGCAGATTCGGGATTTGACCTCGTCTGCTAGTCTTTATTCTGCCAGTGCCTCTCAACTACTTCCCCCAGGTACTTGTGACAGGACACATATACCTGGAGACTCTCCCATCAGCACACGGGGTGTACCTTGTAATTCACAAAGCCTTAGTTTATGTCTTGATTCACCCTTTATGCTCCCACTCAAGAGAGCATGTCCCGTGCATGTGAATGAAAGTGACACTAATACTATGTAATGTCATTAAGTACTACATGAGAAAAAGTACTTTACCAATGTTAATATTCCTAGTAACCATCTCCATACTTGATAGGAAATCCACCTGTGGACATCTTGATGCAGCACTCCCTGTGTGTGATCCTTGCTCACAATGTGCTGCAAGGCCGGCCACCTAAATGGGGTTGGCCTCATTCTGAATCACAAAGGATACAAAAAGCAGGAGTGTTTGGGCAGGTTGCCCCAGGGACTCCAAATAGGTGTTGCCCAGACAACCCTCAGAAGTGTGTGTATTACTCCCATTTCTTAATCTTGGAGGATTGGTCGAGTTGATGGAGTTGATGCTGTTTAGAGAACACTGATTTTAGAGATATTCTTTTGATTTTCAAAGTGTGCTCCAGGGAGAGCTAGGGATTCTATTGAGGTGGCTTGTGGATTTCCTGTGGTGGGGGTGAAGGACCCGCTGGCCTACACCAGAAAAGCTACTCTTTTGCTGTTTCATGTAACAAAGTTCCGTGTACAGTTCCACCTGAAGAAAGACTCTTTGGGGCTCTTTTTGTAATGCTTGAAAACCATTGCTTTAAATTGATGCTTTTGGGGGCGCCTGGTGGCTCAGTCGGTTAAGCAGCTGCCTTCAGTTCAGGTCATGATCCCAGGGTCCTGGGATCCAGCCCCATATCGGGCTCCCTGCTCAGCGGGGAGTCTACTTCTCCCTCTGCCTCTGTGCTCCCTCATGCTCGCTCTCTCTGTCAAGTAAATAAATAAAATATTTTAAAAAATAAAATAAAATGATGCTTTTGTGATCCCACAGGTAAAAAGTATTCTTGCTTGTGGGTGAGTCTCTCTGGTGGACCAGCCGGTGGGCCGTCATTGAGGAGTTGTTAAGGAACAAAGCCCCTGGGAAGACCCACCTTCTGGTCCATCCTTTGATACTGGGGCAAGAAATGAGTCTCCTTGGTTGAATGGCTAGGTTGGTTAGGATCCGAGGAATAAAAGGAAATGTGCATTTGTTGATGTTGGAAGAAACAGGGAAACAAAACCAACTATTTGATCTTGCCATGGCCTTTCGAACCACCAAGAACAGGGAGGGGAAGGGACACAAGGAATACGAGGTAACTAGATCTCCGCAGGTTAGTAGGGAGTTTATTCCACCTCCAGAGGGGACCCTCAAATTTCTTGGGTGTGTCTGCAGAAATCACTGAAGCACGTCCGGCTGGTTTCAAAATTGCTGCCCATTTGAACCCGCTCCAAACAAGCAAATTGGCCCTAATGAGGAAATTTTGCTTGGCAGCCGATTGTCTTCCTTTTCTTCACCTCCTCCTTCTTCCGGCTGCCCTTCACCTTCTCCAAGTCATAGAAAGTTAAAATTTACCCTTTGGCATCATTCCATAAAATCAGTTGGTTTCTTCCCCAATGTTACACTCCTCCTCACTTTTTCTCTCTCCAGCGCTGAGAACACAGTCATTCTGATTTGAAAGAACTTCTTCATGTCTTGGCTAAATACACAAACAGGCGGATAGGTTGGCCCACGCTGACTTCCCAGAGGCTATGTTCCTAAAGTCCTCTTACAGATCAGTTGATGAGACCTAAGCACCTATTTTCCCAGTTACCCATTGCACTTAGGTTCTCAGGCTAGCCCACAAAAGCCTCTTCTTTTGTCGTAGGATGCAGGGTTGGTATGGACTCCATTAAGGTGATATGGAATAGACAGCACAGATTTGGGGGTGAGCCAGAATTGGGTTCTAATCTCAGATGTCTTCTGGCCTTTTACACTTATCCTCAGAGCTTCAGTTTGCTCTGCAATAGATAAAATGAGAGGGATGACACGCACTGCGGGTGTAAGGTGGGCTTGGTGGCCCTATGTGAGAGCTAAGTACGGCAGAACGGTGCCAAGTGCCCAGCACAGAGTGGGTGCTCAGGAAATGTACTTCCCCACCGCCCTCTCCACCCCTGGTCATTTTAAATCCGCCCACTGAGGGGCACCTGGGGGGCTCAGTCAGTTAAGCATCTGCCTTCGACTCAGGTCATGATCCCAGGGTCGTGGGATCGAGTTCCACATCGGGCTCCCTGTTCAGTGGGGAGCCTGCTTCTCCCTCTCCCTCTGCTGCTCCCCCTGTTTGTGTGTGTACTCTCTCTCTACCTCTGTGTCAAATAAATAAATAAAACTCTTTAAAATAAAAAAAAATAAATCCACCCATTGAACACAGGGTCTATATAGACCACAGGCACTCAGACACACTGAGCCTTACGTGAGCGGGAATAATGCCGCCCCACTAGGAATCTACTCTTGAGGAACGCCCCCCCCCCCCCCCCCCGGCAGCTAAGTATAGCTAAATTAGCGTATGGAGGGCTGACTTTCTACATTCCACGTGGAATGCAATTTGTATTAAGGAATAGGTAAAGAAATGTGCTAATTTAGAATTTACCTAGATTATTAAAATTCAACAGCAATCAACAACTCAGACCAATAAGAAATTTTCTTGGGGAGAAGTATTTTGTCACTGACATTATTTTGACTTGCTGGAGTAAGGTGGTGACACAAAGCAGCTTTTAGTCAGCTTTACTATTGTTCTGAGGTCTGTTCAGACGATGACCCTCTTACTGTTCGCATCCAAGGTGGCCTGTTGCCATTGTCCTGCGGCAGGCATGCCACCAGGCACAGCAGACTCTGTTGCTGACCCAACGGCCATTCGTGCTTCCTCTTCTCACAGAGGTGTATTCATTGTTTGTCATTGAATACTAATGTACTTGGGGAAAGTGAGCCTCCCCTCAGCTTCCGGGAGTAAATGTATTTGAAACCAATCATGGAGATCCATTTCTCCTCTGACAGTGATTGGTTTGGGGTGAGCATATGACTGGATTCTGGCCAAGAAGATGTGAGGATAAGTCTGCAGAGGTAGGGATGGGGAACTCTTAGGAGAGATTTTTCCTCTGGACTAAAATCAAATCAAAACCAACAAATGAAAAACAAACAAATGATATAAAGATGATTTAAAAAAGAAGACATTTAGATCGACATTTTACCCAACATAAGCACACATAGGCACATACTCCCTGGATTTGGACACAGCTAGGTGAGAAAGGGATTCTGATGCCCCCAGCACCATCCTTCAACTGTGAGGGAACAAGGGGAACAATATGATAAAGATGGCAGACCAACAAGGTGAAACCATCTGCCCCTGGAATTTTATTGTGTGGGATCATAGACCCCTCCTCCTGAAGCCACTGGACTCTCCTGGTGCTTGAAGCCAAAAGTCTCTTAGAGTTAGGGGTGTGCGTGGGGGGCAACAAGTGTCACCCGAGGAAGTAGCTGAGCTCAGTATGAAGAAAACGAGGGGAAGGGAGAACACCATATGTACAGGGCCTCCCGGGTATGGGAGGAGAAGAAAGAAAGGTGAGTGGGGGAGGAAAAGGGTTGGTTAGCTCCAAATGACACCATTGATCTGAACATTTTGGCAACTGAATCAGAACCATAGTGTCTGGGGGGATGGTGATTGGGTGGTTGGGTGGGCAGAGCCCACATGGGCCTTTGTGAGCTGGAGAGTCTGTAACCCGTGTCGGGCCAAGCCATAGGAATCCATCCATCATTGTGCTCATTATGCTTCCTCTCCTCTAACCAAGGAAAGGGGTAATAGCTAAGAAAATAGTTTAAATTGCGAGAAAGTCGGTGGTCCTAAACCATTTGCTAACTGTCTTTATCTCAGCCCCAGTCCCCTGGAAAACAGAGCCTGAGGCAAGCATTAAAATGCTGACACTTTATTTGGGAGGTGTAAACCCAGGGATGGTAGAAGGGGGAACTGAGGCAGGGACAGATGCCAAAAAGCGTGACACCATGTGCTGCTATGCTGGCCGCCATTTCCTACCCAGCCTCAAAGACACTTAGCAGGTTGCTTGGCATGCGTGTCTTTTCTAGAACGCTTATACAAAGAAATGACACCATGAAACAGCGCACAGAGGGCAAAAAGGGGGAGAAATTCAGAGAGCTACCCTCCTGCCCTTCTGGGGTGTATTATGTGGCCCCGTAGTGAGCCAGGTCTCATGTACTGGAAGTAGAGGGGGGACAGGCTGAGTGGGCTGCTGACCAAGAGAGAGGAAGGGAGGTGGTCAGAGGGAATGGAGACAGCCTTACAGAGAGAGAGAGAGGGAGTGTGTGTGTGTGTGTGTGTGAGAGAGAGAGAGAGAGAGAGAGACAGACAGACAGACAGAGACAGAGACATGGTGCCTGGTCCCAAGCCTTTGTCCTGCACACAGGGACAACCCATCCCTCCTCATCCTGCGCCTGTCCCTCTCCTTGTGGGGCTCAGACACCTGCAAGAGGCCTTTGACACCTTTTCCAGCCCTCTCCAAGTCCTTTCCATATCACCTTTCCAGTCTGCCTTCGAAGCAAGTCCCTCAGGGCTGAGCATAAAATTCCATCTGTGCTTTTAGTAAGGGAGAGTAAAGAGGAATTATTGCTGTTCCTTGCTCGGCTGGGTTTTGTAGAATTACCCCAAAGCAGTGTTTGTCATGCCATTGAGCTGGAGGCCCAAGCTTAATGTGCTATCTGTTCTGACCCCAGATGTCTCTCTGCATCGCTGCCCTCCCACCAGCTCTCCTGCAGGCCAGCTTGCTCTAGGGTCACCGCTGACAAGTGTGTTACTGGTGTTTATCCATATTAAATCTTGTATTGTTGACTGCTTTTCCCCCACCCCTGTAAACTATCTCTGGTTCTTCTGCAGTTTCCCTTCTTGCCTTGTCTTGTCCTTCTTGGGGAAGCAAACCCTCCTAGTCAGGGATTCTACTGAAGCTTCGCATTCCCAACTGTTGATGAAGAATAAAGATGTCAGAGATGGTTCTGCAATGAAGCTCGAGCCTTCATCTGGAATTGGCACTGACCCGTTCGTAATTACGCCGTTCAGAGCTGTGGGGAGTTCACCAATGGGGACTGGTTTCATTACAATATACATTTGTGAGGGTAGTGGTCGGGCAGCACTTTGCTCATATAAGAACACAGGTAAAAGCTATCATCTCAATCATGTTTTATATAGGGAGAGCACTTCACAGTTTATAAACCATGTACATTTGATTTTTTTCTCAAACCTAAAAGCATTTGCTGTTTTTCCCCCTCTCCATAGAGCATTTTATTAGAGCAAAATAAAATGCATTTTATTCTGAAAAAATAATGAAATCAGAAGCTGCACCTTAATTGAGCCATTAGAAAATGAAAACACATTTGAATGTTCCCAGTTTCGAATTTGGTGTCATTAATGCTGGGGTGACAAGCTTAGCCAACATGTTTCTTTGTTCCCACTTAATAATACCCCTTGACATGTGTGTGGTACTTTAGAATTAATTTTCCAAAAGTTTCATGTATTTTATGATTTCTCTAAGATAATTATTTTTGAGAATAGAAATGTACATGGAAGCATAATTTATGCGTTGCAAACTGTTCATTCTTTCTGTGGCCCGTGTTGACCATGAGAGGTTTTTACAGTTAAAACTACCAACAACCACAGAAGGTGTCCTTTTCCCGATGATGAGACCCTAGAAACAAACTGTGTGTCTCACTATTCAAAACCAACTCTCTTGGTTATACTTACACTGATGCAAAAGTCACTTGAAATTGGTTGATAAATTAATATATGACACAGACGAAAATAAGGTCAAAGTTCTTTGTTATAAGAAAAAAACCCCACATGTGCTGTAATGGAAAATATTTAATTAGATCATTCATTCAATCAATAGTTAGTTATTCAATGCCTCTTAAGTCCCAGGTACTATCAAGACGTATTCTGCCCCCCACCCCTCCTCCTCCTCCTCCTCCTCCTTTTTTCCCCCCAGAAATTTGGCAGGGGACAAAGTTTTACATTCCTCATGTGTTCCTATTCCCCTGCCGATCAGGAGGGAAAAAGATCTTTGTTTCTTTGGAGAGACCTATCTCACCTTTCTCATCTCCCCACCTTGCCTGTTCACTCAGTCGCCATCTTGCATGGGACCTGCAGGAAGAAGGAATCTTTCTGGTAGACAGAGAACTTTAATATACTATTCAGCTGTGTTAGTGACAATGGGATCTTGAGGCTCAGGAGGGAAAAAATGAATACAGGAGCTTCAAAATATCTGGAAGCTATTCCCAGACCCCCAGTAGGGATTTCTGATCATGAAATGGATGGTGGTGGTGGGAGGAAACCCAAGCATTTCCTCGCTCAAGACACCTCTTCATACTTCATCTTTGGTGTCATGGAGGCAGATGTACACGAGCCTTCTTGCCCCAATAATGGGCCATTACAGCTTCAGGAAAAGCCATCATGTTTCCGCAGCATTTATCTGTCAGCAGGAGACTATTATGGGAGCACAAACTCACATTGTATTAACGTTATCAGTTAATTATGATCCTTGGGACATGTGCCAGCCAATGGGCTGACAGTCTGCTGACCACCACTCCGGAATATAACCCCATACCCCAAATTCAAGCATGTGAGAAGAGAGGGGGCCCAAAGAGGTGTGTGGCTGGGGGCATTTTCCCTGGCCAGGAGTCCATGGAGCCCTGGGCTGACTAGTACTGTCCCCAGAGGCTCACAGGTTAGGCTCACTGTCTAGGCCAGACCCACCTGAGTCACCGTGGACGGTCAATGGATGCACTTCCTGGACTGGCCTCCCCCAGCCCTTACTCTGGGGTGGATCGGAATCAAGCTTGGATTGTGACTCAGACAGTTCCACGGAGACACCTTCTCCTTCCCGGGCCGGTGGTAAGAAGTGGCTACGTACTTGTGTGTTTCCCAAGGCAGCACCTTGCCTGGAAACGTGGGTTCAGGGAACACGAGGGTGAGGGACAGGGGCAGTGTCACCCAACAATCAATGTCCCATGTTCACCGCACTTGGAGAGTGTGTGGCCGACTCCCCAAAAATTCTTGTTGGTTCTTATCCTTTAGTGATGAAGCCATCAGGTCCTCTGCTGCCCCGGGGGCCCATGCTGAGCTCACCAGCTCCTGCTAGGTGACCTTGCCTAAAAGATGGGAAAAGCCTTCTCTTGTTGTGGTCCCAGAGCAGCACAGCACAGGGAGGCGATTCAAGAATCCGAGAGACACTGCTTGCTGCTGCCTTGTGCGTGTAGAAATGACTAGTGTCAGGGGAGGCTGCCACATCAGAGGGAAGGTCCACACCAAGCCTAGGTTCTGCTAAAGGTGAAGAGTGTCACCAGGCCTGTGGCAAGGGGTGCTCTGTGGGGGTCAGCTGCAGATATCACGGCAAGGCCACTTCGGTGGCCCTTGAGGTCCAGGTGCAGGCACTGGGACAGCCCATTTTAAGGCCTTAGCCAGACTGGGATGGGAAAGAATGGGTGGTCCGTGTGGATCCATGTTCAGCTATCCAAGCCACACCTGGTAGATTTTGTAGCTGGGGAAACACAGGTTTGAGGAACAGAGTGGGCCAGGCTGTGTCTGGGTATGTTTTCCTCCTTATCTGCCAGCTGGAGCATTTCTCATGGCAGGACAGCAGGAGAGGAAATTGGTGTCCACCAATCAGCGCTTCCTTTTTCTCCCAGGAAACCATGTGGGGAAGGGTGTGGACACAGCAGCCTGGTCCCCACCAGGTGGAAGTGTGTGTGGAGGGTGTTGTCAATGGCACTGTTCTGGTTCGGCTTCATATTCCTTAGCAAAGAGCTTGAACTTGAGGGAAGAATAGGGAGGGAAAGTGAAAAGACAATTGTACAAAGGTTTAGGAGTTGAGTAAGTAGAAATCCAGGCACCAAAGATGGCATGCTTTGCCAATTTTTCACCATGTGACCTTGTGTAGGTCACTTCTCCATACAGGGAAATTTATAAGTTTCCTTATCTGTAAAGTCCAATGATGGTTCTAAATGATTCTTCAAGCCCCTCCCAGCTGTAAGGTTTTGTAAATGTAATAACTGTCCATTTAAAGGAGTTTGTAATAGAACAAAGTGAGCTGCTGTCCCCTTACACCATCCACAATGACTGTCCCAGTCCCCTTTGGCTGACGTGCCCATGTGGGTCTGCCAGTATTGGGACACATGGGGTGGGTGGCATAGAGCGTGGGGCTGGGTGGGGGGGGGATTACGAATAGCACCTGTTCTCGGTGAGCCGTGCAAGTATGAAGTAACTGGCAGGGTTGAAGGAACCGAAGAGCCCGCCCACTCATTCTACTTCCACCCTCCCCCCAATCCCCCCCCCCCACCCAATCTTTGTGTTCTGGAGAAGAGAGACCTTAGTAAGGTCACGCGGAGATGTCAGGAGCAGATCCTGGAGCCTTCTGCACTCCAGATGGCAATGCTATCTCTCAAGCTAGAGGCATGGGACCTGCCCCTGGCTTTGGGAAGGAACCCCAACCTCTGAGCTGGATGAGGACAGAGTGGAGCAAGACTGGTCTCATGAACAGTGTGGGGACCCCCCCTCCCCAGAGTTTGCCTGGAGAACCAGAGGAAAAGCTGACCCCTCCAGGCTGGATCAGGTCACCGGGGTCCACTTGTTGGCTGCCCCCCTTCTCCCCTGCGGCAGGGTCTACACGCTCTCTTGCTAGGGAGGGAAAGAGAAAGCACTCCGCACCAAGGGCTGTATGTGAGGAGAGGCTGGACAAGTCCCTCTGAGGACAGGCAGGCAGGTCTCAAGGATCTCATTCCCTCCCTGGAGGGCAATCAGCTAGTCCCCAGAGACAGCCCCTCAGTTACCTTCCCCCTCCTGCCTCGGATGCAGTGAGTGTGTGTGAGCTGCAGCCTAGCTTTTTCACCAACAAAACCTCTGATTTTCCCTCATTTGCCCCCAGTGGCTTTGAATCCACTGCCCCAGGGGCTGTGAAGTTGTCTTTCTTTTCATGTTCTATCAAGTGTGCTCCGTCTCCAGTTAAAAATGGTGCACCCACCAGAGCAAGGAGCCACTGACCCCATGCCACCTACCCCCTTCTGGGGCAGCCAGCCTGTCCCGCAGCAGGCCCTACCACCCCACCCCAAATGGCCACGCTTCTATTCATTCAACAAAATATTTATCAAGCAACTGCCCTGTACCGGGCACCATTGAGCACTGGGGAAACTCCGGGAGACGGTCAAGGTCCCTACCCTCATAGGGCTTATAAGCTAGTGGGGGATGGGTATTACTCGTACCAATACATACGTAATTGCAACCTGACTAGCAGAAGGTTCTGGTGCCGTCCAGAAGGCGGGGCGTTTTAGGTAGCAGGTACAAAGACTGAGGGCAGTATGGCATGGGCTGAGGGCTGAGGAGGGGTGCAGAGGGACACACCAGAGCCTCTCCTGTGAGGCCTTCCTTGGGGACCTCTTTCCCAATTGGGACAAGGGTGCACTTTCTAAAGCGCTCCGGGGCTGCTGGGCGCTTGGAGAAGGGATCTCAGGGGGCCCAGACAGGATACAGAGAAACCAGTCACTGAGGTCTTGGCAGGGGTGGTGGTGGTATAGAGGCCATGGTTAAGGAAAGGGTCTCCACACCCTGCTTCCGCCTCTTATACAACCAAGTACCTATGTGATTAAAAAAAAAAAAAAATCCGGGGCTGCTGGGGGTTCTGCTGACAGAGCAGACATCTTCATCCATCTCTCTGTGAGATGCCTGCCTGAGCCCCGAGCCCGGAGAATCCCATGCGTTCCCCCACTTCAGCACATATGAAAAATCTCAGCTCTATTTCCCAGCCTGCACGCGCTTACATTTATCCAAGTCAAGGATCATCTGTGGTCCTGCTGCCCGCTCCCCAGCCCCTCCTGGGGTTTCTCACCAACCTCCCTGCTTTTATTCCTGAAGTGCTTGAATACTGCCTGCAGTTACACTCCGTTTAGACCTTATTTTGATGATAAAATTATGTCTTCCCCCCTACTGCTCATTGTCTTCTGTAGACAGTAAGAGAATAAGGTGGTGGTCTCTCCTGAGGGCTTCCCCCCCCCCCCCCGTTTTAAATAATTCTATACCTGTCCCCTCCCCACACTCATTTGAACCATCAAATTATTATCCCTGTGGCTGGCACATCTCAAAAGATGAAAAGCCCCAGAAGAAGGATTGGGGCATAACTTATAGCTTGTTTTGGTACAGTGGCAGCCCATAATATTCCGGTTCCTGGAGGGAGCAGCAGGCAGGGACGCAGGTGTGTTCGTAGCTGGGGATTCAGGTGTGTATGCTGAAGAGTCTGCTTGCCGGCCTCGAAGTTGGTGGTTTTAACCACAGTTGTATTTTCCTAAGCAGACAGGGATTTATTTGCTCTTGTCTGTGTCCTCGGTACATTTCTGAGCATTGCCAATGAAGAGCATCATTTCATACGACCAGAGAGCGTTTTATAGATGCATACCCCGCATCTAGCCGTTTGAGCTGTTCGGAACCAGCTGGCCCAGGTGCTGAGCTGGGAAGGGAATCGGCTTGTCTCCTGCTCTCTCCGGCTGTGCCTCACCTGCCCACCTGACCCTCTGCACTTCTGTGCCCCCAACACAGGGCTTGAGGCTGTGAATTTCTAAGGCCCTGGCCTCCACTGGGTGAGAGAGTGGAGCCACGTGACTCATTTCAATTTGTAAAACAGACCCATTCTAAAAGGCTGAGAGAGAGGTGAGTTTGCTGGGCCTGCCAGTCAAAGGACAGGATGCGGCTGTGTGTGGGGGGGTACGTAAACAGCACATCTGTCAACCCCCCAGTCCCACTAGCCGGTGGGACAATTTTTTTTCTTTAATGGTGAGAGGACAGGCCTTGCGGCTCTACAGCTAGGTCCTCTTACTCCTCAGGAGGTGGGGACCTCGCCTGAGCGTCTGATTCCATTGAAGTCTCTCAGGCTCACCCCCCTCCCCCCACCCCAGCTCGATTCTGTCACTTTAAGTCCAGCCCCTGAGAGATAGCCAATAGGAGCCAAACCATACATCAGTCTCCCAGCCTTAAAGCTACAGTAGGGTTAGTGGGCTCCAAGTCTCTGGTGCCCGAGCCTCCTCCACGGCTTCCCATCCCCTCTGCCCGCTGGAGTGTGTGCATGAGTGGGAGCGCTGGGCTGTGCGCGCACGGCTCTCTGCCTCCCTCTCGCCCCGCCGCGCCGCTTCCTCCCACTCTGCCTTCTCCCGCTCACTGTGCCCCTGCCCGGACTCGCACCTCGCCTGTGCCCTTCACTCGCTCTTCCGCGTGATTTCCCCGCCGCCTTTCTCTACCAACTGGGAATGCTAAAACGGGACTGATGGACGTGTCCGAACTCTGCATCCCGGACCCCCTCGGCTACCACAACCAGTAGGTGCTCTCTTTCTCGGTCGGTCGGTCTGTCTGCCCTTCTACCTGTCCCGCTGTTTCTGTCCTGGGTGTCGCAGTTCTCCTTTGAGGCATTTTTGAAGCGGCAGGAACCCCGGGGGTGCTTGGGGGAAGTCGGAGGGGGAAAGCAGCACACTTCCTGGGTTTCCTTCTGGGGGGGTGTAAACCCTCCTCTAACTTTTCCCGCACCCCCTTTTACAAACCCTCACTTTTAGGTAAGAGCAGCGTCTTCTCGTTCACCTTTTCTTTCTGATCTTCCCCGCGGCGAGAAAATATTTGAGTTTCTGTGGAATAGGGAGGAGCTAGCCCAGAACAGGTGCGGGAATGTCGCAAGGATGTCCTGTCCCGTCCGAGAAAGCCCCCCCGTGGGCCCTTTGACTTTAATATTTCCATACTGGGGACCAAAAATGATCCCGGCAAGGGGGCGAAATCGAACGTGCCGCGCGGGTTCGGAAACTGCAGGCGGCCAGCGCTGCCTCGCCCCGCGGTTCCGGTGGGGCGCCCCGAGGGCGCGCACGCGGCGCGGTGGACCCGGGGCGCCCCAGCTGCGCGGGCGGCGCGGACCGGGGCGCAGTGCGCTCCGCACGCCCTGCGAGGGGAGCCCGCATCCCGCTAGGGGCGGGGACAGCCGGTCCGGTGCTGCGGCAGAGGCAAAGTTGTTTCGCGGCTTTGGGGGAGGCTGCGTGCGGCGGAACTGACGGGCGTGATTTCCGTGCCCCGGGGCACCTTCGCGCTCGCCTCTCAGGAACCTGGGGTTGTCCGAGCGGCGTGGGCGGCGGCGGGGGCTGCGGGACCCTACTCCCAGGCACCGCGGGCCCCGGGTTTGGGCGGCGCGCCCGGCGCGCAGAGTGGGAAAGTGGAGAACCGATCCCTCGAACGGCCTGTCCAGCTCCGGGTTCTCCGGGGTCCTGCTCTGGCCACCCGCGGTTTCCCTCCAAGGGCCCTCCGCGCCCGTTGCCCCACCTGCTCCGCGTCCCGCCGCGCTCGGGGCTGGTGTCCCGGCGTCTGCGTGCGGGTGCGCCCAGGTCGGTCCCTTGGAAGGCTTAAAAGAATAATAAAATGGAAACTCTAGGTTCTCGCGGACCTGCTTAACTTCGTGCTCTTCTTCTTTTTATTTTATTTTTTTCTGAAGCAAACTAAACTACCAAAGTCAGCGCTGGCTCCACCATCCTTTCATTTTTGTACCCCACCCCCAAGGATCCACGACATCCCTGAAATAAATACTCTGGATACTGTGGGGTTCCAGGAAGTGTGCTTAAACCCCTCCTCGCTGCCCAGACTGCCTCCACCCCGGTGGACCACGCGGGAGACAGGAGGCAACTTCACAGCAGCGTCTCCTGTCGATGACCAGACTGTCCCAGTCTCCACACGGACCTTTTTAGGTTTTGGTTTTAGGATTTCCCGGGGCAGAGGGTCCTTTAGGTGCCGCCAGAGTGTCGGAAGAAGGAGATGAGTTGGGATGGGCGATAAGGGGAGGCTTTAATTATAATGGATTCAGATGGCCATCAGCCTGGAAAGTGCCTTTTCGT